>NC_066585.1:217828133-219202133 GCF_024323335.1 Lathyrus oleraceus
CATTCTCTGGATGTCAAACTGAATGTTATGACATTCATCCCTGACAGCAGATGCTAAAGTATAGGCTAAGTTTTCTGTTATGTTTCAGTATTTATCTCAGGTTGATTTTCAGGAAACTAACAGCTGTGCTAAAATTCAGGAAACTAACAACTGTGCTAAAATTAAGAGACCTAGCATATAGCCTACTTGTTAGCACCCTAATGTGTGGAAATTAGGTTAACTAGCTTAACCTTAATTTTAGGAAATTCAAGTATAAGGCCCAAGTACTGCATTATAAAATGATGGCAATCCTACTTTCAGCAACTCAGGGGTTTGAAGCGTGAAGATTTAAATATATCAGTATACATCCTTGCTGTACTTGTAATGTGTCTTGTATTAGGTTTTACTTGTGAGCCAAGCAATTATCACCTAAATGATTGCATTGGACTAGGGTGTTTATTGAGTTGTAATTGTTGTGTCACTCTAAGCTTTTAAGCGTGAGTGTTGTGTTTCTTGATTAAAGCTTTTAAGCACAATCAAGAGTTGTTTGAAGTATATCTTCACCACTGACTTTAAAATTATTAAAGGTTGTTATCACTGCTGTGATTGAGGGGGAGTGAGTAGGTACTCAGGTCTTAGTTTAGATTGAAATTGCATTAGGTAGGTCTTAAGTGATAGGATTAAACTGGTGGTTTAAGTCCTGAATTAATACCTCTTATAGTGGATTTCCTCCCTGGCTTGGTAGCCCCCAGATGTAGGTGTGTTTGTCACCGAACTGGGTAAACAATTCTCTGTGTCATTTACTGCTTTTTACATTTACGTTCTGCATACATTACCTGTCTGCGCAGAATTGGATGTCATAACATCCAGTGTGACATCGATAGTCTGTTACTAGAATTTCAATTGGCATCAGAGCAGGCACCCTGCCTGTTAATTTCTGGGTGAGATCTAAGGACGTTACTTTCTAGTACCATGGACAGGGATGTAGGATTCTCAAATAGACCACCCATGCTGGATGGTTCTAACTATGATGACTGGAAACCTCGTATGATAGCCTTCTTGAGGTCTCTGGATAGCAAGGTCTGGATATCTGTCAACAAAGGATGGGAACACCCAACGAAGACTGGTAAAGATGGAATCATTATGCAAATTCCTGAAGAAGAGTGGGACAAAGAGCAAAAGGCATTAGCCCTTGGAAACTCTAAGGCCTTAAATGCACTGTTCAATGGGATAAATAAGAACATTTTCAGACTGGTGCATCACTGTGAACTGGCTAAAGATGTTTGGGATACTCTCAAAACAACTCATGAAGGTACCTCCAAGGTAAGGATGTCTAAACTCCAGATGCTGACTAGTAAGTTTGAAAATCTGAGGATGAAAGAGGATGAGACTATTCATGACTTCCACATGAATATTCTTGAAATTGCCAACACTTCTGGAGGCTTAGGAGAGAAAATGTCTGAAGAAAAACTTGTAAGAAAGATTCTCAGATCATTGCCCAAGAGATTTGCCATGAAGGTTACTGCTATAGAAGAGGCTCAAGATATATGCAATATGATGGTTGATGAGCTTATTGGATCTCTCCAAACTTTTGAAATGGGCTTGTGTGAGAATGTTGAAAAGAAAAACAAAAGCATAGCTTTTGTATCAAATACTTAAGAGGATTCAGAAGAAGGAAATATTGGAGGTGATAAAAGTATATCAGAACCTATAGCCATGCTTGGAAGACAGTTCAACAAGTTCATAAAGAAGATTGATCAAAAAGGTAGACCAAATGTCAAGAACACTTCATCTGACATCAGTAGAAGATCAAAATCTGAAGAAAAGTCCAACCAAGGCAAGGGAATCCAGTGTCATGAATGTGAAGGTTTTGGACACATTAGAGCTGAATGTCCTACCTTCCTCAAGAAGCAAAAGAAGGGACTATCTGTCACCTGGTCTGATGGAGACTCTGAGAGTGAATCAGAAGGAGAATCTGCAAAACGTGTCACTGCACTAACTAGTGTCTGTGCCTCTGATGATGACTCAAGTGGAGATGAACTTACATTTGATGAACTTGTTGCTTCATATAAAGAGTTATGTGTCAAAAGTGCAGAAGTGTGTCTACAAGGAGAAAAGCAGAAGAAACTTATCAAGGAGCTGGAAGCTGAGAAGAAGAAGCATCTGACAGTCATAGATGATCTAAATGGTGAGATAACCTTGCTGGCCTCTAAGCTAGATCAAATGACAAAATCCATCAGAATGCTGAATAAAGGAACTAACACTTTGGAAGAAATTCTAAAGGTGGGGCAGGAATCAGGAACCATGTCTGGTTTAGGCTTTGTTAAGGAATCCTCATCTGAATTCAAAAGCTCAAAGGTTGAAGTTCAGAAAATCAAGCAGAAGTCACAACCAATGTCACAACATCATGGAAACAGGAGGATTAACCATCAAAAGAAGAAAATTCAAAGATGGAGATGCCACTACTGTGGAAGATTTGGTCACATAAAACCCTTCTGTTACAGGTTGCATGGTTATCCTAACCAGACCCCTCAAGTCAGACCTAAGCAGAAGGAACCTAAGCATAATGCCCCTATCAAGAAACAACAATGGGTTGCTAGAATATCTCACACATCTCTAAGGGCATCTACCAAAGAAAACTGGTATTTTGATAGTGGTTGCTCAAGACATATGACTGGGATGAATAACTTATTGGTAGATATACAACCTCATACTACCAGTTATGTGACTTTTGGTGATGGAGCTAAAGGAAAAATCAAAGGTGTTGGTAAGCTGGACAGTCCTGGAGTTCCAGAACTGAATAATGTGTTGTTAGTAAAAGGACTAACTGCTAATCTCATTAGCATAAGCCAGCTATGTGATCAAGGCTTCAATGTACAGTTCACTAGGGAAGAATGTGTTGTGACAAATGGAAAAAATAAGGAAGTTATGAGAGGATCCAGATCCAAAGATAACTGCTATCTATGGGAACCTAAAGTCTCAAACGAATCCTCAATGTGCTTCTCAGCCAAGGGAGAAAAGGATAGTAGTGTTTTCAGAATAAGAAGTGACCATGGAAAGAAGTTTAAAAATTCCAAGTTTGATGATTTCTACTCATCTGAAGGAATAAGTCATGAGTTATCCTCACCTATTACTCCTCAGTAAAATGGAGTAGTTGAAAGGAAGAAACAGAACTGTGTATCATTATCCACTGCAGAAGCTGAGTACATAGCAGCTGGAAGCAGTTGTTCCCAACTGGTATGGATGAAACAGATGCTGACTGAGTACAATGTCACTCAGAATGTCATGACATTATTCTGTGACAATCTCAGTGCCATCAACATTTCAAAGAATCCTATCCAACACAGCAGGACCAAACATATTGACATTAGACATCACTTCATAAGAGATCTGGTAGAAGACAAAGTGATTACCTTGGAACATGTGGCAACTGAACTACAACTTGCTGACATATTTACTAAGGCTTTGGATGCTACTCGGTTTGAAAATTTAAGGGGCAAGTTGGGAATATGTCTTTCTGAGGAATTATAGCAACTAAGGATGTTAGGAATTTACTGTTTAATATTTCAAATTATTAAACAATTGAAAGTGTGCTCTGATTGGTCTAAGGAATTCAGGAAAGTGTATGTGAGAGGCAAGTGTGTAAATTTCTCTCCTTCAGTGATCAACAAGTATTTGGGAAGGCCTGATGAAGCTCAACCTGAGCTTGAGGTGACTGACAACAAAATCTGTCAAGTCATCACTGCTAATCAGGCAAGGAAGTGGCCTCTCAAAGGAAAATTGGTGGCAAGTAAACTGAGTGTCAAGTATGCAATGTTGCACAAGGTTGGATGCTGGCAGTCCTCATTGATGCCTGTTTGTAATTTTTTGGGCTCTTAATGAGTTCCTTGGATTTGTTCATTATCTCAGTTATCACAGCTGTGTATGATGATGGTTTGTACTGCTTAACTATTATGTTTTAACATGTTTAATGTTATAACATCTGTCCTAACATTCTCCGATAGACTAATTGACATTTATTTTGTCTAATTGGTCCCCTTTGGTCAATTTTGACTAAAAAGGGGGAGAAGTGTTGATAAGTGTTGATGTGGAATGTGGAAGCAGTTGTGTATGTAGCTGAACTGAAGGACGGCTATTATTGAAGGAAGTGCACATGTGTTAAAATAAGAATGTTGCTCTGTTTACAGATGTCAAAGAGGATGTCTGATATGGTGCACAGGTGTTGATGTTGAAGCAGATGTCAGAATGACATTCTGGCTGGTACAGGTGCTGGAGTTACAGTAGTTGTTATTTGGAGTATGCACAGATTTAGGGGGAGAAGGAGTACCCTTGTGCATTTGTGTGTCTTACTAGTTGCATCCATAACTAGTAATTCTGTTTTTGCTGCACAGATTTAGGGGGAGGAGAAGTACCCTTGTGCATGTGTGGATTACTAGTAACTATAAAGCTAGTAATTGTGTTGCTTCTGCTGCTGTTTAAACTACTGTTATGTTGTTTAACTGCTGATAGTTTAACTTGTGAACAAAAAGGACAGATATATGTTTTAGCCAAAATTTGCCAAAGGGGGAGTTTGTTGATTCTTAGTGTTGGCAGCAATCACCTGTGAAACAAAGAGTGTTCACAAGATGTTATGTGTGATGTATTAACATAAGATATCCTATGTACCTGCTGGAGTTCAAGAACATGTTCATGCAGGATTGTTTCAGAATGTCATACACAAGGTCATGGCATCTGATATGGGATGTACTTGCTGGAGCTTAAATGAAAGACATGTTCATGCAGGATTGTTTCAAGATGTCATGGCATCTGATATGGTTGTACCTGCTGGAAGTTATAAAAGGAATTATTGAATTATGCAGGATTTTCCCAGGATGTCAGACCCGATGTCATGACATCCTGTACACAGAACATTCAGTGTGAATGTTTGGTGTTTTGTGATTGCACAATTAATGGCAATCTATGTATGATTGAAGATCTGATTAGCTGGCGTATTCAATCATGGATTACAACCTGATTTACGTATTTTCCAAGGAGATCTATCCAGCTGTTATAAAAAGAAGGTCCTCTAAACAAGAGGTTATGTTGTTGTTTGCTCTCTGCTTGATCTTCGCCTTTGCTGCTGCTATTTGAAGTTTAACTTCTATGTTTACTAAGTGTATTAGCTAATTTGATTCTCTGCTTGGATGTGTGCTTTCTGCTGCTGTGAACTCTGTTGTGATGCCAAGTTGTTTTAGCCAAAAATTTGCCAAAGGGGGAGTTTGTAGATGTTTTTGATTGGCTGCATTTTATGTTAAAACACTTACTGTACTTAGATGTCTTGACTGATGTCGTGACATGCTTAAGTAGTATGCTGCAGGATTAACTAATACAAAATTTACTGGATGTCAAACTGAATGTTATGAAATTCATTCATGACAACATTCTCTGGATGTCAAACTGAATGTTATGACATTCATCCCTAACAACAGATGCTAAAGTATAGGCTAAGTTTTCTGTTATGTTTCAGTATTTATCTCAGGCTGATTTTCAAGAAACTAACAGTTGTGCTAAAATTCAAGAAACTAACAATTGTGCTAAAATTAAGAGACCTAGCATATAGCCTATTTGTTAGCACCCTAATGTGTGGAAATTAGGTTAACTTGCTTAACCTTAATTTTAAGAAATTCTAGTACAAGGCCCAAGTACTGCATTATAAAAGGATGACAATCCTACTTTCAACAACTCAGGGGTTTGAAGCGTGAAGATTTAAATATATCAGTATATATCCTTGATGTACTTGTATTATGTCTTGTATTAGGTTTTACTTGTGAGCCAAGCAATTATCACCTAGATGATTGCATTGGACTAGGGTGTTTATTGAGTTGTAATTGTTGTGTCACTCTAAGCTTTTAAGCGTGGGTGCTGTGTTTCTTGATTAAAGCTTTTAAGCACAATCAAGAGTTGTTTGAAGTATATCTTCACCACTGACTTTAAAATTATTAAAGGTTGTTATCACTGTTGTGATTGAGGGGGAGTGAGTCGGTACTCAGGTCTTAGTTTAGATTGAAATTGCATTGGGTAGGTCTTAAGTGATAGGATTAAACTGGTGGTTTAAGTCCTGAATTAATACCTCTTATAGTGGATTTCCTCCCTGGCTTGGTAGCCCCCAGATGTAGGTGTGTTTGTCACCGAACTGGGTAAACAATTCTCTATGTCATTTACTGCTTCTTACATTTACGTTCTACATACATTACCTGTCTGCGCAGAATTGGATGTCATAACATCCAGTGTGACATCGATAGTCTGTTACTAGAACTTCACCTTGCATGTCTTTGATGTTAGTAGTCAACGTCACAATATTTTTTTTTGCTTATATATATATATATATAGATAGATAGATATATAGATAGATAGATAGATAGATAGATATATAGATAGATAGATAGATAGATATATATATATATATATATATATATATATATATATATATATATATATATATATATATATATATATATATATATATATATATATATATATATATATATATATATAGATAGATAGATAGATAGATAGATAGATAGATAGATAGATAGATAGATAGATAGATAGATAGATAGATATAGATATAGATATATATTATCATTGATGACATTGTAACTTTTTCGTTGTTTCCTTATAAAACATCGACATTTAGCTTGAATGTGTCCAAAACATTTGCATTCATGACATTGGATCCCTTTGCCTCTGTAAGAACGGTTGAGGTTTTGACTTGTATAATAATAAGTGTTTGGGTGGTGTAGTTGGTTATCACGCTAGTCTCACACACTAGAGGTGCCCGGTTCGAACTTGGGCTCAGACATTTCTTTTTGAAAAAATAAAAACATATGCTCTCGAACAATGATGGGCATCATTATGATAATGAGAGGCAAGAAAGATTGTTCAACTATAAAATAGAATTTAGTGGCTCACCATTATCTCTAACACCTTGCATGTCTTTGATGTGAGTAGTGAACGTCACAAATTTTTTTTAACTTTTTCTTTGTTTCCTTGTAAAACATTGACATTTAGCTTGAATGTGTCCAAAACATTTGCATTCATGACATTGGATCCCTTTGCCTTTGTAAGAACGGTTGAGGTTTTGAGTTGTATAATAGTAAGTGTCTCAGTGGTGTAGTTGGTTATCACACTAGTCTCACACACTAGAGGTCCCCAATTCGAACCTGGACTCTGACATTTTTTTTGAAAAAATAAAACATATGCACTCGAACAATGATGGGCATCATTATGATAATGAGAGGCAAGAAAGATTGTTTAACTATGAAAAAGAATTTAATGGCTCACCATTATCTCTAACACCTTGCATGTCTTTGATGTGAGTAGTGAACGTCACAATATTTTTTTTGCTTGATTAGATTCACTTTCTTCATATATATATATATATATAATATATATATATATATATATATATATATATATATATATATATTATATATATATATATATATATATATATATATTATATATATATATATATATATATATATATATATATATATATATAATATATATATATATATATATATATTATCATTGATGACATTGTAACTTTTTCTTTGTTTCCTTATAAAACATCGACATTTAGCTTGAATGTGTCCAAAACATTTGCATTCATGACATTGGATCCCTTTGCCTCTGTAAGAACGGTTGAGGTTTTGACTTGTATAATAATAAGTGTTTGGGTGGTGTAGTTGGTTATCACGCTAGTCTCACACACTAGAGGTGCCCGGTTCGAACCTGGGCTCAGACATTTCTTTTTGAAAAAATAAAAACATATGCTCTCGAACAATGATGGGCATCATTATGATAATGAGAGGCAAGAAAGATTGTTCAACTATAAAATAGAATTTAGTGGCTCACCATTATCTCTAACACCTTGCATGTCTTTGATGTGAGTAGTGAACCTCACAAATTTTTTTTAACTTTTTCTTTGTTTCCTTGTAAAACATTGACATTTAGCTTGAATGTGTCCAAAACATTTGCATTCATGACATTGGATCCCTTTGCCTTTGTAAGAACGGTTGAGGTTTTGAGTTGTATAATAGTAAGTGTCTCAGTGGTGTAGTTGGTTATCACACTAGTCTCACACACTAGAGGTCCCCAATTCGAACCTGGACTCTGACATTTTTTTTTGAAAAAATAAAAACATATGCACTCGAACAATGATGGGCATCATTATGATAATGAGAGGCAAGAAAGATTGTTTAACTATGAAAAAGAATTTAATGGCTCACCATTATCTCTAACACCTTGCATGTCTTTGATGTGAGTAGTGAACGTCACAATATTTTTTTTGCTTGATTAGATTCACTTTCTTCATATATATATATATATATATATATATATATATATATATATATATATATATATATATATATATATATATATATATATATATATATATATATATATATATATATATATATATATATATATATATATATATATATATATATATATATATATATATATATATATATATATATTATCATTGATGACATTGTAACTTTTTCTTTGTTTCCTTATAAAACATCGACATTTAGCTTGAATGTGTCCAAAACATTTGCATTCATGACATTGGATCCCTTTGCCTCTGTAAGAACGGTTGAGGTTTTGTATTTCACCATTTTTCTTTTACGATGAAAGTTACAACTCTTTGAATTGTGTTGCTAATTGTCTTTGACATTGGTAGAGACATTATTCTCATATCTCATATATACTCTTCTCATGACCTTTCTCAAGATATTAACAAGCATGAGATTTTCTTCAATATAAAATTTGACTTGGTCTTCAGCTATAACCTTTGGAAATTCTTAGTAACATCAATAATCGTTGGTCGATTAACTTATCCTTCTTCATTGGCATTCTCCATCTAAAGCATAATAACAATACTAAAGCACGCCCAAATAGAACAGGGTGTCTACTTTGATGTTAATTGTAATTTTGTTCTTCGGATGACAAGATGTCAGACACAATGTTGTAACAATGTGTATGAAAAGTTAAATGCGTAATAGACAAAATAAATGCAAAATAAAAATAACACATGAGTTGGTAACCCAGCTCGCTGCAAAATCACATACGTATGGAGGGTGTTAACCCAATGAAAAGAAATTCACTTTTAACAGTCAGTAATACAAATTGGTCTTATTTGAAATCTCCGAGTTCAATGTCTCTTTTCCTAATACTAATCGTGAGTTTCTATTTAGGAATCCCTATAGAAAGAACTTCACTCTTAATAGTCATAAGTATAACTTGTCTTATATGAACTCACTTCGTCCAGAGTCGCTTTTCTAATACTACCTGTGAATATTCGATCAGAGCTCCCCTCGAATCTCAGACACTTCTCGCTTTCACTCAATCACTCTCGCAAGTGTTTATTCAATTACAAAGATGAAAGATAACACTCTAATACAACTCAATACTTTATTCAAGTGATTTATAATTAATGTCTAGAAATAAAGTGTATAAACTACAAAAACAAGACTCGACTAAAACTCTCATATATAATGGATATTTTCTCTAAAGTTCTGAGTCTCCACATAGGAGATTGCCTCCTTAAATAGAAATAATGATCAAGCTAGAAATCCCATTAGGGGTTTGTTGTGGACTTTGTTGATAATATCTTCCACAAGTATGAATTTATTCTCATAGATCATGGTATTCTTGGCCATCCATATGTTGTTTATTGTGTTAATTATAAGAGCGATTATAATAATCCATATCACTTAGAGTGTTAAGAAACTTGTCTTTAAAAGATTGGTTGAAGTTATTATTGAAAAATCGGGTTAGTTAAGAATCAAACCAGATATGGGTTGTCCATATGCATGTCATAAAACAATGGTCAATGGACAGCAATTTATAGTTACATATAGGGAAAATATGATGACATATAATACCTTTATTAGAGAGGTTCTCCTTGGTTGGTATAAATTTGTTAGTTCTCCATATGAGCATTTATTGTTCGGAAGTGATTTAGGATTTCCATATTTTGTTCCAAACGTGTTTATCTTTCATCCTCTCCGAGCTCTCTAGCTCTGTATCTTTATGTCAATCCTTAAGGCATACTCTAATTTAACAGTGTAATGGCCATTGTTAGTGGCCATCCAGCTAGTTAGGTCTTCTTCCTCTTTGTTGATTAAGAGAATTTGATGGATTGTATGTTAGATTAATATATATATTGATCTTATGTTCCTGATAACAAAAGAACAACAAGATCAACAAAACAAAATGCGGAAATAGAATTAGAGGTTTTACCTCCAGCCATTGTTGCAATGTTGTGAGTGCACTACCTTTGATTCTTCCAAGCTCTTGCTCTCTCAATATAGATGGTGTATTTCTTTTATGATGAGAGAAAGCTTTGGGGACCAAAGACTATTTATAGGCTTGATTCTACCATTAAGAATTTAAATCTATTAAAACTCATTACCACCCAATTAAATGGTCATATCAATTTACATTAAAACCAAAATAAATCATACCCTTTTCAGAACCAAAATCCCAAAACTATGGACAACATTAAATTGGTTTTTTATTATTAATACTTATTATAATATAAAATAAGAAACCGTTACATTCTCCCACTTGGTCCATAGAACTGATTATTGGCATAAATGAGTCATGGAAAACTTACTCAAGAAATAAATATGTGAATCATAGAGATAGTCCATCTTAAAGTGAGTAGTCTCATCTATGTATTACAACACGTCTATTTTCAAGTATATATCTGTAATGTGGTAACTAACTTGATGAATAAACCAATGTTTACTCTTGGTCCAGATGTAACTTATTTTCTCAAACTGATGTGCGCATGAAAATGAGAAAACATCACAATATAAGAGTTTTATTAATAAACTGTATGTATACAATCATAAGGAGGACCCAAGTCCCATGTTCTCTACATGATCCTTAAATTTTATTGGTGGCATGCCCTTAGTCAAAGGATCAACGATCATTAAATCAGTACTAATGTGATTAATAACTACTATTTTATCTTTAACTCTTTCTCTAATGGCTAAATACTTTATGTCGATGTGCTTGCTTCGACTTCCACTTTTATTGTTCTTAGCCATAAAGACAGCTGCTAAATTATCGCAAAAAATCTTCAGAGGTTTAGAAACATAATCCATGATTCTAAGCCCAAAAATAAAACTCTTAAGCCATACACCATGAGAAGTAGCCTCAAAACAGGAGACAAACTCGACTTCCATAGTAGAAGTAGCAACCAAGGTTTGCTTAGTACTTCTCCATGAAATAGCTCCATCAGCCATCATAAAAATATATCATGATGTTGATTTGCGAGAATCAACATAACCAGCAAAGCCGGAGTCTGAATAGCCTATCACATCAAGATTGTCCGTCTGCCTATACATTAGCATGTAATATTTTGTTCCTTTAAGATATCTCAACACCTTCTTTGCATCTTTCCAGTGATCCATACCTGGATTACTCTGATATCTTCCTAAGATTCCAACAGCAAATGCAATGTCGGGCATTGTGCATACTTGAGCATACATAAGACTTCCAACAACAGAAGCATATGGAATATTCTTCATTTGTTCCCGCTCAAAATCATTCTTAGGGCATTGATTCAAATTAAATTTATCGCCCTTGACAATGGGTGCAACACTTGGTGAACAATCTTTCATTCTAAATCTCTCTAAAACTTTATAGATGTAGGTTTCTTGTGATAGACCCAAAATTCCTCGAAGTCTATCTCTGTGGATCTTAATGCCAATGACATAAGATGCCTCACCCATATCCTTCATATCAAAGTTTTTAGAGAGGAATTGTTTCACCTCATGTAGAAAACCTTTATCATTGGTTGCAAGTAGTATGTCATCCACATACAAAATGAGAAAACAAATTTTACTCCCACTGACCTTTTGGTATATACATTAATCCATGGGGTTTTCAATAAACCCAAATGAAGATATCTTTTCATGGAATTTAAGATACCATTGACGAGAGGCTTATTTTAAACCATATATGGATCTCTTAAGCTTGCAAACCAAATGCTCACCACTATTAGAAGAGAAACCTTCAGGTTGTTTCATATAAACCTCCTCCTCTAAATCACCATTAAGAAAGGTTGTTTTCACATCCATTTGATGCAACTCAAGGTCAAAATGTGCAACTAATGCCAAGATGACACGAAGAGAATCTTTCTTAGATATAGGAGAAAAAGTATCAGTGTAATCGATTCCCTCCTTTTGAGTAAATCCCTTAGCAACGAGTCTGACCTTGTATCTCTCAATGTTGCCTAATGAATCTTTCTTGGTTTTAAAGACCCATTTACAACCAATGGCCTTTGCCCCATTAGGTAACTCTACAAGATCCCATACGTTGTTGTTTTTCATGGAATTCATTTCATCATTCATGGCATCATACCACAAATTTGACTCTTTGCAACTCATGGCTTGTCTAAAGCTCTCAAGATCATTCTCAGCTGCAACATTATAGTCATATTCTTGTGGATACACAATGTAATCATTAGGAATAGCTGATTTTCTTGTCCTAGTAGATCTTCTTAATGTTTGATCAACATTTTCTTGTGGATCTTGTTGTTCAACTAATTGTTCATCATCTTGATGACCAACTTGATTTACTGGATCATCAGTAGCTTGTGGAGTCTCGATGATTGGTTTATTAACATCCATTTGAACTTGAGGGATGTTGTAAATAGTAATCAATCTATTACTTGAAGTGGAAGGTTCATACTCTATATGATCATGCACAAAAATTGAATTTTCGATTTGATCGCTCCCACTAGTCAAATGATTTTCAAGAAACTTTTCATTTCTTGACTCCACAATCCTAGTTGTATGAGATGGACAATAAAATCTATAACCTTTGGACCTTTCGGCATATCCAATGAAATACCCACTAATGGTCCTCGGGTCTAGTTTCTTTTCTTGTGGGTTATAAATCCTCACCTCAGACGGACATCCCCAAACGCGCATATGTCGTAAACTCGGCTTCCATCCTTTAAATAACTCAAATGGTGTCTCTGGGACAGCCTTGGATGGAACCCGGTTTAGAATATACAGAGCCGTCTTTAGTGCTTCATTCCACAATGATTTAGGAAGATTAGAGTTTCTAAGCATACTCCGCACCATGTTCAATAATGTTCGATTTCTTCTTTCTGCAACACCATTTTGGTTCGGAGAACCGGGCATGGTGTATTGGGCAATAATCCCATGTTCTTGAAGAAACTTAGCAAATGGACCAGGTGCTTGTCCACTCTCAGTGTATCTACCATAGTATTCACCACCCCGATCTGATCTCACTATCTTTATTTGTTTTCCACACTGGTTCTCAACTTCGTCCTTAAAGACTTTGAAGGCATCCAATGCTTCATATTTGTTGTTAAGCAAATAAATATTCATATATCGTGAGTAATCATCTATGAAAGTGATGAAATATTTCTGACCATGTGCATCCATATCAGGACAACATATGTTTGTATGAATTATTTCTAATATACTTGAACTTCTATTGGCACCTTTCTTAGACATGTTGGTCTGCTTTCCCTTAATGCAGTCAACACAAGTTTCAAAGTCATCAAAATCTAGAGTATTAAGTATCCCGTCTTTTACTAACCTTTTAATTCTCTCTATGGATATATATCCTAATCTCCGATGCCATAACATAGAAGAATTCTCATTAATATTACACCGCTTAGTGCCAGTTTGAACATGCATTGAACTATAAATGGATTCGATGTGTAAATTAATACGATAAAGACCATCAGACAATATACCATTCCCAACATATTCCGAATTATAAAATAATTCAAACAAGGTGTCTTTAAAATTAAAGGAATATCCAAAAGGTACAAGTCTAGAAACTGAAATCAAGTTTCGTGAGAAACTTGGTACATAAAAGGTCCTTTTCTAATTTCAAAATAAAACCATTATTCAAAATTAAATTGCAAGTTCCAATAGCTTCCACATGTGAGCCCATCCTGCTTCCTGATAGGACAGTCCGCTCACTTCCCACTGGCTTCCTTAGGTTTTGCATACCCTGTAAGCAATTTGTTATATGGATTGTTGATCCAAAATCAATCCACCAGGTGTTAATATTAACATCGGTCATATTAGATTCATAACAAACAAATGAGAATAAATTACCTTTCTTCTCAAGCCATTCTTTGAATCCAGGGCATTCCTTCTTCATGTGTCCTCCCTTTTTACAGAAGTAACACTTTGCTTCTTTCTTGATATCACCTTGTGGTGGTATTTTGAATTTCCCTTTCTGATTGGCTTGTGACTTGTCAGTTTTGAAAGCTTTGTTCTTCCCGCGAGTGCTTGTCAGCAATGCACTCTCACTCTGTTCCATTACAAGCCTTTCTTCTTCCTGAACACACATGGTCATTAATTCATTGATTGACCATTTGTGTTTATGTGTATTGTAGGAGATCTTGAAAGGCCCATACTCAGACGGAAGAGAGTTCAGAATATAATGCACCAGGAAGGAGTCAGACATATCAACCTCAAGTTTCTTAAGTTGAGCTGAAATGTCACGCATTTTCATTATGTGCTCACGCACACCTTTCACACTAGTGAGTCGGTAGGAGGAAAATTTCATAATTAATGTGCTTGCCAAAGCCTTTTCATAAGTGACGAACTGATCGTCAATGGCTTTCAGCAAATCACAGACATTCTCATGTTGATCGACAGAACCACGTATTCCACCTATGACCTTAGTCTTAATGAACATCACACTGAGCCAGTTGGATCTCTCCCACCGCTCATATAGTGCGATTGCAGCTGGAGTACTTTCATCTGTAATTGCAGGTGGTTCGACTTTCCTAATAGAATAATCTATGTCCATCCATCCTAGATGGAGGAGAATTATTTCCTTCCACACCTTATAGTTATCTCCTCTGAGCTCGGGAATATCACATCGGATATCAGAAAAATTAGCAGGTTGAGAAGCTAAAAAGATAAACAAAATTGATGTCAAAATTTGAGGCATAAATATTATCCAAATTGTATGTATTATCAATATAAACATACCATAAAATAAATCTTGCAACATAAAAATTACCTGGAGGCTAAATTTTAATGTAATAAGATTAAAAAAAAATTGTGATAGATTTTCAAACCTCACACTTTACGTGCATGATATAATTTTGTTTTTCTATCCAAAATTAATACTTTATGATAAAACTATCAAATTATGTACCAATTCATAATTCCTGTGGGCAAGTTATGAAAATATTTTGACATTTTATCCCAATTAATCATACAAATATAATAAAAAATCATGTAGGATAAAATTCACTATACCACGTATAATTAATAACAATTTTATGTCTAATAATTTATGTGATCTCAAAACTTTAAAAAAAATAAACTCAATTAATTTAAGGATGTTGTGGCTAATCCAAATTAGTCAAAATTATAACAATCACTAGACCTAGTAACTCAATTATATGAGAGAACAAAATAAATAAATAAGATCTCTTATACAATTGCTTAACAAAATAATAACATTATAAATCAATTTTAATTTTTTTTTGCACAAATTTAATTCAAAGATTAAATAATAAGGCATAATAATCAGTAAAAATGAAATCATATGGATATGAACAGAATCAAAATACATGTTTAACAAAGCAGTCCAGCGGTAACATTCATGAATGCCATGGATCAGGACCTCATCACACTATAAACCACATTCACAACAAGTTGAACGTGAATAAGCACAATAAAAATAAGGAAATGATAAGCCACATAAAAGAGAACTTCAAAAATAACTCAGATAAAGGAAAATCAAGAACAAGGATCTACTTGATAATCCTTGAAACATGCAAAGTGACCAAACCCAGAACGAAGAGAGAAACAATCTTAAGCAAAAGAGAAGACAAACATCATTAAGATCAAGAAGAAAATCAACACCAATAACAAGTGGAATCCTCTTGATCTAAGATTGCTTTCTAGAAGTGATTTTTGAATTTGACAACCAAGGACTAGCTCTGATGCTAAATGATAACGAGAGCATTTAAAGCCATTAAAATTCATTACCACCCAATTAAATGGTCATATCAATTACATTAAAACCAACACAACTTGTAGGTCATAGAAGAATAAATAGAAGATCTTAAAGACAAAACAACCAATCAATAGTGCAAGACACATCTTAGAGGATAGCCACTAAAACTCATTACTACCCAATTAAATGGTCATATCAATTTACATTAAAACCAACACAACTTGTAGTCTGAAATGAGGAACAACGGTAATCATCACACTATAAACCACATTCACAACAAAGTCACTTAAGAGAATACCAGCCAAAGACTATTTATAGGCTTGATTCTACCATCAAGAATTCATCAAGAATTTAAAGCCACTAAAACTCATTACCACCCAATTAAATGGTCATATCAATTTACATTAAAACCAACACAACTTGTAGGTCATAGAAGAATAAATAGAAGATCTTAAAGACAAAACAACCAATCAATAGTGCAAGACACATCTTAGAGGATACATGCGGAAAAACTCACGTGTCAACAAGCATGAGAAAGGCAAGGAAATATATTTAAATAATGAGAAAAAGGAAATCATCTCAAAGTGGTCACTTAAGAGAATACCAACAATAATCAACACCATAATAAAGTGATGCAATAAAACAATGGTGGGAACTACTCTAATAAGGACATGCATGAAAGATTGGTCGACAATAAAAAAAGGTAATAAAACACCTCTACTCTGAAATGAGGAACAACAGTAATCATCACACTATAAACCACATTCACAACAAGTTGAACGTGAATAAGCACAATAAAAATAAGGAAATGATAAGCCATATAAAAGAGAACTTCAAAAATAACTCAGATAAAGGAAAATCAAGAACAAGGATCTACCTGATAATCCTTGAAACATGCAAAGTGACCAAACCCAGAACGAAGAGAGAAACAATCTTAAGCAAAAGAGAAGACCAACATCGTTAAGATCAAGAAGAAAATCAACACCAATAACAAGTGGAATCCTCTTGATCTAGGATGGATAAAGTGTAACATTAATTCTTGTTTGGATGCTAAAGATAAATGAGGCTTATAATCTGTTTTAAGGAGGAAGATACCATAGAGGCTTACACTTGGTTAATGAACGAAGACAATAATCTAATGGTGGCAGAAATCATGGCACTAAACACGGTCGCTGATATGGCCATAAATTGTTGCTTTCTAGAAGTGATTTTTGAATTTGACAACCAAGGACTAGCTATGATGCTAAATGATAACGAGAGAATTTAAAGCCATTAAAATTCATTACCACCCAATTAAATGGTCATATCAATTTACACTAAAACCAACACAACTTGTAGGTCATAGAAGAATAAATAGAAGATCTTAAAGACAAAACAACCAATCAATAGTGCAAGACACATCTTAGAGGATACATGCGGAAAAACTCACGTGTCAACAAGCATGAGAAAGGCAAGGAAATATATTTAAGTAATGAGAAAAAGGAAATCATCTCAAAGTGGTCACTTAAGAGAATACCAACAATCATCAACACCATAATAAAGCGATGCAATAAAACAATGGCGGGAACTACTCTAATAAGGACATGCAAGAAAGATTGGTCAACAATAAAAAAAGGTAAGAAAACACCTCTACTCTAAAATGAGGAACAACGGTAATCATCACACTATAAACCACATTCACAACAAGTTGAACGTGAATAAGCACAATAAAAATAAGGAAATGATAAGCCACATAAAAGAGAACTTCAAAAATAACTCAGATAAAGGAAAATCAAGAACAGGGATCTACCTGATAAACCTTGAAACATGCAAAGTGACCAAACCCATAACGAAGAGAGAAACAATCTTAAGCAAAAGAGAAGACCAACATCGTTAAGATCAAGAAGAAAATAAACACTGATAACAATTGGAATCCTATTGATCTAGGATGGATAAAGTGCAACATTAATTCTTGTTTGGATGCTAAAGATAAATGTGGCTTATAATCTGTTTTAAGGAGGAAGAAACCATAAGGGCTTACACTTGGTTAATGAACGAAGACAATAATCTAATGGTGGCAGAAATCATGGCACCAAACACGGTCGCTGATATGGCCATAAGTTGTTGCTTTCTAGAAGTGATTTTTGAATTTGACAACCAAGGACTAGCTAGGATGCTAAATGATAACGAGAGCATTTAAAGCCATTAAAACTCATTACCACCCAATTAAATGGTCATATCAATTTACATTAAAACCAACACAACTTGTAGGTCATAGAAGAATAAATAGAAGATCTTAAAGACAAAACAACCAATCAATAGTGCAAGACACATATTAGAGGATACATGCGGAAAAACTCACGTGTCCACAAGCATGAGAAAGGCAAGAAAATATATTTAAATAATGAGAAAAAGGAAGCTTACAAGAAAAACCAGGAAAAACTTCATCTCAAAATGGTCACTTAAGAGAATACCAACAATAATCAACACCATAATAAAGCGATGCAATAAAACAATAGCGGGAACTACTCTAATAAGGACATGCAAGAAAGATTGGTCAACAATAAAAAAAAGGTAAGAAAACACTCTACTCTGAAATGAGGAACAACGATAATCATCACACTATAAACCACATTCACAACAAGTTGAACGTGAATAAGCACAACAAGAATCTTACTATAAGAATCGAAAATCACCAGAACACCTCGCACAATAAAAATAAGGAAATGATAAGCCACATAAAAGAGAACTTCAAAAATAACTCAGATAAAGGAAAATCAAGAACAAGGATCTACCTGATAAACCTTGAAACATGCAAAGTGACCAAACCCAAAACAAAGAGAGAAACAATCTTAAGCAAAAGAGAAGACCAACATCGTTAAGATCAAGAAGAAAATCAACACCAATAACAAGTGGAATCCTCTTGATCTAGGATGGATAAAGTGTAACATTAATTCTTGTTTGGATGCTAAAGATAAATAGGGCTTATAATCTGTTTTAAGGAGGAAGAAATCATAGAGGCTTACACTTGGTTAATGAACGAAGACAATAATCTAATGGTGGCAGAAATCATGGCACTAAACACGATCGCTGATATGACCATAAATTGTTGCTTTCTAGAAGTGACTTTTGAATTTGACAACCAAGGACTAGCTAGGATGTTAAATGATAACGAGAGCACATATAATCATAAGTATACAAATATATCAATGTAGTATACACATTTGTAGTATACACATATACCAAATCATAAGTATTACTACTTATTGTTTCTATGTGTATCGAAGGCTATTCGAAAAATTTGGTTTTTTGTGCGAAAAAGGGAATAATGAATTTAATTCAATAATAAAGTAAGAGACCAAAACAATGGTTCATATTTACCGATTTTATTCATATAAATTGCATCACTAATCATAACAAGAATTTTGTTATTTGGAGAAAATACTAAACTAGTGGTAACACCCACTTACGTCGGCGCGTCTCCGAACCTTAAACCTGTAAAATACCGGCTTTCGCAGTGTAAGTATTAAGTAAATTATTTTACAAGCTGAAAATAATTTCTCAATTAATTTAGAGATGCTTTCACTATCTCAAAATTAAAAGTTTAAATTTTAAGGTCGGATACCATTCCCATCCTTTCGACTCGTAAATTGTATCTAACTACTTTTACTTTCGTAGCAAGCATTTTCTTTTCAAAAAAAAATATTATAAAACAACATTTTAATTCTCGTTACAATTAAATATCTAAGCAATTCACATAAATCCAATCGGTAAAATATTACTCATGTTTCAGACTCTAAAATAGATTACTCATACATGGTAAATAAGCAGACAAAACATGCATATGATGAATTCATGATAAAAAAACATTAAAGAATTAATCTTGGAAATAATGGAAATTGACTCTGAAATTAAACATGCTTTGAAGGGAGACTTTGATCCAAATACAGCAGTAGAAACAACAAAAAACAACTCAAGAAATTGAAGAAATTGAAATTGCATAAAACTCAAAAGTGCATAATTTTAAAGTAAATATAGTGCAAATATGTTTGGATGCCTTTACAATGAACTATAAGGCTATTTATAATAAATTTCTCACTCCAAATGCCATAGAAATCATGTATAATCATGGGCAAAACATAGAGAAGTGGACTAAAATGGTTGTTTAAAATGCAAAAAAAAAATGGGTTTAGTCGTCATGACGAGCGTCATGGTGCATGACGGACTTCCCGTCATGACGTGTGTCGCAACTAGTGCGAAAAAACAACCGGCGAGAAAAGAGAAACAGAAGAGTCGCCACCGTTCGTTATTTATCCCAAAGGAGGGAAAGGAAACGATCGAAGAAAACCTGAAGGAAAAGGAAAAGACAAGGTCTCACAACCAAATCTTGGGTTCGGGAGTCGATTATGCGAATGGAAGGTATTAGCACCCCTACGTATCCGTAGTACTCTACGGGATCCACTCTTGTTGTTCTAGTCTAAAGGGTGTAGTATATCTAAAGTACTATCTGCTAAAAGAAGGTCAAAAGAAAATGAAAATGACTCATAAGGATGTCGCATCCACTGCCTACGTATCTCATCTGAACATGAGAATCAGAGTCTTCGTAGCTCGGCTACCTATGGGCTAAAGAGAAGTGTGCTCGGTAAGACATCGCATCTTATGCCTACGTATCTCATCGGGAATGAGAATCAGAGCAAAACGTAGTTTAGCTAACTACGGGGACAAAGGGTCTCGATTGCAACTAGGGCAAGAGAAAGGGAAGGTCTCGATCGCAACGAGGGCGAGAGAAAAGAATCGCAACAAGGGCGAAAGCAAACAAGGATTAGTTGTTAGTCGTCAGTCAAAAAACTCGGCAAGACATCGCATCTCGTGCCTACGTATCTCATCTGAACATGAGAATCAGAGTTGTCGTAGTTCGGCTAACTAGGGTTTAAGGATTGCCATCTGAACATAGACTTACAAAAGAAGACACCAGCTGTGTCAAAGGAAAGTGGGCAATATGTTCAACGTCCTAGCAGTAGGTGTCGCAGCTCGCTGAATCGAGTCTTAGGCAGTTACCTCTTTGCAATGGAACAGACTGACATGCCACAAGATCGGAGACGCACGAAAGGTCTAAAAGTGGGGAAGCTCTGTCCTAGAGTTGTCATGCAATATGGACCTATGTGTTAGGATTTACAAATGGGAACATCTACCTAATGTTAGCATGCAAAGAAATAAGGGAAATCTACCTATGTTATCATACAAAGGGTTCTACCTAATGGGTGCTACCTAAACGGAACAAAAGTCGACAGATGGAGCAAGGAGAGGATAAGGGTAGATGGCGATGCCTGAGGAAATCGACTTACAGGTAGATGGCGATGCGTGAAGCAATCGACTTACAAGAGAAATGGAGATGCATGAAGCAATTGACTTACAAAAGGATGGATGAATACGTGCTGGTTCTGTTAAGTTTTGAAAATGATTACTCGACGTTGGATCGAGCTTTTGATCTGGTTTTGAAATGGTTATCGGATGTTCGTTTTAATTCTTGTATTAACAGATGAATAAAGAATGAAAGAATAAATATTATACACTTCATGGGAGAGGGGTACATTTGTTATGAATGGGGATTGTCCATGGCAATCAAACAATAAGAATATATGCCTCATACATCATACAAGTAGACAACAATTATTAATCAAACAATAAGATGAGTAAACAAGTGTATATGATCAAATCAAAGAATCAAAGAATGAGATAATGGAGCATTAAACAATGCATGAGAAGTATGAACATGTTAAACAATCAAGCAATAGTAAGCATGGATGAAAGAAACAAGTATCACAACTGACAGATGGATCAGACAAATAAAAAGATGTACACAAAGGGTCCACTGAATAATTAAATCAGGAAATGAGGTAAGGACCAAATAAAATCAAGATAAAAGGCCTCTAATACATGGTATATGAGATGAACAAGGGAGGATCAAAAGATCTCTTCAATTGCCATAAGCAATCCCTAAGTCAAACATCAATCCTAGAAAAGTCAACTGAAAAGTCAAGTCAACTTAAAAAATATCAAATAAATAGCAAATTAATCAAGAAAATTATGAAAAATTAAACTAAATGAGGTGGGGTCAGGACATCATCATCCCCCAAAAAGATTTTAAAAATAATAAAAATTAGTGCATAAATTAATTGAAACAAAATAAAGGTCAAACCAAAAGTCGACTAAACAAACTAGGTCAAAAATAAATCCAAAATAAATTGAAAATAGGAAATAAAATTCCAAGAAAAGGTCAGGTTGACCATGGGACATTAGTCAACCTTCATCCCAAAAATCAAAAGCTAAAAATAATTTTAAGACCTAAAAATAAAATCAAGAAAAAATGTGTGCTAAAATGAACCATTTGGAAAGAATAATTAAAATAAAATACCAATATTAAATAAATACGAAAATAAAAATTAAATAAAATTAAATAAGACATTAAGAAATACGGAAAATATTTTTTTGGGATTTTTATGAATAAATGAAATATTTTAAATTAATTAAAAACAAAACAGAAAATAAATGGAAATTAAAAAAAATGAAAAGAGAATGTTGGTGGGCCTTGAAACGTGGGGGTGTGGGAAGTGAAAAGTGGCAGGCCCAGTCCAAACCATTATTCAGGCGCGACACCATTAAATAACATTTTAATTTTAAAAAGCATGTGAACATTTATCAATAGGGCAAGGTACTTTAAGTGACTAGAAGACAAAAAATAATGGGCGGCTGTGATTAAAACCTGCGCATGGGATCTAACGGTTCATAAGTTGCCACGCATTCATCTTCTCCACTACAACATAAACCCTAATGCCATGCAAGAAAAACACAGCCATGCAGTGAATTTTTCAAAACTTCCACTCAAGATTACAACCACCATAGGGCACCAAATGAGATGAAATAAAAACCAAAATTCAAGTACAAAATATGTAGATTAACATGGTATCTTGTTTTTGTAAAAATAATGGCTTAATCATGGAGAAAAATTGACCACAAGAGGTCAACATGGACATGGGCAAAGGCAAAAAATTCAGCATGCATAAATTAATAACAGGAACACACAAGCATATGATTGGCATGGTAGTAATGATGAGCATGGTAAGCAAGCATAGATATATCAAAACATGGTCATGGAAGAGATGATTACCTAGTGGAAAATAGAAGTGGAATGGTGCTTCCTTCTTGGTATTTCAAGGCTTCAATTTGTTGACTTGTGATGCTCTTGCCACGAAATTCCAATGCCCTTTTAGGTTTAGGGTTTGCAGCTCTTAAATAGGATGAAACAAATGTTCTCATGGGCTTTTAAATAATTGATTTATCCATAAGCAAAAATAATGCCAAAGTGAGGTGTATTAGGGCATGTGAAATGTTGTTATTTTGGGCCAAACTTAAGTGAATGGATATCCAATGCATGGCCAAATGAGGTAAAAACGTGACTGGTTTGTGCATGGCTTGGCAAGTAAGAAAACAGTCCAAGATGGTGACTTTATGGCCATGTAACTTGATGCTCAAGTCACCAATTGGAGAAATAATGCAAACAGTAGAAAGATCTCATGGAGTACAGCATCTTTCATGTTGAGCACAAGTTGAAATGATGAATGGAAGAAGGTGAAAAATGGTCTCAAAGTTCAGGTCTCACCATGCAAAACTGATTGGGCCAGTTTGGCCTAAATGCTGCCTAGAAAATCAAGTAATGATGCCCACTTTAGGTGAATGTATCTCTCAAACCATGGATCCAAATGAGATGATTCCAAAAGGATGTGAAAGAGGACATGGCAAGGTACAATTGTTGTGAATAAAGTATTTTCAAATAATGCCTTGAAGTACAAGAAAACTGGCCAAGAAGTCTTGACAAACTTTGAAGATTTTGGACTTAGAAATTTTTCTAAGTGTTCTAAAAATATATCTCACTTTGACTAAGCATAACTTTCTCAATTTTAATCCAAATGGAGCAAACTTTATATCTATAGAAATCTTGGAACAAGAGGAACAACTTTCATGTTGGAGAAATTTTCAAATGGAGCTTTTATCCTGATGGAAAATGGGCTTAAAGTGAGTGCAACAATCATGAAAACTTGCCCAAAATGGAAAGTCAACCATTTCCAAATTAAGTAACTTTTCTAATTCCTGATTAAATGATGAATCCATGATCCAACCTTGATCAAATTTCATATGTAGGATCCCTTAGGCATGGATTTTGAGATTCCACTCTCAAAATGTTAGGAGTTGACTTTTCTGGCTTCACAATTGACTTTTTCCAAACTGTCTGATTCCCGATTCCAATGATCAATTGAAGCACTTCTGGCTCAAATAAAGAGCTGATTTTTTGTATGTAGACCCTTGTGGACATATGGAGGGCCATGGAAAAGAGTTTCACCCGAAGAATCAGAAATAAACTGATTTTATACCAAACCCTAATTTAGGGCAAAATTGATCAGGAACTGATTGCACTGCTTGCCAATGGATCTTTCTTAGATAATTGTGAGTCTTCCTAGGCCAAGATGCCTCTCTAATCATGACATGGATGAACCCCTCTACTTCCAACCAAACATTTCCTGTTGCAGGTAGCCATGAAACCCTCATTTCTTGATTAAATTCAGATGAACACTCTGATAGCTCTGAATCTTTCACTGATGAACTGAGGACCATAATAAGATACCTGGAGCCCCCTGAGAACCTTGAGACTTGTATATTTAGAGAATGAAGTCCAATTCTCAATCTTGCTTTGTGTGGGCTCCTTTTGTTAAGGAGTGATCAATCAAAATCTGATTCCCAAGTCACTAATGCAGTATGCAATGAGTATGACCTAGTATGATGCCAATGAAATGTAAAACAAAATCCCATGCTTCCCGGAAAAAATGAAGGATAAATTTTGGGGTATTACAACGTGTAAAGTTGGAATTCTGGGAGCTAGATCCATGACATGCACCAGCGTGGTTGACGACTTGGCTGTCATGATCATCAAATCTTAATTTTTCCTTCACGCTTGAGTCCATGACAGTCTTCTATTTCTAGGGCATGACGGGCGTCATGGCAGCCCGTCACAAACTCTATTTCTTTATTTTTCTTTGTTTTTTCTCCATTTCTTTCCACAAACGATGTCGATCATATAGTGACTGCAATGCAAAGTAAAAAACCAGCTTATTAAAATAAAAGGAATGTAAAATAACACTGAAACTACTAAAATCAAGCTAATTTATACGATGAAAATACTTGTTATCAGGAATGTCGGGGAACACCGTTTGTAGGAATATGAAGAGACTTAGAAAAACTAAGATTTCATTCTCTAAATATGAAATAAACCATGTAACTCACATTCTAACAAAAAAAACCTTAAAGTCACTCAAAACCAAATATGGATTGAGGAAACACCCATGTGTCTTCAAGTCCAAATCAGTATGGATGTGAGGCCCAGTTAATTCTATGGAATACTTTTATTGAAAAAAAATATTGGTTGTTATTTTGATGAGTTTTGAGACAAAAAATCATCCAATTTTTTTAAAAAATAATATAATTTGCTTCAGTTTTGAAAAATTGATTTCAAAAATCTTCATATGATCTGTCCAATTTAAAGCTACTTAATTTGGACTGACTTTTGAATATCTAATTGTATATTTTATATAAATATTATTATTAAAAAAACATCATAAAATAAAAATTTTGGTGAAAATAAATATATAATAATATTAAAAATTAATATCATGAAATGAAATAGAAGATAACCTGATTAAAAGAGGAATGCATATGATTTTAAGGTGATCTTTTTGCATTCATGATGTGAAAACTGCATACCACTTATTTATTAAATGCAAATACATTTTACTTTTCTAGCATTAGATTGAGCAATTATTTAGTATGAATATTGGTAGAACTAGTTACAAAAGCTTATTCAAACTTGCTGGTAGAAGTTGGAGCTCTCAAAATCAGAATCTGATAATGACTCTCATCATAATAATTCTTTGGAAAACTTAACACGCAATAAATGATATCAAGTTTCAAAATGGTAACATTGACTTTGATAGAGACATTATTCATGTTAAACAATTAGTTTATACGACATCTACTTATTTCAAGGGGCACATCTACTCTTCAATACTCACGAGTTTACAATTATTAAAAATTTTACATCAAATGTCGACCTCCTCCCGCACCTAGAATTATACAAGTTAATTGGTGTTTACCTAGTCATAATTGGATTAAGTTTAAAACATATAGAGCTTCAAGTGTAAATCTTGAAATATCAACTTGTGGTTGTATATTAAGGGATAATTTAGGAACATTCTTGGGAGTTTTATCAACTAGAATTGGAGTTTGCATATCCTTTCAAGTTGAATTGCATGGAATCATGTTTACTATCGAATATGCTAACAAGAAAAATTAGATAAATATTTGCCTTGAAACTGACTCAATGCTGGTCATTCATGTATATTCTAATTTGAATATTGTTCCTTGACATATTTTAATTAAATAGAATAATACTTTAATACTATACGCTCCTTTAGATTCAAGATATTTCACATTTTCAATGAGAGAAATACTTGTGCATATAGATTAGTCAATGCATATTTTTTTGTTGATTATAACACTTTGTGGGATTCACTTACTATTTGTGCTTTTGAAAGTTTTTTGAGATATAGGTTGGACATGTTCAAGTATCATTTTTGCTAGTTTTTATGGGTTAGATTTTAGGTTTCCTCATCCTTTTTGTTTTTTCTTTTTTATTCAATAAATCACCTTTATTAAAAAAACACCAATACATTGAAAATAAAAATATGCACAAAAAAGGAACGATGGACTATGCAAAGACCCACTCAAAAGAAAATGAACCTAAAAAAATTATACTTTTTTACATAGTAATGCCTAATATCCAAAGAGATGAAATTAAAAATCATAAGGAAATTAGAAGTGAGACAACTATTACCATATCTCTATATATGTGAGAAGTTGAAAATGACATATTTTTAATTGATTCAATGCAAGATTCCCATATGTTTCTTAGCTGCAGCGATACCAAGTTACTATTTTTAAAAGTTTGGACCACCAAAAGAGAATTTGGCTTTATCCAAAGCTTTGACCGAGATCTACCATTTATAATTTCAATTGTTATTAGTATTTCATAAAACTCGAGAAGAAAAGAGTTTCTTCATATTAGAGGTTCAACAAAAACTAAGAGAGGATCACCATTTCTATTCCTAAACAGTCCACCATAACCAGTCGGTGGAAGGTTTGGAACAAAAGCACCATCATTATT
The DNA here is from genome assembly GCF_024323335.1 of Lathyrus oleraceus. NCBI lineage: Eukaryota > Viridiplantae > Streptophyta > Magnoliopsida > Fabales > Fabaceae > Lathyrus > Lathyrus oleraceus. The sequence continues at coordinate 217,855,399 of NC_066585.1, forward strand.
GCATTTTATCCAATCTAGAAGAGGGGAATGTACGATTATCTCCTTCATCAAAGCAGAACGAGGATGATGAATGTTGACATTAAAGGCTTTTATGAGTTTAAAATCAAACACCAAGTTTCTAGTGGTTAATTTTGATTTGTTGCCAATTAGCTTTACCTGAGGCAGATGTTGTGAGATTACAACATGAAAGGAAAGGAAAATATTCTTAACAGATCCATGTTTCTAGCATGCCAAATGGCATTTATTTAATAGATTATGGTTAATTTAAAAAATAATGCACGTTGAGGAAATCTACTTCTGATATAGTGGGACCATAGATCATGAAGAGAGTTGAATTGCATGTTTGATCCAATTGTAGTACTAAGTCAATTCCAAATATTGATAGCAAAATAGAACTTAAAGAAGATATGAAAAGTGGATTCAAGCTGACTTTTGCATAAGTTATTAATGGAAAAGATCAGGCAATCCCTAGATTTAAGCATGCCATATGTTGAAATCTTGTTGTGCATTAATGCCCAAATGACTAATGATTTTGAAAGAGTAATGCCCATATTTCATATAACTTTAGCCCAATCAAGCTCTTGAGAAAAAGAATATTTAAACGCATATGTGTTTTTAAGTGTTAAATCACCTGAGTAAGATTTAGGCCAAACAAGTTATCCTCTAGGCGACATGTAGGCAATGTTAACTGAGTAGCCTTGTTGTTTAAGAAAGGAAACATGTTGAGCCAAATTATAGGAAAGTTTCATTGGTTGTCTTGCATAAAATTCACTAGATAAGAATTAAGACTTATGGATCATACTAGTTTCTTGCAATAATGGTTCACCACACCAAGAGTCCTTTTGAAAATTTAGGGAAGTGTCACTACCAAGCAGCCAACTGGTTTCTTGTTATAATAGAGAGAAGAAAGAATATGAAGCTTGATGGTGACGAATGAACTTATGACTCTAGCCTTCACCAGATGTCCCAAGGTTTCTCACTATTCATCAAGTCACACTCGGGCTTTAATTTGGAGGCTTCATTAATACAAACCAAGGATCTCACTTCTAATCCACCATGAGAAATGGACCTACACCCTTTCTTCTAAATTACATTCACCATCTTCCTTTTGTTCACATCTCCACTCCAAATGAAATTCATAGAAGCCACTTTAATGGATTTGAGCAAAGAGAAGAGCCAAGAATAAACACTTATATAGTGCGTTATCATGCTACATATTACTAATTTTACTAATAAATGTCTTCCAACAATTGATAAAAGTGAAGCTTTTTAAGCAGATTATTTAGCTATGATTTTATCAACTAAACATCGAAGATACCTTGACATAGCCTTTCCTTTAAATATGGGTAATCATAGGTAAAAGAAGGGAAACATTCCTTTCGAGAAACCAGTGAGAGCTATGATATGATTCAACCTGATGTTTGAAATTGAGCGAGAGTTTATTGTAGATTTCATAGTATAACTGAGAGTACCTAGAGAATAACTATGTTAGAACTGAGATGTTGGACAATTTTCCTTTGCAAAAGATGAGAGTATAATATGCATAAAGAATATGGGTTGAAACATGAACATTTATGGTGACTGTTATCAATTCAAGTTTTCCCCCAAGAACCAACTTTCGTAATGCTTCTGCTTAACACTTCCTTAACCAGTAAGAAAAGAAGTGGTGATATAATCCATGTTGAGTTCCATTAATGGCAATTTAAAGGTAGGTTGGCGATAAAATAGTTGAAATCCAATGAAAAAACTTCTGACTGAATCCAAATTTCTCGAGCCCCTTGAGTACGAAACTCCAATCAAGGGTGTCAAAAGCCTTACTATCTTCAACCTTCACTGCTAGGTTTCCACAAAAACTTTTCTTATAAAAAAGATTGATAGTTTTTTTATGCCAAACATATGTAGTCCATTATGTTCCTGCCTTGTTTCAAGCCTCTTTGCTCCTTAGAAAGCAAGGAAGGTATGAGTTAAGCCAATCTATTAGCAATGATTTTGGAAATGATATTGACCTTGAAATTAAACAAAGTAATTGGCTTAACTTTGTCCATGAAATATACATATTTAGTCTTAGTAAATAGGATAATTATGTTGGCATTAAAGTTGGGAAGGACCCATTTGGAAGTGAAAAGTTATAACATACCATTGAAAACATCCACTTTTATGATGTTCCAGTAAGCTTTAAATTACATCCATTACAACCATCTGGCCTTAGAGCACTATCTTTGCTAAAACTGAAGACTACATTGATGATAACCTCAGTGGATGAGGTCAATGTGAGTAAAGACTTCATTATGTCATCAACCAAAGAAGGAATGGGTTCATAAATAAAAGATAGATCACGATTTGCAACTACAAAAAAAACGAGTTAGTGAAATAATTGAGTGCTTGGCTTGCAATCTCTCTAGGCTTAATAATGACATTATAATTGTCTTTCAACAAGTGTATAGAATTCTTGGAAATTTTAATTTTAGGCATTTGTGGAAAAAATGAATGTTCCTATCCCCTTCAAAATGCCAAGTCACCCTAGATTTTTCAAGCCAGAAAAATTATTCTTTGTCTAAGGATTTTTCTAACTCATCCTAAGTTAGTTTCTCCTGAAATTGAAGTTCCTCAATATTGACTTCAGCTTGAATATGAGCTTGAATGTTGCTTAGTAAAGTAATTGATGTTTTCACCAAATTATGAACATAAATAAATTCCTTCCTATTCTAAATTCTTAGTTTTACTTTTAACAACTAAAGTTTCTCATTCATAATATACATAGGGAAACCAACCACTTGAGTGTTCCAACAATTGACAATTAAGTCTTTGCAATCATTATAAACTATACACATCTTCATGAATTTGAATTGAGTAATAAATTAATGGGAATTGAAGATGGCTTCAAACAAAATAGGGATGTGATATGATCTAAGCTTAGGCAAAACTAAAACTAAAACTATGACATTTACATTGCACTAACTTTGAGAATAAAAACCATGTCCAACCTTCTTTTCACTAGATTGTCCCCATGTTTCCCATTATACCAAGTAAGCAATGCCCATTTGGTTGGAAAGTATACTAAGTTATTTTGATCTGACCAAAATAAAAATCTTGAATAAGAGTTTTGTTAGGGTGTGAAGCCCTCTATTGTAATGAGATCCAAGAATTTACTTGAAGTCCCATATGAAGATCTAAGGCACTAAGTGCAAACTTTGTAAAAAAAGATAATTATAAAGCATTATTTTATGCAAATGGAATGTAGAGGCATATATAATAGTAATCCCAACCTTTTGAGAATTTGATTCACTAAGAAAGAAACTAACTAGTATGTAATGAAAATAACTTGAGGTTTAAGCAATTCTATGCAGATGCACTAGAGATTATACAACAAATTTGGTCTAGAGTTCACATAAAACAACTTTAGACCTAAAGAGTACAAAATTCTACAATGAAAATCATAAAAGTTCATGGATTGATCAACTAAAAGTCAAAAGTCTTGTTTGTTAAGGGATAATAAGTTCTTCATAATCAATCTAGTAGGGTCATCAGCAATAATCATTGAAATTCAAAATAAGCACTTAACGATGAAGGCTTAGAGGCACCAAATTTTGATATGATTGCACATATATTTCTTCCCCTTAAATTTTATTGAAGTATTTTATTCTTGGATCTAGTCAAGGCCATTTGAAATTGAAGATAATTTGCCTTTGAGTCTAAATCATCCATTATAATGTCTTTTGCATCAACCTTCTCTATAATATTTGCCCAAGAATCCAACACAAAATCCATGTTCCTATTTAAACTCTAAGTGTCCTCAATGTTTTCTATGACATCCTCTAATTCATTTGGATGTGTTTCATCCATAAACTCAAAGTCATCAGAGCTAATGATATCAATATCCTCTGCTTGTAGATAAGTTTCTAAATTAACATCCTCTGCTTGTAAATGAGTTTATAAACTTCCATTATCCAAAACATTCTCATCTTACCTTTTGCTTGGTATAGATTATTCCATATGCTCCCCACCTTACCTTTTATTTGATTCACATTATTCCACGTGCTTTTTTCCTTTAGACAGATCAAGAGCAATGCATGGTTTTGCCTTCATTATGTTCTCAACAACCTCAGAAGCTCTTGTATCCTTGAATTTCCACACAAACAATTGTTTAAGCTCATTAAGATTATTGTTGTTTATGGTCACTGTAACACCCTAAAACCCTGACTCTTTATTTATAAAATATTTCAAATAAAATTTTCTCAAATAGGGCACTACACATTCTTCACCAAACATTTTACTGGATAAAACATTTATTAAACCGGTAGAATAAAAACATCAGTTGACATAAAAAGTCTCAACACCAAAAAGATAATGAAGTAATTTAAAACATCTTTGAGAAAACATAAAATGTAACAAACAACTCGTCCCCAATGTTACAACATATTAAAGCAACATCGAATTATAAGACTAGAAAACAATGAAGTAACTGAATAGGCCTTAACACCATCCTATGGCTTAAACATCAGCTACCCCATCTACATTATTATGTGTACCCCGAAAGAGTACAAAACACCACAAACAAAACAACAGGGGGTGAAAATACGTTCAAAATTGTTAACGGTATATAAAGTAATAAAGGATGGTGCACACAAATATCAATGTATTCTATCATTCACAACCATCATCAGTCATTGACGTGGTTATGTAGCATTCACAACCATCATCAATCATAAGTGAAAATATATATATGTAATGCATTCCTCACCTCATCCATATGCATGTGGTACCAATCTACTCAACAATTTGGATTTCAGAGTTATGTTACTAAACAATCCTATCACCAATGTTTGGACATAAGAGTTATGTTATTAATTTAGTTTGATTACTAATCATCACCGATTGGACCGAAGTCCGTACACCTATCTCCGATATATATGATGCATGAAATACCACAACAATGTAAATGCAATAAATCCTTGCCAACGATTCATATTCAAACCCAATACCTCACCATAAGTCAGCACATCATATAATGATAACTCAACATAATATGTATATATACAACTAAATATCATATATATATATATATATATATATATATATATATATATATATATATATATATATATATATATATATATATATATATATATATATATATATATATATATATATATATATATATATATATATATATATATATATATATATATATATATATATATATATATATATATATATATATATATATATATATATATATATATATATATATATATATATATAAGAAATAGCTCTAAAAATTGAGTCGACGACCCAAAGCTGGTTAACATAGGGGATGAAGATCAACCCTCCCGTCATGACGATCATCATTATTGGATTGTCACCCTTTTCCCCACTAAATTGTCACCCCGTGACGCTCGACCAAAAATCCATCTTTGGAGACCATGACGGTCTCCCCGTCATTCCCATGATGGTCATCACCCCACCCTTATGAAGTAACAAATGGTTCATCACCATGCTAACGCCCGTCCGCTTTCCCTTACACAGTGACAAGTAGCCTGTCAACCATGTCATGCTCGTCACTGTTGTGCAACAAGCAAAACACGTTTTTTCACCATTATAGCACTTCGAAAGCTCAAATTGCAACCCCTAACCATCCGAATCGAACAGAAAAGCATCACTTGTAACATCCTAAAACCCCGACTCATGATTTAAAGGATAAAATCAATATTTTTAGGATGTAACTCAAACAAAACAAGCATACTTTCCAATTAATTACAAAACTCGCAACAGAACTCAAGATAAATAACATAACTTCAATTACCTCTTCAAATGAAGTACGTTTAATGAAATTAACATAATCCAATGATTAACTCAAAACAAATAAGCGCCTTGTTTCCCGGTGTAACAAATCAGAGCATTAAACCAACTCAATAACGATAAACGGTAAAAAAAAAGAAAGAAAAAAGCTTCAATGTCATCTTTCAACCCACAACAACTTTTACTCCTCTTGAGTATTTGTACAACAATGTATAGAGCAACACAAAATAAACAAGAAAGAGGTGAGAATACACTCAAATATATTAAAGGTGTACAAGAATGCAAGGGTAGCTTAATCACAGAATTAACAACACACGTTCAATTTACTCTACAACACAATAATTCAATTCGCATAGCTTTATGTATGCAATGGGAGTCACAACTCGAATCTATGCATGTTCTACCAAGTTGGACATCATATGTTTGTTACTAATCTCGTCTTCTTAACAATGGTTCCTCGTTCGAACCGGGTCCCCACTTCTGAACCCATGACTCGCCTCTTTCAACATACCAACATAAAAGGATGCATGATATACAAAGTAATGCAACAACAACTACAACACTTATGATTCTACTTCTAACCATAAGCAACATGAAATTACAACATTCACATTAGTCCCCACTTATGAACTACTCACCTTAACACAACAACCATAATTACATTTGCAAGACATAATTATATTCACAACATCACCGCTCATAAATATAATCATAATCCACCACTTATAATTATGCAAATTAATACGATTATTATTTCATAATCAAAAGAATTCACATTGGTTAATTAAATTCATCAAATACACCAAAATAGAAGTCAACCATTGACCATACGAGAAAACAACATTGAAACCCATACCTATCACCTAAAATCGGTCCCTAATGGCCATGACAACCAGGTCATCACCTGGGTGACGATTGTCACCCAACCCATCACCACTTCCCTTCACATCGCGCCACCCTTGTGACGACCGACAAGAGAAATCCCACATGGAGACCATGACGGTCTCCCCATCACCCTGCTTACGACTATCAGCCATCCAAACGCATGACAAGTAGCCCGTCACGTTGTTGTAGAAGGCAGTTTCTGCATTTTATCCATGGGAGCTCATTTGAAGCGCCGATTTCGACTCCCAACACCCAAATTTGCATTGAAAACATAAGATACATATTATACAACAACAAATTCATCACATACACATAAGTTATCATCCAATATCCTCAATTAATCACAAATTCAAGATTATGTTCATAACACCAAATATACAACAATGGCATTCATCATATTCAGGTTCATATCCATCTATCATGCATAAATTCCATCAATATGTAGAACACAAAATTGTACATTAAACATGTAATTAGCATGAATTTTACACAATCATCATCAAAACTCATAAAGCACAACAATGGTGAACAAAACCAAGAGGAAGATGAGGATCCCTCTCTATCCTTTATGCAATACACCTATATTCAAGTAATCCCCCCCCCCCCCCACACCCTCATTTTCTGAATTTCCAGTAGCAAAGCAATCACAATCTTTGGCTATGATGTTCTTCCCCTTCAAGAGTTTCCTAGTTTGCCTCCTTTCTAATTTTTATAACTTCTATGTATCCACTCATTTTTCTCCCGTCACATATTCTATTTATTTCAACCTAAAATTGTATTTAGTTCATTATTACACTTTCACCCCTCAACTCTTGTGGACTCTCTCCTTACCACTCATACTTCACCAAAATTCTATTTTCTACCCCTAATCTCATTATTCTAGTATTTTCTTATTTTATTATTATTATTATTTAATTGTTATCATATTATTTAAATGAAATAAAACTCTACTAAATTCCAACAAAGTCCAACAAAGGCCAAATAATCATGTAACACATGTTATCACCAAAATAAATAATTAAAATTATTTTAAATCACCCAAATAGTTAAATAAAAATAATATAATTTTAATAAAATAAAATAATTGAATTCAAGATGTTACAACTTTCCTCCACTTACAAAATTTTAGCCCTCTAAAATTACTTGAATGGAAAAGTTCTGAATTAGACTCTCTCATTCGACTCTCTAGCTTCCTCGTCACGCTCCCTCTAGCAAGTCCTCCCCATACAACTTTCACCAAAAATATCTCTTTACCTCTCAAGTTTTTCACTTCTGATCATCAATACTCAATGGTGATGTCTCCATAGTCAAGTTCTCTCTCACTTGCATATCATCCATCAGAATCACATAAGACAAATTTGGAACATACTTCCAAAGTTGAGACATATGAAACACACCATGAAGATTTAAAAGAGACGGTGGTAAAGCAACTCTATAAGACACTTCTCCTACTCGCTTCAAAATTTGATAAGGATCAATAAAATGCGGCGTGGGCTTTCGAGATTTCAAAGCACGACCAACACCAGTCACCAGAGTGACTTTCAAGAAGAAATGATCTCCCTCTTGGAATTAAAGCACTTTCCTCCTCTTATAATGATAACTCTTCTACCTACTCTTCAAAGCCATCATCTTCTCCTGAATCATCTTGATCTTCTCAGTAGCCTATTGAATGATCTTTGGCCCAAGCACTGCACTTTCACCATAATCATACCAACACAAAGGTGTCCTACACCTCCTACCATACAAAAGCCTTAAATAGTGTCATTCCAATATTATAATGGAAACTATTTTTGTAGGTAAACTCAATCGACGACAAGTAAGTATCCAAACTACCTCCTTGCTCCAACACGTAAGCTCTAAACAAATCTTCTAAAGACTGGATGGTCCTCTCTGTTTGTCTGTCCGTCTACGGATGATAAGCAGAAATCAACTGAATTCTAGTCCCAAGGCTTCCTACAAACTCTCCCAGAACCTCAAAGTGAACCTAAAATCTCTATCCAAAATAATACTTGAAGGAACACCATGCAACTTGACTATTTGCTTAATATAAATCCCATCAAGCTTCTGCAACAGATAATTGATCTTTATCAGAATGAAATAAGCATATTTAGTTAAGCTATCCATGACAATGCAAATCAAATCATATTCCTTCACAGTCTTTTGCAAACTTGTTACAAAATCCATATAAATGTTATCCCATTTCCACTCAAGAATATGCAACTGTTGCATTAACCCAGAAAATGTTTGATGCTCGATCTTTGACTTCTAACAAGTAAAACACGAGTACAAAAACTCCACTATGTCTTTCTCCATACCTAGCCACCAAAACACCCCTTTCAGATCTTGATACATTTAGTAGCTCCGGGACGAATAATGAAACTACTCATGTGGCCTTCCTCAAGAATTCTCTTCTTAAGCTCTGGTAAATTTGGTACACAAACTCTATCTTGTAACCTCATAATTCCATTATCGTCTATCCTGAAGCCCACCTCCTTACCTTGATTGATTAAGACCAATCGATAAATCAATCCTAAGTCCAATTTCTAACCTTCTATGATCTCCTTCAAGAATACCATTAGTAAACTTTAGCATACCCAACTTCACACTTTTAGGAGTCACCTCGCACACCAAACTAAGATCTATGAACTTCTCGATCAAATCTAACTCTCGAACCATAAACGTCCATATATGCAAATACTTCATACTCAAAGCATTTGCTACCACATTGGCTTTACCACGATGGTAACTCAACCCAAAATCGTAATCCTTCATAAATTTAAGCCACCTTCTCTGACTCATATTTCCATCTCCTTTTGATCGAACAAATACTTCAAACTCTTATGATTGTTGAACACTTAAAATCTGGATCCAAAAAGATAATGTCTCCAAACTTTAAGCACAAACACCACAACTGCTAACTCCAAATCATGGGTAGGATAATTCCTCGAATGAACCTTCCGTTTTCTTGAAGCATAAGCCACAACCTAACGATTATGCATAAGCACACCACCTAAACCCATCTTTAAAGCATCACAATAAACCACAAACGGTTCACTTAGACTCGGTCAAATTAAAACTGGAATTGACGACAACTTCTTCTTAAGTTCTTGAAAACTCTCTTCACCTTAAACATTCCACATATAAGCTTGTCCTTTTCAGGTTAACTGAGCCAAAGGCAAAACTAACTTAGAAAATTCTTCTATAAGACTTCTATAGTAACCAACCAAACCTTGAAAACTTCTGATTTCTGTAACTAACTTAGGAGTCTTCCACTGTAACACGATGTCTATCTTCGACTGAACCACTTCCATTCCACCACTAGAAATCACATGACCAGTAAAACCCATTTCTCGCAACCAGAACTATCACTTGGATAACTTCACATACAACTTCTTATCTTGCAAGGTTTGTAATAAAACTCTCAGATGTCCTACATGATCTTCATCTGACTTAGAATACACCAAAATATCATCAACGAACACAACCACAAACAGATCCAAGTAATGATAGAAGATTTTATTCATATACTCCATAAACACACATGAAGCAGTAGACACACTGAAAGGAATCAGTGAATACTCATAGAGACCATATTGAGTTTTGAACACAATGTTCGAAATATCTTCAGCCTTCACTCGAATATGATGATAACATGATCGCATCAATCTTATAGAATACACAAGCACCAACCAGTTGATCCATAAGGTCATCAATTATCATAAGAGGATATTTGTTCTTAATTGTAACCTTATCCAGTTGTCAGTAATCAACACATAACCAATAAAATTAGAGTAATATATTTTTTTTGCTAAAATAATAATGTTAAATAAATATAAGAAAAAAAACGAATACGGTCAATCAATGAACAATGTGTAATCCGTCAAATTATGTTTTAATTTTTGAAATAATGATATATCATTGATAAAATTTTATTAAATATTACTTTAATTGAATTTTTTACGAAAATAACTCAATTTTTAAAGGAAATTCCCAAAATAACCCTGGTTTCAAAAAAAATCCCAAAGTACCCCAATTTTAGGAGGAGGCGCCAATCCAATTGGCGACTCCTCTTAAAAATTGAATGGAGGCGCCAATTGGATTGACTAGGGCACATGCCCTAGCCAATCCAATTGGCGCCCATGTGTATTTTTACAAAGGAGTCGCCAATTGGATTGGCGCCTCAGTGTAAAATGCAATTCTTTTGTTATAAATAGATGTGTTGTGTGAATCATTGTTCCACATCTTATTTCATCATTTGGCAATCATGTTTGGTGTTCGTCACCGATACGGAAAGGTGATTTATGCGAGAGACAAACCTCAGATGCTGATGTTATTCTGGAATATCACTACGTTCGATCAACTGAAGAGGGAGCTGATTCGTTGGTTAGATGGGAAAATACCAGAAGGGGAAAAATTAGAAATATTGAGAGACTCAATAATATCTTTGGTTGGGTGCGAATAAAAACTGATAAGGATGCTAGGGAAATGATGTTCGATCGAGATGACATCAATTTGACGAGTATAAGCACATGCTGCAATGACATGGGAGCAAGGAATGCAGAAGGCCTGGAATTTTCCACAATCACACCAACTTCTGTTTAGTCTAACAGCATAGGCTAAATTTGGTCTCCCCTCGTTGTGCTCAATTGTTTCCTGGACACTGAAATTTTGCCTATGACGGTCAAAGACTGTTACAGCGTGTGTGCTAGCTTTGATGCTCTCCTCTTTCATGACTTTCATGCAACACTCACTGAATAATTTCCCAGACATTAATACCGCACTCCATCTTTCACCTCTGGTTGCGAATGTAGAGGCCAACCTATAATAGGTCGATCTTACCAAGGCGGTTATTGGAAGATTTCTAATTCCTTTGAATACCCCGTTCATGCATTCCACAAGGTTTGTTGGCATGTGTGTAACACCTCAAAATTTGCCCTCCTCTCTTGGGACTAGCATATCATGTTGCATATCATTTTAGGTCATTAGGCATTGCATATTTCATATCATGTGGTTACATTGTGCAAGTCATCCTCCCAAGTCTTGGTCAGAAGATAAGAGGTTGTGTGCAAGCTAAGGTTTCATTGGACTGGTCATTAATCATCTGAGGATGTGGAGGTCCAGATTAGGGTTTTGTGATTCTCAAAGGATATTGGTCTTCATCTTGTTTGAAATGATACATCATCATCATCATGGTTTGATTTCATCAAGTGTTGAAGCAGATACCTTGAGATTAGGGTTTTGACCACTGGTCAACCCTAATCAGGTGCATTGGGCCAATCAGGGCATGATCAGGAGATGGGGTCTATGATGTATATGGGGATCATTACATGGTTTTATGGAGCTAATTGAAGCTAGGGTTTCATCCTTGAGCCATTCCATCAGAGAATTGGAGCTCAGATTGATCTATGCATTGCCAAATTCATCTATCAGTTGAAAAAGTCAACTGTGGTCAACTGTGCATGATTTAATGGATTTGGAGGGGAAAATGAGTTGGATACACTTCATTCATGTTGGAACAAGTGTTATTTGACATGTCAAAGCTCAAGAATGGAGAAAATCAAGTCAGACAAGAAATTGCCAAAAATAGAAAGTGACTTGTAATGGAAGTTTCCAAAAATGGAAAGTTTTTGACCTCAAAATTACGTGTCCAGAAAAGCTTCAAATGAAAATTTGTTCAACATGAAAGTTGTAGATCTTGTTCTCACCTTTCCAAAAAGTCCTAGAACTTGAAAATCCCATGTATGGTTGGCAAGATATGGTCCAGTGAATTTCAAAAATGACCCATAATCAGGAGGGCATAACTTCCACCTGGAGTGTCCATATTGAATGATCTTTTTATGCACAAACTCCATTGGACATGTACTTTCATGGTGCATAATTGGATTTCTTCAAAAATGGTCAATGCAAAAAGTCAAATTTCAACTGTACAGTTAAAAGTCCAGGGGCAAAATTGTCCAACTTGAGAAATAATGTGAATTTTGGAATGGGGATTTTTGCAACACTTCACAAATGACATTTGAAAATTGTTGGAATGCTCATAACATGCCAAGGCCTTGTGGTTTGAGAATTGACTTTTGAAATGAACTTGAAAAAATGAACAAAGTGCCATCACATAGTGAATTTCCAAAATACACATCCAATCAACATGAGACAAGTTGCAACAGCTCACACATGTCATTTTGAGAGTGTGTGAGCTGTCAATGAGCTGTCAATGAGCTGGCATGTGAAGTTACCATTTTGCCCTTAGTTTGGAAAATGACATTTTGCTAAACATTGCATTATGTTAATTAAGATGATTAAGGAGCTTGATTAATGGGAGGTATTTAAGCTTAATCATAACAAACTCTAACAGAATTCACAATTCCCAAAATCAAAACCTCTTTTCCCTCCAAATTCATCAATTTCTCTCAAGAACACATCACACAAAATTCCATCAATCTCTCTCAATTCGTGATCATTTGGCAAGATTCTTTTTGGTTTGATCTTCTTTCCTCTCATACTTCATCTGTTTTGGAAGATTGGATTGAAAGGAGCATCAATTCGTGACTATTCATTTTGGATGCATCAATGGCATTTGGAGTTTTCATGCACTAGGAGCGATTGCAACTGAACCTGAGCATTCCAGACACCTCACACATCATCCTTCTCCATCTGTTTGGGATCAAATCGCGCGAAGAACATCAATTTCAACACTGCCATTTCCAGGTGCTCGAATTTCGAATGTCATGATTTTATGAATGATTATATGCGTTTTGTAGAGTGTGTGATGTAGAGCATCGTGATATAATTGGTTTGTAGAATAGTGGACTGTAGCTCGAGTTAGGTTGATTCAAAGTTATGTTGCCAAACCCTAATTCCTTCGATGCGTGAGATTTAGAGACAATTAGGAGAAATCATGATGATATTTGGACTCTACGTGATGAGACCGTTCCAACGAGTATTCGTTTGTTGATTTTCATGGAGTTTTGAAGTTTGAATGTTCTTGAGTGAATCTGGGCAAACGCGTGAGGAAGAGAGAGATTTTCTGGAAAATAGTGATGTTTGATCCATTTTTTCGTTTGAATTTTCAAATAACCTGTTTACCGCGCCTGGCTTAGAGTATTTACAAAACTGCCACTGGTTTAATTTAATTAATTATAATAATTCAAATAATTATTAAAAAATCACATAAATCTTAGAAAAAATCATAAAAAATTATTGGAAAGTCAAAAAAATATGAGGATTTTTTCTATGGTTCCCATTTTCTCTCTAGAATTTTATGGACATAATTTTAGAAATTGTGCTTGGTGAAAAATTGGTTTGACCTAGGGTTGTTTGACTTGTATGCAATTTTGACACATTTTGCCATTTCCATTGTGAAATTCTCCTGAATTAAAAGAAATGCCTGAAATTTTTTTGGTGATTGTAGACATGTTAATGGTGATTTACATGTAAATTTTGTGAATTTTGGATACCTGGTGATTGAGTTATGAATTTTTGAATCTAGGTGTGACAATTTGTGTCACACCTAGCTAGGTCAACTTTCTGGATTTATTTTCATGACCTAGAGATGTTAGAATGGATTGAAATTTTGCATGTATGATCATTGATATGATGAGATGCTATATGAATTTTTCTGGATTTTTATGTGGCATTTTCAATTTGATTGATATTTTTCATCTCTGTTGGTCAATTGTGCAAGCTTGTATGACACATGTTTGTAAATCTTGTGTGAAATGCTCATATGGTTTTAGATGAAGCTGAAATTTGGTATGCTGGTTGTAGACACATTGTAGGACATCCCTGTTTTGGTCCCATTCATTTCTTAATTGATTTCATTGATTTATGAATTTTTGAAGTGAATGCTTGTGTTGATGTCATGATTTGGCTTACATAATTGTGTCTGTTTTTCTTGATTTTCATTGACATAGTTCCTTTTGTCCAATTGAGCTGAAAATTGACATGCTATACCTTGAATATGTCCTGTTTAGGTGTGAATTATTTGAGGATTTTTCGAATTGTTTTGATATGCTTTTGATGGAATTCATTCTGTTTGGACATTGGATGTTGCATTTGACCTAGTTTGACTTGTTTTGATCATGAAATGAATATGATGAATGATATGAGTATGGGATCAATTGCATTGGCTTTATATTTGTGTGAATTTGATTTTGGTTGAGAATTGTTTGCTGTTTAGAATTTTTTTTCCCTTTTGGACCCTAGGCTTGGCCTAGTGGTCCAGTTTCTCACATTTGGATTGACTTTTCAGGATGAAATGCAAAAAGCTTAAGGAGAATGATTCAAGTCAATAAAGTTGATGTTGTTGGGTGTTTATGAACTAACATGAATTTGTTTTGTAGGTTGTGAAGCTTGAGCTTGAGCTTGTAGCTTGCATTTATGTGCTTGTGTTGTTTGTATAGTCTGACTGATTAACATTTGCTGTTTATTGTTGTCTGTCTGAGTACTGATGATACTTGATTGTTTTCAGGTACATTTAGTCGCTTACAGTTCTTTTAAGAACTTGCTTGCTGCTGCTTGGTTTTTGAACCGCTTGAGGTAGGACTTCTATTCTTCATGTAGTCTGGAGACCCGGTCTGTTATTTGGCCGGGCAAACTGTCTGAAGTCCTCCTTAAGAGGCGATGTTTGTGATTGTTTAATATTGTGCCTAAGCAGGTGAAGTTCTCTATGAGGCAATTGGTGGAAGCCAAGGGATATGCAATCTATCCCCCACTATTCTGTGAGTCGTCCCTCTGCTCACACGGCTGTGTGTTGATGCATTGGGACACAAACCCAAGATCCTGTGCTGTTGCACAATCGAGTCAGAGTCTTTGAGCGTAGAAGGGTCCCTCCATTCTGGACCCACGCTCCTTTGTCTAAAAGCTCTCCCTGGCCAGGGATAAGAGCTGTGAGGTCTCATCCTCACTTCACCTTTTCATCTGCTTCACCTTAGCCTCGTAATGGCAAGGTTAAGAGCGAGCAATACCCATGTACAGATGAATTGCTTCGGCAGTTAAACCCATTGTTTGAGCCTCACTTGACTGGTTATAGTGTGTGCTTTGTGGATATTTGATTGCTGTTTGCTTGTATGCTTGTATGCTTGCTTTCTTCCTGGATAGGATTAGCTTGCAGTTGTGCAAGTAGGTAGAAACCTCAACGTAGGGTAATGATGCATGACAACACTAGGCTCGAGTCCAGCTCCCTGGTAGTGTGTCTTCCCTCGGTTTCTGGCTAGGTTTTCTTTCCCTTGAGGGGGAACTACATCGCCCTGATCCTTGTTCCAGACGAGGTATGTAGGTAGGTGGTCGTGCGAGACCACTCCGGGCACTTTTTTTCTTTTTTGTGTGTGTTTGCTTGTCATCTGATTGTGTGTTTTGGTTCGGATGCCGACGTAAGTCCAGTGATTGGCAGTCGGGCTCCATGTTTGCCGTTTTGTGCGTGTTTTGGTTCGGATGCTGACGTAATTCCATCGAGTGGTTGTCGGGCTCCGTGTTTGCCATTTGTTTGTGCGTTTTGTGTTGTTTGGCGTGCGTAAGCCGAACTACAGTGGCTCTGATTCTCGTTCCAAACGAGATATGTAGGCATAGGATGCGATGTCCTATCGAGCTCCCTTCTCTTTACCCCACCTGCGTTCCCTGTGTGTGTGTGTGATGTTTTAGCAACCTATTCTTTATTTTAGAACGTGGATCCCGTCGAGTACGACGGACGTGAGGGGTGCTAATACCTTCCCCTTGCGTAACCGACTCCCTTACCCTTTCTCTTTGGTCGCAAGACCATTTCCTTTCCAGGTTTCTCTGAGCGTTTCCGTTCCCTATCTTGGGATAAATAACGCGCAGTGGCGGCTCTGTGTTGTGTTTTTATTTGAGTCCCGCCGGTTGTTTTTTCGCGGATGCGACAATGTGGCCCCATCGACAACCTCCATCAAATGCCCTTGTCCACTGCTCTACTGGTATGTTATTCGGCCATCTTCCTACGTCTTCATTAGACAGTCTAATTTCATCACGATAATATTGAAATGACGACTGAGTTAGAGCATACCCATCATTTACCACCTTCTTGCGAAGATTCTTATCTTTTATTGCACGCATGAAGTTTTGTGCAATATGTCTAATGCAATAGACATGGATAGAAGGAGGATTATGCCATCCGTTGCCATGGTTGTTGTAGGCATTCTCAATGGCAACATGTCAATCAGAAATCAAACAGAGATTGGCTTGTGGAGCCATATGCATTATGAGATGTCGAAGAAAGAAACCCCATCCATCAGCCGTTTCACCTTCAACCAGAGCAAAGGCAATGGGAAAGACATTGTTGTTGTCGTCTTGTGCAACCGCCATAAGCAAAGTACCCTTGTATTTGCCGTATAACCAAGTGCCATCAATTTGAATAATAGGTTTGCAGAATACGAAACCTTTGATGCATGGGTAAAACACCCAAAAGAGACTGTGAAAGATTCTATTACCTATAACACAGGTTCCGTCTGGCATCATTGCTGGCAATGTCTCCATAATTGCCACAGTTCCTAGGACATATGTTTTTAGTGCCCATAAAAACCATGATAATTCTTTGTATGAATCCTCCCAGTTGTTGAATACCTGTTCAACAACCTTTGTCCTTGCAATCCATGTTTTCTTGGTAAGATAGAGTATAATTATATGTTGTTCTGATATGGGATATAATTATACTCACCTTCACTAATGGATCTTTATTAACCAACGACAGAATGTCTTGACAACGTTAGTTTCAATGCAACTGTGAGGTGGGTCTATTGAAGCGATCTCCCAAGATTCGTTTTTCTTTTTGTAAGACGCAACCAATCGAAACTTACAAAGGATGTTACTACATTCGATGACATACCTTCTCAAATCAATGTGTTTCACTGTAAAATCAGCAGAGTTGGTCATGTGGAATTTTTTGATAGCTCGCACACATTTTTCTTTGGTACGAAACATGTCTCCCACCTTTAATTCGCCTTCTGATTATGGATACGGGTTATAGAAAATACTGTTGGATGTCTCATCGTCATGCAGATCCATGTTTGTCATATGTTGAGGCGGATTGTAAACATGACTAAGAGATATTGGCGGTGGTTGATCATCATCTTCAATGTCGTTGTTCAGCATGTGATCAACCTGTATCTCGGTCTCCTCTTCTTCTTCATCAACGACATTCACTTCTGCTTCTGCTTCTGGGTTGACGTCATCTGACCATTGTGAATCAAATTCACCAGATTCATCCTGACTGGTTATTTGAGACAGCTGAGATGGTATACATGATTGAAGAGTAATATACAACTCAATACAATTGGAGCCTAAATGTTCATGACTAACAAACATGTATTCAACATCTTCATCATCCCGTACCTTAAGAGGGAAAAACTTGCATTGACTGTTCTAAAAAAATATTGGATTTTGATACGTGATCTTTGGTACAATACCCGATCCTATACAAGATTGTATTCTTTTTTTCAAATGCAAGAAGGTTGCATTTCTCTTGATCGTAATTCAAATGGTATTGGTGTTTCGAAAACAAAAACCGTATAACTCAGACTCGTATGTTTCACCGTTGCAGTGAATGTTGACACTATATTTTGGTGAAGATGACATTGTGCAGATGAAAACTATTTTCTTGCTGCAGATGAATGTGGGTTGAGTCTTGGATGTTGATAGTAAGACACTTAAATAGGCGAGTGATTTGTCTCACATGCAAGCTAGTTCAAAGTGATGTGTCGCACATGCAAGCTAGTCTGAAATGATGTGTCAACCATGCAAGCTACTCATAAGTGATATGTCCAGCATGCAAGAGAGAGGACAACCACGTGTCACACATGAAAAGACACACTCCAAATGAATTGGTGCCCCATTTCATTCTTTTCACATGGGTGCCAATCCATTTGGCGACACCTTGTCTTGCATGTATGCAGACCTCGAAACCAAGCAATCATACCTAGGTGTGTCATGCATGTCCCTATGGAGGCGCCAATTTGAATGGCGACACCATGTACAAAATACACATGGGCACCAATTCAATTGGATACCACATGCAAACACAATTTTCCATGCTCCAATTCATTTGCCTATAAATTCATCCACACCATCAACACTTCTTCCACACCATCACTCATTACTTCTTCTACAATTTCATCTGCAACAACTTCTTGTAGTTTCATCTGCACCAACCGCTTTCATCCCCGACAAAATGTCTATCCTCACAATGGGCGAATCGCACAGAGGAACAGTTGCAAACATAGCAACTTATGTAAGCGTTTTATTGTTTTGTTATTTGTTTTAATAGAGTCCCTTTTAATAACATATCAACTTAGTAAAGTTTTTTGTTCTTTCTTTTATAGGATGTTTCAAGGTTCCGGACTCGGGTCTACAAATATGTCCACATGGACCCGATGGTTCAACCTTATGTTGAACTTGCCGGTTTTGGTCATATAAGCAAGATTTTGTCTTGGTCGGTAGATAACAAATTCATTCTTGCTTTATGCGAAAGATGGCGTCCCGAGACACACACATTCTGGTTCCCAACCGGTGAGTGTACCGTGACATTAGAAGATGTCTACATGCTTTTGGGACTGCCCATTGAAGGTAAGGCTGTAAATAGTAAAACCAATTCAATTTGCATGGACCTCTTGGAGACTGATTTGTTAGATGATAACTCAAGAAGTCAAGATATACTACTTTCACGTCTTAAGTCATACTATAACAGTTTATACTTAGATGAACATTCTACCGAAGATGCTCGAATGATAAAAACTAGGTGTTACATTATGCTTTTAATTGGTTCTTTTTTATTTCCTGAAGATAGTGGTTCTAGCATCCATATTATGTATTTACCTTTACTTAGACATGTAGATAGAATAGGAAATTATAGTTGGGGATCTGCTTGTCTGGCCTATCTCTATAGCTCTTTGTGCAAAAACTCATACAAAGACACATCTATCTTTTCTGGATGTGCTGTTTTATTCCAAGCATGAGATTGGTCAAGACTACCGTCTCTAGCACCCGTCAACAACAACCCTTTCAGATTCTCGTATGCACAAAAGTAAGTTGTTTAAATTGCTATATATTTACTTACTTCTTTAAAGATTATTATCTCTAACTAATATTTTTACCTTTTTGGTGCAGATGGTCTGCACGTGGTATGAGTTATAACATATGTCCTAGATACTGTATTACTTAGTATCGCAATCTATTTGATCACCTTCGACTGACAGACGTAAGGATAATAACCTCATTATTTCGTTATAATTTGTTAACTTTTTCTCCTAAGATTATAATCCAATTTTCTTTCACATTTCAGTTCATTTGGCGTCCATACCTAAATTTGGATCATGACCATGAGGTCAACGCCGAAGACACGACTGTATGGACTGCATGCACACCGATAATACGATTGACAACTATGGAGATGCACAATAGTGATCGTGTGAAGTTGCAGTTCGGTATGCCCCAAAACATCCCAGATCCCCCAGCAAGCCTAGGAGAATGGCATCTGCGCAAAGTTAACGACCAATGGAACTTCAATCCATGGCAAAGCTTCGCAAGATCGGAGTGTCGCAAATGGAAGCACCGCCACTGCCATATCTTAACTGACGCAGTCATGCCAAATGAAGAAAAACCAAGTCGTATTTATATGGCTTGGTACAAATTGATTGGTTTTCAGTTCATCGCCGAGGATATGTACTGTACGACCCACGCCAACAAACTTACACACCAGACACCTCAACATCTAACCCCTAACAACATTGTCAGACCGGATACACACAACCCCCTGTCCGTCAAATTTTCCGTTCCACCAACACACAAACATACAACCAAAACATGTCATACACCCAACCCCAATACCAAGAGCATACCCCATATCACCATCAACAAATTGATCATCAACCTGAGACCCAACATTACTTCGCACCCAACGCATCACCCTACCAAAGCCGCCTTAGCCAGAACACCCAACGATTATTCAATACCAACCTCCCCTCCTCCTACCATAGCCAAGAAGCCCAAACCTCACAAAACCAAAACCTCCAGCAATCCTATCTCTACCAAACACCCCAACAATCTTTCCAATCTTTCCTCGACACATCATTCACACCCATGTCTCCCTTCAAACGTCTCGGTCGCCCACCAATGAGTCAAACACAACACAACTACTCTGGCATGGGTCATGAACTCAACTACAACGGTACACCCTCGATGCATACTGAAGACTATGCCGATTTGTCTGACTATCTCAACAAGCCATCTCCTGTAGTTGGTAGTGACACTCCTGACCCCTCAGATGCTCAAATACCAGTAGTGAATCGTCAACGTGCGTTAGGGCCATGAGTTATGGTAGCTAGGGGATGTGTGACTGGAGGTCGGTTAGGTGATCTCGGGTCATCACCATTAGGCTTTTTTATGTAAACGGAAAATTTTATTAATATCAATTGGTCATATTCCAAAATTATCTATTACGTAGACCATCTAACAAAAAAAATTGAATTTTACACTGAGGCGCCAATCCAATTGGCGCCTCCTCTTAACTGATACACATGAGCGTCAATTGGATTGGCTAGGGCATGTGCCATAGTCAATCCAATTAACGCCTCTATTCAATTTTTAAGAGGAGTCGCTAGTTGAATTGACGTCTCCTCCTAAAAGTTGGGTACTTTCGGAATTTTTTTAAAACCAAAATTATTTAAAAAAAAAAAATGAAATCAAGATTATTTTAGAAATTTTATTGAAAAATAGGGATTTTTTTCGTAAAAAATCCCCTTTAATTTCAATAAATATAATAGAAACACTTTACTATTTGTGAATAGAAGCACCGCCATTGTTAAAAAAGAAAACTCCACGAAGGCAATGGCATAACCACTATAACCATCTTCCCTAACATTAAAATTAACAACTGCACACTAATCAGAAAGCTCCACGTCATCAAAATCCCACGTAACCATACACATTACCAACACACAAATATAAATCGCCGAACGAGGGCAATCCCGGAATTACCGAAAATCCCCACGGCAATCTCCGATCACCCTCTCATCTCGCATCATTTTCTAAACTCCTCTCTCTTTTCACTTTTAAAAAAAAAAATCTTTTTGTCACCTCCACCGACTCGGTCTCTGACCCGCGCCGCTCTGACCCACCGCGGACTCGGTCCCCGGTCGTGATGGAGATCGCTAACGAACCACCTCCTTCCCTCGACGGTAGCCCTACCGCCGCCAATACCCTTGCGAACTCTCCGTCGTGTTCTTCCACATCCTCTTCCTCTTCCTCTCCACGCGGTTCCAAGGGAAAGGAGATCGAAGCCACCACATCGACGGCGCCGCCACCTGCTAAGTACGACGATGATGACGAAGATGAAGAGGATGTTTGCCGGATATGCCGGAACCCTGGCGAAGCCGATAATCCTCTCCGGTATCCTTGCGCGTGTAGTGGTAGCATCAAGTTTGTGCATCAAGATTGTCTTCTTCAGTGGCTTAATCACAGCAACGCTCGTCAATGCGAGGTTACCATTTCTCTTCGTAATTGTCCTTGTTCTTAGTGCTCATAGAATATTCAGCAAAAAAATATTATGTTTATTTAGTTGAATTTAATCTAGTATCTTATATTTGGACGTGATGATGGTTCTCTTTCCCCATAAATTGGCATGAGTAAAGCTAGGTCTCACCATAACTTGAGCTCAGATCAGCTGTCTAGTGATGAAAACCAAGATTCATAACTTGTGGCTAAGAATAATAATAAAAAGGAATGCTGGTGCTTAGAAGAAAGATCGTAATATAGTTTATGCCATTTTATTGTAACTAAGAGTTGTTATAGTCATGAAAGCCAGCAATTTTGAACTTCAGAATGAAGAAAATGAACCACTCTTGAGACTTTTAAGAGCTGATTGAAGACATGTTTGTTAGACTTGAGCAAATTTTGTTTTAAAGTTATGCGTATAAGAGTAGCAGGTACCAAATCTGTCCCAAAACCTTGCCCCCATTGCTCCCCACGAAATTGTGCTTGATGTTCTTGGGTTGGGTCATTTTCTTAACGTGCTTAACATGTGCTGCAGGTCTGCAAGCATCCATTCTCCTTCTCACCTGTGTATGCAGAGAATGCTCCTGCCAGGTTGCCTTTTCAAGAATTTGTGGTTGGAATGGGGATGAAAGCTTGCCATGTCTTGCAATTCTTTGTGCGTCTGAGTTTTGTGCTATCTGTGTGGCTCTTAATTATACCTTTCATAACATTCTGGATATGGCGGTTAGCTTTTGTGAGGAGTTTTGGTGAAGCCCAGAGGTTATTCTTAAGCCATTTATCGACTGCAGTTATTCTGACTGATTGCCTCCATGGTTTCCTGCTTTCTGCAAGCATTGTCTTCATTTTTCTTGGGGCCACTTCTTTGAGAGATTACTTTAGGCATTTGCGAGAAATTGGGGGACAGGATGCTGATAGAGATGATGAAGTTGACAGAAATGGTGCTCGAGTTGCTAGAAGGCCTCCTGGGCAAGCTAACCGTAATGTTAATGGGGATGCAAATGGAGAAGATGCTGGTGGAGCACAAGGAGCTGCAGGAGCAGGTCAAGTAATTAGAAGGAATGCTGAAAATGTTGCTGCACGATGGGAGATGCAAGCAGCACGTCTTGAGGCTCATGTTGAACAGATGTTTGATGGTCTGGATGATGCTGATGGAGCAGAGGATGTTCCCTTTGATGAACTTGTTGGCATGCAGGGTCCTGTTTTTCATTTGGTTGAAAATGCATTTACTGTAAGTCTATTAAAATATACAACGTTTGGTACTCATTTATCACAACGCGGCTTTATACAATTGTTTCTCTATATAGAAAATGGGTAATTTTCCCTGGGTAAAATCTAACATAGTTACTCATAGCAATCTTCGTTGAGCTATTTTTCAATGACCATTTAATCCTGGTCCTTACTTGCCACCTTTTAAACATGGTTTTATTTGTTGTTATTTACACCCTACTGTGTTTAGAACTCAGAAAACATTTTCCCTAGGAAAACTATAAGAGAAGTTATTAAGTAAGATCTCGAGATTAACAATTTAGATAAAAACATGCTCCTGGATAGAACATTATGGCGGAAGTTGATCCATGTAGCCGACCTCACTTAGTGAGATAAGGCTTGGTTGTTGTTGACGTGGATGTTGAAGGAGCTTTAACACCCAACTTCAATAGTGAAGCTAATATTCTATGGGTGATCATTTTCCAAATTTAATCGCTCGTTACATTGATACAACAATCTTTTTGTTTTGTACATTGTGATTTCTTCTGGATTAGCTTTATTTGAAAAACCTAAATGTTCTTCTTCCTCCGATGAAATAACTTTCCTATTTACATTTATTATTTGCGAACTGAATGCTATGCTCATTATGTAGGTGCTGGCAAGCAATATGATTTTCCTCGGGGTTGTAATCTTTGTGCCCTTCTCGTTAGGCCGCATCATTCTTCATTATCTATCATGGTTCTTTTCAACTGGTAGTCTCCCTGTGTTATCAGTGGTGGTCCCATCTGCAGACACTTCTCTTTCCCTAGCAAATATCACATTAAAAAATGCATTAACAGCTGTTAAAAATTTATCATCTGATACTCAAGAAAGTGGGTCAATTGGTCAGATTGCAGAAATGCTAAAAGTGAATGCAAGTGAATTGAGTGAAATGTCAAACAATATAAGTGCATCTGTTTCAGCTGATATCTTAAAAGGAGGGCCAATAGGAACATCCAGGATTTCTGATGTTACTACTCTGGCTATTGGATATATTTTCATATTGACTCTAATTTTCTGCTACTTTGGCATTGTTGCGTTAATTCGTTACACAAAGGGCGAGCCTTTGACGGCAGGAAGATTTTACGGCATTGCTTCTATAGCAGAGACAATTCCATCTCTCTTCAGGCAGTTTTTGGCAGCAATGAGGCATTTGATGACCATGGTAAAGGTCGCTTTCTTATTAGTTATTGAACTAGGGGTGTTTCCCCTGATGTGTGGGTGGTGGCTCGATGTTTGTACGATACAGATGTTTGGGAAGACAATGGCTCACAGAGCTCAGTTCTTCTATGCCTCTCCTTTAGCAAGCTCATTGATGCATTGGGTTGTAGGGATTGTGTACATGCTACAAATTAGCATATTTGTCAGCCTTCTTAGAGGGGTAACTTCTGTTCACATGATATAATGCTTTAAAGCTTTGATTATCTTTTTTATGCATTGTTTCATATAATAAGTTTGTTTCTAACTGCAGGTTTTGC
Source organism: Lathyrus oleraceus (assembly GCF_024323335.1). NCBI lineage: Eukaryota > Viridiplantae > Streptophyta > Magnoliopsida > Fabales > Fabaceae > Lathyrus > Lathyrus oleraceus. The sequence goes on from NC_066585.1 coordinate 217,880,301, forward strand.
GGAATGGGGTTTTGTACTTCCTTCGAGATCCCGCTGATCCAAACTATAATCCATTCCGTGATCTGATAGATGACCCTGTGCACAAACACGCTCGCAGGGTTTTGTTATCTGTTGCAGTTTATGGGAGTTTGATTGTTATGCTGGTATTTTTGCCAGTTAAACTTTCAATGCGGATGGCACCTTACATCTTTCCACTTGAAATATCGTAAGCTGGCCTCTTGGGCAATTTTAGTAGTTGACACAATGTACAAAGTTTTCTGTTACAGTTGTTAAACTTGAATGTGCGTTTTGCAGGCTATCTGATCCCTTCACCGAAATTCCAGCTAACATGCTTCTCTTTCAGATCTGTATACCATTTGCTATTGAGCATTTTAAGTTGAGGACAACTATTAAATCCCTACTTCGCTATTGGTTTACGGCCGTTGGTTGGGCACTTGGTTTAACCGATTTCTTACTGCCTAGACCTGATGACGATGGTAATCAAGAAAATGGAAATGGGGAGCGAGGTAGGCAGGAAAGGTTACAGATAGTACAAGCAGGGGTACACGATCAGGGTATGATGCCATTTGCAGGTGATGATTTGAACAGGGTCACTAATGCAGATACTGGAGAGGATTATGAAAATGATGAACAATCCGATTCTGAGTGAGTTCCTTACAAATCTAAATCCTACAACTATGATTTTAAATCATCCAATATTGCATTTGTGTCTATGTATTTAATTATTTATATTTTGTCTTGGGGGTGGAAGTAGAAGGCAGGCTGGGATATTTTTTTTAACGGTTTTTGCCTATATTCTACTGGAGTAATTTTTTTTTTGTATAAGCATGTATTTGTATTTGCCATCATCTGATTAGATATTTGCTATGACTGTAGCAGTTATGCCTTTGTGCTTCGCATTGTTCTTTTACTTGTCATTGCTTGGATGACTCTCCTTGTCTTCAATTCTGCCCTGGTAGTTGTACCAATATCACTGGGAAGGGTGCTTTTCAACTCCATTCCTCGTCTTCCTATAACTCATGGCATTAAGTGCAACGGTAAGCAATTGATTGAACTGATTTCTTCTGTTGTGGGCTTCATAATTCTGAAAATATTTGTTACCTTATTTCCTTTGATAGATCTGTATGCCTTCATCATTGGAAGTTATGTGATCTGGACTGCTGTTGCTGGAGTTAGATACTCAATCGAGCAAGTTAGAAAAAGGAGGACTTCCGTTTTGTTGAACCAAATATGGAAGTGGTGCAGCATTGTTATGAAGAGTTCTGCACTTTTGTCTATATGGGTAAGGATGACTCTTATTGCTGATCATGTTACTTAACTTTTTTATAACACAAGTTTTCATTTTTATGATCAAATCCTTTTTCCCGGTTTCAGATATTTGTCATCCCAGTTCTTATTGGACTTCTCTTTGAGCTTTTGGTCATTGTGCCAATGAGAGTTCCAGTGGATGAAAGTCCAGTATTCCTCCTTTATCAAGACTGGGCATTAGGCCTTATATTTCTCAAGATATGGACTAGATTGGTGAGTTTGTTTTCTTCATTATGAGCATTTCCCTTGTTAGTTTTCTGTTAATTGGCTTTAATTCATGTATGAAACCTTTATCAACTTGTTTAAATGCTTCATGATATATACATTAAATTAATGAGTGTTTTGATGTTGCCGATATCCATTTTCCTTAGAATATATGGTCTTCTGCTGTACTCAAGTAATAACCAGAATACAACAAATTCCTATATAGTGAAGAATTTTTTTTGAATTCTTTCCATTTTAATACGGGCTTGGGACCAATCATGTTAAGGTTGACATCAAAGCATGAAATAGGCAGTATATTATACCAGTGGTATTCTCATTTGGTGAGACATAGGACTTGTTTGTTAGAACCTATAATTTATTTTGCCCATATATAGTTCTTCTATCTTAGTAGGCTATTTTTTTACTAATGATGTAATGATTTTTTGGGGGAATTAAAATGGCAAGGGTTGATGAATTATGAATGCCAATTTCTATAAGATCAGTAAAATGAATATAATTGAATATATGAAGTTTTATTTGAGGATAAAGGCTCACTGAGTACACTACTTGGAAATGTGACCAGGAAAAGTTTGTTGAGCTATAATCTTAGTTTCTTACCATCTAAAGTTGTTAGATGTTGGATTTCCATTCAGCTGACAAGAATTATCAACCATAAAAATGTGTCAAAATGTTTTCACACTGACTAATAATTGGGATATTATAATGCTTGTTTCTTTTTCAGACTCTATCCCTCATTTGTCAACTTCCTATGTTTTATGTGTCAATGGCTATTCATAAATGTGTTATCTGTCTCTGCAAGGTTTGGTATAGTAACAATCAACTGTGTTCATTAATTAGGTTATGTTGGACCACATGATGCCGTTAATGGATGAAAGTTGGCGAGTAAAATTTGAGAGGGTGAGAGATGATGGTTTCTCCAGGCTTCAGGGCCTTTGGGTCCTACGAGAGATTGTACTACCTATCATAATGAAACTATTGACAGCATTATGTGTACCTTATGTTTTGGCCAGAGGTATGTTTCCAGTGCTCGGGTACCCATTAGTGGTCAATTCTGCTGTCTACCGGTTTGCATGGTTGGGATGCCTCTCTTTCAGTTTCTTGTGCTTTTGTGCCAAGAGATTTCATGTCTGGTTCACAAATCTCCACAATTCAATACGCGATGACCGATATCTTATTGGGCGGAGGTTGCATAACTTCGGAGAACATGTTGAGAAGGCAAATGAAGCAGAAGATTCTACAGTTGTGCAGGATACTATTTTACTGGGTACAAATTTAAATCAACAAGATCATGATGCAGATGTTGGACTCCGGTTGAGGCGCATAAATCAGCAGGCAGGCTGAGAGAATTATATTTCAGATAGGAAGGAAAGAAACTCTAGGATATGTTAAGTTTCGGGCTGGCATGGTTTTTCATGAGTAGCTTATATGAATGTATACAATACTCTATACACATGTGTTTGTTGATGGATAGTATTAACACTTGTCTTTACAACTGTACTTAAGTCGAGATAAACAGTTTGTGCATCTTAAATAATTTAGCTAGTAGTAGCATAATAATAATGTAGAGTTTTTTTTTTTGTGGAACCGAAACAGAATGCATGCTAGATAGATGGCAATATAATTAATTAGAAATTTGATGTCGTTAATTTACTATGTATTGTTTTCCCGCGCATACTTTAAGTGTATTAGAGCATTTTAAGTGCTCATGTTAAGAACCAAATTTGTGTTTTTCTTTTGGAATATAATTGTCATATGAAATTTTAGAATGCTGACTAATTTTAGAATACTGATAATTAACTTTTAATTTTATGTTGGTTTTTTATTTAATAATTTTTGCTATTAATTCTCTCAAATACATAAACACATATATGTTAATCAACGTGGTTCTTTCTATTATTTTGAAAAAAAATATATTCAGTTTTGTTGACTTGGCATTACAGCATTGTTAGGGAACTAAAACGGTTGGTGAATCCATAAGATGGATTTTTGATCTAGTGGTGCAAATCTCTTTTGGGAGTGCGGAGGAGTTTTTCAAAGTAAGTGAGTGAACAAAAAGAGGTAGAATAATTATAACCAAAATTGTACCTTGTGTTGGTAAATTTTTTGAGATTAAACTATTAATTAATTTAATTCATAAAACGAGTTACATCATGCTTTTATTATTTTTAAAGAAAGGGAAAAAAACGAATAAAATCCAAAGAAATTTTTAAAAAATAAAACAAATAAAAAAGAGATAAGGACCCGATGGTTAGTTATGCAAAGGGAAATTATTAGCACCTTAAACATCCATAGTACTTACTCTATGGGGAACCTCTTTGAAAATCTATGCATTTTGATTTAAAATGGTGTTGTTTGCAAATGATTCGGGGATGATAAAAGAAATATTTTTTATAATGATTTTTGTGTTTGCGAAGACTTTTGGAGTCTCATGCCTACGTACCAACAAAGTGCAATGGATAATCAAAACCTCGTAGTTCGTGATAAAAGTAACAAAAAATGTTTGTTTTGATTCATTTTTTAATGAAAATATATTTTGTCATTTTAAGAAAAATACTTAACTAGTCACTCACAAGTATGAAATTTTTTCATCACCATAGAGAAGGGCTCAAACTTGGATAAAGATCAACAAGTATGTCATTAGTTCTCTTGGATTGAAAAAAATTATCATCAATACTACGGGGATAGAAGAATTACATCTCAATTATGGAAATGAATATGACTCATGTCTAAGCTTTGAGAAAAGTTTAAAAGAAAAGTGCATCAATGACACAAAATGATTTAAATGAGTTATGCATTTTTTAGTCTTTTGAAATTGGTCTGAATATGTTTAAGATGTATTAGCATTTATTAAGAAAAATGTTTTGATAATCACTTGACAAAAGTTAAGGTTTATTGAGAAAGTGACTCAAGTTTGAAAACAAGAAGGTTTTAAAAGAGAGAGAAAATTTGAAAATTAAAAAAAGGGAGGAGAAGAAGAGACTATCCTAGAACATAAAATAAAAGTTAGTGAGAAAAAATCTAACCAAGAGAAAGAAAACTTTATGACATAGGTCAAACAAGAATTCTCTCCTTTGCATTAAGCCTCAAGCAAACCAAATAAGTAAAGAATAAATTATGTATCAGATGAAACCAGGATAACCAAGCCAATTATTCAAAAGAAGTTCAAAGTCAAAAGTATCAGATGAATCCCAAGGTCTCAAATCACCAACTCCCAAAGTAAGGGTCAAGATCTTAGTCTTGAGTCAATAACTCCACAACAATGCTAAGGATAGTAACCATGAGTCCATGAATCAAAAGAACCATTTTTTAAAGGATTTTTTTTCTCTTTATTAATGTATTTAAAAGAAAGAGAAATCCAAATGGACAAAGGAAAAAGAACATAAACATAAACAAAGGTCCAAGTGGACAAAGAGCAAATATGATATGAGATGCTTAAAATAAAAAGTATAAAGTAAATGACAAAAGAATAAAGAGCATAAGATAAATGACACTAAAGTAAAGTTAATGCAATACAATTTTAGTAAGAGGTGTTAGTAATAAAAAATGGGAAGATAATTTGTCATTTTTGGAGAACACTCAACTATCCATCCACAAGTATGAAAATATGGACCTTTACATCACCATGAGAATTACCCCAACTTGGATAAAATCAACAAGTATGCCACTAACTCTCTTAGGTAAAAAGGAAACAATATTTTTCACACAATACCATGCGAGGTAGGAAACTTACAATCTCACTTATAAAAATGACTTGCTTTTAGATTCGGAATAAATTTAGTGCTATGTTAAGCAATCATAATTGAACTTATGTAGAAGTTCCAACTATCTGAGTCCGGTCAATAATAATGTCTGTGTTAATACATGCTAGAGAAATGATATGTAAATCATCCTCCTAAAGTTATGCCACACAAAGAAGAAAAGAGAATTGATCAAGCACAAAGGCTAGGAGAGTGGTTAATTACATATATACTTCATGATACTTAGGACAAACTTATGCATCAATGCGAAGTACCCTAAATTATCCATGATCAATTAATAGATAGATTTGAAATGATGAAAGTTCGTCAAGCACCAATCCACATATCATGAACAAGATGGACACAAACCATCTGATTGATAAAAAGATAAAAAGAAAGAGACGACGAAGAAGAGAACAAGAGATATCACACCCAAATTGGATCAAAGGTTTGATCAAGTCATCATCAAAATCAATCATCCATTTTGGTGGATTAGGGTTTTCACCCCATCAACACCCAAGACCCATTGAGTTTGATGAAACCTATAATCAAAACAACCATGATCCAAGACCAACAGAAGTCAACAAAGGTCAAACAAATACAAAATGCAATAAAATAAAATAAAATGCATCAAAAACATTTTTAAAATGAATTTTAAATGGAGAATAAAAGAGAAAATCCATAAAGTCCTTCAAAACACCAAATAAATGACCAAGAAAATTATGGAAGATTGGAAATAAAATAAGAAGCATATAATAAATTTTTCAGAACTTTAAAATGCATAAAAGTATTTTTAAACCAATTAAAATAGAGGAGAAAAGAGAAATTCAATAAAAATAGAAAATTAAGAAAATAAAATGTTGAAAAATAAAAGAGAATTTTAGAAATTATTTGGGTATTTTTTGGATGTAAAATGAATTTTCTATGAATTTTAAAAGAAAATACGATTTAAAATAAAAAAGAAAAAGAAATAAATCATAAAAAATATGAAGCGTTGGATCTGACTTTATTAATTGACATGGCAGTTCCAACAATCACAAGACTGAGATGCACAATGGAAATTAACAAAAATAAAACACAAGGTCTAATTCAAATCGGACCAATCAAAACATTTCAAATGTCTAACGTGTCTCCAAACTCAGATGACCTGAGATAAACTTCGGTCATCTTCTCTGATGGCCCCTCACTGAAGTTTCATCGTTTGGCAAATTCAAAACACGAGACCACCACCAATGTGATCGCCTCCTCATCACGAATTCAACCTCATGCTCTAAATTCATTTATCTAAATTGAGCATGGGGAATTACAAAGAAGTTTCAGAAGCAAGCAAGCCACGGAAAATTAAATTAAATGATGAATACGATCAATCAACACCAGATAAGTTAGGGAAAAACATCAGAGAGTGAATGCATGCATTGTGTTAACTTGTTTGAGTTCAAATGATGCTCAGAACTACCTTGTCCAAATGGTGATTAGAAGTTGATGAAACTCGATATGGTCAAGGCGCTTTAGAAGGACTTGGAGCTTGGGAATCGTTGCAAAAGCTTCAAAGAAGACTGAAGGTGCTAATGGAATCAAGAAATTAGATTGGAATAAGTTGGAATTCAAAATATGATACTTGAATTTTTATGAAAAGTTTCAGATTGAAGCAGGAGTTTCTTGAATCTCAAAAGCTTGGAAATGAATGCACTAACTTCCTCTATTTATAGGGAATGTTTTTGGATCCAAATACGTGTGAAATCAAGCTTAATTCGTGCAAAACCGAATTTGATCATGAAGTGAGAAAAGTGTGACTTCCAATCCATCAAAACTCAGCCAAATGATGCATTTTAAGGATCAATTAACTTCTGGAGACTTGGTTAAACATGTTTAGGTCCAAAATGCATGATAATTTGGCTTGTAATTGAGAATTAGTGAAGTTCAAATTCGGACCATGGTGATATCTTCAGTTTCAAGTCACTATGTTCAACTCAATGGGGCATCTTGCTCAGGAGGCTTTTTGATCCCATTCTTTTTGTAATATGTTGACATCACATCAAAGATTATACTATGCCAAGAAAGGTTGCATTTGGATGCTTGAGCACAAAGTTATGTCATGTTGAAGTTGGCACGAAAAACTGGTCATGTAACAGAGAAAATTCTAAGTCCAAAATGGCTGAAAATGACCTATAATGTCTTAATGAATTCCATGGCCTTCCAAACATAATTGGACTTTGATCCTTGAAGAAAACATGTAGAGTACATCACAAATGATATTGTGCAAAAATAATTAGCCTCAAATGTTAAAAATTGAAGAAGTTGTATTCCTTGAAAGTTAAGAAAAAGTTATTGAAAATATGTCAAATTTTACTAAGTCCACAAATGACCTATAATGTCTCCAAACTTTTGATGATCCTCCAAGCTTAGTTGGCTCTTGTCATGCAAATATAAGTTGTAGAGGATAATGATAAAAGTCATATTAAAAATAAGCATTCAAAAATGTTGAGAATTGAAGGAGTTGTGATATTTGGAACTTTGGCTTCAAATGGTTGACTTTTTGATCAAACCTCTTGTTATAAACTTGTGCACTTGGACTTTTATTGCATTACAAGGTCCATGGATGATCATATGAACTAAAAGTAAGGTATCCTTGAATGTCTCTTGATTGAATTGCTCAAAGTTTGAGGCAACTTATTGAAGAAGGCATGGAAATAAACACACGAACCTTTGACTTTTCTTGAGAAGTAAGCCACAAGAATTTGAGATGCTCTTGATCCAAATGAGATTGAAATGTGCTTGAGGACCTTGGAGATCATGCTTGATAGATAAGCCTCTTGAGATTAAATGGTTGAGCACACTTTGCTGAGGAATCAAAATAAACCCTAACCGAGGAGTCATGCTTGATGCTCTTGATGGAAAAACCCTACCTTACACAATAAAATTTAAAGAAAACAAAACATATTTTGGATATTTTGATTAGTGATTAGATAAGCAATGAACATATAAACACAAAGGTAAAACACCAACAAAGAGGTGCTTGATGATCCCTGCAAAAGGCAAAGACAAAGATGAGAGGGAGAGAGACCAATAGGTGATCTTGTTTGTATGCAAGGATGCAAATGATATGTGGGATCTTAGGGTTAACAATTAGGGTATGATATATGCCCCTATTTAATTTTCTTCAATTTGGAGATATGAAGATTGAAATCTTCGTCTCGACGAGATTAAAGAGACTTAAAAACAGAAAACCCAAATTTTGACCCTAAGGTACCTTAAAAAATGATTATGATATGATATGAATGCATACAAAGATCTTTGTGGGGAATATAGCGCCACGAGAGACAAAGAACTGCTGGAGAAAAGAGGAGACTGAAACTCTGCAGGGGAATAACAGATTCTAAAGGGGAACTCGACTGGGGACAAACAAAATTCCACAGGGGAAAAGAAAGACGCAAGAATAACTATCATATTGGAAAGAAACCATTGCACGTTTAGAAAACAAACTCAACAAAGACCCAATGGGGAATACTTATCAATTTAAGACTCCGTCGGGGGAAAGATCAATCAAAAGAGGATGCCCAAATCCACTAGGGGAAGAAATGTTTCCTAACTATCAACCAAGTGATAACTTAAGCAACATGAAAGATTACCAACTACCAGCCAAGTGATAACTTAAAAAAGGTAATCAACTAGAGGTAAGAGAAGATAATATCTACTATCAGCCAAGTGATAACTTAACAAAGGTAATAATTTCAAAAGGGAAATATTACCAACTACTAGCCAAGTGATATCTTAACAAAGGTAACCAACCAAAGGTAAGAGGAATATTATCTAACTATCAACCAAGTGATAATTTAGCAAAGGTGATAAGCTCAAAGGACCAAAGTTCAACCCAAAAATGAACTGGAGAGAAACAGTCAAAGAAGACTCAACGTGATGAGGAAATAAACTCAACTAGGAATTAATTCCATCCAGATAATGTGCTGGAAAGGAAAACTGAAACAAAATCATCCACGAGGATCAAACTCTGTGGGGGAATTAGAAACTACGGTCGACACTCTATTGGAGAGAGGACGCACACACTCTGTGGGGAAGAAAACAAAAGAGAGTGGGGAATGCACCAAGAAATGCAAAATGCACAAATAAACATCATGATTCTATGAATATGCATACGAATATGTGCGTGAATATGTTGAAAAAATAGGCACAAAAGAGGTAGACCGACGAAACGGTACAACTGGACACTTGGCTAATCTCAACAAGATAGAGACGTTGCTGGAGATCTTGCTAGGGATTCAACTGAAGAAAACCATGCAATAAATGATCATAAGCCATCAAAGGAGTTAAATCCTGATACAAGGCTTAAATCTTTCCAGAGAGAGAAAAAAGATATTGCTTGGAGACCCAAAGTTTAATGAACTCCATTGCGAGGAAGGGGAAATTTTGTCGATAATAAGAAACATCCGAACAAACTCTGCTATGAGGACTTGTTAGCAACCTCACTGGAGATTCTACCATTTCCGCAATATCATGATGGGGAAATTGGTGATCCTGGATACATTCATAAGAAAAATCCTGTCTGCAAGAACACTGAGCTCTGCTCTTCAAGATCTTACCATCCTTGGGATTGCTGTTAACATTCCTCTTATTCATAAATTGAGGGAAAATATATTTTTGTAGAGTTCAAAACCATGATTGTTTATATATATATATATATATATATATATATATATATATATATATATATATATATATATATATATATATATATTTTGTTTAAAAAATTATTATAAAAAATAAATGAAATTTCGTAAACTGAAACAAGAAAAGAACAACAAACAAATGGGCAAAAGGCTCAAATTTTATTGATATATTGATAGCCCGCTGTCGCATCCTGCGAAAAATCAACCGGCGAGGCTCGAAGAAAAACACAACACACACAGAGCCGCCACTAAACGTTATTTATCCCAAGATAGGGAAAGGAAACGCTCAGAGAAACCTGGAAAGACATGGTCTCGCGACCAGAGAGAAAGGGTAAGGGAGTCGGTTACGCGAGGGGAAGGTATTAGCACCCCTCACGTCCGTCGTACTCGACGGGATCCACGTCCTAGAATAAAGAATAGGTTGCTAAACATCACACACACACACGGGGAACGCAGGTGGGGTTAAGAGAAGGGAGCTCGATAAGGTATCGCACCTTATGCCTACATATCTTGTCTGGAACAGGAATCAGAGCCACTGTAGTTCGGCTTACGCACGCCAAACAATACAAAACATACAAACAAGCAAGGGTGGCAAACATGGAGCCCGACAACCAATTGATGGAATTACGTCGGCATCCGAACCAAAACACACTCAAAAGGGCAAACGGGGAGCCCGACAGCCAATCACTGGACTTACGTCGGCATCCGAACCAAACACACAGTCAGATAACAAGTAAACACACGCAAAAAAAAAGAAAAAGGTTGCCCGGAGTGGTCTCGCACGACCACCTGCCTACATACCTCGTCTGGCACGAGGATCAGGGCGATGTAGTTCCCCTGAAAGGGACTGCATTACTAGCCAGAAACCAGGGAAAGACACACTACTAGGGAGCTGGACTCGAGCCTAGTGTTGTCATGCATCGTTTACCCTAAGTTCGGTTTTCTATCTTACTTGCATAAGCAAGCCCATCCTAACCAGGAAAGAAGCAAGCACACAAGCAAACAACATACAAGCATACATCAAATGAGAACAAGCATCTCAAACAGATATCCACACAGCACGCACTATAACCAAACAAGTGGCTCACACAATAGGTTTGACTGCCGAAGCGAGTCGTCTGTACGGGCTGGGTTTGCTCTTAACCTTGCCATTACGAGGCTAAGGTGAAGCAGATGAGAGGTGAAGTGAGGATCAGACCTCACAGCTCTTATCCCTAACCAGGGAGAGCTTCTGACAAATGAGCATGGGTCCAGAATGGGGGAACCCTTCTATACTCAGAGACTCTGACACAATGTGCATTACACGGATCTTGGGCTTGGATCTCAATGCTACAACCATGTAATGGGAGCAAGGAGAAGACTCAACTGAATAGTGGGGGATAGATTGCATATCCCTACCTTCCACCAATTGCCTTGATTAAGGACTTTACCTGCTTAGGCACAAAATTAAACAATCACAATCATCGCCTCTTAAGGAGGACTTCAGACATTTATTTGCCCGGCCCGGTAACAGCCGGGTCTCCAGACTACATGAAGTCAAGAGGACCTACCTCAATGCAAGTTGCTTAAGCAAAGCAAAGCAAAAGTTCACAAGGAACTGAGCAACTAAAAGTACCTGGAAACAGTCAAACACAGTTAGTACTCAGACAGACAAAACTAAACAGCAAAAGTTTAATCAGTTAATCTATACAGATCAATGCACAACCAAGCAAGCTCAAAGCTCAATCCCAAACTTCACAACCTACAAAACAATGTTATGTTAGTGTACAAACATCAAACAACATCAATTGCATTTAACTTGATTCATTCTCCATGTGCATTATGCTTTTGATCCTGAAAAATCAAGCAAATATTAGCAACAAGACCACTAGGCTAAGCCTAGGGTCCAAAGGCAAGAAAAATTCCTAAACAGCAAGGTACTCACCAACCAAAGTCAAATTAATATCAAACAAGAGCCAACACAATTAGTTTCATGTCCATATCATTCATTATACTCATTTCATGCACAAAACAATTCAACTTGGTCCAAATGAAGCATCAAACATGCAAACAGAACTATTGCATTCAAATCCACATCAAAACAACTTCAAAAATTCTCAAATAAATTACACATAAACAGGGGATATTCAAAGTCTACCATGTCAAATTTGAGCTCAATTGGGCAAATGGAACCATGTCAATGAAAATCAACAAAAACAGACACAATTACATGCTCCAATTCACAACATCAATACATGAACTCACTTCAAAAATCCATAACTTCATGAAAACAAAAAAGAAATGGATAAGACCAAAACAGGGATGTCACACAAGGTGTCTATTACAAGCATGCCAAATTTCATGATCATACAATACCATATGAGCATTTCTCAAAAGATTTGCCAACCTATGTCACATGAACTTGCAATTTGACCAACAGAGATGAAAAATCACAATCAATTTGAAAATGCAATGTAAAATTCCACAAAAATTCATACAACATCTCAACATGTTAATGATTCACCATGCAAAATTTCATTTCATTCTAACAAGTATAGACCACTCAATTAAATCCAGCAAGTTGACATCAAGAGGTGTGACACAAATTGTCACACCTAAGTTCCAAAATTCATAACTCAATGATCAGGCATCAAAAATTCATGAAATTTACATGGAAATAAACAGCATCCAGTCAACAATCATCACAAAAATTTTCAAGAATTTATCTAACACTATGAGCATTTCATGAATCAAATGGTAAGATGTATCAAATGTGAACACATGTGAAATAAGCCTAGGTCAAACAATATTTTTGCCATGCACAACTTTGACCAATAGGTCAAACAAATTCTACACTCAACAACAAAGTCAACACAAAAATTTCCATATTTTTCTGAATTTTCTTCATTTTTCTATGAATTTTTTAAGGTGCTAATGTATTTTTATGAATTAAACAAATTAATTAAAATTAACAATGGCATATTCGTAATTACTGCATGGCGGGAGCGGTAAACATAGAATTTGAAAATTCAAACAGCTTTGAAGATCAAACAAGCTAAACTCCATCGTTCCAACTCAGAAATTCCCAGAACATGCAAGAACACGCAATTTCCAAAACGTCACCAAAATGGACAAGCCTATATTCATTCAAACCGTATGAACGTGTAGATCTCAAATATCAACTTAGTTTGACCTAATAGTTCCTAAAACATGCGAATCGATCGATCTAGGGTTTTGGATCTCAATTTCAATTCCAGATTTCTCCTCCTATGGTTCATCATTCGCAAAACCAAAAGCATCACAGTACTCTACGATCAACACACTATAGAATGCATATAACAATTAAGGCATTGGCATGATTCGAAAAATTGAGAACCTGCTATGGCAGTGGTGAGATCGAAGCTTTTCACGTGTTTCCTCCACAAACAGTCCAACTATAAGCTCCAGGAAGATGAATTATGTACTCAGGTTCGAACAATGTTGCTTCTAGTGCTTGAAATCCACATTCACCATTGATGATGCTCCTTGGAACAGTCACGATTCAATGCTTCTTCCAATCCAAACTCCACAAACAGTTTGAGAAGATGATGAGAGGAGTTCAGTACAAAAAGAAATTCGAAAATTGGTTGAAGAATGAAGAAGTTTGATGGATTTGAAGCTTTTGGTGTTCTTGAAGAATTGAGAGAATTCCAAGAATTTCAGATCTGATTTGTGATGAATGATTTTCTGTTATGATTATTGAGTGATTAAGAATATATATGTGAGCTTAAACCATCTCTTAATCATGTAATTAGCCAAATTGGAATTGTTAGTAAAAATGCAATTTTTCAAGTGAGGGCAAAATGGGAATTTCCAATGACAGCTCATTGCCACCTATTTGACAGCTCACACAACTTCCAAATGCCATGTGTGAGCTGTTGAAACTTGTCCCACTCTCATTGGTTGTGTAATTTGCAAAATCACATGTGAATGCCACTTTGTCCATTTTTGCCATTTCATTTTTCAAGCCAAATCTCAAATTACAAGCCTTAGGCATGAAGTGATGATTCCAACAAATTTTAAATACCATTCATGAGGTGTTGCAAAAATCCCCACTCAAAAATTCCAATTATTTCACAAGTTGGACAATTTTGCCCCTGGTCCATTTAACTGTCCAGTTGAAATTTGACTTTTTGCATTGACCACTTTTGGAAAAATCCAATTATGCACCATGAAAGTACATGTCAAATGGAGTTTGTGCATATAAAGAACTTCCAATTTGGACAATCCATGTGGAAGTTATGGCCTCCTGATTATGGGTCATTTTTGAAATTCACTGAGCCATAACTTTCCAACCATACATGAGATTTTCAAGTTCTTGGACATTTTGGAAAGGTGAGAACAAGATCTACAACTTTCATGTTGAACAAATTTTCATTTGAAGCTTCCTTGGACACGTGGCTTTGAGGTCCAAAACTTTCCATTTTTGGAAACTTCAATTACAAGTCACTTTCTATTTTTGGCAGTTTTTGTCCTGACTTGATTTTCTTCATTCTTAAGCTTTGAGATGTCATATAACACTTGTTCCAACATGAATGAAGTGTATCCAACTCATTTCCACCTCCAAATTCATCAGATCATGTACAGTTGACCACAGTTGACTTTTTCATCTGACAGATGAATCAGGCAATGCATAGATCAAGTTAAGCTCCAATCTTCAACTGAAATGGCTCAAGGGTGAAACCCTAGCCTCAATTAACACAATATAATCATAGAATGAACCCCACAACCATCATAAACCTCATCTCCTGATCATGCCCTGACTGGCCCAATACAACTGATTAGGGTTGACCAGTGGTCAAAACCCTAATCTCAAGGAATGAGCTTCAATCTTCTGATGACATCCAACCATGATGATGATGATGTATCATTGCAATCAAGATGAAAACCAATATCCTTTGAGAATCATGAAACCCTAATTCACGGTCCAATCCTCAGATGGCCCATGATCAGTCAATAAAACCTTAGGCTTGCCTTTGACTTCCTCATCTTCTGATCAAGACTTGAGAGGATGGCTTGCACAATGTAACCACATGATATGCAACATGCAATGCCTAATGACCTAAAAATGTAATGCAATATATTAATGCTAGTCCCAAGAGAGGAGGGCAAATATTGAGGTGTTACAGCTGCCCCTATTCAATCCACTGTGAACCTGTCGATACGAAATAGCCTCGGCTTTCGGATGATCAGGATGAAGAGTGATTGAATACCAAGAACAGACGAACAATTTGCACTCTGATGGGATATAATTAACGCCTGTCAGCATTAGCGAAGAAACAACTCAAAACGTCGACCTGGATACCAAAATAAATGGTAACTCAGGGATAACCATGGTCTGAACACCACACATCCACTCGGGATTATTATTCTCCTTCTTTTTATGCTTTTCTTGAACCCCGAAATTTTCTTCTTTTCTTTTTTCCATTTTCTTGAACCCCGAAATTTTCTCTGCGCAAACGATCCTCAGATCTCTGCATTTGAACCCCATTCTCCTGTTTGCCAAAATAAATGGACCCCATTCTCCGATTTGGACCCCAGTCGCCTGACGATAACCCGCGATCGCCAATATGAACCCCGTTCTCCAGAAAATGCCGCAACATCTCCTTTTCTCCGTTTGAACCCCAGGAAAACGCCTCAGCATATCCTTTTCTCCATTTGAACCCCAGAAAATACCTCAGTATCTCCTATCCCTCGTGATAATTCCGCTGGCAATGACGGAAATAACACCAAACCACTCTGAGGGCGACATGTCAGAGGGTACACCTTCACAAAAGGAAGGTAACATGTGCATCTCTTCTTCCGAAGACACCCGTAACGACCTCCACTGGCATCCGCCAAAGTCTAAGGTGACACATGAACAGAAGATAATCCCAAGGACCTCATCATGGATACAATCTTCAACTCCATCTCCATTTGAACCCCAGAAAATGCCTCAGCATATACTCTTCTCTGATTGAACCCCGATCTCCAGAAAATGTCGCAACATCTCCTTTTCTCCATTTGAACCCCGGAATCGCGCTGATCGCGTAACGTCTTCTGATATCATTTCCATCTCTGTCCGACGGAAACATTTCCTCCAATATCGCACTACTGGGGAACACTGCTGATCTGACGTCATGGTACCACACTCCTCAGAGTAACACTTTCAACCAGACACTGACTGATGACTGGGAGAAAACTCGACGTTTACTGGACATCGAACAATGATGTTGACAGGACATCGAACAATGATGTTTACAGGACATCGAACAATGATGTTGACAGGACATCAAACAAGGATGTTGACAGGACATCAAACAATGATGTTGACAGGACATCGAACAATGATGTTGACAGGACATCAAACAAGGATGTTGACAGGACATCAAACAAGGATGTTGACAGGACATCAAACAAGGATGTTGACAGGACATCAAACAAGGATGTTGACATGACATCAAACAACGATGTTGACAGGACATCAAACAAGGATGTTGACAGGACATCAAACAAGGATGTTGACAGGACATCGAACAATGATGTTTACAGGACATCGAACAATGATGTTGACAGGACATCAAACAATGATGTTGACAGGACATCGAACAATGATGTTTACAGGACATCAAACAATGATGTTGACAGGACATCAAACAATGATGTTGACAGGACATCAAACAATGACCGACCAGACATTAAACAATGACTGGGAAATAACTCGACGTTTACTGGACATCGAATGATGATGTTTACTGACACCAAAGAAAGCTCGACCAGACACTTACTGATGACTGGGAAATACTGTTGTTCCAAACTCACAATGCTGAACTCCTCGGAGTATCGTCTTCACTGTCCGACAAACCAATCCCAAGCGGTAACCACGGCTTGAATCGCGCTGATCGCGTAACGTTCTCCAATCTTCATTCCCATCTCGGCCCGACGGAAAAGCTTCCTCCAGTATCGCACTACTGGGGTATATCTCTGATCCAATCATGAGGCTAAACTCTTCGGAGTAACACCTTCACTGTCTGACACAACCACTTCTCAAACGGTAACCACGGCTTGAGACTAGCTCTATGCTTGCAACAATGATGCATGATCTTTTTCTGCGTAATGCTCCATAATTATGGAAATGCTACGCGATTTATTATTTTTCTATGCAACATGCTATGCTTATTCTACATGATGAATGCATACAAAGTATCCCCTCAAGGGACTCCTCTGGGGAATACGAGACTCTCTGCTGAGGAACTCGTCAATACTCCGATCTCCACCCTGCTGGGGAATACCACTGCTGCTGGGAAAAGGTAACCCTTACTGGGGAAGAACCTCCTTTGCACCCAATCCGCTCGGGAAACTGCTGGGGATAAGCACCACCAACACTCTGTGGGGATACAACAGTTTTTTGACTTGCTGGGGATATCAATCCCAACTCTGCTTCGGGAACCCTCACAGATACCTGACGACTTCACTGGGAAATGCTCACAGCAATTCCTCTGGGGAAATATCAATCTATCACCGGCTGGGGATAACCATCCTGACCATGCTAGGGCAACGAATGCTACTCCGCTGGGGATAACCCATGCAATCTATAGGTGGAATCATCTCAGCTGGAGATGCAAAATCCGTCCGCTACGGGAACTTGTTCAATCCACAGGTAGGATGAACACTGCTGGAGATATATTTCATTGAAACCCGCTCCACTCGGGGAATTGCTGGAGATATATTTCTTTGAAACCCGCTCCACTCGGGGAACTGCTGGAGATATATTTCTTTGAAACCCGCTTTGTAACACCCCGATAATAATAAAATAATTATTTAAATTGAGTTAATAATTTATTTATTAATTTAATTAAATAATTGGAAATTTTATTATTATTATTACTGGATTATTATTATTATTTTGGAATAATCATTATTGGATTATTATTTTATTGGAATAAAATAAGTTGGAATAATAAAAAGTCCCATTTGTGGTAAAAAGGGTTTTCACGTGAAAAAAAGAAAAGAGAAGCGGCTGAAAGAGAAAGGACAAAGAGGCAGAGCAAGAGAAGAGGAAAAGCTTGAAGCTAACGGAATTTGCCGGATTAACTCAGGTAAGGGGGGTCTATCATCGATTAACGGGTATTATGGGATAGTATGTGATGGGTAGTGAGAAACCATTGAGATTGCCTCTGATTGAATGATATATGTGATGAACTTGTGACTTATTGATGAACGAATTTGGGTGATGATTGATGAGAAATTCGTAGGAATTAGAGGTAGAAAGGTTAACAATTTGTGAAATCGAAAATGTATGATTCGTGTTAGATGCTGCGTGTAATATTGTGTGAAATTTGGACTGTGGAAGGGTAAATTGGATAGATCTCGTAGCAGAGAAAGCCATTGCAGATCTGAGAGTTCTGGTTTCTGGTCATACGCGTATGGCACTAGGCAATACGCGTATGAGATGGCTGGTACGCATATGGAGGAAGCCTTACGCGTATGAGTGAAAAAGATGATATTTTGAACGTAAATTGGTCTCTGTTGGTACGCGTAATGGGGGATTGTTACGCGTAGCATACGCGTATGAGACAGGTGATACGCGTATGGGTTGGGCGAGGAAATGCGCAATACGCGTATGAGAGTGGGCATTACGCGTATGGATTTGGTCAGGCGTGGGCAATACGCGTATGGGCATAGGCAATACGCGTATGGGCAGAATTGTGATTTTTCTGTGCTGTTGTTGTGCAGTTTTTGGTTGTTTAGGCTGAGTGATGTACTTAGCTGATGTATGATGTAGCAGGGATCATTTCCCGTTGTTTTGAGTGGTATAGGCATTAGTAGAGTGTGCTAATACTGTATTTGATTATGTGGCAGGATGTGATATGCTTTCGTGATAAAATGTATTAATGATGTGTGATGATAAGCATGATGCTGTGAATGTATCAGTTATGTATGCATTTGTGAATAGACTGTTTTATGGCTTAGAGTGTGAGCTTATGTCTATTCTTGAATTGTTGCTGTTGTTGTTGCATTGCTAGGTGATTAGCATGCTTATTCTAGCCTTCGGGGCTGTAGCTAATTCCCATGGTGAGGAATTAGTGAGTGAATCATTGTGGATTTGTTGTTGATGTTTGCATGCTAGATGATTAGCTTGCATAGTCTAGCCTTCGGGGCTGTAGCTAATTCCCATGGTGAGGAATTAGTGAGTGAGTCATTAGATCTCAAATGAGTGGGACTAGTGAGCTTAGTAGCCGTATCTGGATTTGATCGGCGAGCTTGAACTGTATGTTCAAGAATAGTCGGTACCGCATGTGTGGAGTCTCATTTCATAATGAATGTATGGCATATAATATGAATGGATGTATTCCAGTATTATATGTGTGTTATGTGTTGTGTTGTTGATGTTGAGTATGGTTGAGATTATACATATGCTATATGTTACTGTTGAATATGATGTTTGAACGGATATTGCCGTTGCTGAGTGCGTAGTCTGATTAGGGTGAATTGATGTGTTATTTACTTAGCATTACATGTTGTTCTATAATGCTTATTATATTGATTGAGGAACTCACCCTTACATCTATTTTTCAGGTAACGAGCAGTGAGTTGAGTAGAAGCTAGTGCTATGGAGTCTAGTGTCGTCCTTAGTGGGTCATGCTCTGGTAGATGTAACATCGGGAGGGAATGTTTGACTATGTTTTAATCTAGTTGTTGATTCAACTTTACATGTAATGTAGTACATGATTTGAATGTCGATGTTTTGTACCCGCTGCGAATTATGCAAAAGAGTCTTATTTTGATTTAATAAATGAGCATGACAGGATATTTTGATAATTGTTGTGTAATGAAATGTGTGACACCCTTCGGGGCATAATTACTCTGATTGATATGTTATTATTTTAATTAAATATTTTGGGGTATTTAGAAGGGTGTTACATTAGTGGTATCAGAGCATAGTCGGTCGAGTCGAGTCGTAATTATTCTGTTTCCCCTGTACGGTATAGGTGTTGTGTAACCTATCAGTACTCATTGTTTTAGTTTGTTTGGGTTTTCAGAATAGAGATGGCTGGAAGAGGTAGAGATGATGCTGCAATTGCTGAGGCTCTGGGTATGCTAGCTGGAGTACTTGGAGGAAATCCGAATGTGGTGGGAATGGGAGCTGCTCGTCAACTGAGTGAGTTCCAGAAGAACAATCCTCCAATGTTTAAGGGAGCATACGATCCAGATGGCGCTCAGAAGTGGTTGAAGGAGATCGAGAGAATCTTCCGAGTAACTGAGTGTGCCGATAACCAGAAGGTCAGGTTCGGTACGCATATGCTGTCAGAGGAAGCTGATGATTGGTGGGTTGCTACCCGCACTGAGTTGGAATCTGCTGGAAATGCTGAGATCACTTGGGCTGTGTTCAGAGAGAGATTTCTGAGGAAGTACTTTCCAGAGGATGTCAGAGGAAAGAAAGAGATAGAGTTCTTAGAGTTGAAGCAGGGCAACAAGTCTGTTACGGAGTATGCTGCTAAGTTCACAGAGTTGTCGAAGTATTATACTCCCTATAGTGAGGCTACTGGGGAATTTTCCAAATGTGTGAAGTTTGAGAACGGGTTGCGTCCCGAGATCAAGCAGGCGATTGGATATCAGCGGATCAGGGTGTTTTCTGATTTGGTTGACTGTTGCAGGATTTTCGAACAGGATTCCAAGGCTAGAGCAGAGAGCTATCAGCAAAGGGTTGATAGGAAAGGTAAGAATCAGATTGATCGTGGAAAACCGTATGCAGCTGGCAAAGGTTTCCAGCGGCAGAGTGGGATGAAGAGGCCTAGTGGGGGAGACTCTAGTGCTCCTGCTAAGTGTTATAGATGTGGTCGGGCTGGACATCGTGTCCATGAGTGTACCAGTGCTGAGATGAAGTGTTTCAAGTGTGGCAAAGGTGGTCATTTGGCTGCAGAGTGCCGGTTGAAGACTGTAACTTGTTTCAACTGTGGAGAGTTGGGCCATATCAGTCCACAGTGTCCTAAGCCAAAGAAAGAGAATCAGTCAGGAGGCAAGGTCTTTGCTTTATCGGGTTCTGAGACTTCTGCAGATGATCGTTTGATCCGAGGTACGTGTTATATTAATGGCTTTCCTCTTGTAGCTATTATTGACACAGGTGCTACTCATTCCTTTATATCTTTGGATTGTGCTGTGAAACTTAAGTTAGAGATATCTAAGATGCTTGGAAGTATGGTGATTGATACTCCTGCGAAGGGTTCAGTGACTACTACTTCAGTTTGTTTGAGTTGTCCTTTGAGTATTTTTGGTAGAGACTTTGGGATAGACCTTGTGTGTCTTCCACTAGTGCAGATTGATGTTATCCTGGGTATGAACTGGTTGGTGTTTAACCGAGTTTCTATCAACTGTTTTGATAAGACTGTGATATTTCCTGGGATTGAAGAAGGAAAGGATTTGTTTCTATCAGCGAGGCAGGTGAATGAGGAAGTAGCAGATGGGGCAGAGTTGTTTATGCTGTTAGCGACTTTGGAAGCTAAAGATAAACTGGTGATTTGTGATCTGGCTGTGGTGTGTGATTTTCCTGATGTGTTTCCTGAAGAAGTGAATGAATTGCCGCCAGAGCGTGAAGTGGAGTTCTCGATTGATTTGGTACCTGGTACTAGACCAATATCGATGGCTCCGTACCGTATGTCTGCTGTTGAGTTAACTGAACTGAAGAGTCAGTTGGAAGATTTATTGGATAAGAAATTTATTCGTCCGAGTGTGTCACCGTGGGGTGCACCAGTGTTGTTGGTTAAGAAGAAAGAAGGTACTATGAGGTTGTGTGTGGACTATAGGCAACTGAATAAAGTGACGATCAAGAATCGGTATCCTTTGCCGAGGATTGATGATTTGATGGATCAATTGGTTGGTGCAAGTGTGTTCAGCAAAATAGATTTGAGATATGGGTATCATCAGATACGTGTGAAAACTGAAGATATTCAGAAGACTGCTTTCAGAACAAGGTATGGACATTATGAGTATTTTGTAATGCCTTTTGGTGTGACTAATGCGCCTGGAGTATTCATGGAGTATATGAATAGGATTTTCCATCCGTACCTAGATAAGTTTGTTGTGGTGTTTATTGATGACATTTTGGTGTATTCGAAATCTGAAGAAGAGCATGCTGAGCATTTGAGAGTGGTTTTAGAAGTTCTACGAGAAAAGAAGTTATTTGCTAAACTGTCTAAGTGTGAATTTTGGTTAGGAGAGGTTAGTTTTCTTGGTCATGTGATTTCAAGAGGTGGTGTTGCTGTTGATCCTTCTAAGATAGAAGCGGTATCTAAGTGGGAAGCTCCGAAGTCTGTTGCTGAGATTCGAAGTTTTCTTGGTTTGGCTGGTTATTATAGGAAGTTCATTGAGGGATTTTCTAAGTTGGCGTTACCGTTGACGATGTTGACTAGAAAGGGGCAAGCGTTTGTTTGGGACTCGAAATGTGAAGAAGGTTTCCAAGAATTAAAGAGAAGGTTGACTACTGCTCCTATCCTGATATTACCGAGTTCGTCGGAACCATTTGAGGTTTATTGTGATGCTTCATTGTTGGGTTTAGGTGGTGTGTTGATGCAGAATAAGCAGGTTATAGCTTATGCTTCGAGACAGCTAAGGGTTCATGAGAGGAACTATCCGACGCACGATTTAGAGTTGGCAGCTGTGGTGTTTGTTCTGAAGTTGTGGAGGCACTATTTGTATGGGTCAAGATTTGAGGTTTTCAGTGACCATAAGAGTTTAAAGTATTTGTTTGATCAGAAAGAGCTGAATATGAGACAGAGGAGATGGTTAGAATTTCTGAAGGATTATGACTTTGGTTTGAATTACCATCCGGGTAAAGCAAATGTAGTGGCTGATGCATTGAGTAGGAAATCATTGCATATGTCTATGTTAATGGTTAAAGAATTGGATTTAATTGAGCAGTTTAGAGATTTGAGTTTGGTGTGTGAAAGTACTCACAATAGTGTTAAATTAGGAATGTTGAAGTTAACGAGTAATATTTTGGAAGAGATCAGAGAGGGTCAGAAATCCGATATGCTTTTGGTTGATAAGTTGACTCTAGTGAATCAAGGTCAAGGTGGTGAATTCAGAGTTGATGAGAATGGTGTTTTGAGATTTGGCAATCGGGTGTGTATTCCGGATGTTACTGAGCTTAAGAAGAGCATTCTTGAAGAAGGACATCGTAGTGGTTTGAGTATTCATCCTGGAGCTACGAAGATGTATCGTGATTTGAAAAAGTTATTTTGGTGGCCGGGAATGAAGAAAGAAATTGCGAGTTTTGTTTATTCCTGTTTGACTTGTCAGAAGTCAAAGATTGAGCATCAGAAGCCGTCTGGGCTAATGCAACCGTTGGCTATTCCAGAGTGGAAGTGGGATAGTATCAGTATGGATTTTGTTTCTGGTTTGCCGAGGACAAGTAAGAATTTTGAGGCTATATGGGTAATTGTTGATAGATTGACGAAGTCGGCTCATTTCATTCCGATCAGAATGGATTATCCGTTAGAGAGATTAGCCGAGTTGTATATTGAGAAGATTGTAAGTTTGCATGGTATTCCGTCGAGTATTGTTTCGGACAGAGATCCTAGATTTACATCGAAATTTTGGGAAGGTTTGCAGAGAGCTTTGGGAACTAAGCTGAGATTGAGTTCTGCATATCATCCGCAGACTGATGGTCAGACTGAGAGGACGATTCAGTCATTAGAGGATCTTTTGAGAGCTTGTGTTTTGGAAAAGGGAGGTGCTTGGGATTGTTATTTACCTTTGATTGAGTTTACCTACAACAATAGTTTTCATTCGAGCATTGGTATGGCACCGTTTGAAGCTTTGTATGGTAGGAGATGTCGGACACCGTTATGTTGGTATGAGTCCGGTGAGAGTGCTGTGGTTGGGCCGGAGATTGTTCAACAGACTACAGAAAAGATTAAGATGATTCAGGAGAAGATGAGAATTGCTCAGAGTCGTCAGAAGAGTTATCATGATAAGAGGAGGAAGTCACTTGAGTTCCAAGAGGGAGATCATGTGTTTCTTCGTGTTACTCCGATAACTGGTGTTGGTCGAGCTTTGAAGTCGAAGAAGTTGACACCTCGATTTATTGGTCCTTATCAGATTTTGGAGAGGATAGGGGAGGTAGCATATCGTGTCGCTTTACCGCCGTCGCTTGCGAATTTGCATGAGGTTTTTCATGTGTCTCAGTTGAGGAGGTACATTCATGATCCGTCGCATGTAGTCCAAGTAGATGATTGTAACACCTCAAAATTTGCCCTCCTCTCTTGGGACTAGCTTAACATCTATTGCATATCATTTTAGGTCATTAGGCATTGCATATTGCATATCATGTGGTTACATTGTGCAAGGCATCCTCCCAAGTCTTGTTCAGAAGATGAGGAAGTCAAAGTGCAAGCCTAGGGTTTTTTGACTGATCATGGGCCATCTGAGGATTGGGCTGTGAATTAGGGTTTTGTGATTCTCAAGGGTATTGGTCTTCATATTGATTGAATTGATACATCATCATCATCATGGTTTGATTTCATCAGGAGATTGAAGCTCATTCCTTGAGATTAGGGTTTTGACCACTGGTCAACCCTAATCAGTTGTATTGGGCCAGTCAGGGCTGGATCAGGAGATGAGGTTTATGATGGTTATGGGGTTCATTCTATGATTATTTTGTGCTTATTGAGGCTAGGGTTGCACCCTTGAGCCATTTCAGTTGAAGATTGGGGCTCAATTTGATCTATGCGTTGCCAAATTCATCTGTCAGATGAAAAGTCAACTGTGGTCAACTGTACATGATCTGATAGATTTGGAGGTGGAAATGAGTTGGATATACTTCATTCATGTTGGAACAAGTGTTGAATGACATCTCAAAGCTTAAAAATGAAGAAAATCAAGTCAGGACAAAAACTGCCAAAAATAGACAGTGACTTGTAATTGAAGTTTCCAAAAATGGAAAGTTTTGGACCTCAAAGCCACGTGTCCAAGGAAGCTTCAAATGAAAATTTGTTCAACATGAAAGTTGTAGATCTTGTTCTCACCTTTCCAAAAAGTCTAAGAACTTGAAAATCCCATGTATGGTTGGAAGGTTATGGCTCAGTGAAATTCAAAAATGACCCATAATCAGGAGGCCATAATTTCCACATGGTTTGGCCAAATTGCAAGTTCTTTATATGCACAAACTCCATTTGACATGTACTTTCATGGTGCATAATTGGATTTTTCCAAAAGTGGCCAAGGCAAAAAGTCACTTTTCAATTGGACAGCTGAATTGGACCAGGGGCAAAATTGTCCAACTTTTAAAATAATTGGAATTTTGAGATGAGACTTTTTGCTACACCTCATAAATGGAATTTGGAGTGTGTTGGAATCATCATTTCATGCATAGGCCTTGTAAATTGAGATTTGGCTTGAAAAGTGCAATGGCTAAAATTGGATATTTTGCTACCACATAGTGAAATTAAGAAATAAGCATCCAATGAGAATGGGACCAGTGGCAATGGATCACACATGGTATTTAGAGTTTGCATGAGCTGTCAACAGGTGTCATTGAGCTGGCATAGTGAAATTCCATTTTTGCCCTTTCTTACAAATAACCATTTTCACTTACAATGTTAATTTGGTTAATGACATGATTAATCATGGATTAAGAGCAGCATATAAAAGCTTAATCATCTTCTAAACACAACAGAAAATCACACACTCCAAGATTGGATCTCAAAACCATTCCAATTCTCTCAAAAATTATCAAGAACACCAAAGCTTCAAGTCCACAATTCTTCATCAAATCTCAACCATTTTTCGTAATTCTTTTTGATCTGAATTCTCCTCATCATTAGCATCATCTGTTTTGGGAGTTTGGAAGAGGAAAAGCTTGGAATCTCGACTGCATTTTCAAGCATCATCCATGGTGAATTGGAGCTTTGAGCATTAGGAGCAACATTGATCGAACCTGAGCTTCACATCTTGCTTCCTCATCATTATTCAACAACTGTTTGGAGCTAAATCGTGCAAAGGACCTCACCATTACACTGCCATAGCAGGTATGTCCAGAAATCGATTGTCATGATTTGCTTGTTGATCATATGCGTTTGAAAGATCGTTTCACGTAGATCATGATGATGTCCTTAGTTTTAGGAATGGTTAACCATAGGCTGAGAAATCTGGAATCGAAATTTTGATGATAAACCCTAGGGCGATCGATTTGGAGGATTTAGCAATTGTTAGGAGAAATTAGGTTCGTATTTGGATTGTAGAGGTTGAGACGGTTCGAACGGATATCTATTCGTCCATTTCCATGAACTTTTGTTGTTCTTCGTTCTTGAGGAATTCTGGAAAATGCTTGGCTGAAACGATGAAGAACATGAGCCAGATCTTGATTTCTGTTTGAAAATTTAAAAAATGTGTTTACCGCCCCCCGCCATCATGTAATTACCAAACTGCCATTGTTAATTTTAATTAATTCACTTAAATTCTAAAAAATTCATAAGGACATTAAAAAATGCATAAAAAATAGTAAAAAAATCAGAAAAATATGGAAATTGTTGTGTTGACTTTGTTGTTGAGTGTAGAATTTTTTTGACCTATTGATCAAAGTTGTGCTTGGTAAAATTATCATTTGACTTAGGCTTCTTTCATATGTGTCCATTCTTGATACCTTGCACCATTTGGCTCATGAAATGCTCATAATGTTAAATAAATTCTTGCCAATTTTTGTGATGATTGTTGACTGGCTGATGTTCATTTATATGTAAATTTCATGAATTTTTGATACCTGGCCATGGAGTTATGAATTTTGGAACTTAGGTGTGACAATTTGTGTCACACCTCTTGATGTCAACTTGCTGGATTTAATTGAGTGGTCTATACTTGTTAGAATGAAATGAAATTTTGCATGATGGTTGATTGGTATGTTAAGATGCTGTATGAATTTTTGTGGAATTTTACATTGCATTTTCAATTTGATTGTGATTTTTCATTTCTGTTGGTCAATTGTGCAAGCTTGTTTGACATAGGTTGGTAGATTGAATGAGAAATGCTCATATGGTATTGGATTGTCATGAAATTTGATATGTTTGTAATAGACACATAATGTGACATCCCTGTTTTGGTCTCATCCATTTCTTTTTTGTTTTCATTGAGTTATGAATTTTTGAAGTGGAAGCATGTATTGATGATGTGATTTGGAGCCTATAATTGTGTCTGTTTTTGTTGATTTTCATTGACATGGTTCCATTTGCCCAATTAAGCTCAAATTTGGTGTGCCATACCTGGATTAGCCCCTGTTTAGGTGTAATTTATTTGAGATTTTTTGGATGTGTTTTGGTATGGATTTGAATGCAATAGTTCTGTTTGTATGCTTGGTGCTTCATTTGAACTAGTTTGCCTTATTTTGTGCATAACATGAGCATAATGAATGATATAAACATGAGTCCAAGGATGTTTGCTCTTGTTTGACTTTAGCTTGAGTTTGGTTAGAGATACCTTGCTGTTTAGGAATTTTTCTTGCCTTTGGACCCTAGGCTTAGCCTAGTGGTCTTGTTGCTAATGTTTGCTTGATTTTTCAGGATCAAAAGCATAATGCACATGGAGAATGAATCAAGTTAAATGCAATTGATGTTGTTTGATGTTTGTACACTAACATAACATTGTTTTGTAGGTTGTGAAGTTTGGGGCTTGAGCTTTGAACTTGCTTTGTTGTGCATTGATCTGTATAGATTAACTGATTGAACTTTTGCTGTTTAGTTTTGTCTGTCTGAGTACTAACTGTGTTTGATTGTTTCCAGGTACTTTAGTTGCTCAGTTCCTTGTGAACTTTTGCTTTGCGTTGCTTAAGCAACTTGCATTGAGGTAGGTCCTCTTGACTTCATGTAGTCTGGAGACCCGGCTGTTACCGGGCCGGGCAAATAAATGTCTGAAGTCCTCCTTAAGAGGCAATGATTGTGGTTGTTTATTTTTTGTGCCAAGCAGGTGAAAGTCCTTTAAATAAGGCAATTGGTGGAAGGTAGGGGTATGCAGTCTACCCCCCACTATTCAGTTGAGTCTTCTCCTTGCTCCCATTACATGGTTGTAGCATTGAGAACACAAGCCCAAGATCTGTGCTGTCGCACAATCGAGTCGGAGTCATCGAGTATAGAAGGGTTCCCCCATTCTGGACCCATGCTCATTTGTCAGAAGCTCTCCCTGGTTAGGGATAAGAGCTGTGAGGTCTGATCCTCACTTCACCTCTTATCTGCTTCACCTTAGCCTCGTAATGGCAAGGTTAAGAGCAAACACAGCCCGTACAGACGACTCGCTTCGGCAGTCAAACCTATTGTGTGAGCCACTTGTTTGGTTATAGTGCGTGCTGTGTGGATATCTGTTTGAGATGCTTGTTCTCATTTGATGTATGCTTGAATTATGCTGTATGCTTGTGTGCTGGCTTCTTTCCTGGTTAGGATAGGCTTGCTTATGCAAGTAGGATAGAAAACCGAACTTAGGGTAAACGATGCATGACAACACTAGGCTCGAGTCCAGCTCCCTAGTAGTGTGTCTTTCCCCGGTTTCTGGTTAGCAATTCAGTCCCTTTCAGGGGAACTACATCGCCCTGATCCTCGTTCCAGACGAGGTATGTAGGCAGGTGGTCGTGCGAGACCACTCCGGGCAACCTTTTTCTTTTTTGCGTGTGTTTACTTGTTATCTGATTGTGTGTTTTGGCTCGGATGCCGACGTAAGCCCAGTGATTGGCTGTCGGGCTCCACGTTTGCCGTTTTGTGCGTGTTTTGGTTCGGATGCCGACATAATTCCATCAAGTGGTTGTCGGGCTCCATGTTTGCCACCCTTGTGTGTTTGTATGTTTTGTGTTGTTTGGCGTGCGTAAGCCGAACTACAGTGGCTCTGATTCTTGTTCCAGACAGGATATGTAGGCATAAGGTGCGATACCTTATCGAGCCCGTTCCTTTTAACCCCACCTGCGTTCCCTGTGTGTGTGTGATGTTTAGCAACCTTTTCTTTATTTTAGGACGTGGATCCCGTCGAGTACGACGGACGTGAGGGGTGCTAATACCTTCCCCTTGCGTAACCGACTCCCTTACCCTTTCTCTCTGGTCGCAAGACCATTTCCTTTCCAGGTTTCTCTGAGCGTTTCCTTTCCCTATCTTGGGATAAATAACGCGCAGTGGCGGCTCTGTGTGTGTTTTATTTTTAGGCTCGCCGGTTGATTTTTCGCAGGATGCGACAGCTGGCGACTCCATTGGGGAAAACGGATGTAGACCTGTGCTGGTCCATCTTCCCTGAGCGAGTCCCTCCTAGCGTTCTAGGATTAGTTTAGGTTGCTTGTGATGTTTGATTTATTGCATTTATTATTCTAACCAGTGTGTATCTATATTTGCATTAATGTCTGCATGCATCATACTATCATGTTGTTGCCGTCCTCTGTGCAGGTGGTTCCTCTGTTTGGGGTGGGTGTTCTGAGTGGGGCTAAAACCCAGGCCCGAGTATACACCTAGGATTAGCGTGGTCTCGCGTCGCTCACATGTCGGTTGGGCATGATGTTGCGACGTGACATACCACAAGCCGGACGAGGTTCATCTGAGAAATGCTCTTCCAGTGGGATTTTCCACTTTGGTTGGGTTATCTCTTTTGGGCTGTTGACTCTGGTGACCGATCATTTCCCGGATCTTTGGTTTAGACGATCTTAAGGGAGCTACAATGGCACACCCGAAAGGGCAAACCCATTGAGTATCTCTGCCCGATTGTCGAGACTATTATCCGCCTTAGGATGACCTGTTTAGAATTTACCTGTGAGGGGAGGGTGATTCTTTCAGATGCATGTTCAGATGTATGCTCAGATGGTGACTTTTGTTCCGTGGATCAGAGTCCTATTTATAAGTCGGATTTATGGCCGTTTATTTCATAGACGCCGGAGTGCTGTCCGCGAGATTTATCAGTGGGGATCCATTTATTTCAGGATTCCCCGGGCCGATGTTATCAGTGGGGATCCGTTTATTTCGGGATTCCCCGGGCCGATTTTGGTGATGGTGATGATGATGGTGTATCTTTCTTCCGTTTATTTCGGAATCCGTGGGTCAGATTTGTGGTTACAGTTTCCTCAGATGGTTGTGATCAGTCCAGGGATCCGAGCTGTAGTTCAGAGCAACAGATGATCAGATGACTTGGAGGATGGCACTATGCATTGCATACATCTGCATCATTCTCATTTTGCATTCATCTGCACCAAACTCACGTCTAGCCATATGGGGAGTATTATAGATTGAGAATCTGGTTGAGAGACACCTGGATGTCAAAATGTTATTGGTGAAATATTATCTGTCTCGATGAAACCAGAATCGAAGGACAGAATCTTCCTCGTATGGATAGACGTTGCATTCATGCATATTAACCTGTTTGCTGTTTTGTAGGAATCATTGCTCGTGCTCGTAGAGTTGTACCCTTGCACTCAACCCGACCTCACAGATACTTCACAAGACGCAATACTCCCGGACTAATGAATCCGTCCAACGCCGACATCCTCGAACTGAAAGAGATGGTGAGGGATTTGTTCAGTGTTGTGCAAGGGCTTGCCTTGGGGCAGAAAGTCATGGCCGAGAGATTAGAAAGGATTGAGGGTTGGATGATCAAGGAGAAAGTTCGGGGAAAGGTTCCGTCGTCCGAAGTAACAAATCCCTCTGGCTCTGCGGGGAAGAAATCCCTTGACAGTGGTCAGCCCAAGAAGAAGGTTGAATCAGGTGATGCGCAGACTAAAAGAGAATGCGGTAAGGATCGTTATCACCCTTATGCTGCCACTGCAACCATTCCTGTTGGTGGTTCATCTGTACCACCGAGACATCCGTCACCTCGCCCGGGAGCACAGAGAGCTGGGAACCAGGTAAGAGGGAAGGGGGTTGATCGTCAATTTGATAGGCCACCCATACCGTATGCTCTTCTGTTGAGGAAGTTGAAAGATCTCGGAATGGTACAATTGAGGACATTAGCTCCATTAGAACCTGATCAGAGGCCAACCAACTACGATGAGAATGCTAAGTGCGAATTCCATTCGGGGGCGTCTGGGCATAACATTGAGGGTTGTAGAGCTTTTAAGCATGCTGTCCAAGACCTAGTGGATTCCAAGGCCATTAATTTTGCACAATTTCCCAATGTTAATGCTAATCATATGCCCGCGCATGGTGAGGTGGAGATGAATGCAATTTCTGAGGATAGGAAGACGATTGGGTTGGTGAATGGGGATCGGTTAAAAATGCTGAGGCCTGTGGTCCCAAAACCTCGGAGGAAAGAGGGAACTTTCCCTAGTGTTGATACTTGTTGTATGGCCATCGCCACAGAGGGTGGTGTACCGATGGAGGATATGATCCAGAAGGTGAAGGAAATGGACGGTGGAAAATTTGAAACACCCAGTCTGGTAGCTGAAACCGTCAAGGTGGAAAATGACATTGGTGTTGGAAAAGAGAAAAAACCGTCTGTGTCTTCTTACAAACAGGCACTGGAAATGTTGAGAAATGGAGGGATCCCAGGCTGGGGACAGATCATAGGCATTGTGGTAAAGTCGGACATGTTTGGGATTGGTTATCAGCCAGATCAAGGATCGTCTAGACCAAATAGAGGACGTCGTCCGTTGTTCACCTTTGTCAGTGCTGGAATGCTAGATTCAGATCACGCCTATACAGTGGGTAAAGAAACTGACAGTGACTGGGAGATTGATCAATGGATAGAATCGTGCGTACCAGGAAGCTGGAAGGCTTAAAAAAAGATCAGCACTGACACTCGTCCGGAAGAGTAATGATTTTTTGTTTTCAATTTTATTTGCATGAAAGCCATATGTGTTGCCCGACACGTAATGGTTCATTGTAAGGGCCACCTCATGTTCATATTTTGCAACATTTCTGCATCATAAATAAATGGATGTTTTTCAGTCAAAAAGCGGTGTTCCCTGTTTTTCATTTATTTTTGCAGTTTTTAGAAACAAATAAAAATGGCAATGTTTTCATTTTTCATCTTTTGATTCGTCTCGTTCCCAACTTCAAAAATAATTCTCCGGATCTCGTTGATAACAATTTGGTTACACCTCATATGACTTCGACAATCCGAGCAATCAGGCTAAAGAAGAAGGCGAAGAAGATTGTGAACTGCCAGGGGAATTAGCCAGGTTGTTGAAATAAGAGGAGAAGGTGATTCAGTCGCTTGAGGAGCGAGTTGAGATTGATATTCCAAGCACCGCCGAGGTCAGGAATAGGAAAATTGGAGCCGCTGCAGAGGCGAGTTGAGAGCAGAATGGTAGCCTTATTGAAGGAGCATGTGGATACCTTCGCCTGGTCGTGTCAGGATATGCCAGGTCGAACACCGATGTCGTTGTACACAAGCTACCATGGAAAGAAGACTGTCCTCTAAAGGAGCAGAACGCCGGTGCTACTTATCAGAGAGCCATGGTGACTTTGTTTCATGATATGATTCATCATGAAATTGAATGCTATGCTATGACATGATAGCAAAGTCCCAAACAGAAGAGAGGGGCATCTGGCAGATCGGGGCAAGTCGTTTGACCGATTAAGACAATTCAAACTGAGGTTGAATTTAGATGAGTGCACTGTCAGAGTGCGATCCGGTAAGATGTTGGGGTTCATTGTCAGAGAGGAATCGAGGTTGATCCTGCAAAAAAAAAAAAAAAAAAAAAAAAAAAAAGAAATGTGCCTGAACCGAGAATGGAAAGAGAGGTTCGTGGTTTCTTAGAAAGATTGAACTATCTGTCATGGTTCACATCCCATCTAACAGCCACGTGTGAACCCACATTCAAGATGTTAAAAAAAAAAGATCAAACGGTCAGGCGAAATAATGATTGCCAAGGGGCATTGAAGAATAAAAAAGAATAAGTGCAGGAACCTCTGATTCCGATGTCTCTTGTGGAAGGAACAATTGTTAATCTGTACTTGACAGCCTTCGAGGGGTCTACGAGGTGTATTGGGTCAGCATGACGCGTCTTGTCGAAAAGAGCATGCAATTTACCTTAGCAAAAAGTTTACCGACTGTGAAACAATACATTCACTGTTCGAGAAAACTTGCTGTACTTTGGCATAGGCTGCTCGCCGACTGAGACAGTTTATGCTGGTTCATACCACTTTGTGGATTTCCAAGATGGATCCGATCGAGTATGGGTTTGAGAATCCAGCATTGACCGGACGGGTTGCGAGAAGAGCAAAAGAATGTTGACTGATTTGTGACACTCTCAGGAAGCAATCAAGGGGTGTATTGTCTGATTACATAGCCCAGCAACCCGTTGAGGTTATCAACCGATGAAGTTTGAGTTCCCTGATGAGGACATCTCGAGGTGCTCTGATCGAAAGATTGAGAGTAACCGATCCCGGAGGAGGGGCCTGACCCTGAATCCGAACGGATTCTGATGTCTGATGGGGAGGTTAAGGTGGATAAGCTTTTGTTGTCTAGATGACAGTTGAGTGCACCCGCGATGGTGGCTGAATATGAAGCTTGTATCCTGGGTATCGAACGCCGGTGCGCATATCTACTGGGGCAACGCCTTTCTCATTGGTATATGGGATGGAAGCAGTATTACCTGTTGAGGTTTAGATTCCCTCGTTGAGAGTCCTGATGGACGTGAAATTGCAAGAGGCTGAATGGGTAAGGACCCGGTATGAAGAGTTGAGCCTGATAGAGGAAAAGAGGCTAGCAGCCATCTGTCATGGGCAATTATACCAGCAAAGGATGAAGCGTGCTTTTGACAGAAAGGTGCGACCTCGGGTATATCACGTAGGTGATATGGTGCTGAAAAGGATCCTTCCTCCTCAAAACGATCGTAGGGGCAAATGGACACCGAGTTATGAAGGTCCATTCGTGGTCAAGAAGGTTTTCTCCGGCGGAGCCTTGTTGCTAACGACCATGGATGGCGAGGATTTTCCATCCCCTGTGAATGCGGACGCAGTTAAAAAATACTTCGTATAAAGAGACCCGCTGGACGAAAAGAACAAAATAGTCCAGGCAAAAATGGGCATCCCGGCGAACCAAAAATAGAAAGAAAGGTTCGGGCAAAAATTAGGGATAAAATGAAAAACTGTACACCCGGCAAGTCGAGAACCTGAAAAGGCGACTTGGGCAAAAAAGGTATCCCGGTGGACTGAAAACCCGAAAGGGCGGTCCAGGCAAAAGAGGGATTGAAACGAACAACTGCGTCCAGCATGATCGTTTGCGCTTTGGTTAAAGCATCATGGATAATACCCGGTAAGGATCGATCGGAATCGTCTTGTTCAGAAGGCAGAAAGCATGGAGAGTCTGAGGACATATGGGGTGTAACCGAGTTGGAACTCGATGAGATCACGGGTTTCACATTGCCATTAGGATAGATTTTTCCTTTTGTGCGCAATTACCTCTTTTCAGGAATTGCTTCCTTTTGTATTGCTCATTTGAGCCACACCTTTCCAATCAATAAAATGCAAATTCAGTCAAATAATTTTGTTTTTGTTTTTCATAACCGCTTTGATTGCAAAAACATCCAGATATTTTTGATAAAGAATCTTGCATTTTAAGACATACAGGTTCCTTCCAATGCATGTTTATAAGATTGAAAGCTGGAGATCTTATTTGGAAGGTTGAGTGACCCAAGTGTTGAAATCTTGACACGCCTGGGGCACGGTTTTATCTAACGGTCTGTTTTGCAGGAACTGTTGGATATTCTTCACTCACTTGCAGGTTGTGATGTGGAAGCTTTGTAATAAATCCCCAGAGAGTTCGCTCAGGAACGAAAATGGCGAAAACGTTGAGACGTACGACGATCCTTGATAATAATCAAGAAGACTCTTCAAAGTCGGAAGGTTTGAAAGTATGTAATTCCCCGCAGAGTCCGATCAGGAACGAGTGCACGAATGAGGAACGGGGAGAGACGACGAGACGTCCGATGACCTTTGAAATTAATCAAGAAGACTCTTCAAAGTCGGAAAATCGAATTTCTGTATTAATCCCAGGAGTACGTCTCTCGTCGAGCGCGGAGCGACTTGGAATACAAGATGATGGAGCAGAAAAGGTCCAGACGAGTCTGGAAGTTCTCATTTCTCAGCTAAGTCCCCAAGCAGAGTCATGGGACTAGCTCCCCTGCAGATCCAAGGTCTGTGACTTCCCCAGCCGAGTCAGGATGGTTATCCCCGGCAGGTTTGCAACGATGTTTCCTCAGCAGCCAGGCCCGAAGGTTGCTATCCCCGAGTGGAGCGGGTCCAAAGAAATATATCTCCAGCAGTTCCCCGAATGGAGCGGGTTCAAAGAAATATATCTCCAGCAGTTCCCCGAATGGAGCGGGTTCAAAGAAATATATCTCCAGCAGTTCCCCGAGTGGAGCGGGTCCAAAGAAATATATCTCCAGCAGTTCCCCGAGTGGAGCGGGTTTCAATGAAATATATCTCCAGCCATGTTCATCCTACCAGTGGATTGCACAAGTTCTTCAGCAGCCAGGCCAGAAGGTTGCTACTCCCCGAGTGGAGCGGGTTCTATGATATATATCTCCAGCAGTGTTCATCCTACCAGTGGATTGAACAAGTTCCCGTAGCGGACGGATATCTGCATCCCCAGCTGAGTTGATGCTATCTATGGATTGCATGGGTTGTCCCCAGCGGAGTAGTATGCGGTTCACTAGCAGGGTCAGGATGGTTGCCCAACAGGTGTTAGATTGATGCTTCCCCAGTCGACAGTCCTGGAGATGGCTGTTTCCCAGCAGAGTATTTGTGAGCATTTCCCCAGTAAAGTCAACAGGTTTCTGTGAGGGTTTTTCGAAGCAGAGTTGGGATCGATATCCCCAGCAAGTCAAAAACTGTTGTATCCCCACAGAGTGTTGGTGGTTCCTATCCCCAGCAGTTTCTCGAGCGGATTGGGTGCAAAGGAGGTTCTTCCCCAGCAAGGGTTACCTTTTCCCAACAGCAGTGCTATTCCCCAGCAGGGTGGAGATTGGAGTAATGACGAGTTCCTCAACGGAATGTCTCGTGCTCCCCAGCAGAATCCCTTGAGGGGAACGTTTTTATGCATTCATCATGTAGCGTAAGCATAGCATATTGCATAGAAAAAATAATAAATCGCGTAGCATTTCCATAATTATGGAGCATTACGCAGAAAAAGATCATGCATCATTGTTGCACGTATAAGCTAGTCTCAAGCCGTGGTTACCGTTTGAGAGGTGGTTTTATCAGACAGTGAAGGTGTTACTCCGAGGAGTTCAGCATCGTGATTGAATCAAGGTGTTCCCCAGTAGTGCGATATTGGAGGAAATGTTTCCGTCGGGCCGAGATGGGAATGAAGATTGGAGGATGTTACGCGATCAGCGCGATTCGAGCCGTGGTTACCGCTTGAGGATTGGTTTTGCCGGATAGTGAAGACGATACTCCGAGGAGTTCAGCATTGTGAGCAACGGTATTTCCCAGTCATTGTTTAATGTCTGGTCGAGTTTTCTTTGGTGTCAGTAAACATCATCATTCGATGTCCAGTAAACGTCGAGTTATTTCCCGGTCATTGTTTAATGTCTGGTCGGTCATTGTTTGATGTCCTGTCAACATCCTTGTTTGATGTCCTGTCAACATCCTTGTTTGATGTCCTGTCAACATCATTGTTTGATGTCCTGTCAACATCATTGTTTGATGTCCTGTCAACATCATTGTTTGATGTCCTGTCAACATCATTGTTTGATGTCCTGTCAACATCCTTGTTTGATGTCCTGTCAACATCATTGTTTGATGTCCTGTCAACATCCTTGTTTGATGTCCTGTCAACATCATTGTTTGATGTCCTGTCAACATCCTTGTTTGATGTCCTGTCAACATCATTGTTTGATGTCCTGTCAACATCCTTGTTTGATGTCCTGTCAACATCATTGTTTGATGTCCTGTCAACATCCTTGTTTGATGTCCTGTCAACATCATTGTTTGATGTCCTGTCAACATCCTTGTTTGATGTCCTGTCAACATCATTGTTTGATGTCCTGTCAACATCATTGTTCGATGTCCTGTCAACATCATTGTTCGATGTCCTGTCAACATCATTGTTTGATGTCCTGTCAACATCCTTGTTCGATGTCCTGTCCACATCATTGTTCGATGTCCAGTAAACGTCGAGT
The DNA here is from genome assembly GCF_024323335.1 of Lathyrus oleraceus. Classification (NCBI taxonomy): domain Eukaryota; kingdom Viridiplantae; phylum Streptophyta; class Magnoliopsida; order Fabales; family Fabaceae; genus Lathyrus; species Lathyrus oleraceus. The sequence goes on from NC_066585.1 coordinate 217,917,326, forward strand.
TTTCTCCCAGTCATCAGTCAGTGTCTGGTTGAAAGTGTTACTCTGAGGAGTGTGGTACCATGACGTCAGATCAGCAGTGTTCCCCAGTAGTGCGATATTGGAGGAAATATTCCGTCGGACAGAGATGGAAATGATATCAGAAGACGTTACGCGATCAGCGCGATTCCGGGGTTCAAATGGAGAAAAGGAGATGTTGCGACATTTTTTGGAGATCGGGGTTCAATCAGAGAAGAGTATATGCTGAGGCATTTTCTGGGGTTCAAATGGAGATGGAGTTGAAGATTATATCCAGGATGAGGTCCGCAGGATTATCTTCTGTTCATGTGTCACCTTAGACTTTGGCGGATGCCAGTGGAGGTCGTTACGGGTGTCTTCTGAGGGAGAGTTACACATGCTACCTTCCTTTTGAGAAGGTTTACCCTCTGACATGTCGCCCTCAGAGTGGTTTGGTGTTATTTCCGACGTTGCCAGCGGAATTATCACGAGAGATTGGAGAAAAGGATATGCTGAGGTATTGTCCTGGGGTTCAAATGGAGAAAAGAAATGCTGAGGCATGTTCTGGGGTTCAAATGGAGAAAGGGAGATGTTGCGGCATTTTCTGGAGAACGGGGTTCATATTGGCGATCGCGGGTTATCGTCAGGCGACTGGGGTCCAAATCGGAGAATGGGGTCCATTTATTTTGGCAAATAGGAGAATGGGGTTCAAATGCAGAGATCCGAGGGTCGTTTGCTCAGAGAAAATTTCGGGGTTCAAGAAAATGAAAAAAGAAAGGAATAATAATCCCGAGCGGATGAGTGGTGTTCAGGCCATGGTTATCCCTGCGTTACCATTTATTTTGGTATCCAGGTCGACGTTTATGTTTTGGGGTTCAAGCTGAGTTTTTCCGTTCCGGACGGGTTCTTTCAGAAGATTGTTTCTTCGCCGATGCTGACAGGCGTTGTTAATTTTCCCATCAGAGTGCAAATTGTTCGTCTGTTCTTGGTATTCAATCACTCTTCATCCTGATCATCTGAAAGCCGAGGCTATTTCGTATCAACAGGTTCACAGTGGATTGAATAGGGGCAGCTGTAACACCTCAAAATTTGCCCTCCTCTCTTGGGACTAGCTTAACATCTATTGCATATCATTTTAGGTCATTAGGCATTGCATATTGCATATCATGTGGTTACATTGTGCAAGGCATCCTCCCAAGTCTTGTTCAGAAGATGAGGAAGTCAAAGTGCAAGCCTAGGGTTTTTTGACTGATCATGGGCCATCTGAGGATTGGGCTGTGAATTAGGGTTTTGTGATTCTCAAGGGTATTGGTCTTCATATTGATTGAATTGATACATCATCATCATCATGGTTTGATTTCATCAGGAGATTGAAGCTCATTCCTTGAGATTAGGGTTTTGACCACTGGTCAACCCTAATCAGTTGTATTGGGCCAGTCAGGGCTGGATCAGGAGATGAGGTTTATGATGGTTATGGGGTTCATTCTATGATTATTTTGTGCTTATTGAGGCTAGGGTTGCACCCTTGAGCCATTTCAGTTGAAGATTGGGGCTCAATTTGATCTATGCGTTGCCAAATTCATCTGTCAGATGAAAAGTCAACTGTGGTCAACTGTACATGATCTGATAGATTTGGAGGTGGAAATGAGTTGGATACACTTCATTCATGTTGGAACAAGTGTTGAATGACATCTCAAAGCTTAAAAATTAAGAAAATCAAGTCAGGACAAAAACTGCCAAAAATAGACAGTGACTTGTAATTGAAGTTTCCAAAAATGGAAAGTTTTGGACCTCAAAGCCACGTGTCCAAGAAAGCTTCAAATGAAAATTTGTTCAACATGAAAGTTGTAGATCTTGTTCTCACCTTTCCAAAAAGTCTAAGAACTTGAAAATCCCATGTATGGTTGGAAGGTTATGGCTCAGTGAAATTCAAAAATGACCCATAATCAGGAGGCCATAATTTCCACATGGTTTGGCCAAATTGCAAGTTCTTTATATGCACAAACTCCATTTGACATGTACTTTCATGGTGCATAATTGGATTTTTCCAAAAGTGGCCAAGGCAAAAAGTCACTTTTCAATTGGACAGCTGAATTGGACCAGGGGCAAAATTGTCCAACTTTTAAAATAATTGGAATTTTGAGATGAGACTTTTTGCTACACCTCATAAATGGAATTTGGAGTGTGTTGGAATCATCATTTCATGCATAGGCCTTGTAAATTGAGATTTGGCTTGAAAAGTGCAATGGCTAAAATTGGATATTTTGCTACCACATAGTGAAATTAAGAAATAAGCATCCAATGAGAATGGGACCAGTGGCAATGGATCACACATGGTATTTAGAGTTTGCATGAGCTGTCAACAGGTGTCATTGAGCTGGCATAGTGAAATTCCATTTTTGCCCTTTCTTACAAATAACCATTTTCACTTACAATGTTAATTTGGTTAATGACATGATTAATCATGGATTAAGAGCAGCATATAAAAGCTTAATCATCTTCTAAACACAACAGAAAATCACACACTCCAAGATTGGATCTCAAAACCATTCCAATTCTCTCAAAAATTATCAAGAACACCAAAGCTTCAAGTCCACAATTCTTCATCAAATCTCAACCATTTTTCGTAATTCTTTTTGATCTGAATTCTCCTCATCATTAGCATCATCTGTTTTGGGAGTTTGGAAGAGGAAAAGCTTGGAATCTCGACTGCATTTTCAAGCATCATCCATGGTGAATTGGAGCTTTGAGCATTAGGAGCAACATTGATCGAACCTGAGCTTCACATCTTGCTTCCTCATCATTATTCAACAACTGTTTGGAGCTAAATCGTGCAAAGGACCTCACCATTACACTGCCATAGCAGGTATGTCCAGAAATCGATTGTCATGATTTGCTTGTTGATCATATGCGTTTGAAAGATCGTTTCACGTAGATCATGATGATGTCCTTAGTTTTAGGAATGGTTAACCATAGGCTGAGAAATCTGGAATCGAAATTTTGATGATAAACCCTAGGGCGATCGATTTGGAGGATTTAGCAATTGTTAGGAGAAATTAGGTTCGTATTTGGATTGTAGAGGTTGAGACGGTTCGAACGGATATCTATTCGTCCATTTCCATGAACTTTTGTTGTTCTTCGTTCTTGAGGAATTCTGGAAAATGCTTGGCTGAAACGATGAAGAACATGAGCCAGATCTTGATTTCTGTTTGAAAATTTAAAAAATGTGTTTACCGCCCCCCGCCATCATGTAATTACCAAACTGCCATTGTTAATTTTAATTAATTCACTTAAATTCTAAAAAATTCATAAGGACATTAAAAAATGCATAAAAAATAGTAAAAAAATCAGAAAAATATGGAAATTGTTGTGTTGACTTTGTTGTTGAGTGTAGAATTTTTTTGACCTATTGATCAAAGTTGTGCTTGGTAAAATTATCATTTGACTTAGGCTTCTTTCATATGTGTCCATTCTTGATACCTTGCACCATTTGGCTCATGAAATGCTCATAATGTTAAATAAATTCTTGCCAATTTTTGTGATGATTGTTGACTGGCTGATGTTCATTTATATGTAAATTTCATGAATTTTTGATACCTGGCCATGGAGTTATGAATTTTGGAACTTAGGTGTGATAATTTGTGTCACACCTCTTGATGTCAACTTGCTGGATTTAATTGAGTGGTCTATACTTGTTAGAATGAAATGAAATTTTGCATGATGGTTGATTGGTATGTTAAGATGCTGTATGAATTTTTGTGGAATTTTACATTGCATTTTCAATTTGATTGTGATTTTTCATTTCTGTTGGTCAATTGTGCAAGCTTGTTTGACATAGGTTGGTAGATTGAATGAGAAATGCTCATATGGTATTGGATTGTCATGAAATTTGATATGTTTGTAATAGACACATAATGTGACATCCCTGTTTTGGTCTCATCCATTTCTTTTTTGTTTTCATTGAGTTATGAATTTTTGAAGTGGAAGCATGTATTGATGATGTGATTTGGAGCCTATAATTGTGTCTGTTTTTGTTGATTTTCATTGACATGGTTCCATTTGCCCAATTAAGCTCAAATTTGGTGTGCCATACCTGGATTAGCCCCTGTTTAGGTGTAATTTATTTGAGATTTTTTGGATGTGTTTTGGTATGGATTTGAATGCAATAGTTCTGTTTGTATGCTTGGTGCTTCATTTGAACTAGTTTGCCTTATTTTGTGCATAACATGAGCATAATGAATGATATAAACATGAGTCCAAGGATGTTTGCTCTTGTTTGACTTTAGCTTGAGTTTGGTTAGAGATACCTTGCTGTTTAGGAATTTTTCTTGCCTTTGGACCCTAGGCTTAGCCTAGTGGTCTTGTTGCTAATGTTTGCTTGATTTTTCAGGATCAAAAGCATAATGCACATGGAGAATGAATCAAGTTAAATGCAATTGATGTTGTTTGATGTTTGTACACTAACATAACATTGTTTTGTAGGTTGTGAAGTTTGGGGCTTGAGCTTTGAACTTGCTTTGTTGTGCATTGATCTGTATAGATTAACTGATTGAACTTTTGTTGTTTAGTTTTGTCTGTCTGAGTACTAACTGTGTTTGATTGTTTCCAGGTACTTTAGTTGCTCAGTTCCTTGTGAACTTTTGCTTTGCGTTGCTTAAGCAACTTGCATTGAGGTAGGTCCTCTTGACTTCATGTAGTCTGGAGACCCGGCTGTTACCGGGCCGGGCAAATAAATGTCTGAAGTCCTCCTTAAGAGGCAATGATTGTGGTTGTTTATTTTTTGTGCCAAGCAGGTGAAAGTCCTTTAAATAAGGCAATTGGTGGAAGGTAGGGGTATGCAGTCTACCCCCCACTATTCAGTTGAGTCTTCTCCTTGCTCCCATTACATGGTTGTAGCATTGAGAACACAAGCCCAAGATCTGTGCTGTCGCACAATCGAGTCGGAGTCATCGAGTATAGAAGGGTTCCCCCATTCTGGACCCATGCTCATTTGTCAGAAGCTCTCCCTGGTTAGGGATAAGAGCTGTGAGGTCTGATCCTCACTTCACCTCTCATCTGCTTCACCTTAGCCTCGTAATGGCAAGGTTAAGAGCAAACACAGCCCGTACAGACGACTCGCTTCGGCAGTCAAACCTATTGTGTGAGCCACTTGTTTGGTTATAGTGCGTGCTGTGTGGATATCTGTTTGAGATGCTTGTTCTCATTTGATGTATGCTTGAATTATGCTGTATGCTTGTGTGCTGGCTTCTTTCCTGGTTAGGATAGGCTTGCTTATGCAAGTAGGATAGAAAACCGAACTTAGGGTAAACGATGCATGACAACACTAGGCTCGAGTCCAGCTCCCTAGTAGTGTGTCTTTCCCCGGTTTCTGGTTAGCAATTCAGTCCCTTTCAGGGGAACTACATCGCCCTGATCCTCGTTCCAGACGAGGTATGTAGGCAGGTGGTCGTGCGAGACCACTCCGGGCAACCTTTTTCTTTTTTGCGTGTGTTTACTTGTTATCTGATTGTGTGTTTTGGCTCGGATGCCGACGTAAGCCCAGTGATTGGCTGTCGGGCTCCACGTTTGCCGTTTTGTGCGTGTTTTGGTTCGGATGCCGACATAATTCCATCAAGTGGTTGTCGGGCTCCATGTTTGCCACCCTTGTGTGTTTGTATGTTTTGTGTTGTTTGGCGTGCGTAAGCCGAACTACAGTGGCTCTGATTCTTGTTCCAGACAGGATATGTAGGCATAAGGTGCGATACCTTATCGAGCCCGTTCCTTTTAACCCCACCTGCGTTCCCTGTGTGTGTGTGATGTTTAGCAACCTTTTCTTTATTTTAGGACGTGGATCCCGTCGAGTACGACGGACGTGAGGGGTGCTAATACCTTCCCCTTGCGTAACTGACTCCCTTACCCTTTCTCTCTGGTCGCAAGACCATTTCCTTTCCAGGTTTCTCTGAGCGTTTCCTTTCCCTATCTTGGGATAAATAACGCGCAGTGGCGGCTCTGTGTGTGTTTTATTTTTAGGCTCGCCGGTTGATTTTTCGCAGGATGCGACAATGATGTACAGGTGAGAGATAACCTGACTGTTGAAACATCACCTATGAGGATCGAGGATCGAGAGTTGAAGCAGTTGCGGGGTAAAGAGATTGCCTTGGTGAAGGTAGCTTGGGGAGGACCAGCAGGTGGCAATGTGACTTGGGAACTGGAGAGTAAGATGAAGGAGTCTTACCCAGAGTTGTTCGCTTGAGGTATGTTTTCGAGGACGAAAACTCTTTTAGTAGGGGAGAGTTGTAACACCCCGATAATAATAAAATAATTATTTAAATTGAGTTAATAATTTATTTATTAATTTAATTAAATAATTGGAAATTTTATTATTATTATTACTGGATTATTATTATTATTTTGGAATAATCATTATTGGATTATTATTTTATTGGAATAAAATAAGTTGGAATAATAAAAAGTCCCATTTGTGGTAAAAAGGGTTTTCACGTGAAAAAAAGAAAAGAGAAGCGGCTGAAAGAGAAAGGACAAAGAGGCAGAGCAAGAGAAGAGGAAAAGCTTGAAGCTAACGGAATTTGCCGGATTAACTCAGGTAAGGGGGGTCTATCATCGATTAACGGGTATTATGGGATAGTATGTGATGGGTAGTGAGAAACCATTGAGATTGCCTCTGATTGAATGATATATGTGATGAACTTGTGACTTATTGATGAACGAATTTGGGTGATGATTGATGAGAAATTCGTAGGAATTAGAGGTAGAAAGGTTAACAATTTGTGAAATCGAAAATGTATGATTCGTGTTAGATGCTGCGTGTAATATTGTGTGAAATTTGGACTGTGGAAGGGTAAATTGGATAGATCTCGTAGCAGAGAAAGCTATTGCAGATCTGAGAGTTCTGGTTTCTGGTCATACGCGTATGGCACTAGGCAATACGCGTATGAGATGGCTGGTACGCGTATGGAGGAAGCCTTACGCGTATGAGTGAAAAAGATGATATTTTGAACGTAAATTGGTCTCTGTTGGTACGCGTAATGGGGGATTGTTACGCGTAGCATACGCGTATGAGACAGGTGATACGCGTATGGGTTGGGCGAGGAAATGCGCAATACGCGTATGAGAGTGGGCATTACGCGTATGGATTTGGTCAGGCGTGGGCAATACGCGTATGGGCATAGGCAATACGCGTATGGGCAGAATTGTGATTTTTCTGTGCTGTTGTTGTGCAGTTTTTGGTTGTTTAGGCTGAGTGATGTACTTAGCTGATGTATGATGTAGCAGGGATCATTTCCCGTTGTTTTGAGTGGTATAGGCATTAGTAGAGTGTGCTAATACTGTATTTGATTATGTGGCAGGATGTGATATGCTTTCGTGATAAAATGTATTAATGATGTGTGATGATAAGCATGATGCTGTGAATGTATCAGTTATGTATGCATTTGTGAATAGACTGTTTTATGGCTTAGAGTGTGAGCTTATGTCTATTCTTGAATTGTTGCTGTTGTTGTTGCATTGCTAGGTGATTAGCATGCTTATTCTAGCCTTCGGGGCTGTAGCTAATTCCCATGGTGAGGAATTAGTGAGTGAATCATTGTGGATTTGTTGTTGATGTTTGCATGCTAGATGATTAGCTTGCATAGTCTAGCCTTCGGGGCTGTAGCTAATTCCCACGGTGAGGAATTAGTGAGTGAGTCATTAGATCTCAAATGAGTGGGACTAGTGAGCTTAGTAGCCGTATCTGGATTTGATCGGCGAGCTTGAACTGTATGTTCAAGAATAGTCGGTACCGCATGTGTGGAGTCTCATTTCATAATGAATGTATGGCATATAATATGAATGGATGTATTCCAGTATTATATGTGTGTTATGTGTTGTGTTGTTGATGTTGAGTATGGTTGAGATTATACATATGCTATATGTTACTGTTGAATATGATGTTTGAACGGATATTGCCGTTGCTGAGTGCGTAGTCTGATTAGGGTGAATTGATGTGTTATTTACTTAGCATTACATGTTGTTCTATAATGCTTATTATATTGATTGAGGAACTCACCCTTACATCTATTTTTCAGGTAACGAGCAGTGAGTTGAGTAGAAGCTAGTGCTATGGAGTCTAGTGTCGTCCTTAGTGGGTCATGCTCTGGTAGATGTAACATCGGGAGGGAATGTTTGACTATGTTTTAATCTAGTTGTTGATTCAACTTTACATGTAATGTAGTACATGATTTGAATGTCGATGTTTTGTACCCGCTGCGAATTATGCAAAAGAGTCTTATTTTGATTTAATAAATGAGCATGACAGGATATTTTGATAATTGTTGTGTAATGAAATGTGTGACACCCTTCGGGGCATAATTACTCTGATTGATATGTTATTATTTTAATTAAATATTTTGGGGTATTTAGAAGGGTGTTACACGCTCCACTCGGGGATAACAACCTTCAGACCTGGCTGCTGAGGAAACAACATCGTAAACCCGTCGGGGATAACCATCCTGACTCGGCTGGAGAAGTCCACGGACCTTGGATCTGCTAGGGAGTTAGTCCTCTACTTCTGCTTGGGGACCTAGCTGGGGAATGAGAAAAGTTGGTACAGAACACCCGTCGACTCGTCGAACCATGGTATCTACCCCCCGTCTCGTATCGGCTTTCCTCTTTTGAGAATTCCCAGACTCATCTGGACCTTTTCTGCTCCATCATCTTGTATTCCAAATCGCCCCGCGCTCGACGAGAAACGTACTCCTGGGATTTATACAGAAATTTCAATCTTCCGACTTTGAAGAGTCTTCTTGATTAATTTCAAGGGTCGTCGGACGTCTCGTCGTCTTCTCATCGTCGCTCTTCTTTTACCCATTCATCTGTCCCTGATCGAACTCTGCGGGGAATTACATACTTTCAAGTCTTCCGATTTTGAAGAGTCTTCTTGATTATCATCAAGGATCGTCGTACGTCTCAACGTCTTCGTCATCCTTCATACATTCGTCCCTGAGTGAACTCTCTGGGGATCTATTACAAAGCTTCCACATCACCACCTGCAAGTGAGTGAAAATATCTAACAGTACCTGCAAAACAGACCGTCAGATAAAACCGTGCCCCAGGCGCGTCAAGATTTCAACACTTGGGTCACTCAACCTTCCAAATAAGATTTCCAGCTTTCAATCTTATAAACATGCATTGGAAGGAACCTGTATGTCTTAAAATGCAAGATTCTTTATCAAAAATATCTGGATGTTTTTGCAATCAAAGCGGTAATGAAAAAACAAAAACAAAATTATTTGACTGAATATGCATTTTATTGATTGGAAAAGTGTGGCTCAAATTGAGCAATACAAAGGAAGCAATTCCTGAAAAGAGGTAATTGCACAAAAGGAAAAATCTATCCTAATGGCAATGTGAAACCCGTGATCTCATCGAGTTCCAACTCAGTTACACCCCATATGTCCTCAGACTCTCCATGCTTTCTGCCTTCTGAACAAGACGCTTCTGATTGATCCCCACCGGGTATTATCCATGATGCCTTAACCAAAGCGCAAACGATCATGCTGGACGCAGTTGTTCGTTTCAATCCCTCTTTTGCCTGGACCGCCCTTTCGGGTTTTCAGTCCACCGGGATACCCCTTTTTGCCCAAGTCGCCTTTCCAGGTTTCCGACTTGCCGGGTGTACATTTTTCATTTATATCCCTAATTTTTGCCCGAACCCTTTTTCTGTTTTTGGTTCGCCGGGATGCCCATTTTTGCCTGGACTATTTTGTTCTTTTCGTCCAGCAGGTCTCTTTACACGAAGTATTTTTTAACTGCGTCCGCATTCACAGGGGATGGAAAATCCTCGCCATCCATGGTCGTCAGCAACAAGGCTCCGCCAGAGAAAACCTTCTTGACCACGAATGGGGATTCATGACTGAGTGTCCATTTGCCCCTTCGATCGTTTTGAGGAGGAAGGATCCTTTTCAGCACCATATCACCTACGTGATATACCCGAGGTCGCACCTTTCTGTCAAAAGCACGCTTCATCCTTTGCTGGTACAACTGCCCATGACAGATGGCTGCTAGCCTCTTTTCCTCAATCAGGCTCAACTCTTCGTACCGGGTCCTTACCCATTCAGCCTCTTGCAATTTCACGTCCATCAGGACTCTCAAAGAGGGAATCTGAACCTCAACAGGTAACACGGCTTCCATCCCATATACCAATGAGAAAGGAGTTGCCCCAGTAGACACACCGAAGATTAATACCCAGGATACCAGTTTCCTACTCAATCACACCATCGTTGGTGTATTCAAACGTTATCCGGGCAACAAAATCTTATTCTCCTTAACCTCCCCCTCAGACATCAGAATCCGTTCGGATTTGGGGTCAGGCCCCTCCTCCGGGATCGGTTACTCTCAATCTTTCGATTGGAGCACCTCGAGATGTCCTCATCAGGGAACTCAAACTTCATCGGTTGATAATCCACCATGGGTCGCGGAGCGATGTAATCAGACAATACACTCCTTGATTGCTTTCTGAGAGTATCCCAAATCAGTCAACATTCTCTTGCTCTTTTCACAACCCGTCCGGTCGATGCTGGATTCTCAAACCCATACTTGATCGGATCCATCTCGAAAATCCACAAAGTAGTATGAACCAGCATAAACTGTCTCAGTCGGCGAGCAGCCTATGCCAAAGTACAGCAAGTTTTCTCGAACAGTGAATGTATTGTTTCACAGTCGGTAAACTTTTTGCTAAGGTAAATTGCATGCTCTTTTCGACAAGACGCGTCATGCTGACCCAATACACCTCGTAGACCCCTCGAAGGCCGTCAAGTACAGATTGGCAATTGCTCTTTCCACAGGAGACATCGGAATCAGAGGTTCCTGCCACTTTTCTTTTATTCTTTCCATGCCCCTGGGCAATCATTATTTTACCTGACCGTTTGATCTCTTTTTTTTCAACATCTTGAATATAGGTTCGCACGTGGCTGTTAGATGAGATGTGAACCATGACAGGTAGTTCAATCTATCCAGGAGACCACGAACCTCCTTTTTTCCGGTTCAGGCATTTTTCTTTCTTTCTTTTTTTTTTTTTTTTTTTTTTTTTTTTTTGCAGGATGAACCTCGATTCCTCCCTTACGATGAACCCCAACAGCTTACCGGATCGCACTCTGATAGTGCACTCACTTGAATTCAACCTCAGTTTGAATTGTCTCAACCAGTCAACCGACTTGCCCCGGTCTGCCAGATGCCCCTCTCCTGTTTGGGACTTTGCTATCATGTCATAGCATATCATTCGATTTCATGACGAATCATATCATGAAACAAAGTCACCATGGCTCTCTGATACAGGCACTGGCGTTCTGCTTCTCCAGAGGACTGTCTTCTCTCCTTGGTAGCTTATGCACAACGACATCGGTGTTCAACCCTGGCATATTCTGACATGACCAGGCGAAAGTATCTACATACTCCTTCAACAATGTTACCATTCTGCTCCCGACTCGCCTCTGAAGCGACCCTAATTTCACTTCCTTCCTGACCTCGGCGGTATACAGGTTAACAATCTCAACTCGCTCTTCTTGCGGCTGAATCACCTTCTCCTCTTGTTTCGACATCCTGGTTAATTCCAGCAGATCACAATCTTCTTCGTATTCTTCTTCGGCATGATTGCTCGGATTGTCGAAGTCATATGAGGGGTAACCAAATTGTTATCAATGAGATCCGGAGAATTATTTTTGAATTCGGAACGAGACAAATCAAAAAGAGAAAAAAATGAAAAATAAACATTGCCATTTTTATTTGTTTTTAAACTGCAAAAATAAATGAAAAACAGGGAATACCGCTTTTTGACTGAAAAACATCCATTTATTAATGATGCAGAAAATGCAAATTTAAACATGAGGTGGCCCTTACAATGGACCATTACGTGTCGGGCAACACGTATGGCTTTCATGCAGATAAAACTGAAAACAGAAAATCATTACTCTTCGGGATGAGTGACAGTGCCGATCTTTTTAGGCCTTCCAGCTTCCCGGTACGCACGATCTTATCCATTGATCAATCTCCCAGTCACTGTCAGTTTCTTTACCCACTGTATAGGCGTGATCTGAATCTAGCATTCCGGCACTGACAAAGGTGAACGACGGACGACGTCCTCTGTTCTGCTCAGACGAGTCTTGACCTGGATGATAACCAATCCCAAACATATCCGCCTTTACCACAATGCCTATGATCTGTCCCCAGCCTGGGATCCCTCCATTTCTCACCACTTCCAATGCCTGCTTGTAAGAAGAAATGAACGGCTTTTTCTCTTTCTCAACACCAATGGCATTTTCCACCTGAATGGTTTCAACTGCCAGACTGGGTGCTTTACGTCTTACATCATCCATTTCTACTTTCATCATTCTCTGGACCGATTCCCCAATTACTACACACCCCTTTGTAGCGATGGCCGCACAACAATCATCAACACGAGGGAAAGCTCCATTTTTCGTCGGGCGTTTTGGGACCACCGACATTGGCATTTTTAACTGGTCCTTCTCAGTCACTTCTATCCCTTTCTTGTCCTTCGACATCATCTCCACTTTTACAGGACCATGTTTTGACGCGGGGTTAGCACTATCATCTGCCATCGGTGCAAAGCTGATTGTCTTAGAATCCACCAAGTCCTGGACCACATGCTTAAAAGCTTTGCAATCCTCAACATGATGTCCGGGTGCCCCAGCATGGAACTCGCACCTGACATTCTCATTGTAACCGGCAGGCCTCTGATCAGGTTTTAACAGAGTCAACATCCTCGGCTGCACCAATCCAAGATCCTTCAACCTCTTAAACAGAGAGGCGTAAGTCACGGGCGGCTTATTGAAATGACGATCTGCCGTCCTTCTTCTCACTGGGCCCCCAGCTCTTTGTGTCCTCCGTCGAGGTGGCTGTTGTCGCTGTTGTGCAGATGAATCACCAACAGGAATGGTTACGGTGGCAGCATAAGGGTGGTAACGATCCTTACCGCATTCTCTTTTAGTCTGCGCACCACCTGATTCAACCTTCTTCTTGGGATGACCACTGTCAAGGGATTTTTTCACCACAGAGCCAGAGGGATTTGTTACCTCAGATGACGGAGCCTTTCCCTGAACTTTCTCTTTGATCATCCAGTCCTCAATCCTTTCTAATCTCTCGGCCATGGCTTTCTGCCCCAAGGCAAGCCCTTGCACAACCCTGAACAAATCCCTCACCATCTCTTTCAGTTCGAGGATGTCGGCGTTGGGAGGATCCATCAGTTTGGATTTGTTGCCCCCAGCAGGATATCTGAGCAAACGAGCTAGGCGCACCGGTCGACACCTACAAAATAGCAAATGGGTTAGTATGCATGAATGCAACGTCTGTCCATATGAGGAAGCTTCTGTCCTTTGATTCTGGTTTCATCGAGACAGATAACATTTTGACATCCACATTCTGAAATCTGAATGTCTCTCAACCAGATTCTCAATCCATAATATTCCCCATATGACTAGACGTGGGTTTGGTGCAGATGAATGCAAAATGAAAATGATGCTGATGAATGAATGCAGTGCATTGCCATCCTCCCAGCCATCTGATCCTCTGCATTGAAACTGGTCTCTGAACTGATCATAACCATCTGAGGAATGTACAATCATCAATCAGACCCACGGGTTCCGAAATAAACGGAAGACAGATACATCATCATCATCATCAGTCTCTGAGCAGACACCCACAACCATCTGAATCGGCCCGGGGAATCCTGAAATAAACGGATCCCCACTGATAAATATCTCGGCCCGGGGAATCCTGAAATAAACGGATCCCCACTGATAAATCACGGACAGCACTCCGGCGTCACGGCAATAAATGACCATAAATCCGACTTATAAATATGACTCGGATCCACGGAACGAAAAGTCACCATCTGAGCAATGCATCTGAAATAATCAACCCTCCCCTCACAGGTAAATTCTAATCAGGTCACCCTAAGGCGGATAATAGTCTCGACAATCGGGCAGAGATACTCAATGGGTTTGCCCTTTCGGGTGTGCCATTGTATCTCTCCTGAGATCGTCTAAACCAGAGATCCGGGAAATGATCGGTCACCCAGAGTCAACAGCCCAAAAGAGATAACCCAACCAAAGTGGAAAATCCCACTGGAAGAGCATTTCTCAGATGAACCTCGTCCGGCTTGTGGTATGTCACGTCGCAACATCATGCCCAACCGACATGTGAGCGACGCGAGACCACACTAATCCTAGGTGTATACTCGGGCCTGGGTTTTAGCCCCACTCAGAACACCCACCCCACACAGAGGAACCACCTGCAAAGAGGACGGCAACAACATGATAGTATGATGCATGCAGACATTAATGCAAATATATACAATGGTTAGAATAATAAATGCAATAAATAACACAACAAGCAACCTAAACTAATCCTAGAACGCTAGGAAGGACTCGCTTAGGGACGATGGACCAGCATAGGTCTACATCAACAGGTCCCCAGCAGAGTCGCCAGCTGTCGCATCCTGCGAAAAATCAACCGGCGAGGCTCGAAGAAAAACACAACACACACAGAGCCGCCACTAAACGTTATTTATCCCAAGATAGGGAAAGGAAACGCTCAGAGAAACCTGGAAAGACATGGTCTCGCGACCAGAGAGAAAGGGTAAGGGAGTCGGTTACGCGAGGGGAAGGTATTAGCACCCCTCACGTCCGTCGTACTCGACGGGATCCACGTCCTAGAATAAAGAATAGGTTGCTAAACATCACACACACACACGGGGAACGCAGGTGGGGTTAAGAGAAGGGAGCTCGATAAGGTATCGCACCTTATGCCTACATATCTTGTCTGGAACAAGAATCAGAGCCACTGTAGTTCGGCTTACGCACGCCAAACAATACAAAACATACAAACAAGAAAGGGTGGCAAACATGGAGCCAGACAACCAATTGATGGAATTACGTCGGCATCCGAACCAAAACACACTCAAAAGGGCAAACGGGGAGCCCGACAGCCAATCACTGGACTTACGTCGGCATCCGAACCAAACACACAGTCAGATAACAAGTAAACACACGCAAAAAAAAAGAAAAAGGTTGCCCGGAGTGGTCTCGCACGACCACCTGCCTACATACCTCGTCTGGCACGAGGATCAGGGCGATGTAGTTCCCCTGAAAGGGACTGCATTACTAGCCAGAAACCAGGGAAAGACACACTACTAGGGAGCTGGACTCGAGCCTAGTGTTGTCATGCATCGTTTACCCTAAGTTCGGTTTTTTATCCTACTTGCATAAGCAAGCCCATCCTAACCAGGAAAGAAGCAAGCACACAAGCAAACAACATACAAACATACATCAAATGAGAACAAGCATCTCAAACAGATATCCACACAGCACGCACTATAACCAAACAAGTGGCTCACACAATAGGTTTGACTGCCGAAGCGAGTCGTCTGTACGGGCTGGGTTTGCTCTTAACCTTGCCATTACGAGGCTAAGGTGAAGCAGATGAGAGGTGAAGTGAGGATCAGACCTCACAGCTCTTATCCCTAACCAGGGAGAGCTTCTGACAAATGAGCATGGGTCCAGAATGGGGGAACCCTTCTATACTCAGAGACTCTGACACAATGTGCATTGCACGGATCTTGGGCTTGGATCTCAATGCTACAACCATGTAATGTGAGCAAGGATAAGACTCAACTGAATAGTGGGGGATAGATTGCATATCCCTACCTTCCACCAATTGCCTTGATTAAGGACTTTACCTGCTTAGGCACAAAATTAAACAATCACAATCATCGCCTCTTAAGGAGGACTTCAGACATTTATTTGCCCGGCCCGGTAACAGCCGGGTCTCCAGACTACATGAAGTCAAGAGGACCTACCTCAATGCAAGTTGCTTAAGCAAAGCAAAGCAAAAGTTCACAAGGAACTGAGCAACTAAAAGTACCTGGAAACAGTCAAACACAGTTAGTACTCAGACAGACAAAACTAAACAGCAAAAGTTTAATCAGTTAATCTATACAGATCAATGCACAACCAAGCAAGCTCAAAGCTCAATCCCAAACTTCACAACCTACAAAACAATGTTATGTTAGTGTACAAACATCAAACAACATCAATTGCATTTAACTTGATTCATTCTCCATGTGCATTATGCTTTTGATCCTGAAAAATCAAGCAAATATTAGCAACAAGACCACTAGGCTAAGCCTAGGGTCCAAAGGCAAGAAAAATTCCTAAACAGCAAGGTACTCACCAACCAAAGTCAAATTAATATCAAACAAGAGCCAACACAATTAGTTTCATGTCCATATCATTCATTATACTCATTTCATGCACAAAACAATTCAACTTGGTCCAAATGAAGCATCAAACATGCAAACAGAACTATTGCATTCAAATCCACATCAAAACAACTTCAAAAATTCTCAAATAAATTACACATAAACAGGGGATATTCAAAGTCTACCATGTCAAATTTGAGCTCAATTGGGCAAATGGAACCATGTCAATGAAAATCAACAAAAACAGACACAATTACATGCTCCAATTCGCAACATCAATACATGAACTCACTTCAAAAATCCATAACTTCATGAAAACAAAAAAGAAATGGATAAGACCAAAACAGGGATATCACACAAGGTGTCTATTACAAGCATGCCAAATTTCATGATCATACAATACCATATGAGCATTTCTCAAAAGATTTGCCAACCTATGTCACATGAACTTGCAATTTGACCAACAGAGATGAAAAATCACAATCAATTTGAAAATGCAATGTAAAATTCCACAAAAATTCATACAACATCTCAACATGTTAATGATTCACCATGCAAAATTTCATTTCATTCTAACAAGTATAGACCACTCAATTAAATCCAGCAAGTTGACATCAAGAGGTGTGACACAAATTGTCACACCTAAGTTCCAAAATTCATAACTCAATGATCAGGCATCAAAAATTCATGAAATTTACATGGAAATAAACAGCATCCAGTCAACAATCATCACAAAAATTTTCAAGAATTTATCTAACACTATGAGCATTTCATGAATCAAATGGTAAGATGTATCAAATGTGAACACATGTGAAATAAGCCTAGGTCAAACAATATTTTTGCCATGCACAACTTTGACCAATAGGTCAAACAAATTCTACACTCAACAACAAAGTCAACACAAAAATTTCCATATTTTTCTGAATTTTCTTCATTTTTCTATGAATTTTTTAAGGTGCTAATGTATTTTTATGAATTAAACAAATTAATTAAAATTAACAATGGCATATTCGTAATTACTGCATGGCGGGAGCGGTAAACATAGAATTTGAAAATTCAAACAGCTTTGAAGATCAAACAAGCTAAACTCCATCGTTCCAACTCAGAAATTCCCAGAACATGCAAGAACACGCAATTTCCAAAACGTCACCAAAATGGACAAGCCTATATTCATTCAAACCGTATGAACGTGTAGATCTCAAATATCAACTTAGTTTGACCTAACAGTTCCTAAAACATGCGAATCGATCGATCTAGGGTTTTGGATCTCAATTTCAATTCCAGATTTCTCCTCCTATGGTTCATCATTCGCAAAACCAAAAGCATCACAGTACTCTACGATCAACACACTATAGAATGCATATAACAATTAAGGCATTGGCATGATTCGAAAAATTGAGAACCTGCTATGGCAGTGGTGAGATCGAAGCTTTTCACGTGTTTCCTCCACAAACAGTCCAACTATAAGCTCCAGGAAGATGAATTATGTACTCAGGTTCGAACAATGTTGCTTCTAGTGCTTGAAATCCACATTCACCATTGATGATGCTCCTTGGAACAGTCACGATTCAATGCTTCTTCCAATCCAAACTCCACAAACAGTTTGAGAAGATGATGAGAGGAGTTCAGTACAAAAAGAAATTCGAAAATTGGTTGAAGAATGAAGAAGTTTGATGGATTTGAAGCTTTTGGTGTTCTTGAAGAATTGAGAGAATTCCAAGAATTTCAGATCTGATTTGTGATGAATGATTTTCTGTTATGATTATTGAGTGATTAAGAATATATATGTGAGCTTAAACCATCTCTTAATCATGTAATTAGCCAAATTGGAATTGTTAGTAAAAATGCAATTTTTCAAGTGAGGGCAAAATGGGAATTTCCAATGACAGCTCATTGCCACCTATTTGACAGCTCACACAACTTCCAAATGCCATGTGTGAGCTGTTGAAACTTGTCCCACTCTCATTGGTTGTGTAATTTGCAAAATCACATGTGAATGCCACTTTGTCCATTTTTGCCATTTCATTTTTCAAGCCAAATCTCAAATTACAAGCCTTAGGCATGAAGTGATGATTCCAACAAATTTTAAATACCATTCATGAGGTGTTGCAAAAATCCCCACTCAAAAATTCCAATTATTTCACAAGTTGGACAATTTTGCCCCTGGTCCATTTAACTGTCCAGTTGAAATTTGACTTTTTGCATTGACCACTTTTGGAAAAATCCAATTATGCACCATGAAAGTACATGTCAAATGGAGTTTGTGCATATAAAGAACTTCCAATTTGGACAATCCATGTGGAAGTTATGGCCTCCTGATTATGGGTCATTTTTGAAATTCACTGAGCCATAACTTTCCAACCATACATGAGATTTTCAAGTTCTTGGACATTTTGGAAAGGTGAGAACAAGATCTACAACTTTCATGTTGAACAAATTTTCATTTGAAGCTTCCTTGGACACGTGGCTTTGAGGTCCAAAACTTTCCATTTTTGGAAACTTCAATTACAAGTCACTTTCTATTTTTGGCAGTTTTTGTCCTGACTTGATTTTCTTCATTCTTAAGCTTTGAGATGTCATATAACACTTGTTCCAACATGAATGAAGTGTATCCAACTCATTTCCACCTCCAAATTCATCAGATCATGTACAGTTGACCACAGTTGACTTTTCATCTGACAGATGAATCAGGCAATGCATAGATCAAGTTAAGCTCCAATCTTCAACTGAAATGGCTCAAGGGTGAAACCCTAGCCTCAATTAACACAATATAATCATAGAATGAACCCCACAACCATCATAAACCTCATCTCCTGATCATGCCCTGACTGGCCCAATACAACTGATTAGGGTTGACCAGTGGTCAAAACCCTAATCTCAAGGAATGAGCTTCAATCTTCTGATGACATCCAACCATGATGATGATGATGTATCATTGCAATCAAGATGAAAACCAATATCCTTTGAGAATCATGAAACCCTAATTCACGGTCCAATCCTCAGATGGCCCATGATCAGTCAATAAAACCTTAGGCTTGCCTTTGACTTCCTCATCTTCTGATCAAGACTTGAGAGGATGGCTTGCACAATGTAACCACATGATATGCAACATGCAATGCCTAATGACCTAAAAATGTAATGCAATATATTAATGCTAGTCCCAAGAGAGGAGGGCAAATTTTGAGGTGTTACACCCGCGAATGGCGTGACTCCATGGATCATTCTAAAGTTGAAAAATGGTAAATACATGGAAAAGACTACACTGAAATACAATGGCCACTGTTCTCCCTAACAACTTTGAATTCCGCTATGCTCAAAACTTCGGTCGAGGATGACTGAATGAGAATCTTTAATATGCATTTTTGCTTCAAAATGATCAAGTCTGGCCTGATGCAGTTTTAAGACCCAAATTTTGACTCCTAAGATCCCTCATGCCATCTAATCATTTGCATTGTCTTTGGGATCACACCTTGACATCCTCCTCACCCCTCATTCATTGGGTTTGTATTGGGAGATATCACCAATAATTTGTGATTGTATCATACTTTATTTTATTTGTTTACTAACAAAAATACCAAAAATATGTCTAGTGTAGTGTTATTTCTTTTGTAGGTAGTGTGTGCATCCACCTGTGCCTCATCAAGCTCACATTTAAGGTTTGAGACCCTCAATGTAAGGTATCAAGCAAGAAAAGGTTCATTTGAGTTCTAAGCATCATATATGGATCCCCATTTCTTCGTTTGTTATTTAAATCAAGAATTCATCAATAGTTTGAAGCTTGTTTGTCAAGGAAGCCCTAATTCATCTAGGTATCTTGTGTACCTTCCTCAATAATTTTCTTCAATAATTGGTCAAATATATAAAGGGATACTCCATTTTAATTCATCATAAACATATATTATCCTCCAATAGCCTCTAAGAGAAAAATAACTTCAAGTTTGCAAGTTGGTTCAAAGAGGTTGACCAGAAAAGTCAACTGGTTAAATCTAGGGTTCCCTAGACCCTATATTCTATAATTTTTGTCATATGTAAATGATTATAAGATAAAAGTTAATCTTTATGACATTCAAAAAAACTTCCATGTTGGCATCAAGATCTGATTTGGCTTGGAAAGTCATTTTTTATGGTGAAAGATTATATGTCATTTTGATTGTGCCCTAGATGGAAGGTCAACTTCCAAGAACCATAACTTGCTCAATTTTTATGATAAGAAGATGATACAAGTTGCATGATCAATTTAAAGACGTCTTATTCAACATTTATTCTTTTAGAAAAGTCAAATTCCACATGGAAGGGCATGTTCCATGAGGAAACATTATATGTCATTTTGGGTCATCACCATTGAACAAATAATTTCCCTCAACTTCTAAAATCCATAACTCCACCATGAAAGCTCCAAATGGTTTCAAATTTATGACCAAATTGAAGAGTATTGAAATATATACAACTTTGGAGAAGAAACCAAAGTCATTTGAAGCTCATAGCAAAAGTTATTCAAGGTAGAAAAATGGGTCATTTGACTTTTAACTTAGAAACTTTTCAAGTATGTTTGATTCCTCAAACTTCCACACTAAAAATCATCATGATCCAAGTTTCAAAATGGAAAAAGTTCCAACATCAAAGTTGTTCCCCTTCATTCTAGTTTTCTAAAGAGTCCAAGATCATGACATTTGGATTAAAATTGAGGGACTTGCACATGGTTCCTTTGCATGACCCTATTTGGCAATTTTTGAACTTACTTTTTAAACAACTTTGCATGGCTTCATGAAGTGATATCAGCATCAATTGTGCACGAATTTGGACTTGTTGTAATCATCATTTGGGCCTAAATGCATACCCATGCACCCATGTACATCACTTGCTATTTTTGGATTCAAATTGGAAAGGTGCGATTATCACTTTGCATTGCTATATGATGAGCTCATTGGCTTCAGAATGAAGGAGGACCCTTGCCCAAGCTGTGATCATCAATCCCAAACCTCAATTGAAAGAATACCTTGAAGGTTTCACTTGAAATTGAGTTTTAATTCTCCTTCTATTTTTAAACTAAAACTCCAAGGAATCAAAGCCATTTTTGTTCTAATCATCTCCTGCAAGAAAGAGGAAGAAATGCCAATTGAATTTGCATCAAGATCTAGCTCATAATTCATCACCCGAAGGTGAAATTTCTCAAACTTCAAGTCTTCGATTCTCTCTCATTTCTCCATAATTTTGCATGATTTATGGTTGGCTGAAGTCCTACCAATGTAGGCAACAAGATTAAGTTGCTTTGAGGTCAAAACAAAGCAACTCAGTTTGCATACCTCATTTTTCAATTCCACATATCTTTTTATATAGTGAGAATTGGAAGAAATGGATGTCAGATTCATGCCCCCATTGATTTTATATTCAAAACCATGTATGGATCTTTCATTTTTGTGAAACTTTTGGTTGGATCAGTCCGATGAGGGTCACCGGAGAAGATGACCGGAGCTAGGGCTCCAGTGGTGCGCTGGAGTGATCCAGGCCATCTGATCTGGTCCCCATATTCTAATTTTGACCCTTGATTCTGATTACCTTGCTTTCCATGCATTGACTAATGACCAACACGGAATACGCACGTGTGGACATCAGATATGCCACCTCAATTAATGAGGGAGATCTGATGACCCTCATTTTTCTGATTAATTGATTTTTCTTTTTATTATTTTAAATAGCCTTTTCTTATTAAATTCATATTAATTTCAATTCTAATCCAAAAAATATGGGACTTTCATCAAAAATCTTTAAATAATTTCCTCTTCCATATTTTAAACTAAAATCATTTTTTGGATTGGATTTGATATTTTTTGTGAATTTAATAGTTTTTGACTTGTTTTTAATTAATTTTAAATACTTTTGGCTTTCCAAAAATTCTCAATTTTTTTGTCTAAGGTCCCTTGACCTTGTCTGACCTAGGATAAATCCCTTGGCCATTTATTTAGTGATTTGAAGGGATTTAAGGTTTTTTTCTCTTTTAAAATGCATTTTTATTCATTTAAAATTTGATTTTTATTTGTTTAATTGCTTAAATATTATGTTGAACTATTTGTATGATCTTATGTTGTTTCATCTTCTATTTGACCTTGATTATGGTTGATTTGAACTTCCATTTGATCAATACTATTGGATTTAGGGGGTTGATGAAGTGTAAACTTCATCCCTCAAGATGAATGGATAGTATTGATCAGATGAAATTCCTCCTTTGATCAATTTGAGTTTCCGTTTTTACTTCTATTCTTCATCTTCATCTCCTTCCTCCTCGATCTATCATTGACCAATGACTTCTCAAATAGTTCAAGTGCTAGTTGATTCATCAATGACCTTGTGTCAGAAGAATCAACATGAGCTTGATTGAGATAGGTCCACCCCATTTTATTTGTGTGTGTGTGGTATGCTTTAGGAGCTTGGTCATTTTACCTTGTCTCTAGCATGCCATAACACCAATATTTTTATTGCCCGACCTCAGATAGTTGTGACTTCTACATAAGTCCAATTACGATTGCTTAACATAGAGCTAAATTTGTCCCAAAGGCATATCATTTTTGTAAGTGAGGTTGTAAGTCTCCCATTCCTCGTGGTATTATGTGAAGATTTAACCTTTTTCTATTTGTTAGAGCTAGTGGCATACTTGTTGATTTATCCAAGTTGGAGCCCTTCTCATGGATGATGTCTTGGTTCATATCTTCATGCTTGTGAGTGGATGGTTGAGTGTTCTCCAAAGAATGACTTAAAATAATTTTATTCTTCCACTAACATTGACCAATATCTTTTGTATTGACTTTATTTTAATGCAATTTAAAATTATGCATAAGTGCAATTTAAGATAGGATGGTGGTATAGTCATGTTGATTTTGAAGGAGTAGACCTGAAAGAGTTCACATGAGATCCCTCACTCAGTGGAGACCTCTTTGGAGTTATTGATGTCATACGAGTAAGTCATGGATAGGCATTACTTTCTCTAATTTTGGGGTCCGAGAAGCTGAGGACTGTAGAACATTTAACCCAACTTGGCCTATTTAGGAAGTAGTGTGTAGACTATTTAAGTGTAGACTTGATAAAGGTTGTTACGCGATACTACACTCAGACGAGTTTCTCTTGAGAACACTATGGGTTGATGAGTCAGTCATATAAACCTATAATATCTGATAGATAGGATCACGACTATGGGAACTTTTTAGAACATGATATATAGGTTTTTATCCTTAGTACACTCCTTTTGGATGGTTCTTAACCTAACTCCATGCTCGTGACTCACAATAAACCCTTTGATTCTTGGTTGATCCGATCAGTCTCATCAATATCAATGGAACTTGGGTGTTGATAAGGTGAAAACAATAATCCACCAAAATGGATTATTGATATTGATGATAATTTGATCCATCCCTTGACCTTTGTTTGTGTTTGCCTTGTGTGTGATCCCTTGTGGGTGATTGTTGCATTCATGCACATCATAACATTCATCACAGAAAATAAATTTCAAGGAAACTAAGGTTGTATTTGCAAATATTTTCAGATCATGGATTATGGATGAAGGAACACTAAGAAGTACAGTTTCAGATGTCCCAACTTAAAGGAGTTAAGGAAGCTATCATCCTTTGTAGTTGATCCCTTGGATTTCAAGCAACGTCATGGGAAGCTTTTATCTATATTATCTACTGATGTGGTTGAAGGACTCTTGAGTGTCTTGGTGCAGTTTTATGAACCCCTCTATCAGTGCTTCACTTTTCCTGATTATCAGCTTGTGCCCAAGTTAGAAGAGTATGGCTATCTCTTGGTTATGCTCGTGTTTAACAAGGTACCTTTTAATGGATTGGAGGAGATTTTGAGATCTCAAGTCATAGCTGAAGGCTCTTCATTTGAAGAAATTTGAGATAAATGCTAACATGAAAAAGAAGGGAGGGATCCAAGGCCTTACTTCTGATTTTATGATGGGGAGAGCTACCATTTTTGCTCAAGTTGGTAGTATGGACGCTTTTGAAGCCATCTTTATCTTGCTCATCTATGGTTTAACATTGTTCCTTAACATTGACAACTTTGTTGATGTTAATGCCATTAGAATCTTCTTGATTGGGATCATGTTCCGACTTTGTCGGGTGACACGTATTTCTCTTTGCATTTAAGGAATTCTAAAGGTGGTGGAACCATTGTGTGCTGCATTCCTCTTCTGTATAAGTGGTTTATTTCACACTTGCCTCTGACGCCAGTCTTCTTGGAGAACAAGCAATGTCTATGGTGGTCTCGAGACTTACGTCTCTCATTAATGATGATATTGTTTTGTATGATTATGCATTTGATGGCTTATATATTATTGACAGTTGTGGTGAGTTCTCTAATGTGCTTTTCATTGGTACACAAGGAGGAATCAACTACAACCCTGTTTTGGCTCGTCGTCAGCTTGGGTTCCCTTTGAGAGATAAACCTAATAACATTCAGTTAGAAGGTCTATTCTATCAAGAGGGTAAAGATCCCCAAAGTTTGAAGAGTAGAATAGTGCATGCCTGGCATAATATTCATAGGAAGGGTAGAGTCGAGCTTGGTCCACACAATTGTGTAGCTTTGGAAGCCTACACTACTTGGGTGAAGAAGAGAGCTTTGGAGCTTAAGATGTTGTACGCCTGTAAAAGACTTATGCCTATGGTTGTGGCTGAGCCATCAACTCTCCCCAACCAAGATGTAGAGAAGTTGGAAGATGCACTCACCAAGATGAACCAAGAGAGGGACCTTTGGTAAGAGAGGTTCCATGCTTTGAACCGAGAGCATGTGGAGTTTCAACTTGAGTTGAAAGACAAGGATACACTCATTGAGGTTCTTGAAGAGCGTGCAGTGAAGAGACAAAGAGAGACAGAGGATTTACTTTTCTCTAGTGTTCCTTAGCCTTCCGGTGCTTGGAAGAAGATTGTTGATCAGCTCGTCCTCGAGAAATCTCAGATAAAGACGACTTTTGAGTCAGAGATCAGATGCATCTGAAGGAAGTATACACCCTTGTATAGCTCAACTAATTCATTTGCTAGGGATCCTTAGGATGAGACTCTCATTTTCCCTTGTATTTGTACTTTTTGGTTTCTGAAATTGTACTCAGTGTAATCCTTCCAAAATTCTATAAATAAAATGAGAGATTTTTGTGGTAAAAAATTGTTATTATTGATTATTATTATTGATTATTGAAATATTTGTAAATAGGACTTTGTATGTTCCTTGAAATTAAAATTAAAAACATTGCATTTCATGCATCATTTGAATAACAGGTTTCTTGCATTCCAGCCTTCGGTCAGATGTCTTATTGTTCTTCCTCTTTGTATCAGATAAGCTGACTCATCACTACAATACTCGAGCTAATCACCAGAGAAGAATGGATAATCTAGAACAAGAGAATCAGAAGCTCAAGGAAGAGATTGCTAGGCTTATTGCTTTGATGGAGTCTGTCATTGTTGCTTAGAATTAACCATTTTTGCCTCCTGCAACTCCTCCTCAGAGGACTGTTATCTCTGAAGTTGTTTCTACACTAGTGCATGTAGTTCTCGCTAGCCAGTCTGTGCCAGCTATGCTTGCCGAATTCCCATGGGGAATGTCGCCGATCTTTGTGCCTGAAGGATATGCTCCAACGTTTGCTCCTATGCCGACATCTAGCTTGGTCATGTCTGTTCCTCCTCATGTCGTGCATACTTTGCCTTGTATAGAGGAAACCATCTATCATTTTGAGCCGTATGAGGTCCCTGATGTTTATGAGAAGATGGACGAGATGAAAGACCAATTTGTTGAGCTGAGAAAGGAATTGAAGACCCTGAGAGGTAAAGATTTGTTCGGTAAGAGTGCTACTGAGTTGTGCTTGGTACCCAACATTAAAATCCCTGTCAAATTCAAGGTCCCAGACTTTGAGAAGTTTAAGGGAAATACATGTCCTCTGATTCATCTTGTAATTTATGCCTGCAAGATGTCTACTTAGACAGAAAATGATCAACTCCTCATCCACTACTTCCAAGAAAGTTTAACTGGTGCTGCACTTCGGTGGTATATGGGTTTGGACAGTGCAAGTATTCGTCCTTTCAATAACTTAGGCGAGGCCTTCATCAAGTAATACAAGTACAATATTTATATGGCTCCCGATTGTGATCAGTTACAGTCGATGTCTCAGAAAGATAAGGAGACATTCAAGGAGTCCGCGCAGAGATGAAGAGAACTTGCTGCTCAAATTAGTCCACCCTTGGAGGAGAAAGAGATGACCAAGATCTTTTTGAAGACTCTGAGTTCATTTTATTATGAACGTATGATTGCTAGTGCTCCTAATTATTTCACTGAAATGGTGAACATGGGGATGCAGTTAGAAAAGGGGGTCCGAGAGGGTCGTTTGTGTATAAATGAAGCATCTACGAGCAAGAAATATGGCAGTAGTTTCTCCAAGAAGAAGGAAGGGGAAACCAATGCAGTGACTTAAAGGAGGCATAAGAGGCCTCATGTGAGGAAGAATGCCAGACCTCGCCAGTGATAACGCGAAAACGTATCGTATTTTTGGCTTCATATGCATTGCTTTTTACTTGATTAACACTTATTATTACACAGCATTTTATGTTTATTGTAGGTATTTATCGAATAAAAGGTTTACAAGCAAGCAAAGTGGAAAATAGCAAAAAGGAAAGAAAAAGAGAAGAAAATGGAGAAAAATAGAGAGAATGGGCTCACCACACCAAATGGGCTTATGGCGCCTATCACTTGGAGGTGTGGCAACCGCCACATGATCCAAGGAGGGTGGTGGCGCCCGCCACAAAGCATGAAGATTGTGGCGCTCAACCCTAAAAATGTGGCGCTCGCCATGGAGTCCAAGACTAGGGTTGTGGCAACCTCCACAACCCAGTCTTCCCTACTTTTTCTCCATGATTTTAGCCACGAATCCACTCACCTTTGGCTATAATTTAGGGAAGTGGAAAATATATAAGGAGGGTAGTTTCTCCACATAGGGATCTCTCTCTTGCTGCTTTTCATGGTACACTTAATTTTAGTCAGATTTTATTTTCTTTTAGTTTCCTATGCAGTTCTTTCTTACTTTGTAAAAGTGACAGTTTCTCCACATCGGGGACTATTGCAATTTATTTTACTCGTTTGAATTCAATTGTAACGATTACTCATTACCAAAGCCTGCCGACATTAATTTAATTGAAGAATCAAGATTCAGTTACAACTCTCAATTCATAATCCAGGTTTTATTTTTGATTGCTATTTTATTTATTTATGCCTTATTGAATGTTTGAATTTCCAAATACCATGTCTGTTACCGGATTCATGTCCGGCTAAAACCTTAGGTATCGGTATGTAAAGACCGTCGAGACGACGGGATTCGTAAATAATTGGTGTTAGTTTTTATAAAACTTATTTTTCCGGTTTTTAGTTTCTTATTTTAATCAAACTGTTTTTCGTACGAGAGTACAAAACAAACAAAGGTTACAGTCAACAAGAACGAGAGTTTGAGATTTTAACCAGATAGCTGAAACTAGTCATTAATCCTAAACACAGCGAGAGCGCTTTAGGATTAATTAGACTTTATTCATATTCAAAAATTACTTTTAAATTCAAAATGAGACCGCGAGAGCCAAGCATTCTGGTTTAGGAGTATGGTTAGAGTCAATAAAAACGAGAGTGTGAGACTAAGTCCTTTCTATAAATAATTTCTACTGAAGAATATTTTGACCAAAAAGATTACACCAAATATCTATTGAATCCCCGAAGTTTGATGCGTTACATATTGTTATCCCTTTATCATATACCTTTATTAATATTTTGTTTACGTGATAGTTATTTCTCTTCATCCCTCCAATCTTAGAACGATCATCAGTCTTAGATTTACATAGTAACATTAGATAATGATACGTTCGATCATTAGTCCTTGTGGGTTTGATAATCTTTAAAACTATGCGATAGGACTGTGCACTTGCAGTCACGATTCCCATAGACTTACTAAGTCGTGATCAAGTTTTTGGCGCCATTGTCGGGGACTAGTTTAGTCGATATCGTAACTCCAGTGTTGCCCAGTATAGACTAAGGCAAACAATTCTCTTTCCCTTTCTACATTTGCCGAGTGTATGCCAAGTACTCGCTCTCAAGGAGAGAAGTTAAAGCTACCGTTCGACGAACCTGAGCGTTATCTTAGATTAGAACGCCAGATACGAGATTTGATACGAGAACATCGTATCAAGCTAAATCTTCCCGACCTTAATATCCCTATTCCTGAACCAGTTATTCAAGCAGAGATTGCCGAAGGACTATAAAACCATCCTCTTAAGTACTATGCAATCCCTTCGCAGGATGAACCACATAACAACATCGTTTCCTCTACCATCGAGGCTAATAATTTCGAGCTAAAACCTTCGTTGTTGTTAGCCATACAACAAAACCAATTTTCAGGTAGTCCCACGGAGGACCCGAACCTACATTTGTTAGTATTTTTGCAATACACAGACATAGTGAAAGCAAATGGTGTCAGCCCCGAAGCTATAAGACTACGTATTTTCCCATTCTCATTAAGAGATATAGCTAGAGCTTGGCTCCAGTATCTACCATCCAACTCTATCACTATGTGGAACGAGTTGAAGAAAGTTTTCTTAGCACGATATTTCCCACCTAGTAAGACGGCTATGCCAAGAGCCCAAATAAACGGGTTTAAACAAAAAGATAATGAATCACTTTTTGAAGCTTGGGAGAGATACAAAGACATGATGAGGATTTGTCCACATCATGGTCTAGAAGAACGGTTGATCATCCATACTTTTTACAACGGTCTCTTGTACAACACAAGATTGACAATAGACGCTGCCGTAGGTGGCGCACTGATGGATAAACCCTACAATGAGGCCTATCAACTTATCGAAAGTATGGCCCAGAATCATTACCAGTGGGGAAGCGAAAGAACCTTCGTAGAGACACCTCCAACGAAAGGCGACATGTACGAATTAAGCAGTCTTGACCATGTCAACGCCAAGGTAGACGCTCTTACTCAAAAGATAGACAACTTGACCATAACACCCGCAACCACTGTGGCTGCCGTAGCACCAAACTACGAGATATGCGGAGTTCCAGGGCATGTTGCCCCAAAATGTCAACTCTTGACAGGAACCTCCACAGACCAGGTGAACTATGCTCAAGGAAACCCTTACTCAAACACCTATAACCCAGGTTGGAAGAACCATCCTAACTTTTTGTACAAAAACAATAATGCATTGTATGCACCTAACTAAGCACCTGCTGTACCACTGTTGGTTGTAATTTTAAGTGTCGGGTTTTTGTTATCGTATCCACAGGGATTGTGAGATATCACCGCCTTTCGACAGTTGTATTAATTCTTAGCTTAAGGTAACAATGGGGTTTTGGTATTTGTCACGGTATCTTGCATGAAAGTATAATAAAATGCGGTAAAAGTTTTGGTTTGAATATTTGAGAAATATTGCCAAAGTTAGGGTTCGACGATCACTTTGCATGTATATGTTCGATCAACAAAACTTTGAAACTCCTTTAGATGATAAACTATTTCACAAAGTCCTCCCAATGTGTTTATCTCTAACACACATTGTGAGTTTTCCCATTTTGATCCATTGTTTATCTCTAACACAATCTATCAAAATGACAACTTTTTGGTTCAACCTTATGGTGAACAAAATCATTCATTACTATCTCTAGCTAACAAACAAGATTGGATGAAAACCTAGGTTAAGAGTTGGTAAACATCTCTTGATCATAAACCAACACAAAGAGTTTTCAATAAGAACAAAGTTTTCACCTTATATTTACCATTAAAGAGTTTACAAATGAAGATCCTTACATTTACACACAAAGCTAATAATCATCTACATCTAACCTTGACAAAATGAAGGACTTAGCTACTCATTTTCATGGTAGCTTGGTCAACAAGTTTCGGAAGAAGGTTGATCAACATCCGAGTCGAATAATCGAGATTGGATGGGAATCCACCTTCTTTTTGTGAAAGATGGTTAAGAGATGAAGAGAAATGGTTTTTAGGTCACAAAAGATCCTTGGAACAATGCTGTAAAAAAATCTAGAAAAAGTACAAAAGTATGGAAAAATAATGTATGGCTCCAAAAAGTGGCACTTGCTACTTATAGAGCAGCTACTGGGTTGTCATGCTCGCTAGGCGAGCAGAATGACTCGCCTAGCGAGCCCCTAAATGAGGCACCTGAGGCACCTGCACCCAGAGAAACAGCCTTTCCCAGACTGTCATGTTCGCTTAGCCTACAAAACCTTCGCCTAGCGAAGGACACGCTTCAACCTTCGCTCCAGCGAGGTTGAGAGGTATTGCTACTGGAATGCTCGCTGCGAACTCGCTAAAGCCCCGCCTAGCGAGTGAGTGCTGGTTGCGCTTTTCACCAAGTCTGGACGTGTTCGCCACACACCTCGCTGGAAGCTCGCCTAGCGAGTGTGGTCATGTTTGCCACTGTAAAATCCTGGGGCTTTTCGCTTGGCTTTCGCTGGACGCTCGCCTAGCGAGTGCTTCGCCACAGCCCTCGCCTAGCGAGCAAGCTGATGAATGCTTGTTTTATTTGATCCCTTTGCCAAATTTCTTGTGTCTTCACTTTCTATTATTTCATGCCTACTTCCTGCACAATAACACACAAATCAAAGGTACCAAGATCGCTTATCATTGAATTGCATTTCATCCAAAATAAAGGTGGTTTTGAACACTTTAGCAAGGAAATAGAGTGAAAGATGCCCACATTTGATAGCTCAAATAAGCATTTTTGGGCATCTAACAACTCTCCCCAACTAGATTCTTGCTTGTCCTCAAGCAAAGTATGCCCCTTGAAGGACAAGAGGATTTGCTTTAAGAAAAAGGTTTCTCCGAAGTCGGATAAAACGGCTCAAACACAAGCGAATCAGCAGATACAATTTTCCAACGGTTCGAATAAAATAATACACAAGAACTAAAACTTAATAGCAATGCGAAATATGTATCTATCTACAACAATATTATTTTGAATGAATCACCCTATCTCTCCTCTTCGAATAAGGATTAAAGAATTTACGCGTTTGCAACCGCGGGAATAATCTCACTCTCTAACAAATAATGAAGAAATCAATTCGATTCATACAATGTCTAACAATTATAAATGGTAATGTGGAAGCACGAAGATCACTAAGGACTTTTCGGTTGAGGCTTGGTTAGGTTAACAAACAAGGGTCATTTCTAAGGCCATTGAAAACGAGATTGCCGATGCAAAAGAGACATTCACTGTACATTATTTACACATCTCAACTTCGTTCCATTTATTTCTCATTTGAAACCTTCACAACTCTTATTTCACAACTCAATTTTTGTTTTTCACTATTTTTCTTCCAAGCAAGCATTCATTTTTCTTTTCTCTATATTGGTTTTTTTTTCTTTTCTTTCACATCATATTTACAAAACAAATGTTTTTCTTTTCTATTTATTTTTATTTTCAATGCTTGCTCGGTTTTTCAAGAGTTGTGGCACTTACTGATTCTCATTTTCGTTCTCGCCAACTTATTTCTTACTCATCCTAAGTGAATGCTCTTAACTTTTTACGGCAAAAGAACAATAATCAAGATTTTCCGGGTTGTAAAAAAAAAGATTTTTGAAATCTCGCTTTATTTCAAGCTGAGATTCAACTGTTTAAGCTCAAAGGGGTTAACGAATACTCTCTCTGCTCACAGGTAATTTGTATTTGGAACTGGTTGTGCTCGATAGAAAACAAGTGCCTTGATCATTTCTAATTGCTTCCACATATTCACAATAATAAAAGACCAAACATTTAAGTGTACAATGGAGGTTTCCTCACAATTTGTGGTTTTAAGTCCTAGATGAAACATTCATTCAATTATGTTGCAAAAAGATAATACTCAATTACAAAAAAGAGTAAAGTTCTAAGTGCATTCTAAAATTCTATCCGGAGGTAACCATGTACCTTAGCCTTATTCACTTGTTTATTCTTATCATTGTCATCCAAGCTCGGATGCACCTTCATTGGATACTTCTTTGAGGAGCAACCAATCTAGAAGGTTTGCCACTCAACCAACCAAAAATTTATTAAAACAAACAAAATTTAAAACAGAAATAATAATATAAACTTCAAAATTTAAATTTGTTCGTGGGGGACAAAACACCCCAAAAGTACAAAGCCAAAATCAAAATACAGAATTCCGGAAATACAATCAAAATAAAACATAACATGAAAAAAAATAAAAACTTAGCCCTCTAAGGACTCAGAACCCTCCTCACTACCGGCTTCAGAACCGGTAGCCTCATCATCATCATCATCACCATCAGCAGCACCACCAGAAGACGCACCAGCACCCGCCCCCTCACCAAACACAGGCCTGTCCACAGGCCAGTTAGCGTTAAGCACAAACTGCTCACGCGTTATCAATGAGTGATCACCGGTGGGGTCACTTCCCTGCAGCTGTAACCGTTGCATAGAATCGTGCATGTCGAGCATGGCACGCTGAGTAGCCGCCATCCAGTCCCAATTGTAATTGCAGACAGCCTGCAGGTAAGGATCGGGTCCGGGAGTAGAAGTACCAGGACCATCAGAAGCCCGGGTACCCTCTGCAGCTGCACTACCTCTAACATTCTTCGCCCTGCAGTACTTGGCCACGTACCTATCATCGATGGGTGGCGGGATCCTTACTTGACCCCTAGAATGTAGCCTCACCCTCGCTTGTATGCACAAACTCATGATTAGGCAGGGGAAAGCCAGGGGACAATTCACACGAGCCCCCGACTTTAGCCCGCTTTCAATCACGGACTTAAGCTCATAAGCAATAATCTTCGCCACATCAATCTGGACGTTAGTGAGGATAGAGTGTACCAAGTGTGCCACTGGGATCGGCACTGTAGAAGTGTGGGACTTGGGTTGGATGTTTGTCAGAACCAATAGCAGGATCAGTTGAGCCAAGGGAGTCATGTCCTCCCTGTGGTATCTCATAGGAACCCCAGATGGGTTCAGCTCAACTGATTCCCCTCTTAACAGCAGGGCAACAGAGATCGCATCAATATCCCGGTGAAGCCGTAAGTCTGTGTGGTAGGTGTCTCGCTCCTCGGCTCCCAGTTGGAGCGGTTCACCAAGGACGCGGTTAATAGCATCCCGATCAAAAGCAACTGGACGACCGGCCACTCTAGATATCCAAGTAAATGGCTCGTCATCATCAGGAAGTGCGCTCGCATAGAACTCACGCACCGTTGCTATGTCATAATGCTCCAGGGGATTAATTAACCGATCCCACTTCTTTGTGTCAATCAACCCGGCGAATGTTCTGTTCGTGCCTTGAGGGTTGATGATGAATCTCTTCTCCGGTAGAATTTTCCGCTTCTCCAAAGCAATGCATCTTGCCGCTTGCTTCGGCCCGACAAATTTGTCGGTATCAAATTGGATTGGTACAGGACGGGAAGTGCTCCCTCCCTTTCTCTTCTTTGAAGCGCCGGATCTAGATTCCATCTGCAAAACATAAAGAGGAAGCAACACACACAAAACAGATTTGACAGTAAAACCAGAATTCACAGTACTGTCATGCTCGCTGCTGCTTCGCCTAGAGAAGTGGCAGCGAATGCTCGCCTCTGGTTCGCCTAGCGAGCTGCTAGCGAACCTTACGGGTTTTTGGGTTCTGCAGGTTTTTCAGTAAAGTTTTCCCAAAACCCACATTCTAATGGTTTCAATTTCAGAACCTAATGATATATCAAGAAAAGAAACGTTCTATGCTATTGGTAATTACAAACTCACATGCAAAACCTAAAATTCCCAATTGAAAAACCTAAAATCCCCACATGCAAACCTAAAGTTTCCCATACCAATAACTTCATCCTAAATGACATTCAAATCAGAAATAAACAAAGCTTAAGCATAAAGAAATGGTAATAGGGCAAACCTTAGCAAAATAGAGTGATTGGATATGAAATGCAGTGAGGTTCACAATCCTCCAATTTAGGGTTTGAGTGTTTGTGAGAGAGATGAAAATGAGAGAGTGAGGTGAGTGTTCGTGCAAATGCCTCAGTAGAGTTGTCAAACAGAAAATTGTGTTTGGGCCCCAAATGAGTGGCCTGCTGAGAATTTAAATAACTGCTGTCACGCAGCGCTCGCTGCTGCTTCGCCTAGCGAGCAGCTAGCGAATCTGTTCGCTACTGCTTCGCCTAGCGAGCATCAAGCGAGCATGACAGCATTTGCCTTTTCAAAGGCAACATTCCAGGTACATTCAGCATGGTTTTAACAATTGGAAACCCAATACAACAGAACAGGAAAACAGTAAATACTTACAATGTTGGGGTGCCTCCCAACAAGCGCTTGTTTAACGTCGGCTAAGCTCGACGGTGTGATGCTCACAGAGGAGCATCCAACGGAATAGCACGGCTCTCGCGATCCACATGACCGCCAAGATAAACCTTCAAACGTTGGCCATTAACGGTCCAACTGTCCTTCTTTTCCAGGTCCTCAATGACAATAGCTCCGTACTCCTTAACTTCTTTGACCCGAAATGGTCCGGACCATTTTGATTTCAACTTTCCGGGGAATAACTTCAACCTGGAATTGAACAAAAGGACCAATTGTCCGGGCACAAATTCTTTCTTTCGGAGCTTTTTGTCATGGTATTTCTTTACCTTCTCTTTGTACAACCAGCTTGAGTGGTATGCGGCATTGCGCATCTCTTCCAACTCAAGTAGTTGCACCTTCCTTTTCTCACCGGCCAAATCATTTTCAAAATTTAAAAATTTCAGAGCCCACAAGGCTTTGTGCTCCAATTCAACCGGCAAATGGCAAGTTTTACCAAACACCAATTGAAAAGGAGTTAGGCCAATTGGAGCTTTAAAGGCGGTACGGTATGCCCATAACGCTTCATCCAATTTCTGTGACCACTCTTTTTTTGAATTTGACACAGTTTTTTCGAGGATTCTCTTAATCTCACAATTAGAGACCTCAGCTTGCCCATTAGCCTGTGGGTGATACGGAGTTGCCACTCTGTGTGATACACCGTAATGTTTTAAAATGCTCTCCAACGGTGCATTACAAAAGTGTGACCCTCCGTTACTTATCAACACTCGGGGGGTTACGAAATGGGAAAATATGTTTTTCTTCAAAAAAATTATCACCGTTTTCGCATCCGCCCGAGGTGAGGCAATCGCCTCAACCCACTTAGAAAAGTAATCAACTGCGACAAGCATATACTCGTTACCATAAGAGGGTGGGAATGGTCCTACAAAATCGATGCCCCAACAATCAAATACTTCAACCTCTTGGATGTTTTGGAGAGGCATCTCGTATCTCTTACCAATCCCACCGCTTCTTTGGCAACTATCACAACTTTGCGCATGGGTATGTGCGTCTTTGAAAATAGTGGGCCAATAAAATCCCGACTGAAGGATTTTAGTGGCCGTTCTCACCCCATTATAGTGTCCGCCGTAAGGCGAGTTGTGACAATGCCAAAGGATGCTCTGCGCTTCATCGCCAGTAACGCATCTCCTTAAAAGGTTATCACTACCCAACTTAAACAAGTACGGGTCATCCCATACGTAATACTTGGCATCCGAAAGAAATTTCCTTTTTTGGTTCGAAGTTAGGTCGGGAGGCACAAAACCACTAGCCTTGTGGTTCGCAAAGTCTGCAAACCATGGCCTAACTTGAACTTTGAACAGTTTTTCATCAGGAAATTCTTCCCGGATTTCCTTCTCCGACGCGGTAACCTCCACATTCACCAAGCGGGATAAATGATCCGCCACCAAATTTTCCGATCCTTTCTTGTCTTTGATTTCAACATCAAATTCTTGCAACAAGAGGATCCAACAGATGAGCCTTTGCTTCGAATCCGGTTTGGTGAGCAAATATTTAATCGCCGCGTGGTCGGTATACACTACGACTTTAGACCCTATAAGATAAGATCTAAACTTTTCAAGCGCGTACACTATTGCAAGTAGTTCTTTCTCCGTGGTGGCATAGTTTATTTGAGCCTCGTTAAGAACTTTACTTGCATAATGTATCGCATGAAAAAATTTCTCTTTTCTTTGGCCAAGTACCGCTCCAATTTCATAGTCGCTTGCATCGCACATTAGTTCAAAATTTGAATTCCAATTTGGAGCGACTATAATCGGAGCGGTAACCAATTTTTCTTTTAAAGTTTCAAAAGCTTGCAAACATTCATCGGTTAAGAGAAATACCTGGTCCTTAGCTAGAAAATTGCTCAAAGGCTTAGCCACCTTTGAGAAGTCCTTGATAAAGCTCCGATAGAACCCGACGTGCCCCAAAAAGCTTCGGATTCCCTTCACATTCACCGGAGGAGGTAACTTTTCAATCACTTCGACCTTAGCTCGATCAACTTCAAGCCCCCTTGAAGAGACTTTATGGCCAAGCACGATCCCCTCGGTCACCATGAAGTGACACTTCTCCCAATTAAGCACAAGATTGGTCTTTACACATCGTTCAAGCACCGTTTTCAAGTTTGCCAAGCATAGACTAAAGGATCCACCAAATACCGAGAAGTCATCCATGAATACTTCCATTGTTTTCTCAATAAGGTCGGCAAAAATGGCTTGCACACATCGTTGGAAAGTCGCCGGTGCATTGCACAGACCAAAGGGCATTTTTCAGTATGCGAACACTCCAAACGGACAAGTGAAAGCCGTCTTTTCATGATCGACCGGGTCAACCGCAATTTGGTTATACCCGGAGTAGCCATCCAAGAAACAATAGTATTGTTGGCCCGAGAGTCTTTCGAGCATTTGATCCATGAACGGGAGTGGAAAATGGTCCTTTCGAGTTGCGGTATTCAACCGCCTATAATCAATACACATTCGCCACCCCGTTGCAACTTTAGTAGGGATCAATTCATCCTTGTCATTCCGGATCACGGTAATTCCACCTTTCTTCGGAACCACATGCACGGGACTAACCCATGGACTATCCGAGATCGGGTAAATCATTCCCGCATCCAACAACTTTACAACTTCCTTTTGAACAACCTCCTTCATGGTAGGATTTAAGCGGCGTTGTGGTTGAGCTACCGGCTTAAAATCCTCTTCCATCAAGATCTTGTGCATGCAATAGGAAGGGCTAATTCCTTTTAGATCGGAAAGAGTCCAACCCATGGCTTCTTGATTTTTTTTAGCACATGGATCAAGCGGGCTTCTTCATCATTTATCAAAAGGTTGCTTATGATGACCGGCTTTGCTTCGGTCTCATCTAGGAATACATACTTCAAAGTAGAAGGTAGTATTTTCAATTCAATAGGCGCTTTTTCGTCAGTAACCTCCTTCTTCAAGTCTTCTTCCGCAACTTCCCACGGTTGTAATTCGTCTAAACTATCAAGTTCCTTTAAGCATTCCTCAAGAGCTTGCTCTTCTTCAACGGTGAAAACCTCCAATGAGTCGTCAAGAGCTAACTCCATAGGAGATATCTCATGAATATGCTTAGAAACCTCCAAAACTGCTTCTTCAATCACATCGATGCGAAAGCTATCATTTCTATCTTTTGAATGCTTCATTGCTTCGAATAGATCGAATGTTACTTCCTCATTTTGAACTCTCACCTTCATTAAACTGTCATCAACGTCAATCATCATTCACGCGGTTTTCATGAACGGTCGGCCCAAGATGAGCGGAGCATCATCATCTTCTTCCATATCAATAACAATAAAATCGACCGGGAAAAAGAATTTGTCGACTTTAACCAAAACATCTTGGGCTACGCCATGAGGATGCGTTGTCGACTTATCCGCCAATTGCAACGTCATTCGGATGGACTTAATTTCTATGTTGCCAAGCCTCTTTATAATAGACAAAGGTATAAGATTAATGCTTGACCCCAAGTCAATTAGTCCCTTCCCGACATAGATATCACCAATTTTAACTGGCAAAGTAACTCTTCCCGGATCAACCTCTTTTTTTGGAAGCGTCCTTTGAATAATGGCACTACAGCTCGCATCTAGGACGATGGTCTCCGGTTCCGTATACCTCCGCTTTTTTGTAAGTATGTCCTTCATGAATTTGGCATACTTGGGCATTTGCTCCAAGACTTCGGCAAACGGAATGTTTATTTGTAGTTGTTTAAAAATATCCATGAACCGAGCGTAATGCCGTTCATTCTCCCTTTTGGACGGGGCATGAGGGTAAGGAAGGTTTTGGATTGGAGTAGTGCTCACTACCTCCTTTCCCTTCGCAACTCTAGAACTCCTCCATCTAGGCTTTTTCACTTCCTCCCCCACTACTTCATCACTCGTATTTTTCTCAATCTCCACACTTTTTTTCTTTTCAACTTCACCATTCTTTTCGTTATTTTCAACTTCTTCCTCCTCACTCCACTCCCCCACTTCACCATCAATATTTTCCTCCACTATTTCCTCCTCACTACCTTTCTTTTTCTCTCTTAGTTCACTCTCAACTCTTTTGTTATTCTCACTCATCAACTCCTTCCCACTTCTCGTTGTGATCGCCTTACAATGCTCCTTAGGATTTGTTTGCGTGTTTGCCGAAAAGGAAGGACCGGTTTGTTGTTCCGCGAGTTGCTTCGCAAGTTGCCCAACTTGAGTCTCGAGATTTTTTATATCCGCGTCATTGCTCTTTTGGTTAGCCATTGACATTTGCATGAATTGCGTCAATGTCTCTTCCAACTTAGAAGTTACGACCGGTGGTTGTTGAGATTGATAAGGATTTTGGGGAGGGTTTTGACGGCTAGAAGAACCACCTCCATAACCTTGGTTATGGTAATAGTTACTCCTAGGTTGGAACCCTTGGTTCCCTTGGAAATGTGGTTGTTGATTTTGAGGGTTTGGTTAATAAGGTTGTTGTTGTTGTTGTTGTCTCGGTTGGTAGTCCCTTTGGTTTGCCATGTAGTTTACATCTTCGAACCCCGGAGGTGGACAGAATCCGGTGTCATGCTCACCTTTGCAAAGCTCACAACAAGCTATTTTTTTAGCTTTAGAAGGTTCCCTCAACTCTTTTATTTGTTGCGTTAAGAGTTCCACTTGTTGTGAGATGAGCTTGTTTTGGCAAGGATGGCATCGTTCGTCCCTAGTTCAAGCACTCCCGACTTTTTCAAAGAGTTGCCTCGACTTTGACTCTGAAGATCATTTAGAGCCATTCAATTTATGATATTTGTAGCTTCTTCGGCACTTTTAGACAATAAAGAGCCACCCGAGGTAGCATCCAACAACGTCTTGCAATTTGGTTGAAGTCCATTTTTGAAAATATGGATTTGAGTCATCTCATCAAATCCATGCCCTTTACACTTCCGAAGCATGGATTTGAATCTTTCCCACGCTTCATTTAAGGATTCATTGATTCCTTGCGCAAACACTGAGATGGTCGTCTTGGATTCCATGAACCGGTTATGGGAGAAGAATCTTTCAATGAACTTCTCTTCTAACACGTTCCAGTCTGTCATGACGACTGGTGTTTGATCTAGGTACCAATCTTTTGCTTTGCCGAGCAAAGCGTGTGGAAATAATCTTCTGAATAACGGTAGCTCCTGAGCCTGATCCACTCCGGCCGCCAATGCTATCTCATAAAATTTCGTGAGAAAAGCAAAGGGATCTTCATGGTCCATTCCGGTGAATGGACTTCCATATAATAAATTGAGAGTTCCCGTTTTCATCTCAGCTTGCCTTCCCGTGTGGTTGGCAAACTGAGCAGTGTTTCTTGGACTGTTTATGCATGGAGTAGAAATAGGCGGTGGTGGTGGCTCCATGTTAGGTATGAATGGTGGTGGATTTGTGGTAGAAGAACTTTCTCCTTGCTCTTGACGTTGTCTAGCCTGTTGCCTCCTACGTCTCATTTTGCTATTAAGCCTCCTTGCGGTTCTCTCGATCTCAGGATCAAAAAGAAGTTCGTCCATAGGGATTTGCCCTCGCATAAAACGTAAGTTGCACACTAAACCAAACAAATTACAAGCACAAGTCAAAAATTTGAAAGCTAAAACTTAAACAACTATTGCGATGCTCGCAATATCAATTCACAATCCCCGGCAACGGCGCCATTTTGTTGGTTGTAATTTTAAGTGTCGGGTTTTTGTTATCGTATCCACAGGGATTGTGAGATATCACCGCCTTTCGACAGTTGTATTAATTCTTAGCTTAAGGTAACAATGGGGTTTTGGTATTTGTCACGGTATCTTGCATGAAAGTATAATAAAATGCGGTAAAAGTTTTGGTTTGAATATTTGAGAAATATTGCCAAAGTTAGGGTTCGACGATCACTTTGCATGTATATGTTCGATCAACAAAACTTATAAACTCCTTTAGATGATAAACTATTTCACAAAGTCCTCCCAATGTGTTTATCTCTAACACACATTGTGAGTTTTCCCATTTTGATCCATTATTTATCTCTAACACAATCTATCAAAATGACAACTTTTTGGTTAAACCTTATGGTGAACAAAATCATTCATTACTATCTCTAGCTAACAAACAAGATTGGATGAAAACCTAGGTTAAGAGTTGGTAAACATCTCTCGATCATAAACCAACACAAAGAGTTTTCAATAAGAACAAAGTTTTCACCATATATTCACCATTAAAGAGTTTACAAATGGAGATCCTTACATTTACACACAAAGCTAATGATCATCTACATCTAACCTTGACAAAATGAAGGACTTAGCTACTCATTTTCATGGTAGCTTGGTCAACAAGTTTCGGAAGAAGGTTGATCAACATCCGAGTCGAATAATCGAGATTGGATGGGAATCCACCTTCTTTTTGTGAAAGATGGTTAAGAGATGAAGAGAAATGGTTTTTAGGTCACAAAAGATCCTTGGAACAATGCTGTAAAAAAATCTAGAAAAAGTACAAAAGTATGGAAAAATAATGTATGGCTCCAAAAAGTGGCACTTGCTACTTATAGAGCAGCTACTGGGCTGTCATGCTCGCTAGGCGAGCAGAATGACTCGCCTAGCGAGCCCCTAAATGAGGCACCTGAGGCACCTGCGCCCAGAGAAACAGCCTTTCCTAGACTGTCATGTTCGCTTAGCGAACAAAACCTTCGCTTAGCGAAGGACACACATCAACCTTCGCTCTAGCGAGGTTGAGAGGTTTTGCTACTGGAATGCTCGCTGTGAACTCGCTAAAGCCTCGCCTAGCGAGTGAGTGCTGGCTGCGCTTTTCACCAAGTCTGGACGTGTTCGCCACACACCTCGCTGGAAGCTCGCCTAGCGAGTGTGGTCATGTTTGCCACTGTAAAATCCTGGGGCTTTTCGCTTGGCTTTCGCTGGACGCTCGCCTAGCGAGTGCTTCGCCACAGCCCTCGCCTAGCGAGCAAGCTGATGAATGCTTGTTTTATTTGATCCCTTTGCCAAATTTCTTGTGTCTTCACTTTCTATTATTTCATGCCTACTTCCTGCACAATAACACACAAATCAAAGGTACCAAGATCGCTTATCATTGAATTGCATTTCATCCAAAATAAAGGTGGTTTTGAACACTTTAGCAAGGAAATGGAGTGAAAGATGCCCACATTTGATAGCTCAAATAAGCACTTGTGGGCATCTAACAACTCTCCCCAACTAGATTCTTGCTTGTCCTCAAGCAAAGTATGCCCCTTGAAGGACAAGAGGATTTGCTTTAAGAAAAAGGTTTCTCCAAAGTCGGATAAAACGGCTCAAACACAAGCGAATCAGCAGATACAATTTTCCAACGGTTCGAATAAAATAATACACAAGAACTAAAACTTAATAGCAATGCGAAATATGTATCTATCTACAACAATATTATTTTGAATGAATCACCCTATCTCTCCTCTTCGAATAAGGATTGAAGAATTTACGCGTTTGCAACCGCGGGAATAATCTCACTCTCTAACAAATAATGAAGAAATCAATTCGATTCATACAATGTCTAACAATTATAAATGGTAATGTGGAAGCACGAAGATCACTAAGGACTTTTCGGTTGAGGCTTGGTTAGGTTAACAAACAAGGGTCATTTCTAAGGCCATTGAAAACGAGATTGTCGATGCAAAAGAGACATTCACTGTACATTATTTACACATCTCAACTTCGTTCCATTTATTTCTCATTTGAAACCTTCACAACTCTTATTTCACAACTCAATTTTTATTTTTCACTATTTTTCTTCCAAGCAAGCATTCATTTTTCTTTTCTCTATATTGGTTTTTTTTTTCTTTTCTTTCACATCATATTTACAAAACAGATGTTTTTCTTTTCTAATTATTTTTATTTTCAATGCTTGCTCGGTTTTTCAAGAGTTGTGGCACTTACTGATTCTCATTTTCGTTCTCCCCAACTTATTTCTTACTCACCCTAAGTGAATGCTCTTAACTTTTTACGGCAAAAGAACAATAAATCAAGATTTTCCGACCTTAATATCCCTATTCCTGAACCAGTTATTCAACCAGAGATTGTTGAAGGACTATAAAACCATCCTCTTAAGTACTATGCAATCCCTTCGCAGGATGAACCACATAGCAACATCGTTTCGTCTACCATCGAGGCTAATAATTTCGAGCTAAAACCTTCGTTGTTGTTAGCCGTACAACAAAACCAATTTTCAGGTAGTCCCACGGAGGACCCGAACCTACATTTGTTAGTATTTTTGCAATACACAGACATAGTGAAAGCAAATGGTGTCAGCCCCGAAGCTATAAGACTACGTATTTTCCCATTCTCATTAAGAGATATAGCTAGAGCTTGGCTCCAATATCTACCATCCAACTCTGTCACTATGTGGAACGAGTTGAAGAAAGTTTTCTTAGCACGATATTTCCCACTAGTAAGACGGCTATGCCAAGAGCCCAAATAAACGGGTTTAAACAAAAAGATAATGAATCACTTTTTGAAGCTTGGGAGAGATACAAAGACATGATGAGGATTTGTCCACATCATGGTCTAGAAGAACGGTTGATCATCCATACTTTTTACAACGGTCTCTTGTA
This sequence comes from Lathyrus oleraceus, assembly GCF_024323335.1. Lineage (NCBI taxonomy): Eukaryota > Viridiplantae > Streptophyta > Magnoliopsida > Fabales > Fabaceae > Lathyrus > Lathyrus oleraceus. Next base: position 217,960,474 of record NC_066585.1, read on the forward strand.
CAACACAAGATTGACAATAGACGCTGCCATAGGTGGCACACTGATGGATAAACCCTACAATGAGGCCTATCAACTTATCGAAAGTATGACCCAGAATCATTACCAGTGGGGAAGCGAAAGAACCTTCGTAGAGAAACCTCCAACGAAAGGCGACATGTACGAATTAAGTAGTCTTAACCATGTCAACACCAAGGTAGACGCTCTTACTCAAAAGATAGACAACTTGACCATAACACCCGCAACCACTGTGGCTGCCGTAGCACCAAACTACGAGATATGCGGAGTTCAAGGGCATGTTGCCCCAAAATGTCAACTCTTTACAGGAACCTCCACAGACCAGGTGAACTATGCTCAAGGAAACCCTTTACTCAAACACCTATAACCCAGGTTGGAAGAACCATCCTAACTTTTTGTACAAAAACAATAATGCATTGTATGCACCTAACTAAGCACCTGCTGTACCACCAGGATATCATAAAGCTGCAACAAATACTCAAAATTCTCCTAGGAAGTCGAACCTAGAAATAATGATGGAAAACTTCATAGCTACCCAAGCCCAAACAAATAAGGATTTCCTAAATCAAAACATACACACTAGTGAGCAAATCAAGCAGTTAGCAAACAAGGTAGATGCGTTAGCCACCCATAACAAAATGTTGGAAACACAAATCTCACAAGTGGCTCAACAACAAGCACCTACTGCTGCTCCTGCAGGCACGTTTCCTGGACAGCCGCAACCAAACCCGAAAGGTCATGCAAATGCTATTATACTACGAAGTGGGACAGAACTAGACGGACCGACCGACCCTAGAATTCAAAACCCATCCATGCACCAAGAGCCTGGTTAGGAAACTGAGAAGGAAGATGATCAAGAGGAAGATGAAAATCAAGAGTCCGTAAAGAAAGAAAAACCTTATGTGCCTCCACCACCGTATAAACCCCCTATCCCTTATCCTCAAAGACTTGTTAAATCTAAAAGTGTAGGGCAATTTAAAAAACTCATAGAGCTTCTAAAAGTACAATTGAATATCACAATACCCTTTACAGAAGCCATCACTCAAATGGCCTCATATGCTAAGTTTCTCAAAGAAATCTTATCTAACAAGAAGAAGATAGAGGATAACAGAACCATTACACTTACTGTCGAGTGTAGCACCATAATACAAAACAATATGCCTCATAAGATGAAAGACCCAGGTAGTTTCTCCATACCCTGTGTAATCGGAAAGTTTGTCATAGACAAAGCACTATGCGACTTAGGAGCCAGTACTAGTTTAATGCCCTTGTCTATATTCGAAAGGCTAAAAATGGGAGAACTAAGACCTACGAGGATGTCCGTATAACTTGCAGATCGCTCTGTTAAATTTCCCGTAGGTATGCTAGAAAACATTCCGGTACGCATAGGACAATTCTATTTCCTACTGATTTTATAATCATGGATATAAAAGAGGATTCCAACATCCCTGTCATATTAGGAAGACCATTCCTAGCTACAATCGAAGCTATTATAGATGTTAAGAAAGGCAAGCTAACCTTTGAAGTTGGTGACGAAAAAGTCAAATTCATTTTGACGCAATTCCTAAAGGCACCAGCTATAGACGATACCCGTTGTCTACTAGATATCATCGACGGATGTATAAGAGAAATGAAGAATGAACAAACATCATACTCCGAAATACTAAAAATTCCAAGGCTTCCTACTTTTGAAGATGAAAATTGGAGTGAGGAATACCAAGATGACAACCTAAGCGAATGTCTAGCACTAACGCCCGATCATATGCCTTGCCTAAAGAAACCAACCCTAGAACTTAAGACGCTACCCAAAAATTTAAGGTATGAATTCCTAGACACTAAACTCGAGCGACCTGTAATAGTCAATGCAAACTTAGGGTAGATAGAGACCTAAAAGCTCCTACACATTTTGAGAAAATACCCAACTGCTTTAGGCTACACAATATCTCAGATCTAAAAGTAATAAGCCCTTCCATATGCATGCATCGCATAATGCTAGAGGAAGACAGTAAGACCTCTAGAGAACATCAAAGAAGGATAATTCCCATTCTGAGTGATGTAGTAAAGAAAGAAGTGCAAAAGCTGTTAGAAGCAGGTATTATCTACCCAATATCTGATAGTCAATGAGTCAGCCCAGTACATGTCGTACCAAAGAAGGGAGGCGTCACAGTTGTCAATAATGAAAAAGGAGAATCTATAGCACAAAGAGTGGTTACTAGAAGTAGAATGTGTATTGATTATAGAAAATTAAACAAATCCACTCAGAAGGATCATTTTTCTTTACCGTTTACCGATCAAATGCTTGAACAATTGGCTAAGCATTCTCACTTTTGCTACTTAGACGGTTATTCGGGATTTTTCCAAATTCCTATTCATCCTGACGACCAAGAGAAAACGACCTTCACATGTCCCTATGGTACTTTCGCTTACCGACGAATGCCATTCGGGCTGTGTAACGCTCCCGTAACATTCAAAAGATGCATGATGTTAATTTTCGCTGATTTTATAGATGACATCATGGAAGTCTTCATAGACGATTTCTCTGTATGCGAACAGAGCTTTGAAGGTTGTTTATCGAATCTTGAAATGGTACTTAAAAGATGCGTAAAAGTGAACCTCGTGCTAAGATGGGAAAAATGCCATTTCATGGTCCGACAAGGGATCATACTCAGACACATAGTATCTGATAAGGGGATTGAAGTCGACAAGGCCAAAATAGAAGTTATAGAAAACCTTTAGCCTCCGAAAATCGTAAGAGAAATACGAAGCTTCTTAGGATACGCCGGTTTCTACCAGTGATTCATTAAAGATTTCTCAAAAATCACCAAACCTCTGACTGGCTTATTGATGAAAGACGCCGAATTCATCTTTGATGACAAATGCCTAACGGCGTTTGAACAACTGAAAATAGCTCTTACTAATGCACCTATCATGCAACCGCCCGATTGGAGATTACCCTTTGAAATCATGTGTGACGCTAGTGACTATGTTGTAGGTGCAATCTTAGGACAAAGAAAGGATAAGAAACTTCATGCAATATACTATGCAAGTAGAACCCTAGACCCTACATAGATGAACTACGCCACCACATAAAAGGAACTTTTAGCCGTAGTGTTCACTCTGGATAAATTTCGTTCCTACCTAGTAGGAGCAAAGATAATTATCTATACCGACCATGCTGCAATTAGGTATCTGTTAAACAAAAAGGACGCAAAACCAAGACTCCTAAGGTGGATCTTACTATTACAAGAATTTGACCTAGAAATCAAGGATAAGAGGGGCACTGGAAACGTCGTGGCCGATCACTTGTCAAGAATGGAAGGTATTGAACCTGAACGAGTGCCTATAAACGACGATTTCACGTACGAAAGACTCATAGCCCAACTGGAAAGAAATGCATCTAAATATGCATTAGCCCATAAGGATACCAAAATAAATGAGGCAGTGGAAGCAATTTTCACTAAAACCACACTGCCATGGTACGCTGACTTCGTCAACTACTTAGCAGCTGGGGTGCTTCCACCAGACTTTACTTACCAACAAAAGAAAATAATTCTTCCACGATCTTAAACATTACTATTGGGATGAGCCTCTGCTTTTCAAGAGAGGCGCCGACGGTAGAAAAAGTAATCTCCCACTGTCATTCTGCTCCCTATGGAGGACATGCAAGCACCTCGAAGACTGGCGCTAAGATCTTACAAACTAACCTCTTTTGGCCCACTATGTGGAAAGATGTCCACATTGCGATCATAAATTGCGACCGGTGTCAACGCACTGGCAACATATCTAGACGCGACGAAATGCCACTTAAAGGCATTTTGGAAGTAGAAGTCTTCGATGTTTGGGGAATTGATTTTATGGGACCATTCCCATCTTCTTTTGGTAACAAGTATATCCTTGTTGTGATCGATTATGTATCAAAATGGATTGAGGCCATAGCCTCTCCAACGAATGACACATGAGTGGTAATTAGACTCTTTAAGTGTATAATCTTCCCTAGATTCCGTGTGCCGAGACTTATCATCAGTGACGGTGGCTCCCATTTCATTTCAAGGATTTTTGAAAAGCTATTACTGGAATATGGAGTCCGGCACCGCGTAGCAACACCCTATCACCCACAAACGAGTGAACAAGTAGAAGTCTCGAACCGAGAAATTAAACAAATCTTAGAAAAGACGGTTGCCACCTCTAGGAAAGATTGGTCCTCAAAATTACACGGAGAACTGTGGGCATATAGGACAACTTATAAGACCCCAATAGGAACCACGCCTTTTAAGCTAGTTTATGGAAAATCATGTCATCTGCCGGTAGAATTAGAACATAAAGCATATTGGGCCATTAAGACCCTTAATCTCAATTATACTGCCGCAGGCGAAAAAAGAATATTAGACATCCATGAACTAGAAGAACTTAGACTAGATGCGTATGAGAATGCCTGGATCTATAAAGAAAGAAATAATAAATGGAACGACAATCGCATATCAAGGAAAGAGTTTAAGCAAGGCGACAAAGTACTTCTGTTTAACTCCCGCCTCAGACTCTTTCCTGAAAAACTTCGTTCTAGGTGGTCCAGTCCCTTCGAAATTACCAATGTCTTTCCAAATGGAGCGATAGAGATAAAGGGAAAAACGAGCGAACCATTTACAGTAAACAACCAGCGTTTGAAACATTACCACAACATTGACAACAATGATTTCATCGTAAATTTAAAGCTTGCAGAGCTGCCTGCTCATTCACAAGAATAACATATATTCTATTTCTGTCGAGCTTACGACAATAAACAAAGCACTTGGTGGGAAACAACCCACACTCTATCTTTAACTATTTAATTTAATTATCTAAATTTCTGATTATTACTATTGCTTATTTTTCATTCTTTCTTTCTTTCTTATTTCTCATAAAGTCAATCGGTATCTTTCTTTATTATTGACCATTACTAACTTAATGTTGTTATCTACTTGACTTTATCTAGCTACTGACCATCATAATGCAACAAGTAGATTACATGGATATAGTCTTCAGAGACAGAGCTCAAAGGAGACGTTTTAAGGGTCTAGCTCAGAGAGAAATGACACTAACTTTATACCCAAATGGATGCACCATGACCAAATTAGGTATAAGAGACAATGTCATGTTCCTAATTAACCAACTAGGCTGGGGACACCTTTTCCATCAAAAGAAAATTTAGTTCCTACAGTAGGTTGACGTTAGAATTCCCCATCAAAAGAAAAAGCCGCGTGGAATGTTAAGACATCGCTTGCAACGTGTCTGACTGCATATATGGAATAGTCTCCATACACTGGAACTGCTGTTTTGGAAAAGAAACAGTCAAGAGCTATAAAAGGTATTTAAAGATAGTCTGAGATTTTGTTGGTGATTCTCTGACTGTTTCTCAGCAAAAATTAATGAACCTTGACCAAGCATTTATTCCTACCGTTAATTCCTAAGCACGGGCTGGACTATTTAAAGGATGTAATAGCCCTCTTCTTCTCACAAGAGAAGCACTCCATTCCCTCAGAATCATGGGGTATGTTAAGGTTTGGGCAAGCTGCGCCTGGATCTGGTTTTGTGAGGGGTGCCTTTACAAATGTTTAGCTAAAAAGGGGGAGAGAAATACAGTGGGGTTGAGAATGTACCAGAAGCAAGCTGGTTGTGGTAGCAAACAGAAACTGGCGTCAGGCACAAAATCCACCAACTGGGTATACCACTTGTGTCTTGTGATCTGAGTTAAGAAGACAGTTGTGCCTTGTGATCTAAGTTACATTGCCTATGTACTCAGCATTACATACTCTTCAGGAAGCTCTCCTGTTGAGGGGAAGGGTTCTGGTATAACTGATTCTTGTACCTCTACTTCCTCATGTACACCAACTTTGGTGTTTGTGGTGGTGGAGTCAATGACAGAGATGAAGAGCATACCCATATTGGGATGTTTTGTCCAGTGCAAAGTTTATTTGTTTTAGCTAAAATTTGCCAAAGGGGGAGATTGTTAATACCTTAGGATTGGCATTAATTTTGTAAAACAAATAATGTAATCATCTCTGTTGTTTTAATATGTTGGGTTGAAGAAGTTCAACATTTGGACCAACATGTCAAGTACGATGTCACGACATCATGTCTGTGACATCGCACATGTGTAGAAAACTGAATTAATTAATTCAGTATATATTCTGGGATTAGTAAGGATATTTGGTGAATATCCTAACTCCCATGTGGAGGTCTTAAAGACTCAATTAGAAGATATATAGGCTCAAAATAAGGAGATATATATGGAGAGATTTTAGGATTGAAGACCTTGTTTGTAGCAGAAATTTTCTGCTGTATTTGTAACAGCAAAGAACAAGTTTGCTGCGATTTCTGAAGGCCCAAATCCAGTTGGGTGATTAGGTTATAAATAGCACATTGTAACCTAGTTTTTGTAAGCCTCTTAGAATGAAATTTTAGGGGTGTGTGTGAGGTAAACCTCCCAATCTGTGGGAAGGTTACCATGAGTTTCTTAGTGGTCAAAGCTGAGAATATTTGTAACTCAAAGCCTGTAGGCAAGAGTGATTTTGTTCTTGAATGAAGCTGTGAAGCAAGTTCAAGGTGTGTTAACATTACATTGTATTTGTAGTGATAGGAATGGAAACTGGAGGTTTCTATCTAGGAGTTCCTAGGTATAGATTGCATTGGGTAGGGATTAAGTGAAGAGTTGTAAACGGGGGAGTTTAACTCTGAATTAATACTGCTGATAGTGGATCTTCTTCCTGGCTTGGTAGCCCCCAGATGTAGGTCATGTTGGACTGAACTGGGTTAACAATTTCCTGTGTTTGTTTTCCTTCTGCATGTGTTTTTATTACTGTCATAACTCAGCTGGTATTCCAGTCAGCTTATCAAGATGATAACAGACCTGGTATATAGCCTTCTGTTTGAATGTCAATCAGAATGTTGTAACATTCATCAGTGACAGCGTATACTGAATAATAAGCAGGTTAGTTTCAGTTCAGTATTTATTTAAGTCTGTTCTCTTCAAGGATAACAGACCTTGCATCGAAGGATCATTGTGAAACTGTCAAACTGGATGTTTTGACAGTAGACACTGAAGGTTGATACTTGAGTAGAGACTAGTTGGTCTTTTACAGTACTGCAAACTTAGCACAGTCTGTTTCCAGGAACATAACAGAATCAACATATGTTCTGGCTGTCGAACTGAATGTTGTGACATTCATTCCCAACAGTATGAGCTAAAGTGTAGGATGATTGGTTTTTCTGTTTCAGTCTTTTTCTCAGGCTATTCTTCAAGGATTCAACAGCTGAGCCAAAATCCAGGAAACCAACTACTAACCTACAATTAATGAACCTAACAAATAGCCTAGTTGTTAGCAATCTAATAAATGGAAATTAGATTAACGTGTTCAACCTTTAATTCAGGAAATACAAGTAAAAGACAAACACACTGGAACAATGTAACAGATGATGTCCAAAATCAATAGTAAGACATCATGCTGATAACTGTGTAAGAAAACAACAGAAGTGAGTGCTAGGATTGATCTCTGTTGAGCCTTTCTTCCTGATGCACAGAACCAGGTGTTTATTCATTCTAGGGTGACATAGAATGAGATGTCGTGACATCTGTGAACGTGTGTATATTAGTACAGTGATTAATAACTGTCTTGCTGTATTAGTTACAATGTTAGATCAGATGTCATGACTTGGAGTAGAACATCTGAATTCTGACTACACCAGAATTTCAATTGGTATCAGAGCAGGCATCCTGTCTGTTTCTGGATGAGATCCATGGGTGATACTTTCTGGTATCTTGCAAGGAGTTATGTTAGTACTGATGCTGGAACCGGTGAAAGGTTCTGTAATCTCCCTGAGTGGTCCCTTGAAGTAGGGTGATGGATTGTTCATGACGGGAATGGTGTGTACCTGTCTCTGGAGGTTGGCAATTGGCCTATGTGTGGAACAGCTGTGCTAGTATTGAATCATATTCAAGCCTGGTATGTTCTTGGAGGCTGATATGGTGAAGGGTGTGTACATAAGTTGAGTTGTATTATGATTTCCGCTGCATAATACCTGGCAAAACTCAAACTCTGATGTAGTTTCTCCTCTTGTGGATGAAAGGTTGTTGTATTCAAGATTTCATCATAACCTACTGAAGATGTCAAGGATACTTGAGTCTCCTCAAGTCCACCCATCATGACGTTCTCTCTTCAGGATGGTAAGAATCACCTGATTACTGATTCCTTTGCACTCTTAGGCAGTGTATATGAAGACCTTGAAGATTTTCAAGGAAGGTTTGTTCCATGCAGGTGGTACTAATGTTCTATGTGATGTTAGAACATGTTGTTCAACAAGTATGCACCTACTGGTTGAAGAGCAGATGTTTTTAGGCGTCAAGCAAAGGAATACTTTTGTTTGGAACCTACTCCTGACCTGGAAGAGGAGACATCTGTGTGAGCTAAGTTGACTAGGGTAGGGTCAACTGTGTGTATGCTCAAGAAGGTCACTTTTAGAAGTCTGATCTCTAGAAGTGGAGCTGGTTGAGGTGTGACATTGTGCAATCCTTGTTGTGTGCCTTATTCCTGTAGACTGATCAGGGTTGGATAGTTGTTCCCTGAAGTACTAAGGTGTACTGGAAGACAAGTCCCTTGGATGATAGAAGTCAATAATGGGGTAACCTGACTGCTATTCCATCTAAGAGGATTGGGACCATGAATCTTGTTATTCAAACACCACGATTAGAAGTGGCAGTTCTTTCAAGGAGTGAGAATATGAAGATTCAGAGGTTGGTTGAGGTAGTATGCTCTGGAAATGCATATCTACTATGGACTGGTGTTGTTGTCTTTCACTAGTACTTATGGTCAGCTGGGATCTGATTGGTGTAATTGGAGCAAGCATAGGTATAACACATAGAGTTAGTGGCCACTAGTAGGGATGGTGTATGTCATGTTGAGACATGTCTGTACAATGCATGGATATTGGTGTGAAGTTTCCATGATTGTTAATTTGAGGGGGAGTTTTGGTTAACCTCCTCACATTTGGTCAGCCTAGGGTATGGTTGGCGGTTGACCTGTGTCACATGGGTTCTGGTGGCTGTGTGACACATTTGCAAGGAAGGATTCTGCTCTCTCATTCCTAAGGGTGAATCTAATCTGGAAAGAGTCTCAAGACTGTTGAGGTGCTTGCAAGTAGAAGATGTTGACACAAGAAGAGTACTTTCAAAGTATTCTTATGGTGGAAGTATCTGAAAGGATAATTGGGAAAGGATTTAAGATCAATGTCTACTTGTGTCAAGTACGAGTATTTAATTGATTATCCTTGGAGCTCAAGATAACTGATGTTCTTAAAGATGTTGGAACATCTCTTCTTCAAGACCCTGTGCAGAATCACAGGAAGGATAGTACATTGGTTTATGATCTATCTCTTTGGTGGCAGCAAAAGCGTATGATCTCTAAAAAGGTTTCCTGGCAAGAAACATGTTCAGCCTTGGTGTGTACAAGAAGAAGAAGGCATCATAGTCTTGATGGTGGCTACTTGGATCAGTGTGTTTCTGATCTAGGTGAGGAAGTGCATTGGCTAATGCACACTATGGAGTTAAGAACAAGTGGCAGCATTCTTGACATCATGGAAACAGCTTTGCTTTAGGAAGTGGAATCCTTGGCATAGCTGAAGGGATAGTTTCTAACTGGTCCTTCTGAAGACTCATGCATCAAAATGTCTGATGTCTTTGGAGAAGAAGCAGGGATTCATCAAGGTGTGAGCTTGGATGACTTAACTGCAAACCTGCAGGATGGAGGTTGTTCACTCAAACTTGGTTCGGCAATCAAGTCTATGAGAACATTGAACTCTTGTTCTGTGAAGGGAGGAAATTCTTTCAAGTGGCAGAAGAAGGAGCTGGATTCAACAGCCAGATGTCAAAACACAATGTTGTGACACTTGGTTCAACATCAGATTCTTAGTTGGTGAAGTGGCACATCAACTGGAGATAGAAGGGTCTACAGGGGTGTAGATTGGATACTTCAAAAAGGTCGTCCTCGTTGCAGTTCTTTGGAGTTGCTGGATAGAAAGGATGTTACATGTTCATGTCTTAGAAAATCTAAGTTTTGTTCAACATGTAGCTTGAAGTTCAAGTCTCACTTGGAAGGTCAGAATATCTTTGGGAGAGGTCTGATAGACGTGGAGAGGTCAAAGAATGGCATTTGACTTTTCATATGAGGATTCATGAAGGAGGTAATCAACCAGTGGCAGTTGGTCTATCTCAGAAGTGAGTTCGAAGAATCAAGATTGTCATACGGTGAACTGACTTGGGGTATTTTGCTTTTTATCGCAATGTCGCGGATAGCAAGAGTCGCCACCGACTTTTCTTTTATCCAATAAGGAAAGGTGGAAAAGAACAGGAAAGACCTCAATAGATTTTGGGTTCGGGAGGTACATTATACAAAGGGAAGGTATTAGCACCCTTTGTATCCATGGTTATCCATGGGCTCTTAATTGCTGGATCACTTATATTTTTGTCTGAAAAGTGTTGGTGAATTGTTTAAAAATGTTTCGAAAAGAGAGTTTAACTTTGTAATGATTCTCGTATGAATGTATACAAAGTATTTATCTCGTTTGATTTTGAAAAAAAAACAGTTTAGAAAAATATAACTTGGTAATGATTCTAGTATGAATGTATACCAAGTGGTGATTTTCTAGGACTTGCAAAGTGTGAGGGGTGGAAAATGTTTTAGGTTATGATCCAGTAATTGAGAGTTATACCTTCCTAAGGTCGTTATGGGCATTTCCTATCCTTATGAGGGTAAAACTGTCCTTACTATTGAGAAGTAAGTAGTTTTATCCTTTGGATGTAAAGGGGTCATTGTAGGGTCATCGATAGGTCATTGAAGGCAACAGTTGTAAGGATACCTTAGCATTCGAAGGGACGATCATCATTTAACCGTAGGCTACACCGAAGGGTCATCGAGGGACAAAATCGTATTTTCGAAGGCAACATCCGAGGGACCATGATTTATTTTATGATGATTTAACCGAAGGGTCTTTGCTAAGTGTATCCCTACATTCGCGGGACACGACCGTTATACCGTAATACCGTAGGGCAGCAAAGAGAGGTCCAAGATCACATATTTAAAGGCCGTATTTTACAATCAATTAGGCAATTAGGATGAATCTCCACATTAAAATCAATACATTAAAGTCAGCTAAGTAATTGAGGGTGGATCTCCACATTAAAATTAATACATTAAAATTAATTAGGTAATTTAGGGTGAAACTCCACAAAGGTATCCCACAAATAAAGTGGAAGACCTAAACAGCAATCTTTTCCTGGGGTGTGTGAACCTTTGCAATATTCAGCAAACGGGTTAGAATACCAAATCAGGGTGCAATCGAGGATTACACCGCAAAACGAACACAGCAGTATGCATGTCAGGCAACCAACGCAGAATTAACATAGAATAGATCAGATAAGCATAGGACATAACAACCAAAATATTAGCGACTGTCACGTTCGCCTCTGCCTCGCCTAGAGAAGGCCTAGCGAATATTCGCTACATGCTCGCTTAGCGATGTGCTAGCGAGCGGCTGCGGGTTTTGTATTTCAGAACAGTATAATCTCAGCATGCTGCAAGCTTTATGGTATTCAATTACAGAAATAATATGGTCACACATTCAGGATAGGCAGGCATACTTAAACTCACATGCAAAATCTAACTACATATCCAAAAATTCGATTATGATGCATTATGTATTTAGAGATTACAACTTGGAAGCATAAAACAATAGTGATGCGCAAAACCTGTTGCAGCTGAATTGTAACACTGAACTGGCAGATCGCTTTTGGTATCGGGTGGAGTTGGACGGCGGTAACTTCGGTGCGGATGAGCGGCCGTCAGGGTTTCTTTACTTCGACCTCTCTGGACTAGTCTTTAGGGTTTCTATGCCAGGGTCTCCGTCCGTCGTCGTCTGTTTTCGTTCCCCTTTTCATTACTGAAGTGTTGGTATTTATAATGCTCTTTTTTGTGACCTAATGGGCTCAGAGTGAAGCCCAGAATTTTCTGTTATCTGCCAGCTTTGCTAGGCGAGCGTGTAGCGAACGTTCGCTAGGCGAGCGTGTAGCGAACGTTCGCTAGGCGAAGGATTTGCTCTCCTAGCGAGCAGGCCAGTTTGGGCCATTTTCTGGATTGGGCCACTCGTGAGCTAGGCCTTTGTTCCTTTAAGATCAGTGTCATAAAAATGAGTCGGAGTGCCCTGAAAAATGTCTTAAAATATTAATGGGCAAATTTTGGGGTATGACAAAGATAATCAACATATGGCAGCTGATTATTCTTGAGGAAAGTCTGAGACAAATTACTTTTGAGCAGAAAAGTATTAAGTTGAAGACAAAAGGAGGTGTTTTCTATTCATCCCTTGGAGCTTGTGGTAGGAGTTCTGAGCCATCTATGGAAGATTATCTCTTGTAATGGGATGAAAATGTATATGTCCCAATGTATGTCTAGGTTCTTCTTGATCAAGCCAGTGACTCAGTGATATCTGAAGACTATCAGATGGTGTTCCTTGACATGTTATGAAGGGTGTCCCAGCTGATGTTAGAACATCTTGTGAAGTGGTCTTCTGTTCTGGTTAGAAGAGAGATTGACACAGAGTGTGAATGTGTTCAGCTAAGAGGGTTGAACAGAGGGTGTGCTCTTAAAGACATGAAGATGCGTCTTATGTTTTCCATTCATCAAGTGGTCTGGATTCTCTTTGAATCAGGAAGTATGTGAAGGTCCAACTTTGGGGTGTTGGATATGCTCATGTGTGACCTCCAAGTTTCAAGAGGAGAGTAGGGTGTCCATGACAGGGGGAGTTCTGTCCTTGAAACTGCAAGTAATCATCAAGCTTGTGGTCTGTGTGTACTCAGATAACTAGGTATGGCACCTTGTCAGTTATCAGGATGCTGTGATGTATGTCAAGGCTGAGTGAGCAGAAGAATGTTTGACCGGATGTCATGACATTGCCCTGGACAATGCTGTTAATTCCTTCTGAATCTTAAAGTCATTAGGAATTATAAGGGTGATGTGTCTAATTCTGATAAATCAGAATAAGCCTGATGGCTACAGCTGTGTGGTACAGGGGGAGTAACCATCTGCTGAAGTGTGGGAATTTGGCTGTAGCAGTGCCAGATGTCAAGTCTCTACTGGAGGTATGACAGGGGACTTGGGAAATGTTGAATGCTGGCAGAATGCAGGAAAAAGCCGCGTGGAATGTTAAGAACTCGCTTGCAACGTGTCTGACTGCATATATGGAATAGTCTCCATACACTGGAACTGCTGTTTTGGAAAAGAAACAGTCAAGAGCTATAAAAGGTATTCAAAGATAGTCTGAGATTTTGTTGGTGATTCTCTGACTGTTTCTCAGCAAAAATTAATGAACCTTGACCAAGCATTTATTCCTACCGTTAATTACTAAGCACGGGCTGGACTATTTAAAGGATGTAATAGCCCTCTTCTTCTCACAAGAGAAACACTCCATTCCCTCAGAATCATGGGGTATGTTAAGGTTTGGGCAAGCTGCGCCTGGATCAGGTTTTGTGAGGGGTGCCTTTACAAATGTTTAGCTAAAAAGGGGGAGAGAAATACAGTCTTGGGGTTGAGAATGTACCAGAAGCAAGCTGGTTGTGGTAGCAAACAGAAACTGGCGTCAGGCACAAAATCCACCAACTGGGTATACCACTTGTGTCTTGTGATCTGAGTTAAGAAGACAATTGTGCCTTGTGATCTAAGTTACATTGCCTATGTACTAAGCATTACATACTCTTCAGGAAGCTCTCCTGTTGAGGGGAAGGGTTCTGGTACAACTGATTCTTGTACCTCTACTTCCTCATGTACACCAACTTTGGTGTTTGTGGTGGTGGAGTCAATGACAGAGATGAAGAGCATACCCATATTGGGATGTTTTGTCCAGTGCAAAGTTTATTTGTTTTAGCTAAAATTTGCCAAAGGGGGAGATTGTTAATACCTTAGGATTGACATTAATTTTGTAAAACAAATAATGTAATCATCTCTGTTGTTTTAATATGTTGGGTTGAAGAAGTTCAACATCTGGACCAACATGTCATGTACGATGTCACGACATCATGTCTGTGACATCGCACATGTGTAGAAAACTGAATTAATTAATTCAGTATATATTCTGGGATTAGTAAGGATATTTGGTGAATATCCTAACTCCCATGTGGAGGTCTTAAAGACTCAATCAGAAGATATATAGGCTCAAAATAAGGAGATATATATGGAGAGATTTTAGGATTGAAGACCTTGTTTGTAGCAGAAATTTTCTGCTGTATTTGTAACAGCAAAGAACAAGTTTGCTGCGATTTCTGAAGGCCCAAATCCAGTTGGGTGATTAGGTTATAAATAGCACATTGTAACCTAGTTTTTGTAAGCCTCTTAGAATGAAATTTTAGGGGTGTGTGTGAGGTAAACCTCCCAATCTGTGGGAAGGTTACCATGAGTTTCTCAGTGGTCAAAGCTGAGAATATTTGTAACTCAAAGCCTGTAGGCAAGAGTGATTTTGTTCTTGAATGAAGCTGTGAAGCAAGTTCAAGGTGTGTTAACATTACATTGTATTTGTAGTGATAGGAATGGAAACTGGAGGTTTCTATCTAGGAATTCCTAGGTATAGATTGCATTGGGTAGGGATTAAGTGAAGAGTTGTAAACGGGGGAGTTTAACTCTGAATTAATACTGCTGATAGTGGATCTTCTTCCTGGCTTGGTAGCCCCCAGATGTAGGTCATGTTGGACTGAACTGGGTTAACAATTTCCTGTGTTTGTTTTCCTTCTGCATGTGTTTTTATTACTGTCATAACTCAGCTGGTATTCCAGTCAGCTTATCAAGATGATAACAGACCTGGTATATAGCCTTCTGTTTGAATGTCAATCAGAATGTTGTAACATTCATCAGTGACAGCGTATACTGAATAATAAGCAGGTTAGTTTCAGTTCAGTATTTATTTAAGTCTGTTCTCTTCAAGGTTAACAAACCTTGCATCGAAGGATCATTGTGAAACTGTCAAACTGGATGTTTTGACAGTAGACACTGAAGGCTGATACCTGAGTAGAGACTAGTTGGTCTTTTACAGTACTGCAAACTTAGCACAGTCTGTTTCCAGGAACATAACAGAATCAACATATGTTCTGGCTGTCGAACTGAATGTTGTGACATTCATTCCCAACAGTATGAGCTAAAGTGTAGGATGATTGGTTTTTCTGTTTCAGTCTTTTTCTCAGGCTATTCTTCAGGGATTCAACAGCTGAGCCAAAATCCAGGAAACCAACTACTAACCTACAATTAATGAACCTAACAAATAGCCTAGTTGTTAGCAATCTAATAAATGGAAATTAGATTAACGTGTTCAACCTTTAATTCAGGAAATACAAGTAAAAGACAAACACACTGGAACAATGTAACAGATGATGTCCAAAATTAATAGTAAGACATCATGCTGATAACTGTGTAAGAAAACAACAGAAGTGAGTGCTAGGATTGATCTCTGTTGAGTCTTTCTTCCTGATGCACAGAACCAGGTGTTCATTCATTCTAGGGTGACATAGAATGAGATGTCGTGACATCTGTGAACGTGTGCATATTAGTACAATGATTAATAACTGTCTTGCTGTATTAGTTACAATGTTAGATCAGATGTCATGACTTGGAGTAGAACATCTGAATTCTGACTACACCAGAATTTCACATTCAAAGAACATCACATAACCTTATTTGGAAAGGAACAGAACAAAACCTTCGTGTCCAAAGACACGACCGTTATACCGTAATACCGTAGGGCAGCAAGAGAGGTCCAAGATCACATATTTAAAGGCCGTATTTTACAATCAATTAGGCAATTAGGATGAATCTCCACATTAAAATCAATACATTAAAGTCAGCCAAGTAATTCAGGGTGGATCTCCACATTAAAATTAATACATTAAAATTAATTAGGTAATTTAGGGTGAAACTCCACAAAGGTATCCCACAAATAAAGTGGAAGACCTAAACAGCAATCTTTTCCTGGGGTGTGTGAACCTTTGCAACATTCAGCAAACGGGTTAGAATTCCAAATCAGGGTGCAATCGAGGATTACACCGCAAAACGAACACAGCAGTATGCATGTCAGGCAACCAACGCAGAATTAACATAGAATAGATCAGATAAGCATATGACATAACAACCAAAATATTAGCGACTGTCACGTTCGCCTCTGCCTCGCCTAGCGAAGGCCTAGCGAATATTCGCTACATGCTCTCTTAGCGATGTGCTAGCGAGCAGCTGCGGGTTTTGGATTTCAGAACAGTATAATCTCAGCATGCTGCAAGCTTTATGGTATTCAATTACAGAAATAATATGGTCACACATTCAGGATAGGCAGGCATACTTAAACTCACATGCAAAATCTAACTACATATCCAAAAATTCGATTATGATGCATTATGTATTTAGAGATTACAACTTGGAAGCATAAAACAATAGTGATGCGCAAAACCTGTTGCAGCTGAATTGTAACACTGAACTGGCAGATCGCTTTTGGTATCGGGTGGAGTTGGACGGCGGTAACTTCGGTGCGGATGAGCGGCCGTCAGGGTTTCTTTACTTCGACCTCTCTGGACTAGTCTTTAGGGTTTCTATGCCAGGGTCTCCGTCCGTCGTCGTCTGTTTTCGTTCCCCTTTTCATTACTGAAGTGTTGGTATTTATAATGCTCTTTTTTGTGACCTAATGGGCTCAGAGTGAAGCCCAGAATTTTCTGTTATCTGCCAGCTTTGCTAGGCGAGCGTGTAGCGAACGTTCGCTAGGCGAGCGTGTAGCGAACGTTCGCTAGGCGAAGGATTTGCTCGCCTAGCGAGCAGGCCAGTTTGGGCCATTTTCTGGATTGGGCCACTCGTGAGCTGGGCCTTTGTTCCTTTAAGATCAGTGTCATAAAAATGAGTCGGAGTGCCCTGAAAAATGTCTTAAAATATTAATGGGCAAATTTTGGGGTATGACAGCTGCCCCTGTTCAATATTCTTGAACCGAGAGAGTCAGAATGGTATGTACGCCATTCGTGGTCTGGAGGTGGAAGATTATTGAACACTCAGGATGCCCCAGAAATTTGCACTTGTCAATTAGTTAGTCTTGATGGAGATGGGTTTAAAAATGCCATCTAGGAAGTTTGATGATGAGAGCTTCAGAGTACGTCGTACGTTAGAAGATATCTGAAGTCATGGGTGTCACTGGGTCATACGCTAGACCGTATAGTGAGTCATTCATTAGGCCGTCGACTTCACTGGGGAGTTAGAATGGGTCATACGCCGCTGGGGATAACAGATCAGAATGGATCATACGCTAGATCGTATCTGAGTTGCAGAATGGGCCGTCTGTTAGGCTGTATCTGACGAAAAGTAGTCGTACGCTAGACTACACCTCGGGATGTACCGTACGCTAGGTAGTATCTGAGGAATGAAGATCCGAATGGGTCGTACGCTAGACCGTATTGTTGGAGGAGTAATATGTTGTGCCAAATCAAAATGAGATAAGAATCCGAATGAGTCATACACTGCTGGGGATAAAGGATCAGAATGGATCGTACGCTAGATCGTATCTGAGTTGCGGAACGAGCCGTCCGTTAGGCTGTATCGTTACTGGGGGTGAAGGATCAGAATGGATCGTAAGCTAGATCGTATCTGAGTTGTAGACTGAGCCGTCCGTTAGGCTGTACCTGATGATGAAGGGGGTAGTCATACGCCAGACTACACTTCAGAATGTACCGTACGCTAGGTAGCATTTGAGGCCTTGAAGGTCCAAATGGGTCGTATGCTAGACCGTATTGGAGTTGTTGAAGGTCAGAATGGATCGTACGTTAGATCGCATCTGAGTTGAAAGAGTCATATGTTGAGCTGAATCAGAATGAACCGCATGCTAGGCTATATCTGATAGTATTTGTATATGTTGTATTTGCAATAAATGTCTGGGATGGGCTTATAGATGCCATCGTTAGGAGGATGTCAGAATGAATGTTGACATGGAGTATATCTGAAAGATGTAGTTGAATCCTGAACGTAATTGATGAGGATGTCCGTCTGAATGGACCTTTGTTTTGACTGTATCAGGAGGATAATTAACCTGAAAAATAAAGTCAGCTTCATGCCATGTCATGATGCATGAGATGTTTTATGCTTTCGAAAATAACTGCGAACGATGTATGCATGCGTATGCGGTGAAATGATGTAATGAATGAATTATGCATCTGAAAAGTTCTTCCTGAGGACTCTACTGAGGAAATAAATCTCAGTCTTTTGGTTGGAGATATTTGTATTGATGACCCTGTCTCAGCTGGGGTATGTGATTTCTGTCTGATGGTAGAAACATTCGACAGAGCCTGGCTGGGGGTGGAAGAGACGACCAATTTGTCTAGTAATGCCAATTGCTTTTGGGGAATAACTGGCTTTTGTTGGGGAATAGAACTAGCAACGGGATTCATCGGAAAGCATGGTTAGACCTTATCCACGATCCTGAAGTCTTTTAGTAACTGCCATTGCTATTTTATGCATGTATTTTGATAAACATTGATCATATTCAAATGCATATATCAATTCAAGTTAAATCAATGGACGTTTACGCAAACAAAACAGAGAAAGTAAAGCAAAAGCATCTTTTTGGAAATGAAATTGTATTGATTTTGAACGAGGGCCTATAAACAGGCAATTTGTGTACAAGGAGACAGCAATCCTAGTAAGAGGAAATTGTCAGGCAAACAAAGAGAAAGCTATGCAGAAAAAGTCCTATTGATTCTAATAACACTACTGTCATTATGTCTTCAAGCATCTCATCTCCTGCTGTCGGATAGAAGTGATTGGCTTGTTCGGTTCCTTTGACTTGGTTGAAGGTGACTGAGAACGGGACATAGTCATATGCTTTAATCCCTAATTTTTGCCTGGACCGCCTTTTCAGGTTTTCAGTCCACCAGGATACCCTTTTTTGCTCAAGCCGCCTTTTCAGGTTTTCGACTTGCCGGGTGTACATTTTTATATGTTTATCCCTAATTTTTGCCCGAACCCTTTTGGTTCGCCGGGATGCCCTTACTTTTGCCTAGGTACGTCGACCTAGCGGGTCTCTTTTATGCGTAGTATTTTTTTACTATGTCTGCGTTCACGGGATGTGGGAAGTCTTCGCCATCCATCGTAGCAAGTATCATGGCTCCACCGGAGAATACCTTCTTAACTACAAATGGCCCTTCGTATGTGGGAGTCCATTTGCCCTTGGGATCACCTTGTGGTAGAATGATACGCTTTATTACCAAGTCGCCAATTTGATACACCTGTCTCTTGACTCTTTTGTTAAATGCCTGGGTCATGCGTTTCTGATATATCTGCCCATGACAAACAGCCGCAAGCCTCTTCTCATCAATCAAATTTATCTGATCGAGTCGAGTCTGAATCCATTCATCTTCATCTAAGCCCGCCTCTTTCATGATTCTTAGAGAGGGAATCTGAACTTCCACTGGTAAGACGGCTTCCATTCCGTAGACTAAAGAGAAAGGAGTTGCCCCTGTCGAAGTGCGTACTGAAGTGCGATAACCATGAAGAGCAAATGGTAACATCTCATGCCAGTCTTTGTACGTTACTGTCATCTTTTGTATAATCTTCTTAATATTCTTATTAGCAGCCTCCACGGCGCCGTTCATCTTTGGCCGGTACGGAGAAGAGTTATGGTGTTTTATTTTGAACTGCGTGCAGAGTTCAGTAATCATCTTGTTGTTCAAATTGGTACCATTGTCAGTGATAATTCTTTCAGGAATGCCATACCGACAAATGAGACCATTCTTGATGAACCGTGCCACCATATTCTTGGTGACAGAAGCAAATGAGGCCGCCTCTACCCACTTTGTAAAGTAATCAATAGCCACGAGGATGAAGCGATGTCCATTAGAAGCCCTAGGTTTAATCTCTCCAATCATATCAATGCCCCATATTGCAAAGGGCCAAGGGGCTGTCAACACGTTCAATGGAGCAGGAGGTACATGTACTTTGTCCGCATAGATCTGGCACTTGTGACAGGTTCTGGAGTGATGGTGGCAATCAGCTTCCATGGTAGACCAATAATACCCTGATCTCAGAATCTTCTTGGCCATCGTATGTCCACTAGAATGAGTCCCAAAAATACCGTCATGTATGTCTTCCATAATCTTTTCTGCTTCCTTTTTATCCACATAGCGAAGCAGAGTCGAATCATGATTACGTTTGTATAATACTCCATTACTCAAAAAGAATTTAGCGGAGAACTTCCTCAGGAATTTTTTGTCATTGATGGATGCCCCTTCAGGGTATTCCTGAGCTTCTAAATATCTTTTTACTTCGTGGAACCAAGGTTTTTCCCGTACTCCCTCAGTGTTAAGTTCATAACAGTATGCCGGTTCATCTAATCGTTCAATAGCGATCCTGGGAGCTTCATTGTCCCATCTGACTCTGAACATAGATGACATGGTAGCCAGTGCGTCCGCCAACTGGTTCTCTTCTCGTGGAATATGTTCAAATGTAATCTCTTCGAAGTATGGGATTAACGTCATCACCCGCTCTCGATAAGGGATGAGATTTGGATGTTTAGTATCCCATTCTCCTTTGATCTGACTGATTACCAAGGCTGAATCTCCGTACACTCTCAAAAACTTGATTCGCAGGTCTATAGCAGCCTTGAGTCCCAAAATACATGCTTCATACTCAGCCATATTATTGGTACAATGAAAACATAGTCTAGCAGTGAAAGGTGTATGGTAACCCCTGGGAGAAATAATTACGACACCAACATCGTTGCCCAACGCATTAGAAGATCCATCAAAAACCATAGTCCATCGGGATCCCGGTGCGGGTCCTTCATCCGGTCCATGTTCTTCATGATTGGTAACAAACATGACATCTTCATCTGGAAACTCAAAATTCATAGATTGGTAATCATCCACCGCTTGATGAGCCAAATGATCAGCTAGCACGCTTCCTTTGATTGCTTTCTGAGTAATATACTGGATGTCATACTCTGTTAAGATCATCTGCCATCTTGCTATTCTTCCGGAGAGAGCGGGTTTCTCAAATATGTATTTGATAGGATCCATCTTAGAAATCAATAAAGTGGTGTGATTCAACATATACTGTCTCAGTCGGCGAGCAGCCCAGGCCAAAGCACAACAAGTTTTCTCGAGCAGTGAGTATCTTGTTTCACAGTCGGTAAACTTTTTGCTAAGGTAGTATATGGCATGCTCTTTTCGACCAGACTCGTCATGTTGTCCCAACACGCACCCCATTGAATTTTCTAACACGGTTAAATACATGATTAGAGGTCTTCCTTCAACTGGTGGCATCAGAATTGGAGGTTCTTGAAGATACTTCTTGATTTTGTCAAAAGCTTCTTGACATTCCTCATTCCATATCATCTCTTGATTTTTCCTCAGTAGCTTGAAGAGGGGTTTGCAGGTGGCGGTCAAATGGGAGATAAATCGGGCAATGTAATTCAAGCGTCCCAAGAAACCTCTGACTTCTTTATCTGTACTGGGAACTGGCATTTCTTGAATAGCTCTCACCTTGGCCGGGTCAACCTCAATCCCTTTACCACTGACAATAAAGCCCAGGAGTTTGCCGGACCTTACCCCAAAGGTGCATTTGTTCGGGTTCAACCTCAACTTGTATTTCTTCAACCTCTCGAACAGTTTGTATAAATGATCGAGATGTTCCTCCTCAGTATGAGATCTGGCTATCATGTCATCCACATATACTTCTATTTCATGATGGATCATATCATGGAACAAAACCACCATAGCACGCTGGTACGTTGCCCCTGCATTCTTTAAACCAAATGGCATTACTTTATAACAGAACGTGCCCCATTGCGTCACAAACGTAGTTTTCTCCATGTCCTCAGGCGCCATCTTAATCTGGTTGTAACCTGAGAATCCATCCATGAATGAGAACACCTTGTGTTGAGCGGTGTTATCTACCAGAACATCAATGTGCGGGAGTGGAAAGTCATCCTTGGGACTCGCTTTATTCAGGTCTCGGTAATCTACACACATTCGCACCTTACCATCCTTCTTTGGCACTGGTACCACATTAGCAACCCATTGAGGATAAGAAGTAACAGCCAGAAAACCTGCATTAAATTGTTTCATCACCTCGGCTTTGATTTTCTCAGACATTTCAGGACGCATGCGACGAACCTTTTGCTTAACAGGACGACATTCTTCCCTCGTTGGCAGTCGATGCACTACTATATCGGTATCCAGTCCTGGCATGTCTTCATAAGACCAAGCAAAAATCTCTACATAGTCATGCAACATCTGAATCAACCTTCTCTTGACACTGTTTTCCAAGCCTGCTCCTATTTTGACTTCTTTCTTGTTTACTTCAGTACCCAGATTTACAGTCTCAACTGACTCCTCGTGTGGCTGTATAGTCCTTTCTTCCTGCAGTAACAGTCTGGCAAGTTCTCCAGGTACTTCACAATCTTCCTCACTTCCGTCCTCGGCTTGGTAGATCGGATTTTCAAAGTCATAATGAACAGTAGTAGAACTATTGTCAACAGGATCCAGAGTGGGTATGGATCTGCAATTCATTACGTGAGTGTGTGTAAGAAAACATAGCTCGTTTGGAAGATGACAGAAAAGATAAAGAGCGCAATATTTGAATGCAAAAAGTCCATTGATTTATTGAATATGAATATGCTTATGAAGATGACAAAACCCTTAACAAATTAGCTATTGTGCCCCGGGCATAGACACAACGCTTGGAGAAGTTCAATTGTAAAAAAAACAAAAATTTGCAACACTAAAATAGACAATAACAATTACTCCTGACTAAAGGAAATCGGGATAGTGTCTTCAGCCTTCCAATTATTGAGTTCGTCACCAATTGTTGGGAAAATCCAGCTATCCAGGTCGCAATCGCTGTCAGCATCTTCTACAGCATTAATTTGACTCTTGTCAGAGCTGAACCCCAGGCCAAATTTGTCAGACTTGTACGGTACGTCGATCAATTGACCCCAGCCAGTACGACCACCATCTTCAACCACGGCTTGAGCGTCCTTCAGAGAAATCATAGCAGGAGGAGCACGAATAACCTTGGGTACACAGGAAGTTGGCTTAAGGACAGGATTGGTCGGAGGAACTACTTCAAATGACTGACAAGGAGTCTCAATGAATTCACCATCCATCTCGACGTATCTGAAGGTATGCACACTACTGACAATGTACTCTTCTTCTCCACACACGGTGACAATTTTGCCCTTTGTGGGATACCTCAACTTTTGATGGAGAGACGAGGCTACAGCGCCTGCCCCATGAATCCAAGGGCGTCCCAGTAAGCAGGAATAGGCAGGACGAATGTTCATTACATGGAAGGTAGTGTTGAAGACTTGAGGTCCTATCTTGATAGGAAGGACTACTTCGCCATGGACAATACTCTTCGCACCATCGTAAGCACGTACCACAATGTCACTAGGTTTCAGTTCAATGCTTTTACAATCCAGCTTATCCAGCACAGCTGTCGGCAGCACATTCAAGGAAGAGCCATTATCGATCAACACATGAGACAAAGTGATTCCCCTACACTCAATGGAGATATGCAGGGCTTTATTGTGATTCTTTCCTGCTGGTGTCAGATCAGCGTCGGAAAAGCATAGGCCATTATCAACAGCCAAGTGAGCAACATAATGTTCGAACTGATCGACAGATGTCTCCTGAGGTACATGAGCGGTCTTCAAGAATTTTATCAATGCATTGGCATGAGGTTCAGAAGATAACAGCAAGGATAACATCGAGATCTTAGACGGGGTATGCCCCAACTGTTCTACAACATCAAAATCACTCTTGCGAATGATTTTCAGCACTTCTTCCATTTCTTGTTTGGCAACATCTTTGGGAGTAACTTCGACCGGTGTCTCTGACTGAGAAGGATTGACTGGTTCCTTTCCTCGAGTTTCAAGGACAGGAGGTGAGATTTCTGGAGAGAAGATCCTTCCACTTCGAGTAATTTTACTAGTCCCAACGATGCCATTAGGATTAGTAGAATTGTCAATTTGCTTTACGCCATGGACGTAAACATCACCGCCATAATTCCACGGAATAGCTTTGCTTGAGGAATACGGGATCGGGCCAGATGCAGTAATGATTAGGGGAGCTACCCTGGGGTCAACAGTAATCTTCACAGGCGCCCTAGTAGCGGTAATCTTCACTGGAAATTTGGACCTAGCAATCACAGATATTTCTTCAATAGGGTTTTCCGCCTTAGGAATCTTTTCGAAGAGAACTGTACGATCATCCATCAGCCGTTGAATACCATTCTTCAATTCCCAACAATCATCTGGTTGGAATATACAGAGATTGCAATCTTCAGCACAACCTGGAAATAAACCAGCTTGCAATAAATTCCTCTTTATGATCGGGAGAGGAGATGTTAAGTCCGCCACATTGGAAACGTGATCGTCGTCATCCACGGCATTAACCGTCTTGTCATGATTAGGCATAGGAGCAGTGATGACATTAGGGGTCTCCGGAGGCTCAAACTCAATTTCTCCAGCTTCGATCATATCCTGAATCTTATTCTTCAAGGACCAGCAATCGTTTGTGTCATGCCCGGGGCTATCGGAGTGATATGCACACCTGGCATTAGGGTTATAACGAGAAGAAGTAGTGTTGGGATTCGTAGGAGGATCTCTGAGGGTGATCAAATTTGCCTTTAGCATTCCCTGCAGTGCCTGTGCCAAGGTCATATTGATCCTGGTAAACTGCCTTCTTTGCCTGTCTTGTTTGGGCTGGAAGTTTTGAGATGGTGGTGCTGCAATCGTAACTGCTCTGATGTCATGGTCACGGTTTTTCTTGTTACGACCCTTTTGACCGTACACAGCATTTGATTCATTCCTCCCCTGATAGGACCTTTTGGTGCTTGCAGAGGCAGCCGCCTGTATCTTTCCACTTCGGATGCCGCTTTCAACACGTTCACCTGTCAATATAAGTTCAGTGAAACCTGATGAAGAACTTCCCAGTAGATGGCTGTAGAATGGGCCGGTCAGTGTGCCCATGAACATATCCACCAATTCTCTGTCAGTCATAGGGGGTTTGACTCTGCCAGCCAAATCTCTCCACTTTTGAGCATATTCTTTAAAGCTTTCTTTAGATCCCATAGTCATATTCTGCAGCTGTAGCCGGGTAGGCGCTAGTTCAGAGTTATACTGGTACTGTTTATAGAAAGTTGTTGCTAAATCAGTCCAGGTGCGGATGTCAGAGCTCTCGAGCTGATAATACCATTCCAACTGTGTGCCAGACAGGCTCTCTTGGAAGAAATGGATCCATAGCTTCCTGTCAGTGGTATGCGGCTGAATCTTTCTCACATAAGCTCTCAGATGCATCTGAGGACAGGACGCACCATCGTACTTAGTGAAAGTGGGGATTTTGAATTTGCGAGGAATGGTCACATCGGAGACCAGACCCAAACTTTCGAAATCCAGACCGGGCGCCTTCTGACCCTCCATAGCTAGCATACGTTCTTCCAGCAACTTGTACTTATCATCTCTTGGAGAGTACTGTTCATTTTCATAATCTTCATCGTCGTCCTCAGGGTTGAAGAGATCGACATTCTCCTCTTCTGAATCATTCTCTGTCTCCTCTTCTGGACCATTCGGGATCCCAAACTTGACTCCTGCGGCCTGTCCTTTACGCCTTCTTCCCGGGTTAATGAAACTTACAGCTTTCTTGTCTTTCTTCTTTTCGAGCAAAAGAGCCTTCAGTTCCTCCTGCCCCTTGGATAAGCTTAGCATCATCTCCTTGAATTGAGCATTCTGAGTCTGGAGATCTTTGACAGTTTGTTCGAGATCCATTTTTCTGTTTAGAAGGAAGACCGTGAGAACATTGAACTTGTAGAATACCTGTTATGCAGTGTTATGTTATGCTATGCAATGTATGAAATGTTTTTAAGGACTTTTGGAATTTAACTTTGCGTAAATCACCAACAAGAGAGAAATGTTTATTGCTAATTTCTTTGACCAATGTTCATTACAAAAGGAATAATAATAAAAATACAATGAAAGCTCAAGTCTCCCAGGGGCGGCTTCTTTTTGGGCGAAGATACGCATTGAGTCTTCGCTCCTCATTAAGCTGACTGGTAAGTTCTAACACTTTCTTCCTTTCTGCGACGAACTGAGTCTCGAAAGTATCCCTTTCTTCTCTCAACTGGATCCAGGATCTCTTTAGTTCCTCAACATTGGTAGGCATATCTGGATAAGGAATGATCTGAGGAGCACCTCCTTCAGCTTCAGGTTCGACAATCTGAGGTCCGATTGCAAGATATGGCATGACAAGTTCACGAGCTCTGGCGCGTACCCATCTGAGATAAGGTTCCATAGGAATAGAATTTTTCTGTCCTAACGTACCTCTCTTCACCATGCCCCAAGCTCGTACAAATCTTTGACGGAGGCCTTGGGAATCGTTGTCATAGTCGAACACAATGCCTTCGATGATCATTTCATGTGGACCATCTCTTCGAGCACAACCAAACTGTCGCAGAGCTAAAGCAGGATTATAAGTAATACCTCCTCTTATTCCTAGGAGTGGTACATTAGGGAACTCGCCACAACGGTCAATGATGGTAACATTTTCCTTGAACTGAGGACACCAACAGATGTCTGGGTGGGAGAGCGACATTATCCTTTGAGACCATTTCAAATTCTGCTCGTTCTTCAAGACCGATTGAGGAAGGTGCGAAATAAACCACCTAGACAACAAAGGTATGCAGCACATGAGAGTCCCTTGCTTCTTCATGGTACGAGTGTGGAGGGAATGCAAAATGTCTCCCAGCAAGGTAGGTACAGGGTTATGAGTGAGAAATATCTTAATAGCATTCATGTCTATGAATTGGTCTGGATTAGGGAATAACACCAAGCCATAGATTAGCAATGCCAGGATGTCTTCGAAAGCACGGACATTCATAACTTTTAAGAATTCTCGGGCCTTATTTGTCAGGAATTTGGCAAGTAAACCCTTAACTCCACTCCTTGTTACCCAATTAGCTTTAATGTCGGACTTCGTCATGTGTAAAGCTGCGGCAACTTCTTCAGACTTCGGAACCTTTTCTAAACCACTGAACGGTAGTTGATCAAGGATAGGTATCCCAAGCAGTCTGGAGAATTCTTCCAATGTGGGTACCAACTGATAATCTGGGAATGTGAAGCAATGATGTTTAGGGTCGAAGAACTGGAATAAAACTCTCATCATATCTTCTTTGAACCCAGTGGTAACTAAATTGAGAAGAGAACCATGTCTCTTGATGAACTGCGCATGATCGGAAAGTTCTGACACTAAGTTCTTGAGTTGAGGAGAGATTGCTACAAGATTAATCCGGATGGTCTTCCTGGAAGCCATAACCTGTCTAACAGAGCAAAGATAAATCCCTAAGTCCTTGAAATGGTTAGCAAAATGTCATGATGTTATGATGTTATGATGTTATGATGTTATGAGGTTATGAGGTTAAATAAATAACAAGCACAAACAAGTCACACAACAATCACTCCTAAGTTTTAAGGCTTGCATGAGTTCCATAGGTAAGTACCCTCCCTACTGAAGTTTGGTTGGTTCAACCTGTCCTAGAATAGTAACCGGGTTCTAAAAGGATCTCAAATCATCGACCTTTCTTTAAGTCCACTTCAGTGCAACACCAAGTGGTTGACCAAAGCTTCCCTAAAGTCCAATCTCAAAGAGTGTAGTATCGAGTCTCAACCAACCCCAGTCGGAACCGAAGTTAGTTATCTCACTACTTTCTAATGGCCAGGATGAGTCAATTAGGGTTCTAAAGGTCTGGTTAATGCTTTGATGACACCACGCGGAAGCCAAATTTTTCCTCAAGTAAACATGAGGAACATCAGGACATCCAAAGCGTCACATTAACCGTAGCCATCATTTTGACCATTCCAGTATACGCCGGATAGTCGCGATGATCTATTGCTACTTACCTAAGGTACACTAGATCCGGGTGTAGGATCTTTCACTCAAGAATACCCAAGCAATCCCTTAAAAGTAAATAAGACAATTTTAAATAAGTGATCTTGTTTTTTAAGGTAACCTCTCTTGTAATCCTCCCCAGCAGAGTCGCCAGTTCTGTCATACGGTGAACTGACTTGGGGTATTTTGCTTTTTATCGCAATGTCGCGGATAGCAAGAGTCGCCACCGACTTTTCTTTTATCCAATAAGGAAAGGTGGAAAAGAACAGGAAAGACCTCAATAGATTTTGGGTTCGGGAGGTACATTATACAAAGGGAAGGTATTAGCACCCTTTGTATCCATGGTTATCCATGGGCTCTTAATTGCTGGATCACTTATATTTTTGTCTGAAAAGTGTTGGTGAATTGTTTAAAAATGTTTCGAAAAGAGAGTTTAACTTTGTAATGATTCTCGTATGAATGTATACAAAGTATTTATCTCGTTTGATTTTGAAAAAAAAACAGTTTAGAAAAATATAACTTGGTAATGATTCTAGTATGAATGTATACCAAGTGGTGATTTTCTAGGACTTGCAAAGTGTGAGGGGTGGAAAATGTTTTAGGTTATGATCCAGTAATTGAGAGTTATACCTTCCTAAGGTCGTTATGGGCATTTCCTATCCTTATGAGGGTAAAACTGTCCTTACTATTGAGAAGTAAGTAGTTTTATCCTTTGGATGTAAAGGGGTCATTGTAGGGTCATCGATAGGTCATTGAAGGCAACAGTTGTAAGGATACCTTAGCATTCGAAGGGACGATCATCATTTAACCGTAGGCTACACCGAAGGGTCATCGAGGGACAAAATCGTATTTTCGAAGGCAACATCCGAGGGACCATGATTTATTTTATGATGATTTAACCGAAGGGTCTTTGCTAAGTGTATCCCTACATTCGCGGGACACGACCGTTATACCGTAATACCGTAGGGCAGCAAAGAGAGGTCCAAGATCACATATTTAAAGGCCGTATTTTACAATCAATTAGGCAATTAGGATGAATCTCCACATTAAAATCAATACATTAAAGTCAGCTAAGTAATTGAGGGTGGATCTCCACATTAAAATTAATACATTAAAATTAATTAGGTAATTTAGGGTGAAACTCCACAAAGGTATCCCACAAATAAAGTGGAAGACTTAAACAACAATCTTTTCCTGGGGTGTGTGAACCTTTGCAATATTCAGCAAACGGGTTAGAATACCAAATCAGGGTGCAATCGAGGATTACACCGCAAAACGAACACAGCAGTATGCATGTCAGGCAACCAACGCAGAATTAACATAGAATAGATCAGATAAGCATAGGACATAACAACCAAAATATTAGCGACTGTCACGTTCGCCTCTGCCTCGCCTAGCGAAGGCCTAGCGAATATTCGCTACATGCTCGCTTAGCGATGTGCTAGCGAGCGGCTGCGGGTTTTGGATTTCAGAACAGTATAATCTCAGCATGCTGCAAGCTTTATGGTATTCAATTACAGAAATAATATGGTCACACATTCAGGATAGGCAGGCATACTTAAACTCACATGCAAAATCTAACTACATATCCAAAAATTCGATTATGATGCATTATGTATTTAGAGATTACAACTTGGAAGCATAAAACAATAGTGATGCGCAAAACCTGTTGCAGCTGAATTGTAACACTGAACTGGCAGATCGCTTTTGGTATCGGGTGGAGTTGGACGGCGGTAACTTCGGTGCGGATGAGCGGCCGTCAGGGTTTCTTTACTTCGACCTCTCTGGACTAGTCTTTAGGGTTTCTATGCCAGGGTCTCCGTCCGTCGTCGTCTGTTTTCGTTCCCCTTTTCATTACTGAAGTGTTGGTATTTATAATGCTCTTTTTTGTGACCTAATGGGCTCAGAGTGAAGCCCAGAATTTTCTGTTATCTGCCAGCTTCGCTAGGCGAGCGTGTAGCGAATGTTCGCTAGGCGAGCGTGTAGCGAACGTTCGCTAGGCGAGCGTGTAGCGAACGTTCGCTAGGCGAAGGATTTGCTCGCCTAGCGAGCAGGCCAGTTTGGGCCATTTTCTGGATTGGGCCACTCGTGAGCTGGGCCTTTGTTCCTTTAAGATCAGTGTCATAAAAATGAGTCGGAGTGCCCTGAAAAATGTCTTAAAATATTAATGGGCAAATTTTGGGGTATGACAAAGATAATCAACATATGGCAGTTGATTATTCTTGAGGAAAGTCTGAGACAAATTACTTTTGAGCAGAAAAGTATTAAGTTGAAGACAAAAGGAGGTGTTTTCTATTCATCCCTTGGAGCTTGTGGTAGGAGTTCTGAGCCATCTATGGAAGATTATCTCTTGTAATGGGATGAAAATGTATATGTCCCAATGTATGTCTGGGTTCTTCTTGA
The DNA here is from genome assembly GCF_024323335.1 of Lathyrus oleraceus. Lineage (NCBI taxonomy): Eukaryota > Viridiplantae > Streptophyta > Magnoliopsida > Fabales > Fabaceae > Lathyrus > Lathyrus oleraceus. Next base: position 217,990,856 of record NC_066585.1, read on the forward strand.
TCAAGCCAGTGACTCAGTGATATCTGAAGACTATCAGATGGTGTTCCTTGACATGTTATGAAGGGTGTCCCAGCTGATGTTAGAACATCTTGTGAAGTGGTCTTCTGTTCTGGTTAGAAGAGAGATTGACACAGAGTGTGAATGTGTTCAGCTAAGAGGGTTGAACAGAGGGTGTGCTCTTAAAGACATGAAGATGCGTCTTATGTTTTCCATTCATCAAGTGGTCTGGATTCTCTTTGAATCAGGAAGTATGTGAAGGTCCAACTTTGGGGTGTTGGATATGCTCATGTGTGACCTCCAAGTTTCAAGAGGAGAGTAGGGTGTCCATGACAGGGGGAGTTCTGTCCTTGAAACTGCAAGTAATCATCAAGCTTGTGGTCTGTGTGTACTCAGATAACTAGGTATGGCACCTTGTCAGTTATCAGGATGCTGTGATGTATGTCAAGGCTGAGTGAGCAGAAGAATGTTTGACCGGATGTCATGACATTGCCCTGGACAATGCTGTTAATTCCTTCTGAATCTTAAAGTCATTAGGAATTATAAGGGTGATGTGTCTAATTCTGATAAATCAGAATAAGCCTGATGGCTACAGCTGTGTGGTACAGGGGGAGTAACCATCTGCTGAAGTGTGGGAATTTGGCTGTAGCAGTGCCAGATGTCAAGTCTCTACTGGAGGTATGACAGGGGACTTGGGAAATGTTGAATGCTGGCAGAATGCAGGAAAAAGCCGCGTGGAATGTTAAGAACTCGCTTGCAACGTGTTTGACTGCATATATGGAATAGTCTCCATACACTGGAACTGCTGTTTTGGAAAAGAAACAGTCAAGAGCTATAAAAGGTATTCAAAGATAGTCTGAGATTTTGTTGGTGATTCTCTGACTGTTTCTCAGCAAAAATTAATGAACCTTGACCAAGCATTTATTCCTACCGTTAATTACTAAGCACGGGCTGGACTATTTAAAGGATGTAATAGCCCTCTTCTTCTCACAAGAGAAACACTCCATTCCCTCAGAATCATGGGGTATGTTAAGGTTTGGGCAAGCTGCGCCTGGATCTGGTTTTGTGAGGGGTGCCTTTACAAATGTTTAGCTAAAAAGGGGGAGAGAAATACAGTCCTGGGGTTGAGAATGTACCAGAAGCAAGCTGGTTGTGGTAGCAAACAGAAACTGGCGTCAGGCACAAAATCCACCAACTGGGTATACCACTTGTGTCTTGTGATCTGAGTTAAGAAGACAATTGTGCCTTGTGATCTAAGTTACATTGCCTATGTACTAAGCATTACATACTCTTCAGGAAGCTCTCCTGTTGAGGGGAAGGGTTCTGGTACAACTGATTCTTGTACCTCTACTTCCTCATGTACACCAACTTTGGTGTTTGTGGTGGTGGAGTCAATGACAGAGATGAAGAGCATACCCATATTGGGATGTTTTGTCCAGTGCAAAGTTTATTTGTTTTAGCTAAAATTTGCCAAAGGGGGAGATTGTTAATACCTTAGGATTGACATTAATTTTGTAAAACAAATAATGTAATCATCTCTGTTGTTTTAATATGTTGGGTTGAAGAAGTTCAACATCTGGACCAACATGTCATGTACGATGTCACGACATCATGTCTGTGACATCGCACATGTGTAGAAAACTGAATTAATTAATTCAGTATATATTCTGGGATTAGTAAGGATATTTGGTGAATATCCTAACTCCCATGTGGAGGTCTTAAAGACTCAATCAGAAGATATATAGGCTCAAAATAAGGAGATATATATGGAGAGATTTTAGGATTGAAGACCTTGTTTGTAGCAGAAATTTTCTGCTGTATTTGTAACAGCAAAGAACAAGTTTGCTGCGATTTCTGAAGGCCCAAATCCAGTTGGGTGATTAGGTTATAAATAGCACATTGTAACCTAGTTTTTGTAAGCCTCTTAGAATGAAATTTTAGGGGTGTGTGTGAGGTAAACCTCCCAATCTGTGGGAAGGTTACCATGAGTTTCTCAGTGGTCAAAGCTGAGAATATTTGTAACTCAAAGCCTGTAGGCAAGAGTGATTTTGTTCTTGAATGAAGCTGTGAAGCAAGTTCAAGGTGTGTTAACATTACATTGTATTTGTAGTGATAGGAATGGAAACTGGAGGTTTCTATCTAGGAATTCCTAGGTATAGATTGCATTGGGTAGGGATTAAGTGAAGAGTTGTAAACGGGGGAGTTTAACTCTGAATTAATACTGCTGATAGTGGATCTTCTTCCTGGCTTGGTAGCCCCCAGATGTAGGTCATGTTGGACTGAACTGGGTTAACAATTTCCTGTGTTTGTTTTCCTTCTGCATGTGTTTTTATTACTGTCATAACTCAGCTGGTATTCCAGTCAGCTTATCAAGATGATAACAGACCTGGTATATAGCCTTCTGTTTGAATGTCAATCAGAATGTTGTAACATTCATCAGTGACAGCGTATACTGAATAATAAGCAGGTTAGTTTCAGTTCAGTATTTATTTAAGTCTGTTCTCTTCAAGGTTAACAAACCTTGCATCGAAGGATCATTGTGAAACTGTCAAACTGGATGTTTTGACAGTAGACACTGAAGGCTGATACCTGAGTAGAGACTAGTTGGTCTTTTACAGTACTGCAAACTTAGCATAGTCTGTTTCCAGGAACATAACAGAATCAACATATGTTCTGGCTGTCGAACTGAATGTTGTGACATTCATTCCCAACAGTATGAGCTAAAGTGTAGGATGATTGGTTTTTCTGTTTCAGTCTTTTTCTCAGGCTATTCTTCAGGGATTCAACAGCTGAGCCAAAATCCAGGAAACCAACTACTAACCTACAATTAATGAACCTAACAAATAGCCTAGTTGTTAGCAATCTAATAAATGGAAATTAGATTAACGTGTTCAACCTTTAATTCAGGAAATACAAGTAAAAGACAAACACACTGGAACAATGTAACAGATGATGTCCAAAATTAATAGTAAGACATCATGCTGATAACTGTGTAAGAAAACAACAGAAGTGAGTGCTAGGATTGATCTCTGTTGAGTCTTTCTTCCTGATGCACAGAACCAGGTGTTCATTCATTCTAGGGTGACATAGAATGAGATGTCGTGACATCTGTGAACGTGTGCATATTAGTACAATGATTAATAACTGTCTTGCTGTATTAGTTACAATGTTAGATCAGATGTCATGACTTGGAGTAGAACATCTGAATTCTGACTACACCAGAATTTCACATTCAAAGAACATAACATAACCTTATTTGGAAAGGAACAGAACAAAATCTTCGTGTCCAAAGACGAACTCTTTATAATGTATTGTGCATCACAGGCCCGATCTGTTAATGCCGCTACATTCATGATAGCTAATTTGCACCGTATAACACAGGAAGACTATGGACCAATCTTAGTGGGAGGCTTAGTGACCATGATAGCCAATGCCATCGGACTGAGACAACCACTTATCAGGCTCAACCCTTTAGGTGGAATGCGACCAATGAATATCGAATTTTGCTTCAACACCAGTATCATTAGGAACCTAGGTCCGAATGTGTTTGAATTTCTAATTAACCGCCAAGTAGTGCACATGTTTACCCTACTAGACCATAGGATGAGTGTACATGATAGGAACAACTGGCTCTATGAGTTAGATGGACCACCAGATGCACCATCTTCTCCTTCAGAGACACCCCAAATCTACGACCATTATGACAATTATCTCTCTGACGCTGAATCACAACCCCAATTATAACTGTTGCACCTCTCACCGATCATGTTGTTGCCATCGAAGCTATTCAGACAGACATCGCAAATCTGAGAGGCGAGCTGAGCACCTTGCGTGTGGAATTCCACGGCTTTATGGATGTAGTGACAGAGAACCTGAATCACATTTGCCTGCATTTCTACTTGTTTGCTCCTCCTACCAGCAACCGCCGTAATGGCTAATTTATTTGAATATTACCGATTCACTGACATTTATTTTATTTTCTTGTTTGGAATTTTCTTGTTATTTGTTTTTACACATTGGGAATTTATTTAATTACTTCATTTCTTTATATTCCAGTAGACGAATTATATAATCTTTTCTCGTCTACCCCATTCTTTTATTTTTCAATTTTGCATTTTAATGTCACTTTACTATATCTTGTTTCTCATTCCTAACTATATATTATGTTGGTTTTCTTCTAAATAATTATTAAACCATTATTTTATGCCGGTAAATTCAAATTCAAATGAAAATGGTGGTCAAAGCAATAAAGAGATCCACACATGGGAGCAAACCACACTGCATGTGGCGCCCGCCACACACAGGCTGTGGCGCCCACCACAAGTCCCTAGTGGCGCCCGCCACGAGCATAAAAAGTGGCGTCAGCCAATACATTGCCTTTCACATGCACGCTGCTGTGTACTATTTGTCACATCAAATCCCTTAATTGCGTTGTCCCTTGCATGCTTGATAATGTCTTAAAGCCTTTTCAACCATTTTCAAATTCTTTGACCAATGCATTGAAGACCGTAAATGAAATTTATTTCATTAATCAATTTCCAACCACCATCATCTCTATATAAACCACCAACATAACCTCACCAAACCACACCTCTCATAAGCATAGTTCTCCTCTCTCTTGCTATATTCTTATTACACTACACAAGAAGTGTAAAATTCATCATGGCACAGATGAGGGAATACGAAATAGTGTTCAGAAATGGCGAGCCAGGTGAGTTACAAGAAGAGACGTACACGGATCTAAGCGCAAGAAAGATCGAATCAACAAGGTATGCCGATGAACCCTGTTTATTTGCCTTAGGAATTTTAGATAGTGTTAACTATATGCTAGACACTTTAAATTTAAATTATTTCCTATCTCTTAAGAACCCTGTCTATGCTTAATTAACACTAGAATTTCTAAGTTCGTTAATTTTTAGTCCCACACCCAACACAAACTGTTCCAATGGGAATGTCCAGTTTCAGTTGTTCAACGTCGAATATGCCCTTACATTTTCCCAACTAGCGGACCTGCTACATTTCCCCCATGGGGACGGCGTAGTAAGTGAGGTCCCAGATACTAAGGGTTGGCAACGCGCCTTTCAACCATTTTGGAGGGCAATAACTGGTACAGTAACCCATAGTTTTGAGGGAAACAAAGCCACTTTAATTCATAACCCGGTTATTTGATATTTCCGCCAAATATTGGCATCCACCATTTTCGGGCAAGAAAATTCTAAGAAGGTGAACGAAAAAGAACTATTTTATTTGTTCGCCACATTTTTGCCACAAAAGGTGAATACCATCCCTTTTATGATATCTCACATGCAGGCCATTGTCAATGCAAAGAGAGGGGCGATTATTTTTGGAGGTTTAATAACCTCCATAGCCAGTGTCCTAGGACTCGAAGAAAATTTCTCCAGGCTAACCCCGCTTCCGCATCATGCCATTGACATAGATATGGCAAGGAGCATGAAATTGGTAAAACGAATGGGAGACGGAAAATTTAATTTAATAATTGCAAATAATGTCTTACAAGATTTCATCCTTCCAAATCCAAATTGCACAGATGTGCGTAACCCGGAACATTATTGTTATATTATTGATCAAGTGCCTAACCAAGTCCCCGCGCGCATTCCTGAGAATGTAGCTGCTGGCGGGGACACCAACGAGGATTATATTCCGGAGCAAGCTGCTTCCACTACTGACACCCACCCACACACCACACACATTCCATCTGAAAATGTTGCAGGTACATCCTCCAACCAAAGACCCAAAAGAAGAAATGTGGCACCAACCACTCTTGATGAGATCTATGCTGAACTACTGAGGCGTAGCGAATTAGACGCTCAGTGCGACCTACAAATCCAAAACATGGAAGCTCAGCAAACTGAAATGATGCAAATCCTTCGCCAATTGCAACATGATCAGCATGACTACGCTTTCAGAACCGAACAGAACATGTCTGGCTTGATTGATGAAATGGCAGCATTGGCGGTGCATGTGGAAGATCTCCAGGACTCTACGCCACCTCACCAGCCAGGAAACGGTGAATGTGCATGTACACGTGGCAGAAGGCGCCAGTAGCAGACTACCCAGGTTCTACCTTTCTTTCCTACCTTATGTCGTTACATTGGGGACAATGCACGACCTAAGTATGGGGGAGGAAGCTTTACCGCTTTTATTTTTCGCTTTCTAGGTAGATTTAAATTATTGTCATTTTTCTTTTGTTATTTTATTTCTGTTAAGTGTCAGTCGAGTTAAATATCAATGTGTTGTCGAGTCTTTATGCGTGGTTTCCGTTATTTACTAATTCTCCTATTCGCTTAAGCCATACAATTATTTTTTTTGTTCCAAAAATCTAGACTTAGAGATACAATGCATCTTTTGAAAATTCTAACCTATAAATCAAACTAAGGTTGAATTGTAGAGATTTGGAAAAACTTTATAAGATTGGTATCCTTTTAACACCTTAAATCTCCCAAGTATAAGATCGATTTGAGTACTTTTCATGCCATAGCCTTAAATTATATCCTTTAATATTCCTTAAGTAATTTATCTAGCAGTCAACACCATCCTAAGCACACACTACGCAAGAAGTCGATGCAAATAAGTGTATGATCTCAGGCTTAAAAGAAGAAAAGATTACAAAGTATGAAAAATGTTGTTCCTTCTAAGTTAGGTGACCCTCACCCGGTCATTTAGCCCAACGGTATAACCATCTTTAACTATTATTTGAGCCAAAGTGCGAAAAAGAAAGAAAGAAATAATGATGAGATCATAGTCACTAACAAATTATCTTGCTATGAATGTGAAAGGATAACGGGCTTAATGTGATTGCGCCAGAATGAAAAAGGATAAAAAGAAGGTTTAGTAAGGTAGGCTTAGGCATGATAACATGATTCATACTAGGTTGTATAGGAGGGAGACTTATGGTTGCAATATTGTGACTATGTGTTCCAACGATACCCTTAGTGTGGAAGTGAGTACCTGATAATGCAATTTTTAACCAAAGTAAAGTTTATGGACTAGAATGAGTATCCGAATGCAACTGTGTCTTTTACAAGCCTTAATACTTCATGCTGCAGAGATATTACCAAACTTTTTACTCATATACGCAGCATTTGCTTGAGGGCAAGCAAAGGTTTAAGTATGGGGGAGTTTGATAACGCGAAAACGTATCGTATTTTTGGCTTCATATGCATTGCTTTTTACTTGATTAACACTTATTATTATGCAGTATTTTATGTTTATTGCAGGTATTTATCGAATAAAAGGTTTACAAGCAAGCAAAGTGGAAAATAGCAAAAAGGAAAGAAAAATAGAAGAAAATGGAGAAAAATAGAGAGAATGGGCCCACCATACCAAATGGGCTTGTGACACCCATCACTTGGAGGTGTGGCGACCACCACATGATCCAAAGAGGGTGGTGGCGCCCGCCATAAAGCATGAAGATTGTGGCGCTCAACCCTAAAAATGTGGCGCTTGCCATGGAGTCCAAGACTAGGGTTGTGGCAACCGCCACAACCCAGTCTTCCCTACTTTTTCTCCATGATTTTAGCCACGAATCCACTCACCTTTGGCTACAATTTAGGGAAGTGGAAAATATATAAGGAGGGTAGTTTATCCATATAGGGATCTCTCTCTTGCTGCTTTTCATTGTATGTTTAATTTTAGTCAGATTTTATTTTCTTTTAGTTTCCTAGGTAGTTTTTTTTTACTTTGTAAAAGTGATAGTTTCTCCACATCGGGGACTATTGCAATTTATTTTACACATTTGAATTCAATTGTAACGGTTACTCATTGCCAAAGTCTGTCGTTATTATTTTAATTGAAGAATAAAGATTCAGTTCAAGTTCTCAATTCGTAATCCAGGTTTTATTTTTTATTTTTATTTTATTTATTTATGCCTTATTGAATGTTTGATTTTCCAAATACCATGTCTGTTACCGGATCCATGTTCAGCTAAACCCTTAGGTATTTGTATGTAAAGACCGTCGAAGCGACGGGATTCAAAAATAATTGATGTTAGTTTTTATAAAACTTATTTTTCCAATTTTTAGTTTCTTGTTTTAATCAAACTGTTTTTCGTACGAGAGTACAAAACAAACAAAGGTTACGGTCAACAAGAACGAGAGTTTGAGATTTTAACTAGATAGCTGAAACTAGGCATTAATCCTAAACACAGGGGTAGGAATTCTCCAGTCCCATCCCTTCTCCATTGCTTAAGGATCGTATCGTACAATCCTAATCATAGGATTAATTGTTTTTTGAGTTTATTCACAAAATGGTTTTAGTTTTGCTGGGAGAGCAAAAGGATATAAGAGAAACCCTGGGAGGTTGAATTCTAATCTTCAGTATGATCTTCAACATGTGTAGAAAGACTTAAATTGTACTAAAGTCTATGAACAAAGGTGAATACAGTGAGCAACTAGGTCATTCGTCCTGTACCCAAAGATATTCAGAATGGGGTTAGGAACTCTCCAGTCTCATTCCTTATCTACTACTTAAGGCTCATGACATGCAATTTGCATCATAATTGATGAGTGTTGAAGTTGAATTTCCTTGCAACTTCCCCTGATGAAGGGTTGTCTTTGAATGATGAAGAGGCTTGTCAATTAACTTGAATCAACTTATGCTAAAACCTATGAATATAGGTGAATACAGTGTACAATTAGGTCATTCGTCTTGTACCCAAAGATATTCAGAATGGGGGTAGGAATTCTCCAGTCTCATTCCTTATTTATTACTTAAGACTCATGGCGTACAACTTGGCTCATGATCGACAAGGATTTAATTTGACCTTTGTAGTGCTTGAATAGTAGTCATGTCTTGTACTGATTTGAATTGCTTGAAGTTCTGATCTTGATCTTTAAATCTTGATTGAAGTTAGAAATCCAGTATCCAACATATTTTGATCACGAGGACTTGCTTTATCAAGTGATCAAGGATATTTTGACCACATAAGTAAGCTTGGGGAATTAAGCACAGTCAAAGGATTTAGTCGATCAAGGCGTACTTTGATCAACTTAATCAGTGGAGAAAAAGTTAGTTGAAGTGAATACAACTACCTAAAGGGTTGATGATTTATTATAACATTTCTACAAAGCCTGAAACTACGGGGACATGCAAAATTGAACTATTTCTAAACTTAGGGGTAAAGCAGTCATTTCACAATTATGGTTTATGGAATTAAACTTTTAATCGTGCGACTTTTAATTAAACTCCAACTCAATCCTAAACTAGGTTTAGTTATTATAGACTTCTAATTTGGTTAAATCTAGTCTAATCTCAAAAGTTCCAAAGTTAATCACAATTTCTAATCAAGGTTTTAATATTTCTAATTTTTTTATTTAAACTAATCAATTTCCAAAATCCTAATTAATCCTAATTGGAATCTAATTAAAACTAAGACTAATCAATCTCTAAAATCCTAATTAATTATAATCTCTAATTATACCTAAAGATTCTAATTAAAACTAATCTTTAATTATCCATAAAGCTCCTAATTAATACTAACTAAGCAAGTGATGAACAAACTAAAAACAAGCCCACCAAAAACATGAACTGGGCCCTGGAATGGAGTGGGAACGAGGCCCACTCGTAGGGGGGTGAATTTGGTCAGATGATGGTGTGAACACATATTGCTTGGTCCTAACGACGGACGGGCCCAATCCGATGGTTATGAGAGCATTCAGAGGCTTCATCCTCCTTCATCACATTGCAGCTCACCAGAAGAATAGGGGATCAGGTTTTGCAATAGCGTAGAACCTAGCCGCGCCGAATTTCGTCACCGACGGCGATGACTCGAAACGTTACCGCTCACGCCAACTCCAATTCCAACTCTCCCAACCTGAACGGAAATGCTTCCACTTAAACGGAACCGAGGCTACTATGATACGGAACTTCAGGGGAATAGAGTTGAGAGGAAAACACGGAATGGAAACGAATTCAACACAATTCACCATAGCAAATCAACTAAGAAGATAAGAGATTCTTACCGGTGTCAGCGAAAGCGGATTCGTCGGCGACGTTGAACTTGAAACTCAGGTAACTTGAAGCCTTATCAGATTCTTCGATCTCTTGTACTTAGTCTATTACGATTCATGATTGTTTGCTCGAGTTATGATGAACTGTAATACATGGATGATTTGTAGGAATCATTGAACAGGTATTCAGTTGCAAGGGATAGAATTCACTCGTCGGAGGTGAAATTCTCTGGCAACGCTAAAGGAAACTGATGACAGTTGGAATGAGATGGAGGTTTCAGAAGCGTGGCGACAATGAAGATTGAAAGGGATACGAAGCTTGAGAGCTCAAGGTTGTAGGTGATATGAGAGGAAGAATTATGTGAAGAATGAGAAGAAAAACTCTCTTTCAAGAATGAAAATGGTGAGTTCTATATATAGACTTCTCTTCCCCCCAAATTCTGTCAAACACAAAAATATAATTAACGAATTCTTTTCTCATCCCCCATTCTATTTGTTTGTAAACCTCACTTTGTACAAAATACATATGCACACAAAAAGATCTCCCTAGGAGTACCTAGGACACTTTGGGTGCTAACACCTTCCCTCTGTGTAACTAACCCCCTTACTTATGATCTCTGAATTTTATTAGTTTTTATTTGAAAACTTATTACTTTTTAGGTTTTGTTCATACTTTTTCCCTTTTCCCTTGGAAACAATAAAAGCGCGGTGGCGACTCTTGTTATTTGATCTCTAGCTTGTCGATAGCCTGATGATCATGAATTGGCGCCGTTGTCGTTGTAGTATAGTGGTGAGTATTCCCGCCTATCACGCGGGTGACTCGGGGATTGGTGTTCGATATTACAAGCATTGCAATAATTCATTGTTTTAAGTTTTGTTACTTTTATTAATATCCCTCTTGTGTTTCACTTGGTTTGTTAGTTTTGTAGATTCTAGTGCATGCGAGGAAAAGCTACCGAGGAGCAATTTCAATTCAATCCCGAAATTGAAAGAACACTTAGGAAGCTCAATAGTAAAACACGAAGAAGAAGGAAACTAGCCGAAGAGAGGAACCGGAGAGAAGAAGCATCTATTTTTGCACTTGTTCAAATCGAAGAAGTGGTTGTAGAGGCTTGTGACGGAAACATGGCGGATGACAATCGTACTGAAATGTCCGCTAATAGTCCAAGAAGGAATGCTCAATTTGCCCGCGGAGGAAGAAATACGGAGATGAAGACCGGAATCCTCCAACTTCTCTATGCAAATCCATTCACCGAAATGGACCATGAAGATCCGTATACCCATCTCATCAAATTCTATGAGATTGCGGGTTCTACAGGAATTGATGAAATGGGTGAAGAGGCATTATTCAAAAGGATGTTCCCACACTCCTTAGTGGGAAAGGCAAAAGAGTGGTACCTTGATCAAGCACCAAGAGTGATGATGGATTGGAATTTGTTAGAAGAAAAGTTCTTAGAAAGATATTTCCCTCAATCCCGATTCATCGAAGCCAAAACTGCTATTGCGGTATTCACTCAAGGAAGCAACGAGTCTCTAAATGAGGCTTGGGAAAGATTCAAGTCAATGTTGAGGAAATGCAAGGGTCATGGTTTTGATGAGCTCACTCAAATCCATATTTTTCTAAATGGACTCCAATCAACTCACAAGACACTTTTGGATGCTACCGCGAGTGGCTCTCTTATGTCAAAGAATGCGGAAGAAGCTAAAGTCATTATTGATCGGATGGCACTCAATGATCGCCAAAGTCAACATGACCGTAGCCCTTCACAACGTAAATCGGGAGTTCTTGAGTTAAATACCAATGATGCCATTCTTGCTCAAAACAAGCTACTCTCTCAACAAGTGGAGTTGCTTACTCAACAAATGGCCAAGCTTCCACAACAAATGAAGGAAATTCAAGGGTCTCAAGTTCGACATCAAGTATCATGTTGCGAATTATGTCAAGGAGATCATCCTACTGGTTTTTGTCCTCCACTAGAAGAAGTGAGTTATGTGAACAATAAAAATCAAGGCTATTAAAGACAACCTCCTAACAATCAAGGTTATCAACCAAGAAACAATCAAGGCTATCAACCATCAAGGTTTAACAATCAAAATTTTCAGCAACAAAGTCCCTATCAACACCCAAACTCTCAAGGCCAACAATCGCAAGGAGGAAATTCCAAGCTAGAGGAAACTCTTCAACAATTCATGCAAGCTTCCATGGCAAATCAAAAGAGTAACGAAGCAGCAATTAAGAATCTAGAAAATCAAGTAGGCCAACTTGCGAAGCAACTGTCGGAATAAAACGCAGGATCTTCCTTTTCCGCTAACACTCAAACCAATCCAAAGGAGCATTGTAAAGCAATTGTCACGAGGAGCGGTAAAGAGTTGACAAGTGAAAAAAAGTGAGGAAATTACAGTAGAGAATGATATGGATGGGGTGCTGGAAAAAGAGGATATGGTTGGTGGAAGGGAGAAAGTGGCTGGAACTCTTCAGTTCCCGCCGCGATCCCCCTTCGCGCCGCGAAAAGAGCAGGATTTGCCAACAGACCAGCAAACTGAATTGGAGGTGAAAAAGGATACCGAACCAAGAAAGAAGAAGAAAGGAGAGAAAGGTGTGAGCGTCATTCCAACCCAACATCTACCTTATCCGCATGCTCCATCAAAGACGGACAATGCTAGGCATTATGAACGGTTCATGGACATATTCAAACAACTTCAAATCAATACTCCATTTGTTGATGCATTAGAGCAAATTCCATGGTACGCAAAGTTCATGAAGGACATTCTTACAAAGAAAAGGAGACACGTGGAAGACGAAACCATCTTGCTTGATGCATGTTGTAGTGCCATCATTCAAAAGACCCTCCCAAGGAAGGAATCTGATCCGGGCCGAGTCGTTTTACCGATAACCATTGGAAGCACATACATTGGTAATGGTTTGATTGACTTGGGATCTAGCATCAATCTAATCCCCCTATCCATTGTTAAAAGATTGGGAAATGTTGAGATCAAATCGACAAGGATGACTTTACAACTAGCCGACAAATCTACCACTTCACCGTATGGAATTGCTCAAGTCATGTTAGTGAAAGTGGACAAATTCTTGTTTCCGGTAGATTTCGTGATAGTAGAGATGGATGAAGATCGTGATGTTCCTCTAATTCTTGGAAGGCCATTCATGAAAACAGCCCGGATGATGATTGACATTGATGATGGACTAATGAAGGTGAGAGTGCAAGATGAAAAGGTGACCTTTAATCTCTTTGAAGCCATGAAGCATCCAAATGACAAGTGTAACACCTCAAAATTTGCCCTCCTCTCTTGGGACTAGCTTAGCATATTGCATTTCATTTTTAGGTCATTAGCCATTGCATCTTGGCATATCATGTGGCAACATTAAGCAAGCTATCCTCCTCAGTCTTGTTCAGAAGATAAAGAAGTCAAAAGATTCATGCCTGAGGGTCTCATGAATTGATCACTAATCATCTGGGGGTTGGTGCTTCAATTAGGGTTTCTTGGTTCCTCAAGGAGATTGATCATCATCTTGGTGTCAATGGTACATCATCATCATCATGGTCTTATCATCACCCAGAGATTCATTGTGCTTGATCAGTTCCTTGAGATTAGGGTTTTGACCTCTGGTCAACCCTAATCAATTGTATTATGCCAATCAGGGTTTTGTCAAGGAGATGAGGTTTTCATGGAGGTGGGGATCATCATATGGTTTTATTGAGCTTGTGGAAGTTAGGGTTTCATTTTGGAGCCATGTCATCAGGAGATTGAGGCTCAAGCTCAACAGTCAAGCTGAAATTCATCTATCAACTGAAAAAGTCAACCACAAGTCAACTGTTGGATTTGGAGGTGGGAGAGGGTTAGAGAGACTTCATTCATGTTCAAACAAGTCTCATTTGACATTTCAAACATCAACATTGAAGAAAATAAAGTCAGGACAAAACTTTCCAAAAATAGAAAGTGACTTGTAATTCAAAATTGCCAAAAATGGAAAGGTTTTCTCCTCAAAATTACATGTCCAAGAATGCTTCAAATGAAATTTTGTCCAACATGAAAGTTGTAGATCCTGTTCTCCCATTTCCAAAAAGCCCCAGAACATGAATTTCTCATGTGTGGTTGAGAAGATATGGATCAATCTTGGTCAAGCAAATTTGAACTTCACAAGTGCATAACTTTTGAACCAAAAGGCCAAATGAAGTGGTTCTTTTTGCAACATTCTTGTTTTGTCATGTACTATCCAAACTATACATCATAAGCCATGCATTTTGATCACAAAAATTTTGGCATTTCCATTTGAAATTTGGAGGGAAAATTACAATTTGAAAAATAGGCATTGTTTTCACATGGTATCACTTGCCTTGGCTTAGAAACATCATTTCAAGTGGATTTAACTCAGAAAACTTGCACTGTTCCATTGCTTTCATGCATATAGGGTGAATTGGCTAATTTGGCATAATACTTCATTTTCACTAATCCTTGGCATTTTTGGCTAATTGTGATTAAGAGAATCATTAGCAAACCATATATAAACATAATCATAACTGTTTTCATGATTAACACATCAAATTCGCAGATCTAGATCTGAATTCACCAAGCTTCACAATTTTTTTCTCTCAACTTTTCTCCAAAATTCTTCACAAACCGCGCCAAGTTCTTGATCAATCCTTCATCCATATGCATAATTGAGGCTATTGGAAGCAAGATCCAAAGGAATTCTTCAAGATTCGAGGACTGTTGCAAGCTACCTCCATCCACGGCAGTTTGATTTTCTGGACATATCAAGCACGATTAACATTCAAACCTTCATCCATTCCATTATACAAGAGCTAAGGAAGGACTGTTTGGACTTGGCACAGCTTGAATCCACGTGTTTCACTTCTGCACTTCAATTAAGGTTAGAATTTGATCATCACCATTCATGAAATTGATGTATGCATGTTGTAGATCTTCCATTGGTGGTTATGCTGCGCTTTGTTTCATTGAAATCCATGCTGAAATGAGAAAGTTATGTTGAATCTAAGTTTCATGCATAAAACTTCCATGGCTCGAATCTTGTGATATAGGATGAGTTATGTCAAATTGAGTTTAGATTGATGATGTACGTTGAAAGATGATTCCAATCGTATAGGTTTTGTAAATTTCTGTGCAAGTTTGTTCTTGAGTGCATGAACACGCATGAAGGTTGAAGAACACCTAGGGTTTTATTTCCAGAATCATTTTGATCTTCATAGCCTCGTTCTGCATGCGTTTTCATGTTATAATGCCATGCATTGGACCACGTGTACTGGTACTTTAAGTGAAACGGTGAGTTTCACGTTGTTGGCGCGCGCTAGTTTGAAAATCTCCACACTTCGATTCCGGCCATGAACATTTCCAAATGTGCTTTTTTGCATTTTTCTCAAATATTCATGCTATGCCTTTCATCATTTTTTTATTTTTTTTCATTCATTCAAAAAATCATAAGTTCATGAATAATTGTCCAATTGACCTGGGATTTTTTGCATGATGATCCTCATGATGTCTAGTATTTTATGAATATTTTTCCAGAAATTGTGCACGCATGAATTTTGTTTTGGCTTAGGGATTGTGTATGTATGTGCTTTCTTGACCTTCCATGCCATTTGCTTCATGAAATGATGGATTTTGCTCCAATACTCTTGAAATTTTGCATGCTTAAAATAGACACCTTAATGGACATTTTGGTATAGAGTTTGCATTTTTCTCATTTCTGGTTGATGAGTTATGGCATGATTAATGTAGGTGTGACAATGTGTGTCACACCTTTGCTTGCTTGACTTGAGGAATTTCTTTACCATGCCAATTGATGTGAATTTTTGCATGATGTTACTTCTGGATGTTAGGATTGCTTGTGAATGTTTATGGAATTTTTAGATTCATTTTTGATTTGTTTGGGATTTTCTTTGCTGGTTAGTCATTTGTGGACTTTTGATGAGTCATGAACTTAGATGATTTGTGAAATGCTTGATGTTTGTCATATGAGCTTGAAATTTTGCACATTAATTCTAGACACTTTGAAGTCTATTGTGGATTTGGTTTGAGACATTTATCATGTGGCAATTCTGTTTTAGGCTTGGGTGAAGTTGATGTATGAAATTGTGCCCTAATTGAGCTTGTTTTGCCTTGCCTTGCCTTATGGAATTTATTTGCCATGCTTCCACTTGTCCAAATGCTTTGATTTTTGGTGTGATGATCATGTGATGAATTCTGTTTAGCCATGATTTTTCTTGGGATTTATTGATTCATTTTGGAGTTGATGTGGGTTGGTTCATTATGTTTGCTTCAATGAGCTTTCAACTTGCATGCTTTGCCTTAGATGTTTTGTGAAATGAATTTGGTTGATGATATGGACATGAGACTTTTTGGATATTGTTTTTAATTGATTAAGATTGATTCATGTCAATTTTCATGTTCTGTTTTGAATTATTTCTCCCTCTTTGACCCTAGGCCTTGTCCTAGGGGTTTGTGCTTATGTTTGAGTTTTGTTTTCAAGACAAGAAGCATATGGCCTTGAGGAGAGTGATTCATTTGCTCATTTGGATTGATATTTGATTGATGTTGATTAACATTGAGTGGTTTTGTAGGTGGATTAGCTCCTTTGAGTTGAGCTTGTGCTTTGCCTTGATGCACTTGTTGTCTGTTTGACTTTGTACAGTTAACTGTTGACCATTAGCTTGTCTGTTTGACTTTTTGAGTTGTGTACTGATTATGTTAGATTGTTTTCAGGTACATTAGTTGCTATAGTTCTTTTGAACTTGCTTTTGCTGTTGCTTGGTTGCTTAACCAATTGAGGTATAACTCACTGACTTCATGTAGTCTGGAAGACCTGTCCTGTTACTTGGGCAGGCACCTGTCTGAAGTCCTCCTTAAGAGGTAATACTTGTGTTTGTTTATCTTTGTGCCAAGCAGGAAAAGTCCTTTGATAAGGCAATTGGTAGATAAAAGAGATATGTAATCCATCTCCTGCTATTCAGTTGAGTCATCCCTTTGCTCACACACCTTGTGTTGATGCATTGTAGATATTAACCCAAGATCTCTGTTGAGTCAGTCATATGTGTAGAAGGGTTCCAACTTTCTGAACCCACACTTTCTATTGTCTGAAGCTCTCCCAGGCCAGGGATAAGAGCTGTGAGGCACACCCCTCACTTCCCATTTCATCTGCTTCACCCTAACTCTCAATGTTAGGGTTAAGAGCTAACATCACCCGATTCCAGTTGGCTTGTGTTGCACAGCCTAACCTTGTGTGAGCCCACTTTGTTTGTATATAGTGTGTGCTAATTGTGCGTATGTTTACTTTGTTTGTCCTGATTAGGATAGCTTGCTTCCTGTGCAAGTTAGATAGAAAACTCAACCTAGGACCATTGTGGAATACATGATAACTATTAGGCTCGAGTCAGTCTCCCTTCTAGTTAATAATTTCCCAGTCTCTGGTTAGGAGAAAGTTTCTCCCCTGTTGAGGGGAACTACGTTGCCCTGATCCTCATACCAGATGAGGTACGTAGGCAGGAGGTCGTACGAGATCTCTCCGGGCACCCTTTTTCTTTTTGTGTGTGTTTGCTTGACAGTTATTAGGCTCGAGTTCCCGACTCCCTATTAACTTGTTGTTGGTTATCCTTTCTTGTGTGTGTTAGGAGATGGATGTAAGCCCAGTGATTGGTATTCCGTATCCTGTTGTTGTGTGCTTGGAGTCCGATATAAGTCCAGCAATTGGCATTTGGTTTCCAGTGTGGGTTTGTTTGGTTCGGAGTCTGATGTAAGTCCAGCGATTGGCATTCGGTTTCCATGTTTGCCTGTTTGTGTGTGTTTTGTTTCGGCGTGCGTGAGCCGAACTACGGTAGCTCTGATTCTCATTCCAGATGAGATACGTAGGCATAGGATACGATATCCTAGCGAGCCCTTTCCCCTTTTCTTCCACCTGTGTTGTTTCCAGTGTGTGTGTGTGATATTTATGAGCAACTTCTGTTTTAGCAACCTTTTTCTTTCCTTCTGAGCGTGGATCCCGTCGAGTACGACGGATGCGTAGGGGTGCTAATACCTTCCCTTCGCATAACCGACTTCCGATCCCATCTCTCTTTGGTCACGAGATCATGTCTTTTCCAGGTTTACTTCGAGTGTTTCCTTTCCCTCTTTTGGGATAAATAACGCACGGTGGCGGATCTGTTTGTTTTTTGTTTTAGCCCGCCGGTTATTTTTCGCGGATGCGACAGCTGGCGACTCTGCTGGGGATATAACAGAAGTTGACCTATTGTTGGTCCATCTTCCCTGAGCGAGTCTCTCCTAGTGTTCTCTAGGATAGTTTAGGTTGCTTGTGTTGCTCTATTTATTGCATTTATGATTATTATGTTGTGCATATATTTGCATAAATATTTGCATGCATCATACTATCATTTTGCTGTCCTCTGTACAGGTGGTTTTTATGATATGGGGTGGGTGTTCTGAGTGGGGCTAAAACCCAGGCCCGAGTATACACCTAGGATTAGTGTGGTCTCACGTTCCTCATTTGCTTTATCAGCATATTGTTGCAACGTGACATACCACAAGCCGGACGAGGTTCTTTGAGGGAGCTCTTCCTTTGTGGAGTATCCATTCTGGTTGAGTAACTTCATCTGAACTATTGACTTCGGTGACCGTTCATTCTCGGATCTTTGGATTAGACGATCTTAAGAGAGCTACAACGGCACACCCGAAAGGGCAAACCCGTTGAGTATCTTTGCCCGATTGTCGAGACCATTATCCGCCCTAGGATGACCTGATTAGAATTCACCTGTGAGGGGAGGGTTGATTTTTGCAGATGCATGGTCTGATGGTGACTTTGATGGTGACTAATGGTTCCGTTGATCAGAGTCCTATTTATAAGTCGGATTTATGGGCCTTTATTTCATAGACGCCGGAGTTCCGTCCGCGGTATTTATCAGTGGGGATCCGTTTATTTCAGGATTCCCTAGGCTGATTCAGAGATTGTTGTGGGTATCTGTTCAGAGAATCTCTGGTGATGATGGTGATGTATCATTCAGTTCCGTTTATTTCGGAACCCCAAGTCGGATTTTTGGTTACATATTCCTTCAGATGGTGGTGATCAGTTCATAGGCCGTAACTCAGTGCAACAGATGTTCAGATGACTTGGAGGATGGCCCAATGCATTGCATTCATACATCAACATCATCACATTTTGCATTTACCTGCATCTAACTCATGTTTATCCATATGCAGGGACATTTTTTACGGAGATCCTGGTTGAGAGACTTCTTTGCTCCAGACATGAGGACCGGTTTGAAGGACGATGTTGTCTACAGTTTCTTCGATCCAGAGATCAGTGTGCTAAAGGATATGATAGCATTGATTACACCTGACCATGTGGGGATGTTCCGTGAGGCATACGGTGGTATTCTGAAGTTGGTTTTCAGGCTCACAGATAGTGATAGGAGCGCCATTCATACTCTCCTCCAGTTCTATGACCCGGGCTTGAGATGTTTTGTCTTCCTGGATTAATTGTTGGGACCTTTGATGGAGGATTATGCCAGCATCTTGGGTATTCAGATCCGAGATCAGATTCCTTTCTATGCCACTAAGGGAGAGCCTGATGTTATGGAGATTTCTCGTGCTCTTTATTTGAGTCCGGAGGTGACCAAGGGGGGTTTGAAGGAGAAGGGAAAGTTACCTGGTTTTCATTTGAGTTTCCTGGAGGCTAAAGCCAAGGAGCATGCTGTTGTGGGTAATTGGAAGACCGTCTGTGCTTTGATTGCTGTGGGCATTTATGGGACTATCCTGTTTCCTAATCAGAAGAGCTTTGTGGACCTTAATGTTATCAGGTTGTTTATACAGAGGAATCCTGTTCCTACTCTGGTTGGAGATGTGTACTACTCGGTCCATAATCGGAACGAGAAGCGGCGTGGGGGATTGATTCGGTGTTGTGCTCAGCTGTTGTACAAATGGTTCATGGGGTATTTGCCTTCCAGAGGTGCCTTTGTCACTCTTGATCCTACTGTTAAGTGGTCAGTCAGATTGATGGGTTTGCGAGCCAAGGACATAGCTTGGACTCACAACGGTATGGCCGGGCGAGATTTCATCTACAGTTGTGGGAGTTTTCCCAATGTGCCTCTCATAGGAGTTCAGGGTTGCATTAATTACAACCCGACGCTTCTTAGGAGACAGATGGGGTTTGCTATGGAGGTTCCTCCTCTCGAGCGCGAGATTCAGGAGTCTTTCTATTTCCCGGCTGAGGGTAATCTGACACGGTTGAAGCAGGTGTCTGGGGCATGGCGAAATATCCAGAGGAAGGGCAAGGTTCCTTTTGGCAAGGTTAATAGCAGGTCTCTTCCTCCATTTGACGATTGGCTTAGGAAGAGGATTGAGCTCACACATCTACCATTTCCGGGAGGTGATCCTTGGTGCCCTTTGATTGAGGGTCCACGTTATTCTGTCAGTATGGATGAGTTCCTTGAGATGAAGAAAGCTAGAGATCAGCTGCAAGCGGAGAAGACTGAACTAGAGATGAGTGTTACTCGTATTCAGATGGCTAATCAAGAGATCAAAGTGAGGACGGAAGATCAGGATAAGAGACACGCCCTTGAAGTGAAGCGCTTTGAGATAGATACTGCTTATTACCGGAAGGTCAGCCAAGCCTTAGAGTCGTCTACAAGGGAGCATGATAGCACTAAGGAGAAGTTAGCCAGAGCTTGGAGGGATATTGAAGATGAGAAGAGGAGGCAAATCCTTGTGAGGGATCAGAGGGACGACAGAGTCAGAACCCTTATCGCCGAATGGGAGGCAAAGCTGAGGATTAAGGAAACAGAGAATGTGAAGATCATTGCTGAGAGAGATCATTATATTGCAGAGAAAGATCATTACTTTAGACAGATGAAGATTTGCCAGAAGGAGATAGGGAGATTGCAGCAGGAGAACACTGAGCTCAGGTTCGCCGCAGAGTTTGCTAGGATGGTTGATGATGTAGGGCCTTCTGTGGGACCTTCGTCAGGCTAGACCTTTCTCATTTGTGTGGATTACCGTCAGGCTTGTTGACGGAATTCACTTGCTTGTATTTCCTTTCTGATTCTGGAGAATTGTATTTGATTTGTCTCAGACTTGATGTATAACTATTGCACTTATTGTGCATTTTTGATATGCGATGGTTATTTTCATTCAGTGATTGCTCTTCAAGCTTTATTTGCTTTCCCGTATGCACTCACACAGCACACACATGGTTGGGTGATATCTTTGCTAAATCATATATCTCTGATCTTTATGGAAAAATCAACAGATGAGACGTCAAAATATTGTCGCCAAATTATTATCTGTCTCGATGAAACCAGGATCGAAGGACAGAGTGTTCCTCATATGGATAGACATTGCATTCATGTATGAACCATAATAACTTGTCTTCTGTTTTGTAGGTGTCAGTTTCTAACATGTTTGATTGACACAGGAATGACGAATCTCCCCAACGCCGACCTTCTCGAATTAAAAGAGATGGTAAGGGAGTTGTCCAATGTTGTACGAGGGCTCGCCAAGGGGCAGAAAGCGATCGCCGAGAAGGTGGAGAGGATTGAAAAGTGGCTGAGAATGGGGGAAACCCAGGGAGATGCTCTGTCGTCTGGAGTAAAGAAGCCCTCTGGCGGTATTCAGCACAAGAAGGAGGTTGAGTCAAGTGATGGGCATGCCAAAAGGGGTAAAGATCGTTATCACCCGTATGCTGCTGCATTGACTATTCCTGCTGGTAATTCATCTGTACTACGGCAGCGGCAGTCACCTCCACAGAGAACACAGAAAGTTGGGTGCCAAGTGAGAAGAAGGACGACAGATCGTCATTTTAATAAGCCGCCAGTGACTTATGCCTCTCTGTTTCAAAGGTTGATGGATCTCGGGTTGGTGCAGCCAAGGACATTGGTTCCAGGGAAACCAGATCAGAGGCTTGCAAGTTATGATGAGAATGTCAGGTGCAAGTTCCATGCTGGTGCACCCGGACATCACATTGAGGGGTGTAAAGCTTTTAAGCATGTCGTTCAAGATTTGGTGGATTCTAAAGCCATCAATTTTGCACTGATGTCAGATGTTAATACTAACCCCATGTCGATGCATGGCCCTATGGGGGTGAATGTGATGTCCAAAGACAAGAGGAAAATGGATGAAACGAACGGGGATCAGTTAAAGATTCCAATGTCTGTGGTCCAGAAGCATCTGAAGAAGAGTGAGGCTTTCCCTGGTGTTGATAACTGTTGTGCGGATGTCGCCACAAATGGGCGTGCAATGATGAGGGAAACAATTCAAGGAATGATTGAAGTAGGAATGGACGATGTAAGATGTAAGGCACCCAGTCTGGCAGTTGAAACCGTCAAGGTGGGAAACGCCATTCTTGCTGAGAAAGAGAAGAAGCTGTCCATTTCTTCTTACAAACAAGCCCTAGAAGTGGTGAAGAATAGAGAGGCCCAAGGTTGGTGAAAAATCATAGACATTGTGGTGAAGGCGGATATGTTTGGGGTTGGCTATCAGCCAGATCAAGACTTGTTTGGGCAAAACAGAGGATGTCGCCCACCGTTCACATTCGTCAGTGCTGGAATGTTGGATCCAGGTCACGCCTGTATAGTAAGTGGAGAGATTGACAGTGACTGTGAACTGGACTCGTGGATAAAAGCGTGCGTACCAGGGAACTGGAAGGCCTCAAAGATCATCACTGTCACTCATCTGGAAGAGTAATATTTTCTGTTTTCAATTTTATTTGCATGGAAGCCATACGTTTTGCCCGAAACGTAATGGTCCATTGTAAGGGCCATCTCATGTGTTTCATTGTGCAACATTTTGCATCATTAATAAATGGATGTTTTTCACATTAAAAGCGGTGTTCCTTGTTTTTCATTTATTTTTGCAGTTTAAAAAAAAACACAAATAAAAATGGCAATGTTTGTTTTCATTTTCTTTCCTGGTGCTTTGTCTCGTTCCGACTTCGAAAAATAATTCTCCGGATCTCATTGATAACAATTTGGTTACACCTCATATGACTTCGACAATCCGATCTATCATGCCGAAGAAGAAGGCGAAGAAGATTGTGATCTGCTGGAATTAGCCAGGTTGTTGAAATAAGAGGAGAAGGTGATTCAGCTGCACGAAGGGCGAGTTGAGCTTGTTAACCTGTATACTGCCGAGGTCAGAAAGGAAATGAAAGTTGGGGCCGCTTCAGAGGCGAGTCGAGGGAAGAATGGTAGCCTTGTGGAAAGAGCATGTGGATACCTTCGCCTGGTCGTGTCAGGATATACCAGGGTCGGATACCGATGTCGTTGTGCACAAGCTATCATGGAGAGGAGACTGTCCTCTAGTGAAGCAGAACGCCGGTGCTACTTATCAGAGAGCCATGATGACTTTGTTTCATGATATGATTCATCATGAAATTGAATGTTATGTTGATGACATGATAGCAAAGTCCCAAACAGAAGAGGGGCATCTGGCAGACCGGGGCAAGTCGTTGGACCGGTTGAGATAATTCAGACTGAGGTTGAATTCGAATAAGTGCACTATCAGAGTGTGGTCCGGATAGTTGCTAGGGCTTATTGTGAGCGGAAAAGAGGAATCAAGGTTGATCCTGCTAAAAAAAAAACAAGAAGTGCCTGAACCGAGAACAGAAAAAGAGGTTCGTGGTCTATTAGGTAGATTGAACTACATGTCATGGTTCACATCTCATCTAACAGCCACGTGTGAACCCATTCAAGCCGTGAAAAAAAAGATCAAACGGTCAGGTGAAATAATGATTGCCAAGGGGCATTGAGAAATAAAAGAATGAGTTGCAGGAGCCTCTGATTCTGACGTCTCCCTATGGAGGGACGACCATCAATTCTGTACTTGACGGCCTTCGAGGGGTCTATGAGGTGTGTACTGGGGTAGCATGACGAGTCTTGTCGAAAAGAGCATGCAATTTACCTTAGCAAAAAGTTTACCGACCGTGAAACAATACATTCACTGCTCGAGAAAACTTGTTGTACTTTGGCATAGGCTGCTCGCCGATTGAGACAGTGTATGCTGGTTCATACCACTTTGTGGATTTCTGGGGTGGATCCGATCAAGTATATTTTTGAGAAGCCAGCATTGACCGGACGGGTTGCGAGATGGCAAATGATTCTGCTTGAATACGATATTCAGTATACCTCTCAGAAAGCAATAAAGGGGAGTGTATTGTCTGATTACCTCGCCCAGTAACCCATTGAGGATTATTAACCAAGGAATTTTGAGTTCCATGATGAGGACATCTCGAGGTGCTCAAATCGAAAGATTGTGAGGAACCGATCCCGGAGGAGGGGCCTGACCCTAAATCCGAACGGATTCTGATGTCTGATGGGGCGATTAACATGAATGGAAGTGGAGTTGGTGCTGCTTTGGTTACGCCAAAGGGATCCCACGTTCCTTTTGTTGCCCGGTTAACGGTCGAATGCACCGACGGTTTGATTGAGTATGAAGCTGGTATCTTGGGTATCGAACTTCGGTGCGTACTTCTACTGGGGCAACGCCTTTCTCGTTGGTATATGGGATGGAAGTCGTGCTACCGGTGGAGGTTCAAATTCCCTCGTTGAGAGTCCTGATGGACGTGAAACTGCAAGAGACTGAATGGGTAAGGACCCGGTACGAGGAGTTAAGCCTGATTGAGGAAAAGAGGCTGGTGGCCATCTGTCATGGGCAGTTGTATCAGCAGCGAATGAAGCGTGCTTTTGACCGAAAAGTGCGACCTCGTGTGTATCACGTAGGTGATATGGTGCTGAAAAGGATCCTTCCTCCTCAAAACGACCGTAGGGGAAAATGGACACCCAAATTATGAAGGTCCGTTCGTGGTTAAGAAGGTTTTCTCTGGCGGAGCCTTGTTGCTGACGACCATGGATGGCGAGGATTTTCCATCCCCTGTGAATGCGGACGCAGTTAAAAAATACTTCGTATAAGAGACCCGCTGGACGAAAAGAATAAAATAGTCCAGGAAAAAAAGGGCATCCCGGCGAACCGAAAAAAAATGAATGAAAAGGTTCGGGCAAAAATTAGGGATATAAAAAGAAAAATTTGTACACCCGGCAAGTCGAAAACCTGAAAAGGCGGCTTGGGCAAAAAAGGGTATCCTGGTGGACTGAAAACCCGAAAGGGCGGTCCAGGCAAAAGAGGGATTGAAATGAACAACTGCGTCTAGCATGATCGTTTGCTTTGGTTAAGGCACATGGATAATCCCCGGTAGGGATCAATCAGAAACGTCTTGTTCAGAAGGCAGAAAGCACGGAGAGTCTGAGGACATATGGGGTGTAACTGAGTTGGAACTCGATGAGATCACCGGTTTCACATTGCCATTAGGATAGATTTTTCCTTTTGTGCGCAATTACCTCTTTTCAGGAATTGCTTCTTTTGTATTGCTCAGTTTGAGCCACACTTTTTCAATCAATAAAATGCATATTCAGTCAAATGATTTTGTTTTTGTTTTCATAACCGCTTTGATTGCAAAAACATCCGTTTATTTTGATAAAGAATCTTTGCATTTTAAGACATGGAGATCTCTTCCAATGCATGTTTATAAGATTGAAAACTTGAAATCTTATTCGGAAGGTTGAGTGACCCAAGTGTTGAAATCTTGACACGCCTGGGGCACGTTTTTTATCTAACGATCTCTTTTGCAGGTGTTGTTAGGTATTTTCACTCACTTGCAGGTTGTGATATGGAAGCTTTTGATAAAAGATCCCCATCGAGTCCAATCAGGGACGAATGAATTGAAGAATGGTGAAAAGACGACGAGAGACGTACGACGATCCTGGATATTAATCAAGAAGACTCTTCAAAGTCTGAAGATTGGAAAGTCTGTATGAATCCCAGGAGTTCGATCGCCGTGGAGTACGGAGACGTCAGGAATACAAGGTGATGAATCAGAAAAGTCCAGACCAGTCTGGGAGTTCTCAAAATTGGAAAGCTGACATTGGATTTGGAGGGTGAATGCCCTGGTTTGACGAGTCGACGGGTGTTCAGTACCAGATTTTCCTCATCTCCCCAAGCAGGGTTGGGATTGTTACTTCCCCAGCGGATTCAAGGTCTGTGTTTTCCCTAGCAGGGTCGGGATGGTTATCTCCCCAGCGGGTTTGAGATCGGTGTTTCCTCAGCAGCCAGGCCTGGAGGTTGCTATTTCCCAGTGGAGGTATCTATTGGTATTGGTTTCTCCAGGCAGAGTCGGGATTGTTGTATCCCTAGCAAGTCGAAGACCGTTGTTTCCCCACAGAGAGCGTTGGTGTTTCTTTCCCCAGCGAAGTCCCCAAGCGGACCAGGTGCAGAGGAGGTTGTAACTGGTGAGGGTGGCCTATTTCCCAGCAGCAACGCTATTCCCCAGCAGGGTGGAGATTGGAGTGTTGGCAAGTTCCTCGGCAGAGTGCCTCGAGCTCCCCAGAAGAGTCTCTTGAGGGAGATACCTTTTATGCATTCATCATGTAGATAAGCATAGCATATTGCATAATAAATCGCGTAGCATTTCCATGATTATGGAGCATTACGCTGAAAAAAAAATCATGCATCGTCATTGCAAGCATACGCTAGTCTCAAGCCGTGCTTACCGTTTGAGATTTGGTTTCGCCAGCGGGTGAAGATGCTACTCAAGCCGTGGTTACCGTTTGAGGAGTGGTTTCGCTAGTTGGAAAATCAGCAGTATTGCAAGCATCAGTTACTCGAGCCGTGGTTACCGCTTGAGATTTGGTTTCGCCGGATGGTGAAGATGTTACTCTGAGGAGTTTAGCATCATGACGTCCGATCAGCAATGTTCCCCAGTAGTACGATACTGGAAGGAAACTTTTCCGTCGGACAGAGATGGAAATGAAGATCGCGATCAGCGCGACTCGAGCCGTGGTTACCGCTTGAGATTTGGTTTCGCCGGATGGTGAAGATGTTACTCTGAGGAGTTTAGCATCATGACGTCCGATCAACAGTGTTCCCCAGTAGTACGATATTGGAGGAAGAGTTTCCGTCGGACAGAGATGGAAATGAAGATCGGAGAATGTTACGCGATCAGCGCGACTCGAGCCGTGGTTACCGCTTGAGATTTGGTTTCGCCGGATGGTGAAGATGTTACTCTGAGGAGTTTAGCATCATGACGTCTGATCAACAATGTTCCCCAGTAGTACGATATTGGAGGAAGAGTTTCCGTCGGACAGAGATGGAAATAAAGATCGGAGAATGTTACGCGATCAGCGCGACTCGAGCCGTGGTTACCGCTTGAGATTTGGTTTCGCCGGATGGTGAAGATGTTACTCTGAGGAGTTTAGCATCATGACGTCCGATCAACAGTGTTCCCCAATAGTACGATATTGGAGGAAGAGTTTCCGTCGGACAGAGATGGAAATGAAGATCGGAGAATGTTACGCGATCAGCGCGACTCGAGCCGTGGTTACCGCTTGAGATTTGGTTTCGCTGGATGGTGAAGATGTTACTCTGAGGAGTTTAGCATCATGACGTCAGATCAGCAATGTTCCCCAGTAGTACGATACTGGAAATAAAATCAAAGGACGTTACGCGATCAGCGCGAAAGGGGGTTTCAATTGGAGAAAAGGAAGTGTTGAGGCATTTTCTAGAGAACGGGATTCAAAGGGAGAAAGGGAGACACGAGGTGTTTTCTGGAGAACGGGGTTCACAATGGCGATCACAAGTTATCGTCAGGTGACTGGGGTTCAAAATGGAGAGTGGGGTTCATTATTTGGCAAACAAGGCTACTATGGAGTTGTCGGGGTTCAACCGCGGTGATCCGGGATCATACGCAAGAAAATATTTGTTCGGGGTTCAAGAAAAAGTAAAAATTAATAATCTCCAGCGGATAGGTGGTGTTCAGGCCATAGTTATCCCTGTGTTGCCATTTATTTTGGTATACAGGTCGACATTCGGTTCCGGTGTTCAGGCCGACTTTTCTCCGTACCAGACGGATTGTTCTTTCGAGGTTGCTTCTTCGCCGATTCTGACAGGCATTGTTAATTATTTTCCCATCAGAGTGCAAATTGTTCGTCTGTTCTTGGTATTCAATCACTCTTCACCCTGATCATCTGAAAGCCGAGGCTATTCATATCGACAGGTTCACAGTGGATTGAATAGGGGCAGCTGTAACACCTCAAAATTTGCCCTCCTCTCTTGGGACTAGCTTAGCATATTGCATTTCATTTTTAGGTCATTAGCCATTGCATCTTGGCATATCATGTGGCAACATTAAGCAAGCTATCCTCCTAAGTCTTGTTCAGAAGATAAAGAAGTCAAAAGATTCATGCCTGAGGGTCTCATGAATTGATCACTAATCATCTGGGGGTTGGTGCTTCAATTAGGGTTTCTTGGTTCCTCAAGGAGATTGATCATCATCTTGGTGGCAATGGTACATCATCATCATCATGGTCTTATCATCACCCAGAGATTCATTGTGCTTGATCAGTTCCTTGAGATTAGGGCTTTGACCTCTGGTCAACCCTAATCAATTGTATTATGCCAATCAGGGTTTTGTCAAGGAGATGAGGTTTTCATGGAGGTGGGGATCATCATATGGTTTTATTGAGCTTGTGGAAGCTAGGGTTTCATTTTGGAGCCATGTCATTAGGAGATTGAGGCTCAAGCTCAACAGTCAAGCTGAAATTCATCTATCAACTGAAAAAGTCAACCACAAGTCAACTGTTGGATTTGGAGGTGGGAGAGGGTTAGAGAGACTTCATTCATGTTCAAACAAGTCTCATTTGACATTTCAAACATCAACATTGAAGAAAATAAAGTCAGGACAAAACTTTCCAAAAATAGAAAGTGACTTGTAATTCAAAATTGCCAAAAATGGAAAGGTTTTCTCCTCAAAATTACATGTCCAAGAATTCTTCAAATGAAATTTTGTCCAACATGAAAGTTGTAGATCCTGTTCTCCCATTTCCAAAAAGCCCCAGAACATGAATTTCTCATGTGTGGTTGAGAAGATATGGATCAATCTTGGTCAAGCAAATTTGAACTTCACAAGTGCATAACTTTTGAACCAAAAGGCCAAATGAAGTGGTTCTTTTTGCAACATTCTTGTTTTGTCATGTACTATCCAAATTATACATCATAAGCCATGCATTTTGATCACAAAATTTTTGGCATTTCCATTTGAAATTTGGAGGGAAAATTACAATTTGAAAAATAGGCATTGTTTTCACATGGTATCACTTGCCTTGGCTTAGAAACATCATTTCAAGTGGATTTAACTCAGAAAACTTGCACTGTTCCATTGCTTTCATGCATATAGGGTGAATTGGCTAATTTGGCATAATACTTCATTTTCACTAATCCTTGGCATTTTTGGCTAATTGTGATTAAGAGAATCATTAGCAAACCATATATAAACATAATCATAACTGTTTTCATGATTAACACATCAAATTCGCAGATCTAGATCTGAATTCACCAAGCTTCACATTTTTTTCTCTCAACTTTTCTCCAAAATTCTTCACAAACCGCGCCAAGTTCTTGATCAATCCTTCATCCATATGCATAATTGAGGCTATTGGAAGCAAGATCCAAAGGAATTCTTCAAGATTCGAGGACTGTTGCAAGCTACCTCCATCCATGGCAGTTTGATTTTCTGGACATATCAAGCACGATTAACATTCAAACCTTCATCCATTCCATTGTACAAGAGCTAAGGAAGGACTGTTTGGACTTGGCACAGCTTGAATCCACGTGTTTCACTTCTGCACTTCAATTAAGGTTAGAATTTGATCATCACCATTCATGAAATTGATGTATGCATGTTGTAGATCTTCCATTGGTGGTTATGCTGCGCTTTGTTTCATTGAAATCCATGCTGAAATGAGAAAGTTATGTTGAATCTAAGTTTCATGCATAAAACTTCCATGGCTCGAATCTTGTGATATAGGATGAGTTAGGTCAAATTGAGTTTAGATTGATGATGTACGTTGAAAGATGATTCCAATGGTATAGGTTTTGTGAATTTCTGTGCAAGTTTGTTCTTGAGTGCATGAACACGCATGAAGGTTGAAGAACACCTAGGGTTTTATTTCCAGAATCATTTTGATCTTCATAGCCTCGTTCTGCATGCGTTTTCATGTTATAATGCCATGCATTGGACCACGTGTACTGGTACTTTAAGTGAAACGGTGAGTTTCACGTTGTTGGCGCGCGTTAGTTTGAAAATCTCCACACTTCGATTCCGGCCATGAACATTTCCAAATGTGCTTTTTTGCATTTTTCTCACATATTCATGCTATGCCTTTCATCATTTTTTTTATTTTTTTTCATTCATTCAAAAAATCATAAGTTCATGAATAATTGTCCAATTGACCTGGGATTTTTTGCATGATGATCCTCATGATGTCTAGTATTTTATGAATATTTTTCCAGAAATTGTGCACGCATGAATTTTGTTTTGGCTTAGGGATTGTGTATGTATGTGCTTTCTTGACCTTCCATGCCATTTGCTTCATGAAATGATGGATTTTGCTCCAATACTCTTGAAATTTTGCATGCTTAAAATAGACACCTTAATGGACATTTTGGTATAGAGTTTGCATTTTTCTCATTTCTGGTTGATGAGTTATGACATGATTAATGTAGGTGTGACAATGTGTGTCACACCTTTGCTTGCTTGACTTGAGGAATTTCTTTACCATGCCATTCAAATGCCAATTGATGTGAATTTTTGCATGATGTTACTTCTGGATGTTAGGATTGCTTGTGAATGTTTATGGAATTTTTAGATTCATTTTTGATTTGTTTGGGATTTTCTTTGCTGGTTAGTCATTTGTG
Organism: Lathyrus oleraceus; assembly: GCF_024323335.1. NCBI lineage: Eukaryota > Viridiplantae > Streptophyta > Magnoliopsida > Fabales > Fabaceae > Lathyrus > Lathyrus oleraceus. The sequence goes on from NC_066585.1 coordinate 218,021,584, forward strand.
GACTTTTGATGAGTCATGAACTTAGATGATTTGTGAAATGCTTGATGTTTGTCATATGAGCTTGAAATTTTGCACATTGATTCTATACACTTTGAAGTCTATTGTGGATTTGGTTTGAGACATTTATCATGTGGCAATTCTGTTTTAGGCTTGGGTGAAGTTGATGTATGAAATTGTGCCCCAATTGAGCTTGTTTTGCCTTGCCTTGCGTTATGGAATTTATTTGCCATGCTTCCACTTTTCCAAATGCTTTGATTTTTGGTGTGATGATCATGTGATAAATGCTGTTTATCCATGATTTTTCTTGGGATTTATTGATTCATTTTGGAGTTGATGTGGGTTGGTTCATTATGTTTGCTTCAATGAGCTTTCAACTTGCATGCTTTGCCTTAGATGTTTTGTGAAATGAATTTGGTTGATGATATGGACATGAGACTTTTTGTATATTGTTCTTAATTGATTAAGCTTGATTCATGTCAATTTTCATGTTCTGTTTTGAATTATTTCTCCCTCTTTGACCCTAGGCCTTGTCCTAGGGGTTTGTGCTTATGTTTGAGTTTTGTTTTCAGGACAAGAAGCATATGGCCTTGAGGAGAGTGATTCATTTGCTCATTTGGATTGATATTTGATTGATGTTGATTAACATTGAGTGGTTTTGTAGGTGGATTATCTCCTTTGAGTTGAGCTTGTGCTTTGCCTTGATGCACTTGTTGTCTGTTTGACTTTGTACAGTTAACTGTTGACCATTAGCTTGTCTGTTTGACTTTTTGAGTTGTGTACTGATTATGTTAGATTGTTTTCAGGTACATTAGTTGCTATAGTTCTTTTGAACTTGCTTTTGCTGTTGCTTGGTTGCTTAACCAATTGAGGTATAACTCACTGACTTCATGTAGTCTGGAAGACCTGTCCTGTTACTTGGGCAGGCACCTGTCTGAAGTCCTCCTTAAGAGGCAATGCTTGTGTTTGTTTATCTTTGTGCTAAGCAGGAAAAGTCCTTTGATAAGGCAATTGGCAGATAAAAGAGATGTGTAATCCATCTCCTGTTATTCAGTTGAGTCATCCCTTTGCTCACACACCTTGTGTTGATGCATTGTAGATATTAACCCAAGATCTATGTTGAGTCAGTCATATGTGTAGAAGGGTTCCAACTTTCTGAACCCACACTTTCTATTGTCTGAAGCTCTCCCAGGCCAGGGATAAGAGCTGTGAGGCACACCCCTCACTTCCCATTTCATCTGCTTCACCCTAACTCTCAATGTTAGGGTTAAGAGCTAACATCACCCAATTCCAGTTGGCTTGTGTTGCACAGCCTAACCTTGTGTGAGCCCACTTTGTTTGTATATAGTGTGTGCTAATTGTGCGTATGTTTGCTTTGTTTGTCTTGATTAGGATAGCTTGCTGCCTGTGCAAGTTAGATAGAAAAGTCAACCTAGGACCATTGTGGAATACATGATAACTATTAGGCTCGAGTCAGTCTCCCTTCTAGTTAGTCATTTCCCAGTCTCTGGTTAGGAGAAAGTTTCTCCCCTGTTGAGGGGAACTACGTTGCCCTGATCCTCATACCAGATGAGGTACGTAGGCAGGAGGTCGTACGAGATCTCTCCGGGCACCCTTTTTCTTTTTGTGTGTGTTTGCTTGACAGTTATTAGGCTCGAGTTCCCGACTCCCTATTAACTTGTTGTTGGTTATCCTTTCTTGTGTGTGTTAGGAGATGGATGTAAGCCCAGTAATTGGCATTCCGTATCCTGTTGTTGTGTGCTTGGAGTCCGATATAAGTCCAGCAATTGGCATTTGGTTTCCAGTGTGGGTTTGTTTGGTTCGGAGTCTGATGTAAGTCCAGCGATTGGCATTCGGTTTCCATGTTTGCTTATTTGTGTGTGTTTTGTTTCGGCGTGCGTGAGCCGAACTACGGTAGCTCTGATTCTCATTCCAGATGAGATACGTAGGCATAGGATGCGATATCCTAGCGAGCCCTTTCCCCTTTTCTTCCACCTGTGTTGTTTCCAGTGTGTGTGTGTGTGTGATGTTTGTGAGCAACTTCTGTTTTAGCAACCTTTTTCTTTCCTTATGAGCGTGGATCCCGTCGAGTACGACGGATGCGTAGGGGTGCTAATACCTTCCCTTCGCATAACCGACTCCCGATCCCATCTCTCTTTGGTCGCGAGACCATGTCTTTTCCAGGTTTACTTCGAGCGTTTCCTTTCCCTCTTTTGGGATAAATAACGCACGGTGGCGGCTCTGTTTGTTTTTTGTTTTAGCCCGCCGGTTGTTTTTCGCGGATGCGACAACAAGCATGATTCTTTCTGAATCGATGCAATAGAAGAGGAAGTAGTGGAGGTCGCAAATCAAGTTCATATTTCTAATCCTCTAGAAAGATCTCTTATCGGAGCCTACAATGTGTTGACCGAAAATGAAGAAAAAGAGATTGAAACAATGTTGCATGAGTTAGAGTCTTGTGGCGAGCTTGCTTATCATGAAGAAACAAATGAAGACTTGGATGCGACAAAGAGAATGGAAGAACCAAAACTAGAGTTGAAAATGCTACCTTCACACTTGAAGTATGTGTTCCTTGGTGACGAGTGTACTAAACCGGTGATCATTAGCAACACCTTTTCCACAAAAGAGGAATACAAATTGGTACAAGTGCTGAAAAAGAATGAAGGTGCAATAGGGTGGGTGTTATCCGACTTGGAGGGTATTAGTCAGGCCTATTGTATGCATAAGATCATGATGGAAGAGAATTTCAAACCTGTTGCACAACCTCAAAGGCGTCTAAATCCATCGATGAAAGAAGTAGTTCGGAAGGAAGTTGTCAAACTAGTAGAGGCCGGGATGATTTGTTCTATCTCCGATGGTGAATGGGTGAGTGTTGTGCAAGTAGTTCCGAAAACGGGTGGTATCGGATTTTATCGAAGGTTCATCAAGACCCTCTTAAAGACAACAAAGCCCTTGGGTAAGTTGCTCAGCAAAGCCGGATCGTGAAGAGAATCATTGAACCGTCGAGCTCAAACGACGTTAAACAAAGCGCTTGGTGGGAGGCAACCCAACGTTGTAAGTCTGCATTTTAAATTTTCTCAATTATGCTGTGTTGATATTCTGCTGTGTTAAACTTTGTGAAACTTGGGTTCTGTCCACTGCAGTTCGCCCCGCGACCATCTTTCGCCCAGCGAATTGAATGCAAAGCTTCAGTTCGCCCCGCGAACGGTGCGTGGCAGAACCACTTAAGTTTTGTTTAGGTTATTTTTTTTGTCCATTCTATTTCATTTTCAAAACAACAACTTTCCCTCTTTTCCACTCCCACTTCCAAACTTCTAAAACTCAAAAATTTTCCTCTCCATCTCCCAAATCCCAACTTGTTAGCAAAGAATAAAGTCAATTTCCTTCCCGGGCGGAATATGTTGCTTATGCTAATTGACCTGAGGGCAGGCCAACTTTTATGGGGGGTGCAGGAAGTGGTGCAAACCATAATGAGGAGATGGAGGACGTCCTTGGATCTGTTGGTGGTGGCCAAGAGGAGGAAGATTGAGGAGTTGGTGAATTTGAGGAGTTTATTTTATTTTGAGTTTCTTTGTATTATTTTGCTTTTGTAAAATTTTGATTGTACTTTTGGGTGGCTCTAGTTCACCAAAACTTTGGTTTGTTAGTTGTTTTGATATTTGCATGAATACTCTTTGAGATTTAAAGTGTGTTACAATCAATTTGGTTTATCGACAATTTTTGTTTAATTGTTCCTACTCTTAAGTCAAGCTTAAATCAACCAAGAAATGTTCGCAAAGAAAGAGGCATAGGACACTTCGAGTGGTGATGATAAGAATTAGTGTCGGCATTTCAAGGTACACTTTATTGCTTTCTAGACTTAACATGAGTAGTTTGATGGTATGTGCAAATTCCATATCATAAATTCATTGAAATATATGTCATTTTTGAATCAAAATAGGACTTAACCAATTGTGAGGAAACTTTCCATTGTACACTAAAATGCGGGAAACCGAGCATTATTTCAACTCATTCTTATCATGCTAAATCATGCATCAATCTATTTTTGTGTGAAAATTTTGAAAATGATAGAGGCATTGTTTGTTGAGAAAAACCACTTGACCAAAAAGTTTGAATCAACTAACCTTGTGAGGAGTAATCCTTAGTTAAATCCCTTTGAGCTTATTTTAGGATTCATTTGATTGATAGTTATAAAATCAATTGAAAATTTTGGAATAAATGAATCTTAATTTCTTTTGTATCAATTGAACCCTCAAACCGAGTTGTTTGCAAATTTTGCCTTTTGCTTATGTCTAAGTAGGGAGCATTATTGAATAAATTTGGTTTTGGAATTTAAAGTTGGGGAGAGTAAATTAAAAAGATATGATTAGAAACTTGGAAAAGTGAGTTTTTATGGAAGGGTGAAAATATGAAAAGAAACAAGAAAAAGAAATCACCCTTGAAATCATAGAGCAAAGAATAAGAAAAGAAAGAAAAAAGCAAAGAAAATGCTCATGGTTGTGTGGATTTGAAAAGAAAAAGAAAAAGAAAAGAGAGGGATCAAAGAAATGGAAATTGTGTAGAGTTGAATGTTTGGGAATGCTCCCTTAGGATAAGCAACTTTGTTGAATTCTCTTAATCATGTCCTTTCTTGTAACCTAAGCCACATTACAACCTTTGAAAGACCTCTTGATTCTCATTTTTCACATGATTTGGTATTTGTTGTGATAACCGTATGATTTGAGTTGTTGTTGATTTAATTGCTTGGATGAGTGAAAGTAATCCTTCATGTTATTCATCATTATTATGATGTGTGTGTAAGTTTGATTCAACTTTGACATATGTGGCTTTGAATTCCTTGGAATGATTTTTGCACTCAACCATTTCTCTTATTCATGTTTTGTCTAGAATTGAGATAGGTGGATTGAGAAAGTGCCAAACACTTTTGAACCATTTGAATGTCCTTGGTAAATCCTTGTTTCAATCTTTTGTGTCATTGCTTTGGTTGTGATGGTGGAAACTTTTGTTTAGGGATAAACAAAATGCTAAGTTGGAGAGAGTTGTTAGGGACCAATTAGTACTACTTTTTATATCATTTTATTGGTCCTTTTTACCAAGTTTTGATGTAATTACACACTTTTATTCTCACTATTTTTTATAAATGCAATTAGGTTTAATTTATGTTGTTTTGAATAGTTATTTCACATATTTGTTAGTTTTGTAGAATTTTTGGGCAAGAGAGCTTTGGAATGCACAATCATAATTTTAAAGAAGTGTTGAATGCAATTTGAAAGCCTAACTTGGAAGAATACCACTGGGAAGACTCTTTGGATGAAGCTTGCAAGACAAGGAAGCTGAAGTAGCTTCAGTTCGCGCCGCGAACCCCCTTCGCGCCTGTCGCTCCCCGGATTTCCCGAATCCAAGTACAAACGCGAAAAGAGTGGCGCGGAAGAAAGTAGAGTCGCCAGCTATGTACTTTTATCCCAAGAGGAGGGAAAGGTAGTACTGCATAACCAAGAGGGAACGGATAAAACAAAGTCTCGAACCAAAGAAAACTGAGTAAGGGGGCCGGTTACGTGAAGGGAAGGTTATCGTACCCCTTCACGTCTGTGGTACTCCACAGGATCCACGTTTGATGTTTATGTCTAAAGTGTGTGTATAAAAAGTCCTATATGCGATGCAAAAGAGAGAAAATCAAAGTAGGGAAAATAAAGAGTTATTGCTCGCACAGGCCCTACCCTGCTGCATATGTATCTCAAGAAGGATTGAGAATCAGAGCACCGTAGCTCGGCTAACCAATGTGTTTGTTTTTTGTGATGAATGACGTTACTACACAATCTACCGGATGTTCGACCTTTGGAGACTTACTCACCTGTAGTAGAAGGAGTTAACGTGTTCTTAGGAGAAGAAAAATCAATGAGTTTGTTTGTTTTAGGAATGCTCATGCAAAAAGGAAGTCCTAGACGAAGGAACCGTGCTACCTTAATTGACATGCAAACGAGAGACTATACGAAGCCTAGCAATCCTATGGGGAGACGATCACACCATACAAAACAAACATGCATAAAGTAAACACGCCAACAAGGGGGCTCAAACATACGTGGGTAGGGCTTTAGTCAAGAGGGGTCATATCAACCTCGACAAACAAGCCATGGAAAGGTAATCAAATGGGCTCTTAACTACTGACATTGAACGTCAGGGTGAGCAGATCAAAAGGGTAATGAGGGTACGACCTCATAGCTCTTAACTCTGGACAGGGTGAGCCCATGACAAAAAGTGGGGATTCAGAAAGGTGGAACCCTCTCCACTGACTGAACGGGCAAAAGATCTTGGGCTTTTGTTCTGAAGCATCGACACGTAGTGTGATCTTAAAGAACGACACACTGAATAACGAGGGATTGACTACTAATCCCTTTTATCCGTCAATTGCCTCTTCATGGAGGTCTTTAGCACCGGTGCCTCTTCTTGGAGGTCTTTAGGCACAAAAGTAAACACACAAAAACATTGCCTCCTATTGAGGTCTTCCAGCTAAGAAAGCGGTAAAATACGGGAAAAGATGTAAAAGGGATCGAGAGATCTACCACACAGATAAAGATCCGAAGTAACAACAACTCAAGAAATAAGAAACCCAGAGATCTCTCAAGCTAGCACCATCAAAGAAAGCAAGTCAGCAAAGCAATAAGAATAAATCTCCAAACGGTATCCCACAAATAAAGGGGAATACCAAGCAAGTTATCTCTTAAAGGTTCATGTGAGTCCTCACAAAAAAACTCGACAAACAGGTTAGAATAACAAGGTGGGGTGCAATCAAGAGTTGCACCGAATAAGAGAAAATAAAATGTAACCACATGAATCATGCCATTAAAGTTCACAAAAAGCTCACAAAAAGCAACCAAGGATAGGAGGCATAAACCTCTTGTCAAACAAATGCATTAAAAGGGTATCAAAACTCAAAGTCAGGGGTAAGGATCCACACATCAAGACATGACATACCTACTGATTGGAGAGATCGATTGAAATTGAATTGCACCGTTGGCTTTGCAGAATAATTTTAGGGTTTATATGAGAGGGAATTGGTTCTTTGCAGATGAGTTCCCTTCAGTCTCTGGAGGTTGCTCTGAATTAGTTAGAATCTCTCTCTAGGATTTTGTTCCAAGGAAATTTTAGAGTGTTTTCAGCTTTCACCAATTCTCCCTTTTTTTTTCCTTTACTGAAATTTCAGGATTTATAACTTGATTTTCGTGGCTTTGTGGGCTCAAATGAGAGAGGTCCAAGTCCAATATTTTTCTGTTATATTTTATTTATTTACTTATTTATTTATTTATTTATTTATTTATATATATATATATATATATATATATATATTTATTTATTTATTTATTTTTCAAAACGCGTGGGCTTCGCCTAGCGAGCATGACTGTTCAGGAAATTCCTCTGAGCGCAGATGATTCTGGTGGCTTTTCTTGGGACTCGCTAGGCGGCCCATTCTGCTCGCCTAGCGAGCATGACAGCTCATGAACAAACTTTTGCTCCTTCAAGATTAACATTTTGAATGATGAATAGACCCTATTTGAACATGTTGGAAGTAACTCAAGTCATTCCCTGGCCATTTCACCTTCAGTTGACCAACAGTTGACTTTTGGCTTCATAATTGAATTTTGAACTGTACTGAGCCCATTAAGCTTGATCCTTCAGATAGAACCCACAAAGTGACTTGGATGACATCCTCTTGGAGCTAATTTTGATTGACATGATAAAATGCAATATGAAATGTTAAATGACCTAAAATGAATGCATGAATGAGGAGGGCAAATTTGAGGTGCTATAGCGCCGCGAAGCCTGCGAATCCAACAAGCTGTTTTTGGCCAAAGGTGTTGTTTTCAAGGCCAGCTGGTTTTGCCATTTTGGTGTCTGCCTTAGGGGAGCTTTTTCTTTTTAGATGAAAATGATCATTTTAGGAAATGTCAACCCTTTTAGAAAATCAGAATGGAAATTGTTCATTATCATTATTATTCACACATTCATTGATAGTTTGGATTTTTTGTAAGATAGAAAAACAGAGTTTTCTTCCATTGCATTTTGCTTTCCCAAATGATGATGAGGAGCTAAACCCCATTTTGTCAAGATTGGAGGTAGTAGCTATTCCTATTTGTGTATGTATTTCATTTGACTCTTATATATGATAAAAGATTGTTGATGTATTGAATGATATTTTTGCCCTAAGTTGAATATCAGATTTGAATAGTTGTTGAAAGAGATTATTTAAGTCTTGACAGAAAATATGCTTTCAAGTAGTGAATAAGTTGTAGAGATAGATTTATTCACTACTTGAAAGCATATTTTCTGTCAAGACTTAAATAATCTCTTTCAACAACTATTCAAATCTGATATTCAACTTAGGGCAAAAATATCATTCAATACATCAACAATCTTTTATCATATATAAGAGTCAAATGAAATACATACACAAATAGGAATAGCTACTACCTCCAATCTTGACAAAATGAGGTTTAGCTCCTCATCATCATTTTGGAAAGCAAAATGCAATGGAAGAAAACTCTGTTTTTCTCTCTTACAAAAAATCCAAACTATCAATGAATGTGTGAATAATAATGATAATGAACAATTTCCATTCTGATTTTCTAAAAGGGTTGACATTTCCTAAAATGATCATTTTCATCTAAAAAGGAAAATCTCCCCTAAGGCAGACACCAAAATGGCAAAACCAATTGGCCTTGAAAACAACACCTTTGGCCAAAAACAGCTTGCTGGATTCGCAGGCTTCGCGGCGCGAACTGAAGCTACTTCAGCTTCCTTGCCTTGCAAGCTTCATCCAAAGAGTCTTCCCAGTGGTATTCTTCCAAGTTAGGCTTCCAAATTGCATTCAACACTTCTTTAAAATTATGATTGTGCGTTCCAAAGCTCTCTTGCCCAAAAAAATCTACAAAACTAACAAATATGTGAAATAACTATTCAAAACAACATAAATTAAACCTAATTGCATTTATAAAAAATAGTGAGAATAAAAATGTGTAATTACATCAAAACTTGGTAAAAGGGACCAATAAAATGATATAAAAAGTAGTACTAATTGGTCCCTAACACTTGTCGATAGCCTGATGATCATGAATTTTCCGCTACAAAAATTAATTGGCGACTCTGCTGGGGACTAGTCTCCAGTGGGTTTAACCTACTTTTTGTGTGAATATATTTGTATATATGTGATGTTTGTATATATGTATGTGTGATATAATCTGCTTGTTGTGCTTTGTGATCTCTGAGTGGTAAGATAAGTTCTAACCCGAACTTGAGTGCAATTAAGATAGGAGGATGGTATAGTCATGTTCGACTTGTATGGAGTAGTCCTTAACAAGTTGGCTTGAGATCCATCTGCTCAGTGGAGACTTCTTTGGATTTGGAAATGTCACACAAGTATTTGTGGTTAGGCATTACTATCTCTAATTGAGTTTGAGAAGCTGAGGACCTTAGAACATTTAACCCATCTTGGCCTATTTAGGACGCAGTGCGGAAACTGTTCAAGTGTGGACTTGATAACAGTTGTTACGCGATACTACACTCAGACGAGTTTCTCTTGAGAATATTATGGGTCGATGAGTCAGTCATCTTAACCTGTAATATCCGATAAATGGAATTAAGACTCTGGGAACTTTTTTAGAACACGATCTACAGGTTTTATCCTTAGTTCACTCCTTTGGGGTGGTTCTTACCCAGACTCCATGCTCGTGACTCACAACAAACCCTTGATTCTTGGTTGATCCAATCAAGTCTTGTCAATATCAATGGAACTTGGATGTTGATAAGGTGTACACCATAATCCACCAAAATGGATGATTGATTTTGACAATGACTTGATTCATCCCTTGACCTTTTTTTGCCTTGTGTGTGATCCCTTATTTATGATTGTTGCATTCATGCATTCATGCGCATCATAACATTCATCACACGAAAATTTCAAGGAACTAAGGTATCATTTGCAAATATTTTCAAACCATGGATTGTGGACGAAGGAACACTAAGAAGTACAGTTTCAGATGTCCCGACTTGAAAGAGTTAAGGAAGTTAGCATCTTTTATATTATATCCCTTTGACTTCAAACAACGCCATGGGAAGATTTTGTCCATCTTGTCTACTGATGTGGTTGAGGGACTCGTGAGTGTGCTAATGCAATTCTATGATCCTCTCTACCGTTGTTTCACTTTCCCAGATTTTCAGCTTGTGCCTACATTGGAGGAGTATTCTTATCTTTTGGGGATACCTATTTCTAGTAGAGTGCCTTTTAGTGGATTGGAGGAGACTCCCCAATCTAGTTTTATTGCTGAAGCTCTTCATTTGAAGAAGTCTGAGATAGAGGCTCATTGGGTGAAGAAAGGAGGGTTATTTGGGTTGCCATCTGTTTTCCTCGTCAAGGAAGCTACTACTTTTGCTCAAGCTGGTAGTGTGGATGCTTTTGAAGCTATCTTTGTATTTCTCATCTATGGATTAAATTTGTTCCCTAACATTGACGGTTTTGTTGATGTTAACTCCATTAGACTTTTCTTGATTGGGAATCCTGTGCCTACTTTGTTGGGTGATATGTATTTCTCTTTGCATCTAAGGAATTCTAAGGGTGGTGGAACGAGTGTCTGTTGCATTCATCTTCTATACAAGTGGTTTATTTTGCACTTGCCTCAGACACCTGCTTTTGTGGAGAACAAACAATATCTAAGGTGGTCTCAGAGACTTATGTCTCTCACTAATGATGATATAGTTTGGTATGATCCGTCTTTGAGCAGTTTGGAGATTATTGATAGTTGTGGTGAATTCTCTAATGTGCCTCTCATTGGTACACAAGGAGGAATTAACTACAACCCTGCTTTGGCTCGTCGTCAACTTGGGTTCCCCTTGAGAGATAAACCTAATAATATGTTGTTAGAAGGTTTTTTCTATCAAGAGGGTAAAGATCCACAACATTTAAAGTAGAAGATTGTGCATGCTTGGCATAATGTGCATAGGAAAGGAAGATCCGAGTTTGGTCCGCACAATTGTGTAGCTTTGGAAGCTTACACTCTTTGGGTGAAGAAGAGAGCTTTGGAGTTGAAGATGCCTTATCCTTGTGAGAGACCTATGTCTATGGTTGTGGTTGAATCATTAACTCTCCCTAACTAAGATGTAAAGGAGTTGGAAGATGTGTAACACCCTTCTAAAATACCCCAATAATTAATTAATTCAACAAAATATAAATCAGAGTAGATATGCAATTAAGGGTGTCACACTCGACACTTCACACCATTCACCAACATAGTTTGTCATGCTCATTATTAATCAAAATAAAATATTGCACAATACGCAGCGGATAGAGATCTAATCAATCATGCAAACCATGTAACACATTACATGTAAAGTTGTTCAACAACCAAATGAAAACAAAGTAAAACATCCCGTCCCGATGTTACATCTACCAGAGCATGACCCACTAAGGAACTACACTAGACTCCAAGCACTAGCTTCTACTCAATCACTGCTCGTTACCTGAAAACATAGTTGTAAGGGTGAGTTCCTCAATCGATATAATAAGCATTATAAAATATCATGTAATGCTAAGTAAATTAACACATTTCATCACCCTAATCAGATCACACATTCAGTAACGGCAACACCAACTCATAATCACAATCATATTCAACACAAACACAAAACACACGTATAATATTGGAATACATCCATTCATATTATACGCCATACATACATTATGCAATGAGACTCCATGCATGCGGTACCGACTATTCGTGAACATATAGTTCAACCTCACCGATCAAATCCAGATACGGCTACCAAGCTCACTAGTCCCACTCATTTGAGACCTAGTGACTCACATCACTAATTCCTCACCATGGGAATTAGCTACCACCCCAAGGGCCATGATATGCACGCTAAATCACCTAGCATGCAAACATCAACAACAATCCACAATAACTCATCACTAATTCCTCACCATGGGAATTAGCTACCACCATAAAGGCCATACTATGCACGCTAAATCACCTAGCATGCAACCATCAACAATCCACAATGGACATATGCTCACACTCTAAGCCATAAACAGTCCATTCACAATAGCATACATCATAGATATACTCACAACATTATGCACACCATCATACATCATCAATACAATTATCACAGAATCATATTATGTCATGCCACAGAATCATATTATGTCATGCCACATAATCAATCACAGTATTAGCACACTCTACTAATACCTACACTGCTCAAAACAACGGGAAATTGATCCCTCCTATATCATACACCAATATAGGTCAATCATCAATTGTTCACAATATTTAAAACATCAGTTTTTTCTACTTTTCCAACAGTGTTAACCGGTTAACGCCCTGGGTTAACCGGTTAACGCAACACAGAACACGCTTCCTGGCACATTTTAACAGTGTTAACCGGTTAACGCCCTGGGTTAACCGGTTAACGCAAGACAGACAACAATATTTCACAATTCATAACAGTGTTAACCGGTTAACACCCTGGGTTAACCGGTTAACGCAAGACAGAAAGCTGTTCCTGCGCTAACACGAAGCAGAATGCAGAATTCTCCGCATTTTCCGCCGTTGGAGGACTTCCGGACCTCCGATTCCAATTCCGTAAAAAGCTACACGTTCGGAAAATCACAACTCACCCAAATATAGATTCAATTACAGCTTTAACATAACTTATTCATCATAATTTTTCAGCACTCATCATCCCAATTAGGGTCAATTCAACGGCTTATTACTACCCATCACATGTTAATCCATAATACCCATTAAACGACGATAAACCCCCCTTACCTGAGTTAATCCGGCAATTGATTCTTCGACCTTCAACAATCGTGAATCCTCCTCTTGAGCCCTAGCCTCTTCTTCTCCCTTTCTCAGTTCTTCTCTTTTCTCCCAATCTTACGTGTTCTCTGTTTTCACGTGAAAACCCTTTTTACCAAATGGAACTCTTTATATATATTCCAACTTATTATTCCAATTTATATTATTCCAATAATAATAATAATTCCAATAATATTCCAATTATTTAATTAAATTAATAAATATACTATTAACTTAAATTAAATAATTATCTTATTTTTATCGGGGTGTTACAACTCTCCCCCACTAAAAGAGTTTTCGTCCTCGAAAACATACCTCAAGCGAATAACTCTGGATAAGAATCCTTCATCTGCCTCTCAAGTTCCCAAGTCACATTGCCACCTGCTGGTCCTCCCCAAGCTACCTTTACCAAAGCAATCTCTTTACCCCGCAACTGCTTCAACTCTCGATCCTCTATCCTCATAGGTGATGTTTCAACAGTCAGGTTATCTCTCACCTGTACATCATCTACTTGGACCACATGCGACGGATCAGGAATGTACCTCCTCAACTGAGACACATGAAAAACCTCATGCAAATTCGCAAGTGACGGCGGTAAAGCGATACGATAGGCTACCTCCCCTATCCTCTCCAAAATCTGATAAGGACCAATAAATCGAGGTGTCAACTTCTTCGACTTCAAAGCTCGACCAACCCCAGTTATCGGAGTAACACAAAGAAACACATGATCTCCCTCTTGAAACTCAAGTGACTTTCTCCTCTTGTCGTGATAACTCTTCTGACGACTCTGAGCAATCCTCATCTTCTCCTGAATCATCTTAATCTTTTCCGTAGTTTGTTGAACAATCTCCGGTCCAACCACAGCACTCTCACCGGACTCATACCAACATAAAGGTGTCCGACATCTCCTACCATACAAAGCTTCAAACGGTGCCATACCAATGCTCGAATGAAAACTATTGTTGTAGGTAAACTCAATCAAAGGTAAATAACAATCCCAAGCACCTCCCTTTTCCAAAACACAAGTGTCATACGGTGAACTGACTTGGGGTATTTTGCTTTTTATCGCAATGTCGCGGATAGCAAGAGTCGCCACCGACTTTTCTTTTATCCAATAAGGAAAGGTGGAAAAGAACAGGAAAGACCTCAATAGATTTTGGGTTCGGGAGGTATATTATACAAAGGGAAGGTGTTAGCACCCTTTGTATCCATGGTTATCCATGGGCTCTTAATTGCTGGATCACTTATATTTTTGTCTGAAAAGTGTTCGTGAATTGTTTAAAAATGTTTCGAAAAGAGAGTTTAACTTTGTAATGATTCTCGTATGAATGTATACAAAGTATTTATCTCGTTTGATTTTGAAAAAACAGTTTAGAAAAATATAACTTGGTAATGATTCTAGTATGAATGTATACCAAGTGGTGATTTTCTAGGACTTGCAAAGTGTGAGGGGTGGAAAATGTTTTAGGTTATGATCCAGTAATTGAGAGTTATACCTTCCTAAGGTCGTTATGGGCATTTCCTATCCTTATGAGGGTAAAACTGTCCTTACTATTGAGAAGTAAGTAGTTTTATCCTTTGGATGTAAAAGGGTCATTGTAGGGTCATCGATAGGTCATTGAAGGCAACAGTTGTAAGGATACCTTAGCATTCGAAGGGACGATCATCATTTAACCGTAGGCTACACCGAAGGGTCATCGAGGGACAAAGGCAACATTCGAGGGACTATGATGATTTAATCGAAGGGTCTTTGCTAAGTGTATCCCCACATTCGCGGGACATGACCGTAATACCGTAATATCGTAAGGCACAAGAGAGGTCCAAGATCACATATTTAAAGGCCATATTTTAAAGTCAATTAGGTAATTAGGATGAGCCTCCACATTAAAATCAATACATTAAAATTAATACATTAAGATTAATACATTAAAATTAACACATTAAAATTAATTAAGCAATTTAGGGTGAGTCTCCACAAGGGTATCCCACAAATAAAGTGGAAGACCTAAACGGCGATCTTTTTTCTGGGACATATGAACCTTTGCAAAATTCAACAAACGGGTTAGCATACCAAATCAGGGTGCAATCGAGGATTACACCGCAAAAGAAAACACAGCAGCATGAATGTCAGGCAAAACAGTGCATAATTAACATAGAATAGATCAGGTTACGCATAGGACATAACAAATATCAACGGCTGTCCCGTTCGCCTCTGCCTCGCCTAGCGAGGGCCTAGCGAATGCTCGCTACATGCTCGCTTAGCGATGTGCTAGCGAGCGGCTGCGGGTTTTGAATTTCAGAACAGTATGATCTCAGCATGCTGCATGCCTTATTGCATTCAATTACAGAAATAATATGGTCAAACACTCAGGATATTCAGGCGTACTGGAATTCACATGCAAAGTCTAATTACATATCCCAAAAATTCAATCATGATGCATTATGTATTTAGAGATTTACAAATTGGAAGCATAAAACAATAATGATACACAAACCTGTTTGCAATGGAGTGGTAATGCTGAATTGGCAAGTCACTTTTGGTATCGGGTTGAGTTGGGCGGCGGTAACTTCGGTGCGGATGAGCGGCCGTCAAGGTTTCTTCACTCCGACTTCTCTGGGCTACTCTCCGGGGTTGCTATGCCAGGGTTTCCGGCCGTCTCCGTCTCGGTTTTTCGTTCTTCTTTTCGTTCTGGAGTTGGGGTATTTATAATACTCCTTTGATGACCTAATGGGCTCAGAATGAAGCCCGAAATTTTCTGTTGTCTGTCAGCTTCGCTAGGCGAGCGTGTAGCGAACGTGTAGCGAACGTTCGCTAGGCGAGCGTGTAGCGAACGTGTAGCGAACAGGCCAGTTTGGGCCATTTTCTGGATTGGGCCATTCGTGAGCTGGGCCTTTGTTCCTTTAAGATCAGTGTCATAAAAATGAGTCGGAATGCCCTGAAAAATGTCTTAAAATATTAATGGGCAAATTTTGGGGTATGACAGCTGCCCCTGTTTGATATTCTTGAACCGAGAGAGTCAGAATGGTATGTACGCCATTCGTGGTCTGGAGGTGGAAGATTATTGAACACTTAGAATGCCCCAAAAATTTGCACTTGTCAAGTAGTTAGTCTTGATGGAGATGGGCTTAAAGATGCCATCTAGGAAGTTTGATGATGAGAGCTTCAGAGTACGTCGTACGTTAGAAGATATCTGAAGTCATGGGTGTCACTAGGTCATACGCTAGACAGTATAGTGAGTCATTCATTAGGCCGTCGACTTCACTGGGGAGTTAGAGTGGGTCATACGCCGTTGGGGATAACAGATCAGAATGGATCATACGCTAGATCGTATCTGAGTTGCAGAATGGGCCGTCTGTTAGGCTGTATCTGACGAAAAGTAGTCGTACGCTAGACTACACCTTGGGATGTACCATACGCTAGGTAGTATCTGAGGAATGAAGATCCGAATGGGTCGTACGCTAGACCGTATTGTTGGAGGAGTAATATGCTGGGGATAAAGGATCAGAATGGATCGTACGCTAGATCGTATCTGAGTTGCGGAACGAGCCGTCCGTTAGGCTGTATCGTTACTGAGGGTGAAGGATCAGAATGGATCGTATGCTAGATCGTATCTGAGTTGTAGACTGAGTCGTCCGTTAGGCTGTACCTGATGATGAAGGGGGTAGTCATACGCCAGACTACACTTCAGAATGTACCGTACGCTAGGTAGCATTTGAGGCCTTGAAGGTCCAAATGGGTCGTATGCTAGACCGTATTGGAGTTGTTGAAGGTCGGAATGGATCGTACGTTAGATCGCATCTGAGTTGAAAGAGTCATATGTTGAGCTGAATCAGAATGAACCGTACGATAGGCTATATCTGATAGTATTTGTATATGTTGTATTTGCAATAAATGTCTGGGATGGGCTTATAGATGCCATCGTTAGGAGGATGTCAGAATGAATGTTGACATGGAGTATATCTGAAAGATGTATTTGAATCTGAACGTAATCAATGAAGATGCCCGTCTGAATGGCTCTCTATTTTGACTGTATCAGGAAGATAATTAACCTGAAAAATAAAGTTAGCTTCATGCCATGTCATGATGCATGAGATGTTTTATGCTTTCGAAAATAACTGCAAACGATGTATGCATGTGTATGCTGTGAAATGATGTAATGAATGAATTATGCATCTGAAAAGTTCTTCCTGAGGACTCTACTGGGGAAAACAAATCTCAATCTTCTGGTTGGGAGATACTGGTATCGATGACCCTTTCTTAGCCGGGGATGCTTGATTTCTGTCTGATGGTAGAAATGTTCAACAGAAGCCTGGCTGGGGGTGGAAGAGATGACCCATTTGTCTAGTAATGCCACTCTCTTCTGGGAATGACTGGCTTTGCTGGGGAATAGGATTAGCAACGGATTCATTGGAAAGCATGATTAGACCTTCTCCTCGATCCTGAAGCCTAGTAGTAATCGCTATTTCTATTTTATGCACGCATTTTTGGTAAACATCGATCATATCCAAATGCATATATTAATTCGAATTAAATCAATGGACGTTTATGCAAACAAAACAGAGAAAGTAAAACAAGAGCATTTTTTTTTAAACTAAAATTGTATTGATTTCGAAAGAGGGCTTATAAACAGGCAATTTGTGTACAAGGAGACAAAAATCCTAGTAAGAGGAAATTGTCAAGAAAACAAAGAGAAAGCTATGCCGAAAACGTCCTATTGACTTTAATTCCCCTACTGCCATTATGTCTTCAAGCCTCTCATCTCCCGCTGTCGGATAGAAGTGATTAGCTTGTTCAGTCCTTTGAACTTGGATGAAGTTGTCTGAGAACGGGACATAGTCATACGCTTTAATCCCTAATTTTTGCCTGGACCGCCTTTTCAGGTTTTCAATCCACCGGGATACCCCTTTTTGCCCAAGCCGCCTTTTCAGGTTTTCGACTTGCCGGGTGCACATTTCTTATGTTTATCCCTAATTTTTGCCCGAACCTTTTTGGTTCGCCGGGATGCCCTTACTTTTGCCTAGGTACGTCGACCTAGCGGGTCTCTTTTATGCGTAGTATTTTTTGACTATGTCTGCGTTCACGGGATGCGGGAAGTCTTCGCCGTCCATTGTAGTAAGCATCATGGCTCCACCAGAGAATGCCTTCTTAACTACAAATGGCCCTTCGTATGTGGGAGTCCATTTGCCTCTGGGATCACCTTGTGGTAGAGTGATGCGCTTTACCACCAAATCACCAATATGGTACACCTGTCTCCTGACTCTTTTGTTAAATGCCTGGGTCATGCGCTTCTGATATATCTGTCCATGACAAACAGCCGCAAGTCTCTTCTCATCGATCAAGTTTATCTGGTCGAGTCGAGTCTGAATCCATTCATCTTCATCTAAGCCTGCCTCTTTCATGATTCTTAGAGAGGGAATCTGGACTTCCACTGGTAAAACGGCTTCCATTCCGTAGACTAAAGAAAAAGGAGTTGCTCCTGTCGAAGTGCGTACTGAAGTGCGATAGCCATGAAGAGCAAACGGTAACATCTCATGCCAGTCTTTGTACGTCACCGTCATCTTTTGTATGATCTTCTTGATATTCTTATTAGCAGCTTCTACAGCGCCATTCATCTTTGGTCGGTACGGAGAAGAGTTATGGTGCTTTACGTTGAACTGCGTGCAGAGTTCAGTAATCATCTTGTTGTTCAAATTAGTACCATTGTCAGTGATAATTCTTTCAGGGATGCCGTATCGGCAGATGAGATTATTTTTGATGAATCGGGCCACCACATTCTTGGTGACAGAAGCGAATGAGGCGGCCTCTACCCACTTTGTAAAGTAATCAATAGCAACAAGGATGAAACGATGTCCATTAGAAGCAGTAGGTTTAATCTCCCCAATCATATCAATGCCCCACATTGCAAAGGGCCAAGGTGCTGTCAACACGTTCAATGGAGCAGGAGGCACATGTACTTTGTCCGCATAGATCTGGCACTTATGACAGGTTCTGGAGTGACGGTGGCAATCAGCTTCCATGGTAGACCAATAATATCCTGATCTCAGAATCTTCTTGGCCATTGTATGTCCACTAGAATGAGTCCCAAAAATACCGTCATGCATGTCTTCCATGATCTTTTCTGCTTCCTTTCTATCCACACAGCGAAGCAGAGTCGAATCATGATTACGTTTGTATAATACTCCATTACTCAGAAAGAACTTAGCGGAGAACTTCCTCAGGAATTTTCTGTCATTGATAGATGCCCCCTCAGGGTACTCCTGAGTTTCTAAATATCTTTTTACTTCGTGGAACCAAGGTTTCTCTTCCACTTCATCAGTATTAAGCTCATAACAATGTGCTGGTTCATCCAATCGCTCAATGGTGATCATGGGAGCTTCATTGTCCCATCTGACTCTGAACATAGATGACATGGTAGCCAATGCGTCTGTCAACTGATTCTCTTCTCGTGGGATATGTTCGAATGTAATCTCTCCAAAGTATGGGATTAGTGACAACACCTTCTCTCGATAAGGGATGAGATTCGGATGTTTAGTGTCCCATTCTCCTTTGATCTGACTGATTACTAATGTTGAGTCTCCGTACACACTCAAAAACTTGATCCTTAGGTCTATGGCAGCTCTGAGTCCCAAAATACATGCTTCATACTCAGCCATATTATTGGTACAATGAAAACATAGTCTAGCAGTGAAAGGCGTATGGTAACCCTCGGGAGAAATGATTACCACACCAACACCATTGCCCAATGCATTAGAAGACCCATTGAAAACCATAGTCCATCGGGATCCTAGTTCGGGTCCTTCATCCGGTCCAGGTTCTTCATAATCAGTAACAAGCATGACATCCTCATCTGGGAACTCAAAATTCATAGATTGGTAATCATCCACTGCTTGATGAGCCAAATGATCGGCTAGCACGCTTCCTTTGATTGCTTTCTGGGTAGTATACTGGATGTCGTACTCTGTTAGAATCATCTGCCATCTTGCTATTCTTCCGGAGAGAGCGGGTTTCTCAAATATGTATTTGATAGGATCCATCTTAGAAATCAATAAAGTGGTATGATTCAACATGTATTGTCTTAGTCGGCGAGCAGCCCAGGCCAAAGCACAGCAAGTTCTCTCGAGCAGTGAGTATTTTGTTTCACAGTCGGTAAACTTTTTGCTAAGGTAGTATATGGCATGCTCTTTTCGACCAGACTCGTCATGTTTCCCCAACACACATCCCATTGAATTTTCTAACACGGTCAAATACATGATTAGAGGTCTTCCTTCAACCGGTGGCATCAGGATCGGAGGTTCCTGGAGATACTTCTTGATTTTGTCAAAAGCTTATTGACATTCCTCATTCCATATCATCTCTTGATTTTTCCTCAGTAGCTTGAAGAGGGGTTTGCAGGTGGCGGTCAAATGGGAGATAAATCGGGCAATGTAATTCAAGCGTCCCAAGAAACCTCTGACTTCTTTATCTGTACTGGGAACTGGCATTTCTTGAATAGCTCTCACCTTGGCCGGGTCAACCTCAATCCCTTTACCACTGACAATAAAGCCCAGGAGTTTGCCGGACCTTACCCCAAAGGTGCATTTGTTCGGGTTCAACCTCAACTTGTATTTCTTCAACCTCTCAAACAGTTTGTATAAATGGTCGAGATGCTCCTCCTCAGTATGAGATCTGGCTATCATGTCATCCACATATACTTTTATTTCATGATGGATCATATCATGGAACAAAACCACCATAGCACGCTGGTACATTGCCCCTGCATTCTTTAAACCAAACGGCATTACTTTATAACAGAACGTGCCCCATTGCGTCACAAACGTAGTTTTCTCCATGTCCTCAGACGCCATCTTAATCTGGTTATAACCTGAGAATCCATCCATGAATGAGAATACCTTGTGTTGAGCGGTGTTATCTACCAGAACATCAATGTGCGGAAGTGGAAAGTCGTCTTTGGGACTCGCTTTATTCAAATCTCTGTAGTCTACACACATTCGCACCTTGCCATCCTTCTTCGGCACTGGTACCACATTAGCAACCCATTGAGGATAAGAAGTAACAGCCAGAAAATCTGCATCAAATTGTTTCATAACCTCGGCTTTGATTTTCTCAGACATTTCAGGACGCATGCGACGAACCTTTTGCTTAACAGGACGACAATCTTCCCTCGTTGGCAGCCGATGTACTACTATATCAGTATCCAGTCCTGGCATGTCGTCATAAGACCAAGCAAAAATCTCTACATAGTCATGTAACATCTGAATCAACCTTCTTTTGACACTGTTTTCCAAGCCTGCTCCTATTTTGACTTCTTTCTTGTCTACTTCGGTACCTAGATTTACAGTCTCAACTGACTCCTCGTGTGGCTGTATAGTCCTTTCTTCCTGCAGTAACAGTCTGGCAAGTTCTCCAGGTACTTCACAATCTTCCTCACTTCCATCCTCGGCTTGGTAGATCGGATTTTCAAAGTCATAATGAACAGTAGTAGAACTATTATCAACAGGATCCAGAGTGGGTATGGATCTGCAATTCGTTACGTGAGTGTGTGTAAGAAAACATAGCTTGTTTGGAAGATGACAGAAAAGACAAAGAGCGTAATATTTGAATGCAAAAAGTCCATTGATTTATTGAACATGAATATGCTTATGAAGATGACAAAACCCTTAACAAATTAGCTATTGGGCCCCGGGCATAGACACAACGCTTGGAGAAGTTCAATTGTAAAAAAACAAAAATTTGCAACACTAAAATAGACAATAACAATTACTCCTGACTAAAGGAAATCGGGATAGTGTCTTCAGCCTTCCAATTATTGAGTCCGTCACCAATTGTTGGGAAAATCCAGCTATCCCGGTCGCAATCGCTGTCAGCATCTTCTACAGCATTAATTTGACTCTTGTCAGAGCTGAACCCCAGGCCAAATTTGTCAGACTTGTACGGTACGTCGATCAATTGACCCCATCCAGTACGACCACCATCTTCGACCACGGCTTGAGCGTCCTTCAGAGAAATCATAGCAGGAGGAGCACGAATAACCTTGGGTACACAGGAAGTTGGCTTAAGGACAGGATTGGTCGGAGGAACTACTTCAAATGACTGACAAGGAGTCTCAATGAATTCACCATCCATCTCGACGTATCTGAAGGTATGCACACTACTGACAATGTACTCTTCTTCTCCACACACGGTGACAATTTTGCCCTTTGTGGGATACCTCAACTTTTGATGGAGAGACGAGGCTACAGCGCCTGCCCCATGAATCCAAGGGCGTCCCAGTAAGCAGGAATAGGCAGGACGAATGTTCATTACATGGAAGGTAGTGTTGAAGACTTGAGGTCCTATCTTGATAGGAAGGACTACTTCGCCATGGACAACACTCTTCGCACCATCGTAAGCACGTACCACAATGTCACTAGGTTTCAGTTCGATGCTTTTACAGTTCAGCTTATCTAGCACAGCTGTTGGCAACACATTCAAGGAAGAGCCATTATCGATCAACACATGAGACAAAGTGATTCCCCTACACTCAATGGAGATATGCAGGGCTTTATTGTGATTCTTTCCTGCTGGTGTCAGATCAGCGTCGGAAAAGCCTAGGCCATTGTCAACAGCCAAGTGAGCAACATAATGTTCGAACTGATCGACAGATGTCTCCTGAGGTACATGAGCGGTCTTCAAGAATTTTATCAATGCATTGGCATGAGGTTCAGAAGATAACAGCAAGGATAACATCGAGATCTTAGACGGGGTATGCCCCAACTGTTCTACAACATCAAAATCACTCTTGCGAATGATTTTCAGCACTTCTTCCATTTCTTGTTTGGCAACATCTTCGGGAGTAACTTCGACCGGTGTCTCTGACTGAGAAGGATTGACTGGTTCCTTTCCTCGAGTTTCAAGGACAGGAGGTGAGATTTCTGGAGAGAAGATCCTTCCGCTTCGAGTAATTTTACTAGTCCCAACAATGCCACTAGTATTAGCAGCATTATCCACTTGCTTCACGCCATGGACGTAAACATCACCGCCATAATTCCACGGAATAGCTTTGCTTGAGGAATACGGGATCGGGCCAGGTGCAGTGATGATTAGGGGAGCAACCCTGGGCTCAGCAGTAATCTTCACAGGCGCCCTGGTAGCGGTAATCTTCACTGGAACTTTGGACCTAGCAATCACAGATATTTCTTCAATAGGGTTTTCCGCCTTAGGAATCCTTTCGAAGAGAACTGTACGATCGTCCATCAGCCGTTGAATACCATTCTTCAATTTCAAACAGTCCTCGGGCCGGAGTATGCAGAGATTGCAATCTTCAGCACAACCTGGAAATAAACCAGCTTGCAACAAATTCCTCTTTATGATCGGGAGAGGAGATGTTAAGTCCGCCACATTGGAAATGTGAGAATCGTCATCCATAGCATTAACAGTCTTGTCATGGTTAGGCATAGGAGCAGTGATGACATTAGGAATCTCCGGAGGCTCAAACTCAATTTCTCCAGCTTCGATCATATCCTGAATCTTAATCTTCAATGACCAGCAATCGTT
Organism: Lathyrus oleraceus; assembly: GCF_024323335.1. Taxonomy (NCBI): domain Eukaryota; kingdom Viridiplantae; phylum Streptophyta; class Magnoliopsida; order Fabales; family Fabaceae; genus Lathyrus; species Lathyrus oleraceus. The sequence goes on from NC_066585.1 coordinate 218,044,966, forward strand.
TGTATCATGCCCGGGGCTATCGGAGTGATATGCACACCTGGCATTGGGATTATAACGAGAAGAGGTAGTGTTGGGATTTGTAGGAGGATCTCTAAGGGTGATCAAATTTGCCTTTAGCATTCCCTGCAGTGCCTGTGCCAAGGTCATATTGATCCTGGTAAACTGCCTTCTTGGCCTGTCTTGTTTGGGCTGGAAGTTTTGAGATGGTGGTGCTGCAATCGTAACTGCTCCGATGTCGTGGTCACAGTTCTTCTTGTTACGACCCTTTTGACCGTACACAGCATTTGATTCGTTCCTCCCCTGATAGGACCTTTTGGTGCTTGCAGAGGTAGCCGCCTGTATCTTTCCACTTCGGATGCCGCTTTCAACACGTTCACCTGTCAATATAAGTTCAGTGAAACCTGATGAAGAACTTCCCAGTAGATGGCTGTAGAATGGGCCGGTCAGTGTGCCCATGAACATATCTGTAACACCCCGATAAAAATAAGATAATTATTTAATTTAAGTTAATATTATATTTATTAATTTAATTAAGTAATTAGAATTATTGGATTATTATTATTATTATTGGAATAATAATTATTGGAAAGTATATAAGTGGGAAATAAGAAAAGAGTTTCATTTTTGGTAAAGAGGGTTTTTACGTGAAAAGCAGAGAAGCGGCTGAAAAGAGGGAAAGGGCAAAGAGGAAGAGCAAGAGAGCAAGGGTTGAAGAACGGAAAAGATTGGAGCTTAAGGATTGCCGGATTAACTCAGGTAAGGGGGGTTTATCATCGTTTAATGGGTATTATGGGATAACATGTAATGGGTAGTGATAAATCATTGATTTGACTCTAATTGGAATGATGCATGATGAAATTGTGAACTTTTGGATGAACGAAATTTGGATTATAATTGAAGGAAATTCGTAGGAATTAGATGTAATAATGTTAGAATTTGTGAAATTGAATAGGGTATGAGTTGTGTTAGATGATATGAACGAATGTTGTGTAAGAATTGGACTGTGGAAGGTTGGATCTGAGGAATCTCGTAGCAGAGAAAACCCATAGCAGATCTGGAAAATTGGTTTCTGGTCATACGCGTATTGCACTAGGCAATACGCGTATGAGATGGTCTGGTACGCGTATGGCACTAGGCAATACGCGTATGGATGAGGAAGATGATGATTTTAACGTAGTTTTGTCTCTGTTGGTACGCGTATGAGGATGTGGTACGCGTAGCATACGCGTATGAGGCAGGCAATACGCGTATGGGATTGGTTGAGAAATGGGCCATACGCGTATGGGACTAGGCAATACGCGTATGGGCAGAATTGGGATTTTTCTGTGCTGTTGTTGTGCAGTTTTGGTTGTTCAAGCTGAGTAATGTAATTTAGCTGATGTATGATATAGTAGGGATCGTTTCCCGCTGTTTTGAGCAGTATAGGTATTAGTAGAGTGTGCTAATACTGTGATTAATTATTTGACATGATATGATGTTTTGATACATGTGTTGATGATGTATGATGGTATGCATAATGCTGTGAATGTATATGTTATGTATGCAATTGTGAATGGACTGTTTATGGCTTAGAGTGTGAGCATATGTCCATTGTGGATTATTGTTGATGATTTTGCATTGCTAGGTGATTTAGCATGCATATTGTGGCCTTTATGGTGGTAGCTAATTCCCATGGTGAGGAATTAGTGAGTTAGTCATTATGGACTGTTGTTGATGTTTGCATGCTAGGTGAATTAGCGTGCATAGCATGGCCCTTGGGGTGGTAGCTAATTCCCATGGTGAGGAATTAGTGAGTGAGTCACTAGGTCTCAAATGAGTGGGACTAGTGGGCTTGGTAGCCGTATCTGGATTTGATCGGTGAGGTTGAACTATATGTTCACGAATAGTCGGTACCGCATGCATGGAGTCTCATTGCATAATGTATGTATTGTGTATAATATGAATGGATGTGTTCCAATATTATACGTGTGTTTTGATGTTTATGTTGAGTATGATTATGAGTATGAGTTGATGTGGCCGTTACTGAATGTGTGATATGATTAGGGTGAATGAATATGTTAAATTACTTAGCATTACATGATATTTTATAATGCTTATTACATCGATTGAGGAACTCGCCCTTACAACTATTTTTCAGGTAACGAACAGTGATTGAGTAGAAGCTAGTGCTTGGAGTCTAGTGTAGTTTCCTTAGTGGGTCATGCTCTGATAGATGTAACATCGGGACGGGATGTTTTACCTTGTTGAATAATTTTACATGTAATGTGTTACATGTTTTGCATGATTGAGTTGTTCTCTATCCGCTGCGTATTGTGCAATGCTTTATGTTTTGATATAATAAAAGAGCATGACAGTTAATTTTGGTGAATGGTGTGAAGAGATTGTGTGACACCCTTAATTGCATATTTACTCTGATTTACATTGTTGTTTTAATTAAATATTTGGGGTATTTTAGAAGGGTGTTACATTAGTGGTATCAGAGCCTGGTTGGTCGAGTCGAGTCATAATTATTCTGTTTCCCCTGTACGGGATAGGTGTTGTGTAACCCTATCAGTACTTATTGTTTTAGCTTGTTGGACTTTCAGAATAGAATGGCTGGAAGAGGTAGAGACGATGCTGCGATTGCTGAGGCTCTGGGTATGCTAGCTGGAGTACTTGGAGGAAATCTGAATGTTGTGGGAATGGGAGCTGCTCGTCAACTGAGTGAGTTCCAGAAGAACAATCCTCCAATGTTCAAGGGAGCATACGATCCAGATGGTGCTCAGAAGTGGTTGAAGGAGATCGAGAGGATCTTCCAAGTGACTGAGTGTGCCGATAACCAGAAGGTCAGGTTCGGTACACATATGCTGTCAGAAGAAGCAGATGATTGGTGGGTTGCTACCCGCACTGAGTTGGAAGCTGCTGGGAATGCTGAGATCACTTGGGCGGTGTTCAGAGAGCGATTCTTGAGGAAGTACTTTCCAGAGGATGTCAGAGGAAAGAAAGAGATTGAGTTCTTAGAATTGAAGCAGGGCAACCGGTCTGTTACTGAGTATGCTGCTAAGTTCACAGAGCTGTCAAAGTATTACACTCCCTATAATGAGGCTACTGGGGAATTTTCAAAAAGTGTGAAGTTTGAGAACGGGTTACGTCCCGAGATCAAGCAGGCTATTGGGTATCAGCGGATTAGAGTGTTTTCTGACCTGGTGGACTGTTGCAGGATTTTTGAACAGGATACCAAGGCCAGAGCGGAGAGCTATCAACAAAGGGTTGATAGGAAAGGCAAGAATCAGAATGATCGTGGGAAACCGTATGCAGCTGGCAAAGGTTTCCAAAGACAGAGTGGGATGAAGAGGCCTAGTGGGGGAGACTCCAGTGCCCCTGCTAAGTGTTACAGATGTGGTCAGGCTGGACATCGTATCCATGAGTGTACCAGTAATGAGAAGAAGTGTTTTAAGTGTGGAAAAGGTGGTCACTTGGCTGCAGAGTGCCGGTTGAAGACTGTGACTTGTTTCAACTGTGGAGAAGTGGGTCATATCAGTCCACAGTGTCCTAAGCCGAAGAGAGAGAACCAGTCGGGAGGCAAGGTCTTTGCTTTATCGGGTTCTGAGACTTCTGCAGATGATCGTTTGATCCAAGGTACGTGTTATATTAATGGCTTTCCTCTTGTAGCTATTATTGACACAGGTGCGACTCATTCCTTTATATCTTTGGATTGTGCTGTGAAACTTAAATTAGAGATATCTGAGATGCATGGAAGTATGGTGATTGATACTCCTGCGAAGGGTTCAGTGACTACTACTTCAGTTTGTTTAAATTGTCCTTTGAGTATTTTTGGTAGAGACTTTGGGATGGACCTAGTGTGTCTTCCACTAGTGCAGATTGATGTTATTCTGGGTATGAACTGGTTGGTGTGTAACCGAGTTTATATCAACTGTTTTGATAAGACTGTGATCTTTCCTGAGATTGAGGAAGGAAAGGATTTGTTTCTATCAGCAAGGCAGGTGAATGAGGCAGTAGCAGATGGGGCAGAGTTGTTGATGCTGTTAGCGACTTTGGAGGCTAAAGATAAACTGGTGATTTACGATCTAGCCGCGGTGTGTGATTTTCCTGATGTATTTCCGGAAGAAGTGAATGAATTACCACCAGAACGTGAAGTTGAGTTCTCGATTGATTTGGTACCAGGTACTAGGCCGATATCGATGGCTCCGTACCGTATGTCTGCTGTTGAGTTAACTGATTTGAAGAGTCAGCTGGAAGATCTGTTGGATAAGAAATTTATTCGTCCGAGTGTGTCACCGTGGGGTGCACCAGTGTTATTGGTTAAGAAGAAAGAAGGTACTATGAGGTTGTGTGTGGACTACAGGCAACTGAATAAAGTGACGATCAAGAATCGGTATCCTTTGCCGAGGATTGATGATTTGATGGATCAGTTGGTTGGTGCGAGTGTGTTCAGCAAAATAGATTTGAGATCGGGTTATCATCAGATACGTGTGAAAACTGAGGATATTCAGAAGACTGCTTTCAGAACAAGGTATGGACATTATGAGTATTCTGTAATGCCTTTTGGTATGACTAATGCGCCTGGAGTATTTATGGAGTATATGAATAGGATTTTCCATCCGTACCTAGACAAGTTTGTTGTGGTGTTTATTGACGATATTTTGGTGTATTCGAAATCTGAAGAAGAGCATGCTGAACATTTGAGAGTGGTTTTAGGAGTTCTACGAGAAAAGAAGTTGTTTGCTAAACTGTCAAAGTGTGAATTTTGGTTAGAAGAGGTTAGTTTTCTTGGTCATGTGATTTCAAGAGGCGGTGTTGCTGTTGATCCTTCTAAGATAGAAGCGGTATCTAAGTGGGAAGCTCCGAAGTCAGTTTCTGAGATAAGAAGTTTTCTTGGACTTGCAGGTTATTATAGGAAGTTCATTGAGGGATTTTCTAAGTTGGCGTTACCGTTGACGATGTTGACTAGAAAGGGGCAAGCGTTTGTTTGGGACTCAAAATGTGAAGAAGGTTTCCAAGAGTTAAAGAGAAGGTTAACTATTGCTCCTATTCTGATATTACCAAGTCCGTCGGAACTATTTGAGGTTTACTGTGATGCTTCATTGTTGGGTTTGGGTGGTGTTTTGATGCAGAATAAGCAGGTTGTAGCTTATGCTTCGAGACAAATGTAGGCGCAAAGCCTTCTGGCACAAAGTTGGGTGGCATTCCCCATGGGAATCTGGAAGGCAGGTTCGGTGTGAAGTGGGCGGTGGCAGCAGGCACGGTAGAGGTAATCACTGTTGAAGTAACAGTCCTCGCGGGAGAGGTTGCAGGTGTTGGAGAAGCTTGGCTTTGAGCAGCAAGAACTGACTCCATCATGGCAGTTAGTCGGGCGATTTCGTCCTTCAGCTCTTTGTTCTCTTGCTCTAGATGCTCCATAATTTTCTGATGGTTGGCTCTGGTGTTGTACCGGTGAGTCAACTTGGCTAAAGTACAGAAGAAACACCAATCAGACACTTGGGAAAAACCTGCTTATGCAAATGATGCATGAAGTGCAATGCTTGATTATTTTTTATTTCCAAGGAACTTACTATATCATTTGCAAATATATAATATTTAAATGGCAATTGCAACAATTTGATATGACCAAAATTCTCTTTTTATTTATATAAATTGGAAGGGTTACACTGAGTATAATTTCAGAAACCAAAATAAAAGATACAAGAGAAAGGAGACTAGTCATCCTAAGGATCCCTAACAATAATGTCAGAAGATCTGGCTGAAGGCGCGTACTTCCTTCGAATGCGACGGATCTCGGTCTCAAAAGAAGCCTTCATCTGAGTCTTCTCGAGGACAAGCTGGTCAACAATCTTCTTCCAAGCAACGAAAGGCTAAGGTATGCTAGAAGATGGAACCTTTGGCTCTCTCTGTCTCTTCGTCACTCGGTCTTCAAGTAGCTCAATTATTGCATCTTTGTCCTTAGACTCCAACTACAACTCTTCATGCTTCTTGCTCAAAGCATGGAAACGCTCTCCCCACATATCCCTCTCTTGCTCATCTTGACTAGCGCATCTTGTAACACCCCGATAAAAATAAGATAATTATTTAATTTAAGTTAATAGTATATTTATTAATTTAATTAAATAATTGGAATATTATTGGAATTATTATTATTATTGGAATAATATAAATTGGAATAATAAGTTGGAATATATATAAAGAGTTCCATTTGGTAAAAAGGGTTTTCACGTGAAAACAGAGAACACGTAAGATTGGGAGAAAAGAGAAGAACTGAGAAAGGGAGAAGAAGAGTCTAGGGCTCAAGAGGAGGATTCACGATTGTTGAAGGTCGAAGAATCAATTGCCGGATTAACTCAGGTAAGGGGGGTTTATCGTCGTTTAATGGGTATTATGGATTAACATGTGATGGGTAGTAATAAGCCGTTGAATTGACCCTAATTGAGATGATGAGTGCTGAAAAATTGTGATGAATAAGTTATGTTAAAGTTGTAATTGAATCTATATTTGGGTGAGTTGTGATTTTCCGAACGTGTAGCTTTTTAAGGAATTGGAATCGGAGGTCCGGAAGTCCTCCAACGGCGGAAAATGCGGAGAATTCTGCATTCTGCTTCGTGTTAGCGCAGGAACAGCTTTCTGTCTTGCGTTAACCGGTTAACCCAGGGTGTTAACCGGTTAACACTGTTATGAATTGTGAAATATTGCTGTCTGTCCTGCGTTAACCGGTTAACCCAGGGCGTTAACCGGTTAACACTGTTAAAATGTGCCAGGAAGCGTGTTCTGTGTTGCGTTAACGGTTAACCCAGGGCGTTAACCGGTAACACTGTTGGAAAAGTAGAAAAAACTGATGTTTTAAATATTGTGAACAATTGATGATTGGCCTATATTGGTGTATGATATAGGAGGGATCAATTTCCCGTTGTTTTGAGCAGTGTAGGTATTAGTAGAGTGTGCTAATACTGTGATTGATTATGTGGCATGACATAATATGATTCTGTGATAATTGTATTGATGATGTATGATGGTGTGCATAATGTTGTGAGTATATCTATGATGTATGCTATTGTGAATGGACTGTTTATGGCTTAGAGTGTGAGCATATGTCCATTGTGGATTGTTGATGGTTGCATGCTAGGTGATTTAGCGTGCATAGTATGACCTTTATGGTGGTAGCTAATTCCCATGGTGAGGAATTAGCGATGAGTTATTGTAGATTGTTGTTGATGTTTGCATGCTAGGTGATTTAGCGTGCATAGCATGGCCCTTGGGGTGGTAGCTAATTCCCATGGTGAGGAATTAGTGATGTGAGTCACTAGGTCTCAAATGAGTGGGACTAGTGAGCTTGGTAGCCGTATCTGGATTTGATCGGTGAGGTTGAACTATATGTTCACGAATAGTCGGTACCGCATGCATGGAGTCTCATTGCATAATGTATGTATGGCGTATAATATGAATGGATGTATTCCAATATTATGCGTGTGTTTTGTGTTTGTGTTGAATATGATTGTGATTATGAGTTGGTGTTGCCGTTACTGAATGTGTGATCTGATTAGGGTGATGAAATGTGTTAATTTACTTAGCATTACATGATATTTTATAATGCTTATTATATCGATTGAGGAACTCACCCTTACAACTATGTTTTCAGGTAACGAGCAGTGATTGAGTAGAAGCTAGTGCTTGGAGTCTAGTGTAGTTCCTTAGTGGGTCATGCTCTGGTAGATGTAACATCGGGACGGGATGTTTTACTTTGTTTTCATTTGGTTGTTGAACAACTTTACATGTAATGTGTTACATGGTTTGCATGATTGATTAGATCTCTATCCGCTGCGTATTATGCAATATTTTATTTTGATTAATAATGAGCATGACAAACTATGTTGGTGAATGGTGTGAAGTGTCGAGTGTGACACCCTTAATTGCATATCTACTCTGATTTATATTTTGTTGAATTAATTAATTATTAGGGTATTTTAGAAGGGTGTTACATTAGTGGTATCAGAGCATAGTCGGTCGAGTCGAGTCGTAATTATTCTGTTTCCCTGTATGTGATAGGTGTTGTGTAACCCTATCAGTACTTATTGTTTTAGCTTGTTGGGTTTTCAGAATAGAGATGGCTGGAAGAGGTAGAGATGATGCTGCGATTGCTGAGGCTCTAGGTATGCTAGCTGGAGTACTTGGAGGGAATCCGAATGTTGTGGGACTGGGAGCTACTCGTCAACTGAGTGAGTTCCAGAAGAACAATCCTCCAATGTTCAAGGGAGCATACGATCCAGATGGTGCTCAGAAGTGGTTGAAGGAGATCGAGAGGATCTTCCGAGTGACTGAGTGTACCGATAACCAGAAGGTCAGGTTTGGTACGCATATGCTGTCAGAGGAAGCAGATGATTGGTGGGTTGCTACCCGCACTGAGTTGGAAGCTGCTGGGAGTGCTGAGATCACTTGGGCAGTGTTCAGAGAGAGATTCCTGAGGAAGTACTTTCCAGAGGATGTCAGAGGAAAGAAAGAGATAGAGTTCTTAGAATTGAAGCAGGGCAATCGGTCTGTTACTGAGTATGCTGCTAAGTTCACAGAGCTGTCGAAGTATTACACTCCCTATGATGAGGCTACTGGGGAATTTTCAAAATGTGTGAAGTTTGAGAACGGGTTACGTCCCGAGATCAAGCAGGCTATTGGGTATCAGCGGATCAGAGTGTTTTCTGACTTGGTTGACTGTTGCAGGATTTTTGAACAGGATACCAAGGCCAGAACGGAGAGCTATCAGCAGAGGGTTGATAGGAAAGGCAAGAATCAGAATGATCGTGGGAAACCGTATGCAGCTGGCAAAGGTTTCCAGAGACAGAGTGGGATGAGGAGACCTAGTGGGGGAGACTCCAGTGCCCCTGCTAAGTGTTACAGATGTGGTCAGGCTGGACATCGTTTCCATGAGTGTACCAGTACTGAGAAGAAGTGTTTCAAGTGTGGAAAAGATGGTCACTTGGCTGCAGAGTGCCGGTTGAAGACTATGACTTGTTTCAACTGTGGAGAGGTGGGTCATATCAGTCCACAGTGTCCTAAGCCGAAGAAAGAGAACCAGTCGGGAGGCAAGGTCTTTGCTTTATCGAGTTCTGAGACTTCTGCAGATGATCGTTTGATCCGAGGTACGTGTTATATTAATGGCTTTCCTCTTGTAGCTATTATTGACACAGGTGCGACTCATTCCTTTATATCTTTGGATTGTGCTGTGAAACTTAAATTAGAGATATCTGAGATGCATGGGGGTATGGTGATTGATACTCCTGCGAAGGGTTCAGTGACTACTACTTTAGTTTGTTTAAATTGTCCTTTGAGTATTTTTGGTAGAGACTTTGGAATGGACCTCGTGTGTCTTCCACTAGTGCAGATTGATGTTATCCTGGGTATGAACTGGTTGGTGTTTAACCGAGTTTATATCAACTGTTTTGATAAGACTGTGATTTTTCCTGAGATTGAGGAAGGAAAGAGTTTGTTTCTATCAGCAAGGCAAGTGAATGAGGCAGTAGCAGATGGGGCAGAGTTGTTTATGCTGTTAGCGACTTTGGAGGCTAAAGATAAACTGGCGATTTGCGATCTAGCCGTGGTGTGTGATTTTCCTGATGTGTTTCCCGAAGAAGTGAATGAATTACCGCCAGAGCGTGAAGTTGAGTTCTCGATTGAATTGGTACCTGGTACTAGGCCGGTGTCGATGGTTCCGTACCGTATGTCTGCTGTTGAGTTAACTGAATTGAAGAGTCAGCTGGAAGATCTGTTGGATAAGAAATTTATTCGTCCGAGTGTGTCACCGTGGGGTGCACCAGTGTTATTGGTTAAGAAGAAAGAAGGTACTGTGAGGTTGTGTGTGGACTATATGCAACTGAATAAAGTGACGATTAAGAATCGGTATCCTTTGCCGAGGATTGATGATTTGATGGATCAGTTGGTTGGTGCGAGTGTGTTCAGCAAAATAGATTTGAGATCGGGGTATCATCAGATACGCGTGAAAACTGAGGATATTCAAAAGACTGCTTTCAGAACAAGGTATGGACATTATGAGTATTCTGTAATGCCTTTTGGTGTGACTAATGCGCCTGGGGTATTTATGGAATATATGAATAGGATTTTCCATCCGTACCTAGACAAGTTTGTTGTGGTGTTTATTGACGATATTTTGGTGTATTCGAAATCTGAAGAAGAGCATGCTGAACATTTGAGAGTGGTTTTAAGAGTTCTACGAGAAAAGAAGTTATTTGCTAAACTGTCCAAGTGTGAATTTTGGTTAGAAGAGGTTAGTTTTCTTGGTCATGTGGTTTCAAGAGGGGGTGTTGTTGTTGATCCTTCTAAGATAGAAGCGGTATCTAAGTGGGAAGCTCCGAAGTCAGTTTCTGAGATAAGGAGTTTTCTTGGACTTGCAGGCTATTATAGGAAATTCATTGAGGGATTTTCTAAGTTGGCGTTACCATTGACGATGTTGACTAGAAAGGGGCAAGCGTTTGTTTGGGACTCAAAATGTGAAGAAGGTTTCCAAGAGTTAAAGAGGAGGTTAACTACTGCTCCTATCCTGATATTACCAAGTCCATCGGAACCATTTGAGGTTTACTGTGATGCTTCATTGTTGGGTTTGGGTGGTGTTTTGATGCAGAATAAGCAGGTTGTAGCTTATGCTTCGAGACAACTGAAGGTTCATGAGAAGAACTATCCGACACACGATTTGGAGTTGGCAGCTGTGGTATTTGTTCTGAAGTTATGGAGGCATTACTTGTACGGGTCAAGATTTGAGGTTTTCAGCGACCATAAAAGTTTAAAGTATTTGTTTGATCAGAAAGAGCTGAATATGAGACAGAGGAGATGGTTAGAGTTTTAAAGGATTATGACTTTGGTTTGAATTACCATCCGGGTAAAGCAAACGTAGTGGCTGATGCATTGAGCCGGAAATCATTGCATATGTCTATGTTAATGGTTAAGGAATTGGATTTAATTGAGCAGTTTAGAGACTTGAGTTTGGTGTGTGAGAGTACTCACAATAGTGTTAAATTGGGGATGTTGAAGTTAACGAGTGGTATTCTGGATGAGATTAGAGAGGGTCAGAAATCCAATGTGCTTTTGGTTGATAAGTTGACTCTAGTGAATCAAGGTCAAGGTGGTGAATTCAGAGTTGATGAGAATGGTGTTTTGAAATTTGGTAATCGGGTGTGTATTCCGGATGTTACCGAACTTAAGAAGAGTATTCTTGAGGAAGGACATCGTGGTGGCCTGAGTATTCATCCTGGGGCTACGAAGATGTATCATGATTTGAAAAAGTTATTTTGGTGGCCGGGAATGAAAAGAGAAATTGCGAGTTTTGTTTATTCTTGTTTGACTTGTCAGAAGTCAAAGATTGAGCATCAGAAGCCGTCTGGGCTAATGCAACCGTTGGTTATTCCAGAGTGGAAGTGGGATAGTATCAGTATGGATTTTGTTTCTGGTTTACCGAGGACAATTAAGAATTTTGAAGCTATTTGGGTGATTGTTGACAGATTGACGAAATCGGCTCATTTCATTCCGATCAGAATGGATTATCCGTTAGAGAGATTAGCCGAGTTGTATATTTAGAGAATTGTAAGTTTGCATGGTATTCCGTCGAGTATTGTTTCGGACAGAGATCCTAGATTTACATCGAAGTTTTGGGAAGGTTTGCAGAGGGCTTTGGGAACTAAGCTGAGATTGAGTTCTGCATATCATCCGCAGACTGATGGTCAGACTGAGAGGACGATTCAGTCACTAGAGGATCTTTTGAGGGCTTGTGTTTTGGAAAAGGGAGGTGCTTGGGATTGTTATTTACCTTTGATTGAGTTTATCTACAACAATAGTTTTCATTCGAGCATTGGTATGGCACCGTTTGAAGCTTTGTATGGTAGGAGATGTCGGACACCTTTATGTTGGTATGAGTCCGGTGAGAGTGTTGTGGTTGGACCGGAGATTGTTCAACAAACTACGGAAAAGATTAAGATGATTCAGGAGAAGATGAGGATTGCTCAGAGTCGTCAGAAGAGTTATCACGACAAGAGGAGGAAGTCACTTGAGTTTCAAGAGGGAGATCATGTGTTTCTTCGTGTCACTCCGATAACTGGGGTTGGTCGAGCTTTGAAGTCAAAGAAGTTGACACCTCGATTTATTGGTCCTTATCAGATTCTGGAGAGGATAGGGGAGGTAGCCTATCGTATCGCTTTACCGCCGTCACTTGCGAATTTGCATGAAGTTTTCCATGTGTCTCAGTTGAGGAGGTACATTCCTGATCCGTCGCATATGGTCCAAGTGGATGATGTACAGGTGAGAGATAACCTGACTGTTGAAACATCACCTATGAGGATCGAGGATCGAGAGTTGAAGCAGTTGCGGGGTAAAGAGATTGCCTTGGTGAAGGTAGCTTGGGGAGGACCAGCAGGTGGCAATGTGACTTGGGAACTTGAGAGTCAGATGAAGGAGTCCTATCCAGAGTTATTCGCTTGAGGTATGTTTTCGAGGACGAAAACTCTTTTAGTGGGGGAGAGTTGTAACACCCCGATAAAAATAAGATAATTATTTAATTTAAGTTAATATTATATTTATTAATTTAATTAAGTAATTAGAATTATTGGATTATTATTATTATTATTGGAATAATAATTATTGGAAAGTATATAAGTGGGAAATAAGAAAAGAGTTCATTTTTGGTAAAGAGGGTTTTTACGTGAAAAGCAGAGAAGCGGCTGAAAAGGGGGAAAGGGCAAAGAGGAAGAGCAAGAGAGCAAGGGTTGAAGAACGGAAAAGATTGGAGCTTAAGGATTGCCGGATTAACTCAGGTAAGGGGGGTTTATCATCGTTTAATGGGTATTATGGGATAACATGTAATGGGTAGTGATAAATCATTGATTTGACTCTAATTGGAATGATGCATGATGAAATTGTGAACTTTTGGATGAACGAAATTTGGATTATAATTGAAGGAAATTCGTAGGAATTAGATGTAATAATGTTAGAATTTGTGAAATTGAATAGGGTATGAGTTGTGTTAGATGATATGAACGAATGTTGTGTAAGAATTGGACTGTGGAAGGTTGGATCTGAGGAATCTCGTAGCAGAGAAAACCCATAGCAGATCTGGAAAATTGGTTTCTGGTCATACGCGTATGGCACTAGGCAATACGCGTATGAGATGGTCTGGTACGCGTATGGCACTAGGCAATACGCGTATGGATGAGGAAGATGATGATTTTAACGTAGTTTTGTCTCTGTTGGTACGCGTATGAGGATGTGGTACGCATAGCATACGCGTATGAGGCAGGCAATACGCGTATGGGATTGGCTGAGAAATGGGCCATACGCGTATGGGACTAGGCAATACGCGTATGGGCAGAATTGGGATTTTTTTGTGCTGTTGTTGTGCAGTTTTGGTTGTTCAAGCTGAGTAATGTAATTTAGCTGATGTATGATATAGTAGGGATCGTTTCCCGCTGTTTTGAGCAGTATAGGTATTAGTAGAGTGTGCTAATACTGTGATTAATTATTTGACATGATATGATGTTTTGATACATGTGTTGATGATGTATGATGGTATGCATAATGCTGTGAATGTATATGTTATGTATGCAATTGTGAATGGACTGTTTATGGCTTAGAGTGTGAGCATATGTCCATTGTGGATTATTGTTGATGATTTTGCATTGCTAGGTGATTTAGCATGCATATTGTGGCCTTTATGGTGGTAGCTAATTCCCATGGTGAGGAATTAGTGAGTTAGTCATTATGGACTGTTGTTGATGTTTGCATGCTAGGTGAATTAGCGTGCATAGCATGGCCCTTGGGGTGGTAGCTAATTCCCATGGTGAGGAATTAGTGAGTGAGTCACTAGGTCTCAAATGAGTGGGACTAGTGGGCTTGGTAGCCGTATCTGGATTTGATCGGTGAGGTTGAACTATATGTTCACGAATAGTCGGTACCGCATGCATGGAGTCTCATTGCATAATGTATGTATTGTGTATAATATGAATGGATGTGTTCCAATATTATACGTGTGTTTTGATGTTTATGTTGAGTATGATTATGAGTATGAGTTGATGTGGCCGTTACTGAATGTGTGATATGATTAGGGTGAATGAATGTGTTAAATTACTTAGCATTACATGATATTTTATAATGCTTATTACATCGATTGAGGAACTCGCCCTTACAACTATTTTTCAGGTAACGAACAGTGATTGAGTAGAAGCTAGTGCTTGGAGTCTAGTGTAGTCTCCTTAGTGGGTCATGCTCTGATAGATGTAACATCGGGACGGGATGTTTTACCTTGTTGAATAATTTTACATGTAATGTGTTACATGTTTTGCATGATTGAGTTGTTCTCTATCCGCTGCGTATTGTGCAATGCTTTATGTTTTGATATAATAAAAGAGCATGACAGTTAATTTTGGTGAATGGTGTGAAGAGATTGTGTGACACCCTTAATTGCATATTTACTCTGATTTACATTGTTGTTTTAATTAAATATTTGGGGTATTTTAGAAGGGTGTTACAATATCCACCAATTCTCTGTCAGTCATAGGGGGTTTGACTCTGCCAGCCAAATCTCTCCACTTTTGAGCATATTCTTTAAAGCTTTCTTTAGATCCCATAGTCATATTCTGCAGCTGTAGCCGGGTAGGCGCTAGTTCAGAGTTATACTGGTACTGTTTATAGAAAGCTGTTGCTAAATCAGTCCAGGTGCGGATGTCAGAGCTCTCGAGCTGATAATACCATTCCAACTGTGTTCCAGACAGGCTCTCTTGGAAGAAATGGATCCATAGCTTCCTGTCAGTGGTATGCGGCTGAATCTTTCTCACATAAGCTCTTAAATGCATCTGAGGACAGGACGCACCATCGTACTTAGTGAAAGTGGGGATTTTGAATTTGCGAGGAATGGTCACATCGGAGACCAGACCCAAACTTTCGAAATCCAGACCGGGCGCCTTCTGACCCTCCATAGCTAGCATACGTTCTTCCAGCAACTTGTACTTATCATCTCTTGGAGAGTACTGTTCATTTTCATAATCTTCATCGTCATCCTCAGGGTTGGAGAAATCAGCATTCTCTTCCTCTGAATCATTCTCCGCCCCCTCTTCTGGACCATTCGGGATTCCAAACTTGACTCTTGCGGCCTGTCCTTTACGCCTTCTTCCCGGGTTAATGAAACTCACAGCTTTCTTATCTTTCTTCTTTTCGAGCAAAAGAGCCTTCAGTTCCTCCTTCCCCTTGGATAAGCTTAGCATCATCTCCTTGAATTGAGCATTCTGAGTCTGGAGATCTTTGACAGTTTGTTCGAGATCCATTTTTCTGTTTGTTATGAAGACCGTGAGAACATTGAACTTGTAGAATACCTGTTATGCAGTGTTATGTTATGTTATGCAATGCATGAAATGTTTTCAAGGACTTTTGGAATTTAACTTTGCGTAAATCACCAACAAGAGAGAAATGTTTATTGCTAATTTCTTTGATCAATGTTCATTACAAAAGGAATAAATACAATGAAAGCTCAAGTCTCCCAGGGGCGACTTCTTTTTGGGCGAAGATACGCATTGAGTCTTCGTTCCTCATTAAGCTGACTGGTAAGTTCTAACACTTCTTCGACTTCAAAGCTCGACCAACCCCAGTTATCGGAGTAACACAAAGAAACACATGATCTCCCTCTTGAAACTCAAGTGACTTTCTCCTCTTGTCGTGATAACTCTTCTGACGACTCTGAGCAATCCTCATCTTCTCCTGAATCATCTTAATCTTTTCCGTAGTTTGTTGAACAATCTCCGGTCCAACCACAGCACTCTCACCGGACTCATACCAACATAAAGGTGTCCGACATCTCCTACCATACAAAGCTTCAAACGGTGCCATACCAATGCTCGAATGAAAACTATTGTTGTAGGTAAACTCAATCAAAGGTAAATAACAATCCCAAGCACCTCCCTTTTCCAAAACACAAGTGTCATACGGTGAACTGACTTGGGGTATTTTGCTTTTATCGCAATGTCGCGGATAGCAAGAGTCGCCACCGACTTTTCTTTTATCCAATAAGGAAAGGTGGAAAAGAACAGGAAAGACCTCAATAGATTTTGGGTTCGGGAGGTATATTATACAAAGGGAAGGTGTTAGCACCCTTTGTATCCATGGTTATCCATGGGCTCTTAATTGCTGGATCACTTATATTTTTGTCTGAAAAGTGTTCGTGAATTGTTTAAAAATGTTTCGAAAAGAGAGTTTAACTTTGTAATGATTCTCGTATGAATGTATACAAAGTATTTATCTCGTTTGATTTTGAAAAAACAGTTTAGAAAAATATAACTTGGTAATGATTCTAGTATGAATGTATACCAAGTGGTGATTTTCTAGGACTTGCAAAGTGTGAGGGGTGGAAAATGTTTTAGGTTATGATCCAGTAATTGAGAGTTATACCTTCCTAAGGTCGTTATGGGCATTTCCTATCCTTATGAGGGTAAAACTGTCCTTACTATTGAGAAGTAAGTAGTTTTATCCTTTGGATGTAAAAGGGTCATTGTAGGGTCATCGATAGGTCATTGAAGGCAACAGTTGTAAGGATACCTTAGCATTCGAAGGGACGATCATCATTTAACCGTAGGCTACACCGAAGGGTCATCGAGGGACAAAGGCAACATTCGAGGGACTATGATGATTTAATCGAAGGGTCTTTGCTAAGTGTATCCCCACATTCGCGGGACATGACCGTAATACCGTAATATCGTAAGGCACAAGAGAGGTCCAAGATCACATATTTAAAGGCCATATTTTAAAGTCAATTAGGTAATTAGGATGAGCCTCCACATTAAAATCAATACATTAAAATTAATACATTAAGATTAATACATTAAAATTAACACATTAAAATTAATTAAGCAATTTAGGGTGAGTCTCCACAAGGGTATCCCACAAATAAAGTGGAAGACCTAAACGGCGATCTTTTTTCTGGGACATATGAACCTTTGCAAAATTCAACAAATGGGTTAGCATACCAAATCAGGGTGCAATCGAGGATTACACCGCAAAAGAAAACACAGCAGCATGAATGTCAGGCAAAACAGTGCATAATTAACATAGAATAGATCAGGTTACGCATAGGACATAACAAATATCAACGGCTGTCCCGTTCGCCTCTGCCTCGCCTAGCGAGGGCCTAGCGAATGCTCGCTACATGCTCGCTTAGCGATGTGCTAGCGAGCGGCTGCGGGTTTTGAATTTCAGAACAGTATGATCTCAGCATGCTGCATGCCTTATTGCATTCAATTACAGAAATAATATGGTCAAACACTCAGGATATTCAGGCGTACTGGAATTCACATGCAAAGTCTAATTACATATCCCAAAAATTCAATCATGATGCATTATGTATTTAGAGATTTACAAATTGGAAGCATAAAACAATAATGATACACAAACCTGTTTGCAATGGAGTGGTAATGCTGAATTGGCAAGTCACTTTTGGTATCGGGTTGAGTTGGGCGGCGGTAACTTCGGTGCGGATGAGCGGCCGTCAAGGTTTCTTCACTCCGACTTCTCTGGGCTACTCTCCGGGTTGCTATGCCAGGGTTTCCGGCCGTCTCCGTCTCGGTTTTTCGTTCTTCTTTTCGTTCTGGAGTTGGGGTATTTATAATACTCCTTTGATGACCTAATGGGCTCAGAATGAAGCCCGAAATTTTCTGTTGTCTGTCAGCTTCGCTAGGCGAGCGTGTAGCGAACGTGTAGCGAACGTTCGCTAGGCGAGCGTGTAGCGAACGTGTAGCGAACAGGCCAGTTTGGGCCATTTTCTGGATTGGGCCATTCGTGAGCTGGGCCTTTGTTCCTTTAAGATCAGTGTCATAAAAATGAGTCGGAATGCCCTGAAAAATGTCTTAAAATATTAATGGGCAAATTTTGGGGTATGACAACAAGCCCTCAAAAGATCCTCCAGTGATTGAGTCGTCCTCTCAGTCTGACCATCAGTCTGCGGATGATATGCAGAACTCAATCTCAGCTTAGTTCCCAAAGCCCTCTGTAAACCTTCCCAGAACTTCGATGTGAATCTAGGATCTCTGTCCGAAACAATACTCGACGGAATACCATGCAAACTTACAATTTTCTCAATATACAACTCAGCTAATCTCTCTAACGGATAATCCATTCTGATCGGAATGAAATGGGCCGATTTTGTCAATTTGTCAACAATCACCCAAATAGCTTCAAAATTCTTAATTGTCCTCGGTAAACCAGAAACAAAATCCATACTGATACTATCCCACTTCCATTCTGGAATAGCCAACGGTTGCATTAGCCCAGACGGCCTCTGATGCTCAATTTTTGACTTCTGACAAGTCAAACAGGAGTAAACAAAACTCGCAATTTCTCTTTTCATTCCCGGCCACCAAAATAACTTTTTCAAATCATGATACATCTTCGTAGCCCCAGGATGAATACTCAGGCCACTACGATGTCCTTCCTCAAGAATACTCTTCTTAAGTTCGGTAACATCCGGAATACACACCCGATTACCAAATTTCAAAACACCATTCTCATCAACTCTGAATTCACCACCTTGACCTTGATTCACTAGAGTCAACTTATCAACCAAAAGCACATCGGATTTCTGACCCTCTCTAATCTCATCCAGAATACCACTCGTTAACTTCAACATCCCCAATTTAACACTATTGTGAGTACTCTCACACACCAAACTCAAGTCTCTAAACTGCTCAATTAAATCCAATTCCTTAACCATTAACATAGACATATGCAATGATTTCCGGCTCAATGCATCAGCCACTACGTTTGCTTTACCCGGATGGTAATTCAAACCAAAGTCATAATCCTTTAAAACTCTAACCATCTCCTCTGTCTCATATTCAGCTCTTTCTGATCAAACAAATACTTTAAACTTTTATGGTCACTGAAAACCTCAAATCTTGACCCGTACAAGTAATGCCTCCATAACTTCAGAACAAATACCACAGCTGCCAACTCCAAATCGTGTGTCGGATAGTTCTTCTCATGAACCTTCAGTTGTCTCAAAGCATAAGCTACAACCTGCTTATTCTGCATCAAAACACCACTCAAACCCAACAATGAAGCATCACAGTAAACCTCAAATGGTTCCGATGGACTTGGTAATATCAGGATAGGAGCAGTAGTTAACCTCCTCTTTAACTCTTGGAAACCTTCTTCACATTTTGAGTCCCAAACAAACGCTTGCCCCTTTCTAGTCAACATCGTCAACGGTAACGCCAACTTAGAAAATCCCTCAATGAATTTCCTATAATAGCCTGCAAGTCCAAGAAAACTCCTTATCTCAGAAACTGACTTCGGAGCTTCCCACTTAGATACCGCTTCTATCTTAGAAGGATCAACAACAACACCCCCTCTTGAAACCACATGACCAAGAAAACTAACCTCTTCTAACCAAAATTCACACTTGGACAGTTTAGCAAATAACTTCTTTTCTCGTAGAACTCTTAAAACCACTCTCAAATGTTCAGCATGCTCTTCTTCAGATTTCGAATACACCAAAATATCGTCAATAAACACCACAACAAACTTGTCTAGGTACGGATGGAAAATCCTATTCATATATTCCATAAATACCTCAGGCGCATTAGTCACACCAAAAGGCATTACAGAATACTCATAATGTCCATACCTTGTTCTGAAAGCAGTCTTTTGAATATCCTCAGTTTTCACGCGTATCTGATGATACCCCGATCTCAAATCTATTTTGCTGAACACACTCGCACCAACCAACTGATCCATCAAATCATCAATCCTCGGCAAAGGATACCGATTCTTAATCGTCACTTTATTCAGTTGCATATAGTCCACACACAACCTCATAGTACCTTCTTTCTTCTTAACCAATAACACTGGTGCACCCCACGGTGACACACTCGGACGAATAAATTTCTTATCCAACAGATCTTCCAGCTGACTCTTCAATTCAGTTAACTCAACAGCAGACATACGGTACGGAACCATCGACACCGGCCTAGTACCAGGTACCAATTCAATCGAGAACTCAACTTCACGCTCTGGCGGTAATTCATTCACTTCTTCGGGAAACACATCAGGAAAATCACACACCACGGCTAGATCGCAAATCGCCAGTTTATCTTTAGCCTCCAAAGTCGCTAACAGCATAAACAACTCTGCCCCATCTGCTACTGCCTCATTCACTTGCCTTGCTGATAGAAACAAACTCTTTCCTTCCTCAATCTCAAGAAAAATCACAGTCTTATCAAAACAGTTGATATAAACTCGGTTAAACACCAACCAGTTCATACCCAGGATAACATCAATCTGCACTAGTGGAAGACACACGAGGTCCATTCCAAAGTCTCTACCAAAAATACTCAAAGGACAATTTAAACAAACTAAAGTAGTAGTCACTGAACCCTTCGCAGGAGTATCAATCACCATACCCCCATGCATCTCAGATATCTCTAATTTAAGTTTCACAGCACAATCCAAAGATATAAAGGAATGAGTCGCACCTGTGTCAATAATAGCTACAAGAGGAAAGCCATTAATATAACACGTACCTCGGATCAAACGATCATCTGCAGAAGTCTCAGAACTCGATAAAGCAAAGACCTTGCCTCCCGACTGGTTCTCTTTCTTCGGCTTAGGACACTGTGGACTGATATGACCCACCTCTCCACAGTTGAAACAAGTCATAGTCTTCAACCGGCACTCTGCAGCCAAGTGACCATCTTTTCCACACTTGAAACACTTCTTCTCAGTACTGGTACACTCATGGAAACGATGTCCAGCCTGACCACATCTGTAACACTTAGCAGGGGCACTGGAGTCTCCCCCACTAGGTCTCCTCATCCCACTCTGTCTCTGGAAACCTTTGCCAGCTGCATACGGTTTCCCACGATCATTCTGATTCTTGCCTTTCCTATCAACCCTCTGCTGATAGCTCTCCGTTCTGGCCTTGGTATCCTGTTCAAAAATCCTGCAACAGTCAACCAAGTCAGAAAACACTCTGATCCGCTGATACCCAATAGCCTGCTTGATCTCGGGACGTAACCCGTTCTCAAACTTCACACATTTTGAAAATTCCCCAGTAGCCTCATCATAGGGAGTGTAATACTTCGACAGCTCTGTGAACTTAGCAGCATACTCAGTAACAGACCGATTGCCCTGCTTCAATTCTAAGAACTCTATCTCTTTCTTTCCTCTGACATCCTCTGGAAAGTACTTCCTCAGGAATCTCTCTCTGAACACTGCCCAAGTGATCTCAGCACTCCCAGCAGCTTCCAACTCAGTGCGGGTAGCAACCCACCAATCATCTGCTTCCTCTGACAGCATATGCGTACCAAACCTGACCTTCTGGTTATCGGTACACTCAGTCACTCGGAAGATCCTCTCGATCTCCTTCAACCACTTCTGAGCACCATCTGGATCGTATGCTCCCTTGAACATTGGAGGATTGTTCTTCTGGAACTCACTCAGTTGACGAGCAGCTCCCAGTCCCACAACATTCGGATTCCCTCCAAGTACTCCAGCTAGCATACCTAGAGCCTCAGCAATCGCAGCATCATCTCTACCTCTTCCAGCCATCTCTATTCTGAAAACCCAACAAGCTAAAACAATAAGTACTGATAGGGTTACACAACACCTATCACATACAGGGAAACAGAATAATTACGACTCGACTCGACCGACTATGCTCTGATACCACTAATGTAACACCCTTCTAAAATACCCCAATAATTAATTAATTCAACAAAATATAAATCAGAGTAGATATGCAATTAAGGGTGTCACACTCGACACTTCACACCATTCACCAACATAGTTTGTCATGCTCATTATTAATCAAAATAAAATATTGCACAATACGCAACGGATAGAGATCTAATCAATCATGCAAACCATGTAACACATTACATGTAAAGTTGTTCAACAACCAAATGAAAACAAAGTAAAACATCCCGTCCCGATGTTACATCTACCAGAGCATGACCCCCTAAGGAACTACACTAGACTCCAAGCACTAGCTTCTACTCAATCACTGCTCGTTACCTGAAAACATAGTTGTAAGGGTGAGTTCCTCAATCGATATAATAAGCATTATAAAATATCATGTAATGCTAAGTAAATTAACACATTTCATCACCCTAATCAGATCACACATTCAGTAACGGCAACACCAACTCATAATCACAATCATATTCAACACAAACACAAAACACACGCATAATATTGGAATACATCCATTCATATTATACGCCATACATACATTATGCAATGAGACTCCATGCATGCGGTACCGACTATTCGTGAACATATAGTTCAACCTCACCGATCAAATCCAGATACGGCTACCAAGCTCACTAGTCCCACTCATTTGAGACCTAGTGACTCACATCACTAATTCCTCACCATGGGAATTAGCTACCACCCCAAGGGCCATGCTATGCACGCTAAATCACCTAGCATGCAAACATCAACAACAATCTACAATAACTCATCGCTAATTCCTCACCATGGGAATTAGCTACCACCATAAAGGTCATACTATGCACGCTAAATCACCTAGCATGCAACCATCAACAATCCACAATGGACATATGCTCACACTCTAAGCCATAAACAGTCCATTCACAATAGCATACATCATAGATATACTCACAACATTATGCACACCATCATACATCATCAATACAATTATCACAGAATCATATTATGTCATGCCACATAATCAATCACAGTATTAGCACACTCTACTAATACCTACACTGCTCAAAACAACGGGAAATTGATCCCTCCTATATCATACACCAATATAGGCCAATCATCAATTGTTCACAATATTTAAAACATCAGTTTTTTCTACTTTTCCAACAGTGTTAACCGGTTAACGCCCTGGGTTAACCGGTTAACGCAACACAGAACACGCTTCCTGGCACATTTTAACAGTGTTAACCGGTTAACGCCCTGGGTTAACCGGTTAACGCAGGACAGACAGCAATATTTCACAATTCATAACAGTGTTAACCGGTTAACACCCTGGGTTAACCGGTTAACGCAAGACAGAAAGCTGTTCCTGCGCTAACACGAAGCAGAATGCAGAATTCTCCGCATTTTCCGCCGTTGGAGGACTTCCGGACCTCCGATTCCAATTCCTTAAAAAGCTACACGTTCGGAAAATCACAACTCACCCAAATATAGATTCAATTACAACTTTAACATAACTTATTCATCACAATTTTTCAGCACTCATCATCTCAATTAGGGTCAATTCAACGGCTTATTACTACCCATCACATGTTAATCCATAATACCCATTAAACGACGATAAACCCCCCTTACCTGAGTTAATCCGGCAATTGATTCTTCGACCTTCAACAATCGTGAATCCTCCTCTTGAGCCCTAGACTCTTCTTCTCCCTTTCTCAGTTCTTCTCTTTTCTCCCAATCTTACGTGTTCTCTGTTTTCACGTGAAAACCCTTTTTACCAAATGGAACTCTTTATATATATTCCAACTTATTATTCCAATTTATATTATTCCAATAATAATAATAATTCCAATAATATTCCAATTATTTAATTAAATTAATAAATATACTATTAACTTAAATTAAATAATTATCTTATTTTTATCGGGGTGTTACAAGATGCGCTAGTCAAGATGAGCAAGAGAGGGATATGTGGGGAGAGCGTTTCCATGCTTTGAGCAAGAAGCATGAAGAGTTGTAGTTGGAGTCTAAGGACAAAGATGCAATAATTGAGCTACTTGAAGACCGAGTGACGAAGAGACAGAGAGAGCCAAAGGTTCCATCTTCTAGCATACCTTAGCCTTTCGTTGCTTGGAAGAAGATTGTTGACCAGCTTGTCCTCGAGAAGACTCAGATGAAGGCTTCTTTTGAGACCGAGATCCGTCGCATTCGAAGGAAGTACGCGCCTTCAGCCAGATCTTCTGACATTATTGTTAGGGATCCTTAGGATGACTAGTCTCCTTTCTCTTGTATCTTTTATTTTGGTTTCTGAAATTATACTCAGTGTAACCCTTCCAATTTATATAAATAAAAAGAGAATTTTGGTCATATCAAATTGTTGCAATTGCCATTTAAATATTATATATTTGCAAATGATATAGTAAGTTCCTTGGAAATAAAAAATAATCAAGCATTGCACTTCATGCATCATTTGCATAAGCAGGTTTTTCCCAAGTGTCTGATTGGTGTTTCTTCTGTACTTTAGCCAAGTTGACTCACCGGTACAACACCAGAGCCAACCATCAGAAAATTATGGAGCATCTAGAGCAAGAGAACAAAGAGCTGAAGGACGAAATCGCCCGACTAACTGCCATGATGGAGTCAGTTCTTGCTGCTCAAAGCCAAGCTTCTCCAACACCTGCAACCTCTCCCGCGAGGACTGTTACTTCAACAGTGATTACCTCTACCGTGCCTGCTGCCACCGCCCACTTCACACCGAACCTGCCTGCCAGATTCCCATGGGGAATGCCACCCAACTTTGTGCCAGAAGGCTTTGCGCCTACATTTGCTTCCATGTCGGCGTCTAGCCCGGTCATGTCCGTGCCACCTCCCTTTGTGCATATTTTGCCTCGCGTAGAGGACATCATTTATCACTCTGAGCCATCTGAGGGTCCGGATGTTTATGAGAAGATGGACGAAATGAAAGATCAGTTCCTTGAGCTGCACAAGGAATTGAAGACGCTGAGAGGAAAAGATTTGTTTGGGAAGAGTGTTGTTGAATTGTGTTTGGTACCCAATGTTAAAATCCCGGTGAAATTCAAAGTGCCTGACTTTGAAAAATATAAGGGGAACTCTTGTCCGCTCAGTCATCTTATGATGTATGCCCGCAAGATGTCAACTCAGACAGATAATGACCAATTGCTTATTCACTATTTCCAGGATAGCCTGACTGGTGCTGCACTACGTTGGTATATGGGGTTGGATATCGCAAGCATCCACACTTTCAACGACTTGGGAGAGGCTTTTGTGAAGCAATACAAGTACAATGTGGATATGGCGTCGGATAGAGACCACTTGAGGTCTATGTCTCAGAAGGACAAAGAGACATTCAAAGAGTATGCGCAGAGATGGAGGGAGTTGGCTGCCTAGATCACTCCTCCTTTGGAAGAGAAAGAGATGATAAAGATCTTCTTGAAAACCCTGAGTTATTTTATTATGAACGAATGATTGCTAGTGCCCCTAGTGATTTTACCGAAATGGTAAATATGGGGATGAGACTTGAAGAAGGGGTCTGTGAAGGACGTTTGCCAAGAGATGAGGCGTCAACGAGTAAGAGGTATGGCAGTAGTTTCAGCAAGAAGAAGGACAGTGAGAAAAATGCAATTTCCAGTGGGAGGCCTCAGATCAGAAGAAATCCACCACCCCGTCAACATCATCATCATCAAGTGTCATCAGTGATTCCAGTATTTTCTAATCAACAAACAGCACCAATTCAACAACAACAACAACAATATCAACATCAACAACAACAACCGCAACAGAAAACAAACACCTACAACTACAACAATACCAACAACAATCATCAGCAGAACTTTGAGAGGAAGAAGGTCTCTTTTGACCCGATTCCTATATCGTATGCAGAGTTGTATCCCTCGTTAGTTCTCAAGAACTTGATTCAACCGAGGAACCCACCGCAGATCCCAGAACCACTTCCTTGGTGGTATAAACCCGAGCTTCATTGTGCTTTTCATCAAGGAGCACCCGACCATGATATTGAAAACTGTTATCCATTGAAATATGAGGTTCAAAATCTTATGAAAAGTGGTATGGTGTCCTTTGAGGACCGTACGCCAAATGTGAAAGCTAACCCTTTGCCCGCTCATGGGAGCTCTTCAATGAATATGATGGACGGTTGTCCTGGTGAATTCAAGGTTTTTGATGTCCGGTTTATCCGAAGATCTTTTGTGCAGATGCACAAGGATATCTGTTTAGTGAGTGATTGTGAGCATGACCATGATGGTTGTGTTGTGTGTAGTGTGAACCCAAGAGGGTGTGATGTGGTGAAAAGGGACATCCAACGTCTAATGGATGAAGGCATGATCCAGATTGTTCAATCCCGTCATGTAGATGACAACGTCAATGTCATAGTGCCCGTTTTCAAGCAACAAGAGCGGTTGGTAATTCAGTATGATAGCAGCAATAACAAAAATGTCAGTCAAAGATCAGTATCGTCGTTGGTAATACGGTTAGCGGGCCCAGTCCCGTATTCATCTGATAAGGTTGTGTCGTACTAGTATAATGCTACAATGATAGAGAATGCTCAAGAGGTCCTGTTACCTACGACTAGTTCAGTGGTGAGCATTGTTGATGTTACGAAGGTGATCCGCAGTGGTCGAGTGTTTGGGCCAGTCGTCCCAGAAAGTAAAGAGGAAATTATTGTTGGTAAGAAAGCGGAGGTACCTAATGTAGATCCGGTTGGTTGTTCAAAGGATAAGTCTGGTGAATCCAGCAACTTGAAAGCCAATGATGATGATGAGGTACTCCGATTGATTAAAAGGAGTGAATTTAATGTGGTTGAGAAGTTGCTCCAGACTCCCTCAAAGATTTTCGTGTTGTCTCTGCTCTTGAATTCTAAAGCGCACAGAGAAGCACTACAGAAAGTTCTTGAACAAGCATATGTATAACAAGATGTTACTGTGGATCAGTTTGATCATCCTGTGGCTAACATCACTTCGTGCAATAATTTGAGCTTCTGTGACGAAGAACTCCCTGAGGAGGGAAGAAATCATAATCTGGATTTACATATTTCTATGAACTGTAAGGAAGATGCTTTGTCAAATGTGTTACTTGACACTGGTTCATCACTCAATGTGCTTCCAAAGTCAACTTTGTCGAAGTTATCTTACCAAGGAGCTCCCAAGAGGTACAGCGGTGTAATTGTCAAAGCCTTCGATGGCTCGCGCAAAACGGTTATTGGTGAAGTGGACCTTCCAGTCAAGATAGGTCCGGGTGATTTTCAAATTACTTTTCAAGTAATGGATATCCATCCGACCTACAACTGTTTATTGGGAAGGCCATTGATTCATGAGGTAGGAGTTGTTACCTCCATTTTGCACCAGAAGCTCAAATTTGTCAAGAATGGCAAGCTAGTGATTGTGGGAGGAGAGAAGGCGATGTTGGTTAGCTATCCGTCATCTTTCTTGTATGTTGAAGCTGAGGATGAGGTTGGAACTCCGTTCCAAGCCTTATCTACTGCTGCTGAGAAGAGAGTTGGGGCACCTATGTCCTCGTTGAAAAATGCTCAGAAGATTGTTGAAGAAGGAATTGTTGATCAGTGGGGGCGCATGGTAGAGGTCTCCGACAATAAAGGCAGAGTCGGTTTGGGGTTCCAGAAAGGTTCATCAATTGCAAGATCTGAAGATATGCAACTTAGCTTCTGTAGCGTAGGGTTCATTCATGGCAATGAACAACACTTAGCTGTTGTGCTAGAGGATAGCAAAGAGGAAGACTGCACCAACTTTGTAACGCATGGAAGGACATGCAACAATCGGACTGTCGTTGATATTCCTATTATTTTGCATTGATCTAAGTAATTGCTTTTATATTTTAAAAATCCTTCTCATATGCCTAAGGGAGAAGTGAACATTGTTGGGCATTTTAAATTGATCATCAATAAAATTAATTTTATTCATCCACATCTTTGATGTTTATTTTTACTTTTTGCTTTATTCTGAAAATGGTAATCACAAAAAACATAAATAAACAATATAATTGTCCATCTGCATAATATTTGGTCACAAATTCAATTCTCTAAAATCAAAATATCAAATCATTATGTAGGTTGGTTCCTAACCCCATTGAATATAATGATCCTTCTCCTTCTCCAAATTTTGAATTCCCTGTGTTTGAGGCCGAGGAGGAAAGTGATGTAGAAGTAAGTGAAAAATTGTCTCGTCTTCTTGAGCAAGATGAAAAGATTATTCAGCCGTTTGAAGAGCATATTGAGCTAGTCAACTTGGGTTCCGAAGATGATGTGAAGGAAGTCAAGATTGGGTCTCGACTGTGCCCAGATGCTAAGAAGAGGTTGATTGATCTTCTTCGAGAGTATTCAGATGTGTTTGCTTGGTCTTATCAAGACATGCCTGGGTTGGATTCTGAAATTATGGAGCATAGATTGTCATTGAAGCCAGAATGCCCGCCAATCAAGTAGAAGTTGAGAAGAACGCATCCTGATATGGCTGTAAAGATTAAAGAAGAAGTGAAGAAGCAGATTGGTGTCGATTTCCTTGTAACTGCTGAGTACCTGCAATGGGTAGCCAATATTGTACCTGTGCCGAAGAAAGATGTAAAAGTCCACATGTGTGTTGACTATAGAAATTTGAATAAAGCCAGTCCGAAAGATGATTTCCCTCTGTCACACATTGATATATTGGTAGACAGTATTGCTAAATTGAAAGTATTTTCATTTATGGATGGATTTTCCGGATATAATCAGATCAAGATAGCACCCGAAGATATGGAGAAGACCACATTCATTACACCCTAGGGAACATTCTGTTATAGAGTGATGCCTTTCGGTCTAAAGAATGCTGGTGCGACTTACCAGAGAGCAATGACTACTCTTTTTCATGATATGATGCATATAGAAATTAAGGTTTATGTCGATGACATGATTGCTAAATCAATTGATGAAGAGGGACATGTTGAGCATTTGTTGAAGCTATTCCAGCATTTGAGGAAGTATAAACTCCGCTTGAATCCCAATAAGTGTACTTTTGGTGTTCGTTCTGGTAAGTTGTTGGGCTTTATTGTCAGTGAGAAGGGTATTGAAGTTGACCCTGCCAAGGTCAAAGCAATACAAGAGATGCTTGCGCCCAAAACTGAGAAGCAAGTCAGAGGTTTTCTCGGCCGCTTGAATTATATTTCCAGATTCATTTCCCACATGACTGCCACATGTGCGCCTATATTCAAGCTTCTTCGGAAAGATCAGTCTTGTGATTGGACCGAAGACTGCCAGAAAGCTTTTGATAGTATCAAGGAATATTTGCTTGAGCCTCCGATTTTGTCTCCACCTGTTGAAGGAAGACCGTTGATCATGTATTTGACTGTGCTAGAAGATAGTATGGGTTGTGTTCTTGGTCAGCAAAATGAGACTGGAAAGAAGGAATTTTCAATTTACTACCTCAGTAAGAAGTTCACCGACTGTGAGACTCGGTATTCTATGCTTGAGAAAACTTGTTGCGCATTGGCTTGGGCTGCTAAGCGTCTGCGTTGGTATATGTTGAATCATACCACTTGGTTGATATCCAAAATGGATCCAATCAAGTATATATTTGAGAAGCCTGCTTTAACGGGAAGAATTGCCCGTTGGCAGATGTTGTTATTAGAGTATGATATCGAATACCGATCTCAGAAAGCGATCAAAGGTAGTATCTTGGTTGACCATTTATCTCACCAACCAATTGAAGATTACCAGTCAGTGCAGTATGACTTTCCTGATGAAGAGATTTTGTACCTGAAAATGAAAGATTGTGATGAACCATTGCTTGAAGAAGGGCCAGAACCTGGTTCCCGTTGGGGCATGGTATTTGATGGAGCTGTCAATCAATATGGAAATGGCATTGGGGCAGTGATTATTACTCCTCAAGGCACCCATCTACCATTTACAGCTAGATTGACTTTCAAGTATACAAACAACATGGCAGAATATGAAGCTTGCATTATGGGGCTTGAAGAGACCATGAATCTCAGAATTAAGTATTTGGATGTCTTCGGTGATTCGGCTCTGGTTGTGAATCAAATCAAAGGAGAATGGGAGACAAATCAACCCGGTTTGATACCATATAGAGATTATGCAGGGAGGATTTCAAATTTCTTTACAAAGGTTGAGTTTCATCATATCCCTCGAGATGGGAACCGGATGGCAGATGCTCTTGCAACATTGGCATCAATGATTATAGTGAAGTATTGGAATGAAGTTCCCAATTCATCTGTGATGCGTCTTGATAGTCCAACTCATATGTTTGCTGTTGAAGAGGTCAAAGACGAGAAGCCATGGTATTACGACATCAAGTGTTTCCTCCAAAGTCAGATTTACCCGCCTGGGGCATCTTTGAAAGATAAGAAGACTTTGAGAAGATTAGCCGGTAATTTCTACTTGAATGGTGATATACTATATAAGAGAACCTTCAACATGGTTTTTCTCAGATGCGTGGATAGACACGAAGCAGACTTGTTGATGACTAAAGTGCACGAAGGTTCCTTTGGTACTCATTCCAATGGACATGCAATGGTGAAGAAGATGTTGCGAGAAGGTTACTATTGGCTGACAATGGAATCTAACTGTTGCAAATTTGTGAAAAAATGCCACAAGTGTCAAATTTATGCTGATAAGATTCATGTTCCTCCGACACTATTGAATGTTATCTCTTCCCCATGGCCCTTATCCATGTGGGGAGTTGATATGATTGGGATGATTGAGCCCAAAGCTTCGAATGGACATCGTTTCATTTTTGTGGCAATTGACTACTTCACAAAATGGGTTGAAGCGGCATCGTATGCAAATGTAACCAAGCAAGTTGTTGTAAGGTTTATCAAGAATCAAATCATATGCCGTTATGGTGTGCCAAGTAAGATCATTACTGATAATGGATCGAACTTGAATAACAATATGGTGGAATCTCTTTGCAAAGACTTCAAGATTGCACATCATAATTCTTCTCCCTACAGACCCAAGATGAATGGGAATGTTGAAGCTGCGAATAAAAACATCAAGAAGATTATCCAGAAGATGGTTGTTAGATATAAGGATTGGCATGAAATGCTCCCATTTGCTTTACATGGGTATCGTACATCCGTCTGCACTTCAACAGGGGCAACCCCTTTCTCTCTTGTGTATGGTATGGAAGGAGTACTCCCCGTAGAGGTTGAGATTCCTTCGTTGCATGTGCTCATGGAAGCCAAGTTGACTGAAGCTGAATGGTGTCAAACCAGGTTTGACCAGTTGAATTTGATTGAAGAAAAGAGATTGACTGCCATGTGTCATGGTCAGTTATATCAGCAGAGAATGAAGAAAGATTTTGATAAGAAGGTCAAACCTCGAGTGTTCAAAGAAGGTGACCTTGTGCTCAAGAAGATTTTATCATTCAAACCAGATTCCAGAGGAAAATGGACTCCTAATTATGAAGGCCCATATGTTGTTAAGAGAGCCTTTTCAGGCGGTGCATTGATTCTTACAATTGTGGATGGTGAAGAGTTCACTCGTCTTGTGAACGCAGATGCATTCAAGAAATACTTCACCTAAAAAAAATAAAAGAACAGCTCGCTAAGTTGAAAACCCGAAAAGGCAGCTTAGGCAAAAATGAGGGTCTCGGTGGATTGAAAACCCGAAAGGGCGATCCAAGCAAAAACTAGAGACATAAAACATAAAGAATTTCCCGATAAGTTGGGTACCCCACCTTGGGGCAACTTATGCAAAAATTAGGGATTATGGCAAGTAACTGCATTTTGCTGATCTTCAGTGTTTTGAAGGCTTGTTTGAGCACAAGGGTTGACATCGATTCGTCACCCCAGCAGCGGTCAAGAGCACAATGGATATCAAGAGTTAGTAGAGGGGTTAAGGATCATTTGTATTCAATATAACCCTTTTCCATGTAAATTACCATTTTCAACTTTGTAAAAATCAATGGAGTCTTGTCATTTACAGACTACTATTCCATTAAATAAAGTTGAGCTTTTTTCCAATTGCTTTTACTCTTATTTACTTCAGCCAATAGTTTTAAATTTTATTATGATCATTTTGAAATTAAATTTTTAAATCAAAATCAAGTTTTCTTTAAAATATAAAAGCAAGAATTTTTCCAAAGCAAGTAAAAGGAATATCAATCGCGTTTCAGTAAGAAGCAAGTCCTTAAGTGCGAAACATCCGTGGTTCCCTAAGCAGTTAACTTTTCGGGTATCCCTAGACATTTGTGTTGATTTGGTTCCTCAGCGGAGTGTTTGATCCCCAGTGGAGCTTCTTTCTTTATCCCCAACTGAGTTGGATACCCTGCGGCGTGTCCTTGTCCCCAACAGAGTTTCTGCCTTCCCCAACGGAGTTCGTATTTCCTCAGCAGGTGGATCGTCATCAGAGATGTTTGATATTTCCCCAGTAGATCGCTTTGGTGTCCCCACCAATCGCCATGTATCTTTGCTCCTAGTAAGAGCTTCCTCCTGGTTTCTGAGCAACTTTTGTTCATTTCTCTGTAGGGTTGTATCCCATTTTTATGGTGTTGACCTAAAATTCCCCACCGATTGGATGTTCCGTCTGCAACAGATCTTCTCCGTCCTCAGCTAGGGTTGAGCCCTTGGGATGTTGATCTCTCTGTTCTCCGGTTGTTGTCTCCATATATTTTGTGGATTGACCGAGGATTGTACCGGTGGTTCAATTTCTTTGCGACACCTCTGTATCTTTTGTGATTGTTTTGTCAGCATAATCATCACATATACATATACATATACATTCATAATTTGCATATCCTGCATCTTCATATTTGATTTGTTTGAGATTTTCATTCTCTGATATGGTGGTATTTTATCCCCATATCAAATCTGGTGTCTGTCCTCTTTCTATTGTAGAGTGTCAGCCCCTTAAGCAGAAAGACTTTAACCTTTCTCCATTTCCCCACTGAGTTTGTTTCCTCGTGGATGGTTGTTATTGCAGTTTTCTCTCCAGTAGATTTTCTGGATGAAATTACTCCTCTTGAGTTATATCCTCAATGGGTTGAGTTTTGATTGACATTTTTCTTTCTAGCTTTTACCTAGATGGATATTTTGGTCCCCTAAGAGTCTATTATCCAGTAACTAGTAATATTCTTCTTAGTTTGCAGTTTGTTACTTCTTGCCCAATACCCGACAAAAGTACCCTTTTTCTCCTCAGTAGAGTCCCCAAAAAGTATATCCTTGATATGTTCATCTTAACTAGTGACAGATATCTTTCTTTCCCCCGCAGGAGTCTATCCTTGATATGTTCACTTTGACTAGTGACGGATATTCTCACTTCTGGTATTCTACCCAGTAAAAGGTAGTTGTAATCCCTATTTTGTTCCTCAGAGAGTTAATACTTAATATGTTCATCTTAGCCGATGACGAGTTTTCTTCTCCTTTTGGTCTTCTACCCAGTAACCGGTAGTTGTAAATCCTACTTTTTCGCCTGTACAGAGTCAATCCTTGATATGTTCACTTTAACCAGTGACATATTTTTCTCTTCTTTGGTATTTTATCCAGTAACTGATAGATGTAATCCCTATTTTTGCTCCCCTTTTCAGAGTCTATCCTTGATATGTTCATCTTAACCGGTGATGGATTTTCTCTTTGATTGGTCTTCTACCCAGTAACCGGTAGTTGTAAATCCTACTTTGTCCCCTCGCAGAGTCTATCCTTGATATGTTCATCCTAACCGATGACGGATTTTCTCTCCGACGGGTTTCTATCCAGTCTTTGATAGATGTAATTCCTCCCTTTTTGATCAGTTGATATATCCTTGATATGTTCATCCTAACCGATGACGGATATCCTCCTCGACATTGCCCATGCAAGATAATCCTTGATATGTTACACTTAACCGATGACAGATCTTCTTCCCTGTTGAGTTTATCCTTGATATGTTCATCCTAACCGATGACGGATGCTCTCACCTTTGGTCTTCTACCCAATAACGGGTAGTTGTAAATCCTATTTTTCCGCATTTTGTCCCCAACAAGGCTATTCTTGCCCAGTAACCGGTAATGAATACTCCCTCCTAGCGGTCCTCAGCGAGTCATCCTTGATATGTTCATCTTAACCGATGATGGATGTTCTCTCTATCAGATCTTTATTATCTCCTTACCCAGTAATAGGTAGTAGATAATAAATTTTTGCTCCTTCTGTGTTGAAATTTTATTTCTCCCCAGTTGAGTTAAGTGCGCATTTCCTTAGTGAAATCGTTTTCCTCTGCACGAGTCGAGTACCTCAATTTTACCCTGATGTATTCGTATCCCCTACAGATGTTGTTATTCCCCAGCTGAGTCTTTCCATGTTTGCATGGAATCCCTCTTTTCCCCAGTAGTTTTGAGTCGTAGCCTGGCTTACGCATAACTCCTTTTCCCCCCAAGAGTCTCTGTCTCCTCAGTGAGTTTTCCTTACGGAATACATTATACTCATGTGGAATTTCGGTCTCTCTGATTCCTTTTTCCTTTGTGGCAATATTTCCCCACAAAGCATTGACTTTTACATTCACATCATATGCATCACGAGGTCTCTTAGGGACCAAAATTTGTTTCTCTATGTTGTTATTTAAGCCCATTCTACTGAGTCGACATGAAGATTTTAATCTTCGCCTCCTCAGTAAGAATGTCCTTAAATAGGGGCAGCTGTAAGACCCCAATTTTGACCCTAAGATCCCTCATGCAATTTCATCATAAGCATTAGCATTGGGATCATGTCTTGGCATCCTCCTTATCCCTTTTTCATTGGGTTTGTTTTGGGAGAGATCACCAAGCACTTTGTGATTATATCATACTTGTATTTTATCATTTCACTAACCAAAATACCAAAAATATGTCTTTGCATTTGTCTAACTCTTTTGTAGGTAGGGCATTGATCTCATTTGATTCATCAAGTTCACATCTAGGGTTTGAGACCCTCATGAACAAAGAGCACAACCAAGAATTGATTCAAGAATGGTTATGAACATCATATATGAGTCCCAATGATCTCTATATGTTATATTGATCACGTATTCTTCAAGAGTTTGAGGGTGATTTGCCTTGGAAACCCTAATTTGACTGGGTATCTTGAGTAACTTCTCCAACAAGCTATCTCACCAATTGATCAAATTTCCCAAGGGACACTTCAAAATTCATCATCTTATGCATATATGATCTACCATGAGCCAATAAAGTCAAGAGAATTGAAAATTAGCACGTTGGTTGATGGTGGTTGGCCAGATGAATTCATCTAATCAAAAATGGGTCTCCCTAGATCCTATCTCCTACAATTTTCACCATATGAAAATGATTCCAAGAGCAAACTTACTCTAAATGACATTCTAAACAACGTTCATGTTGAGAACTAGAGCTAGTTTTTCTTTGAAAATCATTTTCTATGTTGGAACATTATAGGTCATTTTGTCTAAACCCTAATTTGAAAGTCAACTTCCCAAGGTCATAACTTGCTCAAATTTTATGAGATGAAAGATTTCCAAGTTGAAAAATCAAATTCAATGAGCCTACTTCAACTTTGATGTTTGGAGTGGGAGCTAATTCAACTTTTTTGAGCATGTGATATAAGGCTATATTATAGGTCACTTTTGACCTATACCATTGATCAAGTGATTTTTCCAAACTTCAAAAATGCATAACTCTATCATTTCAAATCCAAATGACATGAAATTGGTGACAATTTTGAAGGTCTTTGAGAGAGATACAACTTTGATGAATACACTTTTCTCATTTGAAGCTCATATAAAAAGTTAAGCAAGGTGGAATATTAAGACATATGGCTTGACACTTAGAAAAAATTTGATATGTCAAAAATTTCCAAACTTCCACCTCAAATTTCTCTAAGTTCCAAGCTCCAAATAGAAAAGTGTTGAACATGAAAGTTGTTCCTCTTTATCTCACCTTTCCAAATAGCCCAAATTCATTCATTCTGGATAAGAAATGCATAGGCTGTGCATGGCTTAAACAGGGTGACATCACTTGACAAGGATCAAGCTTCAAACATCAATGTGCATTTGCCTTGCAATCCAAGCTTAGTTCAAAGCATCTGATATTCAATTATGGACCTCAAACAATCATTTCATGGGCCTATGCACGCCCATGCACCATTGCATCACCATTTGCCAAAATTTGAAAGTGAATGTGAGTGTGCAATTATCAACCATTTCAGCTATAAATAGAGCTTCAATTGCTCAGAAATGAGAAGACAATCGCGCCAGCTTTGATCCCCCATTTCAAACCCTCAATTCTCAAAGGATAAGCCTGAAAAATTCTCTTGAATTTGAGCTTGAATCTCCACTGTTTTGGAATTCAATTCTCCAGGAATCCATAGCTTTTTAACCATTCAATCCTTCTCCTGCAAGCAAGTGGAGTGAGTCCAAGCACAAGCAAGATCAAGACTAGTTGAATCTAGACCTCCATTGAAGGTATTTTCCAGAAATTTTAAACTCTTTGATTCTCTCAAATTCTAACTCAATTCTATTGATTCTTTGGTTGTCTGAAGTCCTACCAATGTAGGCAAGAAGATTGAGTTGCTTTGGGGTCAAATCGAAGCAACTTAGTTCATGTACCTCAAATTTCAATTCCATGTATCTCTCAATATACTTGGAATTGGAGTGAATGGAGGTCATATTCGAGCTCAATGCCATTTTTATTCAAGATCATGTCCTTGTTTTTCATTATGGTGATTGTTCATGGTGGACCAGTCCGATGAGGTCCATCGGAGAAGATGACCGGAGCTCTGGCTCCGGCGATGAGTTGGCTAGCATCTGAACCACAGGATCCATGTGTTTTATTCTAATCTCGTGCGTCCCTTTTGATTACCAAAATTTCCACGCGCTGACTAAGGTCCATGGTGGATAGCGCACTAGGGACCATCTGATCTGCCATCTCAATTAATGAGGGAGATCTGATGGTCCACGTAATTTAGATTTTTCTGAATTTTTATTTTAATTGCATTTCCTTCAATAATTCATATTAAATTCAATATTGATCCAAAAAATATGGGACTTTCACAAAAAAAATTCCAATATTTTTCTCTTTCATATTCTGAATTAAAATTATTTTTTGGATCATTATTAATATTTTTCATGAATTAATTGATTTGCATTTGTTTTTAATTGTTTAAAAATATTTTTAAATGTCCAAAAATTATGAAATTTTTTCTCCAAGGTCCTTTGACCTTGTTTGACCTATGATAAATCTCATGGCCATTTCTTTGGTGTTTTGATGAGGTTTTAGGAATTGGACAAAACATATTTGATTTAAATGCATTATTTTATTATTTTTAATTGAATAAATGCCGATTATTTTTGTTGACCAATTGTATTGACTTGTTTGAGTTTGCTTGTTGTTGTTGGGCCTTGGTCAAGGTTGATTTGACTTTGTCAAATTAATATCATTGGATTTAGGGGATTGATGGAATGTACATTCCATCTCCCAAAATGAATGAATGATATTAATTTGGTAAAAATCCTCCTTTGACCAATTTGTGATTTCATTCATCACCTTCCCACTTCATCTCATTCCTCTTCTTAATTCATTCATTCCATTTGACCTATGACATCTCAAAGTCCTAATGCTAGTTGATTGAAAAATTGACATGAGTATGGATGGGATTAAGCCACACCTTTTGCATATTCTTTTTTGTGTGTGGTATGTTTCATGAGCATAGTCCATTATACTATGTCTCTAACATGCAGTAACACCAAAATTCTATTGCCCGGCCTCAAATAGTTGTGACTTCTACATAAGTCCAATTACGATTGCTTAGCATAGCGCTAAATTTGTGACACAAAAGGCATAAGCATTCTAGTTAGTGAGATTCTAAGTCTCCCCTATTTCATGGTATTGTGTGGAAACTTGACCTTCTTTCCTTCCTTTGGAAGATGTTTTGGTTCAAGGATCCATGCTTGTGATAAGTGGGTTAAGTGTTCTCCACAGAATGCCTTGAAAAGCAAAACAAAACTAACTTCTAACCTACTAACTACTAACTTTTAATTTCAAGTTTTTACTTTAATGCAATTTACTTTTAGCACTTTATTTCATTTGCCATTGTTCATATCATTCTAATTGTTTATATTAATGTAATTTTCACTTTGTCCATTTGGGCCATATTGTGTGATATATTTGTTTGTATATACTTTGCTTGTTTGTGTGGTCTTTGACCATTAATGTACATAATAATAATAATAAAAACCCTAAAAAACTTTTGAGTGGACTGTTGGTTTGATCTTGAGAATTGGACTTAGAATCTAGGCAACCTCCTTAAGTTAAAGGATTTGGCCAATGCCAATTTGTTGAAGAACCAAGTGCTTGCAATTTGAAAATTCATCTGATACATCTTTGAAGATCTCTCTAAGATTCATCTGCAACATGATTATTGTGAAGCTGTTATTTTGAACCTGTGACTTGTGGAATTCATCTGTTACATAGGCTATTTTTTTTAAAGAAGATCATAGAATGGATAAGCTTAGATGAGGCCATCTTTATTTGATGCCTTGCTCTTAAAGATAAAATAATTGTGGATTTGTGTGTTGCTTGATTCTAAAAGTCCAAGGGAATTCTGGGTTTCTATTGACATTTTTGTCTATTGGATTGCTATCCACTTGGTCAGATCTTTTCAACTCTAAACTTTTAGTTTTTATGTATGGGGTAGTCTTTTCATCTTCTCCCCATTTATTTAATTTCAAAATCTCTCCCTCCATTTTTCAAAATCTTTTTTGTGTGAACTATTTTTGTTCTAAACTTTGACCACTTTTGTAAGAAAATAGAAACTTTGACCTTATGCCATTGCATTTTCAAACTTATTTTCTTAAATCAAACTTGTAAATAAACTTAACTATACTTGACTTAAGCTTTCAAAAATCCAAAAAGAACTAACTCATTCAAATCATTTTAGGCCTTTGTGCCTTTCAAACCTAATTTTGTTAAAATCAATGCATCCATTTTGAAATTTGTATCACGAACTACAAGGTTTTGATCCCTCATTTTTATGTTGGTACGTAGGCACAAGACCGAAGGTCTTGTCAAACACAAAAATATAATTAATGAATTCTTTTCTCATCCCCCCATTCTATTTATTTGTAAACCTCACTTTGTACAAAGTACATATGCACACAAAAAGGGCTCCCTAGGAGTACCTAGGACACTTTGGGTGCTAACACCTTCCCTTTGTGTAACCAACTCCCTTACCTGTGATCTCTGACTTTTATTAGTTTTTATTTGAAAACTTCTTACTTTTTGGATTTTGTTCGTACTTTTTCCCTTTTCCCTTGGAAACAATAAAAGCGCAGTGACGACTCTTGTTATTTGATCTCTAGCTTGTCGATAGCTTAATGATCATGAATTTCCCGCTACACGTGCATCGCGCGATGTAACTTTTAATGCCCTATCGTGTGCGCGATGTTGCGCAATGGTGGATGTAATTATTTTTGAAGCTTCATTCTTTTTTTGCTCCCTTTTCACTCAAATTTTCACTAAGTCCATAAGTTTCCCACTTAACTATTTCCCCCTCATTCTTTGGTTATTCTTCCTCATATTTGCTCGACTTTCACTTGTTTTGCTCTGATTCTTCCACTAAATATATGCAATAGCTGACTGTCATCACAAACCCAAACTTGAATTGTTGCTTATTCTCAAGTAACTCGCCTGCAACTACACATTTCAATAGAAAACAAGTCTTACAATAACAATCGAACATCACAAAATTAAATATTTCTTTTACCTAACCATGTTTTAGCTCCCAACTTCTATCAGACGAATTCGGAAAAACGTCATCGATATTAATGAGTACTTAACCTGTGTCTCAACTCATTATAACTCACTCAATGGATAAGGTGATCTCCCAGTCAACACGTAAAATCAATTAAACTTAGCTTGATCATGTTCTAATAGAGTCAAACATAAAAATCATAATACACACATTAGAGGACTTTTCAGGTTGTAACCTAGCTTATGTTAGGGTAGGATATTTTTAGGAAAGTAGGGTTAAACCTTTAGAGTTAGGTTCCCAGTTCTCATTCTATCATCATACCTTTTTGTTCCTTTTTTCTATTACTAGAGAATTTTGATCCTTCTTATACTATCATTCTTTTCTTTTCTCATTCATCTTTTGTTTTTGAAGAAGTGTCTTTTTCCACTTCTTTTTCACAACATTTTTTGAAATTTTGGATCATATTCTCTAGTACCCCAACCCCCAACTTAAAACTTTATTCACTTTCAAGAGCAACCTCAAACTTTATCTTTTTCATATACTTTAAGACTATACTTCTACCTAACTCCAAAGAAAGGGTGGAAAGAAAAGATCTTTCAGGTAATATGGCTAAGAATTTTAGGCCACAACATCGAAAGAAAGGCTTAGGCTTAAAGTGTTTAGCAATGAATATACCTATTACTAACTGATGATTTATAAAGGCTCAAAGTTATAAACAAAAAATTGCCTCAGTGTATGTTGTTCAAACCAGATAACTTAATTGGAAATAGATCAAACCAGATATAAGAATAATGCATGGATACACTCGTAAAGAAAGAAAAATGATCAATGGAAATATTTGGCTCAAACCTTACTAGATGAGGTATCTGTAGGTTGAGTACAAGTCCGTTAATTCTTTTCTCATCCTTCGCCTTCAAGTTGCTAGTTGCTATTGTGATGATCAATTTTCTTTTGGATCATTTGTTCAATGCTAAAGTACTAAACTTGTAATCTGAAGAAAAAAAAACATAAACAACTACAAACTTAGTTATTAAAGACAATTAAGATCTTCATGGAAAATTTATGCTTGAGTAGCTACTTCCTCTTGGTATGGTCTTGAATAAAATAAAATAAATTATGCAAAATAAAAACTAACTAAAAATAATGGGTTGCCTCTCATCCAACGTTTCTTTTCCGTCAATAGCTTGATGTCTCATTCTTAAAACACGTCAGGCACAAGGGATACCCTCACGCCGGTAACTTCACTTCTTCTTCGTCCTTTATCTACCCTGCTATCTTTTTCCTCCAGATGATAACAAATATCTAAATTCTCAACATATGGTGTCCAATCATACACTTTGAAAATGACTTTCTTTTTATTGAACTTCAAGATAAGTTCACCAATTTCTACATCAATCTTTGCTTTCCAGGTTGCCAAGAATGGTCGTCCAACAATAACAGATCCTCCTGAATCTCCTTTTGTATCCAACACTATAAAATCCACATAAAATACTATTCCATCGACATGTACTAACATGTCACATAAAACACCAATCGGTTGAGTAACAAATGAGTCAGCTAGAGTGAGAGTCATGTTACTCGGTGTAATCTTACCCACTTTCAAGTCTTTTACCGTTTTTAGTGGCATGACATTTATGCTAGATCCAAGATCACATAGAGCATATGGAATATTCACCTCACTGATATTGTAAGAAATAGTAAACTTACCTGGATCTTTTAATTTTTGTGGCAAAGCTTCAGATATTACCACTTCATCCTTTTCAGTCATGTTTACATGCTCCTTAACCGCTTTCTCTTTCGCCCCCTTTAGTAATGCCTTCATAAATTTAAAAATTTAGGCATGAGTTCTAAAATTTAATGGAAAGAAATACTTATTTGAAAAGTAGCTAGCATTTCCTTGAACTTTGCAAACATCACTACTTCATCTTCTTGAACTGGTTTCTTCTTAATTATAGGGAATGGTGGTTTAATATAATCCAATAAATGAGGATTTGGTTCAGTCAGGATTTGCTTCTTTGTCCTTCTCTAAGGAGAGCTCTTTTTATCAATGAGTTGATCAAGAGTGACTCCTCTTTCCTCTTTGTCACCTTGATTTCCATTCTCTTCTCTTTCAATCACACCTTATTTAGATGTCTAATCTTTACCCTGTTCAATAACTTCCCCTAAACCTGTATCAACAACCTTGCATGTTTCATTCTTAGAATTGTCTACAGTGTTACCAGTGAATCCTCCACCCGAGCTTGGCAAAACAACTATTTGCCTGATAATTGACAAATCTTCATCTCCATATTTTTTATAGACGGATCATGGTTTCTACTCATTTCTTCATGGTTCTTATTTATCTAATCAAAGATACTTTGAGTGGCTTTAATGAAATTATGCAAGTTTTCTTCCAACTGTGATGGCTTCCTTTGAAACAGAGTTTGTTGGCTTTGTTGCATCCCTTGGTTGGCATTTGGATTTTTATTATTGCTCCAACATAATTGGGGTAATCTTTCCAACTCGGATTGTATATGTTGGAGTACGGGTTGTTCTTTTGAAAACCAGCAAACTGGACCTCCTCACTTGTCCCTTCTAACTAACACATTCCATTTGCATGTTCTCTTCCACAAAAGTCACACCTAAGTGCTTGTACCTAGCTCACGTTAAGCTCTACCTAAACTACTTTCAGCTATCTTTTTATTCAATAATTAAATTTGAGCTAAAAGAGCAGTATGGGTATCAAGAGGTAACGTACCTTTAGGCGATCCCTCAATTTCCAACTTGACCGACCTTTCACTTTCTGCATGGTACTCATTCGTACACATCTTCTCAACGAGGTCATTTATTTGTAGTTCGATCATTTGATCGATAATACCTCCCGCAAAAGCATCTAATAACACGCGAGTTTGACTCTTGAGACCTTTGATGAAGTTTTGCATCTGCTTCATATTATTCATGTTGTGATTTGGGCATATGCGCAACAAAAGCCTAAATCTTTCTCAATCGTCATAAAGTGACTTAATTTCTTGTTGCTCAAAATTAACAATTTCTGCTCGACGCTCGGTATAATGAGTAGTAGTAAAAAATATTTTAAGGAATTTATCCTCCAACTTCTTCCAATTTCGGATTGTTCAATTCAGAAGGCAAAGCAATCAATCTTTCGCCATTCCAATCAGTGAGAACCCAAACAACCTTAATTTAACCCGATCTTTAGTGACATCAGTAGGTTTGCACATTGAAGTTGTTTCATATAAGCGTGCAAGATGCACCCATGGGTATGTAATCGCGTTCCCTTCGAACAAATTTTCTCTTAAACTTGAAAGTACATAATTTTTAATATCAAAATTAGCAGCGTCTGCCGGTACAAACCCCCTAAAAACCCGCCCTTCATTAGTTCACTTACAGTAGTCCCCCAGAGTTAAGGGTTGTGCAGTTGCCATGACTTCTTATTCAGAGTCAAAAGAGCTTGATAATTGCTCTTCTTCTAGTATTCCTTCGTCAAGAGTTGCTTCTATAACTGCTTTTCTGAGAGCACGTGTGGTTCTTTCAATTTCTGGATCCAATAGAATTAATGGTGATCATGAACTACACATACAGAAACATAAAATATCTCAGTAGCACTATGATAAACAAGAAATTAAAACAAAAATTAAAAAGACTAAAACTAAAATTAAAAATAAAATCAATTGCACAAACATCGCCTTGTTGAAAAATCAACAGTCCTCGACAACTTGATGACTTCTCGACAAGTGTATTGATAATGTCAAAGTAATAAAAAAGATCGAATCCACAAGGACTGTCTTCAAGTAAGACAAAATGTGTGAAATTTATAGGAAACTAGTAAAAATGGGGGAGTTTTTAAGTTTCAGTGTGTAAAGTAAATAAACGAGTAAACAATGTCACGAAAGTGGTCAGGTTGTGTTGTAGAATCCCATAGTTCTCTATTGTTGATGGTTGATGCCCTGTATGAATGATCTAACCACTATAATCTTACGATGAATTAACAAAACCATTATAGCTGATCCCTCACGAAATGAATCACTAACCACTACTCGGTGCTTTCTAACCCTATTCCGCCGGCGTAAGGAGGGTTAGGCGATGTATAGAACATTAATTCTCTATGCCATTACTCGGAGTCTCCTATCCCTATTCAACCAACATAAGTACAACAATTACCCTAAGTCCAACACATAGACTAATGATCAGTATTCCCTATATGCCAAAAATTATATTAAAACAATATCTCACATAAAAAAACATTACGAACAAGAAGCAATTGAATAGGATTATAGATCAATAGGTTCATACAATGGTCAAATCAACATAGAATCCAACAATATATAAATAAGTTCATCATAACATAACATAAATTGTAGAAGCTTAGCTACTCATAGTGTAATTAACAATACCACAATCGATAGATGAAAATAACATAAGAAGTCCCTTGAAGTGATGGTCTTCAATGGCTTCAAATGCCCTAAAAATCTCCACTTGTGCTCTGAAATTCATGCTTCAATCTCACAATCTCGTAACCCTTGTGAAAGTGCAGAAAATCCTATTTTAAAGGCGTCAAAATGGACCAGAACGCGTCAAAAAAAAGTCTAGAAAAGTGATTATCATGCGCGTGATACCCTGCATCGCGTGCGATACAACTTTTAGTGCCCTACCGTATGCGCGATGGTGGATATAATTATTTTCGAAGCTCCACTCTTTTTTTGCTCCCCTTTTCACTCAAATTTTTACTAAGTCCATAATTTGCACACATAACTATCTTCCCCTCATTCTTCCTCATATTTGCTCGACTTTCACTTGTTTTGCTCTGATTCTTCGACTAAATATATGCAATGACTGTTTGTCATCACTGTCAGATTTGTTTTTTCATCCCATCAAATATACTTATTACATATTTTGTTTCCAATATTAGAACAAATACATTTCATACATTTTGATTACACTTTTATTTCAAAGGTATTTATCACACTTGTTTTTTTTAGAACAAAACTTTATTGATAAACCAAAAAACCAACATAGACCAAGGCGATCCCACTGAATCCAGCCTGCTAGAAACCTAGAATAACAACAACTATTAAGGTAATAAGAGTTTCCCTATGTGGCCTCTAAGATCAAGCATGTTTCAACATCAATAAACAATAACATCAATAATTTTTGGCCCAATACTAGTAGTATCAACTTTGTTCCCAAACACAGACATCATTTCGATAATTCCAACACTCATAAGTGGTTTCAACAAATGTCATCTTCTGGACTTTGCTTTTCTAACCTTTTTTCTTGTAGTTCTCGATAATCCATTTCAGCTCCTCACG
This sequence comes from Lathyrus oleraceus, assembly GCF_024323335.1. Taxonomy (NCBI): domain Eukaryota; kingdom Viridiplantae; phylum Streptophyta; class Magnoliopsida; order Fabales; family Fabaceae; genus Lathyrus; species Lathyrus oleraceus. The sequence continues at coordinate 218,089,668 of NC_066585.1, forward strand.
CTAGTCTCCGAGATCGTGGGTGAATTGCATCCACTTCAAAACATAATTCCAAATATTCCAAGTTGTTGCATAAGAAAAAAAAAGATGAAACATAGTTTCTTGATTGCTGCAAACACATCATTTATTAGTCATTGAATCTAAATATGAGCATTCTATAATTTGTTGCTAGTCTTTTATGGCAAGCCAACCATAAAGTGAATATAGCCATTGGTTTGGCAACATTATCATGAATTATCTTCCACCAACTAACTTCTTATTCTTGAGGTTTAATATCAAAATATATTTGGCGAGTTTGGAATTTTGGGCCATACATCATGTTATTCCAGACTTGAGATTGCTGGATTTTCTAGCGTTCCTTTAGAATAGATTTGAGAACCTAAGAGAAAATTCTTTTAATCAGAACAATCATAATAATATCTCTCTTGATATAATAACGATGAATCCAATTGATCCATAAACTGCCCACTTTCCCGCCAAGGTTCCACGTGAGCTTTAACAAGTTGGCTTGATTCCACTCTTCAAGGGAAATGAGGTTAAGACCACCATGTTTCTTTGGTGAATGTGCTTTACTCCATGAAACAGAGGACTTCCTCGAGATGACCTCACTACCAGACCAGAGGAATGATATGCAGATAACATCAACTTTTTTTGTGACCTATTTCGGAAGAGGGATGCACTGCATTCAGAAATTAGCCATAACAAAAATGACATTCCTTATCAGTTGAAGTCTCCCTGCAAAGCTGAGAAAGCGCGCACTCCAATTTTTAACCCCCTCAATAATTTTTTCCACCAACACAAGACAGTGATACACAAAGAGTATTAGTAGTGAAGGGGATGCCCAAATATCTAAAAGGAAACTTTCTTTCTTGATATTTGGTATACGCCATAATTTACAATTTGATACTCTCCTTAGCATTGCCAAAGTAAACATGACATTTTGATAGATTCACATATATGCATGTGAAAGCAGAGAACTCACCAAAGGTTGCCATTAAGATTTCAATCGAAGCAACATCACCTATAGCAAAAAGAAGAAGATCATTAACAAAGCTCATGTTGATGAAATTCATCTTCTTACATTTAAAATGGAAGTTGAAGTTTGGGTTCTTCTTCATCTTTTGGAGGATCTTGTATATGTACTCCATAACAATAATAAAGAGCAACCAAGATAGGGGATCCCTTTGTATCAAGCCCATTTTAGCTTTCAAGATGGATGTGGGATCACCATTAATTATGTACCTATAGAAAACAATATTGACAGTAAGCATAACCCACTTTATGAACTTCTGAAGGAAGCCAAGCTCTCTCAATATTAATACTTAATACATAATCATTTATAAAATATTTATTTAATATTATTAAATATCTAATAATATTATTATATAAATATATTTCATATTCAATAATATTAATTTATAATATAAATATATTTCAAATTTAATAATATTAATGTATTGTATAAATATATTCCATATTTAATAATATTAGTTTATTATATAAATAAATTTCATATTAAATATTATTAGTTAAACATATAAATATATTTCATAATTCGGTACCTATAGAAAACAATAGTGACAGTAAGCATAACCCACTTTATGAATTTTTAAGGAAAGCCAAGTTCTCTTAATATTTATCACACTTTTATTATATAATAATTAATACATAATTATTTATAAAATATTTATTTAATATTATTAAATATTTAATAATAATATTCTATAAATATATTTCATATTTAATAATATTAATTTATTATATAAATATATTTCATATTTAATAATATTAATATATTATATAAATATATTCCATATTTAACAATATTAGTTTATTATATAAGTATATTTCATATTAAATGTATTAATTTAATATATAAAAATATTTAATATTTAAAAACATTAATTTAAAAATATATTTCATATCCAGTAATATTAATTTATTATATAAATTTTTTATTTAATAATATTCATCTATTATATAAACATATTTAATATTTAATAATATTAGTTTAAAAATATATTTCATTGTTAATAGTATTAATTATTATATAAATATATTTCATATTTAACAATATTATTTTATTCTATAAATATATTTTATATTTAATAACATTAATTTAAAAACATATTTCATATAAAATAATATTAATTTATTATATAAATTTCATATTTAATAATACTAATTAACTATATAATATATTGCATACTTAATAATATTAATTAAAAAATATATTTTATATTTAATATTATTATATAAATTTCATATTTAATAAACTATATATAAGTATATTTAAATATGTAATCAAAATATTTGAAATATATTTATTCTAATCTTGAGAATAAAGTATTTAATAAGTATATTTGGTGGGATAAAAAATAAAGTTGGCAGCATGATCCAATGGTAATGGTGCCTCTTCATTCGGTCTGTGGTCCTGGATTCATCACTCCTTTGGTTTTTAAATTTTGGTGTTTGAAGCTTTTAAAATCTTCATACTTAAAATAATAAAAAAATGTCACATGGATTTAAAAAAAATAAGAACTTAGAGAAAAAAAATCAAATTGACAATCCAGTAATTAAAAAAAATTACCTATCATATATTTTTTTATGACTAAATATAATGAGGATCAAAATAGAGGAATCTTCGTTCTTAAAGGAGAAAGAAAATTCATTTTTTCTATTAAGTTTTTTAAATATCACAAATATGATAGGGGCAAAAGAGATATTATTCCCTTTATATATTATCAAATTACATATTTTTTTTCAAATATATATTTATATTTTTATAAAATGTCTAAAGTCTTTGTTGCTCTCATATTTTTTTAAAAGAAAAAAAGGAATATGCACAGACAATATAAAATATTTTTACAGTGTCAATCAATGAGATTCGTATATCCCGCCACATCACACTTTTATTTTTAAAATACTGTTATGATTTGACAATATAAAATATTTTGATCGGATGTCAGTGTAATACTTCCTTACACCGACAATGCACTTTTCAAATGTATATTTATATTTTTAATATTGTATCATTGACAAAATCTTCAAGATTATTACTATTATACTTTACATTCAATTGTGTTTTACTTCTAGACAAAAAAATTATGTTTGATTATTGAATATATTCTTTTTGTTTAAGAGTAATAATCAATATTGAGTTGAATATCGTGATTATGTTTGAACCAGACGGCGTGTGATAATGAAATGTGGTTGAAAGAAAAACTATAATTGAGTGACAAAACTTTGAAGTTCGTATGATTGTAAAAAAATACATATTTTTTTTGAATGAGAATGTAGGTTAAGTTTTCATATTAAAATATTAAATTTTTTAAGAAAATTTTAAAAATGGTCAATTTGATACATTTTTTTTGAATCAGACGGTTTTACAAAACCAGCTCCGGTTCTTTGGTTAGAATGATTTTGGACGGTTCAATTCAATTTTTCCGGTTTACTTCGATTTTGATCCATTAGCGATTTTAAAAGGTTGATCCAACCAGAATTATCTCCGATTTCCAGTCCAATCGATTGAACCGACCGGTTTGATCCAATTTTTAAAACATTGTTATTGTTACTATTTATTTTAATCCCATGATCTTTTTAAATAATTTCACATATTTGAATCTTGAAGGTCTATTAATTATAATGCTACATTAAATAAATATATACAAATATTACCTTTTGATGGCGTATCGTTATAATTAATAGACCGTCAAAATTCAAAAATATAAAATTCTTTAAAAAGATCAATAAGTTAAAATTAAAAAATAATAAAGTTTATAATAGACATCTTACAATTTTATCCCACCTAAAATATTTAAATTTAAATGTTAGTAAAATAAACTAAATTGATTGATAAAATAATTTTTTAGAAAATAAAAAATAATATTAATTAAATAAGAGAATCAATTGAAAACTTAATTAAGTTAAATCACCAAAAATTAAATTAAACCAATTTTTTTATTGCATAGAAGAACTTTACATATTATTTTAAATTTGACGATTATAGATATATAATAAATTGAGTGAAGACCCATTTCCCTCACAAAAACTACATAACTCACATTAATTCTCGATAAAATAGATTATTTAATTTTTCAATCCATTTTTTTCTCTATTTTTAAACGTGACTGAATTGTCATGTGTATTATTTATGCCACATGCATTTTATAATTACATGAGCGGTCACGTTGGACTTATTATTTATTTTTCAATTTTAAATACTAAATTTATTTTTATTCTTTATTCTTTATTCTTTATTTTATTTTTAAACAATTCAAATTTTAAAATATAAAAAAAAACTTTTTTCTTAAAAGGAATTGAACCCAAAAAATTTATGTCTTTATTTTACTGTATGTCAATATACATTAGTGACATATAATTTTTATGATATGTAATAATATCAAACAATTCTTAAAAACAAAAAATATATAAATACATAATTATTAAAAATCGCATGTGTCATAAATAATACATATGACAGAAATAGTTCAAAAGAAAAAAAAATTTTAAAAAAATATATTAACAAGAGATTGTAAAGGATTAAGTATAACTTTTTTCACGGATTAAATTGAATTTTATAATTTTAATGAGAAATTAAATTGAGTCTTCAATCTAATAAAATAATCGATTTTTTTCATAAAAAGGTCATGTATGCATCAAATTCTAAGATAAAGTATCAAATAGTTTTGAAATTACAAAAATATATCCAATATAAATTTTAATTTAAATAAAAAAGATAATTTTAATTCAATAATTTAATTAATAGAATTTAATATTTAGAAGAGAGCTACACCCATCTATAAAATCTCATAAAGTAAATATTTGAAAAGATATCGTAGAAACACTTTTATTTGATTTGATTGGATCTACATGTAACTTTACACTAGTAGTTTCTAATTATATTAAATTATTAAACAAAATAGTTTTATATAGAGTTACTCTTAAAGTAATATTTATGATTGATTTTGTTTATTTTTTTAAATTAGTAATGAAATCAAGTGTTTAAATATTTGTTGAAATGATAATTATTTTTACCAATATTTTTCTTACTTTAATTTTAAGAGGTAAAATTTCAGCCATTAAATTAATAAATAAAAAATAATATTCTGTATAATCATAATTGTAAGGCTTTGAATTTGAATTCATGTGAGACCATATATATATTTTTGCATATCTTATTTTTGATAATGAATTAATTAATTGTCAAAAATAAAATAAAATACAAAACAAACAGCTCTACTTTAACTGGAATTTTTCATTATTTTTACCGGTTACTTACCCTACTTCATTATTTTCACTCTCTCATCAACCTATTTACCTTTCTCCTCCTTCCCCAAAATTCCCAATCCTTATCTACCATATCCATCCTGACCCCACACCCTTTCCCATTCAACGGCCCAGATCTCCTCGTTGGATTGTGCTAGGGTTTACCCTCACTCGCCGTCTCTTTTATACTTTCTCGCTTCACCGTTTTTACTTCTTTCCACACCGCAGTGCTCTTGCTCTGCTACCTCTTCCGTCATCTTCAATTTTTCTCTCTTTTATTTATTTTTATTTTATTTCCTATCTTTTTCCGTATTTCTTTTCCATTCACTTCCCTCTCCTCGTTTTCCCCAAATCAAAATCAAAAAAATTATATGCTTTTGTTCCATCAATTTATCGCTAGTTTTTTCTGTTCTTCCTAGGTTTTATTGTTATCAATAACAAGAGGAGGGGGAAGAGAAAAAAAAAAGAAAAAATTTCGGGGGAAATTAGGAAATTTTTGAAAAAAAAACCTAAATTTGATCGTTTTTGTTGAGGAATTGAGATGGCTCAGGTTCAGGTTCAGCCTCAGAATGCGATGTCGGGCCCGAACGGCGGTGCTGCTGCGGCGGCAGCAGCCGCTGCAGCAGCGGCTGGTGGGAATCAGTTTGTGACGACTTCGCTTTACGTTGGAGATCTTGATGTCAATGTTACGGATTCTCAGCTTTATGACCTTTTCAATCAATTGGGTCAGGTTGTGTCTGTTAGGGTTTGCAGGGATTTGACCACTAGGAGGTCACTTGGTTATGGTTATGTTAACTATAGCAACCCTCAAGATGGTTAGTTAATTTCGTTTTTGCTTTTTTCGTGTTTCGATTTCCCTTATTGCTTGCTGGCTGTGTTCTTTGGAAATGTTTAAGCTTTGATTTGCTGGTTGTTTGATTTAGAAATTGGTTTGTAGAAAGGCTTAATTTTACTAATCAATTTTTAGTTTCCGTATTAGGGTTATGTCTGAAATTTGGACATTGGTTATGTAATTAGTATCTGTATTCTTGTCAATTCCCTGTTGTGGTTAATACCAGTAGTTTGATTTTGTATACTGCTTTGTCTGATGAATCCAATAGTATAAGATCACTTGAAGAATAATAAATAGATGTAAGGAGATTGTTTTGGCCTTTTTTCTGTTAAAATAATTTCTGGTAACATCAAAAATTAATTTGTGTTTGGGAGATTGTTGACATACATACTTTTCCCCTTATTTCCACACATTTAACATATTATCCAGCAGATGCTTGCACTACTTGATGACTGATATAACCTTTGATTTTCCGTCTCAAAAAGATTACTTACTAAGTAGTGTTAACAGTAGTTGTTAATGGAATGCTGCAGTAGAAATCCTGCAATAGCTCCACTTCAAACACTATAAGCAGTGCTGGTTACCTCTGGTAACTGAATTTTTTACACAGCGACTGTTACACTATTAGGAGTAATTTGGAGCTAGATTCATGTAGAGCAGTTCTTGCTAATATTGCATACCGGTCAAAGACCTGCATATGTAGTGTGTATGACCTCTATTATGTTAATAGTTTTATAAAGGGACGAATTCCATACTTTTAATTGGCGGTGGATGTACAAATTCTATGTTTTTATTTATCTCTATCGCTCTCTTTTGGTTGCTTTAACTTAACTCTCTAGCACTACCTCTGTTCCCAAGCATTAGTCAATCTACTTTTTTTTTGTCTTCCACTTGTTGTGGTTACTACTATTATGCTATAGACATGTCATAACATTTGAGAATTAGTCTGCCAAGGACTCTATTTGTTATCAGTAAGATGAGTTTATCAGTAACACATCATATGGAATATTAGAGTAGTGGAATGTTGTGTACTTTGTTATACTCAATATTAGTGTCATTGGCTAGTAGGAGTGTTGAACAGCAGTATGTTTTCACGAGCTATCTTTATATCACGAAATTTTGTATGATGTGATTTTCACTTGCCATTGACTTAGCCTTCATATGCATATCTTTGTGTTTTTGTTCTCTCGAGTAATGAAATCTTTTATTTTGTTGCTGTTGTGGTATCCGTGCGATTTGTATATCTGATGTTCATAATATATTTTGCTGTGTGGATACAGCTGCCAGAGCATTGGATGTTCTGAACTTTACTCCTCTGAACAACAGGCCCATTCGTATTATGTATTCACACCGTGACCCCAGTATCCGCAAAAGTGGTCAAGGAAATATATTTATTAAGGTATAACTATCTTTGGTTCTTCCATCCCTGTCTGATAATGGAAAAAATCATGCTAAACTTCTGGATTGCATAACCTAATTTGATCTGTTTGAACTATTTTGAATCTTTCTAATTTAATAATTACTGCAGAATTTGGACAAGGCAATTGACCATAAGGCATTGCATGATACATTTTCTACATTTGGGAGTATCCTTTCTTGCAAGGTTGCTGTGGATGGATCTGGCCAATCAAAAGGCTACGGCTTTGTTCAGTTTGATAGTGAGGAGGCTGCTCAAAAAGCTATTGAAAAGCTTAATGGTATGCTGTTGAATGATAAGCAAGTTTATGTGGGACCCTTCCTTCGCAAGCAAGAGAGAGAGACCACAACTGACAGGGCAAAATTCAACAATGTTTTTGTTAAGAATCTATCGGAAACAACCACCGACGATGAGTTGAAGCAGATTTTTGGGGAATTTGGAACAATTACTAGTGCTGTAGTAATGAGGGATGGGGATGGGAAATCAAAGTGTTTTGGATTTGTAAACTTTGAGAGTACCGATGATGCTGCTAGGGCTGTTGAGGCTCTTAATGGGAAAAAGATTGATGACAAGGAATGGTATGTTGGAAAAGCTCAAAAGAAATCTGAAAGGGAGCATGAACTGAAACAAAAATTTGAGCAGAGCATGAAAGAAGCTGCTGATAAATATCAAGGGGCAAACCTGTATGTCAAAAATTTGGATGATAGCATTGTTGATGACAAACTTAAGGAGCTGTTCTCCTCTTTTGGTACAATTACCTCTTGCAAGGTATGTATAATTGCTTTGATTGGCTTCTCACTGTATATGCACCAGGTACATAATCTATATGTTTCTTTTCTTTCACTTGAAAGGTAATGAGAGACCCCAATGGCATAAGTCGAGGATCTGGGTTCGTTGCATTCTCTACTCCTGAGGAGGCATCTAGAGCAGTAAGTTGTATGGTATATTATCGGTTAATAAAACAGGTGGGTTTTTAGGTTGGATCTGATTTTCCTTGTGCTATTTTTTGTTTTGCTAGCTCTTGGAGATGAATGGCAAAATGGTGGTAAGCAAACCTTTGTATGTGACTCTGGCCCAACGGAAAGAAGATAGAAGAGCTAGGCTGCAGGTATGTGTAGGTGCAATTATTTATTACCTTCCCATACTAGAAAAAACAAATCACACCTGTGGATGCAAATGGAAAACCTTTTGAGCAATTTAGGTGTTTGACCAAAAAATTAGATAATAGAATTGTTGCATACATTATCAAATCAGCATAACTTTTTATGATTTTGTGGTAGTAAATCAGTTTGAACTGGTCTTTTTATTTTTTTGCTCTTAATCCATCCCTGCAACTATTACTAAACTCAGGTGTAATCTGTTGTATATTTTTGTTCGTATTCAACCATTTTATGATAATCAAGGCCTTAATATTAGGCACACTTATAGATCGTTATTAAACTTAAATCATATTAAACTTAGTTATATCTTGTCTTGTCGGATGTATATAATATGGTCATATTTGTTTATGATTTACTACAGTTATTTAATATGTAATTTAAATCATATTTGCTTATGATTTAATCTTGTCATTTTATTGGTAATTTAAATTACTCTCCTACTTGACTTCTTATAATTTTATGGTTTATTGCTTTAAAATAAAATCCATGATTCTTGATTTTTAGATCATTTGTAATCCAAAATGCAGAATTGAACATTATATTATATACTCCCTCCGTTCCAAAATGAGTATTGTTTAAGGTTTTTCTTGAACTAACCTTCTTAAGTATTGGTGCCTCCCACCATATTAAATGCCAAATGGAATTTAACTCTTTGGAAGTAGAGTGCGTAGTAATCTTAGAGGGTACAATTGGATAAATAGTAATTAATTCTACATTGAATAGTGAATGTGACATTTAGTTTGAAACACATTTTCCTTGCTTAAGTGGGCTTTCATTGGGAAATAGAGGGAGTTGATGATGTTGTGTTTTTTCAACATCTGATAGGTTAATTCTGCTTGGTTATTGAGTTGATATGACCATATTAATGTTCATTTTTTGGGCTCAATTGTTTATGCAGGCTCAATTTGCTCAAATGCGTCCTGTTGCGATGCCCCCATCTGTTGCTCCTCGCATGCCTATGTATCCCCCTGGTGGTCCAGGTATGGGTCAACAAATATTTTATGGTCAAGGCCCTCCTGCCATCATTCCTTCCCAGGTAAGCCAGTTTATCTTTTAAACTTTAGCAGTGCACCCAACAAATATTATCCCTCTGATTTTTCCTTAAGTTATGGGGTAATTTCATTATATTTATGTTCATCGTTGGAAATTTTCTCAGCCTGGATTTGGGTATCAACAACAACTTGTGCCTGGAATGAGGCCTGGTGGGGGTCCTGTGCCAAATTTCTTTGTGCCAATGGTTCAGCAGGGACAGCAAGGGCAGCGTCCTGGTGGAAGACGTGGAGGTGCAGTCCAGCAGTCCCAGCAGCCAGTTCCTCTTATGCCACAACAGGTTGGTGGAATTCCATCAAGTGTTTGTAACTTTGTGGGTCATCTTTCCGTTTTTTGATCACTAACCTATTAAGTTTGGGATTGGCAGATGCTTCCTAGGGGGCGTGTGTATCGCTATCCTTCTGGTAGGGGCATGCCTGATGGTCCCATGCCTGGAGTTGCTGGAGGCATGTATTCTGTTCCTTATGATGTGGGTGGGATGCCCCTTCGTGATGCATCACTTTCACAACAAATTCCCATCGGTGCTTTGGCTTCTCATCTGGCTAATGCATCTCCAGAGCAACAGAGGACGGTAAGCTTTTGTTAGATATCTGAATTTCTACTGCAGCATGTATGGAATATACCTGATATTGATGGATAATAGATGTTACAGTTGGTATTAACTTCCCATGGGACAGTTACAATAACAAAACATTAAAACAGAATCTGCAATTGGTAATAAATAACTTCTGAAGGGACAGTTACAAAAGTAAACATAAAAATAGAAACTATACTAATATTGGTAACTGCTGTAACAATACAGAAACCGTGAAACACCCAGCCTCTGGAAATTAGTGATCCTAGTATCTCCCTTGTTGAACCAATAAGAAAAATTATCCAATGACATTTCTTTCATCCTTATTCTATTTAGACACACACTCCTACTCACATAAGTGAACCCATTGGCTTACTAACGACTTGTCACTAGGCATGGCAACATAACACGTACTGTCGAGACCCACCCAAACCTGCCCTGAGTTTGACGGGGAAACCCACTTTGACTGAGTTTAGTTTTTCTCTGATTACAAAATATGGGGACAGGTTGGGTAATGGAGACACTGGTACCCACCCGAACCTGTCCCATTTATTTTATTATATACTTTATTATTTAGTTTTGATAATTTGGAATATTAAATATATGATCAATTCTTTTATAATTTGGTTTGTACATTATTATTATTATTTGAAATGTATGTATGGAAATTTTTGAGATTGTTTTTTTTACTATTTGTAATGTAATATGATGCTGGGAAGATGAAATGTTTATATTAAAAAAATTGATTTCACTATATGAATAGTGGAGGGCCGGGGGATACTGAACCCGTTTGGGATGAGTTTGAGTTTGAGTTTGAGTTTTATTTCTACATCCCAATGGGGGATTGGGGCGGGGAACTGATATATTTTGGGGATTTAGGTTTAGGTCTGAGGGAGGTAAAAACTAGATGTTACTTCATCTAGTGTTTACTAGGCTAATAAATCTTAGTTTTATCCCGAGCTCTACTCATTACACATTTTAGCATCCTTAACTAACCACTGTTTGTTGGTTGTATATTTGCAGATGCTGGGTGAGAATCTTTACCCACTTGTGGAACAGTTGGAGCCCGACAATGCTGCTAAAGTTACTGGAATGCTTCTGGAGATGGACCAGACTGAAGTTCTGCACTTGCTTGAGTCACCAGAAGCCCTGAAAGCAAAGGTGGCAGAGGCAATGGACGTCCTCAGGAATGTTGCACAGCAGCAGGCTGGCGGTGCTGCTGATCAGTTGTCTTCATTGTCCCTTAATGACAGCCTTGTTTCTTAAGTTATTTATGCTGCTGGGATTTACTTCCTTGGTGAATGACTATTTATCTTTACCGGCACTGGCTTTTATCCGAATTTCAGATTGAGTTGTTTTATTTACTAGACTAGGTGTTTTCAGTTTTTGGATCTCCTTCCTTTGGTTGAAGGCATGTTTGATTGCTGATATTTATTATTATGACTTGAATTTGGAACATAAAATTGTTTGTTTGGTTGCTGGTTTTGGATGCGGTATGCGATTTTGATTTGCTTTCACACCCTCTTTAGCTGTGGTGTGAACCAGCAAATAAAACCTGTTTCTCTTGGCCATGGGATGTCATTGTTGTGAAGACTCCAGTTTGTGGTCCCAAGCGTAGAAGCATTGAAATCACCCTACTAGAGATTAGTTAAGTTTGGTGTTTTGTTATTGTTGTTCATTGCTTTTTCTTTAAGCTGGCTTACTATCACTGGCGTGCAATTTGCGGTTTCCCTCTAAATTTCAGTGTTATCCTTCATCTCATTCCCGCATAGTAACTACATCTCATTCCCGCATTTTTCTTCCTTTGCTTCTCCAGATTTTCCCTTTCCTTTTCATTGTTTTTTTTCTCAATTCCTTTGTTCTCTTTATATTTGTTTGTCTTACTCCTCTTTTTTGTTGTTTTTTCTTAAGACCTGTGGGTCTTCAATGATTTTTGGAGGTGAATACTGGTTGGATTCATTTGATGACGAAACCTACTTTAAATTTCGAGTCTGTCTTTAGATACCCAATTTCTTTGATCCTGTAGTTGAGAAATCTATTTTGGCTATACAAATTGTTTATAGTAATGGTTAATGGTGCTTCATCATTTCTGCACTCATTGTCAACAAACCAATGACACAATTGAAACATCCTTCTTGAAGCATGGTTTTTCCCAGGACAGTCTTCAAGGAATTTTAAACATTATGTCATTAATGATCAAGTGAAAGATACCAATTCTTTTAATCCTCATGAATAAATCTCTTTAGTTGATATTCACGTTCAATACCAATAAATTCTCAACATGTTTCAAAGCAATATGAATAATTCTACTAATAATGAGTCTAAATATGCTTCTTTCTTTATGATTTCTATTATTCCTGCAATGAACACTGTCTCTTTACCTCCAACATGTAAGTTATTTACTATTTCGATTATATACAAAGGGGGAACTAACCATTTTATCTATTCTCCTATTAAGATCTCCTAATGGTTATAAAACTTATCCCATATTGCTGGTTGTGTTACTTTATAGCCTTCAATTGTTTAGAAATTTACATTCTTCATTTTAAAGTTATGTTAATTTCTATTTCTCAGCTTATTAGTTCTCTTTAATGTTCATCTCTAATGTTTTAACTGATTGGTACAACTTAAAAAGTATGCAAACCCTTATGTTTTCAAGGATCCTATCAAAGTTTCTTATTTTATTTTAAATGAAGAATTTTGGGAACATTCTCTTTTTAGAAATTTCTTCACACTTATTCTTTTGTTTGGTGAAACATATACGGATCATACATTTTTATGTGACACGGCTCTACATGTATTTTATCGAATAAAATAGTATGTGATTCAGAGAGTATTAAAAAGAGAATAGATTGTTCATAGTAGGTTTCATTTTAAATTATATGAATGTATCTTATTTTAAATAACATGATTGTTAGCTTGAAAATTTTAGCTGAAGGAACTCGAAAAAGGTTGATGTAACTACGTTGGAAAATGGCAAGTGTCAAGAGCTTCAATTAAAGACTTTGACATACTAATTGTTTCGACTAAAATGGTCTGATTAACCTCTTAGACAAGACGATGCAAAGAATAGTTTAGAGGAGTCTCAAGAATATATCCACAAGATTAAGACACTCTCTATTTGAAACATGTTCAAAATCTCGAAAAGGATGACACAAACCAGCTCTTTGATAAAGGTCGAGATCGATACATCCACCTGATGTTAGGGTCTTAGGATATTCTTAAGTCCAAAGACTATGTAATGGGGAGATGTTTCAACAACATTATAGGAGTCGGCCAAATTTTTTTGACAATAACAATTAAGAGGTTTAAAGTTGTTACCAACACAATTATCATCGTGATGATTGTTTTCAACAGTTTTATCTTTGAAAACGCGTGGAAGTAAGATAGAGCAATAAAGTCCATGTATTAAGGTACGTGTCAAACATTTAAGAAATGACCGTTGTCGACAAATATCAATATAGTAGTATATAAAGAGACCTCTTGTATAGAATCAAAGGTTCGCAATTCTTAACAGAAATTTCTATAGAATTCAAAGTACCCGAGTTACAAAGTGAAACGAGTTTCAGAGAAACTGTGCACCATTTTTTAAAAGTCTTTTCAAGTTATTTCATAACATATCTTATGCTTTTGTTTATTATATTTATCCAAAGCTTATTGCAATTAAAATTTATACTTAGTTCATTCACGTTCAGGCATTTAACTATCAATCACACACTTTTTTCTTTGCATTTCTTTCTACACAAATTGTCTACGAGATTTTTTTTTGAGTTTAATCTCTTAAGTGAACCAAACTCGTGATTATTTATTAAAAATATTACTAAACAAATTGACACATCCGGTGAGACCCTTTTGTGTAAAAAAGTTTTAAAATTTGCAAAAAAGTGTTGCGTTTTTGTTGTCCCTTTTTGTTATTCATGTATGAAATGTCTTCAGTTTTCGAGTGCATATGTGTTTGAGGAATGGTAGAAATCTTCCTGAAATAAATCGTCTTACAAAAAATCACCCCCTCCTTAGAAAAATACTCCAAATCCAGAAGAACAACAAGTCAGATTGACGATTGGTAATGCATGAACTTCAACATCTGTTAGAAAAATCCTACTGTCATAAGCCAAATGTGAGCTTCGACTATATCACTAGAAGTGGCGGTTTAACCACCATAAGTGTCTAGTGTTTTGACTACCCCCAGAGTTACACAGAATATAGAAGACCAAAAGTTTCTTTTTTCCTTGAATTTTACATTACCCCTATTGGTAGAGAACAACCTTATGGCATGCCAACTGCCATGATGGCAGGCCTATATTCTAGTGTATCTACATATGCAGATAATGCAATGGTTTATGTATCCCTTATCAATCCATATTTAGCATTATAATCTACTATAAGCAACCCTAATCAAATGGCACAATCTTAAGGAGGGTTGAGATATCTCCCTTAAGTTATGCCATCATAAAACACTAGGTCCCTCAAACATGTGAGGAAATAGATGAATGAAAGTAATAATGACGTGGTTAACATGCTAACACATCAAATTTGTACCGTTTTTAATCCCCTTATTTAAAACACTAATCATAGTTACCAATAATTGAAACATCAATTGGGTCTAATTGCTAATTTCTTTGGTGCTTCTCAAACGTTCAATCAGTCAGTGCCTAATAATCAGATACCATACACCCAGAGTAGTCGAAGGCAATGCAAGCTAAAATGGCGTTGAGATATTATTGGTGCATAGAAACCAAGATGCATACCAAATGATTAGGAATGTCCAACAAAATAATTTTTGGGGGCAAAATAATATGACTAACATGGTCAAACAAATTTTGGCCCAAAATGGCCTTAAGGTTGGCCTCCACATACCAAATTATGTCTCTACATTGTCGAAGTATGTACTACAAACTGAACTTCCTAGAGGTTGGAAAGTTTCTAAGTTCACTAAGTTTGCAAGAGACACTAGTGAATCCACAGTCGAACACATCGCCAGATATCAGACTGAGACTAGTGATATAGCAGACAATGAGAATTTGAGGATGAAATATTTCCCCAATTTTCTAAACAAAAACGCCTTCGCATGGTTTAACACACTCTTTGTACATTCCATATGTAATTGGACTCGACTAGAAAGAGTTTTTCACGAACAATTCTATATGGGGCAACCAAAGATTAGCATGAAGGAATTGGCTAGCGTGAAGCGAAAGTTCGTCGACTCAATATTAGACAATCTCAATAGATTTAGGCTATTCAAAGCAAGGTACTTTATCCAAGTGCCTGAATATGAGTTAGTCAAAATAATGGCGTGAGATTTAGATTATTCCATTAAGAAGAAGTTGGATATCCAATATTTAAGATACATTGGCCAATTGGCAGACAAAGTTCGACAAGTCAAACGTTGAGAGCTAAGAAGGCAAGGTCAAACAAATATAATAAAAAGGAAAAAGTTGCTTATGTCAAAGGAGACAAAGATGATAACGAATCTAACATAGTTTATGGACATGCCAAAGAGGGTGAGGTCAATGTGGTGGAGTTAAAGTTAGGATTCCAAAATGTTTGCAAACTGTTAAAGCCTTCGGGCGGGGAAAACCCCGTTGAACCTAGTAAAAACGAAATAATTCGTTACAAAATCATATACATTTGACTTAACATAAATGATTTATTAGTTACTAATGGGTAAATCATAGTTCCAAAAGGCCTTAACCACCCTAGAACAGAGAAAAAAGAGAGGTTTTTGCAAGTATTAAAATATTTTGGATCATAAAACTTCTTAATGTGCGCTTTTCAGGGACTTGGTGCAGAACATCCTCAAAGAAGGCATATTGTAATTTGGGGATAAATCCAAACCCCAATGTCAGTTGACTCCGACCCCCTTCAAGTCAAGGATGCATATTATGTTGATCCTATTGATATCCTTATAGTTGAGACTACTGAAGGTCTCGACATGGAAATCAAACATGTTGTTATAGGGGAGTACGAAGAAAAGATGAATATAGTCTATCTAAAAGCCGATGAATAGCTTATTGAGTTTTTGAGTCGATGTAAGTTAAAGGATTCTGAAGTGACGTTATGCCCTAGGTGTAGTGTTATATTCGATAAAGAGTCGCTATATGCCTTTAAGGCGTCAAGCATTCAAATTTGAGGAAGATCTAATGGGGCGAGAAGAGACCTTAATTTATTTTCTACAAGAGAGGTGTTCCTTATAGAAAACAACAAAAGTTTTCTAAGAAGTTTGGAAATCAACAAAAGATATAGAAATTTGATAATCATATTTATTATGGTTGTTTTACGTGCTTATTCTATTAATATGTTGTTTGCATTTTGAAAAAAAAGTGAAATTTTAAATCGTATTGCTTGTTATTAAATGGTTTAATAGCAAATGTTGAATGATTTAAAATGTTAGTATGACATACAAAGTAATTCAATGACTACATTGGTATGGTTGTGTGACAATTGGTTAAACTATTAAAAATAATAAGAGGCATAGTCATGTGTGTATTTGAATAATAATAATAATAAAATTAATAAAATATAAATATCTTGCAATTATTTCACGAAATAATTGACAAGGATATGATGTTGAAGACATCATGTAGGGATGTGATGTACGCACATATCTAATTAATCACAAGTATGGAAACTCAACTCACACTTGATTAATGTCAAGTCTTGAGTTTAATGATGAAAGTAAATTATTTGAGTGATTGAAGTACTTGAAAAAAGATACATCCCAAAGGAGTAAAACTACTTGGACCATAAGAATAAATGTGGTAGGATGAGTTTTTCCACTTGATATACATATAACATATATTTTCTAGAATGCATAATTATGGGTGCATTTCTGATATATACCTATACAAGAATGAACTGAGGCTGTTTCATAGAGTTAAAGGGGTTTACTCTTAAATTATCATGAAAATGATACGTGAAACAAGGTCGTATTAATTGTGTCAAATTTTATAATTCTTTTGATAGTACCGAGATTTCATGTGTGAATTATGCATGCTTGTTCTAATGAATAACTGATTCAAAGCTTGTAATGGTGCCAATCTATTCGGGGATGAGTGAAAACTTAATTTGCTAAGTAATGGTTCAAATCGTAAGATACTATTATCTGAAACCACGGTATTTCCAGAAATATGAGATTTAGTTATATTTTTGTAAATGGTGGAGGATTGTAAGAGATTTTCAAAATATTATTTGAGATTTATATTTCTATAACAATTTATATAAATTGAAAGCAAAACTTTTACATTTTTGTGTCAATGGCTTGGTGGAAATAAGTGTTTGTTTAATAGAAAGGTGCTGGGATTGAATCTTGTATGAGACATTTTTGAATAAATTTTGTTTTACTAACGATAATAAAATTTTGAAAAATGTTCCTTTTCGAAGGGCAGAATCGAAGTATAGTGTCGAACAAGTAGGTGTAATTGTTGAATTCTATGGTGGCGAACTCAATGGAGTCAGTTATAGTGATCCTGCTACTGTGAAAAAATATGCTCGGCGTGCTCAATTGGGTGAAATTTTTGAATTAGATCGTGCTACTTTAAAATCGGATGGTGTTTTTCGTAGCAGTCCAAGGGGTTGGTTTACTTTTGGACATGCTTCGTTTGCTCTGCTCTTCTTTTTCGGGCACATTTGGCATGGTGCTAGAACCTTGTTCAGAGATGTTTTTGCTGGTATTGATCCAGATTTGGAAATGATCTATTAATCTCCTAATAAGTCGTTTAATGGCAGTTCCACCTATCACGTTATTGTGAAAGACTAGATTGGCCCGTTCTGCCATAAGTACCTCCCAGTGGTATTCGGTTCGACGACAATGGATTTGAGTGAATGATTGGAAAACTCCCTTTTCTTTATGTTTATTCACGTAGAAAATGGAAAAGATGCTAGTTGACCTGAATTTACACCAGTATCATAAATCATAAATTGACTTAGCGTGGATACCAACACGAGACATTTTTGAATAAATTTTGTTTTACTAACGATAATAAAATTTTGATTTTCAAAATGAAAAATCATAAGGCTTGAACCTGTGACCTATAGGTTAGAAAGCGCACCCATTCCAATGAACTAATGCAATACTTATGAATATATTTGAATGCTTAAAGAATATACCCGTTCATTATGTGAATCCAGAGTTGAAACTAAAAGATGTATCTCTTCACCAAGTGACATAAACCTCTTTATAAATAAAGACACTTGAAAATCAGAAAGGACACGAAAAATAGAAATATACACATTCATTTTTCACCATTTCAATTATTCTAAAATCATTTATTAGTTCATTAATGCATGAGTGTGTTGGAAATTATGAATAATTAATTTCCATGGGAGTGTTCCAATATGACAAGAAGTATGAAGTTGGGTTAATGACAATAAATGCATTTCTAATAGTCCTACATAGCAAGTGATGCTCACTTTAAAAACATTTATAAAGACTTAAAAACATTAAACTCAATAAATGAGCTAAAGAGGATAAAATGTCACATGGACAAATATGGTGGTCCCAAATATTATGTCACATGTCTCATCCAAACAACCTCTCGTCGGTGTTATCACCGGCGACTTCGGCTCTGGAATCGGGTCTGAGGGTGTGGACTTAGAGGCGCTAATGGCGGCTTATAGGGGGAACTTGAACACTTATGCACGATACATCGGAGCAATCAGGCTACTCATAACGTTATACGGTGGCACGGGTGGCGCTCTGGCGAGAGGCCGCCATGCAAAATTTTAATTTTAATTATTGCTCCTGGTTTTGGTCGTTGCTTAGAGTCTGAATTTCAAATTCGAAACATGCAACCATTCATGAAGTGGTACATAATGTATCCATAGGAAAATCATTGCAAACATATGATGAAAATGTGTTGTTTCATCAAGATTTGCAACCTTGTGAAACAATACATGCATGGCCTATAAATACATTGTTCAGTATTCAAAAATCAACACATCAAATTCGTGTATCCTTTTCTCATAAATTCTAGACACATTTCTTTGCATTCGAATCTCCATCAGTCTTGTGCAGATTCGATTACGAGGCTGAATTATGCTGGGTATTTGCGTTCAACTCTAAGACAATAAAGAGAGTGCTTGAAATACTTTTAAGGAAAGTGACATTAATCACAATTCAGACTTTGATCCATTCAACTTTACTGATATATCTAACAATCTTAAAAGTATTCAAATAATGGCTTCAGATGCTGCAGTTTCAAGCATCAAAGTTATGAATTAGGACCTTGTCAAGTTGGATCGCTTTGATGGAACCAATTTCACCAGATGGCAAGACAAGATGACATTCCTGCTTACCGCTCTGAAGGTTCACTATGTCTTAGATCATGACTTGACACCAATACCTGAACCAACCCAGGATGACTCTGATGAACTCAAGAAGGAGCATAATAAACGTAAAGAGGACGAATTAATATGCCGTGGACATATCCTGAATAAGCTATCTGATCGTCTCTATGATCTTTGTACGAATACTCAGTCTGCAATAGAAATTTGGAAGGAACTCGAATTCAAATTCAAGACTGAAGAGGAAGGTACGAAAAAGTTCTTAATATCTAAATACTTTGATTTTAAAATGATAGAATCTAAGCCCATTCTTGCACACGTACATGAGTTACAGGTTCTCGTGAATAAAATAAAAGCTATAAAAATAGACATCTCAAAAGCTTTTCAAGTTGGTGCAATCATTGCAAAATTGCCACCTTCGTGGAAAGGATACAGGAAGAAATAAATGCATAACTCTAAGGATTTATCGTTGGAAAAACTTCAGAAACACCTTCGAATCGAGGAGGGGACAAAGGATAGAGAAAAATCAGAGTCCGTTGGATACTCTAAAGCCAATGCTGTAGTTGGAAAAGGAAAGAGGAAAGATGATGGCATGAAGAACCATCTTGGCTCTAAGAAGGAACATAACAAGTTCAAGAATTCTAGCAGACCAAAAAGACCAAAAGACGCCTGTTATGTGTGTAGAAAGCCATATCACTATGCTCGAGATTGCAGGTATAACAAGTCCAAATACAAAGTTAATGTTGTTCATGCAAATGACAACATAATTGCTACGGTGAGCGAGATTATGGCAATCAAAGGCAAAGTGCAAGGATGGTGGTATGATACATGTGCTATCGTGCATGTTTCTTATGATAAAACAACATTTAAAAACTATTCAGAATTAAATGATGGACAAGAAGTGCAGATGGGAAATGAAGTATGATTTAGAGTCGTTGGAAAAGGATCCGTCAACTGAATTTCACTTACGGAAAGAAAGTCACTCTTGTCAATGTACTCCATGTCTCCAACATGAATAAGAACCTAGTTAGTGGGGACTTATTGGAAAAACCTTGTATTAAGTCTGTATATGAGTCGAACAAACTAATATTGACCTGTAATGGTATATTTGTAGGAAAAGGATATTCCATTGAGGGAATGATCAAACTTTATACTACCGATAATATTATTAATGAAATCTCTAATTCTGCTTATATACTTGAATCTAATTCTTTATGGAATTCTAGATTAACACATATTGGTATTAGTACTATGAATAGACTAATTAAATATGGTTTGATCTCATGCAGTATTCATGATTTTGAAAAATGTGAAATATGTATCAAATAAAAAATGATCAAGAAACCTTTCAAAAGTGTTGAAAGAAAATCAAATTTGCTTGATCTGATGCACTATGAATTGTGTGAATTTAATGGCATGCTAACCCGTGGGAGGAACCAATATTTCATAACCTTTATTGATTATTGCTCTAGGTTCATACATGTATATCTTCTAAAGCATAAAGATGATGCTTTTGATGCCTTTAAAATCTATAAAGCGGAAGTAGAAAATCGATTAATTAGAAGTATCAAAGTCCTTAGAAGTGATATGGGCGGTGAATATTTTTCTATAGGATTTAATGCATATTGTGAAGAATATTACATTATACATGAATGCTCCGCACCTCGCACACCACAACAAAATGGTCTAGCCGAGAGAAAGAATCGAACATATCAAGAAATAATAAATGCTATGTTAATACATTCTGAATTTCCATTTAATTTGTAGGGTGAGGCATTACTATCCGCATGTCATATAATGAATATGCTTCCTTTAAAGTTAATCGGTATCTCCCCATATGAGATATGGAAAGGTAGATCACCAAATATCAGTTATTTTAGAGTGTGAGGGTGTGTGGCATATTACAAGAATATGGATCATAAAAGAACTAAATTAGGTCCTAAAGGGATCAAATATGCTTTCATAGGATATACATCCAACAACAAGGCATATAGACTTTTAAATCTGGAGTCTAACATAATTGTTGAATCTTGAGATGTGGAGTTCTTTGAAAAACTTATCACGAAGGATAAGGAATCTGAGATTCCCATAAATGAAAAATCTCGTAATGAAAATTCTCCATGAATTTTTGAAAAATAACCCAAAAGTATCTCGTGGATTATTGAAACATAACCTGAACCTAGAATAAGCAAAAGAGCCCGAAAAGCTAAAATTCTAGGACTAAATGAAATCGATTCTCAACTAATTTCCTTTTATCTAGTTGAAGGAAATTACAAGAATGATGTTCATGAGATTCCTATTATTCTACAATTAGAAGATGAGCCTAAAACATATAAAGAAACAATGGCTTCAAGGGACTCTTCTTTTTGGAAATATGCTATCCAAGACGAAATGAATTCAATTATATCAAACCACACTTGGGAACTTATCGATCTTCTAAAGGATTCAAGGACCATTGGATGTAAACGGGTGTTTAATAAAAAGTATCATAATGATGGTACATTAAACACCTACAAGGCTAGATTAGTAGCAAAATGGTTCAGACAAAAGGAAGATGTTGATTATTTTGACACATATGCACCAGTGGCAAGGACTACGATAATAAGAGTATTGTTTACATTAACTTCTCTGAATGACCTTATTGTTCATCAAATGGATTTTAAAACAACATTCTTAAATGGATATCTGTATGAGGAAATCTACATGGAACAACCAGAAGGTTAAGTGCTTCCTGGAAATGAACAAAATGTATGCAAACTTTTGAAATCCTTATATGGTTTAAAACATGCACCAAAGCAATGACATCAAAAGTTTGACTCTGTCATACTTTCAAATGGATTTACTCCAAATTCTGTGAAAAATGTTTGTACACAAAGGTGCGTAGAAATATTATAATATTTTTGTGTCTATATGTTGATGATATGTTCATCATTAGCAATGAAATGAATGGAATTTTAGAAACAAAGATATTTCTAACTTCCACATTCAAGATGAAAGATCTTGGGTTAGTTGACAATATTCTAGGGATCAAAGTAAAACATAATAGTGAGGGTTATGAACTAGTCAAACACATTATATTGAGAAAATGTTGGATAAGTTCAAACACCTAAAATTTAAGGAAGTAAGTACTCTATTTGATCCTAGTGTCAAACTTCAAAAGAACAATGGAAGAATTGTGGTCCAATTGGAATATGCAAGTGCAATTGGATGTCTGATGTATTTAATGCAATGTACTAGATCTAACATAGCATTTGCAGTTAGTAAGATGAGTAGATTTACTAGCAATCCAAATGATGAACATTGGAAGGCCATAACTAGGATTTTCGGTTACCTCTTAAAAACTAAAAAACTTGGCCTTCATTATTGTAGGTTTCCTATCATACTAGAAGGATATACTAATGCGAGTTGAATATTGAGTGTTGGAGATCATAAATCTACAAAAGGATGAATATTTACATTGGTTGGATGTGCGATTTCTTGGAAAAGCAAGAAATAACACATGTATTACTCTTTAGACTATGGAATCAGAGTTTATGGCTCTTGCTTTCGCTGGTCAAGAAGCTGAATGGTTAAGGGACCTTGTGTTGGAAGTTCCGTTGACTAGAGACAATGTTTCGAAAGTGTTTATACAATGTGATAGCCAAACCACCCTAAAAAGAGCATTCAGTGAAGTATATAATGGAAAATCTAGGCACATAGGTCTTAGACATTCTTTCGTGAGAAAATTAATTAAGGATGAAATCATTTCACTAACATATATATGAATAAGCTATAATTTAGCTGACCAGTTTACTAAGCCACTGACCAGAGACTTAGTAAAGACTACCTCGAGAGGCATGTGATTAAAACTCCTAAAATAAGGGTTCCGACAACAACCCAATCTGAAGTTAATAAATCTTAACCTAAGATTCAATGGGTAACAAAAAGTCGTTGAGTTGGATGATTGTGCAATATTTTGTGACAATGTTGACTATTACATATTGAGGGTTGAGTTTTTCAAACTCTTAATAAAGTTCTTTATCGAGGACATGTATCTTAGAAAATAGATACAAAATGAACTTCACCTATATGAATTTCGAGATGGTTCCATCTCAAAGTGAGAGTTGGAGTTTCTCTCATGAAAATTCACGAAAAAAGGAAAAACACATGACCATAAATAGTGTTAGGCGAAAGATGCAGGCGAAGAACCATTAAAGAATGCGTGTAAGGTAATGTCGGTATAATCACAAGGGATAACAGTTCAAAGCATTGCTACCCAACATTCCGATTAGACTTTGCATTATCCATACTAAGGTTAAGTTCAAATCGAAAGATACTTAACTGTATTAACATTCTTCGTTTATATTTTCTGGAATTGATCTTGTCATCATTAGAACAAGTGGGAGATTGTTGGAAATTATGAATAATTAATTCCCATGAGAGTGTTCCAATATGACAGGAAGTGTGAAGTTGAGTTAATAACAATAAATGAATTGCCAATAGTCCCACATAGAAAGTGGTGCTCACTTTAAAAGCATTTATGAAGACTTAAAAATATTAAACTCAACAAAGGAGCTAAAAAGGATAAAATGCCACATGGACAAATGCGGTGGTCCCAAATATTATGCCACATGGACAAATATGGTGATCCCAAACATTATGTCACATTTCTCATCCAAACGACCCCTTGCCGGTGTTTCCACCAGCGACTCCGTCTCAGGCTACAAGATCGGGTCCGAGGGCGTGGATGTATAGGCGCTAGTGGCGGCTTGTAGGGGGCACTTGAGCACTTATGCATGACACATATGACAGTTTAATTTTAATCATTGTTCTTGGTTTTGGTCGTTGCTTAGAGTTTGAATTTCGAATTCGAAATATGCAACCATTCATGAAGTGGTACATAATGTATCCATAGTCGATCCATTGCTAACATATGCTGAAAACGTGTTGTTTCATCAAGAGTTGCAACCTTGTGAAACAACACATGCATGACCTATAAATACATTGTTAAGTATTCGAAAATCAACACATCAAATTCATGCATTCTCTTCTCATAAATTCAAGACACATTTTCCTGCATTCGAATCTTCACCAATCTTGTGCAGATTCGATTACGAGGCTGAATTATCCTGGGTATTCTTGCATTCAACTGTAAGACAATAAAGAGAGTGCTTGAAATACTTTTAAGGAAAGTGACATCAATCACGATTCATACCTGAATCCACTCAACTTTATCGATATATCTAACAGAGTGAAGTGTAGGAAACATTTTTCTATAACCTATTATCAAAAGATAAGTTTAGTGTGTTTGTGCAATTCACATTAAGGTATTCAAAATATCCTAAAGGGAATTCACCGTTAATCCTTATTGCATCCGATATATAATAATTGATACGAACGAATTGAACCTAAAAATTAGTGTGAAATTTACACGCTTTGAATTTTTTAGTACAATCTTCGTAACACCTTCTTTATTCTAGCGCTGCTACATATTTCCAACAACAGTGTATCAAACCTAGAGAAGAAATGGATTTAGAGGGTGAGTCCCCTCCTCATGGATAAAGAAGCATAAGATAAAGAAATTAAGTAATAGATGGTATGGGTAAAGAAGCATAAGATAAAGAGTTAAGTAAAACATGGTATTATCTTGTTTGAATCCACATTGTTTTGGAGACTTAAACATATCCAAACAACGTTTTGCTTTATAACCTTCTATGCTATATGTTTGCATCATGTTTCACAGTGAACAGTAAAATTAAGATAATATCACAAGATGATGTTCTTAATGATGCAGAGATATATGAAGAACATGGACTAGAGCATATGAAACGAACTTCAATGTTAGATATTACTGTTGCCGAAATTTAACAAGAAAGCATTGGTGATTAAGTTGTACAACAAATTAACACCTATAGTCACTTAGGTGTGGAGTTCTATCCTTGTGTGAAACAAAATTTTGTTTTTCTGATTTTAAATAATAATTTTGTAAATTTTATATAAAATGATATAATTAAAAATTACAAAAGTTACTTGAAATTAATTACTACGAATTAATTATTACGCATGTGATAAATATGATAGTGAGACATCAACAAGGATGTCATGTCTAGGAATTATAATGGATAGAGTTAGATAGGGTGTATCAGTCATAATTTATAATGTTATTTTTAGTTTTTAAAACGTTAAATTTTTTTTAAAGATATTATGTTGACTTAAATTAATAAAATATTTATATTAAAATAACCATTTTTAGTGATCTATTTAATATAAATATATTTATATAAATTTAATAGTGTTGTATTTAATAAAATTAATAAAATATAAATAATTTCTTTTAAAAATAATTATTTTTTAAAAATAATTTAAAAATAATCACAATTTCAGAGTATTTATTAATATAACTACTTTAAAAAAAACCATTTACTATGACGCATACATCGATCAATTCATATACATAGATGTATGAGCCATTACAATTTTCGCATTCATGTAAAATATAAGAGCATGCACCACTATAATTGGCGCATGCATGTGGTACTTTTTTTTATATACATGCACCAATTGCAGTGACACATGCTCCTATATTTTATATACCTACATTTTATATGCATGCGCCAGTTGCTGTGACGCATACTCTTATATTTTACGTATTTTTATATGCATGCGTTAATAGAAAGAACGCATCCTTTTATATTTTACATGCATGCTCCCTCAAACTTGATTAGTTTGATAAATAAATTAAAAACATGATTATTTTGATATATAATTTAAAAAAAATTGATTTAAAAATATATATATATATATATATATATATATATATATATTATATATATATATATATATATATATATATATATATATATATATATATATATATATATATATATATAATAAAAATAAAAATACAGAAATATTACGACTATGAGGCGGGATGAATATTAACGTATTCGTCTCACGTCCCTATCCGTTTATTTTAATGGATCGTGCCCATACCCGTATTCATTTTACGGATTGTTATACTATCCATTATAGATAAATTTTCATACTCATTAGAAATGAGTCAAAGTTATTAAAATTTAATTTTAAATTAAAAAAAAATAAATTCCAAAAAATAAATGAAATATGGGGATTACAAATTTAATTTTAAAATGCAGGATCAACATTAAAAAAAAAATGAAAGTTGCATTTAAGTCAAAATATAATATAATTAATTATTATATTTTATTGATTTTTTCTATAAACTTTATGTGTTTTCTATAGCAAAAATTAATTTTCAAATCTGAGAAGAACTAAAAAAAAAGCAAAATTCTCTTTTAAAAAAATTTATCTCAAAATTTCTGATTAAGCTTCCAGTTATTCTTGGGTTATCATATTTTACTGATTTATTTATTGAAATACGATATAATAATATGATTTTCTAGAAATAGTGGCGTGAGTGAAATTGCTTCAAAAATTCCACAAAGTACAACAAAAATTAGAAACCACGGACCAAAATCAAAGAAAAGGGGAAATGTCAATAAGCATGAAACACACGCGATGCTAAAACAAAACGACACCGTTGCTATTCAACTACTAATCTTTGAGTGTCAACATTGATCGCGTTCCACACCGCCTTCAACGGAAAAGTAAAGTACGCTCACGTCTCCTTTTCCTTCAACTAATTTTCTCTTTTTATTCATATATAAATACACTATTCTTTCTCTCTATTTTATTATATTTTTTATTTATTATTCCACCACCGCCACCATCTTTCATTGTACTTTCCTCATTCAATTATTTGATTCATCTTCTTCCTATTCACGCTTCACCGAAAATAGCATCATCCTAATTCATCTTTTAAATTTTAAACTATAGACTAAGATCATTTTCTTTAAAAAGAAATTAAAAGAAATGAATTCGATTCATTTGATTAACACTCTCGCACTCGGTGCTCCGCATCGGTTCCCTTTACCACAAAGCCATTCTTCGCCTCTTTCTCCCGCCGTCTCGAAACGGCAGCGTTTCTCGCCGTCCGCTAGGTTCCGCCTCGTCTCAGCCCAAACCGTCAATTCAGTACCGGTAAGTCTTGTTTTCACCGGATCAAGCTTGTTTATTACGCTACATGTGTTCGCTTTCTCTTATATAGGCTTTGTTTTTCATTTTAGCGCGCGAATGGAAGTTATAGAGTTTCCGATTTCATGACTGAGAAGCAGAAATTACATGTTGTTAAAACCTCCACATCCGTCGATGAAGGTAATATTCGTAATTGCTTCAATGTTATTATGTGATCCAATGTTGATTTTGTATGGTTAAATTCAATGTTACAGCTCTGGAGGCTCTCGTCAGGAACAGAATCAGTGGTCTTCCTGTAGTCGATGACGACTGGAATCTGGTACTTGTTTAATTTACTTCTATCCTGATCTATGAAACACATACACCTGAAACACGACACTCACTGACACTTATACGTCTCATACTGATAATAATTTGAAAAAATGAATGAAATAAAGGTAATCACTATTGTTGGGATGAGTATGACACATACACACTTTTTCCAGAGATCTCTGCAAAAGAGGTCATGATTGTGTAGAAGAATGCAAGTACTGATATAATGATATGTATTGTTTCAATTGCTCATTGTACTTGTTTTCTTTTTCCTTTTTGTTACTTTTTTTGGGTGCTACAGGTTGGAGTTGTTTCAGATTATGACTTGTTAGCAATTGATACAATATCAGGTATCTAAACTTGAACATCATTGATATTTTTTTCTAGTTTACTCTAAAGTGGAAAATTTTCCACTATTTTTTCAATTACCTAAGCAAATGATTAAATCAATGTCCTTATAAGTCTTGAGAAGGGTTATAATTAATTTTTTCTTCAAAAATTTGTTGATATTGTTGAATGGTTGAGGATACCCCCGTATGTTGTATGTTTTATGCCTGCGTGCGTTTTTGTGAGAAAGAAACAGTAGTTTCTGTTTTAGTAAGTAAAGAACCTAAATGGTAGTGTTAGACTTTGCTGCAAGTCGGAAGCTCAGTCATTCTGAAACAAGTTCTTTGCATACCGTGGCAATGTTTTTACTGATTGTTTTTTGCGGCTTTTAGGTGGTTCTCAATGTGGTGCAGGCTTATTTCCTGATGTCGACAGTACTTGGAAAGTAAGTATAGCCATTTTATGTTCTGCTACCTTACTATTGATGTTGTCATATAAGCAATGGTTCTAATTACATTCAAGTGATTTTTCTGTCGATTATAATTAGTTCATCTTAAATTGATGCCAAATGGTTCTATAGGGTGTTGATTTTGCATTAATTATGGTTGATATTATTCTTTTATGATGAAGATGAATAACTTTTTACGCTCCAAGTTATTAATTCACGTGGTGTGACATGAAACACTTCCACAAATATTACACGAGTTCACTTTTCATCTGATGGCTATGACTTTGTTTGTTTTTCAAAATCTAATGAAGACATGGGTTTATCGACTGCCTCAAAATGAGACCAAACCTCTGTTTGTAGATCCTTTTTTACTGGCATTTTATATCAGCTTATATCTGCTTGACCAATATATATATTTTTGGTCAAGTAGTCTAGTGGCTGAGAATTCACACTTTAAAGGTGAACACGTGGGATGTCGCGGGTTCGAACCCGCGCCTTGCATTTGATGTGTCTGCACAGCTACTAACTGAGTTGACTTAACGGAACTGTTTGACCAGTATTTGTAAAGTTAATCCTCATGTGGCACCTAACTTTTTCTCAGTTAAACTTTATTGCTCCTGTGAACTGCCGGGCCTTTAGACTTCAATTGGTCTTGTACAAGTCAATTTTTTAACAGCTCTCAATACTTTGTATTGTATGTAATGCATCAACTAAACTGTTACTTTATGCTTATAAAATATAACAATCATAGTTTTGAAAATGTGAAGAAATATTGAAGTTTGTTAGTTAACGCTGAATGTTTTATTTCAACCATCGAACCTCCCAACACCTCAGTCATGAAATAGAAGAAAATTGCTGTCTCAAGTCTAATGTCTGCAAGTGCATCTTTAGATATAACCATACTTTTTATTTCAATTTTTACTGAATATTTGATTGCACCTGTTTCTCAAGCCATTCATTTTGTTGTGTGACTGATATGGACTTTCTCCCATGATATATATTTGTTGAGCATTTGAGAAAAACCTTCATTTAGCTTGGATTCTTGATAGTGACTTGTTCCTAAACAGAAAGGAAATTATACTTGTCTAAAGTTAACTAGTTTCATTCTATTAATTGGCTACTTATGTCCAGTTCTAATTTTTTTGTTGCATGGCAGACATTCAACGAGATACAAAAGCTTCTTAGCAAGACTAATGGCAAAGTTGTTGGTGATTTAATGACTCCAAGTCCACTTGTTATTCATGAATCCACTAGTTTGGAGGATGCTGCCAGGTACTGATTTTGCATACTGATTCAAATCAGTTTTTTTTACAAACAATTAGGGAAGAATGCCCTTGATTACCGAACAAAAATTTAAACTTTAAAGAACTGTGACCTCCCAAATGCCCTAAGGGCCCTGACTACTCAAATGACAAGATAGTTCCTCCTCTTAGCTCTGTACTAGTTTGTAAGAAATGCATTTTATCACAAAGACTAGGGAGGAATCCCTTTTATTACATAACACCAATGTAGAACTTTGGGTCTGCTGTCTCCCAAATGCCTAAAGGCCCAACTTTTTCAAATGACAATTTCTCAAAGGACAAGATAGTTTCCCTTAATTATTTATAGCCAAGTCTTATTTTTCCTTAATCATCCCAACCTCCAACTATTAACCACCTTACTAACTTGGTTATTATGTTACTGATGTCATAATAGTTCATCATTACACATACTAATGCATGAGGACAGCAAAAATATCTGGCAATTTATTGTAACATCATTACAACTATTTGATTAGTATCCATGAAATTAAATCTTTATTAAATATGATTCCCAAACACAGCAATCCTATAATAACAATCTTGGCTGTGAACATTGTTCTCCCTATGCCTGACATTGTTACTTCTTGTATTAGGTTGTTGCTTGAAACTAAGTATCGTCGACTACCTGTGGTAGACAAAGATGGAAAGCTGGTGACTTATTAATCTCTTACAAGTTTAATTTTGTTTTTGTTATTACTTCAGTGACTTCAGCTGATCTATTTTGCACACTTCTTTTTCAAGGTTGGGCTTATTACAAGGGGAAATATTGTTAAGGCGGCTCTGCTGTCAAAGCGCTCTAGTGAGAGGCTCACATAGTTCGACACAGATTTCAAGTGCTCGGTGTCTTTAGCTATGTCCTGTAATCATAGTCATAGTCAGGTGGATATTTTTTTATTATTAAAAATGCATTTATCAGCCCAAAAGGGGAGCTGAAGGTAACTCTTGATGACCTTCTGAGACCTTTTAAAGTGGGTGGTTAATACTTAATACCATTGAGAGGAAAGTGAGTTATCAATCTCCTTACTCAACATTGTTTCTATGCATTCGATTCTTTAGGGCTTAAAGACAGTATATCCAGTTAATCTTTGTATAGATCTGTTCTATCTTTATAGGTATTGGGATTGTAATGGATCATTTTGAACACTGTATTAAACATACTTATACTGTAAATTGGTTCGCATTTTGATTTATATATAATATGATGTCCCGACTTCTCGTCCTCGTTCATATTCTATCACTCATATAGCCTAATATAGGCATGGTTATGACATTTTTCTTTGCCAATATAACTAACAAATTGGCAACCCTTTTCTTAATTTACCAGGCAGGCTGGTAATATTTGCAGGGAGGAAATAAAATTAATTATATAGTATATCAAGCACATTATTTTGTTATTAACTTGAAATTTTTTAGATGCGGGCAAATAGTTTCACTTAAAATTTCCAGAACAATATGATATAAAATGTAATTATCATTTGAAAGTTACGAAAATCTAGTGGGATTCTACAAGTATATATGGGCGACCCAAGAACCATATACTCAAGAATATTCTTCCTATTATAACTGCACTGAATGTAGGCACGAAAACATACTTTACTGACATAGGGTTGGATTGTGTGCACCGAAGCGAGTGATCCTATAGTTTGAGTATATTCTATCCATATCCATCCGTCTGTAATATGTCATTCATGACGTTTGCATGTCAACCTTTTCTCATTGACCGTACCGACAAGAATCTAGTATAATTCCCCATCTTCAAAATAACAAGACACGCATCTCCCTCATAACTCAGTTTCTCACTTAGCAAGTAAAGTAAACATCATCATCATTTTCATTTAAACATGAACCATGAAACTGATGCAGTTAAAGTATACTTCTTCCCCTTCCTAGGTGGAGGTCATCAAATCCCCATGATAGACACAGCAAGAGTGTTTGCAAAACATGGAGTCACATCAACCATCCTAACCACACCTTCCAACGCTGCACAATTCCAAAACTCAATCACCCGCGACCAAAAATCAAATCTTCCTATAACCATCTACACTCTCACCACTCCTAAGAACACCCAATTACCTGAAATAGGCATGTCTGCTGGTCCCATGACCGATAGCTCGGTTCTCCTCGAACCTGTGAAACAGTTACTCCTCCAACACCGACCTGATTGTATAGTCGTTGACATGTTTCATCGTTGGGCTGGTGACATCATTGGCGAACTCAAAGTCCCAATGATTGTCTTCAACGGGAACGGGTGTTTCCCTCGCTGTGTCTTAGAAAATATGAGAAAACATGTTGTGTTTGAGAATCTGAGTTCTGATTCAGAATCTTTCATTGTCCCCGGTCTTCCTGATAGAATTGAGATGACAAGGTCTCAAGTTCCGAGTTTCAGGAGAAACAAATCTGAGTTTACTGATAGGATGGCACAAATAGAGGAAAAAAGCTTAGGTATTGTTATCAATAGCTTCTATGATTTGGAACCAGTTTATGCTGATTACATAAGAAATGAATTGGGAAAGAAAAGATGGCTTGTAGGACCAGTTTCTCTCTACAACAGAAGCGTAGAAGATAAGAAAGAGAGAGGGAAACAACCCACTATTGATGAACAAAGTTGCTTGAATTGGTTGAATTCTAAGAAATCCAATTCAGTTCTTTACATTAGTTTTGGGAGCGTAGCTTGCTTACCGATGAAACAGCTCAAGGAAATTGCTTATGGTCTTGAGGCTTCTGATCAACCATTCATTTGGGTGGTTGGAAAGATTTTCAACTCATCTAAAAGTGATGATCAAACTTGCAGTGAAAATTGGGTTCTTGATGAATTTGAAAAGAGAATGAAGGAAATGGATAAAGGTTTGATTTTGAGAGGTTGGGCTCCTCAGCTTTTGATATTGGAGCATGATGCAGTTGGTGGGTTTATGACTCATTGTGGTTGGAACTCAACTTTAGAAGGTGTGTGTGCTGGTGTGCCTCTGATAACATGGCCACTTTCGGCTGAACAATTTATCAATGAGAAGTTGGTAACTGATGTGTTGAGGATTGGGGTTCAAGTGGGTAGCAGAGAGTGGGGGTCTTGGGAGGAAGAGAGGAAAGAGTTGGTGGGAAGAGAGAAGGTGGAGTTTGCAGTGAACAAGTTGATGGTGGAGAGTGAAGAGGTAGAAGAAATGAGAAGGAGAGTCAAAAGTATTGCTGAGAAGGCAAAAAGAGCCGTTGAAGAAGGTGGAAGTTCTTATGGTGATATTGATGCCTTGATTCATGAACTTAAAATCTTGCAGATTGGCAAGGATGTTTAGGTTGTTAAACAATGCAAGAAAAGTGTTTTTAACATCTTAGGAACATAGCTAGAAAAGTAATGTTTCAATTCATATTATTAATTCAAAATAATCTAATGTTAAACTTAGTAAATAATGTAGGTGGAGTTAACTCAACTCTATGGTTGAAATCAAAGGTAAAAGGTTTTGTCATCCCGGTTCCTCGATGATGTCTATTTGTTATTTTGTTTAAGGGAGATTCATCGTATGCGAAGTTTTTAGTTCGAACCCAAAACATTGTGCACATGTTAACAATATCGACATTTACTATTTGATACAACTCTTTTTAAGGGGGTATGTCAGGAATGTTACCTTAAGAGTGTGTCAGGGGTGTTACTGTAAAAAGTCTAAAATTTGACATGTTTAAACCGTGATTAAAAATAAATTCATAAAATATTTGTCACCCTTAAACTACGACAAAATAGGTTCTAATTGATTTACCAACCGTATATTGTATTTAACCTACAAAAGGCATTCGGAAATTTAAGGACAAAAGAAGTCTCTAATTGATTTGTCACCTTTATATTGTATTTAATCTATAGAAGGCATTTAAAAATTTAAGGACAAAATAGGTCTCTAATTGATTTGCCACCCTTATATTGTATTTAGTCTACAGAAGGCATTCGAAAACTTGAGGTTTTGTTTGAATTTGTTAAGAATATTTATATATAAAGTAATCGATACATCGACTATAGTATGTAATTAGCTGTAGTATCTCTATATGTAATATCTCCGTAGTGTCTTTTAAACACACAATTTGTTCAAACATCTCTCAGTCTCTTATACTTTAATATGGTATCTAAAGTTTATTGAGATTTAACTGTTTGCCGTGTTTTATCCGTCCACTGTCTTTCGATGAAACTTTTTTTAGTGACTCATTTCGATCACCATACCATCGCTTTTTCGGCCACAATCGACACTGTAGCCACTAGCACCACAACTCTTGACGTCCTTTCGACGAGATACTTATACCTCCAGAATCACCTCTTCCAGATCGACGAGTTCTCAAAATCTCACCGTCACGGTATCCATTGTCGGTGTCGCCGTCTTGCCCTTTTTTCATATTTATACTCAGTTTTCAGTTTTAAGTCATCGACTCTCATGGGAGATACCAATTCCTCCATATTTATTAAGGTTTTGCTTATCCCGTGTGAGAGATTAATCGAGATATTCATTGAATCATTTGTGCTTTCCTTTCACTATCATGGTCGTGGTGGACGAAATAAAGGGTGTAAAGACCAACACCATGGTACTCGTTGTAACTACTGCAATCGTTAAGACCAGATTGAAGTTGAATGTCATACAAAGGTAAGAGAATAACAACGACAACCTAGGGTTGTTACCGACACTCAATCAACTATCAACAAAGAAGTTACTATTCCAACTGTTAATTATAATGAGTTCATTCAATTTAAAGTAGCTCATCAACCATCACTTTCTACCCCCGTTGCACATTCTGGTACTTTGATCCTTGACTCTGGTGCCTCTAATAATTTGACTGATAATAAATTTTATTATCTCATTTTATTATCTCCTTCTCCAACCGCTCCTCCAGTTACGTCAGCTGTCGTGGCGCGAAAAATACAACGAGCGCTCACACGCTTGAGAATATAACAGAGTCGCCACCGAACTTTATTTATTCCAAAAGAAAAGGGAAAATATCATAAAAACCCTTTAAGAAAAAGAAGATGGTTGTAGCAACCAAATTCAGGTTCGAGAGTCGGTTATGCGAGGGGAAAATATTAGCACCTTTCACATCTGTTGTACTCAGCAGGAACCATTTAGTTAAATTTATGAATAAAATGTTAGCTTTTATTACTTGCGATCTTAACTATTAAGAGTTTGAGAGAAAAAGGGAAAAGATTGAAAATAAGTTTTTTATTAGGGTGCCTGATGAGACGTTGAATCTCGCTCCTACGTATCCCCAAGTGAGATGGGAAACTCAAAGCTATGTAGTTCTGGATAGAAAATATTTGTTGATTGGTCACTTTTAGCGAATGATACTTAGTTTGCATTCGAGCGGAAAACATTGTTTCCTACGTAAAATATGGAGAAATGAACATTGGCATCACGTCAGAATGGCCAACATAACTTGGAATCCAGCTGTTGGAGGAATACTAGGATTGCTTTGCATGGGATTACAACGAGATGCCGGGTATAAGCAGGGAACTAGTCGAACTAAATTTGCCTATAAAGCATGGGAAGAATCCAATCAAGCAGACTCCAAGGCGTTTCGCACCTGAAGTTCTATCGAAAATCAAGGAAGAGGTCGAGATGCTTGTCAAGTGCAATTTTGTTCGTACAACCAGGTATGTCGAATGGAATGCTAACATGGTACCAATCATTAAGAAAAATGACACTTTAAGGGTTTACATTGACTTCAGAGATTTGAATGTTGCAACCCCAAAGGATGAATATCCAATGCCCGTAGCAGAAATGCTTGTTGATTCCTCCGCATGGCACAAATATCTTAGTATGCTCGACGGATATTCTGGGTATAGCTAGATTTTCATTGTTGACGAAGACGTGCCAAAAATGACATTTCGACGCCCCAACGCCTTAGGCACCTACGAATGAGCGGTGATGCCCTTTGGCCTAAAAAATGCAGAGGCAACTTATCAAAGAGCAATGAACTCTATATTCTATGACTTTATTAAAACTTTCATGCCTATTTATATTGATGACATTGTGGTTAAGTCTGTTTCAGTAAGAAGTCATATAAACCATCTCCGACAATCATTCGAAAGAATTAGGAAACATGGTCTAAATATGAATCCTCTAAATATGCTTTTTGTGTGCAGGTTGGGGATTTTCTAGGCTTCGTGGTCCATAAGAAAGGAATCAAAATTAATCAAAACAAGACCAAGGTGTAACACCTCAAAATTTGCCCTCCTCTCTTGGGACTAGCTTAACATATTGCATAACATTTTTAGGTCATTAGGCATTGCATATTGCATATCATGTGGTTACATTGTGCAAGTCATCCTCACAAGTCTTGATCAGGAGATGAAGAGGTCATGTGCATGCTGGGGTTTCATTGGACTAGTCATTAATCATCTGAGGATGTGGAGGTCCAAATTAGGGTTTTGTGATTCTCAAGGAGATTGGTCTTTATCTTGGTTGAAATGATTCATCATCATCATCATGGTTTGTCATCATCAAGTGTTGGAGCACATTCCTTGAGATTAGGGTTTTGACCACTGGTCAACCCTAATCAGTTGCATTGGGCCAATCAGGGCATGGCAAGGAGATGGGGTCTATGATGGATATGGGGATCATCATGTGGTTTTACTGAGATTATTGAGGCTAGGGTTTCATCCTTGAGCCATTTCATCAGAGGATTGGTACTCAGTTTGATCTGTGCATTGCCAGATTCATCTATCAGTTGAAAAAGTCAACTGTGGTCAATTGTGCTTGATTTTATGGATTTGGAGGTGGGAGAGAGTTGGATACACTTCATTCATGTTGAAACAAGTGTTATTTGACATGTCAAAGCTTAAGAATGGAGAAAATAAAGTCAGAACAAAAATTGCCAAAAATAGAAAGTGACTTGTAATGGAAGTTTCCAAAAATGGAAAGTTTTTGACCACAAAATTACGTGTCCAAGGAAGCTTCAAATGAAAATTTGTTCAACATGAAAGTTGTAGATCTTGTTCTCACCTTTCCAAAAAGTCCAAGAACTTGAAATTTCCATGTATGGTTGACAAGTTATGGTCCATTCAATTTCAAAAAAGACCTATAATCAAAGTGGCATAACTTTCACATGGAGTGTCCAAAATGAGTGATCTTTTTATGAGCAAACTCCATTTGACATGTACTTTCATGGTGCATAATTGAAATTCATCAAAAATGGTCAATGCAAAAGGTCATTTTTCAAGTGCACAATTAAAAATTCAAGGGCAAAATGGTCCAACTTGAGAAATAATGGGAATTTTGGAATGGGAGTTTTTGCAACACATCACATATGCCAATTAGAAATGGTTTGGATTGTCATAAGTGTTCAAGGTCCAATATTTGGCTAGGCCATTTTTGAACTATCATTTAAAATGCATTTTTTGGCATAGCATATGGAAAATGAGAATGACAAAGCCAATCAACATGGAACCAAAGCCAACACATCACAAATGATATTTGGAAGATGTCTGAGCTGTCATACAGCTGTCATGAGGCCTAGGGTGAAATGTCATTTTTGCCCTTTCACTCAAATTGCACATGATGCTAATTATTTCATTTTTTGGTTAATTAGTGATTAGAAGGTGATTAAGCTGAAGTATATATCACTAATTATAACAGAATGCAAATCACAATCACAAATCACAAGAAAATCTAACTGATTTTCCCTCCAATTCTCCAAATTCATCAAGAAGCTTCAAGAACCAAATTCATTGGAACTTCCTCATTTCTTCACCAAGTCACGAAATTCTTCTTGCTGCCTCTTCCATGGATCATGATCTTGAACTGTTTTGACTAATCCATGCCAAAAACCTCACGAATCTCAACTGTTCATTCTTGGATCATCAATGGCGATTTGCAATTTCTTCCAATAGAAGCATCCTCGAGCTAACCTAACATCTCCAGTCAACTTCCTGAAGCTTCTCTGGCATCTGTTTTGGATCATTGCGCGCCAAGGCTTCAAGAATCATCACTGCCATTGCAAGGTACATAAAATTCGAATCTCGTCATTTCCTTAACTATGCTAGGGCTTGTGTAGTGCGTTCAACATAGAGTAGCATGATGCTCTTGGTTTTGATTATGATTAGCTGATGAATGAGATATTGTGATTTTAAGATTTGAATGCCAAACCTAAATCGCTCGATCCGGATTATACAGTTAGAATTAGGTGAAATTAGTTGCACATTCTTGATCCTCATGCTTAGACCTTTCCAATGACTATAGGCTTGTGAGTTTTTGTTGAAATTTGATGTTCATGCGTTCTTAGCATTTTCTGGAAAAATGATGATGATGATGTTGATTTTCTGGAAAAAAGGCTCGTTTGATCCGTTTACTTGCAATGCCAGTTTGAAAATGTGTTTGGCGCCACTGTTGGCCAATCACAACATTTCCTTTCCGCGCCTGAAACGGCGCCGTTTTGGCCGGTTTCAGTTTATTTTCAAAAATGCCACTCCAGCTTTGATTAAATATTAATTCTATTTTCTTTTTCATTTCTTTTTTCATTTTGTGCCATGATCTTCAAAAATGCATATCTCATTCAAAAATCATCCAATTTGAGTGCAATTTTTTGCATTATTCTCATGAGAATGTGTAGAATTTAATGATATTTTTTGTGGAATTTTTGTATGTATGGAAAAATAATGAGCCTAGGGTTTGTAGAATGTGTCACAATTTTGTACACTTTGCCATATCTATCATGAAATGCTCATACTTGTAAGGAAATGAATGAAAATTTTTGTGCTCATTCTGGACACATTGATGGTGATTTCCATGTGTAGTTTGTAATTTTTGGATACTTGATGATTGAGATATGATTTTTTGAATCTAGGTGTCATACGGTGAACTGGACTTTTTGTGGTTTTAATCGCAATGTCGCGGTTAGCAAGAGTCGCCACCGACTTTTCTTTTATCCCATAAGGAAAGGTGGAAAAGAACAGGAAAGACCTTAATTTTAAATTCTTAGGTTCGGGAGGTACTTTATACGAAGGGAAGGTGTTAGGCACCCTTCGTATCCATGGTTATCCATGGGCTCTTAATTGCTCAATCATTTATGTTTTCTAGGTTTGAAAAAGTGGTTGAGAAATGTATGAAAGATGTTTTGAAAATGAGAATTTAACTTTGTAATGATTCTTGCATGAATGTATACAAAGTGGTTATCCCTCTTAATTTTGAAAATGGTTTAGAAAAATAGAACTTGGCAATGATCCTAGTACGGATGTATGCTAAGTGGTGATTTTCTAAAAAAAGGATGTTTGAAAGGTGTAAGGTGGGAAAAGTATTTTTTATTATGAATGAGCAATTAAGGTTGCACCTGTCCGAGGTCTTTCCGGGCATTTCCCATCCTTATGAGGGTAAAACTGTCCTTACTATTGAGAAGTAAGTAGTTTTATCCTTGGGATGTTGAAGGGTCATCGTAGGGTCATCGATCGGTCATTGAAGGCAACAGTTGTGAGGATACCTTAGCATTCGAAGGGACTATCATCATTTAACCGTAGGCTACGCCGAAGGGACATCGAGGGACAAAATCGTATTTTCGAAGGCAACATCCGAGGGACCATGATTTATTCTATGATGATTTAATCGAAGGGCCATTGCTAAGTGTATCCCCACATTCGCGGGACATGACCGATTTATACCGTAGTACCGTAAGGCCGCAAAAAGAGGTCCAAGATCACTTATTTAAAGGTCATATTTTAAAGTTAAGTAGGTAATTAGGATGAGCCTCCACATTAAAATCAATACATTAAAATTACATTAAAATTAATTATTAAAATTAACACATTAAAATTAATTATTAAAATTAACACATTAAAATTAAATTAGGCAATTTAGGGTGAGCCTTCACAATGGTATCCCACAAATAAAGTGGAAGACCTAACGACAATCTTTTCCTGGGACATATGAACCTTTGCAAAATTCAGCAAATGGGTTAGAATACCAAATCGGGGTGTAATCGAAGATTACACCAAAGCAGTAATAGTATCAGGTAAGCAAAGCATAGTTATAGTAAAACAGGTCAGGTGGGCAAGGATCAAAACAGAGCGAAGAAACAGCGGCATTCATTATAACAATTCAAAGTATCCAGGCATACTTAAGTCCACATGCAAACCTCAAATACATTTATGAGTTAAATTATGATATCACACGCAAGTTAAGAACATAAAGCGATATCGCATGCAAATTGAGAAAATGAAGCTGTAATAATAATGCAAACCTGTTTGCAATCGAATTGCACCCTTGAGTTGGCGAGCCGGATTGAATTGGACGGAGGTAGCTTTGCGGCCGCCGGCTTTTCCTTCAGGGTTTCCTTTAGGGTTACCCGGGGTAAGTTAAACAGTAGTCTTGTAAAACACAATGCCTAAGCTGTTGGAAAAGTAAATGTGCAAAAGCGAAAACGGCCACGGAAAAAGGAATGTGAAAAAGCCCTCTTTCTAGGTTTTCAAGGTGGCTATTTATATTAGTGTCATTAGGTCATGCATGCTGCCCAAAAAAGTCTTCAACGTGCGCATGGATATAGTGGATGCAGGGCCCAACATCCTCAACGGATCTTCGAGTCTCCGAAGCGTTACCTGCGCCTACAAAGTAGGGGAATGGTGTGACGTTCGTCACACCATGTGTGACGCCCGTCACAGGGGTGTGTTGCGTGACGCTCGTCACGCCTTCTGTGACGCCCGTCACAAGGCTGTGTTGCGTGACGCTCGTCACGCCCTCTGTGACGTCCGTCACAGGCACAACATTTGTGTCTTGCGCTTTGGGCTGGGCTTTGCTGTTTGGTTCGTTTTATTTCCTTTTTGCACCCCTTTTCCTCCGCTTCCAAATAAACCACTTTCATATTATCACTGGGTGAGCGTGTAGGCCAGTTTGGGTCATACGCGAGCTGGGCCTTTGTTCCTTTAAGTGTCATAAAATGAGTCGGAGTGCCCTGAAATGTCTTGAAATATTAATGGGCAAATTTTGGGGTATGACAGCTGCCCCTGTTCAATATTCTTGAACCGAGAGAGTAGAATGGTATGTGCCGTTCGTGGTCTGGAGGTGAAAGATTATTGAACACTAGAATGCCCCGAAAATTTGCGCTTGCCAATTGGTCTTGGTGGAGATGGGCTTAAAGATGCCATCCAGGAAATTTGATGAGGGGAGCTTCAGACTGTGTCGTACGTTAGGCCAATTTGAAGACATGGGTGCCACACTGGGTCGTACATTAGACCGAATAATGAGTCATCCATTAGGCTGCCGACTTCGCTGGGGAGTCGGAGTGTGTCATATGCTGTTGGGGATAAAGGATCAGAATGGGTCATACACTGGACCGTGAGCTGTTCGTTAGGCAGGTGACTTTGATGGGGATGAAAGATCAGAACGGATCGTACGCCAGATCGGTTCTGAGTTGCAGAATGAGCCGTCCGTTAGGCTGAATCTGCTTGAAGAGGGAGTAGTCGTATACTAGACTACCATTCAGGAATGTGCCTGTCCGAAGGTAGCACCTGAGAAAGGGAGTAGCCGTATACCCGACTACCATTCAGGAATGTACCTGTCCGAAGGTAGCACCTGAGAAAGGGAGTAGCCGTATACCCGACTACCATTCAGGAATGTACCTGTCCGAAGGTAGCACCTGAGAAAGGGAGTAGCCGTATACCCGACTACCATTCAGGAATGTACCTGTCCGAAGGTAGCACCTGAGAAAGGGAGTAGCCGTATACCCGACTACCATTCAGGAATGTACCTGTCCGAAGGTAGCACCTGAGAAAGGGAATAGTCGTATACTAGACTATCATTCAGGAATGTACCTGTCCGAAGGTAGCACCTGAGAAAGGGAGTAGCCGTATACCCGACTACCATTCAGGAATGTACCTGTCCGAAGGTAGCACCTGAGAAAGGGAATAGTCGTATACTAGACTATCATTCAGGAATGTACCTGTCCGAAGGTAGCACCTGAGAAAGGGAGTAGCCGTATACTAGACTATCATTCAGGAATGTACCTGTCCGAAGGTAGCACCTGAGAAAGGGAGTAGCCGTATACTAGACTACCATTCAGGAATGTACCTGTCCGAAGGTAGCACCTGAGAAGATGGGGGTTTAACTTGGTCGTACATCAAACCATACTTGAGTTGTTGAAGATCAGACTGGATCGTACGTTAGATCGTATCTGAGTTGAAAGAGTCATATGTTGAGCTGAATCAGAATGAACCGTATGTTAGGCTGTATCTGTATACGTTGTACTTGCAATAAATGTCTGGGATGGGCTTAAAGATGCCATCGCTAGGAGGATATCGAAGTGTTGTCAGAATGAATGTTCCTATGAATTGCATCTGGAATATGTATCTGAATTTTGTCTGTGATTGATAAAGGCGTCTGTCTGAATGAGCCTTTTACTTTGACTATATCAGGAGGATAATTAATCTGCAAAGAAAGGTTAGCGCTATGCTATGTCATGATGCGTGAGATGTTTTATGCTTTCGAAAATAAATGCGAATGTTGTATGCATGCGTATGTTGTGAAACGATGTAATGAATGAGTTATGCGTATGAGAAGTTCTGCTTGGGGACTCTACTGGGGAAAATAAATCCCCATTTACTGATTGGAGACATTCGTGTTGAGGACCCTCTCTCGGCTGGGGGTTCTGATTTCTGTCTGATGGTAGAGATATTCAACAGAGCCTGGCTAGGGATGGATGAGATGATCAATCTGCCTGACGAGGCCGACCTCTGTTGGGGAATAGCTGGCTGTGCCGGGGAATACTGCCAATTTCTTCTGGAAAAACAGGCTTGCTGGAGGAAGAGAATTGGTAGTGGATTCATTGGAAGCATGATTAGACCTTATCCTTGATCCCGAAGTTTTGTAGTAATTGCTATTGCTATTTTATGTACGTATTTTTGATAACATTGGTCATATTCAAATGCACATATTAATTCAAATTAAATCAATGGACGTTTACGCAACCAAAACAGAAAAGTAAAAACAAAAATATCTTTTTTGAAAGAAGGTTGTATTGATTTTGAAAGAAGGCCTATAAACAGGCAATTTGTGTACAAGGAGACAGAGATCCTGGTAAGAGGAAATTGTCGAAACACAGAGAAAGCTATGCAGAAAAAGTCCTATCGATTTTAAGTCTACTACTGTCATTATGTCTTTAAGCATCTCATCCCCTGCTGTCAGATAGAAGTGATTGGCTTGGTCAGTCCCTTGAACTTGGATGAAAGTTGACTGAGAACGGGACATAGTCATACGCTTTAATCCCTAATTTTTGCCTGGACCGCCTTTTCAGGTTTTCAGTCCACCAGGATACCCTTTTTTGCCCAAGCCACCTTTTCAGGTTTTCGACTTGCCGGGTGTACATTTTTTATATATATCCCTAATTTTTGCCCGAACCCTTTTGGTTCGCCGGAATGCCCTTACTTTTGCCTAGGTACGTCGACCTAGCGGGTCTCTTTTATGCGTAGTATTTTTTAACTATGTCCGCGTTCACGGGATGCGGGAAGTCTTCGCCATCCATTGTAGCAAGTATCATGGCTCCACCAGAGAATACCTTCTTAACTACAAATGGCCCTTCGTATGTGGGAGTCCACTTGCCTCTGGGATCCCCTTGTGGTAGAATGATACGCTTGATCACCAAGTCACCAACTTGATACACCTGTCTCTTGACTCTTTTGTTAAATGCCTTGGTCATGCGCTTCTGATATATCTGCCCGTGACAAACAGCCGCAAGTCTCTTCTCATCAATCAAATTTATCTGATCGAGTCGTGTCTGAATCCATTCATCTTCATCTAAGCCCGCCTCTTTCATGATTCTTAGAGAGGGAATCTGGACTTCCACTGGTAAAACGGCTTCCATTCCATAGACTAAAGAGAAAGGAGTTGCCCCTGTCGAAGTGCGTACTGAAGTGCGATAACCGTGAAGGGCAAACGGTAACATCTCATGCCAGTCTTTGTATGTTACCGTCATCTTTTGTATGATCTTCTTGATATTCTTATTAGCAGCTTCTACGGC
Organism: Lathyrus oleraceus; assembly: GCF_024323335.1. Classification (NCBI taxonomy): domain Eukaryota; kingdom Viridiplantae; phylum Streptophyta; class Magnoliopsida; order Fabales; family Fabaceae; genus Lathyrus; species Lathyrus oleraceus. Next base: position 218,133,623 of record NC_066585.1, read on the forward strand.
GCCATTCATCTTTGGCCGGTACGGAGAAGAGTTGTGATGCTTAATTTTGAACTGCGTGCAGAGTTCAGTAATCATCTTGTTGTTCAAATTAGTACCATTATCAGTGATAATTCTTTCAGGGATGCCATATCGACAAATAATACTATTCTTGATGAACCGTGCCACCACATTCTTGGTGACAGAAGCGAATGAGGCCGCCTCTACCCACTTTGTGAAGTAATCAATAGCGACGAGAATGAAGCGATGTCCATTAGAAGCAGTAGGTTTAATCTCTCCGATCATATCGATGCCCCACATTGCAAAGGGCCAAGGAGCTGTCAACACGTTCAATGGAGCAGGAGGCACATGTACTTTGTCCGCATAGACCTGACACTTGTGACAGGTTCTGGAGTGATGGTGGCAATCCGCTTCCATGGTAGACCAATAATATCCTGATCTCAGAATCTTCTTGGCCATTGTATGTCCATTAGAATGAGTCCCAAAAATACCGTCATGCATGTCTTCCATAATCCTTTCTGCTTCCTTTTTATCCACACAGCGAAGCAGAGTCGAATCATGATTACGTTTGTATAATACTCCGTTACTCAGAAAGAATTTAGCGGAGAACTTCCTCAGGAATTTTCTGTCCTTGATGGATGCCCCTTCAGGGTATTCCTGAGCTTCTAAATATCTTCTTACGTCGTGGAACCAAGGTTTCTCCTGTACCTTCTCAGTGTTAAGTCCATAACAGTATGCTGGTTCATCTAACCGTCCAATGGTAATCATGGGGGCTTCGTTGCCCCATCTGACTCTGAACATAGATGACATGGTAGCTAATGCGTCTGCCAACTGGTTCTCCTCTCGTGGGATATGTTCAAATGTTATCTCTTCAAAGTATGGGATTAATGTCATCACTTGCTCTCGATAAGGGATGAGATTTGGATGTTTAGTATCCCATTCTCCTTTGATCTGACTGATTACCAAGGCCGAATCTCCGTACACACTCAAAAACTTGATTCGCCAATCTATAGTAGCTTTGAGTCCAAAATACACGCTTCATACTCAGCCATATTGTTGGTACAATGAAAACATAGTCTAGCCGTGAAAGGCGTATGGTAACCCTCGGGAGAAATGAGTACCACCCCAACACCATGGCCCAATGCATTAGAAGATCCATCAAAGACCATAGTCCATCGGGATCCCCATTCGGGTCCTTCATCTGGTTTAGGTTTTTCATTATCAGTAACAACCATGACATCCTCATCTGGGAACTCAAAATTCATAGATTGGTAATCATCCACCGCTTGATGAGCCAAATGATCAGCCAGCACGCTTCCTTTGATTGCTTTCTGGGTAGTGTACTGGATATCGTACTCTGTTAAGATCATCTGCCATCTCGCTATTCTTCCAGAGAGGGCAGGCTTCTCGAACATGTATTTGATGGGATCCATCCTAGAAATCAACAAAGTGGTCTGATTCAACATATACTGTCTTAGTCGGCGAGCAGCCCAGGCCAAAGCACAGCAAGTTCTCTCGAGCAGTGAGTATCTTGTTTCACAGTCGGTAAACTTTTTGCTCAGGTAGTATATGGCATGCTCTTTTCGACCAGACTCGTCATGTTGCCCCAATACACACCCCATTGAATTTTCTAACACGGTCAAATACATGATGAGAGGTCTTCCTTCAACTGGTGGTATCAGAATCGGAGGTTCCTGGAGATATTTCTTGATTTTGTCAAAAGCTTCTTGACGTTCCTCATTCCATATCATCTCTTGATTTTTCCTCAGTAGCTTGAAGATGGGTTTGCAAGTAGCGGTCAAGTGGGAGATAAATCGAGCAATGTAGTTCAAGCGTCCCAAGAAACCTCTGACTTCTTTCTCCGTACGGGGAACTGGCATTTCTTGAATAGCTCTCACTTTAGCCGGGTCAACCTCGATTCCTTTACCGCTGACAATAAAGCCCAGGAGTTTACCGGATCTCACTCCAAAAGTGCATTTGTTTGGATTCAATCTCAACTTGTACTTCTTCAACCTCTCGAACAGTTTGTATAAGTGATCGAGATGTTCTTCTTCAGTATGAGATCTAGCTATCATGTCATCCACATATACTTCTATCTCATGATGAATCATATCATGGAACAAAACCACCATAGCACGCTGGTACGTTGCCCCGGCGTTCTTTAGACCGAATGGCATTACTCTGTAACAGAAAGTGCCCCATTGCGTCACAAACGTAGTTTTCTCCATGTCCTCAGGTGCCATCTTAATTTGATTGTAACCTGAGAAACCATCCATGAAGGAGAATACTTTGTGTTGAGCGGTGTTATCTACCAGAACATCAATGTGCGGGAGTGGAAAGTCATCTTTGGGACTCGCTTTATTCAAATCTCTGTAATCTACGCACATTCGCACCTTACCATCTTTCTTTGGCACTGGCACCACATTAGCAACCCATTGAGGATAAGAAGTAACAGCTAAGAAACCGGCATTGAATTGTTTCATAACCTCGGCTTTGATTTTCTCGGACATTTCAGGACGCATGCGGCGAACCTTTTGCTTAACGGGACGACAGTCTTCCTTCATGGGCAGCCGATGCACCACTATATCAGTATCCAACCCGGGCATGTCTTCATAAGACCAGGCAAAAACCTCTACATAGTCATGTAACATCCGAATCAATCTTTCTTTGACACTGTTTTCCAATCCTGCTCCTATTCTGACTTCTTTTCTTTCCACTTCAGTACCTAGATTTACGACTTCGAGTAACTCTTCATGCGGCCGTATAGTCCTTTCCTCTTGCAGTAACAGTCTGGCAAGCTCTCCAGGGACTTCACAATCTTCCTCACTTCCATCTTCGGCTTGGTAGATCGGATTTTCAAAGTCATAATGAACAGTAGCGGAATTATTGTCAATAGGATCCAGAGTGGATACGGATCTGCGATTTATGACGTGAGTGTGTGTAAGAATGCATAGCTTGTTTGAAAGACGACAGGAAAAATAAAGAGCGCAATATTTGAATGCGGAAAAGTCCATTGATTTATTGAATATGAATATGCTTATGAAATGACAAACCCTTAACAAATTAGCTATTGTGCCCCGGGTATAGACACAATGCTTTAAGAAGTTCAATTGAAAAAATAAAGATTTGCAAAACTAAATGGACAATAGCAATTACTCCTGACTAAAGGAGATCGGGATAGTGTCTTCAGCCTTCCAATTATTGAGTCCGTCGCCAATTGTTGGGTAGATCCAGCTATCCAGGTCGCAATCATCGTCAGCATCTTCTACAGCATTGATTTGATCTTTGACCATCTTTCCAGAGTTGAATCCCAGACCAGCTTTGTCAGACTTGTACGGTACGTTGATCAGTTGACCCCAGCCAGTACAGCCACCATCTTCGACCACAGCTTGAGCATCTTTCAGAGAAATCATAGCAGGAGGAGCTCGAATAACCTCGGGCACAAGGGGAGTTGGCTTAAGGACAGGACTAGGCGGAGGAACCACTTCAAATGACTGAGTTGGAGTCTCGAAGAATTCACCATCCATCTCAACGTATCTGAAGGTATGCACACTACTGACAATGTATTCTTCTTCCCCACTCACAGTGACAATCTTTCCCTCTACTGGATATCTCAGCTTTTGATGGAGAGACGAAGCTACAGCACCTGCCCCATGAATCCAGGGGCGTCCCAGCAAGCAGGAATAGGCGGGGCGAATGTTCATTACATGAAAGGTAGTGTTGAAGACTTGAGGTCCTATCTTGATAGGGAGAACAACTTCACCGTGGACAACACTCTTTGCACCATCGTAAGCACGCACCACAATGTCACTAGGATTCAATTCAATGCCTTTACAGTCCAGTTTATCGAGCACAACTTTCGGCAGCACATTCAAGGAAGAGCCATTATCGATCAACACATGAGCCAAAGTGATTCCCTTACACTCAATAGAAATATGCAGGGCCTTATTGTGGTTCCTTCCTGCTGGTGTCAGGTCAGCATTGGAAAAACCTAGGCCGTCGTCAACAGTCAGGTTAGCAACATAGTTTTCGAACTGATCGACGGAGGTCTCCTGAGGTACATGGGCAGTCTTCAGGAATTTTATCAAGGCATTGGCATGAGATTCAGAAGACAACAACAAGGACAACATCGAGATTTTGGAAGGGGTATGCCCTAACTGTTCTACCACATCAAAATCACTCTTGCGGATGATTTTCAGCACTTCTTCCATTTCTCGTTTGGCAACGTCTTCAGTAGTAGCTTCGATCGGTGTCTCTGACTGAGAAGGGTTGATTGGTTCCTTTCCTCGGTTCTCGGGAACTGGAGGTGAGATCTCTGGAGAGAAGATCCTTCCGCTTCGAGTAACTTTACTAGTCCCAACAATGTCATTAGGATTAGCAGAATTGCCCACTTGCTTTACACCATGGATGTAAACATCACCCCCATAATTCCACGGAATGGCTTTGCTCGAGGAATATGGTACTGGGCCAGGGGTAGTAATGATCAGGGGAGCTACTCTGGGCTCAGCAATAATCTTCACAGGTATTCTGGGAGCAGTTATCTTCACAGGAATCTTGGACCTCGCAATCACAGATACTTCTTCAATAGGGTTTTCTGCCTTAGAAACCCTTTCAAAGAGGATTGTACGATCGTCCATCAGTCGTTGGATACCATTCTTCAATTTCAAACAGTCTTCGGGCCGGAGTATGCAGAGATTGCAATCTTCAGTACAACCTGGAAATAAACCAGCTTGCAATAAATTCCTCTTTATGATCGGGAGAGGAGATGTTAAGTCCGCTACAGTAGTGATGAGAGAACCGTCATCGAGAGCATTAACAGCTTTGTCATGATTAGGCATAGGAGCGGTGATGACATTAGGGGTCTCCGGAGGCTCGAACTCAATTTCCCCAGCGTCGATCATGTCCTGAATCTTATTCTTCAACAGCCAACAATCGTTTGTATCATGCCCAGGGCTATCGGAGTGATATGCACACCTGGCATTGGGATTATAACGAGGCGAAGCAGTGTTGACATTTGCAGGAGGACCTCTGAGAGTGATTAAATTTACCTTCAGCATGCTTTGCAGTGCTTGTGCTAAAGTCATATTGAGCTTGGTAAACTGCCTTCTTGGTCTGTCTTGTCTTTGCTGGAAGTTTTGAGCTGGCGGGGCTGCAATTGTCACTGCTCCAACGGCATGGTCACCATTTTTCTTATTATGATTCTTCTGACCATACACAGCATTCGATTCATTCTTCCCATGATAGGACTTCTTACTGCTTGTAGAAGTAGCTGCCTGTAACTTTCCACTTCGAATGCCGCTCTCCACCCGTTCACCTGTCAGTATAAGTTCAGTGAAACCTGATGAAGAACTCCCCAGTAGATGGCTGTAGAATGGGCCAGTCAGGGTACCCATGAACATGTCTACCAACTCTCGGTCAGTCATAGGGGGTTTGACTCTGCCAGCCAAATCTCTCCATTTCTGAGCATACTCTTTGAAGCTTTCTTTAGATCCCATAGCCATATTCTGCAACTGTAGCCGAGTAGGTGCTAATTCAGAATTGTACTGGTACTGCTTATAGAAAGCCGTTGCTAAGTCAGTCCAGGTGCGGATGTCAGAGCTCTCGAGCTGATAATACCATTCCAACTGAGTGCCAGACAGACTTTCTTGGAAGAAGTGGATCCACAGTTTCTTATCAGTGGTATGCGGCTGAATCTTTCTCACATAAGCCCTTAAATGCATCTGAGGACAGGATGCACCATCGTACTTAGTGAAAGTGGGGATTTTGAATTTGCGGGGAATGGTCACATCGGAGACCAGACCCAAACTTTCGAAATCCAAACCAGGTGTCTTCTGACCCTCCATGGCTAGCATGCGTTCTTCCAGCAGTTTGTACTTATCATCTCTTGGAGAGTACTGTTCACCTTCGTACTCTTCGTCTTCATCCTCAGGGTTAGAGAAATCAGGATTCTCCTCCTCTGAATCAATTTCCGCCCCCTCCTCTGGACCATTCGGGATTCCAAATTTGATTCCCGTAGCCTGTCCTTTACGCCTTCTGCCCGGGTTAATGAAGCTCACGGCTTTCTTGTCCTTCTTCTTTTCGGCCAAAAGAGCCTTCAGTTCCTCCTGCCCCTTGGATAAGCTTAGCATCATCTCCTTGAACTGAGCATTCTGTGTCTGGAGATCTTTGACAGTTTGCTCGAGATCCATTTTTCTGTTTGAAGGAAAATCGTGAGAATACTGATCCGTTTAGAGTACCTGTTATGCAATGTCATGTTATGCTATGCAATGTATGAAATGTTTTCAAGGACTTTTGGAATTTAACTTTGCATAAACTACCGAAAAGGGACACTTTTTTTTTTGTTTTTGTTTTTGTTTTTTTTTCATACAAAACAGAGCAAAGTTAAATCCCTAAGTCCTTGAAATGGTTAGTTCAATGTTATGATGTCATGATGTTATGATGTTATGATGTTATGATGTTATGAGGTTAAATAAATAACAAGCACAAGCAAGTCATACAACCATCATTCCTAGGTTTTAAGGCTTGCATGAGTTCCATAGGTAAGTACCCTCCCCACTGAAGTTTGGTTGGTTCAACCTGTCCTAGAATAGTAACTGGGTTCTAGAAGGATCTCAGATCATCGACCTTTCTTTGGGTCCACTTCAGTGCAACACCAAGTGGTTGACCGAAGCTTTCCTAAAGTCCAATCTCAAAGAGTGTAGCATCGAGTATCAACCAAAGCTTTCCGAAGATTTGGAGGTGGGAGAGAGTTGGATACACTTCATTCATGTTGAAATAAGTGTTATTTGACATGTCAAAGCTTAAGAATGGAGAAAATAAAGTCAGAACAAAAATTGCCAAAAATAGAAAGTGACTTGTAATGGAAGTTTCCAAAAATGGAAAGTTTTTGACCACAAAATTACGTGTCCAAGGAAGCTTCAAATGAAAATTTGTTCAACATGAAAGTTGTAGATCTTGTTCTCACCTTTCCAAAAAGTCCAAGAACTTGAAATTTCCATGTATGGTTGACAAGTTATGGTCCATTCAATTTCAAAAAAGACCTATAATCAAAGTGGCATAACTTTCACATGGAGTGTCCAAAATGAGTGATCTTTTTATGAGCAAACTCCATTTGACATGTACTTTCATGGTGCATAATTGAAATTCATCAAAAATGGTCAATGCAAAAGGTCATTTTTCAAGTGCACAATTAAAAATTCAAGGGCAAAATGGTCCAACTTGAGAAATAATGGGAATTTTGGAATGGGAGTTTTTGCAACACATCACATATGCCAATTAGAAATGGTTTGGATTGTCATAAGTGTTCAAGGTCCAATATTTGGCTAGGCCATTTTTGAACTATCATTTAAAATGCATTTTTTGGCATAGCATATGGAAAATGAGAATGACAAAGCCAATCAACATGGAACCAAAGCCAACACATCACAAATGATATTTGGAAGATGTCTGAGCTGTCATACAGCTGTCATGAGGCCTAGGGTGAAATGTCATTTTTGCCCTTTCACTCAAATTGCACATGATGCTAATTATTTCATTTTTTGGTTAATTAGTGATTAGAAGGTGATTAAGCTGAAGTATATATCACTAATTATAACAGAATGCAAATCACAATCACAAATCACAAGAAAATCTAACTGATTTTCCCTCCAATTCTCCAAATTCATCAAGAAGCTTCAAGAACCAAATTCATTGGAACTTCCTCATTTCTTCACCAAGTCACGAAATTCTTCTTGCTGCCTCTTCCATGGATCATGATCTTGAACTGTTTTGACTAATCCATGCCAAAAACCTCACGAATCTCAACTGTTCATTCTTGGATCATCAATGGCGATTTGCAATTTCTTCCAATAGAAGCATCCTCGAGCTAACCTAACATCTCCAGTCAACTTCCTGAAGCTTCTCTGGCATCTGTTTTGGATCATTGCGCGCCAAGGCTTCAAGAATCATCACTGCCATTGCAAGGTACATAAAATTCGAATCTCGTCATTTCCTTAACTATGCTAGGGCTTGTGTAGTGCGTTCAACATAGAGTAGCATGATGCTCTTGGTTTTGATTATGATTAGCTGATGAATGAGATATTGTGATTTTAAGATTTGAATGCCAAACCTAAATCGCTCGATCCGGATTATACAGTTAGAATTAGGTGAAATTAGTTGCACATTCTTGATCCTCATGCTTAGACCTTTCCAATGACTATAGGCTTGTGAGTTTTTGTTGAAATTTGATGTTCATGCGTTCTTAGCATTTTCTGGAAAAATGATGATGATGATGTTGATTTTCTGGAAAAAAGGCTCGTTTGATCCGTTTACTTGCAATGCCAGTTTGAAAATGTGTTTGGCGCCACTGTTGGCCAATCACAACATTTCCTTTCCGCGCCTGAAACGGCGCCGTTTTGGCCGGTTTCAGTTTATTTTCAAAAATGCCACTCCAGCTTTGATTAAATATTAATTCTATTTTCTTTTTCATTTCTTTTTTCATTTTGTGCCATGATCTTCAAAAATGCATATCTCATTCAAAAATCATCCAATTTGAGTGCAATTTTTTGCATTATTCTCATGAGAATGTGTAGAATTTAATGATATTTTTTGTGGAATTTTTGTATGTATGGAAAAATAATGAGCCTAGGGTTTGTAGAATGTGTCACAATTTTGTACACTTTGCCATATCTATCATGAAATGCTCATACTTGTAAGGAAATGAATGAAAATTTTTGTGCTCATTCTGGACACATTGATGGTGATTTCCATGTGTAGTTTGTAATTTTTGGATACTTGATGATTGAGATATGATTTTTTGAATCTAGGTGTCATACGGTGAACTGGACTTTTTGTGGTTTTAATCGCAATGTCGCGGTTAGCAAGAGTCGCCACCGACTTTTCTTTTATCCCATAAGGAAAGGTGGAAAAGAACAGGAAAGACCTTAATTTTAAATTCTTAGGTTCGGGAGGTACTTTATACGAAGGGAAGGTGTTAGGCACCCTTCGTATCCATGGTTATCCATGGGCTCTTAATTGCTCAATCATTTATGTTTTCTAGGTTTGAAAAAGTGGTTGAGAAATGTATGAAAGATGTTTTGAAAATGAGAATTTAACTTTGTAATGATTCTTGCATGAATGTATACAAAGTGGTTATCCCTCTTAATTTTGAAAATGGTTTAGAAAAATAGAACTTGGCAATGATCCTAGTACGGATGTATGCTAAGTGGTGATTTTCTAAAAAAAGGATGTTTGAAAGGTGTAAGGTGGGAAAAGTATTTTTTATTATGAATGAGCAATTAAGGTTGCACCTGTCCGAGGTCTTTCCGGGCATTTCCCATCCTTATGAGGGTAAAACTGTCCTTACTATTGAGAAGTAAGTAGTTTTATCCTTGGGATGTTGAAGGGTCATCGTAGGGTCATCGATCGGTCATTGAAGGCAACAGTTGTGAGGATACCTTAGCATTCGAAGGGACTATCATCATTTAACCGTAGGCTACGCCGAAGGGACATCGAGGGACAAAATCGTATTTTCGAAGGCAACATCCGAGGGACCATGATTTATTCTATGATGATTTAATCGAAGGGCCATTGCTAAGTGTATCCCCACATTCGCGGGACATGACCGATTTATACCGTAGTACCGTAAGGCCGCAAAAAGAGGTCCAAGATCACTTATTTAAAGGTCATATTTTAAAGTTAAGTAGGTAATTAGGATGAGCCTCCACATTAAAATCAATACATTAAAATTACATTAAAATTAATTATTAAAATTAACACATTAAAATTAATTATTAAAATTAACACATTAAAATTAAATTAGGCAATTTAGGGTGAGCCTTCACAATGGTATCCCACAAATAAAGTGGAAGACCTAACGGCAATCTTTTCCTGGGACATATGAACCTTTGCAAAATTCAGCAAATGGGTTAGAATACCAAATCGGGGTGTAATCGAAGATTACACCAAAGCAGTAATAGTATCAGGTAAGCAAAGCATAGTTATAGTAAAACAGGTCAGGTGGGCAAGGATCAAAACAGAGCGAAGAAACAGCGGCATTCATTATAACAATTCAAAGTATCCAGGCATACTTAAGTCCACATGCAAACCTCAAATACATTTATGAGTTAAATTATGATATCACACGCAAGTTAAGAACATAAAGCGATATCGCATGCAAATTGAGAAAATGAAGCTGTAATAATAATGCAAACCTGTTTGCAATCGAATTGCACCCTTGAGTTGGCGAGCCGGATTGAATTGGACGGAGGTAGCTTTGCGGCCGCCGGCTTTTCCTTCAGGGTTTCCTTTAGGGTTACCCGGGGTAAGTTAAACAGTAGTCTTGTAAAACACAATGCCTAAGCTGTTGGAAAAGTAAATGTGCAAAAGCGAAAACGGCCACGGAAAAAGGAATGTGAAAAAGCCCTCTTTCTAGGTTTTCAAGGTGGCTATTTATATTAGTGTCATTAGGTCATGCATGCTGCCCAAAAAAGTCTTCAACGTGCGCATGGATATAGTGGATGCAGGGCCCAACATCCTCAACGGATCTTCGAGTCTCCGAAGCGTTACCTGCGCCTACAAAGTAGGGGAATGGTGTGACGTTCGTCACACCATGTGTGACGCCCGTCACAGGGGTGTGTTGCGTGACGCTCGTCACGCCTTCTGTGACGCCCGTCACAAGGCTGTGTTGCGTGACGCTCGTCACGCCCTCTGTGACGTCCGTCACAGGCACAACATTTGTGTCTTGCGCTTTGGGCTGGGCTTTGCTGTTTGGTTCGTTTTATTTCCTTTTTGCACCCCTTTTCCTCCGCTTCCAAATAAACCACTTTCATATTATCACTGGGTGAGCGTGTAGGCCAGTTTGGGTCATACGCGAGCTGGGCCTTTGTTCCTTTAAGTGTCATAAAATGAGTCGGAGTGCCCTGAAATGTCTTGAAATATTAATGGGCAAATTTTGGGGTATGACACTAGGTGTGACAATTTGTGTCACACCTAGCTAGGTCAACTTCATGAATTTATTTGCATGACCTAGGATTGTCTGATTGAGTTGAAATTTTGCATGAATGATCCTTGATATGTTAAGATGACATGTGAATTTTTCTGGATTTTTCTATGGCTATTTCCATTTGATTGATATTTTTCTTCTCTGTTGGTTCATTGTGCAACCTTGTGTGACACATGTTTGTATATCCTTTGTGAAATTCTCATATGGTTTTGGATGAATGTGAAATTTGGTATGCTGGTTATAGACACATTGTAGGACATCATGCTTTTGGTCCCATTCATTTCTTAATTGTTCTCACTGTTTTATGAATTTTTGAAGTGAATGCATATGTTGGTGCTATGAATTGGCTTGAATAATTGTGTCTGGACTTTTTGATTTTCATTGACCTACTTTCTTTTGTCCAATTGAGCTGAAAATTGACATGCTACTTGTTGATTGTGTCATGTTTAGGTGTGAATTATTTGAGGATTTTTGGAATTGTTTTGGTATGCCTTTGATTGAAGTCATTCTGTTTGGACTTTTGGTGTTGTATTTGACCTAGTTTATGGTATATTGTGCATGAATTGATATTGGTGAATGATATGAGCATGAGACCAATTGCATTTGCTTTCTATTTGTTTGAATGTGATTTTGGATTGGTTTTGCTTGCTGTTTAGATTTTTTTTTATCCCTTTGGACCCTAGGCTTGGCCTAGTGGTCTAGTTTCTCACATTTGGTGTGGATTTTCAGGTTGAAACGCAAAAAGGCTTAAGGGAAAAAGTGCAAGTTGCAAATTGAATTTGTTTGATGTTATCCACTAACATGACTTTGTTTTGTAGGGTTTGATGCTTGAGCTTGAGCTTATGGCTTGCACTTGTGTGCATTAACTTGTGTTGACTGTACAGATTAACATTTGCTGTTTACTGTTTGTCTGTCTGAGTACTGATGATACTTGATTAATTTCAGGTACATTTAGTCGCTTACAGTTCTTTAAGAACTTGCTTGCTGCTGCTTGGTTTTTTAACCAGCTGAGGTAGAATCTCTATACTTCATGTAGTCTGGAAGACCTGGCCTGTTACCTGGCCAGGCAACTGTCTGAAGTCCTCCTTAAGAGGCGATGATTGTGTTTGTTTACTTTTGTGCCAAGCAGGTAAAGACCTCTATGAGGCAATTGGTGGATCAAAGGGATATGCAATCTATCCCCCACTATTCTGTTGAGTCGTCCCTCTGCTCACACGGCTGTGTGTTGATGCATTGGGACACAAACCCAAGATCTTGTGCTGTTGCACAATCGAGTCAGAGTCTTTGAGCGTAGAAGGGTCCCTCCATTCTGGACCCACGCTCCTTTGTCTGAAGCTCTCCCTGGTCAGGGATAAGAGCTGTGAAGTCTAATCTTCACTCACCTTTCATCTGCTTCACCTTAGCCTCGCAATGGCAAGGTTAAGAGCGAACACTACCCATGTACAGATGACTTGCTTCGGCAGTCAAACCCATTGTTTGAGCCCACTTGACTGGTTATAGTGTGTGCTTTGTGAATATTTGTTTGCTCTGTTTGCTTGTATGCTTGTATGCTTGCTTTCTTCCTGGATAAGATTAGCTTGCAGTTGTGCAAGTAGGTAGAAACCTCAACGTAGGGCAATGATGCATGACAACACTAGGCTCGAGTACAGCTCCCTGGTAGTGTGTCTTCCCTTGGTTTCTGGCTAGATTTTCTTTCCCTTTCAGGGGAACTACATCGCCCTGATCCTCGTTCCAGACGAGGTATGTAGGCAGGAGGTCGTGCGAGACCTCTCCGGGCACTTTTTTTTCTTTTTGTGTGTGTGCTTGACAGTTATAGGCTCGAGTTCCCGACTCCCTATCAACTTGTTTGGTTGTTGTGTGCTTGGAAGCTGATGTAAGTCCATTGAGTGGCCTTTGGGTTCCAGTGTGTGTGTGTTTGGTTCGGATGCCGACGTAAGTCCAGTGATTGGCGGTCGGGCTCCACGTTTGCCGTTTTGTGCGTGTTTTGGTTCGGATGCTGATGTAAGTCCAGGGATTGGCATTCAGGCTCCAAGTTTGCCTGTGTTTGTGTTTGTTTGTTTGGCGTGCGTGAGCCGAACTACGGCAGCTCTGATTCTCGTTCCAGACGAGATACGTAGGCATAGGATGCGACGTCCTATCGAGCTCTCTTCTTCTTAACCCCACCTGTGTTGTCTTAGCGTGTGTGTATGATGTTTGTCTGTTTATTTTAGCAACCTATTCTTTCTTTTAGAACGTGGATCCCGTCGAGTACGACGGACGTGAGGGGTGCTAATACCTTCCCCTTGCGTAACCGACTCCCTTACCCTTTCTCTTTGGTCGCGAGACCATGCTTTTTCCAGGTTTCTCTGAGCGTTTCCTTTCCCTATTTTGGGATAAATAACGCGCAGTGGCGGCTCTGTGTTGTTTTTGTTTTAGCCCGCCGGTTGTTTTTTTTCGCGGATGCGACAGCTGGCGACTCTGCTGGGGAGCACGGATGTAGACCTGTGCTGGTCCATCTTCCCTAAGCGAGTCCTTCCTAGCGTTCTAGGATAGTTTAGGTTGCTTGTGCCGTTTTATTTATTGCATTTATTATTCTGACTGTGTATATATTTGCATTAATGTCTGCATGCATCATACTATCATGTTGCCGTCCTCTGTGCAGGTGGTTCCTCTGTTTTGGGGTGGGTGTTCTGAGTGGGGCTAAAACCCAGGCCCGAGTATACACCTAGGATTAGTGTGGTCTCACGTTCTTCACATGTTGGGTTGACATGATTGTTGTGACGTGACATACCACAAGCCGGACGAGGTTCTTCTGAGAGGGCTCTTCCTTGTGGAGTTTCCACTATGGTTGAGTTTTATCTCTTTTGAGCTGTTGACTTCGGTGACCGATCATTTCCCGGATCTTTGGTTTAGACGATCTTAAGGGAGCTACAATGGCACACCCGAAAGGGCAAACCCATTGAGTATCCCCGCCCGATTGTCGAGGCTATTATCCGCCTTAGGATGACCTGATTAGAATTTACCTGTGAGGGGAGGGTGATTCTTTCAGATGCATGTTCAGATGGTGACTTTGATGGTGACTTTTTGTTCCGTGGATCAGAGTCATATTTATAAGTCGGATTTATGGCCGTTTATTTCTGAGACGCCGGAGTGCTGTCTGTGGTATTTATCAGTGGGGATCCGTTTATTTCAGGATTCCCCGGGCCGATTAAGAGATTCAGTGGGTATCTGCTCAGAGATTGTCAGGTGATGATGATGATGATGTATCTGTGTTCCGTTTATTTCGGAACCCTTGAGATGGATTGGTGGTTACATTCTCCTTCAGATGGTTGTGATCAGTTCAGAGATCAGGGTTGTGATTCAGAGCAACAGATGATCAGATGACTTGGAGGATGGCAATGCATTGCATTCATACATCTGCATCGTTCTCATTTTGCATTCATCTGCACCAAACCTACGTTTAGCCATATGGGGAGTATTATTGATTGAGAATCTGGTTGAGAGACATCCGGATGTCAAAATGTTATTGGTGAAATATTATCTGTCTCGATGAAACCAGAATCAAAGGACAGAATCTTCCTCATATGGACAGACGTTGCATTCATGCATATTAACCTGTTTGCTGTTTTGCAGGAATCATTGCTCGCGCTCGTAGAGTTGTACCTTTGCACTCAACTCGTCCTCACAGATACTTCACCAGACGCAATACTCCCAGACTAATGGATCTCCCAAACACAGATATCCTCGAGCTGAAGGACAAGATGACTGAGCTGATCAACATCATGCAGGGTTTTGCAGTTGGTCAGAAAGCTCTGGCTGATAAGGTCGAGAAGCTCGAGCGAGCTTCAGCTGCTAACAGTGTTGTTAACCTGGATGGTGTCTCCAACCAGGGGCTGGGTGGATCCAGAGACGGTGGAAAAAGAGCAACTGTGGGTATGGTAAATGATAATGCTGGTGGTTTTGGCACTGCTACAGGGGGTCAACCTGGTCCGATGGGTCCTAATCTGAAGGATAGTCTGTTCCCTCCATTCTGTGGGTTTGATGACGACAGGGAAGAAGACAGGGAAGCCGACCAGTTCTCGATGCATAATGAACCATTTGGTCCGTACAGTGCTCCGCCACAGAACAAAGAGATTCAGTTGCTGGCAGAGAAGGTAAGGGCTCTGGAAAGCCATGCTACTCCGGGATTTGTCAACATGTCCAACATGGGGCTGGTCGAGGGGATTGTGATCCCACAAAAGTTCAAAGCGCCCGCGTTTGACAAATACAATGGGAGTTCCTGCCCGGAAACCCACCTTCAAGCTTTTGTTCGCAAGATCTCTGCATATACCATGGATCAGAAGCTGTGGATGTACTTCTTCCAGGACAGCCTGTCCGGAGGCTCCTTGGAATGGTACACCAAGCTAAAGTCCTCAGATATTAAAAACTGGCAGGATCTTGGGGACGCGTTCTTCAAGCAATATCAGTTCAACGCCGACATGGCTCCGGGTCGTACCCAGCTGCAGGGTATGTCTCAAAAGAATAATGAAGGGTTTAAGGAATATGCCCAACGGTGGAGAGAGTTGGCTGCCAGAGTACAACCTCCTCTTGTTGACAGAGAGATGTCGGATCTGTTCATGGGTACCCTGCAAGGGGTTTTTGCTGAAAGGATGGTTGGATGCCCGGTGACTAACTTTGCTGATATTGTGGTGGCTGGGGAAAGGATAGAGAGCTGGCTGAAGCTCGGGAAAATACAAGGTAATGCTTTGTCATCAGGATCAAAGAAGCCATTCGGAAATGGTCAGCGCAAGAATGAGGGTGAATCAAGTGCTGTGAATGCCCAGAGAGGACACAGTAGGGATCGTTACTACCAGAACACTGCTGCGGTAACCACCCCTGCTGGTAATCAGTCAGTACGACAGCAACGTCAGCCACCTCAACAGAGAGCTGGGTACCAGGTGAAAGGAAAAGGGATTGATCGCTATTTTGATAAGCCACCCGTGACATATGCGGTTCTGTTTAAAAAGTTGATGGATCTTGGGTTGGTTCAGCCGAGGGCGATGGTTCCGATGAGATCAGATCAGAGGCCACCCAATTATGATGAGAATGCCCAGTGCGAATTTCATTCTGGAACACCGGGGCATAACATTGAGGGCTGTAGAGCATTCAAGAATGTTGTCCAGGATCTGGTAGACTCCAAGGCTATCAATTTTGCACCATCACCGAATGTTAATGCTAATCCCATGCCGGCGCATGGTCAGACGATGGTGAGTGCAATTGCTGAAGATTCAGGTCACACCGGTGCGGTAGGTGAAGAGACTGACAGTAACTGCGAGTTTGATGGTTGGATAAAGCCGTGCACACCAGGGATGGGAATCCATAACTGGAAGGCCTAAAAAGATCAGCACTGTCACTCGTCCGGAAGAGTAATGATTTCTGTTTTGATTTTATCTGCATGAAAGCCATACGTGTTGCCCGACACGTAATGGTTCATTGTAAGGGCCACCTCATGTTCATAATTTGCAACATTTTTGCATCATTAATAAATGGATGTTTTTCAGTCAAAAAGCGGTGTTCCCTGTTTTTCATTTATTTTCGCAGTTTAAAAACAAATAAAAATGGCAATGTTTATTTTCATTTTTCTCTTCTTTTGATTTGTCTCGTTCCGAATTCAAAAATAATCCTCCGGATCTCGTTGATAACAATTTGGTTACACCTCATATGACTTCGACAAACCGAGCTATCATGCTAAAGAAGAAGGCGAAGAAGATTGCGATCTGCTGGAATTAGCCAGGTTGTTGAAATAAGAGGAGAAGGTGATTCAGCCGCACGAGAAACAGGTTGAGGTTGTTATTCCAAGCACCGCCGAGGTCAGGAAGGAAGTGAAATTAGGGCCGCTTCAGAGGCAAGTCGAGAGCAGAATGGTAGCCTTGTTGAAGGAGTATGTGGATACTTTCGCCTGGTCATGTCAGAATATGCCAGGGTTGAACACCGATGTCGCTGCGCGCAAGCTACCATGGAGAGAAGACTGTCCTCTAGAAGAAGCAGAACGCCGATGCCACTTATCAGAGAGCTATGGTGACTTCGTTTCATGATATGATTCGTCATGAAATCAAATGTTGATAACATGATGGCAAAGTCCCAAACAGAAGAGAGGCATCTGGCAGACCGGGGCAAGTCGGTTGACTGGTGGAGATAATTCAAACTGAGGTTGAATTCAAGTAAGTGCACTATCAGAGTGCGGTCCGGTAAGATGCTGGGGTTCATTGTAAGAGAGGAATCGAGGTTGATCCTGCTAAAAAAAAAAAATAATAATAAAAAAAAAGAAGAATGCCTGAACCGAGAAAAATAAAGAAAGAGGTTCGTGGTTTCTTAGAAAGATTGAACTACCTGTCATGGTTCACATCTCATCTAACAGCCACGTGTGAACCAATATTCAAGTTGTTGAAAAGAGATCAAACGGTCAGGCGAAATAATGATTGCCAAGGGGCATTGAAAAAATAAAAGAGTATTTGCAGGAGCCTCCGATTCTGATACCTCCTGTGGAAGGAGCGATTGTTAATCTGGTACTTGACGGCCTTCGAGGGGTCTACGAGGTGTATTGGGTCAGCATGATGCGTCTTGTCGAAAAGAGCATGCAATTTACCTTAGCAAAAAGTTTATCGACTGTGAAACAGTACATTCACTGTTCGAGAAAACTTGCTGTACTTTGGCATAGGCTGCTCGCCGACTGAGACAGTGTATGCTGGTTCATACCACTTTGTGGATTTCCGAGACGGATCCGATCGAGTATGTGTTTGATAAGCCAGCATTGACCGGACGGGTTGCGAGAAGAGCAAAAGAATGTTGACTGATTTGTGATACTCTCAGAAAGCAATAAAGGGGTGTATTGTCTGATTACATCGCCCTGCAACCCATTGAGGATTATCAACCAAAGAAGTTTGAGTTCCCTGATGAGGACATCTCGAGGTGCTCTGATCGAAAGATTGGGAGTAACCGATCCCGGAGGAGGGGCCTGACCCCGAATCCGAACGGATTTTGATGTCTGATGGGGAAGTTAAGGTGAATAAGCTTTTGTTGCCCGGATAACGTTTGAATGCACCGACGGTGTGATTGAGTAGGAAACTGGTATCCTGGGTATCGAATTTCGGTGTGTGTCTACTGGGGCAACGCCTTTCTCGTTGGTATATGGAATGGAAGTCGTATTGCCGGTTGAAGTTCAAATTCCCTCCTTGAGAGTCATGATGGACGTAAAATTGCAAGAGGCTGAATGGGTAAGGATCCGGTACGAAGAATTGAGCCTGATAGAGGAAAAGAGGCTAGCAGCCATCTGTCATGGGCAGTTGTACCAGCAGCGGATGAAGCGCGCTTTTGACAAGAAGGTGCGACCTCGGGTATATCACGTGGGTGATATGGTGCTGAAAAGGATCCTTCCTCCTCAAAACGATCGAAGGGGCAAATGGACACCGAATTATGAAGGTCCATTCGTGGTCAAGAAGGTTTTCTCTGGCGGAGCCTTGTTGTTAACGACCATGGATGGTGAGGATTTTCCATCCCCTATGAATGCGGACGCAGTTAAAAAATACTTCGTATAAAGAGACCCACTGGACGAAAAGAATAAAATAGTCCAGGCAAAAAATGGGCATCCCGGCGAACCCAAAAACAGAAAGAAAGGTTCGGGCAAAAATTAGGGATAAAATGAAAAATGTGCACCCGGCAAGTCGAAAACCTGAAAAGGCGACTTGGGCAAAAAAGGGTATCCCGGTGGACTGAAAACCCGAGAGGGCAGTCCAGGCAAAAGAGGGATTGAAACGAACAACTGCGTCTGGCATGATCGTTTGCGCTTTGGTTAAAGCATCATGGATAATACCCGGTAGGGATCAATTGGAATCGTCTTGTTCAGAAGGCAGAAAGTAAGGAGAGTCTGAAGACATATGGGGTGTAACCGAGTTGGAACTCGATGAGATTACGGGTTTCACATTGCCATTAGGATAGATTTTTTCCTTTTGTGTGCAATTACCTCTTTTTAGGAATTGCTTCCTTTGTGCTGCTCAGTTTGAGCCACACTTTTCCAATCAATAAAATGCATATTCAGTCAAATAATTTTGTTTTTTTTTTCATTACCGCTTTGATTGCAAAAACATCCAGATATTTTTGATAAAGAATCTTGCATTTTAAGACATACAGGTCCCTTCCAATGCATGTTTATAAGATTGAAAGCTTGAAATCTTATTCGGAAGGTTGGGTGACCCAAGTGTTGAAATCTTGACACGCCTGGGGCACGGTTTTATCTAACAATCTGTTTTGCAGGTGCTGTTAGTTATTTTCACTCACTTGCAGGTTGTGATGTGGAAGCTTTTGCAAAAAACAAATCCCCAGGGAGTCCAACCAGGGACAAATGTATGAAGGAATGACGAAGTGACGTTGAGGCGTACGACGATTCTTGATGATAATCAAGAAGACTCTTCAAAATCGGAGGATTGGAAAGTCTGTAGAATTCCCCGCAGAGTCCGATCAGGGACAAGCGATTGGAGAACGGAGAAACGAGGGACGTCCGATGACCTTTGAAATTAATCAAGAAGACTCTTCAAAGCCGGAAAATTGAAATTTCTGTATAAGTCTCAGGAGTACGCTTTCCGTCGAGCGTGGAGCGATTGGGAATACAAGATGATGGAGCAGAAAAGGTCCAGACGAGTCTGGGAATTCTCAAGAGTGGAAAGCTGATACGAGATCGGGAGGTGGATACCATGGTTCGACGAGTCGACGGGTGTTCTGTACCAACTGTTCTCATTTCCTCAGCTAAGTCCCCAAGCAGAGTTTAGAGGACCAACTCCCCTGCAGATCCAAGGTCTGTGACTTCCCTAGCCGAGTCAGGATGGTTGGTCCCCGGCAGGTAAAACGGTATTTCCTCAGCAGCCAGGCCTGAAGGTTGCTAATCCCCGAGTGGAGCGGGTTTCAATGAAATATATCTCCAGCAGTGTTCATCCTACCAGTGAATTGGATGAGTTTTCGTAGCGGACTGATATCTGCATCCCCAGCTGAGTTGATTCTACCTATGGATTGCATGGGTTGTCCCCAGCGGAGTGGCATTCGCTTTCCTAGCAGGGTCAGGATGGTTATCCCCAGCAGGTGTCAGATCGGTGTTTCCCCAGTCTCCAGGCCGGGAGGTTACTGTTTCCCAGCGGAGTTATCGGTGAGCATTTCCCCAGTGAAGTTGTTGGGTATCTGTAAGGGTTCCCCTGAAGCAGATTCGGGATTTATATCCCCAGCAAGTCAAAGACTGTTGTGCCCCCACAGAGTGTTGGTGGTGCTTATTCCCAGCAGTTTCCCGAGCGGATTGGGTGCAAAGGAGGTTCTTCCCCAGCAAGGGTTGCCTTATTCCCAGCAGCAGTGCTTATTCCCCAGCGGGGTGGAGATTGGAGTATTGACGAGTTCCTCAGTAGAGTGTCTCGTGCTCCTCAGCAGAATCCCTTGAGGGAGACGTTTTTATGCATTCATCATGAAAAAAATAGCATAGCATGTTGCATAGAAAAATAATAAATCGCGTAGCATTTCCATAATTATGGAGCATTACGCAGAAAAAGATCATGCATCATTGTTGCAAGCATAGAGCTAGTCTCAAGCCGTGGTTACCGTTTGAGAGGTGGTTGTGCCAGAAAGCGAAGATGTTACTCTGTGGAGTTTAGCATCATGACGTCAGATCAACAATGTTCCCCAGTAGTGCGATATTGGAGGAAATGTTTCCGTCGGACAGAGATGGAAATAAAATCAGAGGACGTTACGCGATCAGCGCGATTCAAGCCGTGGTTACCGCTTGAGGATTGGTTTTGCCGGACAGTGAAGACGATACTCCGAGGAGTTCAGCAGCGGGATTTTGGAGCAGCAGTATTTCCCAGTCATTGTTTAGTGTCTGGTCGAGCTTTCTTTGGTGTCAGTAAACATCATCATTCGATGACCAGTCAACGTCAAGTTATTTCCCAGTCATTGTTTAATGTCTGGTCGATCATTGTTTGATGCCTGTCAACATCATTGTTTGATGCCTGTAAACATCATTGTTTGATGCCTGCAAACATCATTGTTTGATGCCTGTAAACATCATTGTTTGATGCCTGTCAACATCATTGTTTGATGCCTGTAAACATCATTGTTTGATGTCTGTAAACATCATTGTTCGATGTCCTGTCAACATCATTGTTTGATGTCCTGTCAACATCATTGGTCGATGTCCTGTCAACATCCTTATTTGATGCCTGTCAACATCATTGTTTGATGCCTGTAAACATCATTGTTAGATGTCCTGTCAACATCATTGTTTGATGCCTGTAAACATCGAGTTTTCTCCCAGTCATTGTTTAATGTTTGGTCGAGTTTTCTTTGATGTCCTGTAAAACATCATCGTTCGATGTCCAGTAAACGTCGAGTTTCTTCCCAGTCATCAGTCAGTGTCTGGTTGAAGGTGTACCCTCTGATATGTCGCCATCAGAGTGGTGAGTGGTGTTGTTCCGGCGTTGCCAGCGGAATTATCACAAGGAAAGAAGATTTCGGGGTTCAAATGCAGTGATTGGGTATCATTGGCGCAGAAGAAATTTTCGGGGTTCAAGAAAAGCATAAAAAGAAAAGAGAATAATAATCCCGAGCGGATGAGTGGTGTTCAAGCCATGGTTATCCCTGCGTTACCATTTATTTTGGTATCCAGGTTGATGTTGCTGTTTCGGTGATCAAGCCGACTCTCTCCGTACCAGACGGATTTTTGTTTCGAGATTGTGTTCTTCGCCGATTCTGACAGGCGTTGTTAATTATTTTCCCATCAGAGTGCAAATTGTTCGTCTGTTCTTGGTATTCAATCACTCTTCATCCTGATCATCTGAAAGCCGAGGCTATTCATATCGACAGGTTCACAGTGGATTGAATAGGGGCAGCTGTAACACCTCAAAATTTGCCCTCCTCTCTTGGGACTAGCTTAACATATTGCATAACATTTTTAGGTCATTAGGCATTGCATATTGCATATCATGTGGTTACATTGTGCAAGTCATCCTCACAAGTCTTGATCAGGAGATGAAGAGGTCATGTGCATGCTGGGGTTTCATTGGACTGGTCATTAATCATCTGAGGATGTGGAGGTCCAAATTAGGGTTTTGTGATTCTCAAGGAGATTGGTCTTTATCTTGGTTGAAATGATTCATCATCATCATCATGGTTTGTCATCATCAAGTGTTGGAACACATTCCTTGAGATTAGGGTTTTGACCACTGGTCAACCCTAATCAGTTGCATTGGGCCAATCAGGGCATGGCAAGGAGATGGGGTCTATGATGGATATGGGGATCATCATGTGGTTTTACTGAGATTATTGAGGCTAGGGTTTCATCCTTGAGCCATTTCATCAGAGGATTGGTACTCAGTTTGATCTGTGCATTGCCAGATTCATCTATCAGTTGAAAAAGTCAACTATGGTCAACTGTGCTTGATTTTATGGATTTGGAGGTGGGAGAGAGTTGGATACACTTCATTCATGTTGAAATAAGTGTTATTTGACATGTCAAAGCTTAAGAATGGAGAAAATAAAGTCAGAACAAAAATTGCCAAAAATAGAAAGTGACTTGTAATGGAAGTTTCCAAAAATGGAAAGTTTTTGACCACAAAATTACGTGTCCAAGGAAGCTTCAAATGAAAATTTGTTCAACATGAAAGTTGTAGATCTTGTTCTCACCTTTCCAAAAAGTCCAAGAACTTGAAATTTCCATGTATGGTTGACAAGTTATGGTCCATTCAATTTCAAAAAAGACCTATAATCAAAGTGGCATAACTTTCACATGGAGTGTCCAAAATGAGTGATCTTTTTATGAGCAAACTCCATTTGACATGTACTTTCATGGTGCATAATTGAAATTCATCAAAAATGGTCAATGCAAAAGGTCATTTTTCAAGTGCACAATTAAAAATTCAAGGGCAAAATGGTCCAACTTGAGAAATAATGGGAATTTTGGAATGGGAGTTTTTGCAACACATCACATATGCCAATTAGAAATGGTTTGGATTGTCATAAGTGTTCAAGGTCCAATATTTGGCTAGGCCATTTTTGAACTATCATTTAAAATGCATTTTTTGGCATAACATATGGAAAATGAGAATGACAAAGCCAATCAACATGGAACCAAAGCCAACACATCACAAATGATATTTGGAAGATGTCTGAGCTGTCATACAGCTGTCATGAGGCCTAGGGTGAAATGTCATTTTTGCCCTTTCACTCAAATTGCACATGATGCTAATTATTTCATTTTTTGGTTAATTAGTGATTAGAAGGTGATTAAGCTGAAGTATATATCACTAATTATAACAGAATGCAAATCACAATCACAAATCACAAGAAACTCTAACTGATTTTCCCTCCAATTCTCCAAATTCATCAAGAAGCTTCAAGAACCAAATTCATTGGAACTTCCTCATTTCTTCACCAAGTCACGAAATTCTTCTTGCTGCCTCTTCCATGGATCATGATCTTGAACTGTTTTGACTAATCCATGCCAAAAACCTCACGAATCTCAACTGTTCATTCTTGGATCATCAATGGCGATTTGCAATTTCTTCCAATAGAAGCATCCTCGAGCTAACCTAACATCTCCAGTCAACTTCCTGAAGCTTCTCTGGCATCTGTTTTGGATCATTGCGCG
The DNA here is from genome assembly GCF_024323335.1 of Lathyrus oleraceus. Lineage (NCBI taxonomy): Eukaryota > Viridiplantae > Streptophyta > Magnoliopsida > Fabales > Fabaceae > Lathyrus > Lathyrus oleraceus. The sequence continues at coordinate 218,157,235 of NC_066585.1, forward strand.
CCAAGGCTTCAAGAATCATCACTGCCATTGCAAGGTACATAAAATTCGAATCTCTTCATTTCCTTAACTATGCTAGGGCTTGTGTAGTGCGTTCAACATAGAGTAGCATGATGCTCTTGGTTTTGATTATGATTAGCTGATGAATGAGATATTGTGATTTTAAGATTTGAATGCCAAACCTAAATCGCTCGATCCGGATTATACAGTTAGAATTAGGTGAAATTAGTTGCACATTCTTGATCCTCATGCTTAGACCTTTCCAATGACTATAGGCTTGTGAGTTTTTGTTGAAATTTGATGTTCATGCGTTCTTAGCATTTTCTGGAAAAATGATGATGATGATGTTGATTTTCTGGAAAAAAGGCTCGTTTGATCCGTTTACTTGCAATGCCAGTTTGAAAATGTGTTTGGCGCCACTGTTGGCCAATCACAACATTTCCTTTCCGCGCCTGAAACGGCGCCGTTTTGGCCGGTTTCAGTTTATTTTCAAAAATGCCACTCCAGCTTTGATTAAATATTAATTCTATTTTCTTTTTCATTTCTTTTTTCATTTTGTGCCATGATCTTCAAAAATGCATATCTCATTCAAAAATCATCCAATTTGAGTGCAATTTTTTGCATTATTCTCATGAGAATGTGTAGAATTTAATGATATTTTTTGTGGAATTTTTGTATGTATGGAAAAATAATGAGCCTAGGGTTTGTAGAATGTGTCACAATTTTGTACACTTTGCCATATCTATCATGAAATGCTCATACTTGTAAGGAAATGAATGAAAATTTTTGTGCTCATTCTGGACACATTGATGGTGATTTCCATGTGTAGTTTGTAATTTTTGGATACTTGATGATTGAGATATGATTTTTTGAATCTAGGTGTGACAATTTGTGTCACACCTAGCTAGGTCAACTTCATGAATTTATTTGCATGACCTAGGATTGTCTGATTGAGTTGAAATTTTGCATGAATGATCCTTGATATGTTAAGATGACATGTGAATTTTTCTGGATTTTTCTATGGCCTTTTCCATTTGATTGATATTTTTCTTCTCTGTTGGTTCATTGTGCAACCTTGTGTGACACATGTTTGTATATCCTTTGTGAAATTCTCATATGGTTTTGGATGAATGTGAAATTTGGTATGCTGGTTATAGACACATTGTAGGACATCATGCTTTTGGTCCCATTCATTTCTTAATTGTTCTCACTGTTTTATGAATTTTTAAAGTGAATGCATATGTTGGTGCTATGAATTGGCTTGAATAATTGTGTCTGGACTTTTTGATTTTCATTGACCTACTTTCTTTTGTCCAATTGAGCTGAAAATTGACATGCTACTTGTTGATTGTGTCATGTTTAGGTGTGAATTATTTGAGGATTTTTGGAATTGTTTTGGTATGCCTTTGATTGAAGTCATTCTGTTTGGACTTTTGGTGTTGTATTTGACCTAGTTTATGGTATATTGTGCATGAATTGATATTGGTGAATGATATGAGCATGAGACCAATTGCATTTGCTTTCTATTTGTTTGAATGTGATTTTGGATTGGTTTTGCTTGCTGTTTAGATTTTTTTTTATCCCTTTGGACCCTAGGCTTGGCCTAGTGGTCTAGTTTCTCACATTTGGTGTGGATTTTCAGGTTGAAACGCAAAAAGGCTTAAGGGAAAAAGTGCAAGTTGCAAATTGAATTTGTTTGATGTTATCCACTAACATGACTTTGTTTTGTAGGGTTTGATGCTTGAGCTTGAGCTTATGGCTTGCACTTGTGTGCATTAACTTGTGTTGACTGTACAGATTAACATTTGCTGTTTACTGTTTGTCTGTCTGAGTACTGATGATACTTGATTAATTTCAGGTACATTTAGTCGCTTACAGTTCTTTAAGAACTTGCTTGCTGCTGCTTGGTTTTTTAACCAGCTGAGGTAGAATCTCTATACTTCATGTAGTCTGGAAGACCTGGCCTGTTACCTGGCTAGGCAACTGTCTGAAGTCCTCCTTAAGAGGCGATGATTGTGTTTGCTTACTTTTGTGCCAAGCAGGTAAAGACCTCTATGAGGCAATTGGTGGATCAAAGGGATATGCAATCTATCCCCCACTATTCTGTTGAGTCGTCCCTCTGCTCACACGGCTGTGTGTTGATGCATTGGGACACAAACCCAAGATCTTGTGCTGTTGCACAATCGAGTCAGAGTCTTTAAGCGTAGAAGGGTCCCTCCATTCTGGACCCACGCTCCTTTGTCTGAAGCTCTCCCTGGTCAGGGATAAGAGCTGTGAAGTCTAATCTTCACTCACCTTTCATCTGCTTCACCTTAGCCTCGCAATGGCAAGGTTAAGAGCGAACACTACCCATGTACAGATGACTTGCTTCGGCAGTCAAACCCATTGTTTGAGCCCACTTGACTGGTTATAGTGTGTGCTTTGTGAATATTTGTTTGCTCTGTTTGCTTGTATGCTTGTATGCTTGCTTTCTTCCTGGATAGGATTAGCTTGCAGTTGTGCAAGTAGGTAGAAACCTCAACGTAGGGCAATGATGCATGACAACACTAGGCTCGAGTACAGCTCCCTGGTAGTGTGTCTTCCCTTGGTTTCTGGCTAGATTTTCTTTCCCTTTCAGGGGAACTACATCGCCCTGATCCTCGTTCCAGACGAGGTATGTAGGCAGGAGGTCGTGCGAGACCTCTCCGGGCACTTTTTTTTCTTTTTGTGTGTGTGCTTGACAGTTATAGGCTCGAGTTCCCGACTCCCTATCAACTTGTTTGGTTGTTGTGTGCTTGGAAGCTGATGTAAGTCCATTGAGTGGCCTTCGGGTTCCAGTGTGTGTGTGTTTGGTTCGGATGCCGACGTAAGTCCAGTGATTGGCGGTCGGGCTCCACGTTTGCCGTTTTGTGCGTGTTTTGGTTCGGATGCTGATGTAAGTCCAGGGATTGGCATTCAGGCTCCAAGTTTGCCTGTGTTTGTGTTTGTTTGTTTGGCGTGCGTGAGCCGAACTACGGCAGCTCTGATTCTCGTTCCAGACGAGATACGTAGGCATAGGATGCGACGTCCTATCGAGCTCTCTTCTTCTTAACCCCACCTGTGTTGTCTTAGCGTGTGTGTATGATGTTTGTCTGTTTATTTTAGCAACCTATTCTTTCTTTTAGAACGTGGAACCCGTCGAGTACGACGGACGTGAGGGGTGCTAATACCTTCCCCTTGCGTAACCGACTCCCTTACCCTTTCTCTTTGGTCGCGAGACCATGCTTTTTCCAGGTTTCTCTGAGCGTTTCCTTTCCCTATTTCGGGATAAATAACGCGCAGTGGCGGCTCTGTGTTGTTTTTGTTTTAGCCCGCCGGTTGTTTTTTTTCGCGGATGCGACACAAGGCCATCATGGAAGTGAAAACTCCATTAACTAAGAAGGAATTGCATTCGCTGCTAGGAAAGATCAACTTTCTAAGGAGGTTCATCTCAAACTTAAGTGGCAAGACTTAAGCCTTCTTACCTCTACTTCGACTCAAGAAGGAAGGTTTTGCATGAGGGCAAGCACAACAAGAGGCTTTCAAAAAGATCAAAGGCTATCTTGTTCATCCTCCAATTCTGATGTCTCCTTGTAGGAATAGAAGTATGAGATTGTACATATCTGCATCTGATATGACTTTAGGGAGCATGTTGGCTCAAGAGGATGAAAATGGCATCGAAAGAGCCATTTACTACCTTAGTAGAGTCTTAAATGATGCAGAAACTAGATATAACACATTCGAAAAGTTATGTCTATGTCTATATTTCTCATGTACAAAATTGAAGCATTATATAAAGCTAATTGATGTTTACGTTTCGTCTCACTTAGACATTATTAAACATATGTTATCAGAACTAATCTTACATAGTCGAATCAGTAAATGGGCATTGGCCTTAACTGAGTATTATTTAACTTACATGCTTTTAAAGGCTGTTAAGGGACAAGTGGTAGCAGACTCTATAATCGACCACTCTATAGTCAAAAACTCCCTAAACTATCTGGAGCTTGAACCCTGGAAATTATACTTTGATGGTTCTAGTCATAAAGATGGGATGCGTGTGAGAGTATTGATTATTTCTCCTAACAAAATTCCAATAAAATTCAAGTATAAGGTCGAAGGCCTTTGTTTAAACAACCGGGCTAAATATGAGACTTTGATATCCGGACTTGAGATCTTGTTGTAATTGGGGGTAACTCGAGTCGAAATAATGGGTGACTCAGAGTTAGTCATAAAACAAATTACAAAAGAGTATAAATGTGTTAAAGAAAATCTTATAATGTATTTTGTGATGGCCAATAGACTATTACGAATGTTCGAAATGATAAGCATTCGACTCATACCTCTACTTGAGAACCAATAGGCCAATGACTTGGCTCAAATTGCTTATGGATATAAGATTTCAAAAGAAAAATTGCAAAATGTAATCCAAGTCAGATGAAGAGCCGTGTCAACCAAGTTATCCCCAACAGATTTATGTTGTACCCCAAAATTTACCCTCTTCTTTTCAACCCTAATTGGCTTATGTTTTATCATCATATACATTTATGCATGTCATTGGTTCTATGGTTATAGAATCAAGGTGTCTCTCTTTTGGCCTTCTTCAAGCTTTAGAAGAGAGAGAGAAAGGTGACAATCAATGCAAGGAGGGTGGGATATCCTTAACTTTATGATTACTCAAGCTACAAGGGTTTCTTATTCCCTAATACATCTCAAATGGTCCATTATTTCATCATTTGAATGAGAATTGCAAGAGAATGGAAGTTGATCACACTCTCCTATCTTTTGATCCTTGAGCTAGAAGTGTTGATTATTTTAGTGTATGGTATACCCATGGCATTTTTTTTGAATCATCTTCATCATACAATTATACAAGACATCTTTGTTCAAAATTTTCTCCACTTCCCCTAAAAGAATCAGGATTTTGAAGTTGTGCACTCATCTCCTATCTTTTTGGACTGAAATTAGGGTTTATGATAAAATCAATTTATTTCTTATTTTTTGAGCAATACTTGATTCCATGATATTATATGTGTCCCTAAGTATCTATGTGTGGAAAATTGGCCATCAATTTTAATCAGAAGAAGTTCAATTACTCAGATGATCACAAATTTGATTCAATCGAGAGAAAAGTCAACTAACCAGATTAAAAAGTCAACTCTTGCTTTTTTGGTCAAAATTGTGTTCTACAAGTCAAATATGGTCTATGGTTGATATTTGAGCAAGAAAAATCAAGAGATTCATAAAAAATCAAGGATTATGAAAAGTTGCCAAAATTGGAAATTAGGGTTTTGAAGAAAGGTTACTATTTTGGGCAAGTTTACAACTAATTGCAGCCAACTTCATCGCCATTTTCACCTAGAGTCATGTTTCTTTTCAAAACTAATTAAACATGAAAGTTATAGATCACATTCCCTTCTTCATTTTAGCTTCCGAAAGTTTCTCATTTGATGGCTTAATTAGCAAGTTATAGAGTTGCAAAGTTGGGTCCTCAAGATTGCCAAATGACCTATAATTTACATGCATGCATGCAGTTTCAAGTTGTTGCTTTCGTGGACATTTTTAATGGACTTCTAGGACTTATCTCAATTTTCCTCCAAAATTAAACTTGTTCATCTCCCTTTCCGCTTTCCAAAAAGCCCAAGTTTGCTTCATTTGGTCAAGAAACCATGGAGATGTGATAGCTTGAACATGGTTGATCTTTAATTTCCATTACCATGAATGCTATTGGTCTTATGCATTTTTTCACCATTTTCTTGCAGGATGGCCAACATCACACACATGCCACACCTCTTCCTTGCCTTTTATGACCAAACTACACACATTTTTCATGCATGCACACCATGCATTAAATTGTCCAAATGAGGAAATGTTTCCTTTGTTCATTCCTTTTCCACCCAGTCTCTCCCAAGGTCCACATGCTGCTTCTTTTCCACCTTCTTTCAGCTTCCAAAATGATACCAAAACTCACCACAGGGCAATCCAAAACCCAACACACAAGTCTCATGTTCACTCACTCTCATTTTCCCCAAAATTGGAATAACAACTTTGTGGCATGTACTGACCCTTATGCCCTCACTCAGAGCTTATATAAAACCCACCCTCACTCTCTAAACCTAAGGGGACACGTTGGAAGGAGGCAAAACAGATCTGAAACATCACTCACTCTCATTCATTTTTCTCCATTTTGAAGCTCCCTTTTGAGCATTTATTTTGCTCACCCTTGTCCATCATCTTCCTCAAAGAATCAAAGGTGCAGTGGACACTCTCCACTAGGTAAGTTCTCTTCACCTTATTCTTCTTCATGCTTATCTAGTTAACCATGTTTAGGATCATGCATATGCATTTGGAAGATCTACTCTTGGGTAGATCATGGAGCTAGGCTCACATATTTGTTTACAAATTTGAATGATTTTGTTTAAACATGTTTAGACCCGTGTGTTCTTGCCCATATTTCTCCATGTTCCCTTATTAATTTGTGAAAACTGAAGGTGCCATGTTGTTCTACTAATTGCATACTACAATTTTGATTCAAGTTTTGTTCGATTTGGTGGAGAAATGAGAGAGAGATTTGAGGTAGAAGTGCATGTTAGGATCGGGTTTAGGGTTTTTTAGGCATTGCTGAGGTTGAAGACGAGTAGGTGTCAGCGTGTGATTGGTTGTGTTGGTTTTTGTCCTTTTGTGTTCAAAATATTTGTGACCGATTGATAAATGTTCCACATGAAAACGTGACATTCATCCATTTTATTTTATTTTTCATTTTCTGATTATTGTTTGTACTGGGCCGCGTGCAACTTTGTTTTCCCCACCCCCTTTATTTTGGCCCATTTTCATTACAACTGGCTGTCTCTTATTAAATTTGCTAGCATGCACTCCCTGTTTCTTTTTATTTAATATTTTGTTTCTTTTCCTTTTATATTTATTTAAATACTTAGTTTTATCCAAAAATCCCAAAACAAATCATGAATGATATTTTGCATGTTATTTAATTTTCCATATTTTTTAATTTCATTTTTCATTTATTTTAATATTTATTTTAATATTTATAATTAAATGTGTTTAATTGACCTAGTTTTAAATGTTAGGGTTTAATTCTTGATCTTCCCTTTGTGATTTTGATCCAATTTTTTGTACACATGTAGAAACATGTATATAGGTCCTTTGAGTACTCATTTTATGTTTTGGTTATCAACTTTGAATCATATATGAACCTATTTTTGAAGTTTGCTTTGTGTGATCATTTATTTTTGCATTGCACAAATATTTGGATTGTTTGAACATCTTTTACCCATGATTTTAAACACATATTTAGGAAACCTCGAGCTTCTGGCTTCACCTTTCCATGTCTAATTTTTAATAATTTTTCCATGTTTCTAACTATTCTCTTTCATTATTCAAAGTATGCTTGTTTCTTGTGACACATTTGCACCTAGTTTTTTTGTTTGGGTATGAACTTGTGCAACCATATGTGATCTCTTTCCCATTCTTTCTTGACCTATTCATCATCATTTTGGGAGTCCTAAATTCACTCATGTGGACCATTTTAGGTATCTCTAATTGATGCTTCTTTGTTTGGTTGTCTTGAGTAATATTTCTTTGCTTGTGAGATCATGGTTTGGATCTTGTCTTATGCATTCCAACTTGAGTTCTTTTGGGTCCAAATGGATTTGTTTCTTCTTGTTTTTATTCTGACTTCCTTGGTCTTGGTATCTTTGTACTTTTCTCTTATGATTCTTTTAATCGTATTCCATTGCCACTTCATCATGAAGACACATTAAGAGCTACATTTTTCTTTTCTTGACCTAGTTTTGAGTTAGGATCCATCTTTGTGTTGAATTATGTTGTTCTAATTCATTTCTTCATGTCTTAAATTCATTTTGCATTGCTCATTTGCTTTGATTGGGAAAAAGACTCCTTATTTGGATGATGTCCACCTTTTGACTTGCTAGTTGTACATGGACTTTGAGTTTGTTTGTTTGTTGATGCCTCTTGAAGCTTGGAGTTTGTGTTTGATGCTTTTAAGATAAAATTGTTATTGTACCATGACCTATAAGCACCCCTTTTTTGATATTTGTTTATCTTGTTGAATTTTGATAAAGGATTCCTTTTCTAGGATGATATGTTTACTTGTTTATCAAGTTACTTGACTTTGATGTGTGTGTGAAGTTTGGATAACTTCCCTTGTTGCTCTTGAACATCATCTTGAGTTAAATTATTGCACAAGTCATACGTCCCTTGAAGTTATGTGTATGCTTTCATTGTTTGATTACTACTTATTTAAGCTCCTTTGAACTTGTGTGTTTGTTTGCCTATCTTTTGGCCTATCTTTGAGCATAACTTGTGTGATTCATTCATGATGCTTCAGTGAATTGTATATGGTTTGATACCATATTCCTTTAATTCTTACTTCATCTATACTTTCTTGAAGTTCATTAGCCTTTAGGAGCATGACTAGAGCTTGATTTTGATCATTACTTATCTCAATCTTTGAGTGTGCTTTGATATGATGCCTTTGTGATGTCTTGAGTTTCTTATGTGTATTCACACCATGTCTATGCTTTTGATCTCATTCATTTTTATGTACTTTTCCATGTCTAATTTTTCATACCCTTGTATTCATTTCCCTTTACAATTTTGAATGATGCTTGTGTACTTTGATGCTTGTACCTTGTATGCATAACCCTTAGGAGCTAGACAACATGTATTTGTGTTTATTTTAATGTGATGTTCTTCCCGTTTTGGTTTGGTAACTTGTTGCTTGCTTTAGTAATTTCCTCAACTTGTTTGAGCTTTGTCTCCCTCTTTCATGACTAGTTTGAGTGAGTAGTTGCTATTTGTTGACATGTGACCTTTTGGTGATAATTTGTGATTTCTTAAAGCATTTTTTGACTTGAGAATTCACCTTTTATCTCTTGCCTGCTCGTTTTGATTTCATCTTCTCTTCCATGACTTGATATGGATTATTTATCTTTATCTGTTCTTCCATGACTTGATATGGTATTGATTTTCTTTTCTTCCGTGATTTGATATGGATTGTTTATCTTTTATCTGTTCTTCCATGACTTGATATGGTATTGCTTTTCTTTTATTCCATGACTTGATATGGATTGTTTATCTTTTATCTGTTCTTCCATGACTTGATATGGTATTGCTTTTCTTTTCTCCCATGACTTGATATGCATTGCTATTACTTTATCTTTCTTCCATGACTTGGTATGGATTGCCATTGCTTCATTTCTTATTCCATGACTTGATATGGATTACTTTGCCTTTTGATTCTTTTATCTTTTCTTCCATGACTTGATATGGTATTGTGTTGTTTATTATTCCATGACTTGATATGAATTGTCTTCTTCTTTTATCTTTTTTCCTTGTGTGGATAACATGTTCCCATAGGATTTCTTTGGCTCATTCTTGGTTAAGATTGAACTAAAGTAGACTTTAGATTTGTTAACCAACCTGTAGCGGTGTATTCGTCACTTTATGATTTATTGGCTAAATCAAAAGCAAAGCATACAAAGATAGAGTCGCCACCGCACTTTTATTTATCCAAAGGAATGGCAAAAAAGCGAACAAAAGCCTAAGAAGTTTTACACATAGAAAACTAATGAAAGGTCAGAGATCTGGGTAAGGGGGTAATTATGCAAAGGGAAGGTGTTAGGCACCCAAAGCATCCTAGGTACTCCTAGGGAACCCTTTTCACAAATGGTTGCAAAAGATATTGTTTATGAAAATATTTATTGTACAAACATTGATTGGGAGGATGAGAAAAGAATATACAATTTTTATTATTTTTGTGTTTGAACGGATGAACCCGTTGCCTACGTACCTTTCCATGGAAGGTAAGGATCAAAACACCGTAGTTCGGCTAAAAGATTTCCAAGAAGTAAGTGGATTGATTTTAAACAAAAGCCCTAAGGTCTTTCATTATCCACGGGAGAAAACTCAACCTATACAACCACAAGTCCACCATGTGAGAAAAGCTTCAACTTGCTAGTGAGGGACCATGCCCTATAATAAGCAAGGAAGTCTTACAATTCAATCACTAAGGACAAAAGGTGAGATTCACATCAACCACTAAGATAATTGAGATCTATGGCTAATGTATGAAAACTTATCAAGAAAGTGGACTTGAGCCACAAAACAATTGAATGAGTGAAATTAACCAATTAGAATTATTCACAAAAAGATGGTCAAAGTATGATTAGAATTCAATTCAAAAGAAGTATTATGAAAATGCAGTTTGAAAAATCAAAGGCTTAAGGCCTAGGTTTCTAATTTGAAAAGAAGTGAAAATGTTTGCACAAAGTTTTCTGGTTTTGAGTTAACATGCAAATGGAGGTTTAGAGAACAAAAAGGGTGAAGGTTAAGGGATGTAAAACTTCTTAGATGTTCACCTCTTGAGATCATATGTAGATGATCCAAGTGATTCCTTTGGAAAAGGCAACACATGAGTAACAAATAAACAACATAAATGGATACCGGATGCCAATCAATGGACTTACACCAATCTCACAAACAAAAAGAAACATGGATACCAGATGCCAATCAATGGACTTACACCAATCTCACAAAACAAAACAAACAAATGCCATAAGCAAAAGGAAACAAGTTGCCAATAAATGGTCTTACACTTGACTCCAAGGAAATGGGATGCCAATAAATGGTCTTAGTCCCAACTCCTACCAGATCACAGGAAACAACTGCCAATAACTGGACTTACAATTGACTCCTCAATGGACAAAACACAACAAGGAAAAAGGTAACCAATCTATGGACTTACACCTGACTCCACAACAAATGATCATAGGAAACAGATAACCAATTAATGGCCTTACATCTGACTCCTCACATAAACAAACATGCTATGAAAAGCAAAAAGCAAGCACATAGAATGATGCAAGTAGATATGCAAAAGCAAACATGAAAGATGCACAGTTAAGCAATCAAGCAATCAGTTAGCACACACTATACACAATCAAGAGGCTCAATCAAGGTTAGGCTTTTAGAAACAAGCCAACTGGAATGGGGTGTTTTGAGCTCTTAACCCTAACATTGAGAGTTAGGGTGAAGCAGATGAAATGGAGATGAGGGGTGTGCCTCATAACTCTTATCCCTGGCCTGGGAGAGCTTTAATCAATAGAAAGTGTGGGAGTTCAGAATGTAGGAACTCTTCTCCACAAATGATTGACTCTATAAGATCTTGGGTTCTTATTCACAATGCATCTACACATGGTGTGAGCAAAGTGAATGACACAACTGAATAGCAGGGGATGGATTAGACATCCCTTTTATCTGCCAATTGCCTCTTAAGAGGACTTTACCTGCTTGGAACAAAATTAAACAAACAAAAACATGGCCTCTTAAGGAGGGCTTCAGACAGGTGCCTGCCAATAACAGCAGGTCTTCCAGACTACATGAAGATTAGGGATTATACCTAAGTGGTATGCCAACCACAAGCAAAGCAAAGCAAAGTTCAAATGAACTTAAAGCAACTTAGGTACCTGTGGAAACAACTAAACAAATCAGTACAATACTCAGACAAACAGTCAATAGTCAATAACAAACAGACAATCCCAATGTACAAAGCATAAGCCATAAGGCAAACTCAAGTGAGTTATCATCAACCTACAAAATAGCAAATGTTAGCAATCAAAAGCAAATATCAACATCCAAATGATGAAGCATCATCAACCATGGAACTTGGATGCTTAAACCTGAAATTCAAAGCTCACATGTAAGCAACAAACCATTAGGTCAAAGCCTAGGGTCAAAGGTGAAGAAAAAATTCAAAACAGGAGCTGAAATTCAACACAATGCAACTTCAAACACATATTAACATGTCCTAAAAAGGCTCACATCAAAATCAATCATCAAAAGTATTTCATGATCAAAAGAAGTCAAAGGCAATTTCAAGGCTCATATATGGACATCATGAATGAAAATTCCAAATCAAAACAGAAATGATTCAAATAATTCTGGAAAAATTCATGAACATTCAACACATTCAACATGTTCAACATACAAGAAATCAGAAGCATCCAAGATCATTTGGCATGGAAATTAAATTGCACAAGTAAGAACAACCAAATGTGTGACACAAATTGTCACACCATGTTAACACAAGCATAAAACAGAAATGGTAAATGAGAAAAATACCAAACCAAGCCTAAAACATCCATCAATATGCCTAGAATCAGCATGTAAAATTTCAAGTCCATTGGATTTAAAACAAGCATTTCATGATAGAAAGAGTAAGGCAATGTCACAAATGCACATGTGTTCAATCAACCTAGAGCAAATAAAATTCCAGCCAGGCACAACTTGCAATCTCATCATCATTAAAAACTAGACAAAACAAGGATCGTTTTGTAAAAAATTGGGGATTAATTGATGCATTTTTCGATTAGTTATGATTTTTCTAAGTTGATGGAAAAAATAAAAATCAAATGAAGCATGGCATATGGAAAATGGAGGGAAAGACAAAAAATATGAAGAACATTTGAATATTTGCACCAGCCAGGAATCGAAGTATGTTAACATTCAAACAGTGGCGCGCGCTGAGGCAAAACGACCTCGTTTCCTAAAACCCTAAGCCTGCGTAAATTTGGACGGTTCAAACCGACGCTATTTGCCAAAACCGACGCTATTTTTCCAGAAACCGTCACAATGCATGCATCTTCATCTTCTTCATGATGAAGATGATGAAGGTTCATCACCAAATTCCAGAAATTTCCAGAAACGTTCAGAATTCAAAAAAAATTACATCATCATGCAGCATTTTCAATGGTGAGCATAGATCAACTAACATCTAAACACAAATCATCAAGAACAAAGAGAATCGAGCAAAATCATTTTTGGATGCAAAACTTCAATCACTCATAACTTTCTCAATAATGCACCAATTCACACGATTTTTCTACCAGAATCATCAGCAAACCTAGATCTACAAGAATATGTACATGAATTTCAAGATTAAGAGGTTCGAAAATTGACCTCTTGAAGAACATAATCTTGAAACTGCACGATCCTCAGCTCCAAATGATCCAAATCCACTCTATGATGCTTGTGATGATGTTTGATGAAGAAAAGGAAGCTTGAACACGTGTAGATCTAGCTTAATCTTGAATTTCCATTTTCAACTTCATGAGCTTGCTATGCACACTTCTTGCACGAGTTCAACAAACCAGCACTTGATCTACACTAAATCAAAGCTAGGGAACAAGAATATGAAGTAAAATTGCAATGCTATTTGAAGAAAATTTGAATTATGAATGGAAGAAAATTTTGGAGGGAGAGAGAATTTTGGATCTAGAAATGTGAATTGTGATTAACCTCCCCCAAATTCTGTTATGATTAGAGTATTTATATCCTTTCCTAATCACCTTGCTAATCCATGTTTAGTTTGGTTAAGTGAAATAAGGTGTTTTGCAAAATTTTGAAAATGGATGGTGCATGGGATAATTACACGTGAACAGTACCATTCCTTTGATCATTTTCACTTAAAATCCTTTTTTAAACTCAATGGCAATGGTAGAAAGTCCATACAATGCACCATTTTTAAATTTTGCAATTTCCCTCCAAAAAAGGCATGGATATGCAAGTGATCATGTGATGAGATTTTATGTAATGTGATGCTTGTTTTGAAATTAGAGGTCAAGAGAAGAATATTGCAAAAAGAACCACTCAATTTGGAGCCTTGGATCAAAAGATATGGCCATTTGAAGTTCCATGCACATTCGGCAATGATTTGATCATATCTCCTCAACCATTCATCAGATGTTCATGATCTTAGACTTTTTAAAAATGCGAGAGAGAGATCTTCAACTTTCATGTTGGACAAAATTTCATTTGAAACTTCTTTGATGTTGGAAAGTTGAGTTGAAGTTAGATCAAAAACTTCCCATTTTTGGAAAGTTGAAATTATAGGTCACTTTCCATTTTTGGAAACTTTTGACTTGACTTCAAATTCTTCAACCTTGATCTTTGAAATGATGAATAAGCATGATTTGGACATGAATGGGATGAAGAAACTCAATTTCCACACTCAAAACCCACAGTTGACTTTTCAGTTGACTGCATTGGCCCTTAGATGACCTGAAATTATTCTGATGAATTTGGGGCCTTTGCCACTTGGGAACTTGCTCCAAAATGAACCCATAGTTCACATAATTATCACATGATCCATATCTCAATGGAAACTTCATCTCTTGCACATAAGATTTACTTGAACTGCCTTGACTATTGATTGCTTAAGCTGCAAGTAACAAAGGTTAATGACATATTTTTGTACATTTTTGGTTAGTGATTAAAAGAAAAGCAATGACATACAAATGCAAGCAATGCTTGGTGATCAAGAACCACTCTCAAAGGGATCCCATCCACAGGGAAGGAAGCAAGGTGTCCTTGAGGCAATGCAATGAAATGATATGATGCCATGAGGGATCTTAGGGACAAAATTGGGGTCTTACACAAGCATTAGAACATTAGATAGTCCCCTTGATCCTTAATCATAAGTTAATCTTTGCATGCTAACTTAAGCAGTTGTTTCCCTTTTATCCTAACTTTAAGACCACTATTGCATGCCAACAGTAGGGTTATCTTTAGAATTCCCTTAGATTTTCCATTTTCTTTTTTGCATTCATTCTAAAACAAAAACCTTTTCTCAATCAAAACCAAAAACATTCTAATATTACTTGAACTCTTTCAATAATAAGAGGGAAGTACTCAGATACCTCTTACTTTGGGTGGACCATTTGATGTATTCTTTCAACAAAATACTCAACCAATCAAACTTCTTTTGCCGCTTAGCTTTTCTTATGAAAATGTTCAATAAGGATGGTTACCCATAAAAATCACCGACAAACCAATTTTTTTGAGAAGAACTACGGTGCTCTGATTCTTTCAAGATACGTAGGCATTGGGTTACAAAGCCTAAGTGCTTTAAGCCAATAATAGAATACTTAGAAAATCCAACAATGTATGCTGAACGAAAAGTCAGGTATCGCGCTTTAAGTTATATTCTTATAGGGAACAAACTATTTAAAGAGATGCCTGAAGGAGTCTTACTCAAACGCCTTAGTGAATCTGAGGCATACTTCAATCTCTCTAGTGTCCATAGTAGGGCGTGTGAGGCACATCAGGTAGGCCACAAGATGAAATGGTTGTTGTTTCGACAAGGGATGTATTGACCTACCATGCTTAAGGATTGTATTGAGTTCGCTAAAGGGTGCCAAGAGTGCCAGATACATGCAGAATACAACATGTCCCTGCAAGCAAACTACACTCAATTGTGAAGCTTTGGCCCTTTAGAGGTTGGGTGTTAGATCTAGTTGGATAAATTCGACCAACATCATCTAAGAGTCAAAGGTACATTCTAGTGGGTATATATTATTTCACTAAATGGATTG
Organism: Lathyrus oleraceus; assembly: GCF_024323335.1. Lineage (NCBI taxonomy): Eukaryota > Viridiplantae > Streptophyta > Magnoliopsida > Fabales > Fabaceae > Lathyrus > Lathyrus oleraceus. The sequence continues at coordinate 218,172,639 of NC_066585.1, forward strand.
AAGTTATACCTTTGGTGAATGCTGATCAAGAGGCAGTGATCGAATTCATCCAAAGGTATATCATTTATAGGTTTGGAATCCAAGAAACTATTACAACTAATTAAGGATCAATTTTCACTGGTCGAAGGTTCAGGAGTTTGCGAAAGAAGTGAGGTTCAAGCTATTGACATCTACACCTTATTATGCTCAGGCAAATGGTCAAGTCGAAGCAACAAATAAGGTAGTTATTGGATTGACTAAGAAACACGTGGGGAAAAGGCCAAGGAATTGGCATAAGACATTGAATCAAATTTTATGGGCATGTCGAACCTCCCTTAAAGAGGCTACGAATACTTCGCCTTTTCAACTGACATATGGTCACGACATAGTATTACTAGTCGAAATCTATCTTTAATCAATAAGGGTATAAAGGAAAAATGTGATCCCATCTGAATCTTATTGGAGCGTGATGCTTAACGAGTTGGTTGACTTAGACGAAGAAAGGTTAAAAGCCCTAGAGTTATTAAAGAGGCAGAAAAAGAGAGTAGAGAAAGCATACAATAAAAGGGTGAAACTTAAAATGTTTTTGCTTGAAGACTTAGTTTGGAAAGTAATCATACCCATGGATCGAAAGGATAGAGAATTGGGTAAATGGTCCGCTAAGTGGGAAAGCCCTTTTCAAATTATCCAAGTCTTTTCTAATGGCACATACGAGATCGAAGAATTAAATGAAGAACGAAGAGTCCTAAGAGTAAACGGGAAATATTTGAAAAACTATAGGCTTGTGCTTCAGGAAGTAAAAATAATGACATAATAAATCATACACAATAATCGAAGCCAAAATGGAAAGTCGAAATAGATTATTGCCAAGATGGATGTCATTACACAAATGCCACAAAGGGATTAAAGGTCAACAATTACAACGAAGCTAAAAGGGAAGAGAAACCTTCATCTTGTGATACTTCGACTTTTGAAGTCTCAAGTGCCGTTCATAAACATATTTGTTTGAAATAAGGCTGTCAATTTCATTTTCCAGTTTTTGAGCCCTTTCAACATGATGCATGCCAACTTGGATTTCCTTGGCCAGTTCATCTTGATCAAGTTTTTGGAGTTGATCTTTGCGCTCCTTGGCCTTGGTAATCTTGGCTTGCAATTCCTTTATCTGTTGCTCCCAAGCTTCAATGTTTTTGTTACAAGCTTCGACCTCCCTTTTGTTCTGCTCAGATCCCCTCTCCAATTCTGCAACTTTTGTAGTAGATTGGTGACGATGTCTAATTCGGATTCTTGGGTCTTTGATTTGTTTTGGAATTTGGTCGAAGCTTCCCTTATACGATTAAGTTATGCAACAACTTGATCGATCAACAACCTTAGATCCATGATGACATCTGCCACTGCTGGGGAAGTGTTTAAGATGTTAACTTGTTTCAGGAGATTTTATCCCAAAGCAAGCGGTAGTGTCTTTCTCCAAGAGCTGGAACAGGTCAATGTCGAAGGCTTTTTCTTTGATTTTGAGGAGAAATTCATCACCAGATTTACTTGTAGATCGGCCACCTGACATTGTGGAAGTACTAGGGCTTTTCTTAGTCGAGCTATCCCTTGCACTAATAATGGCCTTCAGGTATTCCACTGGTTTTCTCTTTTTCAGCGCTTCGAGCTCTTCTGGAGAGAGGGAAGCAATGTTTCCGGTTGAATGCGCTATGGTCCTTTTTGCAGCATCGGAAGTTGGTTTGGTCTTGGGCATCTCTTTGTTTTGCTCATTCTCTGGTTCATTATCTAGTTCCTCATCTTCATCTTCATCTTCAACAGGCTCAGTGTGATGGTTGGATATAAAACGATCCTCTTCTTCGTCATCAGGACCATCGATGCCTAGGTTTGCAATCGTTGAAGAGACATATTTAGATATGTCTTCGACAACGTCGCTAACATTCTGCATCTCCTCATGCATTTCCCCTTTAACATAGGCATTTTTCTCTTCTTCATCCCCATGCTCATAATCACTAGTACGGTCCTTTTGCATTTCTTCAATATGCTTGTCCATTTCATCTGTAGACTCTTTTGTCGAGTCTCTGGGAGACATGGGATGATAAGAGGGAGTGCTGGTGGGGTGATAAGAGGGAGTGTTGGTAGGATGACAAGAAGGATCACTACTGCTTACTGGTATTATTTGTTTGATGATTGGTTTCTTTGTGCTATCTGCGACCCCCTGGAAAAGACAAAATCAAACATGGATGAGTCGAAAACCAAGAGAAGCAATTAATAACTTGAGAAATTAAGGTAAAGTTTTTGTTTACCTTAGGAACTTCAGCCTTGGGGCTGGAATTGTCGCTTTCAAGTTTCTCTGGAGTCCTTTTTGATTGTGGCTCAGGGTCAGTGGAAGGTACCCTTGGGGTAGAAGTTCTCTTTGCTGGGACCTTTGCAACCTTTATTTTTGGGTGAGAAAGAGCATCAGAGGTCTTTACTTTCTTCTTTTTCTTCTTCGCTGGCTTTGTGGTATCCGGTGAGAGATCACTATCGTTTGAATCGTTTATTTGAACTCGGGGTTCCTTTTGCTTTCGTTTTTTGGGTGTTGGTGGTGGTTTCCGACTTGCCTGAAAGAAAAGACATCTCAAAACAATAAGAAGGCATGAAGGAAATATATATAAAAGAAAAAAATAATAACAATATATGAAGTGTACATTTGTTGTTATTATTTTGTTGGTGTTTCCTCCATCTTTCTCTTTGACAACATCTTTGTTCGTGGAAGTAGCTTTCTTGGCAGGTATTTTCACGGCTGAAATAAAACCAAGACGATTATCACAAATAAGAGAAAATAAAGGAATTGAGAAATGAAGTCGAAAAACCTCCCATTCCACACCTTCATATATTGGGGACTCTATGCGAACATGTTCTATGCCAATATGAAGACGTCCTTTGAAACTGTCCAGAGTATGCTTAATCGGAACCACCCGCTGGGCACGTTTTTGTGATTCTTGTTGAAGAATTTTTAAAAATCTCCACAGACGAACCAGTCTTGAAACGGAGGGCTAAAATCCACTCCGAACTCAGCGTTGGGAAGTCGAGGAAATTTTGAGGGGTACATGTTAAAAGCTAGTTCGTACTGTTGTTCAGGTTTAACGAACGAAGGCAGTTTTAAATCCTCCACTTTCTTTGAAAATTCCTCTTTTAGAGTAATTGCTTCTTCATAGATGGTTCGACTAAGATCATCAAGTCTATAGGCTATTTCAAGGTACTTTTGGAATGTTTGGATTTCTTTGATGTGAGTTGAAATACCTTTCTTGGCTTTGTCCTGCATAAAGGTGAAAGCTTCGGTCAGATGTTGAGTAAAAGTAGGAACATCGAAGACTTCTTAAGTATAACAATTTCTCCACCAAGTATCAAACTCTTGGCTGTAGAGAGCGTATGGTTTGATGCAACAAGAGTGAATTGTGTTTTTCTAGAGTATCAAGTTATAAACTTGTCACTTTGGGCTTCTACGTGTATCATGTTATAGAGGACGATGAAGTTCTTTTTGGCAAAGAGTAGCTTTGGCATGATTTGAATGAGTAAAATTATCGAGAGACAAGGTTGGGTTGGTAGCTCAAGAGGGTGAATTGGTTCCTCGATTGCCTGAGCCTGGTCACCAGTAGCCTGGGGGTGAGAAATGCCTCCCAGATGGCAAGGGATTCCGCTTCTTGGTCTTTCGATGGAGCATGGACCTTTCTTGTGAACCACTCAGGGCCATGCGTCCTGTGGGCGAAGGGGGCCATGGATGGGGTAAAGTTATATCGTTTGGAGAAATCATTACATAGCTAGTTAAGGTTTATTGCAGATTCATTCCTTCGTCACTGGGAGTCAGCAAAGCAAGGCGCATCCCTTCAACCATCCTATTTTTAATCTCTTCAGCCTCTGCATCTATGGGATTTCTAACTGGTAGAGATGCTTCGAAGGTAGAATTCAACCATAGTTGCAGCAACCAGAAAGGACCAGAAAGTAGCAGGTTTCCTTTAGGTTGAATATTCTTGAGAGTTGTGACGCCTTCCCCTAGGGACTCATAGAGGCTAACCAAAATCATTTCGTTGAGACAAAGGTTATGTCGAGCATGAAGTTGGTTCACAATAGTCAGGAATTTCTTCGCTACTTGAAGAGATTTAAAGCAAAAGATGCAACGAGACAACTGGAGGGCGAGGAAGGAAATGTGTTCTTGATCAGACACTTCAACAGATTTTTTATCATGGAAATATGCTATATAAGTGGTAAAAGCGGCTTTGGTAGTGTCAAAAAAGATGGTATCCTTAGCCATAAGGTTTGGGTTGTAAGTTTCCCAAGTCAGTTTGAGCCCAGTAATGGCACCAATATCGAAAAGTGTGGGTATCATCATACCACATGGAAAATGAAAATTATTTTGGGTGCGATTCCAAAAATACAGAGAAGAAACTAACACAAATTATAAATACCCAGGTCCAACCTTCGACAATTGAATCATGTCGAAGATACTCATGTCTTTCTAGACTTGGGATTTCTTGTTTTTTATATTTTTTAACCAACCTAGATAGTTTGAGGGGTTTAAATAAAGGACACGATTGAAATACCCTAAAACCATTATTCATATAGTCTAGGTCAATGGGTTTTTCTATCGAAGGCGTACTTTGATGATCATGACATCATAGCAGATGGAAAGCTTGTGGCATCGAAAGAGACTTTCAAAAAATGTCTTTTTCTCCGTTTGGTCGAAAACGACATTTTTTGGGGGCAATTTGTTAGCTGAGATTTTCGACGTCAAGGTTGGATTTAGTATGATGGAAAAAAGAAATATTTTGTTTGTTTCAACTTCGACAGAAAGAAGGAAATGTTGTCGAAGAGGGAGATCCTATCGAAGAGATCTTTTGTATACGAGGGAGATGCTGGTTTTAAAACTTAGAAATATTTATGGGTTTAGACTGTAATTTCGACAGAAGCAATACTGATGCTGCCTTCGACGAAAGATTTTGAATTTTAATAAGGATGATAATTGTCTTTTGTCCCTATCCATTTATCTGAGAAGGACGCGTGTAAGCTACGGCAAAATGAAGACATGCAAGCAAAACGTGTCGTTTTTTGGAGGAAAAACCGTTGATAGCAGTTATTTTCGACTTAGTATAAATAGGGGTCTTAGTGTATAGAATTCCCATGTGTTCAATCATTATACAAATACTCACAAATTACTCTAAGTATCTAAGTGTATCTGAGAAACGAGATTGTTGAGAATGTACGTATGAATCACCATCTTTTCATTTTAATTGAAATTGTTCACAGTTTATCCATTATTCCTTCTTATTGCAATTTAATTTGAAGTTATTTTATTGTAATTCCTTTACACATTCTGCATTCTAGTTTTAAAACTTTAAACAACATTCTCAAATCATGAGCATTTTCGAAGTGTTCATAGATTTTCAAATATATTTTAACAAGAGCACATGTCCTAGGATTCACTAGTTGATCCGATAAAGTAAACCATTTTTTTGGAGACCAGATATTGTTACTAATTTTTACTGTAAACGGATCCTAAATCCATAAACAAAATTCATCTAAAAACACAAACAACACGTATATCGAAACCCTAAACCCCGTGACACCTTAATCCCGATTCATTGATTACTCACCTGATTACATGAGCTTGGTAAAAATTACTAGAACGGAAACGTAAATCGAGCATAAAACAAGCAGAAAAATCAAGAAAATCTACCAAAAATGTATTCTGGCGAAGCTCCTCCCCCTCCGACGCGACGATGCGATTTCTGGCGAGTGACAAGTAACTCTTTTTCCTCCTTTTCGTACTTTGCTCTTTATCTTTACTTCTCTTCTTCTACTTAATCTTTCTTCTTTGTGTGTGGTGTTGTGAGTGAGAAATGGTGACAGGGGTTGATAGTTTATCTATTTTAGAGCTTCAATGTGAAGCTCTAGATAGTTTTAGGGAGTGTAATCAGGGAGGGTAATTAGCAGAGAGTGTGGGATTCAGGTGAGTGGAGGAAGGAAATTCGTGAATCGGCATATGCAGAAGTTTTGTTATTGCTGTAACATTGAAATTTTACTACTGTAATTTGAAATGTCCATGAGTAATTCCACTCTCAATTTTGTGACTAATCTAATTAGTTAATTTAAACTAATTAAATTTGCTCAAATAACCCTGCTCATTTTATCTTCAAACGACATAAATATTTACTTGTCTTTTATTCCAATTTGATAAAAAAAATTGCAAGAATGAATTGGTCCATAATGACTCCTTTTTGTTGTGTTTCAGATTAGGCCTCAAATCATATGCGTGGAGCTGGCTTGAAGGCTTTGGCATGAAACAGGAGCATGTCTATGATATTATGGAGGCTTGAATCATTTGAACACCAAACTCAAAACCTTGTAGTATTAGACGGCAAAAATTTGGTTGTATTGTTCATGAGCTTATTGTAATTTTGGATTCAATGTGAAATTTATAATAGCAAGCTTGTACAATTGGCAACTTTGATCATGCTATGTTTAGCACTCTTGTACTTTATTTAAAGTTGAAATGAAATTAAAGCACTTGTGAGTTCAAATTAACTTTGCAATTATTTAATATTCTTGAAACAAATGCACGAGTGGATGAATACATGAATCAAAACACCAAAAACACCAGGGTATGTGATGAATGTGATTTGAAATATAGTCATGAACCATGGAGAACGTAGGTGCATGAATTGGTGAATGATCCTTGCTTGATAACTTCACTTATTTAAAATTAAACTCATAATTTTAAACTAAAAAAAACCAAAACTTTGAGTCAATGTGAATATAATGAGACGAAGACATGAACGGGATAATGAAATGTTTGGAATTGAATGCATAATCAGATGAGTAAGTCAAACTTTTGACTTTTCTTCTTTTGATTCCTATGTACATAGATTGTTTTGAAATTTGACTGATGAATGCATATGACACCTAATGATCAAATGAAATGGTCATAATATATTGATGCATATGAACTAGATGTTGTTAATAGGTAAAAAATTATTGGGAGAAAATTTAGGATATGACAACCGCCTCAAAGGAGCCTGCACGACTGAAAAATCTACTCTCAAAATTTAGGATATGAGATATTCAAAACAAAAAACTCATGCGATAATCAAGCATCAGTCCACATTGCATCTAATTAGGTTTTCCATGAATAGGCAAAGCACATAGAAATAGACCGTCATTATGTAAGGGACAAAATACTATCGGGAGAAATCAACACAAATTTCGTAAAATTCGAAGACCAATTAGCTGATATGTTTACAAAGTTTCTTAGGGATTCTCGAGTGGATTACATTTGTAACAAGCTCGAATCATATGAAATATATGATCTACCTTGAAAGGGAGTGTTAAAAATATTATATATAAAATAGTCCCACATCGACTATAATATGTAATTAGTTGTAATCTCTCTCTCACACACATACTTCAAGAGAATTAATGCAATCGGATAGAACAAAATGATATGATATGAAATGAATTGATATTCTATTGTTTGAATAATTTAAAATCAGATGAAACATAGGATATAATAAAGTGATATGGATGATAGAATATGAATAATATGTATTATTGGGAAGAATAATATACTAAAATATGTTACTTTACTGTAATTAATCTGGGGAGGATAACCTCATGCAGGAGCAGTTACAGAATGTAAAACATCTATACAATACACAATAACTGTATTAATTATAACCTCTAGGATTTGAGAGCCTCGTCTCTCATAAACGACTTTCTCATTATTTATTCTACTACTTTTATATTATATATATATATATATATATATATATATATATATAATATATATATATAATATATATATATATATATATATATATATATATATATATATATATATATATTATATATATATATGTATATATATATATATATATATATATATCTATTATATATATATATTATATATATATATATTATATATAAATTGGATCTAATTTATTGGGCCTTTGGGCTACGCCTAACATACACATTAATAATACTCTCCTCCAAAAGGTGAAAAGTGAAAATCAGGAAATTGTTGGTTGATGATCTCAAAAACTTGCCATGTTGCTTCAAATTTTGGTAAGTCTTTCCATTGAATGAGCACCTCCACCATGTTGGCAGCATTAGCAGGGACAACCATGAGAACTTGAGGTTTCACTTGATGCTCTAAATCTTCTAACAGCACAAATGGTAATGGTTGAGGATTTGCGATTGGTGTGACAACTTTCTTCAACAAAGAGAAATGAAAGACCGAATGAATCTTACTTTCAGCAAGAATGTCAAATTGATAGGATACAAAACCGATGAGCTTTTAATTTGATAAGGGCCATAAAAACGAGGAATAGGCTTTTCATTGATCTTCTTGCCAAGGATTTGAGTCGATAAGGATGCAAATTGAGATAAACCCAATCCCCAACAACGAATGATACATCTCTCCGGTGTTTATTGGCTTGAGTTTTCATCTGATTCTGGCTTTGGCCAAGTTGGAATGAAGATCATGCATAATCATGTCGCGTTCTTGAGTCGAAATGTTAAGTTCCTCCACTGCTAAAGGAATAGTGGTGGATCACGACCGTATAAATCTTTGAAAGGAGTGGTTTTGGTTTAATTGTTGTAATTGGAATAAAACCAAAATTCTGTCCAACCTAGCCCCTTAAACCATTGTCGCAAAAATTCTTGGCCATTGAATCCTGCATTTTCGTGTCTGTAAGATGTCGGAAAAACTCCCCCACGAGAAGTACTAAGTTGCTGGTTTTGTTTTAGATGTCCCAGTTGTGGCAGCAATAAATATTGTTTTATGGTTGAGTGCCTTATTGTTAGAGTCCCAAGTAACAATGCGGTTAGAAGGACAACTCTTTGTCATGATACTCTTTCACCGAGCCTATTTATTTAAGACTGTGGAGCATTTCATAGGGACTTTGTAACATTGACGACGGTTGAAACTGTTTTATCAAACTAGCCTTGAAATCATCCCAAGATGGTGAGGGGGAACAAAATTTCCAATATTGATACCAACTGAGTGCTTTTCCTTCCACTGCTATCATGACAACCTGTACCTTTTCCTACTCAGTTACACCCCTTAAATCTTGTAATATGGTGCTGTATAGTACTCACTTCGTTCCTTTTTAAGTGTCATTTTTTGACTTTTTACATTTACTAAGAAATCTAATCATTGTTGTTACTTTTCACACAATGATTCTTCTTTTACCTATAATACCCTTAATTATTCATTTTACTTTTTCTTTTTGTAATAATTATCTAGGGGTAATTTTGACAAAAGAACAATTAATACTACATTGAACTTAGCAAGTGACAATTAAAAAGAAACATATTTTTCTCAAGAAAGTGTCATTTATAAAGGAACGGAGGGAGTATAAGACAGCTAATTCTTGTCCTTTTGGTGTATGGTTTGAAAGCCAGCTAATTGAAGAGTTTCAATGAGTACTATAGAAGAATTTTAGAAGTCAGCCAAATCTTGTTAAGACTAAGCATCAATGCCTTCAATATAGGATTATAGGGTTGTCTGATTTTTCTCCTTTTTTTAGGTTGGAGGAAGCGGAGAGGATTGAGGCAGTTGGGATATAACAAACTTTTCATTTCAAATTTTATTGAATATGTGATTGCACATGTTCCTAAACAGAGAGGAAATTATAATTGTCTAGAGTTAAATGCTTTCATTCTATTAATTGGCTACTTATGTAGCGTTCTTATTGTTGTGTTGTATGGCAGACATTCAATGAGATACAAAAGCTTCTTAGCAAGACTAATGGCAAAGTTGTTGGTGGTTTAATGACTTCTTAGCAAGTCCACTAGCCTATAATAACAATCTTTAGCTATGTCCCGTCATAGTCATAGTCAGGTGGATATTTTTGAGTACTTTTGATTCATTTAAAATTCTTATAAAGTGTATGTCTGGATTGTGTGCAACGAGTGGTTGTATTCTATCCATATGCATAATATGTCATTCATGACGTTTGCATGTCAACCTTTTCTCATTGACCATACCGACAAGAGTCTAGTTGTATAATTCACCTATCTTCAAAATAACTGGTCCGCATCTCCTTCATTACTCAGTTTCGAACATCATCATCATCATGAACCATAAAACTGGTGGGGTTAAAATATACTTCCTCCCCTTCCTAGGTGGAGGTCATCAGATCCCGATGATAGACACAGCAAGAATGTTTGCAAAACATGGAGTCACATCAACCATCCTAACCACACCTTCCAACGCAGCACAATTCCAAAACTCAATCACCCGCGACCAAAAATCAAATCTTCCTATCACCATCTACACTCTCACCACTCCTCAAAACACCCTATTACCTGACATAGACATGTCTGCCGGTCCCATGACCGATACCTCGCTTCTCCTCGAACCTGTGAAACAGTTACTCCTCCAACAAAGACCCCATTGTATAGTTGTTGACATGTTTCATCGTTGGGCTGGTGACATCATTGGCGAACTCAAACTCCCAATGATTGTTTTCAACGGGAGCGGGTGTTTCCCTCGCTGTGTCGGTGCAAATATGAGAAAACATGTTGCGTTTGAGAATCTGAGTTCTGACTCAGAATCTTTCATTGTCCCTGGTCTTCCTGATAGAGTTGAGATGACAGGGTCTCAAGTTCCGAGTTTCATGAGAAACCAATCTGGGTTGTCTGATTGGATGGCGCAAATAGAGGAAAAAAGCTTAGGTATTGTTATCAATAGCTTCTATGATTTGGAACCAGTTTATGCTGATTACCTAAGAAATGAATTGGGAAAGAAAACATGGCTTGTAGGATCTGTTTCTCTCTGCAACAGAAGCATAGAAGATATGAAAGAGAGGGGGAAACAACCCACTATTGATGAACAAAGTTGCTTGAATTGGTTGAATTCTAAGAAACCCAGTTCAGTTCTTTATATTAGTTTCGGGAGCGTAGTTTGCTTACCGATGAAACAGCTCAAGGAAATTGCTTATGGTCTTGAGGCTTCTGATCAACCATTCATTTGGGTGGTTGGGAAGATTCTCAAGTCATCTAAAAGTGATAGTGAAAATTGGGTTCTTGATGAATTTGAAAAGAGAATGAAGGAAATGGATAAAGGTTTGATTTTGAGAGGTTGGGCTCCTCAGCTTTTGATATTGGAGCATGATGCAGTTGGTGGGTTTATGACTCATTGTGGTTGGAACTCAACTTTAGAAGGTGTGTGTGCTGGTGTGCCTCTGATAACATGGCCACTTTCGGCTGAACAATTTATCAATGAGAAGTTGGTAACCGATGTGTTGAGGATTGGGGTTCAAGTGGGTAGCAGAGAGTGGGGGTCTTGGGAGGAAGAGAGGAAAGAGTTGGTGGGAAGAGAGAAGGTGGAGTTTGCAGTGAAGAAGTTGATGGTGGAGAGTGAAGAGGTAGAAGAAATGAGAAGGAGAGTTAAAAGTATTGCTGAGAAGGCAAAAAGAGCCGTTGAAGAAGGTGGAAGTTCTTATGGTGATATTGATGCCTTGATTCAGGAACTTAAAAACTTGCAGAATGGCAAGGATGTTTAGGTTGTTAGAAAATGCAAGAAAAGTGTTTTTAACACCCTAATTTTTAAATGATTGGAATGATATAATTGAGTGATGTATGCTTAGTAGTATAAAACTATTTTAAATGATCAGTGTATAATTATTAAATTTTTATAATTAAATTAAATGTTATGGGATTGAGAGATTCTGTAATTCTACTCTGCCTAGCTTTATTCTATAGATGAAATGGAAGGAAATTTTCCTGCCTTGCCCTACTACTGAAAACATATGCCCAATATACTCCATATTGAAAAATATTTCCCAGTCTACCCCATTTTTAGTTGGGCCTCGTCACTTGATTTGACGAGGGGGTGGTAACTTTTTTTTGGCGTGTAGCCTCGTCACTTGAAGTGACGAGGTGTTAAAGGAATTTTTTTTTTGTTTTTATTTTAAATAGTATATTAAATAGGATTAATAATTAATATAATTGTTTTTTAAATATTAAATCTATATTAAATTAATATAATTGATTTAATTAAAAATAATAATAACTTTTTTATAAAAAAATATTTAAAATAAATAGTAAATAATTATATTTGAAAAAATAATAATTATATTGAAAAAATATTTAAAATAAATAGTAAATAATTATATTTGATAATAAAAAAATTGTGAGACAAAGGACTCATTGCAAAAAATATTTAAAATAAATAGTAAATAATTATATTTGATTATATTAATTACTATTTATTTAAATATTTTTTTATAAAAAAGTTATTATTATTTTTAATTAAATCAATTATATTAATTTAATATAAATTTAATATTTAAAAAACAATTATATTAATTATTATTACCATTTAATATACTATTTAAAATAAAAACAAAAAAAAATTTCCTTTAACACCTCATCACTCGTCACTTCAAGTGACGAGGCCACACGCCAAAATTTTTTTTACCAGCCCCTCGTCAAACCAAGTGACGAGGCCCAACTAAAAAGGGGGGCAGACTGGGAAATATTTTTCAAAAAGGGGCATATTAGAAATTGTTATTCAAAAATAGGGTATTTGAGGCAAAAACTCGAAATGGAAATTAACTAGTGACTTTTTGTAGAAAATGTGAGTGAGTGAGTGAGAAGAGACAGAATGAAATGAAAAAACATGATGAGAAGAAAGAGGAAGAAAAAGATAGTGCTACAGATTGAAGAGACATGAGGATAAGAAGAGAAAAAAACGTGGTGGTTGAGAAGAGAGAAAAATTGAAGACAGAAAGAGAATGAGAGAAGAAAATGTGACTATGTGAGTGATTAAGAAGAGAGAGAGAAAAGAGAAGTGGTGCAAATATAAAATTTGAAGGGTGCAAAGTGCATATATTCTTAAAAGTTAGGGTAATATTTAAAATTTGAGGCAGTACTGCAGCTGCACCCCTGGGTCCTATGTGGGTCCATCCCTAACGGTACAAGACTCGGGCTTTGACATGTTTGAATCTTGGTAAACATAATAACTTCATAAAATATTTAATCCTTCCGGTCTCATAAACAAATATCATATTTAAGTTGTATACGGTTTTTAAGAAAATATTAAATGTACTAGTATTGATTTTAATAATGAATTTAATATTATTTATTAAAATATTCTTATTAATTATATTTAATAAAATTGTTGAATAAAATAAAAGTTAATTAATAGAGATATAGTAGGGGAAAAGAATAATAAATGTTATATTGATATGATAAAATGACAGTAAAAAAAGATGTAATGTTAACTTGTGTCCTATAGATATAAGTTAAGAAAGTCATTTATAGAAAATTTGTATTGAAAAAAACAATTAAAAAAATAATTTTATATTTTTATTAAAATCAATATATAATTTCCAAGATAATATTTTTTCATTAGATTCTTAATTTATATCCATAGGGCACAAGTTGGCATTACCTAAATTTTTTGCAAATGAGACATTTTTTTAAGAGAAAGAGAGAATACCATTTAATCTATGACAAATTAGACTCCAATTGATTGGTCACCTTTAAATTCTGTTTAACCTATCTAAGACATCTAAAAATTTAAGGTTTTGTCTATATTGATGAAATCATATGGAGTGGAATGGTATGAGATAAAATAAATTTATTTTTTATTATTTGGAATATTTATAATTGAAAGAAGTGGAGTGGAATAAACTAATATGTATTAATTTTATTCTTTCACTTACCATCATGTTTCTTTCTTTTTAATTTGAGATGAACGAATAATTTGTTTTGTTCCATTTTAAAATTTTGAAATAATAAAATGAAATCACTATAAGAAAAAATGTGTCTAACCATGTCATACAGTGAAGTGAAAATCAAATGGTAAAAAAATGGAGTTGTGACATGAATATCACGTGGCTACATGGTTTTATTATTAAAAAATTGACACTGCTGCATGTATATGTTGAGACGTGTTAATCATGTCGCAACTTTAAAAATAAAATAAAAAAGTGAAAAAAGTAAAAAAAAAATTTAAACAAAATGTTGTGACGTGGTAATCACGTCGCAACTTTAAAAGTAAAATAGAAAAAGTAAAAGAAATCAGGCATGCACGGATTAGCAGAGGGATATTTGAAAAATTGAAAAATTTAGTTTTAACGGGAAAATCACGTCGTAACTTAAAATTCAAAAACTAAAAAAAACCTAAAGAAGGGACGCTGACTTGATGGAGGACGTTTAACTAACACATTTATTTTACTGTTGGAAAGTTGCGACATGGATTTCATTTCGCAAGGATGCGACGTGAAATTGATGTCGCTGAATTGGCTATGTAAATTTATTATGTAGGATAATTTTTATTTAGTAGAATATTATTAAAATAAATATATAGTTATTAATATATTTAAACATAATTAAAAAAATAGAATTTAAGTTTTTCATAATATACTATTTTGTTTATATATTATTTTTCTAAAAATAGAATATTATTTTTCATAATATATTATTAAAATATATTATTTTTTATAATATATTAATTTCATAATATATTATATTATATTTTAAATAAATATAATAAAAACATAATATATGTTTATAATATATTATTTTTTGTAATATATAATTTGTTATATTATATTTTTTATTTTAATAAAAATCTAATCTAATATATTCTTATTTTTATCCTTATGATAGATAATCAAATATATAAAAACAAAATATTTATTAAAAATATAATATATTATATATGTATATTTAAAACAAAATAAAATAAAATATAGTTATATTTTATATATATTAAAAGAATATGTTAATTAAAAAAATGGTGTGAAATAGTTTGTTTTAAACATAACAATTTTTTTCAAAAAAAAGAATATATGGTTATTAATTATATATATTATATGTTTATTATATATTAGTTATATATTTTTAAAAATAGAACATAGTAGTTATTTATTAAAAAAAATATTATTATTTGTTTATTAAATGTGTTGTTAAAACCAAAACAAAATATTTATGTTTATCTTAAAGTTTATAAAAAACAAAATAGTATGAAATTTATTTGTAATTATATATATATATATATTAAGTTATTTAGTTGTAGTTGTATGAAAAGTAGTTTCTAGTTAGTATTAGTTTATGTTTAATTTATCAAATTTTTTGAAATTGGTTGATATATTAAAATCACATTTGTAATTAAAAAGGCAATGATTGTATAGATGTGTAGTATGAAATATTATCGGTACTATCGTAGTTGGATGTACGATAGGTTGTATCCAGAAAGACGCTGACTTAAATCATATTTTGAAGTAGGAGTTAAAAGGTTTAAAAAACGAAAAACAAATTATTATTTATTTTGTATTTATTTATATCTAAAATTTTTATTATTAATTTTAGTATATATTAAAACGTAAAACAATAATTATAGTTGTGAAATGAAAATCACTTCACAACTTTTTGAAGTGATATTCACTTCACAACTTTGCCACGTGAAAAATACGTCGCAAGTCACTGTCACCTTCCCTGCTTCTCTAAATTAGAACAAATAAAACTTTGTGAAGTGATCTTCACTTCACAACTTTGCCACGTGAAAATCACATCGCAAATCACTGTTGCCTTATCTGTCATCTCTACTACTCTAAATTACAGCAGATAAAGCTGAAAAACGTGTTATGAAGTGATTTTCACATGGCAAAGTTGCGACGTGATATTCACGTGGCAATAAAGTTGTCATCCGTGCTCCTGCCGCGTGAAAGTTCACGTCGCTAAAAACGTGTTGTGAAGTGATTTTTCACGTTGTGTCGTGAATATCACATGGCTACAAACAATTTTTTTGTAGTGAATCTCCATTCCACTCTGCTTCATTCAACTTCCGCTACCAATGTGAGAATCTCTTTAGTTAGTCAGTGATATGCAAGCACATCTATGAAATGATACTTTAAAGTTAAATAATACTTTAAAGTTAAATACTATAAGCAACATTAGTATACCCTGTTATTTTAAAAATGAGCTCGTGGACTGTGTGGTGTACCAAGTTGTAATGTTTATGTATTTTGGTTTGTCATGAACAAGTATTTTAATATTTTGGTGTTTTCGTTTGTCATGAACAAATTTGTAACTGTCATGATCAAGTTTATGAAATGTCAATGATATTTTGTGTCCTGAAATTTCACGGTTATACACTACATGTTTATCGTACAAATTATAAATTGTATTACATTGTATTGTGAACATTACAGGACTGTCATAAACATACAAACATTACATTCAGACCTATTATTTTGTTTAAGGTTTAAACTTGTTAAGTGTAACATTACATGTCTGTCATAAATGTGAAACTTGCTCAACTTAACATTGCACATTACTGTTAACAACAACAATTGTGTTAAACTTGTAACATTACCTTTTATTCAACAATAACAATTGTATTAAACTTGTCACATTACCTTTTATTCAACAACAACAATTGTGTTAAACTTGTCACATTACCTTTCATTCAACTTAACATAATAAAATACGTTACAATACACATACTCTTAACTTAACATTTCATTCAACTTAACATAATCAATTACATTGCATTGCATTCCACATACCATTAACATAACATTACATTGCACACAAAAACTTAGCATAATCAACCTTACATAAACAACCTAACATAATCAACCTAATTAACTTAACCTAATCAACTAATTAATTAGATTTGATACAACTAATTCAATTAACAACATTAATGTCATTCCCATGGTAAATTGGTTCGTCATCTTTAAGAACTTGATCTTCAAATTCAGTTGATCCTCTCTGATAATGGATTCATTCAACTTGACATTTTTTTTGTTTAATTTTTGGTGGATTAAAGATATTACTTCTTTACCTCGATGAGACATTTCTTCATCATACTAGACGAAGTGACTATACCTCTTATATCCCTAATTTTAGAAATAGAGAAGAAAAATGAGGAATTTTCTAGAAATCATAAAATAACATTGTTCATGGATATTACAAATCAAACTAATACCTTGTATATCCCACAGTTAAAAAAATGACGACCTGAATTCAAATCCGTCTAAGCCGTCATCAATGGAGATAGAAGACCACACTTGCATTCAGCATGATTGGAGCGAGAAACAGTATGATTGCTTGATGTTGAATATTGGGACATGATTGAGGCGTTGGATCGGAAAGATAACAACAATTTCTTGAGATTTTTTGAGGATGGAGAAGACTAGCTACAAAATCTAGGATTTTCTGGGTGCAAATGGGGATGAACAACAAAATATAAGGTTTTCTAGTGTTTTATAATTGCATGAATTAATTTAATAAGTTTTTAATTTAAAATATTTAATTTAAACAAGGTTTTAAATGAGGTGGCCGTTTTTTTTCTTTTTAAGTTGGGTCAATATTTCATTTTCCACGTAATAACCGAACATACAACATAATCAAATCTGAATTGGGGACAAAAAAACTCAAGAATATTTATAAGGGACTTAAAACCTGATTTGTTTTAAAGGGTGATTAAAAGGTTAGAAAAAATAATAAAGGATGACTAAAACTGCATTTAAACTTATAGTCCTATGTGGGTCCACCCCTGGCTATACAAAACTCGAAATTTGACATGTTTAAACCGTGGTAAAAATGACTTTATAAAATATTTGTTACCGTTTAAACTATGATAATTAAACTCCTAATTGATTTGCCCCCTTTAAATTGTGTTTAATCTATACAAGACATCTATAAATTTAAGATTTTGTTTGAATTAATGAAATTAGATATAACATAACGGTATGAGATGAAATAAATTGATATTTCATTATTTAGATAGTTTAAAATCAGATGAAAGAGGGCATAAAGAAATAATATGTATTAATTCCATTCTTTCACTTACCATCATATTTCTTCCTTCCCATCCGATTTGAGATGAACGAAGAATTATTTTATTCTATCTTAAAATTTTTAAATAATAAAATAAAATTTTCATTCTACTCCGATTAATGAGTTATATATTTATGATACTTTAAAATTAAATAATATAAACAACATTAATATACCCTTGCTATTTTAAAAATGAGCTCGTGGACCGCGTGGTGTACAAACCTCACCCATGCATGCTACACCATAGCTAAGATAAAAAACCTTATAAAAAATAATAATATATTAATAGCCCATGCAAAACGCGACTTCAAGACTTTAGCTAACATTAATCTTTATATATAAACAACAAAACTTCACAAAGTTTTCATCATTTCATTTCCCTCTCATTACCAAAAACACAAATTCACCATGGCTAACAAGAATCAAGATCTTCATATAATCTTCTTCCCCTTTCTAGCCAACGGTCACATCATACCATGTATAGACCTTGCAAGAGTCTTCTCTTCAAGAGGACTCAAAGTCACCATAGTCACAACTCATCTCAACGTGCCTCTAATTTCAAGAACCATTGGAAAAGCCAAAATCAACATCACAACCATCAAGTTCCCTTCACCCGAAGAAACCGGTTTGCCCGAAGGTTGCGAAAATTCCGAATCGGCATTAGCACCAGACAAGTTCATCAAGTTCATGAAATCCACTTTGCTTCTAAGGGAGCCACTTGAACAGGTTTTGGAACAAGAACAACCAGATTGTTTAGTTGCTGACATGTTTTTTCCTTGGTCTACTGATTCCGCAGCAAAATTCAATATTCCTAGGATCGTGTTTCATGGTTTAGGTTTCTTTCCTCTATGTGTTTTGGCTTGTACAAGACAATACAAACCTCAAGATAAAGTCTCTTCTTACACAGAACCGTTCCTTGTTCCTAATCTTCCCGGAGAGATCACGCTGACGAAGATGCAGTTACCGCAACTTCCTCAGCATGATAAAGTCTTTACTAAATTATTAGAAGAGTCTAATGAATCGGAGTTGAAAAGCTATGGTGTTATTGCTAACAGCTTCTATGAACTCGAACCGGTTTATGCTGATCATTACAGAAACGAGCTTGGAAGAAAGGCTTGGCATTTAGGACCAGTTTCTTTATGCAACAGAGACAGTGAAGAAAAAGCTTCTAGAGGAAGAGAACCATCTATCGATGAACACGAGTGTTTAAAATGGCTTCAATCAAAAGAACCTAACTCAGTTGTTTATGTTTGTTTCGGAAGCATGACGATTTTCAGCGACGCGCAACTTAAGGAAATTGCAATGGGTCTTGAAGCTTCTGAAGTTCCATTCATATGGGTTGTGAAGAAAGGTGGTAAAACTCAAAAACCCGAAGGCGAAGAACCGGAATGGCTACCAGAAGGTTTTGAGGAGAGAATTGAAGGTAGTGGTAAAGGGCTAATCATAAGAGGTTGGGCACCACAAGTGATGATTTTGGACCATGAATCAGTTGGAGGGTTTGTGACACATTGTGGTTGGAACTCAACATTGGAAGGAGTGAGTGCAGGGTTACCTATGGTGACATGGCCTATGTATGGAGAACAGTTTTACAATGCAAAGTTTTTGAGTGATATAGTTAAGATTGGTGTTGGTGTTGGGGTGCAAACATGGATTGGAATGGGAGGTGGTGAGCCTGTGAAGAAAGATGTTGTAGAGAAAGCAGTGAAGAGGATCATGGTTGGAGATGAAGCAGAGGAAATGAGAAATAGAGCAAAGGAATTTGGGAAGATGGCTAGAAGAGCTGTGGAGGTTGGTGGATCTTCTTACAATGATTTTAACTCTTTGATTGAGGATTTGAGATCGCATGCACAATAATGTCAATGTATGCAAGTAGAATATTAATTCTCTTCATGTAGTAGTTACGTTTATTTGTTTGTTCATCATGTTGTGTGCTTCAAGTTAATCTCATATTCATCTTATCATCAATAAATTTTGAATAAACACTCGTTAAAATGCATTTGGATCTCCTCCCAAACATATTAGATTTTGAACCCTTCAAGAATTAGCAATAAGTTGAAAAGCCGCGGTGACGGTGGATCAAGGCTTCGGGTACGGTGGAATGGAGGAATTTTTATTGTTAGCACTCCAATGCTTAAGTTGGTATGTGAAAAACAAGAGTGAAATGAAATTCAATTTGAAACTTGTTATCTCAGTTTGCGGAAAGCTGTTGGATGCCCTTGCTGTTGATATTCTTTGTGATCACCAAGATGATAACTCTCGTGCTCTAAAAAGATTCTAGAAGAAGTGGGGTACCCTCGCGATGGTCAGACGAGGTGGATATGGTCGGTCTAAAACAATTGTCCTCCAAACTCTTGTTTATGCATAGCAGGGTGAGGGCTCGTTGGCTTAGCCTCGGATGTCGACCACTCCCTTAATAACTTTTGGACGGTCGAAGGGGAAACATTTCAGAAATATGAAAAATGACTATAGCAAAGATATCTGGAAGAGATATAGGAGAAAAAAATGAACGGTAGAGGTGAAGGGCTTCAATAATATGAAACATCCCAAAAAATCGTCCCAATCCAGAGTGAAAGGGTCGAACCATTGGTAGACCGAATTAAAGAAATTTATTTAAAAATTGTAAACAATATCCTAACTATATGAGATTTTAGATATCACCCGCTAATCATTTTTTAAATGAACTTAACTCCTCAATTAAAACATTCAATTGAGAGTAAGAAGATTCACCTTCTTCCACAACTTTCTTTGCATTTTGTGCAATCACTTTCACCAAATTTCTCATTTCTTCTCCTTCTTCTCCCTCAATAAACCTTTTCAAACCTTTCTGTATTGCATCACTTTCAATCTTATCTCCAAACAATCGAACCCATTTTTTAACTCCAACAGGTACACCAATCTTAAACACTTCAGTCACCAACTTCTCATTATAAAACTGATCAGCAGTCACAGGCCAAGTAATCATAGGCACACCAAAACAGACTCCTTCTAAAGTTGAGTTCCATCCGCAGTAAGTCACAAATGCACCAATTGCTTCATGCTCAAGAATCAATGTTTGTGGTGACCAACCTCTTATAATCAATCCCTTTCCTTCCATTCTTTCCTCAAATCCTTCTGGTAGCCATTTTTCTACTTCTTCTTTCTTTCTCCTCACAACCTAAATAAAATACATTGTATTGTGAACATTACAGGTCTGTCATAAACATACAAACATTACATTCATACCTATTATTTTGTTCAAGGTTTAAACTTGTTAAATATAACGCTGAACATTATAGGCATGTCATAAATGTAATGATGAACATTACATGTCTGTCATAAATACTAAACTTGTTCAACTTAACATTGCATATTACTGTCAACAACAACAATTGTGTTAAACTTGTAACATTACCTTTTATTCAACAATAACAATTATGTTAAACTTGTCACATTACCTTTTATTCAACAACAATCAAACCAATTATTAACTCCAACATGTACACCAATCTTAAACACTTCAGTCACCAACTTCTCATTATAAAACTGATCAGCAGCCACAGGCAAAGTAATAATAGGCACACCAAAACAGACTCCTTCTAAAGTTGAGTTCCATCCACAGTGAGTCACAAATTCACCAATTGCTTCATGCTTAAGAATCAATGTTTGTGGTGACCAACCTTATATAATCAATCACTTTCCTTCCATTCTTTCCTCAAATCCTTCTGGTAGCCATTTTTCCACTTTTTTTTTCTCCTCACAACCTAAATAAAATATTTTTCCAATGCTTCAAGTCCTATAGCAATTTCTTTAAGTTGAGAGTCAAGAAAGCATGTTGTACTTTCAAAGCACACGTAAACAAATGAGTTGACATCTTTTGTGTCAATCCATTTTTGACACTCATGTTTGTCAATAATTGCTTCTTTTCCACAGTATGATGTTATTTCATCCTCCTTATCTCTATTATGAACTGAAAATGGACCTATATGCCTGTTTTTTATTTTGGGTACCTCGCTATAGAAATAAGCATAAACACCCTCAAGTTCATAGAAGGTATTAACAATAACTTCATAGCTCTTCTCTTCTGATTATTTTATTTCTCTAAATAAATCCGCAACGGAATCCTCTTTGGTGCCTGGACTTGGCATTTGCAAAATTTTCATTTTAATATTACTAGGAAGATCAAGAATCAAGAATCAAGAATAATTATGTATTAGAAGAAACCTTTTTATAAGGTTCATGGAAAGAAGTAATAGGACCTCAGCTTGATTTATTATTCTTCCTACATTTGATATAAAGGTGTATAATGACCCGGAAGAAGAAGTTTTTTCCCACAAGGAAAATCCAGACATCACTTCTAACCTAGAGTCGTCAGATATAGATATAATTTCCAGTCTAACGTGATCACTATTGTGGGAAGGACAATGAGAATCATAGGATGACCCAGATGAAGTTTTCACTTCAGAATCTCTCACTAAATCAATAGTTTTGCCACTCATCCTAACTAAAAAGCAGGAAATATTGAAGGAGAAAGCTTGAGTTAGAAAGGTACCTAATTAAAAGAGATTGACGAAGCGGGAGGAATGAAAAAGGAGAAAGCTTTAAGAGAAGCTCTGAATCACTCTTAGTGGTATTCTTAGGAAAAGGGAACAAAATATCCAATTCGCCCCATTTATAAGCAATGATAGCTGAAAGATCAAAATCAACTACGAACAAGGATCACAAGATCAACAACTAGATTTCCACTTATGGATATACGCCAATATGAATGCACTCAAGTACTCTAAAACTGCGTCACCCACTAACTTGTCACATTACTGCACACTCCAGGAATGGGTGACGAAGCATTTTATCAATGGGACCGTATTAAATTTACCCGTTCCCCATTACTTCTTCAGAAAAATGATCCCAGGCGATTCAGTTCTACTTCACACGCGACTATGACACGGTGGCCGATAAATGATATTTAGGGCTCACCACAACTCTTTCAGTGCTCGATCAAGCCTTGGGGGAAATTGTTTTGTATTGGCCAAATACCTTATGTCTCAAGTCCATTCTACTCGATCCAAATATAAAAATAGTTCACATGCTTTGGGAAGATACATAGTCTTTGATCTCCAATTTCACTATACTCATATTGATCTTGAACTGACTTGGACGTTGAAATGCTAGCCATGCAGATCCACTACACGCCACCACCATCACGAAGATCAAAGCCACCGTTCAAGATCAGCAGATATCCAACTCTCGTCATTTCAAGTCCCTTCATGGAATTAGAACATCCATTTCTGATTCTCGAACGAAACAATTAATATGTATCATGGCATTAAAAAGTAATTTTAAATGGTGAAACAAATTTGATTAATATAGTATAAAAAGACGGTTAATATATTTCATAATTTGATTAATGAGTATGCATAACATAAAGAAATAGTTTAAGTAGTAAAATAAAATTGATTAATAAAATATAAAAGATTAGTTAAAAAAATTGTTTATATTTTGTAAAAAAAATATTTTATTATAAATAATCTATATATTTTTAAGTTTTTATATTTATATTAAAAAATATATATTGTTCTCAATATGAAAAATGATATGTATGCAAATACAAAAGTCATATCAATATAAAAGTTGTGTCAATATAGCCTTGCTCTAAATAAATATCATTCAAAGAAAGAAATTTATTTAAAAACTGTAAACAGTATCCCAACTATATTAGATTTTAGATGTTATCCACTAATCATTTTCTAAATGAACTCAAGTCCTCAAGTAAAGCATTCAATTGAGAGTAAGAAGATCCACCTTCTTCCACAGCTTTCTTTGCATTGTGTGCAAGCACTTTCACCCTATTCCTCATTTCTTCTCCTTCCATAACCTTCTTCACACCTTTCTCCACTGCATCACTTTCAATCTTATCTCCAAACAATCGAACCCATTTTTTAACTCCAACAGGTACACCAATCTTAAGCACCTCAGTCACCAACTTCTCATTATAAAACTGCTCAGCAGCCACAGGCCAAGTAACCATAGGCACACCAGCACACACTCCTTCTAAAGTTGAGTTCCAACCACAGTGTGTCACAAATGCACCAATTGCTTCATGCTCAAGAATCAATGTTTGTGGTGACCAACCTCTTATAATCAATCCCTTTCCTTCCATTCTTTCCTCAAATCCTTCTGGTAGCCATTCTTCCACCTCTTCTTTCTTTCTCCTCACAACCCAAATAAAATCTTTCCCAGACGCTTCAAGCCCTATCGCGATTTCTCGAAGCTGAGAATCGAGAAAGAATGTTGTACTTCCAAAACACAAGTAAACAACTGAGTTGATCTCTTTCGTGTCAAGCCATTTTAAACACTCATGTTTGTCGACAGTTGCTTCTTTTCCACGGTATGATGTTATTTCTTCCTCCTTATCATCTCTATTATGAACTGACAGTGGACCTATATGCCAGTTTTTTATTCCGACTACCTCGCTGTAAAAATCGGCATAAACACCTTCAAGCTCATAGAAACTATTAACAATAACTCCATAGCTCTTCTTGTCTGATTCCCATATTTCTCTAAATAATCTCGCCAACCCTTGGCTTACTGGATCGTCTTTGGTCACAAAACTCGGCATCTGCAAAACTGTCAGTTTGATATCACCAGGAAGATCAGGAATCAAGAATTGTTCTGTATCGGAAGAAACATTTTTGTACGGCTCATGTTTTTTCAAACACTGAGAAGTACAGAGTGAAAACAAACTAGTGCCATGGAACACAATCCTAGGAATTCCGAATTTCGCAGCAGAATCAGTCGCCCATGGGAAGAACATATCAGCAACAATAACATGCGGTTGTTGCTGAAGCAATAGTTCTTCGAAGGGCTCTTGCATTAATCTAGTAGCCTTGAAGAATGCAGGAGCATGAAGAGGTGAAGGGATTAGATCAACATTTTCACATCCTTCGGGTAAACCAGCTTCTACAGAAGGGAAGTTGATGGTTTGAATATGAATATTGTTGGAATGGTTTTTGAAGTGTTGAATGGCTTTGGAAATGGTTGGTTTGTTGAGAGGTGTGGTAACAATGGTGGATTTAACACCTTTGGAAGCAAAGAGTTTGGCCATATCAATGGAAGGTATCATATGGCCATGACCCATGAAAGGGAAAAAGAATATGTGCAAAGGATTGAATTGATTATCCATATTTCTTACTTTTGATTTTGCTCAAAATGAATGATAGGATTTTTTTTTGTGAATGAAAAATGAATAAAAGTAGGGTTTTATTACCACTATTTGCTTTTGGTAAAACCTCACTGGAGGGAATATTTCATTTTAAATGTTATGAAAATATTTATTTTAATCAAGATTTTCATTAGTCAATGACATATGAGGGGATGATTTTAATTATACAATTAATATGGTCAAATATTTGACTAAATTTTGAAATTGAATTTTACATTTGGAAAGTAAAAAATTGAATGGATTTCCTTTTAAAATATTTCTATTTTCACTATGTGAAACTTAACTATAATTAATCCAATTTATTTTTTCCATAAGAAAAAAAAAACAATAACAGAATTATAATTCCGCACTTCCTTAACACCCTTTTGATCTCACCTATTTTTATACTAATAATGTTATCTTACCAATAACAATTTAATTATCAGTCAAACAAAAATAAAATTATTATTTATAATATGAAAAAGTAATATTAAACATATTATACTAATATGAAAAAATAATATGAATTTTTTTAATAAATTTACTTTTATCACTAACTTCCTTAATTTCGTGAATTAGTCAACAAAATGTCAAAATCTTATAGGCCGTGGTGAATTTAATTTTCTAAACTTCTTCATTTAATGTCAATTCATTCTTCGTTGTACTTTTCTAATTAACGACTATTCATTAATAAATTAAGAGTAATGCTAATTTGTATCTCAAGAGCACAAGTTAAGAGATAAATAAAGTAAAAAAATCTTAGAATTTGCGCGGTGAATTTAATACAAATTTATAATTAATGATTCTATTGTTTTTTTCAATAAATTTTTTTATTTGTGGGTTTCTTAGCATAATAAATTAATACTCAATTTACTTTGTCATATGAGGTTAATTTGAAAATTTTCTTTGTAAAAAATATATAGAATTTAAAATATTATAATTAAAACTACTCTATATTTTTAATAATTTTCATTTATTTTTACCTAAGGTGGCTTCCACGTGTAATATTATATTAGTTCAATTAATTTAAATTAAATTAAATTAAAATAAAATGAATTAAAATTGCAAATATTTTGGATTGTATCAAAATCACCCAAAATTGTCTTTTCAATCTTCTTCTTCCCAATATTCTTGCTCCCCTCACATTAATCTTTACTCAAAATCAGTTTTATTGGCCCCTCCTTAAATCTTTTCCAAAATCTCCTAAAAAAATGTTGGAAATCCCATCGATGGACAATTTCAATCAATCTTGATGAACAAGATTGTCATTACCCGCACAATAACAATGAAAAGAGAAGAACAATGGAGAAAGAAAGAAAGTAAAGAACGATGAAGGAGAAGAAGAATTAAATTCTGTAGAGTTTCTCTCTGCCCACAAACTATGAAAAACATCTTATTCACTTTGCAAATGCAAAATACAGTGAATATAATGTTATGAATTCTCTATTCACTTAATTACAAAAATAAGGATTTCTCTCTCTATTTATAGATTTAGGTTAACTTGGACCTCAAGCCAAAACTCAAAACTATAAAAACCCAAAATAGCTAACACTACTAAGATAGGCATAAGTGGTTCGACACTTCTTTACTCTGTCGAGCAACTTGCTTAGACATAAGGAATTACAATTCAACACATCACCTAATTCATTGTGTCTAAGCTATCTACATTTCATCATAGCTCTTAGTCCTCTGAACACTTTGACTTGCATTCCCTTCGTCATGATGTCTGCAATCTGATTCTCAGTTCTGCAGTGTTCCAAATTCATCTTTCCATCTGCTATCTGCTCTCAAAGATAATGGAACCTTATTTCGATGTGCTAGCTTCGACCATGTGCTATCGGATTCTTTGCCAAATTGATAGCTGACATGTTGTCGATCTTCATGGTAATTCCTCCATGACTCTTCGATGTTATCTTTTCGACCAAATTCACCATCCACATTGCTTGACATGCACAAAGAGAAGTAACTATGTATTCTGCTTCGCACGACGATAATGCCACTACCGACTCCTTTCTCGAACTCCAAGCAACTGGTGCACTACCTAGCATAAACACATAGCTAGCTGTGGATTTTTGATCCTCAGTATCACTACACCAACTTGAGTCGATGTATCCCACTAATTTGCATTCTTTTCCTTCATCAATTGAAGGAAACAAAATACCATAGTAGAGAGTTCTTTTCAGATACCTTAGTATCCTCTTCGCCGTTGCTAGATGTGATACATTTGGCTTCTGCATGAACCTACTCACCATACCTACATTGTATGCTAAGTCAGACCTTGTGTGACAAAGGTATCGAAGTGACCCAATAATTCTTCTGTATTGGGTTGGGTCGACATCATCTTCATCTGAATCTTTTGACAGTTGTAATCTGGGCTCAGCTGGAGTCGAAGTTGGGTTGCAATCTTGCATCTCAAATCTCTTGAGAATTTTGCCTGCATACCCTCTTTGATGCATCATCAAACCTTTACCACTCTTGTAGAATTCGATGCCAAGAAAATATGAAATGTCACCTAGATCTGACATTTCGAATTCCTTGTTGAGATCACCTTTGAAGTCTTCAATCTCCTTCTTGCAACTACCTGTTATCAACAGGTCATCGACATAGAGGCATAGTATAAGGAGTTCACTCTTGCTTCTTCTTACATATACTCCATGTTCAGATTTGAAATTTACAAATTCCTTCTCCCTTAGAAAGCCATATGTCTTCTTGTTTCAAGCTCTTGGAGCTTGTTTAAGTCTGTACAGGGCTTTATGCAGCCTGTACACCTTTCTTTCTTCACCTTGTTTCACAAACCCAGCTGGTTGTGCAACATAAACTTCTTCTTCTAAGGGGCCGTTAAGGAATGCACATTTCACATTCATCTGACACATCTGCAAGTTGTTCATGTTTGCTAGACCAACAACCAACCTGATTGTTTCGATCCTAGCAATAGGTGCAAATACCTCATCGAAGTCAATTCCTTCTTTCTGAAGAAATCCTTTCGCCACAAGTCTCGCCTTGTGTCGAGTCACTTCTCCTTTGGGATTCAACTTCACCTTTTATACCCACTTCACATCGAGTGCCTTCTTGTCTTGGGGCAATTCGACAAGTGACCAAGTGTTGTTGGCTTCGATTAACTTCAGTTCTTCTTCCATTGCTTTCATCCATTTTGAATTGTTCAATGCCTCAGTTGCATTGATAAGTTCGAAATCTGCATAAAAAGAATATGTACCAGCTCCCCTTCTTCATTGACCACATCATCTGATGTAATCACACATTCTTGTAACCTTGCAGGCACGTGTCTTGTTCTTTGAGGTCTGCTTGTGCTTGTTTCACCTCTGACTTCTTCCTATCGAACTTCTCTTTCGACTTCACTAGCTGGTTCGTCACAAAATATTCTCACTGAATCTATCTTGACATTCTCAGTCCAATCCCACTTCTTAAGCACATCTATGATCATGTCCCTGCTGATCACCACTTGCTTATTCAGTGGGTCGAACAACTTGTATCCTCTAGTCAAATGATATCCTATCAGGATCATCTGACTCGAATTGTCATCAAGTTTTCTTCTCAACTGATCTGGCACATGTCTATGTGCTATAGATCCAAACACCCTCAGATGATCAAGCTTGGATTGACACCATACCAACATTCTTTTGGCGTGATTCCTTCTAGCTTCTTCGTCGGACATTTGTTCAGGATATATGTCGCAATCGACACAGCTTCTCCCCATAATTCTTTGGGTAGATGCTTTCCTTTCAACATACTTCTAACCATATTCATGATGGTTCTATTATTCCTTTTTGCGAATCCATTCTGCTGTGGAGTGTAGGGTGGCACCACCTCATGCACAATCCCTTCTTTCACACATAATGCGTCAAAGTCTTTCAACACATATTCTTCACCACCATCAGTTCTCAAAATCTTGATCTTTCGACTGCTCTGTCTTTCGACCATAGATTTAAACTTGGCAAATACCTCGATCACTTCACTTTTCTTCTGGATCAGGTAAGACCACAGTTTTTGAATGAAATCATCTATGAATGTAACAAAGTATTTGTTACCTCCAATCGAATCCACCTGGAGAGGACCACACACATCAGAGTATATGACTTCAAGAATTTCCTTCGACCTGCTTCCTGCATCCTTACTGAAGTTGTTCTTATGCTGCTTTGCTTGCACATATTCTTCACATACTTCGTTTGGAATTTTGATTTATGGTAATCCTGAAACCATATTTCTTCTCTTCAAATATATGATGTCTTTGAAATTGAGATGGCCAAGTCTGTAATGCCATATCCATTCATCTCTGTTGGCTGCTGTTGCAAGGCACTTATGCTCTATCACATTTAGTTCAATCTTGAAGGTTCTATTCTGAGACATTGGAGCCTTCAAGATCAAACTTCCATTTGAGTCGAGAACTCTCATCATCTTGTCTTCGATCGACACCTTGTAGTTCTTTTCGACTAACTGCCCTATGCTGAGCAAATTACTGTTCATGCCTGGTATGTACAACATATTTGAAATTACTGACCGCTTGTCATCTTTCCTCATAATTAGAATATCACTAACACCTTCAGCTGCTAGAGTGTTGTCATTTGAAAATTTCACCATGTTCTTCATTGAGGGCTTTATGTTGACAAACCAATTTTTTCTTCTAGACATGTGTGATGATTATCCTGAGTTCAAGTACCACTGGTCCTTGAATCTCTCTTCTTTTCTTGTTGTAACCATCATCAACGTCTCTTCTTCTTCATGTTTCGCCACCTTTGCATACGTTTCTTGATTCTTCTGCTTTTCTGGACAATCACTAGAATAATGACCATACCTTTGACAATTGTAACACTGAATGTGACTCTTGTCTGCCTTTTGACCACCACCTCTTCCTCTACCTGTAACACCACTTATTTGGTTGCCTTGGTTCCATGGTTTTCTCTTATTCGACCAGTTTCCTTCTTCCTGATTTCAATAAGTCGAATTGTTGTAGCCTCCTCTGCCTTTGTTGCCATTCCAGCTACCTTTGCCTTTTCTTTCTTTTGTTGATTGGTCCTGCAAAGCATATCACTCTTCGACTTTCCTGCAGCTCTTTCAGCCATTTTTTGTTCATGAGATTCAAGCGTCCCTTGAAGCTCTTCCTTTGTCAATTTTGACAAATCTTTCGACTCTTCTATGGCTACTACCACGTGATCAAACTTTGGAGCCAACGACCTCAAGATCTTTCCAACAACAGATCTTGATGTCAACACTTCTCCACATACCTTCATTTGATTCACCAGTTTCGTAACCTTGGTGAAGAAATCAGTTATGCTTTCATTGTCTTCCATCTGAAGCAATTCATACGTTCTTTTGTGAGTTTGTAACCTCGCCTCTTTCACCTTCTCCGCGCCTCCAAACGATTTCTCCAGAATTTCCCATGCTTCTTTCGTTGACTCTGCATCACTAACCTTTTCAAAGTTATCTGCATCAACACATTGATGGATTATAAAGAGAGCTCTATAATCTTTCTTCTTCAATTCTTTATGTGCAGCCTTTTCTTGATCCGTCGCGGCTTCTACAAGCGTTGCTACTCCTTCCTTCACAAGATCCCAAAGATCTTGATAACAGAACACAATCTTTATCTGCTTGCACAAATTCTCATAATTGGTGTTCTTGAGAATCGAAATATTTGCTTGAAAATATTTGTTTGGATGATTCGTTGTCATGGTGATTTTTTTCCCACGAATCGATTAACCGGAGCTCTTAATACCAGATGTTGGAAATCCCCCAAAACCTATGGAGAATTTCAATCAATCTTGATGAACAAGATTATTATTACCCACACAATAGCAATGAAAATAGAATAACATTTGAGAAATAAAGAAAGTAAATAACGATGAAGGAGAAGAAGAACTAAATTCTGCAGAGTTTCTCTCTGCCCACAAACTGTGGAAAACTTCTTATTCACTTTGCAACTGCAAAGTACTGTGAATACAATGTTATGAATTCTCTATTCACTTCATTACAAAAATAAGGATTTCTCCCTCTATTTATAGATTTAGGTTAACTTGGACCTCAAGCCAAAGCCTAACACTATAAAATCCTAAAATAGCTAACACTACTAAGATATGCATAAGTGATTCGACACTTCCTTACTATGTCGAGCAACCTGCTTCGACACAAGGAATTAGAATTCAACAAAAAATAGATAGGTCATATGGTTTCATAGAATCTATAAAATACATAAACCATATAATTTGACAAAAACTTTTTTTTATAAGCAAAAATATATTTACATGAGTATTTGGAGTACTCAAACCCATCGACACAAGTATCAATCTACCATTACCATTATAAACCGATCAACCAAATAAAAGCGTAAGTTACAATAAGAATTTCAAGGGAGTTTTATATTAAGTCCTTTTAACTAGAGAAATCTATAACGAAAAGGCAAGCTTGATGTTGAACTCGATATCCCTTGCATCACCAATGTCTTCTTTTAAGATTGTGTTTGGTTTGTTTCCTATGCACCAATAAGAAATCATCCAAATAAAACCGTCACGATTTTCCCCCACTTTGCCTCTGAATAATTGTGTCATTTTTTTTATAAAATGAGGGTGTATGTATCTTTTTACCATAAAAGTGAAGATATTCGTGTCTTTTTATGATAAAATTGAGAGAAATTATTTTTTTTCAAATAAAATGAGGGATATTTTATCTTTCTAATTTAACTTCATTGTTGTTTTCCTAGTTCATCATTTTAAATATGGCCTCCTCCTAGTTTTTGATGTTGCCATTCTTTAGGTATGTTTAGTCAAACAAAAGACACATTAATTTGTTGAATTGTAATTTCTTGTGTCGAAGCAGGTTGCTCGACAGAAGTAAGGAAGTGTCGAATCACCTAGTGTGTCGAGATGTATTAGTGTGTCGAAGTGTCGAAGCATGTTGCTTCAACATGATTTTGACTTAGGCCTATTTTTAGTAGTGTTAATTATTTTGGGCCTTTATAGTTTTGAGCTTTGGCTTAGGGAGTAAGCTAACCTAAATCTACAAATAGAGGGAGTAACCCTTATTCTTGTAAGAGAGAATATATAACATTGTATTCACAGAATTTTGCAGTTGCAAAGTGAATAAAGAAGTTTTCCACGGGTTGTGGGCAGAGAGAAACTCTGCAAAGAATATTCTCCTTCTTTTCCATCGTTCTTTCTTTTCTTTCCCAATTGTTCTTCTCTTTTCATTGTCATTGCGTGGTTGATAACAATCTTGTTCATCAAGATTGATAGAAATTCTTCATAGGTTGTAGTGGATTTCCAACATCTGGTATCAAGAGCTCCAGTTTAAGCGATTCGTGGGAAGAAAATCACGATGGAAATGAATAATCCAAACGAGCATTTTCCAACGAATCTTTCGATTCTCAAGAATAATAATTATGAGAATTGGTGCAAGTAGATGAAAGTTTGTTCTGTTATCAAGATCTTTGGGATCTTATGAAGGAAGGAGTAACAACGCTTGTAGAAAACGCGACAAACCAAGAAAGGATTGCACATAAAGAATTGAAAAAGAAAGATTATAAATCTCTCTTTATAATCCATCAATGTATTGATTCAGATAACTTTGAAAATGTTAGTGATGTAGAGTCAGCAAAAGAAGCATGAGAAATTCTGGAGAAGTCGTTTAGAGGCGCAGAGAAGGTGAAAGATGTGAGGTTACAAACTCACAAAAGGACGTATGAATTGCTTCAGATGGAAGACAATGGAAGCACAATAGATTTCTTCACTAAGGTTACGAAACTGGTGAATCAAATCAAGGAATATGGAGAAGTGTTAACATCAAGATCTGTTGTTGGAAAGATTTTGAGGTCGTTGGCTCCAAAGTTCGACCACGTGGTAGTAGTCATAAAAGAGTCGAAAGATTTGTCAAAACTAACAAAGGAAGATCTTCAAGGGACGCTTGAATCTCATGAACAAAGAATGGTTGAAAGAGCTGCAGGAAAGTCGAAGAGTGATATGGCTTTACAAGTGCAATCAGCAAAAGAAAGGAAAGGCAAGGAAGTTGGAATTGAAACAAAGGCAGATGAGGCTACAACAATTCGACTGGTCGAAATCAGCAAGAAGGAAACTGGTTAAATCATAGAAAACCCTGGAACCAAGGCAACCAAAGAGGTGGTACTGCAGGTAGAGGCAGAGGTGGTGGTCAAAATCCATACAAGAGTCACATTTAGTGTTACAATTGTCAGAAGCGTGGTCACTATTCTAGTGATTATCCAGAAAAGCAGAAGTATCAAGAAACTTATGCAAAGTTGGCGAAACATGAAGAAGAAGCGATGTTGCTAATGGTTATAATGAGAGATGAAGAGAGATTCAAGGACCAGTGGTACTTGGACTCAGGATGCTCATCACACATGTCTGGAAGGAAAGATTGGTTTGTCAACATAAAGCCTTCAATGAAGAACATGTGAAATTTGCAAATGACAACACTCTAGCAGCTGAAGGTGTTGGTGATGTTCTGATTATGAGGAAAGATGGCAAGAGGTCAATAATTTCAAATGTGTTGTACATACCAGGAATGAAGAGCAATTTGCTCAACATATGGCAGTTAGTCGAAAAGAATTATAAGGTGTCAATCTAAGATAAGATGATGAGAGTTCTCGACTCAAATGGATGGTTGATCTTGAAGGCTCTAATGTCTCAGAATAAACCTTCAAGATTAAGCTTAATATGATGGAACATAAGTGTCTTGCAACAACAGCCAACAAAGATGAATGGATATGACATTATAGACTTGGTCATCTCAATTTCAAAGACATCACGAATTTGAAGAGAAGAAATATGGTTTTAGGATTACCAGAAATCGACATTCCAAATGAAGTGTGTGAAGAATGTGTGCAGGAGAAGTAACACAAGAACAACTTCAGTAAAGATGCAGGAAGCAGGTCGAAGGAAATTCTTGAAGTCATATACTCTGATGTATGTGGTCCTATCCGGGTGGATTTGAGTAGAGGTAACAGATACTTTGTTACATTCATAGATGATTTTAGTCAAAAACTATAGACTTACCTTATCAAGAAGAAAAGTGAAGTGATTGTGGTATTTCCCAAGTTTAAATTTATGGTCAAAAGACAAAGCGGTCGAAAGCTCAAGATTCTGAGGACTGGTGGTGGTGGAGAATATGTGTCGAAATACTTTGACGCATTATGTGTGAAAGAAGGGATTATGCATGAGGTGGTGCCACCCTACACTACTCAGCAGAATGGAGTCACAGAAAGGAAGAATAGAACCATCATGAATATGGTGAGAAGTATGTTTAAAGGCAAGAATCTACCCAAAAAATTATGGGGAGAAGCTGTATCCACTGCAATATATATTCTAAACAGATGTCCAACGAAGAAGCTAGAAGGAATCACACCAGAAGAATGTTGGTCCGGTGTCAAGCCTAGATTGAGTCATCTGAAGGTGTTTGGATCTATCACACATAGACACGTGCCAGATCAGTTGAGAAGAAAACTTGATGACAAGTCGAGTCAGATGATTCTGATAGGATATCATTCGACTGGAGGATACAAGTTATTCGACCTAGTGAACAAGCAAGTGGTAATCAACAGGGACATGATCATAGATGAGCTTATGGAATGGGATTGGACTGAGAATGTTAAGAAGGATTCAATGAGAATCTTATATGATGAACCAACTACTGAAGTCGAAAGAGAAGTTCGACAAGAAGTCAGAGGTTAGGCAGGCCTAAGCAGACCTCAAAGAATAAGACACATGTCTGAAAGGTTGCAAGAATGTGTGATTACATCAGATGATATGGTCAATGAAGAAGGTGAGCTGGTATATTATGCTTTCTTTGCAGATGTTGAACCAGTCAATGCAGATGAGGCATTGAAAGATTCAAAGTGGGTAAAAGCAATGAACAAAAAACTGAAGTCAAATGAAGTTAAGGTCACTTGTCGAATTACCCCCAAGACAAGAAGGAAATCGATGTGAAATGGGTATAAAGGTGAAGTTGAATCCCAAAGGAGAAGTGACTCGACACAAGGCGAGAATTGTGGCGAAAGGATTTCTTTAGAAAGAAGGAATCGACTTCGACGAAGTTTTTGCACTTGTTGCTAGGATCGAAACAATCTGGTTGGTTGTTGGTCTAGCAAACATGAACAACTGGAAGATGTGTCAGATGGATGTGAAATGTGCATTCCTGAATGACCCATTAGAAGAAGTTTATGTTGCACAATCAGCTGGGTTTGTGAAATAAGGCGAAGAAAGAAAGGTGTACAGACTACATAAAGCCCTGTACGGACTTAAACAAGCTCTAAGAGCTTGGAACAAGAAGATAGATGACTTTCTAAGGGATAAGGAATTTTTGAAGTGCACAATTGAACATGGAGTATATGTAAGAAAAAGAAAGAGTGAATTGCTTATACTATGTCTCTATGTCGATGACTTGTTGATAACAAGTAGCTGCAAGAAGGAAGTCAAAGACTTCAAAGGTGATCTCAACAAGGAATTTGAAATGTCAGATCTGGGTGACATTTCATATTTCCTTGGCATCAAATTCTACAAGAGTGGTAGAGGTTTAATGATGCATCAAAGAAGGTATGCAAGAGAAATATTCAATAGATTTGAGATGCAAGATTGCAACCCAACTTCGTCTTCAGTTGAGCCCATATTACAACTGTCAAAAGATTCAAATAAAGATGATGTCTACCTAACCCGGTATAGAAGACCTCTTGGGTCACTTCGATACCTTTGTCACACCAGGCCTGACTTAGCATACAGTGTAGGTATGGTGAGTAGATTCATACAGAAGCCAAAGGTATCACATCTAGCAGCAATGAAGAGGATACTAAGGTATTTGAAAGGAACTCTCGACTATGGAATTTTGTTTCCTGCAGATGATAAGGGAAAAGAATGCAAACTAGTGGGATACGCCGACTCAAGTTGGTGTAGTGATGCTGGGGATCGAAAATTCACAATTGGCTATGTGTTTATGCTAGGTGGTGCATCAGTTGGTTGGAGTTCGAGAAAGGAGACAATAAAGGCATTATCGTCGTGTGAAGCAGAATACATAGTTGCTTCCCTTTATGCATGTCAAGCAATATGGATGATGAATTTGGTCGAAGAGATAATAGTGAAGAGTCATAGAGCAATTACCAGGAAGATCGACAACATGTCAGCTATCAATTTGACGAAGAATCTGATAGCACATGGTCGAAACAAGCACCTCGAGATAAGGTTTCATTATCTTCGAGAGAAGGTAGCAGATGGGAAGATGAATTTGGAACATTGCAGAACTGAGAATCAGATTGCATACATCATGACAAATGGAGTGCATGGCAAAGTGCTTAGCAGACTAAGAGCTATGATGAACGTAGATAACTTAGACACAATGAATTAGGTGATGTGTTGAATTGTAATTCCTTGTGTCTAAGAAGGTTGCTCGACAGAAGCAAGAAAGTGTCGAATCACCTAGTGTGTCGAGATGTATTAGTATGTCGAAGTGTCGAAGTATATTACTTCACACAGGATTTTGACTTAGGCCTATTTTTAGTAGTGTTAACTATTTTGGGCTTTTAGAGTTTTGGGCTTTGCCTTAGGGAGTAAGTTAACTTTAATCTATAAATAGAGGGAGTAACCCTTATTCTTGTAAGAGAGAATAAATAACACTGTATTCACATAATTTTGCAATTGCAAAGTGAATAAATAAGTTTCTCACGGGTTATGGGCATAGAGAAACTCTGCAGAGAATATTCTTCTCCTTCTCCATCGTTCTTTCTTTTCCTTATCAATTATTCTTTTCATTGTCATTGCGTGGTATATAAAAGTCTTGTTCATCAAGATTGATAGAAATTCTCCATAGATTGTAGTAGATTTCCAACATAATTCACCAAAGATGTTTACTCCTTCAACAAAAAATTCCATGCAGGATCTCAAGAACAATATTTTGTGATATATCATTGGATAATTTCTTCAACCATGTGTGAAAATAGATGAAATATTTATTGTTGTTTTTGAGAACGGGGATGTGATTTTAGGTGATCAGGGAATGAATAATGTGAAGAAAAGTTAGTTTTACGAGGTTTTAGAAAATATTGAAATTTTAGAAATATTAAACTTTAGGAAATATTGGATTTTAGAAAATACGAGATTTTGAAATCTTTGGATAATATGAATTTTGATGGCTGGTTAAACACAAAATGATACAGTTTCATTTGTAGAGTTTGTTTTAATAAAAAACTTTATTGCTTTAGAAGCACTAGAATTTAAGAAAAGATAATTAAAAAAAATTATGTCATCTTAAATAGCACCTCTAATGTGCCTGGATTGCAAAACTTTAAGACCATAAACATGTGTAATTTGAAAAACTCTAAGACCATAAACATGTGGTCTAGATCCAAGAACATAATATTCATATTTTATTCTTAAAAGTTGAAAATCTTTTGAGAATCAAAATCTAACATATTTTGTAGATACATAAACTATATTAGTTTATATGGAACAAAAAAAATGTATTCACCAAAATATTAAGTACATTTTTCAGGTCAAGTCTTTAGATATCAACATAAATTGCTAGTGGTATTTTGTTACAATGATCAAACATTGAGAATTAATATTGATAAAAAAATAAATTATTATAATCGTCACATGATCAAACATTGACAATTAATATTGATAAAAAAATAAATTATTATAATCGTCACATGTTTACCAGTATAAGTCTCAATATAATCCACTGAATATTTTCATGATTTTACGTTCACACGACTTTATTAGAGACATACAAATATTTAATTGTAAATTACAAGACAAAAACAAGATATCAAACACAATATTAATCCACAATCTTAACTGTAATGATCAAACATTGATAATAACTTCGGGCGTCTTTGACACCAAAAACTATCCATATGAAAAAAACTTAATAATGTACTTTCTTTTTAGCCGGCCCACTATAATAGCTCGCATGAATAATTGCAACAAAGGTTACTTGAATAATTGCAACAAAGGTTACTTTTACAACTTCTTATTTCAACCAACTCAATCAAAATTACTAGACAATTTAATAAATTAAATGAAAAAAAGTCTTAAATTTACAGGGCACTATCCATAAAA
The DNA here is from genome assembly GCF_024323335.1 of Lathyrus oleraceus. NCBI lineage: Eukaryota > Viridiplantae > Streptophyta > Magnoliopsida > Fabales > Fabaceae > Lathyrus > Lathyrus oleraceus. The sequence goes on from NC_066585.1 coordinate 218,210,688, forward strand.
TGAAGGTCGGATCCGTAAGGTTTGTCACATTCCTCATAATCATAAGTTTATTTAGCGATCAAAAAAATAAATAATAAATAGCATGAAATAAAAAAAAAATATTGTAGAAACTTAATAACTATAAAACTCAAACATCATAATCATGCTATAAACTAAATATTCAATTTTAAATCAAATAAAAGTTGAATCTATACCTATAGCAAAAAACATTTCATGCTAAAATTGTTTCACAGACATACTCAATTTAAATAAAAGAATAAATATTCTAGACTCAAAGTTTCCAAAAATAAATAAATAAAAAAAAATATTCATATGCATATAAATAAACAATAAATCTAGAATCAAAATTTCCTAAAAATTAAAGATTCAAAATCTTAATTTTAGTAATTACAAATATTGGATTACAATATTTTGAGATTCACCAATATAAAGGTAATTGATCTTCCAATAAATTATATATAATAATCAAATTAAATGTATATAACAAATTTTCATATGGCTTATTTCTCAAAATAATCTTTAAGTACAAAATCTTGATGAATCAATTCCAAATTTTAAATAGAAATCAAATTTGAAAATTTTGCCAAAACAAAAATATATATATATTTTGAAAACAAATCACCGAAACCAAATCTAAATATTTATTTTCTATAACAGAGGATGAATATGTATAACAGTATAACAACCTAATAAATAAGGCACATCCGAAGTATTTGATTTGAAAATCACCAAAATCAAATTTTAAAATTTAATTGAAATTTGATCTAAATTCAAATATGTCTGTATATCTCTAAATCAAATTATATCTAAATAACATAAAATAAACCCACAAACTTTTATCAAAAAAATATCCCTTATTCTCATAAGCACATGGAAAATAACAAATTCAATTGAACCTAAAATGCATGATATAGGTGCCAAATGAGATTTTGGTGGATCAAGGTATCCAAAACAATTAAACATGTGCAATCATGTCCCGAAATTTGATAAAGTCAAAGAAAAAAATTCTCAAATTCTATAATATACACAATACAAAAACAAATATTCTTTTAACAATTGATCATACTAGAACGTTTATTGACCAAAGAAAAATAAGAAAGAGACAAAAGTTTGGAATCATATTACTAATTTCATATACATACGTGTGACACAACATACTCAAAATTAGAAGCATTAAAATAGTTAAACTCAAGTCACCATTCAAAACCAAGTTAAACTTATATACAATATAACTGACCCAAATCAAATATTTTTATAATTCTGGATTCATCACTTTCGGGTTGATACATTTTTTGTTGGTAAAAGACCCATAAATTCCAAGTTTAACAAATTCTGGTTCACAAAAATCCGAAAGACTCAGACACTAATCATACACCGCCATAAATCATAACCAATAATCAATCCTAATAAATCAAACATAAAAAACTGCTCTGATATTACTTGTTGGAATTAATTTAATAATAACTATACAAACATGCTCAATAATAAAGATTAAAATTATAATCTTCCTTTAGTGCGGAAACCATACGAATATATATATATATATATATATATATATATATATATATATATATATATATATATATATATATATATATATATATATATATATAAACTAGGATCTATAACATGTTAAGTTATCAATGATTTATATTATGAATACTTGGATAAACGAATCATTGACACAATAATTTTATACTTTTTTGAAATATAAAGTAAAGAGAGACGAATGACGAGCACCATAGTCTATATATAGGGGGTGATGATCGATAGGAGAAGAGGTATACGGTTTGTGTACGGTATATTGGAGACCATAGTCTATATATAAGGGGTTCCCATTATTTTAAAATGGATCATCCTGATATTCACTCATCTTTGAGCTCTTAATCTATTAAGACTATTAATTTTGATAAATAACAAATATGATTAAAATATATGTCTATATAATAATTATTGGAATATATTAATTAAATAATATTTAAATTATAAGATATGATGCTCCACCGAAAAAGTCAGAATCTATTTTTCAAGGGTAAAGTATATGGATAAGTATGTAATTGTTGTTTCACATAAGTAGTTACTTTTTTTTATGTCTTTTGATAAGACTAGTGTTATCTCTATATAATTTGTGTTTCTATGCAACTACGTGTGCTTACTAGTATGTTTTGATTACAATGGTGTTTTAATTTGATTTGATAATATTTTTACTTTTATATTATGTTGTGGTTAATCTTAAAAAAGTATATATATATATATATATATATTATATATATATATATATATATATATATATATATATATATATAATTGTCATTCAAAAAAAATTAAAAATAAAAGTTTGTTGGGTCAGTTATTTGTATCCGATTTAATAATAACAAAAATAAGAATAATAGTAATTGATTCACGGTAATCCTATATATACATAATACATAGACGAATCACTAAAACAAAAGAAAATCCCAAAAGCAATAATAGGTAATACCACCCAAACCCAGTCAGCCACCTAAAGATAAAAAAAAATAGCACTAAACACAAATACGAGTTAAGAGAAAGCATTTTAGATCTCATCCAAAGAAACCAACATCAACATAAACAAACTCCTATACAAATACACCAAGATTACTCAGCCGCAAGAACAATGTTATGAACTCTCAAATCGATATTGACTAAGATTGATAATATATTTTTCAATCCAAGGAAAGAAAGAACAAGATTTGACCACAAATCTATTAAGATATTATTTCCATAAAAAAAAAAACTACTCTTTTCAGGTGACATTTATCATGGACAAATGAGTTTTTGACTACCATGGAGAAGTGAGGTTTTTAATCATTGATATATTATTATTTATATTCAAGGATTGAGATCTTTGACGTGCAATTTATTAGTGCCTTTTTTTTGTTAACTGATTTACAAAAATTTGCAATAATAAGATATTATATTTAATGGTTTTTTTGGGTCATTGCATTATATATTTGGGCCTTTTTATTTGATCCATTGCATTCATTTAATATTTGTCATTTCAGTGGTCCAATAACAAATTAGGAACTCCATATCTATACTTAAGTTATTTGAGAAACTTCACATCAATTTCTCTTTTACAAGGTGATTTTAATTTTCTTTTATGCAGAAATTTGGAATTTATCTTCCATGAAGTTCATTTCGGAATCAATACTTCAAAAATTCCATCCCATTAATCTTCATCCAATTTTATGGAATTTGAACCTTAGAAGTATGGATTTCAGAACCTTAATAGTATGAATTTGTCACCGATAAACAACTTCATCATGTATCTCTATTTTCTTTAAGCAACTTCATGACTCTTTAAACAACTTCATGATTTTTTTTTGTTTTCTTTTAAATTTATATTTTGATCAGATATATCTATTATATGTTATAGTAACAATGTTATTGGTTGTGTGTTTATTGTTTGGCAACTCAGTTGGCCATTGTGATTGTGATATTTTACGATCATTTTAAAGTTTTTGTTATGTGTTGTTTGGTTATGTGGTGGCAAAAATAAATTCTGAAATTTTTATAGAATAAAGATTGATATTATCAGTTGTGTTTGTGTTTGTTTGATTAATGCAAATTCCGTCCATTAGAATAGTTTCTATAATAACGTGTTAGTTTCAAGCCATAGAAATTTCTTTCAACTAAGGTTAAAGGAAATCGGGTAACTGTCATTGCTGTATAAGTTACTGACTTTGAATCCATAGAAAAGTTACTACTTTTGGTTCAACGGCAAATCCAAATCATTATAGTAGTTGAATTGAAATATTTTTGTTTTTCGAAAATCATTATCTCCTAGAGTGAAGCCCTTCACACCTAGAGGTTTTCCGAAACCCAACAAAAAACTTACCTCGTATGTGGGCAGTAGCCCACATACCCCGCTTTTCATACAACTCGTGTATCCAACTATTCTCTTGTAGTTGAAACTCATTAATCACTACATTCCATTTTCACTCGAACTCATCAACATCAAAATCTCCCAGCATGCATTGCTTAAACTTGGATACAAAATTCGAATTCTTAATGTTACTTGGGGCGTTCTGTAACAAATGTAAGGCACATAAACGATGGTGAGCATTTGAAAAAACCTTGTTGATCGCATTTCTCATGGCCAAATCACCGCCAGTTATAACAAATAAAGGTTACTTCCCGCCCATAACTTCCAAAAACGTCTCCAAAAGCCAAACACTAGTTTCTTCAATTTCATCACCGACTGCTGCACTGGAAAATATCGTGCTCTGATTGTGATGATTGACTCCTAAAAATATCACTAGCGGGGTATTGTATCTTATTTTCTTATATGTGAAAGCCAATACATCCCCAAAATAGAGTAGTCCATGTATCCTATACCGTCACACCAAAACATATTTCAAGCATTCCATATTCTTTGACGGTATGTCTCTAGAACATCATGTCATCCCTATATGACATTCTTTTCATGAATTCAAATCTTTCGTTGGCACCTGACTGCTTTGAACCAATTTATTTGAACAGTTCGTTGTACATGTCTCTCCTAGAATAACCAAGCTTTGCATATCCTCCTGCCTGGCTTGCAAAAAACCCATAAATGTAGGAGATTGGAATGTTATATTTCCTCATGGTCTTCATTTGGTATTTGTCGTATTCATTCATCTTCATGTTTGCTTGAAGCATATGCTCATACTTTTCATCTAGAAATGTGTAGTTATGGACATCATCAAAAAATTTAATATACCAATGTTCCTATTGAAGTCAACATGTACTTGGATTCTTGCCAAACAACCACACCATCTAGTTGGTTTATATTCACGCTTTTTAACTACACGTTTTTTGTATTTGTCATCTCTAGTACCTTATCTATGACAGAGAAATATTTTTGAACTATTTCACCATTGACATTCGTTACAATCTTACTCTTCCTACCAACAAATCCATAGAGACATCCTTAGTCGGACTGCCATGGCTTATTGTGAGATCCTTGAACTTTTTTTAATATTTGATCTAGATCCATTCAAAAAACCTACTCAAAATGAACAAAACGCACAAATATAGTTAAACTAAACCAATAAACTTGATCAAAAGGCTGGTTGAAAATCAATGTTACAATTATCGAAAATAAACATAAACTACGATCTTTCCAGAATAATCAAACCTAAGCCATAAAATTATATTGTTCAGTACACGATAAACCTTACATAACCACTATTAAATATAACAAAAACTATATCAAACATGCAAACATAAATCTTCAATATTCAAGAAAGCCTCGTTCAAAACCATGCTTAAAGAAAACGAAAGGATTCTTAAACAAAAATATTTGTCGTTCAAAATCATTGTTGAAGAATACAAAAAAATTATATTCACGAACATCAAATATATTTCTTCAGATTTTCAACTTCAATGTTTCCTTTTCTGAATGACTGAAGTTCTTCAACATAAATTTATCAATAGATTTGAAGAATAATGGAGAGACAATTTTTCCTTTTTACTATAACTTTCACATTCACTTACATAAATTAAATAATATGATTATTTTAGATGGGGGTGCATATTGGAAAGAGGTCTAACAAGAGTAACAAAAAAAAGAAGAAACATATTAGAATAATGCGTAACAAAAAAAATTCATAGCAGGTCATAACTGCTATTGCAGGTAAAAATGTCAACTTGCCCTTGGTGGTCAAAAACTCAGCTGAGAGGCTAAACGCCACGCTCTTTTCTTCTATAGTCTTCACATTAGTAGACATTCATTCAAAAACAACATCATTCATAAATTTTCAAATATACCACACAACTATAAGCTAAATCATAAATATCCAACCTCTAATCCTAAACTTATCTACCGAGCTAGATAAACAACTCAAAAAGGAACGAAAGATTCCTAGGAAGAAAAAGTCAACTCAACAACTTAAAAATATTAAACCATAGAGACACTGTCACCTCACAGATAACACACCATTGAGAAATCAAATCTATCGAACTCATACACATAACACAAGAGACATCCTCTGGATCAAATATAACACCACACTTAAACAAGTTATCTCACTACTATGGAAAATACCTATCACGGTGGTTGGAAAAGGGATACCATCACACCGAACCAACTATTGTAAGGTAAGGTCTGATTATATGTATGATGCTTTCCACCATATTCGTGCAACCGTGATTATATCTATGTAGCGTGCTTCCTACCACAACAGTTACTTTAAACAACTGTTGTTATATTCTTTAGTAAAAATACCATTTTTGGTCCCTTAAATATACCATTGGGTTCATATTGGTCCCTTAATTATTTTTCATGTCATATTGGTCTCTTAATTCTTAAAAAGCGTCATGTTGATCATTTTTGTCTAATTAGCGACGAATTTAGCGATCGATTTTTGAACTTTTATGCCGCTAATTAGACCAAAAGGACCAACATGACGCGTTTTAAGAGCTAATGGATCAATCTGACACGAAAAATAATTAATTGACCAATCTAAACCCAAGGATATAGTTAAGGGACCAAAAAGGGTATTTTTCCTATTCTTTAATGCATAATATTTAACAATAGTTGTATTAAACAACTGTTGTGATATATACACTTTAGTTTATTATAAATTATGTGGAATACTTATTTCGTCAATGCCCACTAAACATATAACCTTACAATCCACACTAGAACATTATGGTCTAAAAAATTAAGTTAGATTAGAAGAACAAGTTAACTTTCGATGTTTGATATGGGTTCTTCAACTCTTTATCCGCATTTTGTTCTTTAACAGTTAGAACTTAATTTAGTGATTGTAGTTCTTCAACCACTCCTCTCTCCACATCTAATTTTGTTTGCAAAGTAAATAATATTTTGCACGGGTAACACGATGATCATTGTAAAATTGGTGTTACGAAAGGTCTATTTTATAGTAGTGTCTTTAATAGTGATCTTATCTTAAAGGAGTTGCCAAGAGAACATAACCACTTTAGAAGGTGTCCATCTAAGTCGAACGAGAAGCTGGATCAGGTCTACGCTATTAGAAGAAAGATCATTAGTAAGTTTTTACTCCATGAGGACAGTTTAAACTGAAGCTACCAAAAAGACGTCATCCTTAGCATGTCACTGCCACCAACTATCTCTATCAAGGGAGAGGGTCGACCCTTGAATAACTAAAATGAGGTTGACATTTGATGTGCTATTTATATGTGAAAATATACACAATCCAATCGTAGAAAGTGATGTAAAAGTAAGAGTAACGATTCCACAAATATTGTATTAATTTAAAGGCTTAAATAGTCTTTTGGTCCCTGTAAGTTGACGAATTTTTTTCCCGTCCCTATATCTTATTTTTTGTGGATAAAATCCTTAAGTGTTGAATTTCATTTGGTTTTAGTCTCTAAAGTTAAAATCCGCAGGATAGGTTTCCTACGGATTTTCCTACGATTTTAACTTTTTGGACTAAAATTGAAAGGATTTTAACATTCAGGGATTATTTCTAGACAAAAAAGATACAAGGACGAAACAAAAAACACGTCAACTTACAGAGACTAAAATACTATTTAAGCCTAATTTACATTTATTTTCAAGATAGAACTTTGTGAATAGTCATGAGAAAAGGATAATAATAATGATTGGCTGTCATATATTCAAGTTGAGCAGTAATGAATAAGAATAAATAAGTTAAATCAATTGTGAGAGACATGTTGGGAAATCATCCATTTAATGAGTTTCATCTTTTGTCTATGAATTATGGGACCTATCGTGCTAGATGATGCCGGAAAGTGATCTAGTGGTGTGTGTCTACAACATCAAAGAATATGCATTAAATTAATGAATAAATCTCTAAGTCTCGTAATAAAATTAATGCATGTCTTATATGAATTATGATTTCCCATATGGTTATAGCTCTTTATGTCTAAAGTGATCAATCTAGTGAATATGTCTATCCTACTATTTTCAACCACATTTATCATGAGTTTCACTTGTTAAAGGATCTCTCAAAATCAATAAGCTTTTACCTATTTCTAAGATGATCAGACAAAGAAAATGATATATATAGTAGTATTTCACATGATAAAATGCATAACTAGAATCACACCATCTAACACAAATACTAATTTCCATTAAATTTCACATTGCTCGACATAAAGAATTTAACTTATAGTGAACAAAATAAATACAACCACATAGGTTATAAACATTAACCTTTCTAAATACTAATGGAAAGATAATGAAAACCTAAGTGTAACACTTATACTTCTTGTAATCTTCAATCAGCAAGAGGCAAGTCCAGTCACGCTTGTAGCTCCACACTCTTCAAGAAAGGAAAGATGAGAGATTCTCTTCACTTATGGTTTATACTTCTTCTTCTCCATACAAGATTTATTTTTCAAATTTATTTCTCAAGGATCTCAACTTCTGAACCTCCTTTCATTTCTTCAAGGTGGTCATTTTATATCCTCCTAGGTTTTAGGGTTTTCTTCAGTCATTGGATCATGGGCATTGTGATTATCCATTGATTTGGCCCATAAAAATCAACATATTTACTCTTCTTATCATCTCGTACCAGTACTAGGCATAGTACATGGCACATGCAAGGGACAAATCTTCTTGTAGCAGACCTGCTATATAGAGAGACAAGTAGCACTTTCATTTCAGTGATAGGCAGTTTTTGCAGACTTTATCACGTAGTGCTCATCCTTGTCCTTTTAGCCTTCCATATTAGATATTACTTTCATCCTCAAGATTCTGCCATGTTTGCTGATGACACTTTGTCATTGCATAATATTTACGAGCATTTTCAATATAATCAATGCAATTTCGAGAAAAAACATGAGCTAAAGTGAAGAAGAAGTAAGAAGAATAGAAGAATAGAAAGGAATTATGGACTTAGAAAAAAAATAAGAAAAGGAAGAAAAATAAAGGAAATAGCCTCTAGAATCTTCGTAATCGTGATTCCCCCATAATGGTCACGATGGAAAGTTATTATAATCACAATACTTTCTATCATGGTCGTGATGGTACCCTTGGCTGATATGTTTTCTGCTAGTTTAAAAGGAAATATTAGAGAATTTTGCAAGGGTCACAAATTTAATAATAGAAAGTGACGATAACGAGTTCTACAATAAAGGAATTTAGAGTTTTTGAGCCATTGGAGACAATATTTTTCATTGATTTTCATGTACTATTCATATAAACTCATGGTAATGATTTGTATCACTATGAGTAATTAGATTTATTTTTGAGCCATTGGAGCATTCCTCTGATTCTATATCAAAGGTGCTAATTTCCACAATAGGTAATTATTCTATAATTGGTCGTGCATCATTCGTAAAGGGAAATTTTTGTTTTCTACTGCACCTCTTATCGCGATTTCCCTTCACCTCATGAGGTTTTTTCTGCAAAAAAATTAAACATAAAATAAAGTTTGCACCAAAATATAACCAATGTATAAAACATAGAAAAATAAGAAGAGACCCCATTAATCTAAGGAAATATCAAAGCCAAGACTCATATTAGCAACATGCCAATGAAAAGCCTTAGGTGTCAAACCTTTGGTTATTGGATCAGCTAGAATCAAGTTTTTCATTATATGTTCTATCAAAATTGGTTTTTTCTGAGATCATTCTTTCATAACAAGTTACTTGATATCGATGAATTTTTATTTTGTAGTGAGATCAGAGCTTTTTATGGAATAAAAAATGGAGCTCCGGAAGGGATCCAACAGTGAAAAGTCCATTTTTTTTTCTTTTGGTTTTTAGATTCATGGCGATCACCATGGGGCCGTGACAGGTATCACCGAGGTTGTCGCGGCCAGGAAAATTTGGTTTCCAACATGGTTTTGATCATATATTTTGATTCGTAAGTCCAAATGAGTTGTTGTTCAAAGTGTTGGAAAGATAACGCACATAGCTACCTCATGGTGATGCTTGGTGAACTGTTTGAATAATACTTATGTACTGAATATGGTAATGTTTATGTTGACTGGTGTGATCGGTTAGTGAATTGTTATGTTAAATGATGATGTGTTGTTGTGTTGGTGAGGTGACATGAACAAATGCATACAAAGTTACAATTGTTGAGTTACTGCTATTTGTTATTATTTGTCATTGTTGTAACATTATTTACTTGTTGCTTATGATGAATGATGTGATGCATAATGGAGAGATGTGTAAGATGAATATTTTTGTGATAATGCATGTTATTAAGAGTCATGTATCATGGTATACGGACTTCAGTCCAGTTTTGATGAGCCTTGATCCTATGGTAGGGATCGCGTGCGAGTAGCTGATTCCGGTGGGAATCAATGAAACATTACCTATGGTGATGGTTATATATATATATATATATATATATATATATATATATATATATATATATATATATATATGGTTCCAAGAGTGGATCTAGTCCTATGGTTGGGATCGTGGAGCGAAAATGACCATGAGTATTCATAAATGATACCACATGCATAACGAGTCAGTTTTGGAGTACATTTGCATACATGTGAATGTGTACATGTTGTTGTGAATGGTGTGAGACTATATGGTTATTGATTTGTGTAATTTAATGTGTTTTGTGATGTGTCATCTACCTTAGCATTCCTTACATCGTTTATATTAGTTTGTTGTTTGTCACCCCCTTTGCTTTCATGTTGTTCACCTTGGACATCTTACAGATACTTAGGAGTAGAGTTTTCTGCTGTAAGTGGAAGTTAGCTTATAGAGTTACTTCGTTTAGTTTTCGTTGTTAAAATTCTTGCTCTGATTCTGTAATATCGGGGTCGTGAGTGTTATTTAATTATTATGTTTTGTTGAAGTTAAACCTTTAATTGGTTCTATGTTGGAGTTGTTGAGAGAGTTGCTTATGAGAGTTCTTATTTTTGAAAATATTTTATTTAAGTGGAAGTTTAAGACTAAATATCTTGTGGTGACTATTTTATTTAAATGGAAATAGGAACGATATTTCCATAATGATAGCCTAAGTGAAGGTGAGTGTGTGATGTTTTGTTGATTATTAAAGGTTTTATCATTGGTGAAACCTTAGATTATCGTGTAAAGTTTAATATATAAGTTTCAGGGCTGAGGATATTACATAGTGGTATCAGAGCAAGTCGGTTCATCCGGCCATGTTTTGCCATGATGATTATTCCCTGGTATGCGACATGTGTGTGAAACACTGTCCGCACTCGTTTGTTTTTCTAACCGCTTGTTTGTAGGAGCGGGATTTAAACAAGTGTCGGAAAAGCTTCTACTTCTTTGAGATGTTTCAGATGTGGAGGACTGGTTTAGCATGCCGCTGATTTCAAGAGTTCAGGTTGTTGGATAAGTTAGTGTTGTTTCTTGAGTTTGTTGAAGATGAAGATTTGAAGTTCACATCGACTGTTTTGACAAGACGATGTCATTTCCAGAGTTTGATGCAAGTGATGAGTTGTTCGTGTCTGTTGTGCAAGTGTTTGGGTTCATGAATAATGATGATGCAGTGTTTATGATATTAGCTTCAATGGAGGCTGAGAATAAAGCTGTGATTGGTGAATTACCGGTGGTGTGTGACTTTTCAAAAGTGTTTCCCAATGATATTAGTGAATTTCTAGTAGAACGTGAAATTGAGTTTACTATATACTTAGTACCTAGTACTAGTTCAGTGTCGATGAATCCTTATAGAATGTATGCTTCATAGTTGAGTGAATTGAAGAAGAAACTGGAAGATCTACCTGAAAAGAAGTTTATTCGTCTGAGTGTTTCGTCATGGGGTGCGCCAATGTTGTTAGTAAAGAATAAGAATGGTAGTATGAGGCTGTGTGTGGACTACCAACAGCTGAATAAGGTGACTATAAAGAACAAGTATCCACTTCCGAGGATTGATGATTTGATGGATCAGTTGGTAGGTGCTTGTGTGTTTAGCAAGATAGATTTGAGTTTGGGTTATCATTAGATTCGTGTGAAGCCTGAAGATATTCCGAAGATTTCTTCCAGAATAAGGTATGGTCATTATGAGTATTTGGTAATGTTGTTTGGTGTGTCTAATGCTCCTGGAGTAATCATGGAATACATGAATATAATCTTTCATCCTTATTTAGACCAGTTCATGATTGTGTTTATAGATGACATCCTAATATATTCAAAATTTGATGAAGAGCATGTGGTGAAGGAGAGTTGCGGTCCAAAACGCAGCGGAAATTAAAATTTTCTCCTTTAGAGATCCTTACGAATGGTCATGATCAGTGATAGAATATTTACCTTTTGTGACGGTTGAAACCTTTGGTGCAGATCTCTTGTGACGATCAAAACCTTTGATGCAGATCCACGAAGCGATCACGAACGTTGAACGATGACAACGTCTCTACTCAGTCCACACGAACGGGTTCCTTCAATCTCAGTGCTAGCTGGTAGGAATGAAGGCTTTGAGTGAGAGAGAGAGAGAGAGAGTGATAAAAAACGAAAATAATGCAACCGCAAATTTTTGCTTCTGCACAAGGGTTCTATTTATAGAACCACTTGTGTGGGCTTCAAGCTAAAAGCCCACTTAAGTGTATTTTGGCCCATATCTTATAATATGCCCAAAATCACTTAAGCCCATGGTACCTTACCATATTTCGTATTCTACTCAAGTACACCGTACCTTACGATGTTCTATAACTCACTTAAGGGCACCGTACCTTACGATATTCCTTAGTTACTCTATCTCTCATTAATCCGTCCTTTGTGTGTGACCCTGTAGGTTTTCGTGACGTTGGCAATTATATTAAATCATGCATTTAACATAATAAACAGTGAGCGGTATCTAGCAACACATCACTGCTACCCAAGACACGAAAATGTCATGTGATCTGACAATTCCTTCTGTGATAATACTTATGTGTATAATTACCCTTTTGCCCTTATGTCTATATTGAACACAAGGCATAGACCGTGTCATCCTTGTCCAGTTCAATATTGGGCCCATAGACATTTATCCTGTTATGCAGGATGGGCAAATTCCATCTAGGTCACTCATGTCCCTCAGCATGCTTTGTGGAGTACCCATCAACTGCCTTTATGGTTATCCAGTTACGGATAACGTTGGATCAGCAATAAAGCACTCGACTCTACATCTAGGATCCATAGTGGTTTCAGGTCGAAGAGTGGAATACACTATTATCACCATGAGAATAACTTATGACACCTTGCATAACTTTCTATATAGTATTCTCATAGCGGGTCAATCCGGTATAAATATTACTCCTAATATTCATATCTATGTTTAAGACTTGATAACTCTTTATCCATGATCCATGAGATGTGATCATCAGTCTACAAACATAATAGTCTTAATGCTTTAATGTTATCCCACTTCACACTAAAGCTCGACTACGGATACTTTAGGAATAGTGTCCTTATGTTTAATGTGTTCTCATGATTAAGTCACACTTAATACATTAAACGGACTATCTATTCCAGGGACTTTATTAATCAACCATAATAAAGAGAATGCCTTTTATTATTCGATACAAGTACCAAAATGTATTGGCTTCTAGGGCTTACACCAACATGTGGAACATCTGAGAATTTTATTCTGGACATTGAAAGAGAACCAGTTATACGCATAGTTATCCAAGTGTGAGTTTTGATTAAGAGAAATGAGTTTCCTTGGTCATATGGTTTCTAGTGGTGATATAGTTATGGATTCATAGAAGATAGATGTTGTGTTACAATGGGATACTCTAAAGTCTGTCACTGAGATTAGAAGTTTTCTTGGATTGGCTAGTTACTACAGAAAGTTCATTGAAGGTTTTTCGAAGTTTGCATTACCTTTGACTCAGTTGACTCAAAAGGGTCAACCTTGAGTTTCCAATAACTCAAGAAGAAGTTGACATCTACTTCAGTTTTGATTTTTCCAAATCCAAGCGAGTCCTTTCTTGTATATTGTGATGTTTCGAAGAGGGGCCTGAGAGGTTTGTTGATGCATAATGGCCAGGTTGTGGCAATATTTGTGTTGATTGGTGTGATCGGTTAGTGAATCGTTATGTTAAATAATGACGTGTTGTTGTGTTGGTGAGGTAACATGAACAAATGCATATGAAGTTACAATTATTGAGTTGCTGCTATTTGTTGTTATTTGTTGTTGTAACATTATTTAATTGTTGCTTATGATGAATGATGTGGTGCGTAATGGTGAGATGTGTAAGGTGAATATTATGGTGATTATTTTGGTGATAATGCATGTTATTGAGAGTCATGCATCATGGTGTATGAACTTTGGTCCAATTTTGGTGAGCTTTGATCATATGATGGGGATCGAGTGCAGTAGCTGGTTCCGGTGGGAATCGGTGAAGCGTTACCTATGGTGATCGTAACGATTTTGGTGTGCTCTGGTTCCAAGAGGGAATCTGGTACTATGGTGAGGATTGTGGAGCGAAATGAACATGGGTGTTCATAAATGGTACCACATGCATAACTTGGAGTACGTTTGCATACATGATTGTATATGTAGTTGATTTTTGGTGAAAGTGTACATGTTGTTGTGAAAGGTGAGAGACTATGTGGTTTTTGATTTGTGTAATTGAATGTGTTTTGTGATGTGTCATCTACCTTAGCATTTTTTACACCATTTATATTGAATTGTTATTTCTCACCCCCTTTGCTTTCATGTTGTTCACCTAGGACATCTTGTAGATATTCAGGAGTATAACTTGTTGTTGTAAGTGGAAGTTATATCCTAGAGTTATTTCATTTAGTTTTCGTTTAGAGAAGTCTTGCTCTGATTCTGTAACATCGGGATCGGGAACGCTATATGATTATTATGTTTTGTTGGAGTTAAATCTTTAATTGGCTCTATGTTGGAGTTGTTGAGAGAGTTGCTTATGAGAGCTCTTATTTTTTAAAATATTTTATTTAAGTGGAATTTTGGGACTAAATGTCTTGTGGCGACTGTTTTATTTAAATTGAAATATGAATGATATTGCCGCAATGATACTCTAAGTGAAGGTGAGCCTGTAGTGACATGTGTTGATTGAAGTTAGTATTTTTGCTGCAATGTTTTGTTGATTGTTAAATGTTTGTTTTGTTGAAGGTTGTCGTTTGTGGCACCTTAAATTGTCCTGTAAAGCGTAATATATCGGACTCTAATAATAAAGTATAGAATTTCACTGATCTACCTTTCAACCTTTATTATTTTGATTATACCTTAATATTATTTGTTAGAATTAATTTAATAAGCTAAATTAAATATAAATGTTCAAGAAAATATAGTATATTGTGTAGAAATCAAATTGATTTTAAGAACAAATGGTATATAATAGTCATACATACATGTATATAATTAAAGGACCTACAAATTGATTTTAAAAATATTTGGATCTATTAAAAAATACATGTGGGTCGTATTCCTGAAGGTTAGAAGACAAACAACAAACATATAATAACTTATATAGTTCTTCCTCAATTGATATTTATAATATGTTGAATACTTTTTAGATAGGGAAAAGAGATAAACAGTTTGTGTACGGTATATTCACTACAAGAAAAAATGTTTTTACCATGGAGTTAAACCCCTCACTAATGTAAAAAAAAATCATCACAAAACAACAATTTGTGAGGGGATATAACTCATAACTAGTAAGGGCATCGCAAATAAATAGTTAGGGGATAAACTCCTCACAAAATTGGCTAGGGGATAAACCCTTCGCTAAATGTAACTCATAAAATTCAATCTACTATATTGCAGGTGTAGGAGCAGACTAGTGGCACAGACGTGTCAGGTATTTTGTGAGGGGATAAGTCCCTAGCTAATGCATCGGCGTTTTGCATTTTGCGAGGGGTAACAACTAGCAAAGTCCAATTTCAAAATTAATTTTTTTTTTGCGAAGGGTTAACCCACGTTCTTGTCTTATATAATATTTTTTTTATATATTTTGAGTGTTGCGAGGGGTTTAACCCCAAACAACATTGTTTATTTAGTGAGGGGTTTTACCCTAGACAAAATTCTCTAGCTATATAAGATTTTTCTTTTAGTGTTTGAGTTAATAACTAATTAATTAGTTAATTAATTTTTAAATAAAAATCTAATTAGTTTTTTAATTTTATTTGATTATTTTAAAGCACTTAATTTAATAAAATAGATAATATTATTAAAATATATATACATACATAATAATTATTAAAATATTAAAATAATATTTAAAATATTCCAGGATAAACATCTTGCATATCCTGTTATCATTCTCTTATTTGCAACTCTCTAACATCATAACAGGACATGGAGTTTATAGTTTGGAATTTGAAAACTTTTGCATGTGTACAAGAAACATTAATTCAATTCACAACCAGTATGATATGTAAGTTAACCTATTGACTCTAACACAATAACATTATGCCTTTTGAAATCTATTTCTAAACTGATTGATAAAATTCCAGTTACTATATATATATATTACATCCAAACAAATAGTACTCATCCTAAAACCTCACTATGTAATGAAATTGTAACAATAGTCTTTATTGTGTACTCAATTCAACTACAGGTGTGCATGCTATATGTTGATATTGATATCACTCAACATTGAAACTTTAAGACGGTACTGTCTATTCTATTTCTAGGTTCTAACCCCAAGAATTCACATGCTACCATTATCAGAGTTTCAAAAACTGTTTCGTACCTATACCGTAACTGGTTTGTGTCAGTTGATTCATAGACACTTTGTGAACTTATTGGTGGTATATGCGGTTTGTTAATGGGCTTGAACTTTATCTCTGTCTACATTAAAATTGATTCATTACTAGTAGATCATACATAAAAGACTCCTTTGATAAATGTATATTTCATGTTTCATACACAAACCAACATAGGAACATGTTCTGTATACCTCCATGTGATAGTTATATGTATTAACTTTGCTGATATTCCATACTAGTACTAGTATTTTCTTTTCACACCTTTCCATGTGCCAGCTATATTGCATTTGCAGATTCCATTATCTCCTTTTCACAACCTCCAAACCATAACAGAGTAATTGAAAATCAAAAATATCTACTTGTAGGGCACTTAGCTGAAGCAGCTTAACATCTCAAGGGCACAAGCTCTTACAAGTTAAGAACTAAAGAAAGAAATATTATGTTGGAAATTGTGCTTTGATTTTAATAAAAATATAAATTTATTTTTTTTAATTATTTTTTCCAATACAAATTTACTATAATTAGGTTTCTTAACTTGTGTCCTGAGGGCACAAGTTAGCGTTACCCTTCCATAAATAATTTTTCGTTTTTGTCATTAATGTGTTTTATTAATCTGAACAACAATTATATATCATCAATGGTCATTGGTTGGATGTCAATTTAATTTTGTCATTTTGAAACTTCTTTTTCAGACTTTTTTGTTTACATGTCCCGCATATTTTGGTTTTACACATATTTCTATATTCTGAGTATGATTCTGTATGTAATAATATTCTCTACGATCTAAATTATAAAATATTTTGATTATTTTACACCAATTAAAAAATTAATTAATTTTATACTAAAAAGAAAGAACTTTTTTATAAAAATAACCAACATTTTCAACTAAAATACCAAAATAATCAAAATTTAAAAAAATATACCAAAATAATCACATTTTTTAACGGATGTCACACTGACTAGGAACCTCATATACTATGGAAACCAGTCTTAATTGAATCGCCATCAAATAGTCAACCATAGGCATAACACTGACTATAAATTAAAACTGGTACTCCATAATAGTGAGGACAGTAGTATGGATCGAATGTCAGATGTTTTCTGATACACAAGATCCTCATTTGAGGCAAGTGTAGAGCATACTTGCATCTATGTGGGGGGAATTATGATATGAATATTGTAACTAAAGCTTTTAGGGAGAAATAAAAGATATTTAGAACATAGTTGTTCTTAAACACACAAAGAGGTTTATTTGTGATTGCTTGATGAAAATATTTTATAGGTAAGGAGGTACATAAAGGACAAAAACAACACTATTTACAAGCATGACATTATAGAAATGCATTTTTCAAAAGTCTGTCACCCTTATCTCTTATGGACAGAATGGAATTACTTTTACACAAAAAGACGAGAAAACACTATAAGCATGCTTATGACATATAAGGGACACTTGTCAGCTAGTCTTTGAAAATGAGTTCATGAGATGGGGACATATTCTGATCGGATAAATTCCCATCATAAAAGCAATCTCCAAAACGAGATGACTCATGTTGTCAGGTGTCATCCATCATGTAAGTGTGATCCATTAATTTTTTATTAGCTTCTTCCACTTGTCCTTCTGAAAATTCAGGTTCCATTGGAGAATCTGGATTCTGCTGTGTGGCTTGAGTTGAGCTTTCTCCAACTTCTGGTCTTATGAATTTTTCATGACTTATACAAGTTGTACGATCATCAAGGTTCTTTGGGTCATAGAGATTGATGCAGTTAACATATTCCATTAATTCCTTGTGCTTTTTAGACTGGGAGGATAATCGTCAATTGTTTCCCATAAGTGAACATAACTTTTATAATTAAGTAACTTAGTTGCGAGATCTGTCTGATAAGGCATGTGTAGAAAGAAAATAGTCTTGAGCTTGCTAATAGCTTATAAGGTTAATCTTCTCTCTTTGACCTCGTATATGACCAATTTTAATTGATTTCTCCACCATTGTAATGGAGAATACCATTCAAGAGTAGTCCAAATCAAGGACTTGTGATTCTCGAGATTTATTATGTGTTGATACATGGCCTCAATGGGAATAAGAACGGGCGTAAAATACAATATAGTGGCACACCAGATATACCGTAAATGATTTTTTGTGAATTTGACATTTGGATTTATTAAAATTGATAGGAGGAAAGGTGTGTCAGGGAAATAAGGAGTATGATCTGGGAGTTTATTCCTTATGATTTTTGTCATGTAATAAAAGAGATTGTTCTTGGCATACTGTTTGAGCTGGGATGGTGAAGAGGAGACTGTTATTCCTGGAGGAAGATTCCTGGTTGTCGATGCATGAGCTGGTAGTGGTTTGACCATAAGAATCAGAGGGAAAATGTGTTTGGCTGTGATGATTTAGATAGGTTTCATAGGTCAAGATAGTAGATCAGGGATCACATTCTGGGTTCCTTTGATATGTTTTACAGAGAAATCATATCTAGAAAACCAATCTTTGAGGCGAAGGGTTTGAGGCGAATTGTCATTATTCTAAAAAAAATGGTTAGCATGGTGTTCAACTTTGTACTTGTGTGGACAACATAGAGATATCGATATCTTGTGTCATTTATTATCAAAGTTAAAGCATACTTTACGAGGTATTCTGATAACCCTAAGTTTGATATTTTATTTGTGATTAATGGTTTAATTAAGATCCATTTATCGCAATTGTTCTACTAAGAGGATTAACATTTTGAAAATATCCTTTTAAATTTCCAACAACAACAACCAAGGAGTCATACTACATGTGGATCTAATAGACACATCCACGCTGCATAAAGCAATTCCAAGAACACCAAGTTGTAATCGAAATAGAGGACATTAGACCCCCCCACCCAACTCTGGAGGAAGAAGTGACAATCATACTCCATCAGAGGTTCATTGTCCTAAACAATTTCGAGCACGCCATACCGAAAGAAAATAAAGATATGGTGTAGATATCCCAACCTCTCGGTAGAAAAAGAACCCATTCTTCACACGCATTCTTGACAAAAGAATATTGAGGTCCCTCGAGAAGCCCCCAAACATGGAAAATTATGACAACACAGGGGATCCAAATGAACACGTCCAACATGTGGAGAAAAGTTTGGATTATTACCATGCTCAAGGAGTTGTGAAATGAAATTTTTTCGTATTTACTCAAAGGAGAGTTGTTATGACATGGTTTAAATACCTCCTAGAAGGGAGCATAGATTCAAGAAAGAAACTATGTGACTCGTTCGTCGCTCGAAAGCAGCAAACTACTACTATGAACGTACTCAGCAGGATCAAGTAGAAGAAGAGAGAGGTCGTGCAAGAGTACATTGATCAATTTATCAAGGTAGCAATGGAAGTAATGGGTATATATGATTGATTAAAATGTTGAATATTCAAAAGGGGACCAAGGTCATATTGTATATTAAAAATAATCGGGTTGGAAGGAGCTTGCAACTTAAGTTACCTGTTGAGTAACACTTAATTATATATCAATTATAAAGAAGAACTCTTAGGTGAAGAAAAGACCCAGGGAAGGATAAACCCCAGATATAGTCGGGTGATAGAAAAAGTTAGTAAACGTCGTATAAATGATAGAAAGTGAGGACCATAGGCCTTTTTTTTTTGCATACACTCATTTTAACACATTGAGGGAGAAAGTATGGCGATGATAAGTAAAGAACACGTTCAAAGAAACCGTGATTAAGAACTCCTACTTTGTTGGAGAGTTAGCTTGGACAAATATTGAAATGATTTTGTTTCCATAAAATTCATGACCACAATACTAATTAGTGCATCAACTTGAAGGACGTGATTGAAGAGTTGTTCAAAAAAGGACGGTTTGAAGGTGAGAAAAACACAAGAAGGGGGTTGAATTGTGTTGGCTTTTTCTCTTTAAGCTTTTTCTTCTTCTGCTTCTGATGGTTCTTAACCAGATTCTGAACACTTGGTTAAAAGTATGACTTAGAAAAGCTTGGTTAGCTTCTGAATCTCTTTACCAAATTTTGAACCAGAATCTAACTTAGAGTATCATAGTTGACAGCAGCGAAATATAGTTCAGAAGCAAGTAAAATAAAGCAGAGACACATGAAATTATCCTAGTTCCTCTCATAACCTGAGAGTAGTCCAATCCCCTTGTACTTTCAAGGGACTTTTACTATAACCAGACTAATTACAAATGCTCAAGCACCAAGTAAGAGGCTTTCAATGCTCAAGCACGCAAGCAAGATACTTCCAATGCTCAATCCCACATGAGACTTCAATGGTCAAGCATACAAGCAAGAGACTTCCAATGCTTAAAACCACAAGTCAGAGACTTATATGCTCAAGCACATAAGAAAGAGACTTAAAATGCACAAGCACTAAAGCAAGAGACTTCTGACTCTATAACAAATTGTTAAGAGATTTGGGTAACAACTACACTTGATATACAATCAGAGGTGTAGACAGAATACAACTTAGAAAGACTCTAAGACTTAAGAATTTCTAAAATATAAAAAGTGTTAAGAGGTTCTAAGTCTAGAAAAGTTGATTGAGTAACTTCTCTTTGAATTCCAATGTTCAAAGTCTTGTACATAGAAGTGTGTGTTGTATTGTTGTGTGTTTTTTCTTCAGGTCTTCTGCTCCTTAAATAGAGAGGAAGAAAAGAGACGTTAAAGACTTTCACCAAAAGGTTGGATAATCTTTGTACTTGATTAGACACATAAATAAAAAAACTTTCTGCAAGAAGAATTACCGTTGATGCTCAGACACCCATGAAGAGATTTTTCCTTAAGTCTTCATGTGAACAAAAAGGTCTCTGAGTCTGTCAGAGTTGCCTCGAATGAAGAGATACACCTTCATAGATTGGCTTTCTTTAGAATTGATTCTTTAGAGTATGCTTCTTGGCTTATGAAGCTTCAGATTCTGGATCACCTAAGGCTAACTTTCTTAAGAGTTGACTTTTTCAGAGTCTTGATCTTCTATCAAAGCCAAAGTCTTCAGAAGTGATCTTCAGAACCAGAGTTTGAACTTCAGATGCAGAATAATCAATCTTTTTTTCATCTCTTCTTAGATTTATAATCTTGCATACTTGAACATATGTTAAAATACCCATTTGTTCATTAAATAATTTGTTATCATAAAAACCCAAGGGATATGGAATCAACCAATTTTGTTCCAACATGGTTCACCAGGTATACCTAGGAAGGAAGGTCGAAGAGACGATCGAGACTGAAAGAAAGATCCCATAGGACATGATGGGTAACCAAAGAAGAATATGTCCTCTCTCCCAGAGAATACTTCCCCCAAGAAAACCATTAGGGTTGTAAGAAGATCCAAGGAGAAGAAATATAGTAGCAGCAAGGAAGAGGAATATCGAATGGGGAAACGACGATATATCACTTCCATTATTATTGGAGTTCCAAGAGCTATAAACCCCTCCAAGGAGACTATAAAGATAAGGATCGATGAGTTAATGGAAATCAGTAAGGAGAAAGCAACAACTCTTAATGGGAAGCTGAAAAGGCATATCCCCAGATTCTAGAATAGTGAAAACGTATGCAAAATCCCAAACAATATTTTCCCTTTGGTGATAACGAAAAACATGACCAACTTCAATGTATCTAGGATCCTCATTGATAGAGTAGTTATTGTGATATTATCTACATATAGCTTTTTGAAAAGTTAGAACTTAGAAGATATAAGTTATGATCATATGAGATATCCAACCTACACATGTTTAACATCACGATAACTCTCTCCTCGGGGTATATTTAGATAATGGTTATTTAGGAGAAGGGGAATACACCAAGATGGTCAACCTACAATTCTAGTAATTCCTTATAGAAGTGTATATAGCCACATCTTAGGTAGACCCTTCGTGACAATGATGAACGTAGTTGCCTCTCTGGTCTATTGAACATATGACTCTATACACAAAGGGGGGTGAATTGTGGAGGTTTGAAAAGCATTGATTTAAAAACAAATCGTTTTCAAAATTAGCATTTAAAACCATTATGAAAATAGTTTAAAATACAACAAAAATTCAAAGTAAATAACTAAAAAATAAAGAGATACGAGAAGATAAATAACACCAAAGAATTATACATGTTCGACCAAAAAAACCTAATCATGTCCTCAAGAATTCATCTTGAGGGTATCCATTATGCTTAAGAGCTTTTAGAAGGTTATGTCAACAAATCCCCTTCTCACAAGGAAAGAAACTTTCATGCTAACTTCTAACCAAACAATGAACAAACATGAAGTAGTTTATCTTCACACCAAATATAGATTTTGCACAGAACGATCTTGATCCCATATGGAGTTTTGAGTTAGCTATCCTCCAAACAGAACCAGGGTTTTACATGGGCTGACCACGAACCTAGACGGAGTTTTGAGTTGGCTATGGTTGGGATCGTGGAGCGAAAATGACCATGAGTATTCATAAATGGTTCCAAGAGGGGATCTGGTCCTATGGTTGGGATCGTGGAGCGAAAATGACCATGAGTATTCATAAATGGTACCACATGCATAACGAGTCAGTTTTTGAGTACATCTGCATACATGTGAATGTGTACATGTTGTTGTGAATGGTGTGAGACTATATGGTTGTTGATTTGTGTAATTTAATGTGTTTTGTGATGTGTCATCTACCTTAGCATTCCTTACACCATTTATATTAGTTTTTTGTTTGTCACCCCCTTTGCTTTCACATTGTTCACCTTGGACATCTTACAAATACTTAGGAGTAGAGTTTTCTGCTGTAAGTGGAAGTTAACTTATAGAGTTACTTCGTTTAGTTTTCGTTGTTAGAAGTCTTGCTCTGATTCTGTAATATCGGGGTCGTGAGCATTATTTAATTATTATATTTTGTTGAAGTTAAACCTTTAATTGGTTCTATGTTGGAGTTGTTGAGAGAGTTGCTTATGAGAGTTCTTATTTTTGAAAATATTTTATTTAAATGGAAGTTTAAGACTAAATATCTTGTGGTGACTATTTTATTTAAATTAAAATAGGAACGATATTTCCATAATGATAGCCTAAGTGAAGGTGAGTGTGTGATATTTTGTTGATTATTAAAGGTTTTATCATTGGTGAAACCTTAGATTATCGTGTAAAGTTTAATATATAAGTTTCGGGGCTGAGGATGTTACATAGTGGTATCAGAGCAAGTCGGCTCATCCGGCCAGGTTTTGCCATGATGATTGTTCCCTGGTACGCGACATGTGTGTGAAACACTGTCCGTACTCGTTTGTTTTTCTAACCGCTTGTTTGTAGGAGCGGGATTTAAACAAGTCTCGGAGAAGCTTTTGCTTCTTTGAGATGTTTCTGATGTGGAGGACTGATTTAGCATGCCGCTGATTTTAAAAGTTCAGGTTGTTGGATAAGTTAGTGTTGTTTCTTGAGTTCGTTGAAGATGAAGATTTGAAGTTCACATCGACTGTTTTGACAAGACGATGTCATTTCTAGAGTTTGATGCAAGTGATGAGTTGTTCGTGTCTGTTATGCAAGTGGTTGGGTTCATGAATAATGATGATGCAGTGTTTATGATATTAGCTTCAATGGAGGCTGAGAATAAAGCTGTGATTGGTGAGTTACCGGTGGTGTGTGACTTTTCAAAAGTGTTTCCCAATGATATCAGTGAATTTCTAGTAGAACGGGAAATTGAGTTTACTATATACTTAGTACTTGGTACTAGTTCGGTGTCGATGACTCCTTGTAGAATGTATGCTTCATAGTTAAGTGAATTGAAGAAGAAACTGGAAGATATACCTGAAAAGAAGTTTATTCGTCTGAGTGTTTCGTCATGGGGTGCGCCAGTGTTGTTAGTAAAGAATAAGGATGGGAGTATGAGGCTGTGTGTGGACTACCAACAACTGAATAAGGTGACTATAAAGAACAAGTATCCACTTCTGAGGATTGATGATTTGATGGATCAGTTGGTAGGTGCTTGTGTGTTTAGCAAGATAGATTTGAGTTCGGGTTATCATTAGATTCTTGTGAAGCCTGAAGATATTTCTAAGATTTCTTCCAGAATAAGGTATGGTCATTATGAGTATTTGGTAATGTTGTTTGGTGTGTCTAATGCGCATGGAGTAATCATGGAATACATGAATATAATCTTTCATCCTTATTTAGACCAGTTCATGATTGTGTTTATAGATGACATCCTAATATATTTAAAGTCTGATGAAGAGCATGTGGAACATCTGAGAATTTTATTCTGGACATTGACAGAGAACCAGTTGTACGCATAGTTGTCCAAGTGTGAGTTTTGATTAAGAGAAGTGAGTTTCCTTGGTCATATGGTTTCTAGTGGTGGTATAGTTATGGATTCATCGAAGATAGATGTTGTGTTACAATGGGATACTCTGAAGTCTGTCATTGAGATTAGAAGTTTTCTTGGATTGGCTAGTTACTACAGAAAGTTCATTGAAGGTTTTTCGAAGTTTGCATTACCTTTGACTCAGTTGACTCAAAAGGGTCAGCCTTGTGTTTCCAAGAACTCAAGAAGAAGTTGACATCTACTTCAGTTTTGATTTTTCCAAATACAAGCGAGTCCTTTCTTGTATATTGTGA
This sequence comes from Lathyrus oleraceus, assembly GCF_024323335.1. Classification (NCBI taxonomy): domain Eukaryota; kingdom Viridiplantae; phylum Streptophyta; class Magnoliopsida; order Fabales; family Fabaceae; genus Lathyrus; species Lathyrus oleraceus. Next base: position 218,235,871 of record NC_066585.1, read on the forward strand.
TGCTTCGAAGATGGGCCTGAGAGGTTTGTTGATGCATAACGGTCAGGTTGTGGCGATATTTGTGCTGATTGGTGTGATTAGTTAGTGAATCGTTATGTTAAATAATGATGTGTTGTTGTGTTGGTGAGGTAACATGAACAAATGCATATGAAGTTAGAATTTGTGGAAGTAAGAAAGTGATGAATTGAAAAAAATAATGAAAATGAACTGGAAAGACAAAATATCCTCAATTTTAATCACGAAAAGATACCGATACCTTCATTTTTATTGTAAAAATTAGAAAAGATATAATTGTCCTTTTTATTCTTAAAGTTCTACAACTTTACCATTCACGACTTCCTTAGTACAAACTCACAAATTCAACCAACCAAATCCAAAGCAGTCATATATTGGATCGGGTTGGACGAACTGTCATATCGGAAATCAGAACTCTAATCAATTTGGTTGGACCCAAAAAATAGATTGGAGAAGAACTTGGATTAAATAGGATAGTCGATCAAAAATTGAAAAATTGAAAATTTAGACAATTTTTAAGATCCGACTCAATTTTGCTTTTTGATTTATAAAAATATGATAAAAAATTTCGTTTTGAATCAAAACATTGTTATTTAATTTGATTTCTTTCTTTTCTTCTTTAATATAATTAGAGAAACCAAAGGAAAAGTTATTATTATCAGTAGTAGGATCATGCTAATCAGTGTCCACGAGGCATTGGTCAGGAATTCTAAATAAATATTATATGTTTAGTTCATTAAATATATACAAGATTTTTTTAAAAAGTTAATTATTTATGTTATTAATATATTGAATACACTTATTTTTAGTCTCTTAAAAATGTTCAACTTATTTTTTTAATCTCTTAACTAATGTTCGGGGACACTCGTTAGAATTTCTATTATTATTATTATTATTATTATTATTATTATTATTATTATTATTATTATTAATTATTATTATTATCAACTTAGACCTACTTATTCTATTGATTAATTACTTTTCTATAGAGATTAACTCTTGAACTGGGAAGGATTATATTAGAAGGAAAAATTCTTTTTCAAAAGATTGAACACTAATGCATGCTCAGTATTGAGTTCAATCTATTACTTTTAATTTTGAAATTTTATTTATCTTCTTGTATAAAAATTAAAATTAATTATTTTAATATAAAATAAGCTGCATTTTTTAAATAAAAAAAACACATCATGATATTTTAGATACTTTTATGTTATTCAATTTATTGATAATTTATAAATATTTTAAAGTAATTAAATATAAATAAAAATTATTTATTTATTTATAATCAGTTTAATTGAATCCAATTTCAGTCTAACTTTAAAACTTTAAATCCTTAGATAAAATGGTCAGTCGAATCCAATTTTAATTACTTTAAACTTATTTATCTTTAAAGATCTATGAAATCAAACGGCTTATATATTTTGAATCTGTGTTTTTTTAGAAGAGGCTTTTTCAAATTTCACCCCATATGGCGAATTGAATACTAATCCATTAATAAATAGTTTTTAAATAAAAAGAGAACAAACAATGGCTTACAAATCTCAATTCATTGCACCCGTAAATATCATTAAGAAAAACTTAATTAACACATTGATAGCTAAATATAAAATATTGACCTTTTGTTTACTAATTTACAAGATTATTCAATTAAATTTGTTAATTTTGAGCATTATATATCTAATACTTATAAACAATATTTTCATTTTTGTTTGACTAATAATAAAATTGTTATGGTTAACATAACATTTTTAGAATTTGTATGAAAGTATATGAGATACAAAGGTGTTCAGAAAATCACGAAAAAAATGTTAAGGAAATGAGATATTAATATTCCGTTATTGTTTTTTTCCTAATAACAAAAGTAATTCAATTAATTTCAATTATGATTCACATAGTTAAAATAGAAATATTTTAAAATGAAATTCATTCAATTTGAAATTTTAATCAAACTTTTAACCATATTTATTGTATCATTAAAATCATCCCTTCAAATAAATACAAGACTTCAAACGTGTCATTGACAGACCAAAAGCAAATAGTGGTAATAAAGTCTCTACTTTTATTCATTTTTCATTCGCACAAAAAAAATCCTATCATTCATTTTGAGCAAAATCAAAAGTAAGAAATATGGATAATCGATGCAATCCTTTGCACATGTTCTTTTTCCCTTTCATGGGTCATGGCCATATGATACCTTCCATTGATATGGCCAAACTCTTTGCTTCCAAAGGTGTTAAATCCACCATTGTCACCACACCTCTCAACAAACCAACCATTTCCAAAGCCATTCAACACTTCAAAAACCATTCCAACAATATTCATATTCAAACCATCAACTTCCCTTCTGTTGAAGTTGGTTTACCCGAAGGATGTGAAAATGTTGATCTAATCCCTTCACCTCTTCATGCTCCTGCATTCTTCAAGGCTACTAGATTAATGCAAGAGCCCTTCGAAGAACTATTGCTTCAGCAACAACCGCATGTTATTGTTGCTGATATGTTCTTCCCATGGGCAACTGATTCCGCTGCGAAATTCGGAATTCCTAGGATTGTGTTCCATGGCACTAGTTTGTTTTCACTCTGTACTTCTCATTGTTTGAAAAAACATGAGCCGTACAAAAATGTTTCTTCCGATACAGAACAATTCTTGATTCCAGATCTTCCTGGTAATATCAAAATGACAATTTTGCAGATGCCGAGTTTAGTGACCAAAGACGATCCAGTAAGCCAAGGGTTGGCGAGATTATTTAGAGAAATATGGGAATCAGACGAGAAGAGCTATGGAGTTATTGTTAATAGTTTCTATGAGCTTGAAGGTGTTTATGCCCATTTTTACAGCGAGGTAGTCGGAATAAAAAACTGGCATATAGGTCCACTCTCAGTTCATAATAGAGATGATAAGGAGGAAGAAATAACATCATACCGTGGAAAAGAAGCAGCTGTCGACAAACATGAGTGTTTAAAATGGCTTGACACGAAAGAGATCAACTCAGTTGTTTACTTGTGTTTCGGAAGTACAACACTCTTTCTCGATTCTCAGCTTCGAGAAATCGCGATAGGGCTTGAAGCGTCCGCGAAGGATTTTATCTGGGTTGTGAGGAGAAAGAAAGAAGAGGTGGAAGAATGGTTACCAGAAGGGTTTGAGGAAAGAATGGAAGGAAAGGGATTGATTATAAGAGGTTGGTCACCACAGACATTGATTCTTGAGCATGAAGCAATTGGTGCATTTGTGACACATTGTGGATGGAACTCAATTTTAGAAGGAGTGTGTGCTGGTGTGCCTATGATTACTTGGCCTGTGGCTGCTGAGCAGTTTTATAATGAGAAGTTGGTGACTGAGGTGCTTAAGATTGGTGTACCTATTGGAGTTAAAAAATGGGTTGGGTTGGTTGGGGATAAGATTGAAAGTGATGCAGTGGAGAAAGGTGTGAAGAGGGCTATGGAGGGAGAAGAAGGAGAAGAAATGAGGAATAGGGTGAAAGTGCTTGCACACAATGCTAAGAAAGCTGTTGAAGAAGGTGGATCTTCTTACTTGCAATTGAATGCTTTACTTGAGGAGTTGAGTTTATTTAGAAAATGATTAGTGGATGACATGACATCTAGTCTCATGTAGTTGGGATATTGTTTACATTTATTAAAATAAATTTCTTTTTTTTCTGTCTTTCAATGGTATCTATTTAACATGTCTAGATCTTATTAACAGGTTCAGCAGGAAAACACAAACTAGCCCATGTTGGTGTAAGCCAGCACAACATTGTTTCTTGCGTATTTTATCCACATATACGTACGTATTGTACTACACAAATTTGGCTTAGAAAGAACATCACTTTCATACCATGCTACATAGAAGCAGGGGTGGAGCCACAGTACACTGAGGGGATGTAACTGCACCACCTACATTTAAAAAATTGTGTTTGATACTCATAAATTTTGATGTTTAATCAATATATTAACAAGTGAAGTGCTAATTGAACCCCCTTGAAATTTTAACCAAGTTAACGGTAGAGGAATGCTCATTGCACTGAAAATTCGAATATGCTCTTCATGCATTTAAGATGTATCTCCGGATGCATCCAAATTACATCAAAATATTTCGAAAGATGCACTTCATGGGAAAGAGTTGGGGTTACCTTCCTTTGATCTTGTTTGATGACCTATACCTATGTCAACTTTACTCTTGGATATATTTTTCCTTATTCTGTGATTAGAGGTGACAAACTTAAAAGTTTCTTCATGTTCTTCACTTGTTACACTTAGTGTTTCAACTACTTCAACCACACTGGCCCAAGATTCCTTAAGGAAATTCATATATTTTTCTATCACATTTGTTTGCTTAGAAGAAACTATATCTAATTTCCTGTCTTTTACCACATTGTCTTTAAATTTTTTATCAAGATTTCCAAGTTGGGTGGCATCATCAAATTAATAGTGGGAGGTCAAAGAATCATTATCAGTCCTATTCCTTGTCATATTCTAATAGCCCTGGAATTCTACATACTTGGCTTTATTAGATTGCATATCTTGAAGGACAAGTAGATTTTTAGAAGTATCAGTGTTATATATATATATATGTTCAAGTTGGGATCAATTAACCTGACTACCCTCAAGATTCTGAATGACAAGAGTTGGAATCAATTGAACATTTCCTTTATCAAAAACTTTTCTATACTCTTGTCCGATTATTTTCTTAAGAAAAATCACTACTAGTTTTCACATTCTCTTTATGGGACTGGAGTATTCTCATACAATTATTAATATGATGGCCAACCATTTTGCAATTATAACAAAAATCTGAGAGACTTTCATAATATATATCAACAAAAAAACGTAAACTCTAGTCTTTCAACCAAGATCTTGTACCTTAATTGTATGGAGATGCAACATCAACTAGTACCCTAACAAAGTTCTCAAATAACAAAGTTCCCAAGGTTCTATCCAACCTAAAGTTGTTGATAATTTCATTAGTGCATATGAGAATGTTGTTACTAATGACAATGGAAAATAAAATTTACGATCTCCGGTATTCTTAGAACAAACCATAGATTCTAATCCAAACATGAGATATGGGTTGTTGTTGAATTATGAGATTACAGTCTCTTTACCAAGAAAATAAATTTATAAGCACTTTAAAAAAAAAAGACATATTTTAGTTTAAAAAAAAGTCTTACAAAGTTTTAAAAACGAGATAAAAAGGATCTCATGAAAAATGCACATTTTACCTTTCAGTTTTAAAAAATCTGACGGGTATGTGTAAAGGTCATGAATTCAATCCCCATAGATACCTTTTTAAAATTCTGAAATGGTGAAACACATGTTCCTTCGGTTTTGTCATTTCACCGACGAATATACCACATTTTCACCTCGGTTATCTCATAAAATCGAGGGGTAAAATAATTTTGAGTTTATTAAATCTAATGTGGAGTCCCCTTTATATACCTCAGAATCCTGACAGCAACTTGGTAACGAGACCACTTCGGTTTACTCATGAACCTACTAACAATTCCAACTACATAATAAATGTCAGGTATGGTATTACACAAGTACCTCAGAGATCCAACCAACTGCTTGAAAGTCGTGGCATCTACATCATCACATTCAGCATCAGAATCCAATTTTTGATTTGTTTCTGATGGTGTGACCACAACCTTACAATTCAGCAAGTCAAATCTCTTCAAAAGCTCAAATTCATACTTCAGCTGATGCAAAATTCCAATTATCTCAAACTCATTCATCAACATCTTCTTGAACTTAGCTATCTCATGTTCACAACTCGCTATTAGCAACATGTCATAAACATAGAGATACACCAGAATCATATTGCCTTCAAAAGTATGTTGAACATAAATGCCATACTCCATCTCACACTTTCTGAATCCTTGGAGCTTGAAAAATAAATCAATCTTCAGATTCCAAGCTCGAGGAGCTTGTTTCAGTCCATACAAGGCTTTATGCAACTTGTACACCATCCTTTCCTGATTCTTTTTCTCAAATCCAGGAGGTTGTGACACATATACCTCTTCTTGTAATGAATCATTCAGAAATGCAGATTTCACATCTAAATGCATCAGAGGTCAATTCCTATTAACAGTTATCACAATCACCAGCCTGATTGTTTCATGTCTCGCTACAAGAGCAAACACTTCAAAATAGTCTAACCCAGGTTTCTGTAGAAAACCTCTTGCCACTAACTTTGCTTTGTGTTTTCCAAATGATCCATCTTGCTTCAATTTAACTTTGAAAACCCATCTAACACTTATGACTTTCTTGTCCTTTAGAAGCTCAATCAACTTCAAGTCTTGTTTCTTTCTATAGCCTCAAGTTCTTCTTTCATGGCCTTCAACCACACTTTCTTCTTGAGCGCTTCTTCAGTACTCACTAGTTTGGATTCTACTAACATGACACACTGAATGATTTCTCCTTTAGAGTCTACTTCAGTATCTTGCAGCATATCAAAATCTACAAACCTTCTTGGAATGTTTTTGATTCTTTGTGGCCTCTGAACTTGTTCAGAATCTTCTACTGACGCTGAAACAATATCAGATACTCCAACCCTATAAGTACCACCTTTAGAAGCATGCCCACTTTCAAAGTCTGGAATATTCCTAGAGTCTGGATCTCCACCAGAGTCTGAATCACCACCAGAACCTGGATCAGAATCAGATTCGCCTTCAGAGTCTACCTCGCCTTCAGAGTCAGACTCACTTTCAGAATCATTTTCTAATTCTCAACCATCTTCAGAACCTTCATATTCTAAAGTATATTCAGAGGTTAACTCTACAGCAAAGTTGGATTAAGATTTACTCCAATCCCACGCTTTTGATTCCTTTACAATGACATCTCTGTTGAATTCAACCTTGTTAGTGACAGGACAATAGAGCTTATAGGCACCTATATTGTGGTACCCTACAAGCAACATGACTATACTTTTGTCATCCAACTTCCTTCTCTTAGCATCTGGAACATGTTTGTAACAAATAGAATCAAACACCTTCAGATGGCTCACACGTTTCTTATCTCTAGTCCATTTCTATAAAGGAACAATTTCCTTCAGCTTCTTGGTTGGACATTTGTTAAGCACATATGTTGCAGTGGCAATAACTTCTCCCTACAAGGTGTGAGGTAGCTTCTTCTCCTCCAGCATACTCCTTGTCATATCAAGCAAAGTTCGGTTTCTTCTTTCAACAAGACCATTGTGTTAAGGAGTTTATGGCGCAGTCACCTCCACAATCAGTTCTGAGAATATTTAGAGTCTGGCCACTCTGATTCTTAACCTTGATTCTGAATTTCTTAAATTTAGCAAACACCTTGCGTTTGAACTTTATAAGGGACACCCATGTCATCCTTGTGAACTCATCAACAAATGACACAGTATTTATTCCCTCATAGTGAAGGTACTAGAAATGGTCCACATACATCAGAATGCACCACACTTTGAGCATGCTTTTCTCTTGGAGGCATTCCATATGCAAATGGTAGTCTTGGTTTCTTCCCTCTCATGCATAGATTGCATGACTTCTCTGGCTTCTTAATTGCAAGAATTTCATGTACCAACTTTTTTGAATTCAGGTTCTCTAAGCTTCTGAAGTTCAGATGACCAAATCTTTTGTGCCACAACTCACTTTCCTTCACAACACTTGTTGCACTAAGGAATTTAGAGTCTGCAATTTTAACATTCACTTTGAATGTTCTATTCCTCCCTTATTCTGACTTCATAATCATCTTTTGATTACAGTCATACAACTTTAAAATATTGTCCTTCATGGTAACTGAAAAAACTTTCTCAATTAATTGACATACACTCATCATATTTCTTTTCATGCCAGGAACATACCACACATTCTGAATCAATGTTGTTTTACCATTATTCAGAACTACTCTGACATTTCCCATACCTTAAGCATTGAGGTATTTATCATCAACACATCTAATCTTTATCCTCTTACCAGAGTCAAAGTCAACCAGCCGTTTCTTATTTCAAGTAAGATGATTTAGGCATCCAGTATCCATATACCACCAGTCTTCCAAATACGCATATCAGATTCAGAAGCCATCAATAGCACAAATTCTTCATCAGAATCTCCTCTAACTACGTTTTCTTCTTCTGACATCCTTTCCTTGTTTCATCAACAATCATTAGCGAAATGGGCAAACTTCTTACAACAGTAGCACTAAACTGTTCTCTTGTCATACTTCTCCCTGTTCTTTTGAGCACTCTTTTACCTTCCAGAAGTTGAGGTTTATAACTTCTGAACAGAATCATATCTCTTCATGGCTTCTGACCAAGACTGCTTATGATATTTCTTACCAGAAGCTGCTTTCAGAGCCTGCTGCTATACCTCAATTTCAGAGTTTCTCTCAGTTAGACGCCACTCTTGTGCCTCTAGACTGCTTTGCATCTCTTCAATTCTCATGGTGCTAAGATCCTTAGAATGTTCAATTGCTACCATAATGTAATCAAACTGAGGAGTAAGAGACCTAAGTTCCTTCTCAATGATACTTTCTTTAGAAAGAGTTTTCCCACACTACTTCATCTTATTTTGATCAAAATCACTATGAAGATGTAGTCAGGTACCTTCTAATTGTTCTTCATGTTGATATTCTCATATTGCTTATGTAAAAGACTGAAGCTTTACCGTCTTCATTGATGCATCACCATCGTAGTACCGTACCAGTATGTCCAACGCAACCTCTGCCATCGCCGAATCAACGATTTTGTCAAACACATTCACATCCACACAATGATGGATGTAGAATAATGCGTTTTGATCTTTCTTCCTCAAATCACGTTGAGCATTTCTCTATGCATTTGTTGCATTTTTTGGAAGTGTAACCTGAACGTAACCGTCATTGACGAGATTAAGCACATCTTGAGCGCCAAATAACACACACATCTTAATCATCCAGTGATTCCAGTTCTTGCCATCGAACATTGGAAGCTTAGTACTCAAGTTATGGTTTCCGTTTATCTTCAACCTTGTGAAAAACTTAGATCTCACCAATCACTAATGTTTCCCAATCCCGCTGAATCAAAAAATGTGATTATATTATGACTCCAGTCAAAAGTTCAACACGGACTCAAGAAACAAAATCAATCACACAATGCCTCACCATTCACTCATGTTTCTATGTGGATCTGAATCGGAGCTCTAGATACCAATTGTTGGTGCATAAGATGAAGAAGATGAAGATGGAAGTGTTAGAACAAGATTTGGTTCTGCATATATACCTTGATTTTTGATGATAAAGATGTTGAATTTGTGTGAGAACAATTTTGGTACCCTAATGGTTTATTATTGTGTAGCTTTAATAGCCAGTTCTGATTCTGAGTATATGACGTGCAACGTCATCAGGTTTTGAACAATTGCGTTCCAAATTCTGCTTATGTGTTAATCATGAGAAGTTCTTAAAGATATCAAGTTGATATTGCAATGTTCTTTCTGCATTTGTGTTGATTCACTCTAGAGAAGTTTCTGAAGAGACGTTAGGTTGTTGCTGCAACGTTCTCTTCACTTCTGCTTCTGGATGTGACTCTAATTATCAAGCTTATGAAGAATTGCAAACTTCCAAAGTTTTGTTACTTAGCTGAACATTCTGAAGATCTCAAGCCAGACATTGAGCTTATCAAGGTTATGACTATAAATTCTAAAGATTCTAAAGATACTGAAGATCTCAAGCTAGACTGTTGACATCCAATAACCATTTCAAAATAAGATCAAAACCTCGATCCAACGTCGAGTAATCATTTTCAAAACTTAACAGAACCAACACGTATTCATCCATCCTTTTGTAAGTCGATTGCTTCATGCATCTCCATTTCTCTTGTAAGTCGATTGCTTCATGCATCGTCATCTAACTTTATCCCACTCCTCTCCTTGCTCCATTCGTCGACTTTTGTTCCGTTTAGGTAGCACCCATTAGGTAGAACCCTTTGTATGATAACATAGGTAGTATTCCCTCATTCTTTTGTATGATAACGTAGGTAGAATTCCCTTATTCTTTTGTATGATAACATAGGTAGAATTCCCTTATTCTTTGCATGCTAACATTAGGTAGATGTTCCCATTTGTAAATCCTAACACTTAGGTCCACATTGCATGACAACTCTAGGGCAGAGCTTCCCCACTTTTAGACCTTCCGTACGTCTCCGATCCTGTGGCATGTCACTCTGTTCTATTGCAAAGAGGTAACTGCCTAAGACTCGATTCAGCGAGCTGCGACACCTACTGCTAGGACGTGAACACATTGCCCACTCTCCTTTGACACAATCGATGTCTTCCTTTGTAAGTCCATGTTCAGATGGCAACCCTTAACCCCTATGTAGCCGAACTACGGCAACTCTGATTCTCATGTTCAGATGAGATACGTATGCATAAGATGTGATGTCTTGCCGAGTTTTTGACTGACAACTAACAACTAATCCTTGTTTGCTTTCACCCTTGTTGCGATTCTTTTCTCTCGCCCTCGTTGCGATCGAGACCTTCCTTTTCTCTTGCCCTAGTTGCAATCGAGACCCTTGTTCCCGTAGTTAGCTGAACTACGTTTTGCTCTGATTCTCATTACAGATGAGATACGTAGGCATAAGACGCGATGTCTTAGCGAGCACACTCCTCTTTAACCCATAGGTAGCCGAGCTACGAAGACTCTGATTCTCATATTCAGATAAGATACGTTTGCAGTGGATGCGACATCCGTGCGAGTCATTTTCTTTTGACCCTTCTCTTTGAGTAAATAGTACCTTAGATAAACACACACCCTTTAGACAAGAACAACAAGAGTGGATCCCGTAGAGTACTACGGATGCGTAGGGGTGCTAATACCTTCCCTTCGCATAATCGACTCCCGAACCCAAGATTTGGTTGCGAGACCTTGTCTTTTCCTTTCCTTTCTCCAGGTTTTCTTCGAGCGTTTCCTTTCCCTCCTTTGGGATAAATAACGCACGGTGGCGACTCTTCTGTCATTTCTTTTTCGCTAGTTGTTTTTTTTCGCATTCCATTTTTTTTAGGTTGCGACAGTAAGTAACTTTGTTTTTACCGCTTTTAAAAATCATGTTTTAACTTCTCTAATTTGTATGACTCAACGTGATCATTTGCAACATAAGAACCTGGTATGGGGATTACGTGGTAACTCTTCTCAATTCTTATATCTGTACTGTTTTGAATCACAGGGTCGCCGTTCACAGTTATGAGTTTGTAGGCTCTTCTTGACGCATGATTGCTAATGTAGCTGGCGCGTAACTCTATCATTTGCTTAAATGGAGGCGAGAAGTAGGCCAATGAAACACCTTTCGAATGCTACAAACCATTGGATATCACCTTGCACTCTAAGTTAAGTTTCAAACGCTTTTGTGATACCGACTTATAACGATCATTTGGCTTATTATGCTATGGTACTTTGATAAACTTATTGCTGATCTGACTTGTGCTTGTAACATGCTGCTATGCCTGGTTTTGCAGCAATCATGGTTGTCACTATTTAGGATTTTCAGGATGGTTAGATCATTGCAATGCAGGACAGGTTAGGTCAGGTATGTTATAGTCGCAACAGGACATTTGTTCGGCAGGACCTATTATGATATCTTTGTTGGATGATGACTTACCATAATCAAACAAATTGTTATAAATGATAGCGCTCCGGTCCTGTGCAAACGCAGCTGGTTTGGACATCCTTAGTTCGAAAGACTTGGAGTCCCAGTTTATTGAAAACTCTTATGCAATTTCATGTATCAAGCAAACTTTCTTCTCCAATGTAGAAGACTTTGAGTTCAAATTTGCAGCAAACTCTTTATTGGCAACACCCTCAGTGGAATTCCCATATCTCTCCTTGGCTTATGTTTCCTTTGATGTGATATTGTTGCAGTTCTATTGCGCAGGTCTGAAGGCTGACTTTGCAAGTATGCATGGTTCTTGATGCTAACCAAATGGCCCTGCAGTGGATTTCTATCCTGCAATGCGGTCGGTTATTCGCGGCTGCCCCTTTAGAGTTTTTTGAAGGAGTGTTGATGCATCAACGACAATGTTGGTTAACAGGGTAGTTGGCTCAAGTTAAAGACATAGTTGCAGGTTATAAGTCGATTGTGATTTACCCTTTCAGAACAATCGGTAAGGTTGTACATGCCACATGTAACATAGTTTAGCAATGTATGTTTCCTGTTCGTACTTGGAACTGCTGTGAGTTATGATTTGACCAGGGCCACTTTGTTGCAGGTTCTTTTAAAACTTGTAGCTTTCCATATGCTTCTTCGCACTTTTATCCTGACGCACCTGTATTCACATTCACATTGTTGGTGTAGCGCTGCTAGCTCTTGGATCTATATGTCACCGCATGATACGGGAGAGAATCTTATACTGTCTTGTGGAAACTAATGCAAGGAATGGCCTGAGAAACTGATGTAGCCAGCGGATGCATACCTTTAGTTTTTAATTCTTTCACTTGGCTTTACTGTAATGTATCTTAAGTCACAGGGTTGTTATGAACGGTCTTGTGGTATGGTTTTATTAATGTATTTGAAATAACTTTGTTTGTAAATTGAAACTTGTGGTCCAATACATAAATCAAAGCTAATAACCCACACCAGATGATGTTATGCATGAAATCCACAGACAAGGGCCTGTTTATTTCCTATAGTCACACAATGCGAAAAATAAACACCTAAACTCAATTGAGATGAAACTTTTCCGTTCATGACCCAAAATGACGGTCATAAATGGCAAACCATGAATTCTTCTTAAGTCACTCACCACCTGCTTGTTGACCTTGAATTCATAAGGTGAGAAAGATGCAAATTTAATGCAAGAATTGTTCTACACAAGATGTAGTGTTATTATGGTCCATCTGATATATTAACGAGTCTAGCTTGTAACAAACCAAGTTCATGACTAAGCTTACGGATTCATTGACATGATGCTTGCATGACAAGACTCACCCATGACCTTGATTCAAACTAGTATTCCAACTTAGATAGTATCCTTTCATTATGTCCTCTTCCTCGTATTCGTGTAATAAACCATACTTTCAGACGAAATTGAAATCATGAAATACATGTTTCTAGGTAGTACAAAAATGACACAATAGTGATATGAAACTAAGGTGAGGTATTCTCGTGATGAAGTGTATGTCATGCTATGCATATGATGCAAAATAAAAATGAAATCAATTGTATGAAAATTTAAATATGCCCGGACAAAATTGGGGTATGACACTAGGTTCTCAAGGTTTCAGATGCTTGTTGCAGGACTGAAAGTTCTGGATAAAGGATACTCTACATCTGACCATGTCAATAAGATTATTAGAAGTCTCCATAAAAAATGGATACCTATGGTAACCGCTTTGAAGCTAGCAAAAGATCTTAATAGTATTGGTATTGAAGAACATGTTAGTTCTTTGAGAAGCCATGAGATTGAACTCAGGGAAGATGAACCTCAAAAGCGAGGTAAATATGTTGCTTTAAAGTATAAGCCTGAGAAGACAAAAGCTTATCAAGGCGAGGAAGAATCAATAGGTTAAGATGAAGACTCAGAAGATGATGATGAGTTATCTATGATTTCAAAGAGGGTCAATAGACTCTAAAAGCACATGAATAATGGTCAAGGGAAGTTCAGAGGAGCTAGAAGGAATACTGGTCGTTCTGATTCATTGTCTGAATAGAAGAAGCAAGGTTCTGGTAAAGCAGTTATCTGTTTTGAATGCAAGGATCCAGGACAGTATAAGAATGAATGTCCTAAGATGAAAAAGGACAAAAGGCCTAAGAGTAATTTTTTCTAAAGGCAAGAAGGGATGGATGGCTACATGGGACGAGTCATAATCAGAAGAAGAAGATTTTGACGAGGAAAAAGCCAACGTTGCATTGATGGCAATAACAGATGATCGAGATGGTTCTTGTAGCGGTAAATTCATGACCATTGAGTTATTTGTTAACTCAACATCAATAAAACAAGAGTCGCCACCGCGCTTTTATTATTTCCAAAGGAAAAGGGAAAAAGTACGAACAAAACCCAAAGATAAAAAGTTTTCAAATCAAAACTAATAAAATGTCAGATATTACAGGTAAGGGGGTTGGTTACATAGAGGGAAGGTATTAACACCCAAATTGTCCTAGGTACTCCTAGGGATCCCTTTTTGTGTGCAAGTGTTTTAGTTAAAAATGTTGTTTGCTAAAAAATTAGAATGGGGGGATGAGAAAAAGAAATCATTTATTATATTTTTGTGTTTGACAAGACCTTCGGTCTTATGCCTACATACCAACATAAAAATGAGGGATCAAAACCTCGTAGTTCGTGGTAAAAATTTCAAAGATGGGTAGATTGATTTTAACAAAAGCTTAAAGATTTGTTGTTATCAATGGGAGAATACTCAACCAAAAATCCCTCGATAATGAGAGCTTTATAACATTTAAGAGGGAGGGCTCCAACTTGGATTTAATCAACAAGTATGCCACTAACCCCTAATAAATGAAAAGACTTATAATCAATACATCATGGAATGGGAGAATTATATCTCGACCAAAGATAACTCAAATCTAAATGCTTTCTTTTGCAAAAGTTTAAACAGAAAAAGGCACAAAGTGGCCAAAAGGATTAGACGAGGTTGTTAGTTCTTTTTGTCGTTTTGAAATTAAAGTCAATATGATTAAGTTTATTCACAAGTTTTATTAAGAGAATATTTTGAAAATCAATGGCATAAGGCCAACGTTTCTACTCATTAAAACAAGTCCAAGTTGAAAACACAAACTAAGAAGGTTTTAAAACGAGGGAGAGATTTTGATATTTAAGAAGGAAAGAAGGAGATGAAGGGACTATCCTAGACAAAATTTAAAAGTTTTGAGTTGAAAAGATCTGATCAATGAGATGCAATCCACAAGACAAGAATGTCAGATAGAAACTCATTTTCTTTGGACTATTGAGCAAGAAACAAGCATAACCATCCAAGCAATTAATATGAAGATCAAAGGCATCAAATAAAGATAGCCAAAATCCAAGTAAACACTCCAAAAGTAAGTAGTCTTCAAATGTATCAGATGAAATATTCCTTATGGCAAACTCATAGAAACAATCATCAGATATAAATAATATGATAAAGATAACAACTTAAGCACAGATACAAAATAACAGATAAACCAATGGGGCCTTCAAGGCTTGTATCATATGAATAGCATTGGCCAAGATAACTCAGTCTCAGATAATAGCATTGGCCAAGTCCTTCAAAGCATAGGGATGTTGCCTAATCTAAGTCCAAAAGCTCATATCAAGTCAAGGGCAAAGGTCCAACAGTCCGCCAATATATTTTTTAGGGTTTTTGTTATTATTATGTATTTTTAGGTCCTAAGACCACAAGTAGAACAAAATCACAAGCACCAGAATATATCATAAGCACAAATACAATGGCTCAAGTGAGCAAAGTGAAAGTGATTTGTATATGATTTGTCATTTTATTTGCAATCTTTCTCAGGATGTTGATGAAGCAACAATAAAGGATATAATTTCTGAGGTGGATACAGATAATGTAAGTTAGTCCTAATTTAATCAGGGTAGCTCTCTTGCAGATTAACAATATTATCGCTATGATTCTTAAACCAACAGGATGGGAGAATCAACTATGAGGAATTATGTGCAATGATGAGAAGTGGAATGCCACAACAGAACTAGGGTCCACTATTTTAAATCTACTTAATGGATTCAATTTCACATGTGATTCTTCATGAAAGCCAATTGGTTGAGAGACTTAAAGTTGTTGGTTCGGCAAGTACCATGATCTCCCAGAATATGTAAGACACTTCCTCATGGATTGGTGATACTTTGAGGCCTATGCAATCCCAATTTTCTTATATGAGTTGTTTTCTGCGTGTTGTGCTAAAAATAGATTGATTGAAGTATTGTTAAGCATTTGTACATTTAATTTCCGACCGTCACATTTTCGGTGTGTCTTGAGCCTAAATTTATATGTTAAAATGTTAACTATGATGATATCCTTTTAATTATGGTAGAAGAAAGAATAATCACAGAAGAAATATGATTTCCTTAATCTCTATGAGGATGTGCAAACTTAATCAGTTCCTATAATAATGTATTTTGTTCATCTGCTAAATTAGAGCTTTTATTTGTAAATCATGCCCATGATCTGATGCATTAGCTGTGACAACTGAGATTATGTTTGATTTTACATCATAAGGAAAATTTCATGCATGATTACACTTTTTGGCAGTGAATTTCTGTAAGTTTCATAATTTAATATTAATTAAAATACAAAATCATACCATCAATTTGACACCCCATGTAATATGTATCAGCAAACTAAAGTTACATGATGTTATTTCACCCTTTTTAATTTCA
Organism: Lathyrus oleraceus; assembly: GCF_024323335.1. NCBI lineage: Eukaryota > Viridiplantae > Streptophyta > Magnoliopsida > Fabales > Fabaceae > Lathyrus > Lathyrus oleraceus. The sequence continues at coordinate 218,252,210 of NC_066585.1, forward strand.
AGAATTTTGGCAGCAAAATCTCAATCACAAGCCATCTTCCAATGTAAATCAATTTTGCCTGATTTTTTTCTCCTCCTAACTTGTATTGAAAACTCTGTATGCACGGTTGTTTTAGAATAATCGTTGAACTCATACTATACATATAGCATTGAAGTGATACAAGTAAACAACATCAACACAAAATTCTTCAAAATCCATTCTTCTATATTGTAATGAAGTCAACTATAATAAAATAGAAATAACAAGCAAAAAATGTGAGACATGAAACAATCAAAGTAACAAAATCTACAATAACATTGATAGGACAAGGAGTTATTACCGAGGAAAGAAAAAGATACATGACTCTTTCATGACATATGTTGCATATTTCTTTAAGGCATGCCTAGAAAATATGAATGAAAAAAACTTATTCTATCTTACAAAATAATAAACTTCTTAGAAGTTGATATGATATGACATAACAATAAACATTGGATGTGGTGACATCCAGGTTTAAATCCTAATTGATCTCGATGATGTGTGGTCCAAATTTGTACTGTACCATCTTGTGTTTAGAACATCTCATGTAAATTGCATTGTTGTTTCAAGGTTCAGATTCGTTGACACAATTTATCAAGTGGAAATGCTATTGATTCAAATATTTTTATATATGTGAACAACTTTACTATTGATTCAAATATTTTTATAAATTTTGTCAAAATAAAAATAATATTTATATAGGAGAAAAACTAAATTGTTGATTAAAAAATTTATATATGAGAACAAATTTACTATTGATTCAAATATTTTATAAACGTAAAAGCAAAAATAATATTTATATACAAAAAAATATACATTATTGATTCAAATATTTTTATATACGGGAACAACTTAACTATTGATTTAAATATTTTCATAAATATTGTTAAAATGAAAATAATATTTATATACCAGAAAAAATACATCATTGATTCAAATATTTTTATATACGAAATAATTTTATTATTGATTCAAATATTTTTATAAATAATGTCAAAACAAAAATAATATGAGTAATGATATTCCTACACCTATTTCCTACGCAAATACTTACACCAAATACTATTCACCGTATTTATACAGTGGATAGTGTTTTCTTTAATAAATTAAAATTAAAATAAAAATTATTTAAAAAAATTAATTTCGTAACAAAAATATAACATTTGTTATTAAACAATTTTATTATTGTATTAATCACAAAAATGTATATTATTAACTACATATTTTTCTGATAGCTTATTAATCAATTTCACTACTTCATTAACTAATAAAATATATAATATAAACCAAATACTGACATTAGTTTATAATATTTACCTATTTTATTTTACTATTTATAATTTTTAAATTTTTAAAATTCATTAATTAAATTATAAATTAGTTTTAGAACTTGGTTAGTATTATCTATTTTATTGGTTAATGAAGTTGTGAAGTTGATTAATAAGCTATTAGGAAAATATGTGGTTAATTTTTGTGGTTAATACAATAATAAAATTGGTTAATAAAAAATATCATATTTTTGTTACAAAATTAATTTTAAACAACATATTTTTTTATAAATAATATTTTATTTAAAATAAAAATTTAATATTATTTTATTTAAAAAACTCTGTTCTTCAGTGTAAGTATTTATATAAAATATTGGTATAAAAATAACATTACTCAAATAATATTTATATACGAAAACAATTATATTGTTAATTCAAATATTTGTATATATAAAAAACACTATTGTAATAAATGGACATAACTTTACCACTGATTCAAATATTGAATAATAAAAATTTATCAATTAATTTTTTCAAATATACCATAAAATTAAGAAAATTTTAAAAAGATTGAATATATTTTAAAATTGTATTCTCTCTAAATCATTATCTTATTTGTAAAAAAAACTAAAACGATTAATATATCTAATACAACTTTCAATCATTTTTATTTTTAATCATTTTATTCATAATTTTAAAAAAAAAAATATTTGTATGATCATTTACAAACAAATATATCTTTCGTGATTATATTTCATCCAAAAATGTTCCTCATACTTAAGCATGAATTTGTTACTAGTTGGAGTCGGTTGGATTCATTCATCATTCATGAGTCAGTATTTGAAACGGACACTTGTGAGATAATGTTGCATAGTCACTAACACATAGCATGTCATGTTTGGAAATGCCAAAAACAGTATGCAACTCACATGCAAATGTACAGTATTTGATTAATTACTTCCTTCATTTAAAATAAAAAAAATTTAAAATAAAAAATTTATGAGATTAATTACTAAATGCACTGTTAGTGTAAAAATATTTATACTGTCGATTTATCACCATCACCCATTTACATTATTTTATAGATTTTTAAAATAAAAGTCAAATTTTCAATTTTCAATATATCTTTTTCAATTTTATTTTTTAATTAATATGATTTTTATTATTCTAAATACATAATTAGAATATTTTAGAAAAAATATTATTCTTTTTTTAAATTATATATTTTTTTTAATATGTAAAATAGTCAATTTAATTATTCATTATAAAATAGAAAGAATAATTAATTAAATAATTAGACACAGCTTCAAATAAGTACTATTTCCTCTGTTTCTTTTTAAATATCATTTTTTTTTTTAAAAAATTGTTTCTTTATAATTGTCATTTGCAAAATTCAATGAGGTATTAAATATATTTTTGTTAAAATTATTCTTAAATAATTATTATAGAGAGGGAAAAAATAAAATGAATGTGATAAATAATTAAAAATATTATAGGTAAAAAAAATATTATATATATATATATATATATATATATATATATATATATATATATATATATATATATATATATATATATATATATATATATATATATATATATATATATATATATATATATATATATATATATATATGCGTAAAAAGTAAAAAGAAAAAAAGGAATGAAAGGAGTAATATTTTAACTATACTTCTTTAAAAATATGAATGGATATGTTTAGCTTAGCATACAGAGAAAATAAATGACTATGTAGGGGTGTACATGGGTTGGACCAACCCACAAATTCCGGTCAAATCCACCCAGAAAAATCCAAAGAAAATGGGTTGGATTGGGTAATTGGGTGAATATGAGTTTGAAAACTAAAAAATCCATAAAAAAATCGAGTTTCGGATAAAATCGATCCCAAACTCAAAAAACCCATCGATCCACGGATCAAAAATGTATTATTATAATTTTAATGATTTTGATGAATATTATCTTAGTTATTGCAATTTTAATCTCTTAAGATTCACTATTTTAGTGAATCACGACTTTAACTAATTTTGAATGTTTCACACTTTAATATTTTTTTATACTAATACAATTTTATGTCACACACACTTAAATTGAGTTATTTTGATGAAAGATCCAGTTTTGCTTTTTTTTAAATAATTTTTATAATGTAATAAATTTTTACAAATGATTTTTTTTTGAAAAGGTTAAAATAAAAATTTGATTATTTTTAAAATATTAGTTAAGATATTTAATTATCGAAACCTTTTTTATATATCAAAATTTAAAAAATTTACTTAAACTATTTTAAATAATTTTTCATAAAAATAATGTTTGTAATACAAATTTTTTCAAATAATTAAAATTTTAAATATATTTTAATTTTTATTAATATATATATATATATATATATATATATATATATATATATATATATATATATATATATATAATTTTTCAATTTAGAAAAGATGAATACAAAAAAAATTGTAATATTTTAAAAAAGAGTTTTATAAAATCAATTTTTAAAAATATAAAAAAAATATTCATTTTTTAAAGATGATGAAAGAAATTAATTAGGAAATAGATTTTTAAAATTCCAACAACTATTCTACATATTAAAAAAGAATGGATGGTAGTTAATTTTATATAATTAATAATTTTTTATTTATCTTCTTTATATATTTAATTAATTAAATATCAATAAAATAATAAAAAAAATGTAGATGATATCTTGTTATATAAGAAATTAATTAAATGTTAATAATAAATATAAGAAAATAGAAATTAAACACGATAATGTGTCTCCATTAACTTTTTTATATGATAAAATAAATTATATTAAAAGTTATATTTATTACAAATCTTTAGATTATTTGTAAAAGATTCGCACTTGAGAGTCTTAAAAAATATCAAAAAATAAAAATATGTCAATTATCATAATACTTTTTCTAATCACTTTATTTAAATTCTTGTGAAGATTGTCTATTCCACACTAAAACATCTAGTCACTTTTATTAGTTAAAAACTTTCAATCAAATCTATATATGTTAGTCTCTCTGCTACTTAATTGTATATTAGAATATCTATTAAGATAAATGTCGATCTTCTCTCTTATTACTCAGTTATAAAATTCACATAATTTTTTGTTTTCACAAAAAAAAAATGAATATTGATATTCATTAATTAAAATAAATTAACAATATTTAAAACTAAAACTATTAAGAAAATAAAATATTATTCAATCATTAGTTAAAAAGTTTAATATTCAATTTCTTTTATAATTGATATAAGATTGTCATCTTATAAAATGTTTCCTCTAGAATGGATGTATATACCAAATTGAACTTCCTCTCCCTTCATACAGAGTGAAGTAGAAAAAGATGGATAGTTCCTTACACATTTTCTTGTTTCCTTTCATGAGTCATGGCCATATGAGACCCACCATTGATATGGCCGAACTATTTGCAGCAAAAGGTGTCAAAGCCACAATCATTACCACACCTCTCAACGAACCTATTATCTCCAAAGCTATACAAAAATCCAATATTCATATTCAAACCATACTGTTTCCTTCCTCAAACGCTGGTTTACCAAATGGATGTGAAAATGTTGACTCAATCCCTTCACCAGAATGGTTTCCTACGTTCTGTTTGGCCACAAAGATGTTACAGAAGCCACTCGAGGAATTACTGCTCGAGCAAAATCCAGATTGTATTGTTGCCGACATGTTTTTCCCATGGGTGACTGATTCTGCTCTCAAATTTGGAATTCCTAGACTCGTGTTTCATGGAACTTGTTTCTTTTCCCTGTGTGCTACAGAGTGTATGAGACTCTATCAACCTTTCAGAAATGTTTCTTCTCATACTGAATCCTTTGTTATTTCTAATCTTCCCGGTGAGATTAAAATGACAAGATTGCAGACAGCGCCTTTTGAGAACCGGGAGGAATTGGAAGGAATGGCGAAGTTAATGCATGAAGCAAAGGAATCAGAACTTAAGAGCTTTGGAGTGGTTGTTAATAGCTTCTATGAACTTGAAAATGTTTACGCAGATTATTACAGGAACATACTTGGAAGAAAAGCATGGCATATTGGTCCTTTAGCTCTTTGGAATAAAGAAGCGTCTGTTAATCAACCTCAACACGTGTGTCTAAAATGGCTTGATACGATGAAACCAAACTCAGTTGTTTACGTGTGCCATGGTAGTATGACTCACTTTTCCAGCTCTCAGCTTAGAGAAATGGCTATAGGACTTGAGGCTTCAGGACAGAAATTTATTTGGGTGGTGAGAAAAAGTGAAGACGACGGAGAAGAATGGTTACCGGAAGGATTTGAGAAGAGAATTGAAGGAAAAGGAATGATTATCAGAGGTTGGGCACCACAAGTGTTGATTCTTGAACATGAAGCAGTTGGTGCATTTGTGACTCATTGTGGATGGAACTCGGTTTTAGAAGGAGTTGTAGCTGGTGTGCCTATGGTTACTTGGCCTATGGCTGCTGAGCAGTTTTATAATGAGAAGTTGGTGACTGAGGTGCTTAAAATTGGTGTTCCGGTTGGAGCCAAAAAATGGGTTGGTTGGGAGGGAGATGAGGTTCATTGGGACGCATTGGAGAAGGCAGTAAAGAGGATTATGGAAGGTGGAGAAATAGAGGAAATGAGGAAGAGAGTGAAAGTGTTGTCAGAGTTAGCTAAGAAGGTTGTGAAAGAAGAAGGATCATCTTGTTGTGATTTGAATGCTTTAATTGAGGAGTTGAGTTTGTTTAAGAATAGAGCACTTTGAATGGTTTGAGTCACACTCTAATTTTATGTTTATGTGTATTTTAAGTTTCATGTAGTGAATTTTCTATACTAATAGTAATAAAGTTTTATATTTAAGAGTGTTTTAGGTTTTAATAATTTTTTAAAAAGTTTCTAGCTCTAAGGACCATTTAGGACAATTTTACCAAAGATTACAAGAGTTAGGTGAATCTAGTGTTAAAACTCGTTGTACCTAGGCATGTTATCTTCTTAAAAGAATTAGATTCTGTAGACAAAAAGAAAAACAAGATATGCAAGAGGTCATGTGACCACATTGGAAAAGCTCATTTGGGCGAAAGAAAACAAAAAGCATTAATAATACTACCAAACATTAAAAGATAAATCTTTTAATCTAAATTAATCATTAATTTTTTTCATTTTATTATTGCATTTTATGTTTTTCTGTGCAGAATTTATTTGCACAATTTACAGTAATATTTTTCAAATATACTTTGGGTAATGCTAACTTGTGTCCCAAGGGCACATGTTAAGAAACCCATAAATAGAAAATTTGTATTAAAAAAATAAATAAAATTATTAATTATAACTTTTTAATAAATTCAATACACAATTTCCAAGATATTGTTTCTATATTTATCTCTTAACTTGTGCCCCAAGGGCACAAGTTAGCATTACCCATATACTTTTGCTTCAATCCATTCATTCACAACATACAACTGGACTTCTACTATTCAACTTCCGTCCTGCACATTTCTTCCGCCATTACCACTCCTTGACAATTTCCAATCACAAATTCATCTTTTTTTTGTCGCTGGTAAGATATAAAACATTTGCTTTGATTATTTCTTTCTCATTTAGTTGTTAATGGTGCGTTTTTGAAGTTCAAATTGGTAGTTTGATAATTGTTTATGTGTTCTGTTTATTGTTGTTTACAAACGCCGTTGAATATTTCGTTTTCCTTCTCACCAGATTTACTATTTAACTGGGCTTGTAATGATTTTTTTGACTGTGTATGTTTTATGCATTTTATTGGTTTGTTTCATGTTCTGTAATATTGTGTTTGTTTGCTATCAAAATACCGTAAAAAATCACAGATTTGTTTGTTTCATCTTACGACAATGCCTAAGTACCAGTTTTGTTGTGCAAATGGTAAGGTTCAGTTACCACGTTATAAATCACCGTTGTTATTCCTTCAACATCTGTTGTTTGACCGTGATGGTTCAGATGGCAGAACTTATCAAAAATACACTAGATTATACAACACCATGTTTTCTTTTACGTCTCCGAGATTGAAGATTGATAATAGCTTTGAAAGAGGAAAATGGCCACCGAACCTTAAAATACATGGTCAATCTTGCCATATAATTAGGAGCATGCTGCCTTTACCTCGCCATTCACCTAAGTTTGCTGAGTTATACATTTAGGACATCGACAAAGAGATCCAAAATAAGATTCAAGGAATAAGGTAATTTACATTTATAGTTAGAAAAATGATATTCTTACATTTAGTTCTACACCTACACCCATATTCTACTGTTCATCCGTACGGTGAACAACTGTTCATCCGTACGGTGAACAGTAGAATATTATAATAATATATTATTTTAAAAAAATATATAAAAAATATTATTTTTTAATATTATTTTTTATTATGTAAATGTTTATTAACCAATTTCATAATATTTTTAACCAACTTTATAACTTGTATTAACCAATTTTGATGGCTATTCAAAATTATTTTTAATGTCTGGACGTTCATTAACCAACTTCGACACTTCATTAACCAATTTTTTACATTTAATTAACCAACTTTTTTCACTATTTTAAGTCACTATTCATAGACACTGTTCACGCGTACTGTTCATGTACTGTTCACGCACTGTTCAAAAATACTGTTCATAAAAATATTATTTTATTTTTAAAATACACTGTTCACCGTATAAATACGGTGAACAGTGTATACGGTGTAAGTATTTGGTGTAAGAAGTGGTGTAGGAATAGCAAAGCTGTTATACTTATTACTCCATCCGTTTTTTATTATAAGTCATTTTTGACTTTTCACGTATATTAAGAAATGTAATAATTATGGTATGAAAAAGATAAATTATTAATGGTTTTACAAAATTGTTCTTCATTAATGGTATTGAAAAGATAAATTGACATAATTGAAATGAGGAAGAATAATAAATATTTAAGAATATAATAGAAAAAATAAAATTAATGATTCATTGGTATTATAAAACGATTTATATTATGGTTCAAAATATTTTTTCAAAGCGATTTATAATAAAAAACGAAGTTAATATAACTCTATTATAAATCCATTTGTTATATGTTATTTTTCTATTCAATTTGATCAACATGTATTACATATGTATTATATTATAGTAACTATTTTATCTACTACAAGCAAAAACCAAAATATTCTTCCAGAAATTATAAATAAGTTGAAAATTATGCTGGATGAGTACAATATACACGTCAAATCTTTTAGGATGGATGCAGAAAGAATAAAGGATTGTTTTGTACCTGATTTGAAGTTGAGGTTAATATTTGAAATATCAACCGACGGAAGGATTTACAAGCAACCAACTGTTTTAGAGGTTGTTGCCTTTATTGTTGGTGATGTCGATACAATTGAAAAAAGAGATATTATACTTGAAAGACAAAGTGGAAGGCTAAAAAGAATCAGTCAGTTTCATCCAAGTTATCTGACATATCAGTATCCATTACTATTTCCAAGAGATGAATATGGTTATAGGCTTGAACTGCTTCATAGGGAAACAAACACGAAAAAGATAATCAAGAGGAAGAAGCTTACCATCAGAGAATAAATTACATTTAGAATTCAGACAAGAAATAATGAAGCGCGAACTTTGTTACGTTGAAGACAGTTGTTTCAAAAAAAATTAGTTGATGGGTTTACTATGATAGAATGAGAGAGGCTTTCTTTTATTTGGAAGAATCGGAAAAAACTTAGAATTTCTAAGTACTGTTATTTAGCAGAAACTGGACATGATGCAAATATTGAAGGATCAAACAAAGGTCAGAGCAAATAAAAATCAAATTGATTATTTATTTGTCTCTATTTATTTTTCCTTGATATTTTGACTAAAAAACAAAAATAAAAGGGATTAAAATGAATAAAAATCGAGCGCAAAAATGTGCGAGAAAATACAATGAACGCATTAAAATAATCTATGTAAAATAATTTTTTATAAAATAGACAGTCATAACTCAAATCTTCAGTAAGCGATTTTGTGAAGATATCAGCCCATTGATGGTCAGTATTTATAAATTTTTAATTAATAATACCATTATGAACATAACCTCTTATAAAATGGTGTTTAATTTCAATATGTTTTGCTCTGGAGTGCAAAATAGGATTCTTAGATTAAAAAAATGCAGAAGTATTATCACAAAGAATATAAATGTTACTCTCAAGAATATGATAGTCTTCCAGTTGAATTTTCATCTAGAGGATCTGTGCGCTACAACCTACTGCTGCAATATATTATGCTTTAGCTGTTGACAATGTTATTGTTGATTGTCTCTTGCTAGACCATGAAATAAGATTATCACCAAGAAACTGACAACTTCCACTGGTGCTCTTTCTTTCTAGTCTAACTCCAGCATAGTCAACATCGCAATAACCTACTAACTTGTAATCTTTGGATTTTCTATAAATCAAGACAAGGTTAGTAGTACCTTTCAAATATCTAAAGATCCTCTTAACAGCTGTTAAGTGAGATTCTCTAGGACCTGATTGGAATCTATCACATAAGCATACATTGAATAAAATATCAATCCTAGAAGCAATCAAGTATAACAGAAAACCAATAATACCTATGTATACCTTTTGTTCTACATGTTTCCTTTCGTCTTTCTTCAAAATGCACGTTTGATGCATTGGAGTTTTTGTTGGTTTGTAATCTGACAAGTCAGACTTCTCCAAAAGTTCCCTTGTGTACTTGATCTGATGGATGTACGTTCCTTATGAACTTTGGTTGATTTGAATCCCCAAAAAGAACTTTAATTCTCCCATCAGACTCATATCAAATTTTTCCTACATAGACTTAGAATTTTTTTTGCAAAGAGTAGCATTAGCATAACCAAAAATAATATCATCAACGTAGATTTGCACTATTAAGATATCATTTTTAAAAGATTTACAAAACAAATTTGTATCAACCTTCCCTCTTGTAAAATCATTTTTCAAAAGAAAATTGTTTAGTCTTTCATACCATGCTCTGGTCTTGCTTCAGACCATACAAATATTTTTTAAGTTTGTAAACAGAATCAGGGTTTTTATGATTTTCAAGACCAGGAGATTGATGTACATAAACTTCCTTTATAATGTAACCATTCAGAAATGCACTCTTAACATCCATTTAATATAAAATGATGTTATGGTTTACTGCAAAAGAAATTAGGAGAAGGATATATTCTAACCTGGCCCCTGGTGCAAAGATTTCAGTATAATTAATTCCTTCTTGTTAACTATAGCCTTGTGCAACCAGTATGACTTTGTTCCTTACCACTTCTCCTTGCTCATTCAGCTAAGTTCTAAAAACCCATTTAGTTCCAATAACATGAGTTCCTTTGGTTCTTGGCACAAGATCTCATACATTGTTTATGGAGAGTTGATCTAATTCATCTTGCATTGCTAGAATCCAGTTTATGTCTAGAAATTCTTCATCAATGGACACCAAACCTAGAAGCATTTCTTCGGATGGTTTGAATGAGGATCTGGTTCTGATGGGTTATGTCTTATCTCCCAAAATCAATTCCTCATCATGTGAAGATCTTCGTATATGTTTCCTCAGAGGCGCTGGTGTGTCAGCAACTTCTGATTTTGATTGAGCAATTTTGCATTGAGTGCTTTCATAGTCATTCACTTCAGATTTCTTGCCTTCAGAGTCTAAGTAGCTAATCTCAAAATCTACAAACTTGTCAATTAGTTTTGACTTTTCAAGGTCAAGCTTATCATAAAACTTAACTTGAATTGATTCCTCAAAAATTCGTGTTTTAGTGTTATACATTCTGTAGCCTTTTGAATGTTGAGAGTGTCCTAACATGATATATTTTTGTGCTTTGGTATCAAACTTGTTCAAGTTCTCTTTAGTATTTAAAATAAAACATGAACAAACAAATTGATGGAAATATGAAATGATGGGATTTCTATTATGCCACAATTCATAGGGAGTCTTACCTATAATGGGTATTATTGAGATCATGTTCTGAATGTAACACACTATGTTGACTGCTTCTGCCCAGAAGTGCTTTACAATGTTTGTTTCATTGGTCATGGTTCTGGGCATTTGTTGCAACGTGCAATTTATCTCTATACAACTTCACTCTGTTTAGGAGTTCTAGGGAAAGAGAAATAATGGAAAATTCCATTTTCATCACAACATTTTTCAAAGTTTTTGTTTTCAAATTCCCCACCATGATCACTTCGGACTTTAACAATTTTAAAATATTTTTCATTTTGCACTTGGGAGTAGAAAGTAGCAAACACATAATGTGACTCATCCTTGTGTTTTAGGAACTTTATCCAGATTCATATGTTGTAGTTATCTAAGATGACTAATCCATACTTTTTGCCATTGACAGAGGTGTCATATCCCAAAAACTTTCCTCCCCTTTTCACTTTTCATATGACTTTTGGCTTAAGATTCATATGCACACATTCATGCCAATTACATATGTATCATACATTAATACTAACACTTGCAAACATCCCCATAAGATTCAAAGGTTTGTGGTTGTTTATACCTAACCAAAGTTAGGGCTTTAACTGAGCATCAAGCCCTAGGGCCTTGTGTTCATGTGGATCAAGCCTAAACCATAATTCTTGATTATGGGGTGTCCTTGTTCATCTGATTTACCTTGAGCTTGTGAAACCCTAGTTTCTAGGGGCCATATGGTTTGAGTTTGCTTCTTGAGTCATGATGTTTGATTATCCTTGTTCATATTACTTATCTTTTGGATTTAAGCCCTAACTCTTTGAAAGGGCCATTTTGTTATCAATAATGGTTGATCATGGTTTATGATGCAAGATTCATAGTTTCATTCATGGTCCATGTTTTTCTTTCTTACAATGCATTCATTCATCCATGATGAATGGTTTTCATTCATGATTCTTGGTCACATGTTTACAAGGTACATAGTGCCTTGATTTGGATTCATTGGTGTACTCATTCAATCATGATTCATTCATAGGCATGGCAACGGGACAGGTCAGGGACGGGTTTTATCTCTCCCAAACCCAAACCCGAATCCCCAAACAATCCCCGTTCCCCGCCCCAAACTCAAACGGGGATGGAGAATCAAAACTCAAACCCGTCCCAAACGGGTCCGAGTTGGGTTCGGGTATCCCCGCCCCGCAACCATTCATTTAGTAAAATCAATTTTTTAATAGAAATATTTATTTTTCCAAAATAAAATTACATTACAAATAATAAAATAAAATAATCTAAAAAAATTTCATACATACATTTCAAATATTTTAAATAATAACTTCAAATTAAAATATCAAAACATTGACCACATATTTAATATTTTAAATTATCAAAAATAAATAATAATGTACATAGTAAAATAAACGGGGCGAGTTCGGGGACGGGTTCGGGGTGGGTACTAGGGTCCCCATTACCCGACCCGTCCCCATATTTTAAAATCGGGAAAAACCCAAACCCAGTCAAAACGGATTTTCCCCGTCAACTTCGGGGCGGGTTCGGGTTGGTACCCGCGGGTACGGGTTATATTACCATGCCTATTCATTAATCTCTTTTGATTCAAGATGGTTCAAAGTTGATTTTTGGTGGAAAATTCTTACTTTGAAAATAAATCATTGATTCATTCAAAATTATTCATTACATTTCATTCAAATCAATTTACATTGTCCGTAAGCATATTAACAAAACAATGAACATTTTTGTAATGTTGACTTTTAGCCAACAATTGACTTTTAGGTCAACATTTGACTTTTTGGTCAACCATCGACCAAAGACAACACCATCTAATAATCCTAAAATTTCATCTTCATCCCATCTTCATCTTGATGAGTTCCAATTGCCTTGATCATGCCATCCATTGCAGTTGATCCCTACAAAAGACAAAAACCATAAAAGAGGGCATGAGACATAATACAAGCTAATAAGGGATAACAATGCAGTCCAATTCATAAACTTCCATAACTTTATTCCCAAGACAACCATGACATCAACAACTTAGCAGCAGGCCATTCCACCATTATAGCTGCAAAACAAATTGGCAAGTAGTTAACAATCCAACATGGCTTAACAACAACAACTATTTGCATCCAAACTACAAGTAGCAGCCTACATCAAAAACCTGCATTGCTCATAGCATCCTAGCATATAACATAGTAATAAACATTCAAGCAATGCATCTCTCCACACATCCAATTATACATGCAAAGTTACCAAAAAAACCTGCAAATTGCAAAGCCCTGCCTTGCCCTGCAGTCCATACCTGTATCAAACCACCAACATCTTGCATCACACATCTACAACACTCATGACAAATCAAATAACATGCCAAAATTTCCATTTATCACACCAAGCTATCCATTACCACGACCCGCAGGTAGCTGAACTTAACTTGCAATCAAACGAAACCTGTTCAGCAGGTAAATACCCTTGAGCCATCACATAATAACAACCAGTCACCCCCGATTCACTAACTGACATTATATGAATCCCTAGTTTAACTAACAGAATAACAAACAACTAACATTTTCAGTTAACACATAACTAACTGTAACAGACCAATCCTAACTAATTATTTTGCAAGATTTTCAAAGTTCACAAAGTTAACAAACTACAACTGATTTTCTCATCAGAAAACTAACAGAGTCAAGCTCTGTTAAAAGCTGAAACTCTATAAATCCACTTCACATCACAATCCCAGGGTTACCCAATCATTCCCCATAATTCACTCACTTTCAATCTTCATCTTCACTCTCTCTCTCTGAATTCACCCTCACAAAAGCTCCATCACAAGGTCATTGAAGCTTCACGTGGAAGCTTCAATTGGTTGAGCTTAAGCCTCAAACACCTAACCTCTATCACTCTCATTGCACTCACGCAAATCACATAAGAATTCATTAAGAACACAACAACACACAGCAAGAAGTTCCTACGGACTAAGGTGAGTAGAAGAAGAAGTGCAACGCTTTCAAGTGGAGATTCAGTGTGGTTACCTCAGTGGAGATCGCTGGGATTCTTGTTCGAGCTGCACCTTTGAGACTTGTAACATTTACCGAAGCAGCTCACAACTTCGAAGGTCGGTTAACCATCTTTCATCTATCTTTCTTTCTTCTTCTACCAAACAATTGCACTAGCGTAGAATCTCCACGATCATACGTTTGCTAGTCACGTTCGAGTGAGTTTAACGTCTAATTAGAGTTCAAGGATTCTTAGGGTTCATCCACTGTGAGCTTCGATTTAGTTTATTAAGGGGAAATTGGGGAAAATTAGGTTAGGGTTTAGATAGAGAAGAAAGAGAGGGACAAGATGAGGTATGAATTGGAGTGTTTGAGCCTCCGCCTCCGCCTCCGCCGCCGCCAGAGACGATTTCTGGCGCGGCGGAGTCGACGACCCAAGATCCCCAAGAGAGAGAGTATGTTGGAACGCGAGGAAGCTTGTTTTGAATTGATTTCTGAATGTGATTCACATTTACCCTAATGAGTTTGGGCCTGAGAATGTTGGACCACATCTTTACCCCCCGCAACTCTGTACACCCCTCATCCACCTTACTGAAGCGCTATGGGCTTCACAATTAAGCCCAACCCGTTTCACACCATATCCCTGAGCCTGGCTAAAAGTGTAGTGGGCTCATTCCTAAGCCCAGTCAGAATTTCCACATTACACCTCATAAGCTTGCACTCCCCCTTTAATATTTAAATTAATTATTGTTTAATTAGTTTAATATTAATCAACCCTAATTAATTCTTGATTAATTTCTCAACTTTTGTTTTTAACTATAAATATTTTTGAGTTCTTAGATTAATTGTAATTATGATTAATGTGATTAATTATGATTATTAGGTTAATTGGATAATTGTGATTTAATTGGTTAATTGTGACTAATTGTGATTAATCGATTAATGGAAATCAGTAGAAATCTTAGGTTTAAGTTAATTAGACCTAGCCTAATTTTTTCATCATACATTCATATGTTGCTTTTAATTAATCAATTAGCTTTAATTAATTCTAAATAATCTTGATTATTAATTCCATTTAATCAATTTGTGGATAATGACTATTTTACCGCTTAGGGTTTAGGAAATTCATGTTATGCATGCTCCCTTAGTTTAGGGTTTGTTTAGGTTTAATTGTTCATTTAAATTAGTTGTTTCCCATGTGAATATTGATGTTTGAGTTCTTTGATTAATTTGATCCTAACTATTGTATTCTCTCCTAGTTTAGGGCTTTGCTTAGAATCAACTTATTTAGTTTGACTGAGTAATCCATTCATTAGATTGTACATAAATCAACTGATCTTTTCCACTGATTATTGTTGATCAAAGTTTACTTTGATCAACCAAATCATTTGCACTATGCTTAAATCCCTAAGTCTATTCAAGTGATCAAAAGACCCTTGATCACTTGATAGGGCAAGTCCCTTGTGTTCAAGTTGTACTGAATCTCAGGAGCTTAAGACCTCAAGATTCAAGATCGAGACTTGAAGACTTCAAATCAGTACAAGATTTTCACATTGCAGATAGAGTGGACTACTTCCTAAGCATAACAAAGGTATCAACACTTGTCAATCCTGATTCAAATTGTGTGTCATGAGCCTTAAGCAATAAAGAAGGGGTAAGAGTGGAGCATTCCTTAACTCACCCTGAATATCTTTGGATACAGGACAAATGACCCAGGTGCTCAAGGTATTCACCTACACTCATTGACTTTAGTGCAATTCGAATTACATAATTGGCAAGTCTTCTTCAAGCAAACACATCAATCATTCAACACTTCAAGAGTGAAACACCATTGCTTTATCCATTATACTCTCCTCTTTGAATTCAGTGCCAGACTCCCCTCCTCGATATCTATACATCTTTTGGGATTATTACCTTAGGGTCACACACCCATTTCCTAACCAATTTCCTCATGTATTGCCTATATAGTTACAGACTTTGGCATCCTTTATTCCTCGCCTATAAAGTACAAACATTGGCATTCTTGCCTTACAGAGTTATATACTATGGCAAACTCTCTTTTTCCCTATAGAGTTTTGGACTCTAGCAACTTTGATTTTACCTATACAGTTATAGACTTTGGCAAAGCCCCATTTCACTCTGCCTATACAGTTATAGACTTTGGCATTCTTGCCCTACAGAGTTACAGATTGTGCCAAGCTCTCTTTTTCTTTATGGAGTTTCAGACATTGGAAACTTTGCTTTTGCCTATACAGTTACAGACTTTGGAAAAGCCCCATTTCATTCTGCCTATATAGTTACAGACTTTTGCATCATTTCTCTTTGCCCTTATAGAGTTAAAGACTCTGGCAATCACTTTTGTATACCTTAGATAGTTACAGACTATGACACGTATCATTGCACTTTGCCTACATAGTTATAGAGTTTGGCAAATAGGCATTTCCATGTAAGTTATAAAATTTGACCTCTTTTCATCATGCCTACACAGTTATAGACTTTGGCATTCTTGCCCTACAGAGTTACAGACTGTGGCAATCCCTATTTTTCCCTATGCAGTTACAGACTCTGGCAACCCTGTTTTTTGCCCTATGGAGTTACAAACTCTAGAAACCCTACTTTTTTCCCTTAAAGAGTTATAGACTCTGGCAACTGGTTTCTTGCCCTTGTAGAGTTACAAACTCTGGCTACTTTTCATATGCCCTATGGAGTTACAGACTCTAGAAACCTTGCTTTTTGCCTATACAGTTACAGACTCTGGCTTTCTCTCATGTTATCTCGTAGGGTTGCATGTAACACCCTTCTAAATACCCCAAATATTATAATTTAAAATAACAATATATTCATCAGAGTAATTATGCCCCGAAGGGTGTCACACAATCATTTCACCACAATTATCAAAATGTCCTGTCATGCTCATTTATTAAATCAAAATAAGGTTCTTTTGCATAATTCGCAGCGGAATAAAATCCAACATCAAGGTAAAGCATGTAACACGATACATGTAAATCATTCAACAACCAATATCAAATTAATTAAAACATCCCCTCCCGATGTTACATCTATCAGAGCATGACCCGCTAAAGACGACATTAGACTTCAAAAATAGCTTCTACTCAACTCACTGCTTGTTACCTGAAAAATAGTTGTAAGGGTGAGTTCCTCAATCAATGTAATAGGCATTATACAACATTATGTAATGTTAAGTGGATAACGCAACAATTCACCATAACCAGACTACACACTCAATAACGGCAGTATTAACTCCAACATCATACTCAACAATAATATATATCATATGTATAATTTTCAACCCATATTCAACACCAACAACACAACACAACGATTTACTCACTAATTCCTCACAATGGGAATTAGCTACAGCCCCACAGGCTATGCCATGCATTCACTATGCAATGAAACTCCATGAAATGCGGTACCGACTCTTCTTGAACATACAGTTCAAGCTCACCGATCCCTCCAGATACGGCTACTGAGCTCACTAGTCCCACTCATTGAGATCTAATGACTCACTCACTAATTCCTCACTATGGGAATTAGCTACAGCCCCAAAGGCTAGACTATGCACACTAATCATCTAGTATGCAAACATCAACTACAACTCCACCATGATTTACTCACTAATTCCTCACAATGGGAATTAGCTACAGCCCCACAGGCTATGCCATGCATGCTAATCATCTAGCAATGCAACAACAACAACAATTCAAGGATAGACACATGCTCACACTCTAAGCCATAAAACAGTCTATTCGTAATGCATACATAACCGATACATCCACAGCATTATGCATACCATCACATATCATTAATACATTTTATCACAAAAGCATATCACATCATGCCACATAATCAAATACAGTATTAGCACATTCTACTAATACCTATACTACTCAAAACAACGGGAAATGATCCCTGCTACATCATACATCAGCTAAGCACATCACTCAGCCTAAACAACCAAAAACTGCACAACAACAGCACAGAAAAATCACAATTCTGCCCATACGCGTATTGCCTATGCCCATACGCGTATTGCCCACGCCTGACCAAATCCATACGCGTAATGCCCACTCTCATACGCGTATTGCGCATTTCCTCGCCCAACCCATACGCGTATCACCTGTCTCATACGCGTATGCTACGCGTAACAATCCCCCATTACGCGTACCAACAGAGACCAATTTACGTTCAAAAAATCATCTTTTTCACCCATACGCGTAAGGCTTCCTCCATACGCGTACCAGCCATCTCATACGCGTATTGCCTAGTGCCATACGCGTATGACCAGAAACCAGAACTCTCAGATCTGCAATGGCTTTCTCTGCTACGAGATCTACCCAATCCAACCTTCCACAGTCCAATTTCTACACAGAAATCGTTCATATTTTCAACACAATTTATATCTTATTCGATTACACAAAATCTGACACTTTTACATCTAATTTCTACGAATTCTTTCTCAATTATACCCCAATTTCGTCTATCCAAAAAGTTCATAAATTCATCATGCATCAATCTAATCAGAGGTAAAACAATGGTTATCACTACCCAGTACATATTATCACATAATGCCCTTTAACCGATGATAAACCCCCCTTACCTGAGTTAATCCAGCAATCTCTGAGCTCCAAGCTTTTCCTCTTCTCTTGCTCTGCCTTTTTGCCCTTTTTCCACTTTCAACCGCTTCTCTGTGTTTTTCCTTTTCACGTGCAAACCCTTTTTACCAAAAATGGGACTTTTTATTATTCCAACTTATTTTATTCCAATAAATAATTATCCCAATAATTATTATTCCAAAATAATAATAATAATAATTCAATTATCTAATTAAATTAATAAACATATTATTAACTTAATTTAAATAATTATTATATTATTATCGGGGTGTTACATTGCAAACCTTGGAAAACATCTTTTCCTACCTTGTAAAGTCACAAACTTTTGTAGCATCTTTGGTTAAGACCATGCCTTCACAAATCCAACAATACTTGTTCATTCGCCACTATGGCTAATTACCATACATTGGTTAATACCATGCTCCCTCTTTTCAAGCAATTTGCTTTGCCTTTTGGCAACCTCATCAAATCCCTTTCTTTCTTCGTTCTGCATTAGTTCCACGAACTACGAAGCTCAAACTTTCTCATTGCACGATGAGAATACGTAGGTATAAGGATTCGAACCCTTGACGATCATCTTAATTATTGATTCTTCACATTCCTATTTATTCCCCATTCTCCTACCTTAGGGCATCATCTATATATTTCATGATCTATCGTCTATCTTCAATCATAAACCATCCATCTCAGTGACATGTTGTCTCTCTTTGAAACCAAATACCCGTTTTCTTTGGAATTCCGTGTATATCCTTTTAGGACAATTGTCCACCTTTGTACCAAGAGTTGTTTGGCTTATTGCAAAACCTTTAATTCTTTTTTTTTGCCCCACCATATAGTAGTACCATTCCTCCCCCCCCCCCCCCCCCACCACCACACACACACATATTGGTTCATGCCACCTTTACTCTCTAGTTCAGATTTCATCCCTTTTTGGATTCAAACCACATTATCCTTTGGTTAAAACCATATTTGTTATCACTCTTCTTTCATCTCCCACCATTAGTTCTATGAACTACGAAGCTTTGAATTCCTTATTGCACAATAAGGATACGTAGGCATGAGGGCCTTAATCCTCATCGAGCACTCTATTTATTCCATTCTTTTCCCCTTATCCTTTCGCGAGTAACCTTTAGATAGTAACACCCATCCGAGCATAGAACAATCAAAACGGTTCTCGTTGAGTACGACGGATGTGAGAGATGATAATACATTTCTTTTGCATAACCGACTTCCTTACCCATTTTCTCTTTCCCCCGGGTTTTATCGATGTTTTCCCTTTCCTTCGAGAATAAATAAGGTTAGATGGCGAATCTTTTTATCTTCGAGCGTGTGATGCGTTCCATTATATTTCCGCTAACTTTAGTTGGTGACTTTGCTGGAGATTCCTTGCTTAGGTGAGAAGGAGTTGAGCCTAGTTTTGATTGATTTATTTGCTTTCTTTAGGTGTTTATCTTTATTGTCTTACTCATTTTATCTTTATGTTATTTATCACATTCTTTATTGCTTTAAATATTCACTATATGTTGGATATATGTTATACTCTTTGTCGGGTTGGGATGATGCTACATGAGAGAAGCTCTATATCCGAGTTGAGTACATTCATAGGATAGACTCGTGGATATTCGTGTTCACCTGCGTTTCGTGTGTTGGGTTGGAACGAGACCCATACCCAGACTAGATTCACCTGGAAGTACTTTTGTCCTGTGAGAATTTGCTACGGTGGGGTATTTGCATTTTGGATCAATGACTCTGGGAACCTTCTAGGAACTACCTTTTGAAGACTAGAACCTACATGTGAGGGGGATATGGGTTTTTCTGCAGGAAACCATAGACTATACATACCTTTATTCTCATGGATACGTCAGACCTTTGATCCTGCATCAACCAATATACGCAGATTATTTATTATGAATATAAATTATTGCATATCATTTTTGCATTGATGTATATAAGCCATAATTTTGAACCTGAGTTATTATATCATCAATGCTTTGAATCTATGGATGTTACATAATCATTTGAGTTCTATCCCAACATGTGCATTCAGTCATTTATATCCCATGCCTATTAACTAAAAAGAGCTCACCTTGTCCTTTTCTCAGCCAGAAAGACGACGGCTCTTCGACACTAGTACTTCACGCGAGCTAATAAACCAAGAATTATGGAAGATATAGAACAAGAGAATGCTACATACAGGGAAACCTTGGCTCAATTACAAGGAACAATGGATATTTTCCAGGGTAACATGAACACCACAATGGAGTACCTTCAAGCTCATAAGGCTACTACGTCTACCACTTCTTCCAATCCTGCTACTGATATGGTTACTAATGATATTGTTGTTGTCACTACTACCACAAATATTGCGGTTAATACTGTAATCCAACCTATGGTAAGCCAACCCATATGCCAGTGTGATCCTATCAGGCATGTTGTTGTCTATCCTTGGGGGTTGCCTCCAAACTTTACTCCCCAAGTTGCTAATGGGAATGCTTGTATGCCATATCAACCTTTTACCGTGTATCCTGCCAATGTGAACTTTGTTGCCCATCCTTGGGGCATGACCACTCACTCTCCTCAAATGGTTAGTACTGACAACCATGAAATCAACCAGGACAGGCTCTTCAAACTTCTGTGCCAGTTATTGTGGACACTCCTAATGATAACGAAGATGAATACAGAGGCCCTCGCCTTCATTTTCATGTTCCTCCTCAGGATACTCAACCTACTGTTCAAATTTTGAATTAACATGTTCAAATACATCCTCCTTGTCGTGGAGCATCTTCTGTCGTTGCATCTCCACTTGTTTATCCTGGGGCATCCTGTGCTCCATATGGGGGGTCAATATGGTCAAATTATTGGTCAGATAGTTAATCCGGGAATGGTATATCCTCCTCAGGGGTATCCCTAGTTTTCTTCTCCTTCAGTCCTTGCTCAAGCAACTTCTCAGGGTGTTCAACTCCCAAATCATCAGACTAAACTTTAGACTGCCAATCAAATTGCTTTTGGTATATATCAGAATAGACGAGAAGACTACCATTATTAGATGAAAGGATAAAATCCATTGAGGGTTTCTCCGCTTATAGTATGGATGCGAAGGATTTATACTTGGTTCGTAATGTGGTGCTTCCCCAAAAGTTCAAAGCGCCAGACTTGCCGAAATACAAGGGTTTGAGCTGTCCCAAAAGTCATGTTATTATGTATTGTAGGAAGATGGCATTCTACATTAACAATGATGAACTTTTTATCCATTGCTTTTGGGACAGCCTATATGGGACATCCTTTGATTGGTACATGAGCTTGGAGTGCAGTAAAATCAGATCATGGAAAGACTTGTCTGAAGCCTTTCTAAAGCAATACAAGTATAACCTGGATATGGCTCCCACTAGGTTACAGCTGCAAAACCAAGTCTGTAAGAATAGTGAAACATTCAAAGAATACAAACTATGAGGTGGCGTGAAATGGATTCATGGGTTAGACCTACGCTGACAGATGATGAATTGGTTGATATATTCATGAGCACTCTTCAAGGTATGTACTATGAGAAGTTGGTCGGTAGTTCATTGTCCGACTTTGCCGATATAGTAACCATTGGAGAACGCATTGAGAATGGGCTAAAAATGGGAAAGATTGCCATCATTGATTATCAAATTGTAGCCAATAAATCTCAGGGTTTTGCTAAGAAGAAAGAGGTTAAGGCAACTGTTGTGATTGCAAGTGTCTAGCCTTAAGTCCAAGCTCATATGGGTTTTGTGCCATACTACCCTTATCCGTATGTTGCCGCTGCCTAATATCAGCAACCTGCGTACCAACCTCAGTATCAGCACCTCCATAGGCCCACAAGACAACAAAGACCAGAGTCAGGGTTAAAACAAACGTTATGACAAGAAGTGTCCTCAACATGACCAGACCCATGTATCATACGCTCAGTTTCTACCATATCTTGTCCAGCAAGGGGAAAATGTGCCAAAAGAGACTCCGCCTGCTACTTCTCCCTACCATCACAGGCATATTCCTAATGTGTCTTTCGTGTTCCATGCCGGATACATAGGACATTCTACAGAGGATTATTTGGTTTTCAAGGTCATGGTACAAGAGCTTATCGATTAGAAGATCTTGTCCTTCTCCGAGGAAGGGCCCAATGTCAGGACTAACCCGTTTCCAAATCATAGTGGACAAGTGTCGCATCCTGCGAAAAATCAACCGGCGAGCTAAAAATAAAACACACACAGAGCCGCCACTGCGCGTTATTTATCCCAAGGTAGGGAAAGGAAACGCTCAGAGAAACCTGGAAAGGAAATGGTCTCGCGACCAAAGAGAAAGGGTAAGGGAGTCGGTTACGCAAGGGGAAGGTATTAGCACCCCTCACGTCCGTCGTACTCGACGGGATCCACGTTCTAAGAAAAGAAAAGGTTGCTAAAACATCACACACACACACGGGGAACGCAGGTGGGTTTAGGAGAAGGGAGCTCGATAAGGTATCGCACCTTGTGCCTACATATCTTGTCTGGAACAAGAATCAGAGCCACTGTAGTTCGGCTTACGCACGCCAAACAACACAAAACATACAAACATATGGCAACATGGAGCCCGACAACCACTGGATGGAATTATGTCGGCATCCGAACCAAAACACGCACAAAACGGCAAACGTGGAGCCCGACATCCAATTATTGGACTTACGTCGGCATCCGAACCAAAACACACAGTCAGATAACAATTAAACACACGCAAAAAAGAAAAAGGTTGCCCGGAGTGGTCTCGCACGACCACCTGCCTACATACCTCGTCTGGCACGAGGATCAGGGCGATGTAGTTCCCCTGAAAGGGAAAAAGATTTCAGCCAGAAACCGGGGAACGACACACTACTAGGGAGTTGGACTCGAGCCTAGTGTTGTCATGCATCGTTTACCCTAAGTTCGGTTTTCTATCCTACTTGCATAAGCAAACTACTCCTATCCAGGAAAGAAGCAAGCACACAAGCATACAGAATAATTCAAGCATACATCAAATGAGAACAAGCATCTCAAACAGATATCCACATAGCACGCACTATAGCCAAACAAGGGGCTCACACAATAGGTTTGACTGCCGAAGCGAGTCGTCTGTACGGGCTGGGTTTGCTCTTAACCTTGCCATTACGAGGCTAAGGTGAAGCGGATGAAAGGATGAAGTGAGGATCAGACCTCACAGCTCTTATCCCTAACCAGGGAGAGCTTCTGACAAATGAGCATGGGTCCAGAATGGGGGAACCCTTCTATACTCAGAGACTCTGACACAATGTGCACTGCACAGGATCTTGGGCTTGTGATCTCAATGCTACAACCATGTAATGGGAGCAAGGAGAAGACTCACAGAATAGTGGGGGATAGATTGCTTATCCCTACCTTCCACCAATTGCCTTGATTAAGGACTTTACCTGCTTAGGCACAAAATTAAACAATCACAATCATCGCCTCTTAAGGAGGACTTCAGACAGTTTGCCCGGTCAAATAACAGACCGGGTCTCCAGACTACATGAAGTCAAGAAGTTATACCTCAATGCAAGTTGCTTAAGCAAAGCAAAGCAAAAGTTCACAAGGAACTGAGCAACTAAAAGTACCTGGAAACAGTCAAACACAGTTAGTACTCAGACAGACAAAAATATACAGCAAATATTAATCAGTCAGACTATACAAACTAATGCACAACAAAGGCAAGCTATGAGCTCAAGCCCAAGCTTCACAACCTACAAAACAATGTTATGTTAGTGTACAAACATCAAACAACATCATTTCAATCAACTTGGATCATTCTCCATGAGCATGGTGCTATTCATCCTGAAAAATCAAGCAAATATTAGCAACAAGACCACTAGGCCAAGCCTAGGGTCCAAAGGCAAGAAAAATTCCTAAACAGCAAGGTATCTCTAACCAAAGTCAAATTAATTCAAATAGAAAACCAACACAATTAGTCCCATGTTTATATCATTCATCATATTCATGTTATGCACAAAATAAGGCAAACTAGCTCAAATGAAACACCAAACATGCAAACAGAACTATTGCATTCAAATTCACATCAAAACAATTCCAAAAATTCTCAAATAATTTACACCTAAACAGGGGATATTCAAGGTCTACCATGTCAAATTTGAGCTCAATTGGGCAAATGGAACCATGTCAATGAAAATCAACAAAAACAGACACAATTACATGCTCCAAATCACAACATCAACACATGCATCCACTTCAAAAATTCATAACTCAATGAAAACAAAAAAGAAATGGATGAGACCAAAACAGGGATGTCCTATCATGTGTCTATTACAAGCATGCCAAATTTCATGATTATCCAATACCATATGAGCATTTCACATCAAAATTACAAACATGTACCACATGGACTTGCATATTTGACCAACAGAAATGAAAAATCACAATCAATTTGAAAATGCAATGTAAAACTCCACAAAAATTCATACAAGATCTCAACATGTTAATGATTCACCATGCAAAATTTCATATTATTCTACCAAGCCTAGGTCACTCAATTAAATCCAGCAAGTTGACACAATGAGGTGTGACACAAATTGTCACACCTAAGTTCCAAAATTCATATCTCAATGGCCAGGTATCAAAAATTCATGAAATTTACATATAAATGAACATCAGCCAGTCAACAATCATCACAAAAATTGTCAAGAATTTATTTTACATTATGTGCATTTTATGAACAAAATGGTAGAATGTATCAAATTTGAACATATGTGAAACAAACCTAAGTCAATCCAAAATATACCATGCACAACTTTGACCAATAGGTCAAACAAATTCTACACTCAACAACAAAGTCAACACAAAAATTTCCACATTTTTTTGAATTTCCTGTGATTTTTTATGATTTTTTTAATGTGTTAATAATTTTTTATGAATTAATTACATTAATTGAAATTTGACAATGGCATTTCTGTAAATAATGATGGCGGGAGCGGGAAACAGCTAATTCAAAAATTTGAATGGAAAAACGGATCAAGCAAGCTCTTATCATCGTCTTCACTCAAAACATTTCCAAAACACTCAAAAAATCGATGAACATGAAATCTTAACCAAAACGAGCAAATGAGCATCCGTTAGAACCGTATGAACATGTACAATCCAAATATGAACTTATTTTAACCTAACAATTGCTATATCATGCGAATCGATCATGTTAGGGTTTGGACACAAAAATTCGAATCCAGATTTCATGCACTACAGTTCGTCATTCTCAAAACTAACTATATCACAATGACCCACGTTTCATGCTCTTCAAAACACACATAAGCATCGAGCAAATCTTGAGATTCGAATTTTGACATACCTGTTATGGCAGTGTGATTCTAGCTGTTCTTGAGCCTCAATTCCACAAAACAGATGAACTAGGATGATGAGGAAGATGTTTGATGCATTCAAATCCGCTTGCCTTTGCTTCTAATGCTCCAAATCCGAATTCACCATTGATGATGCTTCTTGGAACAGTCGAGAATCAGTATTCCTTGCACTCCAACTTCCACAAACAGCCAATGATGATGATGAAAGGAGTTGGATGCAAAAAGAATTTCGAGAATTGGTTGAGATTTGATGAAGTTTGATGAAGTTTGGTGTTTATGGTGTTCTTGAGATTTTGAGAGAATTTGGAAAGTTTCAGATCTGAATTTGATGAAATGATTTTTTCTGTTAGGATTAGAATGAGATTAGGAATATATATGTGTGCTTAATCATCACTTAAACATGTTTAATTAACCAAATGCATTTGTTAGTGAAAGTGGTTAATTTCAAGTGAGGGCAAAAAAGGAATTTCACATGACAGCTCATTGCCACCTCATTGACAGCTCACACACCTTCCAAATGCCATGTGTGAGCTGTTGCAACTTGTCCCACTCTCATTGGATGTGTAATTTTGAAATTCACCATGTATTTGCACTTTGTCCAATTTTGCACTTTCACTTCAATGGCCAATTTTCAAACCATAAGCCTTAGGCATGAAATGATGATTCCAACAAATTTCAAATGCCATTTATGAGGTGTTGCAAAAATCCCCATCCAAAAATTCCAATTATTTCACAAGTTGGACAATTTTGCCCTTGGTCCATTTTAACTGTCCAGTTGAAAATTGACTTTTTGCATTGACCACTTTTGAGAAAATCCAATTATGCACCATGAAAGTACATGTCAAATGGAGTTTGTGCATATAAAGAACTTGCAATTTGGACAAACCATGTGGAAGTTATGGCCTCCTGATTATGGGTCATTTCTGAAATTCACTGAGCCCTAATTTTCCAACCAAACATGGGATTTTCAAGTTCTTGGACTTTTTGGAAAGGTGAGAGCAAGATCTACAACTTTCATGTTGAACAATTTTTCATTTGAAGCTTCCTTGGACACGTGGTCTTGAGGTCAAAACTTTCCATTTTTGGAAACTTCAATTACAAGTCACTTTCTATTTTTGGCAGTTTTTGTCCTGACTTGATTTTCTTTATTTTCAAGCTTTGAAAAGTCATATAACACTTGTCCCAACATAAATGAAGTGTATCCAACTCATTTCCACCTCCAAATCCATCAGATCATGTACAGTTGACCACGGTTGACTTTTCATCTGATAGATGAATCTGGCAATGCATAGATCAATCTGAGCTCCAATCCTCTGATGAAATGGCTCAAGGGTGATACCCTAGCCTCAATTATCTCCATAAAATCACATAATGAACCCCATAACCATCACAAACCCCATATCCTGATTAAGCCCTGATTGGCCCAATGCAACTGATTAGGGTTGACCAATGGTCAAAACCCTAATCTCAAGGAATCCTGCTTCAACACTTGATGATAACCAACCATGATGATGATGATGTATCATTGCAATCAAAATGAAGACCAATATCCTTCGAGAATCACAAAACCCTAATTCACAGTCCAATCCTTAGATGGCCAATGATCAGTCAATAAAACCCTAGGCTTGCACTTAGACTTCTCCATCTTCTGATCAATACTTGGGAGGATGACTTGCACATGTAACCACATGATATGCAACATGCAATTCCTAATGACCTAAAATGATATTCAATATGTTAAGCTTAGTCCCAAGAGAGGAGGGCAAATTTTGAGGTGTTACAGCTGCCCCTATTCAATCCACTGTGAACCTGTCGATACGAGTAGCCTCGGCTTTCGGATGATCAGGATGAAGAGTGATTGAATACCAAGAACAGACGAACAATTTGCACTCTGATGGGAAAATAATTAACAACGCCTGTCAGCATCGGCGAAGAAACGAACTCCGAAAAACGTCGACCTGGATACCAAAATAAATGGTAACACAGGGATAACTATGGCCTGAACACCACACATCCACTGGGGATTATCATCTCTTTTTAGGCTTTTCTTGAACCCCGAATTTTTTCTTTTTCATTTTCATGGTCTGAACACCACCTCGGTCTGAACACCGCTTCGGTCTGGATACCACCTCGGTCTGAACACCGGAAAACTGGCCTGAATACCACCTCGGTCTGAACACCGGAAAACTGGCCTGACTGCCACTTCGGTCTGGATACCGCCTCGGTCTGAACACCGGAAAATTGGCCTGAATGCCATAAGTACTTCAACCTGATCGTCGGAAACTTCTTCGATCTGAAAATCGGAAAATCGGCCTGAACGCCACTTCGGTCTGGATACCGCCTCGGTCTGAACACCGGAAAAAGTACTTCGACCTGATCGTCGGAAACTTCTTCGATCTGAAAATCGGAACATTGGCCTGAACGCCAAATCGGTCTGACTACCGCCTCGGTCTGAACACCGGATAAAGTACTTCAACCTGATCGTTGGAAACTTCTTCGATCTGAAAATCGGAACATTGGCCTGAACGCCAAATCGGTCTGACTACCGCCTCGGTCTGAACACCGGATAAAGTACTTCAACCTGATCGTTGGAAACTTCTTCGATCTGAAAATCGGAACATTGGCCTGATTGCCGCAAGTTCTTCGCCCTGATTGTGGAGAACCTCTTCGATCTGGAAATCAGAAACTTTTTCGATCTGGAAATCGGAAACTGGCCGGAGTGCCACAAGTTCTTCGCCCTGACTGTTGAGAACCTCTTCGATCTGGAAATCAGAAACTGGCTAGAGTGCCACAACGACCCATGCTGAGGATGACAAGCCCTGAGCCGACTGCTCTCTATTCAACCCTGGCAGACAAACACTTCGCGTTTAGCTGGGGATCATCTTCTTTCTTGTTTTTCTTTTTGGACCCCGAAACTTTCTTGATTAACATTCCCATCTCTGCTCGACAAAAACTTACCCTCCAGTATCGTACTACTGGGGAATATCCTTGATTAAAACCATGATGCTAGACTCCTCGGAGTAACACCTTCACTGTCTGATAAAACCAATCCTCAAGCGGTAACCACGGCTTGAATCGCGCTGATCGCGTAACGTCCTCTGATTTTATTTCCATCTCTGTCCGACGGAAACATTTCCTCCAATATCGCACTACTGGGGAACGTTGCTGATCTGACGTCATGATGCTAAACTCCACAGAGTAAAATCTTCGCTTTTGCGGATAAAACCACCTCTCAAACAGTAACCACGGCTTGAGACTAGCTCTATGCTTGCAACAATGATGCATGATCTTCTTCTGCGTAATGCTCCATAATTATGGAAATGCTACGCGATTTATTATTTTTTCTATGCAATATGCTATGCTTACGCTACATGATGAATGCATAAAAAGTATCCCCCTCAAGGGACTCTTCTGGGAAGCACGAGACACTCTGCTGAGGAACTCGCCATTGCTCCAACTCCACCCTGCTGGGAAATACCACTGCTGCTGGGAAAAGGTAAACCTTGCTGGGGAAACCTCCTTTGCACCCAATCCGCTCGAGGAAATGCTGGGGATAAGAACCACCAACACTCTGTGGGGATACAGTCTATTGACTTGCTGGGGATATACATCCACCTCTGCTTCGGGAACCCTCACAGATACCTGCTGACTTCACTGGGGAAATGCTCACAGCAATTCCGCTGGGGAAATAGCAATCTCCAGACTCACCTGGGGAAACATCAATTTGAAACCTGCTGGGGATAACCATCCTGACCCTGCTAGGGACCCGCATACTACTCCGCTGGGGACAACCCGTGCAATCCATAGGTAAAATCAACTCAGCTGGGGATGCAAAAAATCTGTCCGCTACGGGAACTTGTCCAATCCACTGGTAGGATGAACACTGCTGGAGATATATATCATTGAAACCCGCTCCACTCGGGGAACTGCTGGAGATATATTTCTTTGAACCCGCTCCACTCGGGGAACTGCTGGAGATATATTTCTTTGGAAAAGACCCGCTCCACTCGGGGAACTGCTGGAGATATATTTCTTTGGAAAAGACCCGCTCCACTCGGGGAATAGCAACCTTCTGGCCTGGCTGCTGAGGAAACACCGTCTTAACCTGTCGGGGATAACCATCTTGACTCGGCTGGGGAAGTCACATCCCTCGGACCTGCTGGGGAGCTAGTCCCATGATTCTGCTTGGGGATTTAGCTGGGAAATGAGAACAATTGGTACAGAACACCCGTCGACTCATCGAACCATGGCATCTACCTCCCAATCTCGCACCGGCTTTCCACTTTTGAGAATTCCCAGACTCGTCTGGACCTTTTCTGCTCCATCATCTTGTATTCCAAATCGTTCCGCGCTCGACGAGAACGTACTCCTGGAATTATACAGAAATTTCAATTTCTCGATTTTGAAGAGTCTTCTTGATTAATTCCAAAGGTCGTCGGACGTCTCGACGTCTTCTCATCGCTTCTCTACCCATTCATTCGTCCCTGATCAGACTCTGTGGGGAATTTCCACAGACTTTCCAATCTTCTGATTTTGAAGAGTCTTCTTGATTATCATCAAGGATCGTCGTACGCCTCAACGTCTCTTCGTCGTTCTTCATTCATTCGTTCCTGAGCGAACTCTCTGGGGATCTGTTACAAAGCTTCCACACCACAACCTGCAAGTGAGTGAAAATATCCAACAGTACCTGCAAAACAGACCGTCAGATAAAACCGTGCCCCAGGCGTGTCAAGATTTCAACACTTGGGTCACTCAACCTTCCGAATAAGATTTCAAGCTTTCCATCTTATAAACATGCATTGGAAGGAACCTGTATGTATTAAAATGCAAAATTCTTTATCAAAAATATCTGGATGTTTTTGCAATCAAAGCGGTAATGAAAAACAAAAACAAAATTATTTGACTGAATATGCATTTTATTGATTGGAAAAGTGTGGCTCAAAGGAGCAATACAAAGGAAGCAATTCCTGAAAAGAGGTAATTGCGCAAAAGGAAAAATCTATCCTAATGGCAATGTGAAACCCGTGATCTCATCGAGTTCCAACTCGGTTACACCCCATATGTCCTCAGACTCTCCGTGCTTTCTGTCTTCTGAACAAGACGATTCCGACTGATCCCTACCGGGTATTATCCATGACGCTTTAACCAAAGCGCAAATGATCATGCTAAACGCAGTTGTTCGTTTCAATCCCTCTTTTGCCTGGACCGCCCTTTCGGGTTTTCAGTCCACCGGGATACCCTTTTTTGCCCAAGTCGCCTTTGTGGGTTTTCGACTTGCCGGGTGTACAGTTTTCACTTTATCCCTAACTTTTGCCCGAACCTTTCTTTCTGTTTTTGGTTCGCCGGGATGCCCATTTTTGCCTGGACTATTTTATTCTTCTCGTCCAGCGGGTCTCTTTATACGAAGTATTTTTTAACTGCGTCCGCATTCACGGGGGATGGAAAATCTTCACCATCCATGGTCGTTAACAACAGGGCTCCACCAGAGAAAACCTTCTTGACCACGAACGGACCTTCATAATTCGGCGTCCATTTGCCCCTTCGATCGTTTTGAGGAGGAAGGATCCTTTTCAACACCATATCACCTACGTGATATACCCGAGGTCGTACCTTCTTGTCAAAAGCCCGTTTCATCCTCTGCTGGTATAACTGCCCATGACAAATGGCTGCTAGCCTCTTTTCCTCAATCAGGCTCAACTCTTCGTACCGGGTCCTTACCCATTCAGCCTCTTGCAATTTCACGTCCATCAGGACTCTCAAAGAAGGAATCTGAACCTCAACAGGTAACACGGCTTCCATTCCATATACCAATGAGAAAGGAGTTGCCCCAGTAGATGTACGTACTACGGTACGGTACCCAGGACACCAGCTCCGTACTCGGCTACCATCGTTGGTGCATTCCATCGTGCTCCGGGAAGCACTAACTCATTCACCTTATCCTCCCCATCAGACATCAGAACCCGTTCGGATTCAGGGTCAGGCCCCTCCTCCGGGATCGGTCACTCTCAATCTTTCGATTAGAGTACCTCGAGATGTCCTCATCAGGGAATTTCAAACTTCATCGGTTGATAACCCTCAATGTTATGCTAGGCAATGTAATCAGACAATACACTCCTTGATTGCTTTCTGAGAACCCGTTCGGTCAATACTGGATTCTCAAACCCATACTTGATCGGATCCATCTCGGAAATCCACAAAGTGGTATGAACCAGCATATACTGTCTCAGTCGGCGAGCAACCTATGCCAAAGTACATCAAGTTTTCCCGAACAGTGAATGTATTGTTTCACAGTCGGTAAACTTTTTGCTAAGGTAAATTGCATGCTCTTTTCGACAAGACGCGTCATGCTGACCCCATACACCTCGTAAACCCCCCGAAGGCTGTCAAGTACAGATTAACAGTCTCTCTCCACAGGAGGTATCAGAATCAGAGGTTCCTGCAACTTATTCTTTTATTTTCAATGCCCCTTGGCAATCATTATTTCACCTGACCGTTTGATTTTTTTTTCTTTACATCTTGAACATAGGTTCGCACGTGGCTGTTAGATGAGATGTGAACCATGACAGGTAGTTCAATCTTTCTAAGAAACCACGAACCTCTTTTTCTGTTTTCGGTTCAGGCATTTCTCTTATTTCTTTTTTTTTTTTTTTTTTTTTTTTTTTTTTTTTGCAGGATGAACCTCGATTCCTCCCTTACAATGAACCCCAACAGCTTACCGGCCCACACTCTGATAGTGCACTCACTTGAATTCAACCTTAGTTTGAATTATCTTATCCGGTCAAACGACTTGCCCCGGTCTGCCAGATGCCCCTCTTCTGTTTGGGACTTTGCTATCATGTCATAGCATAGCATTCAACTTCATGATGAATCATATCATGAAACAAAGTCACCATGGCTTTCTGCTAAGTAGCACCGGCGTTCTGCTCCTCTAGAGGACAGTCTTCTCTCCATGGCAGCGTGTGCACAACGACATTGGTACTTGACCTGGCATATCCTGACATGACCAGGTAAAAGTATCCACATGCTTCCTTCAACAGGACTACCATTTTGCTCTTGACTCGCCTCTGAAGCGGCCCCAATTTTCACTTCCTTTCTGACCTCGGCGGTGCTCGGAATAACAACCTCAATCCGCTCCTCATGCGGCTGAATCACCTTCTCCTCTTGTTTTGACAACCTGGCTAATTCCAGCAGATCACAATCTTCTTCGCCTTCTTCTTCGGCATGATAGATCGGTTTGTCGAAGTCATATGAGGTGTAACCAAATCGTTATCAACGAGATCCGGAGAATTATTTTTGAAGTTGGGACGAGACAAATCACAAAAAGGAAAAATGAAAATAAACATTGCCATTTTTATTTGTTTTTAAACTGCAAAAATAAATGAAAAACAGGGAACACCGCTTTTTGACTGAAAAACATCCATTTATTAATGATGCAGAAATGCAAATTTAAACATGAGGTGGCCCTTACAATGGACCATTACGTGTCGGGCAACACGTAAGGCTTTCATGCATATAAACTGAAAACAAGAAATTATTACTCTTCAGGATGAGTGACAGTGCTGATCTTTTTAAGCCTTCCAGTTCCCTGCCACGCACGATTTTATCCAGGACTCAAGTTCACAGTCACTGTCAGTCTCTTCCCCCACCGTATAGGCGTGATCTGAATCTTCAGCAATTGCATTCACCATCACCTGACCATGCGCCGGCATGGGATTAGCATTAACATCTGACAATAGTGAAAAATGGAGGGCCTTGGACTCCACCAGGTCTTGGACAGTATGCTTAAAGGCTCTACAACCCTCAATGTTATGCCCAGGCGCACCAGAATGAAATTCACACCTGGCGTTCTCATTATAGTTAGGTGGCCTCTGATCTGATCTCACTGGAGCTAACATCCTTGGCTGAACCATCCCAAGATCCATCAACTTTTTAAACAGAGCAGCATATGACATGGGTGGCTTGTCAAAATGACGATCAACCCCTTTTCCTTTCACTTGGCTCCCAGCTCCCTGTATCTTCTGTGGGGTTGGCTGAGGTTGCTGTCGGATTAACTGATTACCAGCAGGGATGGTTACTGCAGCAGTGTGCTGGTAGTACCGACCCCTACCGCGTCCTCTCTAGGCATGCACAGACACAACACTCGCGCCATCCTCCTTCTTAGGCTGACCATCACCAAATGATTTCTGCGGTCCAGACGACGAAACGTTTCCTTGCATGTTCCCCATTTTCAGCCAATCTTCAATCCTCCCCACCTTTTCGGCAATTACTTTCTGCCCCAAGGCGAACTCTCGCATGACATCAATCAGCTCTCCCATCTTCTCTTTCAGCTCGAGAACGTCAGCGTTGGACGGATTCATCATTCCTGTGTCAATCAAACAGGTTAGAAACTGACACCTGCAAAACAGAAAACAAGTTATTATGCATGAATGCAGTGTCTATCCACATGAGGAACACTTTGTCTCTCGATCCTGGCTTCATGGAGACATATAATAACCCGGCAGCAATATTTTGATTTGCAGTGTTTTGATTTCATCGTGCAGATCGGAGATAGGTGATCTAGCATGATACCCCCAACCATGTGTGTGCTTGTGCGAGTACATACGGTAAAGCAAATAAAGCGTGAAGATCAATCACTGAATGAAAAATAACCATCACATAGCCAATAGTGCACAAACAGTGCCATAGTCATACATCCAATCAGATAAAAATCAGATACAATCCTCCAGAATCAGGGAAAGAAATACAAGCAAGCGGATTCCGTCAACAAGCCTGACGGTAGTCCACAACAAATAACAAAGCTAGCCTGACGAAAGTCCCACGGAAGGCCCTGTATCATCAACCATCTTCGCGAACTCTGCGGCGAACCTGAGTTCGGTGTTCTCCTGCTGCAATCTCCCCACTTCCTTCTGATGAATCTTCATCTGCCTGAAGTAGTGATCTCTCTCAGCCATGTAGTGATCCCTCTCAGCCCTGATATTTGCTTTCTCCGCTTCCCACTCTGCAGCCAGAACTCGGGCCCTAGCATCCCTCTGATCTCGGACAAGGATCTGCCTCCTCTTCTCATCCTCAATGACCTGTAACGCTCTGGACAGCTTCTCCTTGGTGATGTCGTGCTCCCTGTTGGATGATGCTAAAGCTTGGCTGATCTTCCCATAGTAGGCCGTATCCATCTCAAAGCGTTTGGCTTCCAAGGCGTGTCGCTTGTCTTGATCTTCCATCTTCACTTTGATCTCTTGATTAGCTGCCTGAAACCGAGCAACAGTCATCTCCAACTCCGCCTTCTCCATAAGTAACTGATCTCTGGCCCTCTTCATCTCGAGGAATTCTTCCATGCTGACAGAAGAACTTGGTCCCTCGATCCTAGGACACACAGAGTCACCTCCAGGAAACGGTAGATATGTGAGCTCAATCCTCTTCCGCAACCAATCTTCAAAAAGAGGAAAATACCGACAGTTGACCTTACCATAAGGAACCTTGCCCTTTTTCTGGATGTTGCGCCATGCCCCAGACACCTGCACCAGCTTGGCCTGATCGCCCTCAGCTGAGAAGTAAAAGGACTCCTGAATCTCCCGCTCGAGAGGAGGAACCTCCATAGCAAACCCCATCTGTCTCCTAAGCAGCGTCGGGTTGTAATTAACGCAACCCTGAACACCTATGAGAGGCACATTGGGAAATCTCCCACAGCTATATATGAAATCATGTCCAGCCAAACCATTATGAGTCCATGCTATATCATCAGCCCGCAGACCCATCAACCTGAATGACCACTTGACAGTGGGATCAATCTGAGCAAAAGCACCCCGGGAAGGCAAATACCCCATGAACCACCTGAAGAGTAACTGAGCACAGCATCTGATCAAGCCCCCAAGTCTCTTCTCGTTCCTGTTATGAACCGAGTAATAGACATCTCCGATCAAAGTAGGAATAGGGTTTCCCTGCAGGAATATCCTGATAGCATTATGGTCCACAAAGTTCTTCTGATTAGGAAACAGAATAACCCCATAAATGCTCACAGCAATCAATGCACAAACCGTCTTCCAGTTACCCATAACAGCATGTTCCTTGGTCTTAGCCTCCAAGAAACTCAAATGAAAACCGGGTGACTTTCCTTTTTCCTTCAATCCTTCCTTGACCATTTCCGGACTCAAATAAAGAGCACGTGAAATCCCAAGGACATCAGGCTCTCCCCTAATAGCACAGAAAGGGATCTGATCTTGAACCGCAATACCCAGGATACTAACATAGTCCTCCATCAGAGGTCCCAACAGATAGTCTGGAAATACGAAACATCTCAGCCCCGGGTCATAGAACTGGAGAAGAGTATGAATGGCACTTCTGTCGTTGTCACTGAGTCTGAAAACCATCTTCAGGATACTACCATATGCCTCTCTGAACATCCCCACATGGTCGGGTGTGATCAACGCTATCATATCTCTCAACTCGTCAATCTCTGGGTTGAAGAAACTGTAGGCAACGTTGTCTTTCAGACCGGCCCTCATATCTGAACGGAAAGTCTCTCTACCAGGATCTCGATAAAATGTCCCTGCATATGGATAAACATGTGTTAGATGCAATTAATGCAAGATGCAATGATGCTGATGAATGAATGCAATGCGTTGCCATCCTCCCGGCCATCTGATCATTTGTTGCTCTGAAACCTGGTCTCTGAACTGATCATAACCATCTGAGGAATGTACAATCACAAATCTGACCCACGGGTTCCGAAATAAACGGAAGAAAGATACATCATCATCATCATCATCAATCTCTGAGCAGACATTCGCGACCATCTGAATCGGCCCGGGGAATCCTGAAATAAACGGATCCCCACTGATAAATATCTCGGCCCGGGGAATCCTGAAATAAACGGATCCCCGCTGATAAATCACGGACAGCACTCCGGCGTCTCAGAAATAAACGGCCATAAATCCGACTTATAAATAGGACTCTGATCCACGGAACAAGAAGTCACCATCTAAGTCATCATCTGAACATGCATCTGAAAGAATCACCCTCCCCTCACAGGTAAATTCTAAACAGGTTATCCTAAGGCGGATAATAGTCTCGACAATCGGGCGGAGATACTCAATGGGTTTGCCCTTTCGGGTGTGCCATTGTAGCTCCCTTAAGATCGTCTAAACCAAAAATCCGGGAAATGATCGGTCACCAGAGTCAACAGCTCAGATGAAGTAACTAAGCCAAAGTGAAATATTCCACAATGGAAAGCACTATCGACTGAACCTCGTCCGGCTTGTGGTATGTCACGTTGCAACATTATACTAAAATAGCAAATGAGGAACGTGAGACCACACTAATCCTAGGTGTACACTCGGGCCTGGGTTTTAGCCCCACTCAGAACACCCACCCCAAAACAGAGGAACCACCTGCACAGAGGATAGCAACATGATAGTATGATGCATGCAAATATTTATGCAAATATATACACAGGTTAGAATAATAAATGCAATAAATACACAACACAAGCAACCTAAACTATCCTAAAACGCTAGGAAGGACTCGCTTAGGGAAGATGGACCAGCACAGGTCGACATCTTATAAGTCCCCAGCAGAGTCGCCAGCTGTCGCATCCTGCGAAAAATCAACCGGCGAGCTAAAAATAAAACACACACAGAGCCGCCACTGCGCGTTATTTATCCCAAGGTAGGGAAAGGAAACGCACAGAGAAACCTGGAAAGGAAATGGTCTCGCGACCAAAGAGAAAGGGTAAGGGAGTCGGTTACGCAAGGGGAAGGTATTAGCACCCCTCACGTCCGTCGTACTCGACGGGATCCACGTTCTAAGAAAAGAAAAGGTTGCTAAAACATCACACACACACACGGGGAACGCAGGTGGGTTTAGGAGAAGGGAGCTCGATAAGGTATCGCACCTTGTGCCTACATATCTTGTCTGGAACAAGAATCAGAGCCACTGTAGTTCGGCTTACGCACGCCAAACAACACAAAACATACAAACATATGGCAACATGGAGCCCGACAACCACTGGATGGAATTATGTCGGCATCCGAACCAAAACACGCACAAAACGGCAAACGTGGAGCCCGACATCCAATTATTGGACTTACGTCGGCATCCGAACCAAAACACACAGTCAGATAACAATTAAACACACGCAAAAAAGAAAAAGGTTGCCCGGAGTGGTCTCGCACGACCACCTGCCTACATACCTCGTCTGGCACGAGGATCAGGGCGATGTAGTTCCCCTGAAAGGGAAAAAGATTTCAGCCAGAAACCGGGGAACGACACACTACTAGGGAGTTGGACTCGAGCCTAGTGTTGTCATGCATCGTTTACCCTAAGTTCGGTTTTCTATCCTACTTGCATAAGCAAACTACTCCTATCCAGGAAAGAAGCAAGCACACAAGCATACAGAATAATTCAAGCATACATCAAATGAGAACAAGCATCTCAAACAGATATCCACATAGCACGCACTATAGCCAAACAAGGGGCTCACACAATAGGTTTGACTGCCGAAGCGAGTCGTCTGTACGGGCTGGGTTTGCTCTTAACCTTGCCATTACGAGGCTAAGGTGAAGCGGATGAAAGGATGAAGTGAGGATCAGACCTCACAGCTCTTATCCCTAACCAGGGAGAGCTTCTGACAAATGAGCATGGGTCCAGAATGGGGGAACCCTTCTATACTCAGAGACTCTGACACAATGTGCACTGCACAGGATCTTGGGCTTGTGATCTCAATGCTACAACCATGTAATGGGAGCAAGGAGAAGACTCACAGAATAGTGGGGGATAGATTGCTTATCCCTACCTTCCACCAATTGCCTTGATTAAGGACTTTACCTGCTTAGGCACAAAATTAAACAATCACAATCATCGCCTCTTAAGGAGGACTTCAGACAGTTTGCCCGGTCAAATAACAGACCGGGTCTCCAGACTACATGAAGTCAAGAAGTTATACCTCAATGCAAGTTGCTTAAGCAAAGCAAAGCAAAAGTTCACAAGGAACTGAGCAACTAAAAGTACCTGGAAACAGTCAAACACAGTTAGTACTCAGACAGACAAAAATATACAGCAAATATTAATCAGTCAGACTATACAAACTAATGCACAACAAAGGCAAGCTATGAGCTCAAGCCCAAGCTTCACAACCTACAAAACAATGTTATGTTAGTGTACAAACATCAAACAACATCATTTCAATCAACTTGGATCATTCTCCATGAGCATGGTGCTATTCATCCTGAAAAATCAAGCAAATATTAGCAACAAGACCACTAGGCCAAGCCTAGGGTCCAAAGGCAAGAAAAATTCCTAAACAGCAAGGTATCTCTAACCAAAGTCAAATTAATTCAAATAGAAAACCAACACAATTAGTCCCATGTTTATATCATTCATCATATTCATGTTATGCACAAAATAAGGCAAACTAGCTCAAATGAAACACCAAACATGCAAACAGAACTATTGCATTCAAATTCACATCAAAACAATTCCAAAAATTCTCAAATAATTTACACCTAAACAGGGGATATTCAAGGTCTACCATGTCAAATTTGAGCTCAATTGGGCAAATGGAACCATGTCAATGAAAATCAACAAAAACAGACACAATTACATGCTCCAAATCACAACATCAACACATGCATCCACTTCAAAAATTCATAACTCAATGAAAACAAAAAAGAAATGGATGAGACCAAAACAGGGATGTCCTATCATGTGTCTATTACAAGCATGCCAAATTTCATGATTATCCAATACCATATGAGCATTTCACATCAAAATTACAAACATGTACCACATGGACTTGCATATTTGACCAACAGAAATGAAAAATCACAATCAATTTGAAAATGCAATGTAAAACTCCACAAAAATTCATACAAGATCTCAACATGTTAATGATTCACCATGCAAAATTTCATATTATTCTACCAAGCCTAGGTCACTCAATTAAATCCAGCAAGTTGACACAATGAGGTGTGACACAAATTGTCACACCTAAGTTCCAAAATTCATATCTCAATGGCCAGGTATCAAAAATTCATGAAATTTACATATAAATGAACATCAGCCAGTCAACAATCATCACAAAAATTGTCAAGAATTTATTTTACATTATGTGCATTTTATGAACAAAATGGTAGAATGTATCAAATTTGAACATATGTGAAACAAACCTAAGTCAATCCAAAATATACCATGCACAACTTTGACCAATAGGTCAAACAAATTCTACACTCAACAACAAAGTCAACACAAAAATTTCCACATTTTTTTGAATTTCCTGTGATTTTTTATGATTTTTTTAATGTGTTAATAATTTTTTATGAATTAATTACATTAATTGAAATTTGACAATGGCATTTCTGTAAATAATGATGGCGGGAGCGGGAAACAGCTAATTCAAAAATTTGAATGGAAAAACGGATCAAGCAAGCTCTTATCATCGTCTTCACTCAAAACATTTCCAGAACACTCAAAAAATCGATGAACATGAAATCTTAACCAAAACGAGCAAATGAGCATCCGTTAGAACCGTATGAACATGTACAATCCAAATATGAACTTATTTTTACCTAACAATTGCTATATCATGCGAATCGATCATGTTAGGGTTTGGACACAAAAATTCGAATCCAGATTTCATGCACTACAGTTCGTCATTCTCAAAACTAACTATATCACAATGACCTACGTTTCATGCTCTTCAAAACACACATAAGCATCGAGCAAATCTTGAGATTCGAATTTTGACATACCTGTTATGGCAGTGTGATTCTAGCTGTTCTTGAGCCTCAATTCCACAAAACAGATGAACTAGGATGATGAGGAAGATGTTTGATGCATTCAAATCCGCTTGCCTTTGCTTCTAATGCTCCAAATCCGAATTCACCATTGATGATGCTTCTTGGAACAGTCGAGAATCAGTATTCCTTGCACTCCAACTTCCACAAACAGCCAATGATGATGATGAAAGGAGTTGGATGCAAAAAGAATTTCGAGAATTGGTTGAGATTTGATGAAGTTTGATGAAGTTTGGTGTTTATGGTGTTCTTGAGATTTTGAGAGAATTTGGAAAGTTTCAGATCTGAATTTGATGAAATGATTTTTCTGTTAGGATTAGAATGAGATTAGGAATATATATGTGTGCTTAATCATCACTTAAACATGTTTAATTAACCAAATGCATTTGTTAGTGAAAGTGGTTAATTTCAAGTGAGGGCAAAAAAGGAATTTCACATGCCAGCTCATTGCCACCTCATTGACAGCTCACACACCTTCCAAATGCCATGTGTGAGCTGTTGCAACTTGTCCCACTCTCATTGGATGTGTAATTTTGAAATTCACCATGTATTTGCACTTTGTCCAATTTTGCACTTTCACTTCAATGGCCAATTTTCAAACCATAAGCCTTAGGCATGAAATGATGATTCCAACAAATTTCAAATGCCATTTATGAGGTGTTGCAAAAATCCCCATCCAAAAATTCCAATTATTTCACAAGTTGGACAATTTTGCCCTTGGTCCATTTTAACTGTC
This sequence comes from Lathyrus oleraceus, assembly GCF_024323335.1. NCBI lineage: Eukaryota > Viridiplantae > Streptophyta > Magnoliopsida > Fabales > Fabaceae > Lathyrus > Lathyrus oleraceus. Next base: position 218,293,950 of record NC_066585.1, read on the forward strand.
CAGTTGAAAATTGACTTTTTGCATTGACCACTTTTGAGAAAATCCAATTATGCACCATGAAAGTACATGTCAAATGGAGTTTGTGCATATAAAGAACTTGCAATTTGGACAAACCATGTGGAAGTTATGGCCTCCTGATTATGGGTCATTTCTGAAATTCACTGAGCCCTAATTTTCCAACCAAACATGGGATTTTCAAGTTCTTGGACTTTTTGGAAAGGTGAGAGCAAGATCTACAACTTTCATGTTGAACAATTTTTCATTTGAAGCTTCCTTGGACACGTGGTCTTGAGGTCAAAACTTTCCATTTTTGGAAACTTCAATTACAAGTCACTTTCTATTTTTGGCAGTTTTTGTCCTGACTTGATTTTCTTCATTTTCAAGCTTTGAAAAGTCATATAACACTTGTCCCAACATAAATGAAGTGTATCCAACTCATTTCCACCTCCAAATCCATCAGATCATGTACAGTTGACCACGGTTGACTTTTCATCTGATAGATGAATCTGGCAATGCATAGATCAATCTGAGCTCCAATCCTCTGATGAAATGGCTCAAGGGTGATACCCTAGCCTCAATTATCTCCATAAAATCACATAATGAACCCCATAACCATCACAAACCCCATCTCCTGATTAAGCCCTGATTGGCCCAATGCAACTGATTAGGGTTGACCAATGGTCAAAACCCTAATCTCAAGGAATCCTGCTTCAACACTTGATGATAACCAACCATGATGATGATGATGTATCATTGCAATCAAAATGAAGACCAATATCCTTCGAGAATCACAAAACCCTAATTCACAGTCCAATCCTTAGATGGCCAATGATCAGTCAATAAAACCCTAGGCTTGCACTTAGACTTCTCCATCTTCTGATCAATACTTGGGAGGATGACTTGCACATGTAACCACATGATATGCAACATGCAATTCCTAATGACCTAAAATGATATGCAATATGTTAAGCTTAGTCCCAAGAGAGGAGGGCAAATTTTGAGGTGTTACAACAAGTCGTGAATTCCATTATTGGTAGAGAATGCTCAGAGTCGGTTACCTCCATGGATGAATGTTAAGTTTAGTCATGTCAACAATATCATATTATTCAATCATGTCTCATTTATAATCTTTTCTTGTTTGTTAATTGTTGTTCATTTTTAAAACTTGTCTGGTTTTCAGATGATAATAATAATGAAATAAACGTGCATGTTTTGAATAAATTCATTCATGTTCACTCATATTTTATTTATCTGTATTAAAATTTTGTTGAAGCAAAATAAAAAGAGAATGATGAATAAAATATGTGAGATCGTTATATGTGTGCTTTTGAATAAAACCTTGTTGGTGATGTAAGGCATTGTTTCAAATCCCTAAACACCTGATGTATACGGAATATAATCCTTAGTCAACCCCTTTGGGCCTTGAAGTAGGAGTTTCTTTCTACACATAAAACCATCTACCTTAACCATGGGCAGGGTAGTCTTCAGTTAGTTTGACCTTACGTTCAAAATTCAGAAGGAGAATATCTCATCAAAGGATGAATCATATCCTATCCCTCTCAAGAGGATTGAATCGAATTCATAATGGTTATATCTTACCAACAAAAGGAGAGAGACAGTCACAACCCTTGCAACAAATCAAGCAAGCAAATGTCCCATGATTTTATCCAATACAAAAAAGATGAGAAATAAAAGTCAAAAGCAAAACAAAAGCTCGTTAAGTCAAAAGCTTGAAAACAAGTAACTTAGGAAAAATTAGGGCATCCCGGTGGACTGCGAACCCAAAGGATGAGTCTAGGAAAAAATAAGGCAAAGAAAAATAGAGGATCAATAACAAATTCCTCAGAAAGAGCAAATCAGTGTGGCTGTAAATAAAAGCATAAGGTGAGTGTCTGTCGCTCCAAATTCCCATTGGTTCTATAACCATCATTGCTATTATCCGGAATTCTTTTCTGAAAGACGAATGCTTGTGTTAAGCTAACTGAATGTGGGACTAGAGAATATCACAGAGAACGGGTGGGTCTAGAATAGGTTTTTAGCATTATATCTTTTCTTTCTGAAACCGTGAACCAAGCCACGTTACAACCCTCAAAAGACCTAATTGAAGTAGGGCTTATTTCGAAAACATACTATGGTAAGATCGCATTAAAGATGACTCCTAAAGATTTGCTTGTCATTTGTATTAATGTTGATATGGAATTCTAAGTAGTGATTCATTCATTATATGTTATAATCTTAGTGAACATATGTGAGTTTCAAAACTTGCATGAGCATCACATTGCCATTATCATTTTCAAAATAAGAATTTTTACTTGCGAACATGCACTTGACATCAAGAAAGCTTACAATGGGAGGTTTGAACATTTCCTTTGATATCCGAAAGAACAAATCTCTCCAGGATTTAGTCAATCTAGGGCTATCATGTCGAGATTCGACAAATCTCTCTTTGAATCAGCCAGACAGGGGCAAGTTACTTCAAGGCTCGTATTGGGGAAGGCCACCCCAAGATCACGAGAAGTCAATCACTCCCGGAAATGGTTAATCAAGGGGATATATTTCCAAGACGTTGGTGCAAGTCAGTTCAGAATCTTCAGATGACAAGACTTCTTCATAATTTGTAACTGGGGCAATATATGTAGATACCCAATAGACCAGGGAAGAGGCAGGCTGCGAAGGTACAAGTCCTCTCATCAAGTCTAGAGGTGTGACAACAATTGTTGAGCTTAAAGTAGGTGTCATAGAATTACGTCTTTATGACTTTTATCCTAGCCCAAAATTCCCACCTCCCTCTATATGAGCATCTGGTTTAACCATTGCATAAATCATCGTCATGTACTAATCACGTCGCTTCACTCATGCATACCATTCATCTAGCATAACATGAAGTCGTGTATGAAAATCAGAAAAATCAAAGCCCAATATTTTATTGGCATCTCCAAATCCCAAACGTTCTTGGTATCTTTTAAACCCTAGTTTGCTCGTTATCCTTTTTCTAACTGTCATGGTTGGTAATCTTTTTTTTTTCCAACCTTCATGGTTGATAATCCTGTTGTTTCCAACCTCCATGGTTGATGATATTTGTTTATGACCTTTATGGTAGATGATCTTTTTGTTAATAACCTTCATGGTTGTCAATCCTTTTGTTTCCAACCTTCATGGTTGATGAATCCTTTTTTTCTAACCGTCATGGTTGATGATCCTTTTATTTCCAGCATTCATGGTTGGTAATTCTTTTGTTTCCGACCATCATGGTTGATGAATATTTTTCCAACCTTCATGGTTGATAATACTTTTGTTTCCAACCTTCATGGTTGATGAACCCTTTTTTCAATCTTCACGATTGATATTCCCTTGTTTCCAACCTTCACGGTTGACGATCTTTGCTTCCAGCCTTCATGGTTGATAATCCTTTTTTCAAAACTCCGTGGTTGACTTTGTTTCCAATCTTTGAATTAATGATTTATTTTTTACTTCCCTTTCAGGGAAGATTCAGTTGAAATCTCTTGTCTTCAAGGGCATTCTGGAACTTTCATGTTTAACTTATGGGCTCCTTATTCCCATACCATACCCAGAGCCTATCTCTAACCTTTGCTACATAAGCATACATGGCTTCACAAACCATAAAAAATAAATCATATATATAGCATGCATGTCATGTTTCTCCTTTGCAATTGATTTATTTCCCCATAAAATATTTCAATCAATCCCCATCAGATGAACCTATAAAGTCAACCTGTCATTCCATATTCTCAAGACACTCACCATATAACCGTTCTTAAGGGAAATTTTTTGGATACTTTGGTATTTAATCATCTTCTATCTCGAATACTCGAAAAGCTTTCACAATTCGTGCATTCAGGTCTAAGATGATTAAATATGGGCAGCTGTCATACCCCAAAATTTACCCTTCCATTTTCACTTTTCATCTTACTTTTGGCTTAAGATTCATCTGCACATATTCATGCCAATTACATATGTATCATACATTCATACTAACACTTGAAAACATCCTCATAAGATTCGATGGTTTGTGGTTGTTTATACCTAACCGAAGTTAGGGCTTTACTTGAGCATCAAGCCCTAGGGCCTTATGTTCACGTGGACCAAGCCTAAACCGTAATTCTCGATGGTTCTCAGAAGATAAACTGGAATAGGATAAGACACAGAAGCTTCTGAGACGATGATCTGGTTTGGAGCTTCTTCCATAGCAGCGTCTTCAGGTTCAGGAACAAAAGGTTCTGAAGCAGCAAATTCAATGTTCTGAGCATGTTCTGTTATCAGAGCTTCTTCTTCTTTTTTCGTGGATTCTGGAGAGGCCTTTTTGACTTATGGTGCAGGAAGGCATAATTGAGATTTCCTCAGCTTCCACAATTCCATTAAGGGAACGAACCCATAACGAAATTTTCTTTCTGCCAAAGTATACCCAAGATCCTTCATTTTGGAGACCTCATAATTCATCCAACTTCTATAGGCTTCCCATGTTGAATCACTTGCAGCAGGGTTTGTAGAAGAATGACTAACAATTATTGCTGTCTCCAAACGCCTCTTAGATTCTGAATCAAACTCCATTAGAGTCTTACCAAGGTCAGGAGAGGATGGTGTTTGCACTTTGGGGTATTTAATGGTGAGATTGATTATGGACTCGTCAAAGTCAGGACCAAAGACAGGGGGATGTAAGGATTTAATGATGAGGGATAATTCTGGTGAGGTGATTTCTGGCTTGAAATTAAACATTCCTTCAGTAGTGCCTTCAGAAACATGTTCATCAAAAGCACTTCTTACAAGAGATGTTCGAGGTGGTGAAACATTTGGATTATTTGGTTTTGGAGGAGAAACATTTGATGGTGGTGAGATGGGTGTAATTTTTAACTATGGAGGACATGATGGAGGTGGTATCAATTGTTGTTCTATAACAAGAGCATAAACTATAGTAGTTTATGTGAAATATATTGTTACAGTTTGAGTGGATTTTGGTGGTGGTATATCGATAACATGTGTTGAAATATATGGAGTTATTTCTGGTGTTGGTAATGGAAGTGGTTCAGAAAAGGTAGATTGAGATGGAGGTGTAGGTTGTAAGATTCTAGATGGAATAGAAACATAATCAGAAGTGTCAGCGGAAGGAAACTTACTGGAAGCTCTTGAGGGTTGAACCATCCCTGATGTATCCTTCAGAACCATAACCTTCTAGTGCTCACTTATAGGCACCTCATCCTCATTATTAAAAATAGCTATCTTTTTCTTCTTCTGAGCTCTGGAGGATCCTTCAACTCTGAATTCCTTCTTCCTTTTACCATGGACATCTGGGTAGGTTTCCGGGAGATTAAAGGGATCCACCAATGGGTCGATGCCATCCTTGAGACAACTTTCCATTTAAGCCCTAAGAACTTGTGGAGGATCAACTTTGGTGAGGATGAGATAATAATCTATTGGATTTCTTGTACCACATATATCATCCTTGGTCATAATGATTTCTGATCTTCAAAACTTTGAGATGAGACTCATACTTTTAAAGTTCTTACCCCATAACACTTTCCAGCATTCTTTACCAGCTATTCTGTTAACCCACTGACCAGAAGGTCATCTACCATGCCACTCTATACCATAATGTTTGAGATTATCCTACCATTTGGTATGAACTTGCTTTTAGCTTTCTTAGAGGATCCACCAGATCTGGATTCTCTAATAGAATCCCTGATGAATTTGAATAGAAGTGGTGGCAATCCCAGCTTAACCCCCTTCTCCAGAAGGAAAAACATAATATACTGATGTGTGTTGATATAGTCAGAACTATTGGTACTTGGCCTGTGATTGATACACCCCATAATAATCTTGAACCATACCCTTAAATTGTTGGTTAAATCCTTGGCACTTGGACCCTTTTCATCAGCAAAGTTTGTTCCTTCTTTGAAGATGACTGGAGAGATATCGGCGTCCCTCTTAGTTGTGATGGTTACACTATGAACTCTTTTACCTTTGCCATCATGACCAATAAGGTGTGGAATGGACTTCTCTGTGATGACAATTTTCTTATTCATGACATAGGAGGTAATTGTTTCCCTTTCCGTAGTGGCATGAACCCAGAATTGTTTCACCAACACAGGATAAACTGGACCCACGAGTCTCTCAAAAAACGTGTTATATCCTTGAAAATTCAGGGTTTCTGTGAGATCAAAACTATTCTCCTTCAAGTATTTGAAATCCATGATAGTTTCACACAGAATTGTAAGTTCATTGACTGGAGTGTGGAGAGTAAGTTCAGGAATCCCTTCCAGTACATTGCTTTCAGTATGTTGTTGTTGTTCAACAGTCTTTGAAGATTGTTGAGCCATTGAAGATTGTTGTTCAACCATTGAGAGAAAGAGGATAAAGATGAAAAACAATTGAGAGAGAGAGAGATAGAAAGAGTTTAAGGTTTGAAAAACTTGAAAGTGTATGAGAGATGTGCGCGTAGTGTGAAAATGTGAGTGATGTGAGTTTAAATAGATAATTTTTGCAATGATGACAAATAGATGTGCATAGTCATGGGGGTAAGTGTAAAGGTTTAGATATAATTCCAAGAATTATTAAACCCAAAGTGTCACGCTTTAATCACGCATGCTCAGAAAGTGGGACAACTGTCTCCACTAAGAACCACACAAAATCAAACGACAAGACAACCATTAAATGCAATAACTGTTCAGAATCAGGAAGACAAATCGATAAGATTGCATCTGATCAGAATCTATCTGATTCATAAAAACTTCCTTACTTCAAAAGGCTTCAAGTTTCAGAGTCATAAAGCAAAACAATCTCAGAATCTTATCTAGAGTTCTAAAGACTTTCCATTATGAATAACATCTTTTCATTCTGGACACGGTTTCATAAATAGGTTTTCTATAATGAATATGAATCTATCTTCAACAAGGGATTTTGTAAAGATATCAGCCCATTGATGGTTTGTATCAATAAATTTTAAACGAAAAATTCCCTTCTGAACATAGTCACGTGAAAAAGGATGTTTTATTTCAATATGCTTAGCCCTAGAGTGCAAGATAGGATTCTTAGATAAACAGATAGTAGAAATATTATCATAAAGAATAGAAATGTTACTCTCATATATCTGATAATCTTCCAGCTGACTCTTCATCTAGAGTATCTGAGTGTTGCATCCAAAAGCTGTGATATATTCAGCTTCAGCCGTTGATAGCGCAATTGTTAATTGTCTCTTGTTAGACCATGAGATTAAGTTGTTCCCCAGAAATTGGTAACTTCCAGAAGTACTTTTTCTTTCAATTATGTCTCCAGCATAGTCAGCGTCACAATAGCCTACTAATTTATACTCACTTGATTTTCTATAAAATAAACCAAGATTAGTAGTACCTTTCAGATACCTAAAGATTCTCTTAACAACAATTAAGTGAGTTTCCCTAGTATCTAATTGGAAGCGAGCACATAAGCATATACTAAATAAGATATCAGGTCTAGAAGCTATTAGATATAGAAGAGAACCTATCATACTTCTGAAAAGCTTCTTGTAGCGGGGTATTCGTTACCATTAGAGATATTGACTAAATCCAAGGTAAATCATACAAGTCGAGTCGCCACCGCACTTCTATTTATCCAAAGGAATGGTTAGAAAGCGAACAAAAACCTAAAAGTTTTAATAAAAACTAGTAAAAGAGAATCAGAGATCTGGGTAAGGGGGTTGGTTATACAATGGGAAGGTGTTAGGCACCCAAAACATCCTAGGTACTCCTAGGGAGCCCTTTTCATATTTGTTGAAAGGTTGTTGTTTTGTGAAAATTTATTTGTGCAAACATGATTGAAGAGATGAGAAAAGAATATACAAGTTTATTTACATTTTGTGTTTGGATGGATAAACTCATTGCCTACGTACCATCTTAAAAAGATTAGGATCAAAACCTCGTAGTTCGGGGTAAAAATCTCAAAATGAGTGAGTGGATTGATTAGTCCAAAAGCCTTAAGGTCTTTTGTTATTGAAGGGAGAAAACTCAACCTAAACCACAAATCCACCATGTGAGGATAGCTTCAACATGCTAGTGAGGGGTTAACCCTATAGTAAGCATGGAAGACTCATCGTTCATCACTAAGGATATGGGTGAGTATTACATCTACCACAAAGATAACTCAAACCTACTAGCTAAAGGTTATGAAAAATTGATTAAGAGAGTGGCCATTGAAACCACAAAAGCATTTGAATGGGTTATATTTACCAATGAAAAGTATGTACAAAACTTGGTCAAAGTTGACTTAAAGATTCAATTCAAAATAAGTATTATGAAAAGAAAGTTTGAAAATCAAAAGCATAAGGCTTAGGTTTCTAATGTTTGAAAACAAGTGTTAGATGTTTGCACAAAAGTTTTGGCTTGGGTTAGAGTGGAGAGAAGAAGAAGAAGGGCTAAAGTCCTAAGCATGCAAGGGGTAAGGAATAAGAAACAAAACCACAATGGAGTTCTTCTCTTGAGATCATATTGATGATCCAAGTAGCTCCCATCCTTTAGAATAAGCAATCACAACAATGGTAACTCAAGCAATCAACAATTAGATGAATTCTTGGAAAGACTCCTCAATATATCTTGGATCTCTCTCTCTTAGAGGCTCATGGTAATGGTTCCTCAATTTGGCTCAAGTGGGAATCCCTAGCACAAAGAAAACACACATCAAAAGGTTCCATAATACAATCAAAGAATGGACAAGAGGGAGTTTAGAATATGGTCCTTTCAATGTTCATCTTCAAGCTTAAGCATTCTAAAGGCCCAATGCCTAGTTGCTCTTTGACTTCTTATAGCACTCTAAAGGCCCAATGCCTAGTTGCTCTTTGACTCCAAATTTGCATAGGGAAAGTCCTAAAGTCTAAGTCCATTTTGTCCAATTTTTTGCATTTTGGTTCACAACAATCAAAACAAAACACAAGCACAATAATATATACACAATTATGTGCTCAAGTGAGCAAAAGGCAAATGGCATTAACATAAACATGTGCTCAAGTGAGCAAAGGAAAAAGCAAATGAATAATATGTACAAGAATAGTAAATTGCATAAAAGTAAAGTGCAAAAAGTAAATGTTAATTATTAATGGTTAGTGTTAGTAGTTAGTGTGCCATAAGGCAAATTTAGCGCTATGTTAAGCAATCGTAATTGGACTTATGTAGAAGTCACAACTATCTGAGGCCGGTCAATAATAATGTAGGCAACAACACAAGTTAGAAGTCTTGATTAGTGAACCAAGTTCCAACAACTTGCCATGCCAAAAAAAGAAAAGAGAATTGATCTTGTATTGGTTTAAGTCTTTTACATGATTTAGGAAACAACCTATCCTTAATGCAAAGCCATTCATTTGATCAATTGATCAAGATGAATTAGATTTAAATCAAGAAAGATTAAGCCTCCCTAATCAATGCTAACTTATCAACCTTCAACTCATTGATCAAAAAAGAAAAAAGGAAGAAGGAGAAGAAGAAGATGAATAATGGAAATGGATAATGGAAAGATCAAAGTGCATAAGGTGAAATAAAAATGTACCAATCCATGTGTATTGACCAAATGACATTGAAAGTCAAAGTCAAACAATGAGGAATCATAAATGAGATGAAGATTGGAGGTCAAACAATAAGCAAAATATTTTTGGCATTTTTAATATTAAAATAAACTTGAATTAGAAATAAAAGAAAGGTCAAACTTCAAAATCACTTTTAATCAACCTTGAAAGGTCCAATTGATTTATCCTAAGTTCAACAAGGTGAAACAAAGTTTGACAAAAAATTTCAGCATTTTTAAAAGTCAGAAACTATTTTTAATCAATTAAAATGAATAAAAATAACCTAATTGAACTAAAATCTCAAATCAATTAAAAAATTGATGAGAATATTTTTCATAGATTCATCATCATTCAAATAGGTTAGGAAAATATTTTTGTATTTTTTGAATATAAAAAACTATTTAAAATGAATTAAAAATAACCAGAAAAGAGAAAATTCATAAAAAATATCAAATGACAAAATAAAAAATCAAAATTAGAAACTAGAAATTATTTGGAGAAGAATGCAATTGGTCCCATATTTTTTGGATTTAAAATGAAGAAGATATGAATTTTTGAAAATAATGGAAATAAAAGAAATAAAATCAGAAAATGAAAAATAACAAAAATCAGGGAGCGTTGGATTGTTTCTCATTAAATGACGTGGAAGATCCAATGGCATTGACAAGCGCGCGCACCATGAACCTCAGTCAATGAGAAGTATAATGCATTAAATAAAGTCATGAAATCCAATGGACCTGATTAGATCTGGACACATGATCCAACGGCTGTGACTTGTTCTGGTAAATGGACGGCCACCGGAACCACCTTCTTCTCCGGTGAGAAGCCAGAATCCGGTGACATTTGCAGGTTTTCAAACCTTCATCATTTTGCACGATCCTTATATCAAAATAAAGCTGGGGTGATGTACATCACCCATGTAACCTTGAATCATACTCAAGATTCCTATAGAGTAAGAAATCTGAGATGGAAGATTCAGGTATGAAAAATGCAGTTCAATAAAACACAAAATTGAAGCTACCACTAGCTTGCCTCTCAAGTGAGGACTTCAGAAAACACAATGGCCAGGCAAATAGATCAAAGAGTAATGAGTTTCGAAGAGAAAACCAGTTGATGATCAACCTTGAATTCTGGAGATTTGAGCTTGCTTCCTTTGGCCAAACAGAAGATCAATGGAGTGTGAGAGAGAGGTCTAGGAACTTTAGATCTAGAAATTCAACCCGATTTAGTTGAATTTCAGATCTGAGAAAATGAAGAAAATTGAAAGAGTTCCTTTAGGTATGGCTCGGTTTTCAGTTCGGCAGCATTTCAGGTTGATTCATGGATGAAATTTGAATGGAGTGAGGTCCTTATTTATAGATGGAATGGCAAGGTAAGTGTGATCAAAGCCGTGTGCATGGAATTGGATATTCATTGCATGGGCTTGCATGATCATTCAAAAGGCCCAAATTCAATGCCAAATGAAATCTGAAATCATACCAAAGTGAAATGGACGTGTAATCTGAATGGTAATTGCTTGTGCATGGAATTTTGAGGTATTATGCATAATTGAACCAAAAGCTTCTCCTCTTCGAAAATACCATTTTCCAAATCCAAACATGATCATGTGAATAATGGTTGGAAAGGTTTTGATGTAAGGAATAATTGTTATGTTGGGCAAAAATCCATTTGAAGTGTGGAAATTGGTGAAATTTGAGTTTAAAGTGCAAGGTGCAAAACATGAAAAGGCAAAGTTTCTAAATTTGGCCAATGTTCAAGCCCTTCTGTTTTGATGATACAAGCCCCAAATGAAAAAACCTCCAACATAAAAGTTGTAGATCTCTTCAAGACAATCAAAATGGACTTAAATTTTGCTTCATTTGGAATTTTTATGAAAACGTTATGGGCACTTGAAGTTGGACTTTTTTGCCTTTTAATGCATTTGGTCCAAAAGGACCTATAATGTCTTGCATTATCACATGTATTTCCTTTGGATTTTGAAATTTTGTTCAACATAACATTTTAATAAGACATCTTAAGCTTTTCAATGCATTTTATCCCACCTCAAAATCATAAAAAATGAATGAGTTATGTCTTTGGGAAGTTGACCCAAAATTAGGGTTTCAGTCAAAATGACCTATAATGTATTGGAATGGGAGATGACCTTCCAAGATTCAAATCAATTTTGGATGAACATGAAAGTTGTTCATATTGTCCTTAAGAACATTATTTCTTTTGGAATCATCTCCATTTGACCAACACATAAAAAGTTAGGTCTTTGTGCACTTCAAAATAGTTAGATGAATTGACAGATCAATTTCTCAAGTCCACAACCCATATCTTGATGAATTGATGATTGAGGACACTCAAATAAGTTCAAATATGCATGAAATGATGAGTTAAATAACTTCCCTTGATTGTATTTGATCATGGGCTGAGGTTGCTTCAAGAGCAAGGCATTGTAGTGCACAGATGAATTAGGGTTTCTCTGGGGAACAAACCTCAAACCCTTTTACTTGCTTTGATCAAAATGATGAAATGAGATGCTATGGAGGCATGTTGGATGGATGAGAGCTTTGGGAACCATTGCCATGTTTGCTATCATCTTCACTTGGCCATATCTCTGCACAAAGGATCTCCTTGAAGCTCTTGACTTTGTGATTGCTTAAGCTACAAACGAAAGGTGTTAGTGACATATTTTTGTGCTTTTGGTTAGTGAACAAAATAAGAAAAGCAATGATATACAATTCAAGCATGCATGGTGATCTCAAACCACTCACAAGAGGTCCCACCCAAAGGCAAAGGGAACCAAGATGCTAATGATCCTTGAGGCAATGCAAATGCAATGTTATGATGCCATGAGGGATCTTAGGGTCAAAATTGGGGTCTTACAGATGCCCCTATTTAAGGTCATTCTAGCCGGAGAAGTGAAGGTTAAAATCTTCGTTTCGACGAGGTAGAATGAGCTTAAATAATAACAAAGAGACGAATTTTGGTCCCTAAGAGACCTCATGATGCGAATGTATGTATGCAATCAGTAATCTCTGTGGGGATACGTGTCCACAAAGAAAGAAAGATCAGGAACAATTGAAAATCCACTGGAGTAACACACTCATAAATGGAACCGAGACTCTACCGGGGAGTAAAAGGATAGAAATGCGTGAGCAGGTCACGACTTAAAACTTGCCGAGAGACACGGAGAGAATCCATGAAATAAATCAATGGAAGGACTCGAGCTGACTCAAAGATGCATGTATTGGGGAATACGCCAATACAACAAAATTATCCGTAAAGGGTACCTCGGATAAAAATCCGGACTCAGGTGGGGATGTCCACTAAGGACTCAGTTGAGGAAAACAAATGCGGTATTACCGGTTACTGGGTAATAAGCTCAAAAAGAGATCATGTGATCCCACCTGTATAAGGGTGAGGGAAAAACATGCTCCGGGAGAATGAATATCTAAGACCGGTATAAGGGTGAGAGATATCAGTCAACCAAATCATCTGAGGAAGACCTAAAAGGTATATTTCAACTTAGGAAAATTTGACTCCACAGGGGATAAAAAGTCATAATAGGAAGCAGAAAGAGGGAACACCAGGGAAGTCGGTTACTGGGCATATAATAGGTGACCAACCAAAGCATGAATTGGGGAATATTCCCAAAACACTCATCATCCAAAAGAGGGCTAAAAGCAAACTCGATTATGGGATGGACATTCGATTTCCATAAAAGGGATACGAATCTTACTCAACTGGGGAAGACAAAAAGGCTTCAACCAAAGAGTGCATGAGATATATTATCTATTACCGTCAGAACGTAGATAATATACTCGCATGGAAGATTATTCATAACCGGTTACTGGGTTAATAAAGGATAAATCGACCGACAAAGAAAGGCATCGGGATACCGAAACTAGGTATATAATGATGACCATTAGAGGGGAGCAACAATCATTACCGGTAATCGGTACATGAAAGATGACTTGCTGGGGATAAACTGCCTGATGAGAGTAATTATCCAAGAGATAAATCACCGGGGGGTGAAGAACTTATCAATACCGAATATTGGATAATGATAACTGTCAAGGAGGGGATTACATCTACCGGATACTGGATAGAAAACCACGAAAAAGTAACCGTCATCGATTAGGATGAACAAGAGGTTAACTCTGCAAGGGAATGAAATAGGGTTTACAACTACCGGTATAAGGGTAGAAAACCACGGACTCCGCCGGGGATAAGATGAATGATTACTGATTATTGAGCAATTATTCCTTTATACCACGGGGGAACACAGGAAACAATCACAAGAGGCCAATCTAGGATCGAACTAAAGAGGCAAACTGAATCAAGACTCGTCCCAGTGAGGATATAACTCAATAGGGAAGTCTATCCCAATATATGTTGGAAAGGAACAGAAACAACCATTATCCACGAGGATATAACTCGATGGGGAATATGAACGGAAAGATAAACACTTTCTGCTTAAGGGGCTGACTCTATATGGGGAGATCAGACACCGACATCTGCTTGGGAAGCGTATTACCCACTAGCAGGGATAACAAACAAAGATATATGGCAAATAATGCAATCGTGAATATCTGAATGTTTGAAATATTATATGCACACATGCGTGGTTTATGTATGATGAATGCTGACAAACAAACATTTCTAACACAAACAGCTCCAAAGGACACAAACATCCGGTACTACATCTCAAGAGAGAAAGCCAGGTTCACCGGAGAGTATCCAATCTGATGAGGGTAAGAGATACCAGGAAGCAAAGATCTCTGCAGGGGGATGAACATCAGTCATTCCAGCTAGGGACAGGAGTTATTGCACGGATAAAATCCGCCATATAAGCAGCTCTACTGGGGAATCCATCACACACTCTGCTTGGTAGGAAAACCACAAAAGGACCCGGTAGGAAGGGGAAACAGACATGCCAGGAATATAAACAAAAGACTTACCCTGTTGGGGATCATACCATCCTTGGGAGAGCACTGAAGATTTCCTAAGTATCCTTTCGTCATTTGTGAATGTTCATTTTGTTTAAAAACAAATTTTATGAAAAATTCGATTATTTAAAACAATGATACTTTTTCAATGGAAACATGCAAAACATTTGTTGAATAGAAACAAATAAGAGTGCAAATAATTGGATAAAAAGGCTCAAATTTATTTGATGGAATGACAGTCTGCAAATGGCAAGACTCCATAGATCTTTACAGATTTGAAATTGGTGATATATATTGGAAAAGGGTTACATTGAACATAATGACCATTTCTCCACCAATTCTGAATCCGATGTATTTGAAACTTTGGTTGATGACGAATGAGCAAGAATCTCTGACGGATGACAGTTGTAGAACAAAGTCTTGTCAAGATGCAGTTACTTGCCAAATCCCTAATTTTTACCTAGATTGCCCCAGGATGAGGTACTCAATCTAGCGGGATATATATATTCATTTTTTTTATGTCTCTAATTTTTGCCTGGATCGCCCTTTCGGGTTTTCAATCCACCGAGACACTCATTTTTGCCTAAGCCGCCCTTTCGGGTTTTCAACTTAGCGAGCTATTCTGTTTTTATTTTTTAGGCGAAGTATTTCTTGACTGCATCTGAATTCACAGGACGAGTGAAATCCTCCCCATCCATAGTTGTAAGTATCAAAGCACCGCCTGAAAAGGCTCTCTTAACAACATACGGACCTTCGTAGTTTGGAGTCCACTTGCCCCTGGAATCGGGCGCAAAAGACAAGACTTTCTTGAGCACAAGGTCACCTTCTCGGAACACACGAGGCTTGACCTTCTTATCAAAAGCTTTCTTCATCCTTTGCTGGTATAATTGACCATGGCACATGGCAGTCAATCTCTTTTCTTCTATCAAATTCAGCTGGTCATAACAACTCTGTACCCATTCAGCACCGGTCAACTTGGCTTCCATCAAGACTCTCATTGATGGGATCTCCACCTCTAGTGGGAGCACAACCTCCATACCATAAACAAGAGAGAAATGGGTTGCCCCTGTTGAAGTGCGGACAGATGTACGATATCCGTGTAAAGCAAATGGCAGCATCTCATGCCAATCTTTGTATGTGACAACCATCTTTTGGATAATCTTCTTGATATTCTTATTAGCAGCTTCAACAACCCCGGTCATCTTGGGTCTATAGGGAGAAGAGTTATGATGCGTAATCTTGAATTCACTACACAACTCTTTCATTATTTTGTTATTCTGGTTAGATCCATTATCAGTAATGATCTTATCTGGCACACCATAACGGCATATGAGTTGATTCTTGATAAACTTCACGACCACCTGCCTGGTCACATTTGCATATGACGCCGCTTCAACCCACTTGGTGAAGTAATCAATTGCTACGAGAATGAATCTGTGTCCATTGGACGCTTTCGGCTCTATCATGCCAATCATGTCGATTCCCCACATAGAGAAAGGCCATGGTGATGAAATCACGTTCAGAAGTGTCGGGGGAATATGAATCTTATCTGCATAAATCTGACACTTATGGCATTTCTTCACATATTTGCAGCAGTCAGACTCCATTATCAGCCAATAGTAGCATGCTCTCAACATCTTTCTAGCCATGGCATGTCCATTGGAATGAGTACCGAACGAACCCTCATGGACCTCAGTCATCAACAGGTCTGCTTCGTGTCTATCCACGCATCTGAGCAAAACCATGTCAAAATTTCTTTTATAAAGCACATCACCATTGAGGTAGAAACTTCCTGATAATCTCCTCAGAGTCTTCTTATCTTTCACAGATGCCCCAGGCGGGTAAGACTGGTTCTGAAGGAAACGCTTGATATCGTAATACCATGGCTTATCATCTTTCACTTCCTCTACTGGAAATACATGAGCCGGTCTGTCCAAGCGCATCACAGTGATATTGGGAACTTCATTCCAAAGTTTAACCACAATCATCGAAGCAAGTGTAGCAAGAGCATCTGCCATCCGATTCTCATCTCGAGGAATATGATGGAAGTCAACCTCAGTAAAGAATGTTGAAATCCTCCTCGCATAATCCCTATATGGAATGAGGCCAGGCTGATTCGTTTTCCATTCATCCTTAATCTGATTAACAACGAGGGCCGAATCACCATATACATCAAGATGCTTGATCCTAAGATCAATGCACTCCTCCAATCCCATAATACAGGCCTCATACTCAGCCATATTATTCGTGCATTTGAAAGTTAGCCTTGCTGTAAAAGGAATATGTGTGCCATGAGGAGTAACAATCACTGCCCCAATACCATTTCCATATTGATTTACAGCGCCATCAAACACCATACTCCATCTGGAACCAGGCTCTAGCCCTTCATCGAGTGTAGGCTCATCGCAATCTTTCATTTTCAAATACAGAATCTCCTCATCCGGGAAGTCATACTGAACTGACTGATAATCCTCAATCGGCTGATGTGCCAAGTGGTCAGCCAAGATACTACCTTTAATAGCCTTCTGAGCTCGATACTCAATATCATACTCAGATAACAACATCTGCCAACGGGCAATTCTCCCTGTTAGAGCAGGCTTCTCGAAGATATACTTGATTGGATCCATTCTGGATATTAACCAAGTCGTATGATTTAACATATACTGGCGTAGGCGCTTAGCAGCCCAAGCTAAAGCACAACATGTGTTTCTCAAGCATTGAATATCGAGACTCACAATCGGTGAACTTCTTGCTCAGGTAGTAAATAGCATATTCTTTCTTCCCTGTTTCATCTTGCTGACCAAGGACACAACCCATTGAGTCTTCAAGAACAGTCAGATACATAATCAATGGTCTCCCTTCCACGGGCGGAGACATAATCGGAGGCTCAGACAGATACTCTTTAATACTGTCGAAAGCTTTCTGGCAATCTTCGGTCCAATCATGACGCTGATCTTTCCGGAGGAGCTTGAATATCGGCGCACATGTGGCAGTCATGTGGGATATGAATCTGGAAATATAATTCAAGCGGCCAAGAAAACCTCGGACTTGCTTCTCAGTTTTGGGCGCAAGCATCTCTTGTATTGCTTTGACCTTTGCAGGATCAACCTCAATACCTCTTTCACTAACAATAAAGCCCAATAACTTGCCGGAACGGACTCCAAATGTACACTTGTTGGGATTCAGACGGAGCTTGTACTTCCTCAAACGCTGAAAAAGCTTCAACAGGTGCTCTACATGTTCAACCTCCGTTCTTGACTTAGCGATCATATCGTCAACATATACCTCGATTTCCTTGTGCATCATATCATGAAACAAGGTAGTCATAGCTCGTTGATACGTGGCTCCGGCGTTCTTCAACCCAAAGGGCATCACTCGATAACAGAATGTTCCCCAAGGTGTGATGAATGTTGTCTTCTCCATATCCTCGGGTGCCATCTTAATCTGATTATATCCGGAAAATCCATCCATAAATGAGAAGACATTAAATTTAGTTGTATTGTCTACCAACATATCAATGTGTGGTAGAGGGAAATCATCTTTCGGACTAGCTTTATTCAAGTCTCTATAGTCCACACACATCCGGACTTTTCCATCGTTCTTAGGCACGGGCACAATATTGGCCACCCATTGAGGATATGTAGAAGTCACCAGAAACCCCGCATCAATTTGCTTCTGAACTTCCTCTTTGATCTTCACCGCCATATTAGGATGAGGTCTTCTGAGCTTCTGCTTCATAGGCACGCACTCAGGTTTCAAAGGTAGGAAATGTTGCACAATATTTGTATCTAGACCGGGCATGTCTTCATATGACCAGGCAAAGACATCAACATATTCTCGTAGCAATTCAATCAACCCTTTCTTAATAGATTCTTCCAAGAGTGCCCCAATCTTCACTTCTCGCACACAATCTTCAGACCCCAAGTTGACTGTTTCCAGATTCTCAAGATGCGGCTGAATGATTTTCTCTTCATGCTCAAGTAGACGGGTAATTTCGTCAGGAATCTCTTCAACATCATCTTCTTCCGCCTCAAATACAGGGAATTCAAAATTGGGAGATGGTGTTGGATCATTATGTTCAATGGGTTTGATTAACCTGCATAATGATTTTGGATATGAAAAGCTTTAGAATTCAAACAAGGCAAATCATTATGCAGATGAAAAGATTGATTTTATTCTATTTTTAGGTTTTATGTGATCACCAATTTCATGCAAAAAAGCGAAAAGGGAAAATAATTGGAAAAACAAACATTTAACATGAATCTATTGAAAATATCATTGTATTTATGCGCCAACAATGTCATCACTCCTCCTTTTGGCATGGGAGGAGGGTTTTTAAACAAAATGAACATTACTCTGACTTATGGATAACTGTTGGAATATCCACAGCGACCCAATTATTGCAGATTCCCCCAGGGATGACGAAGTTGCCAGAATCCTCTTCGTCCTCTTCCAAGATGGCAACAGCTTCCTCTTCCTGACCAGTGTGGATGAATCCTCCACTCTTGAACAACCCTTGCGCATTAGAAACCCCAGATGAAAAACCTATGCCAGCCCGGGACTTGTTGTCTTCTAGCTTAATCATTTTCCCTAATCCAACAGTCGCACCACGCTTAATGGCCAACTTTGCATCTTTGTAGGAAGTAAATGAAGTAGTTCTCTTCTCAATAGGTTCAGCAATAGATAAAGCTTGGAAAGGAGTTCCAACTTCATCCTCATCGTCTATATATGAGAAGGAAGACAAATGGCTAACCAGGAGAGCCTTTTCTCCCCCTACCACCACCAGTTTCTTATTCTTCACAAATTTTAGTTTCTGGTGTAGGGTGGATGTCACGGCGCCTGCCTCGTGAATCCATGGTCTGCCTAGGAGACAGCTATACGACGGGTGAATATCCATAACCTGGAAGGTAATCTGGAAATCACTTGGTCCAATCTTGACTGGGAGATCAACTTCCCTTATCACAGTTTTGCGAGACCCATCAAAAGCCTTCACAACTACTCCACTCTGCCTCATGGGAGGCCCTTGATATGACAACTTAGCGAGAGTGGATTTTGTCAATACGTTCAATGATGACCCAGTGTCCACCAGCACATTGGACATGTCATCGTCTTTGCAACCCATAGATATATGTAATGCCAAGTTGTGGTCTCTTCCCTCCTCGGGGAGATCAGAGTCACAAAAACTCAAGTTGTTACAAGCAGTAATGTTTACAACAATGCTATCGAATTGTTCTATCGTGACATCATGATCCACATATGCCACATCCAACACCTTCTGCAGAGCTTCTCGGTGTGGTTCTGAATTCAAAAGCAATGATAACACATATATTTTGGATGGCGTTTGTAGAAGCTGGTCTACAACATTATATTCGCTCCTTTTGATGAGCCTTAGCATCTCATCGCAGTCTTCTTTCATATTGCCGCTTGGGCCAACAAAAGCAGGAGTTTTCAATGTAAAGGAGGGCTTAACAACAAGTGTCGGATTCGAAGAGCTCACAGCATTCCCAATCGGGCGTTCAACAGAATCAGCATTAGCTCTTACTTGAGCATCAACTTGAGGCTTTGGTGGTGCTGAAAATACACGACCACTACGGGTCAAACCGCTAACATCAGCAATATTTACAACAGATGAAGAGGGCAAGGACACCTCTTTCCCATTTTCCACTGCCATAACATTGTAGCGATAGGGGACCGCCTTTTCAGAAGAGTACAGTACTGGTCCGGCTGGCTTAATGGTTAATGCGGGAGACACTTTCTGCTTGCTACCATCATATTTGATGACAACAGGCCCGGGGATCCGGAATACTGGAGAAATTACGTTGACCTCATCAGCATCTTCGTCAACATTTCTGTTTTGGAGGATCTCAATAACTCCTTCATCCAGCATTTCTTGGACATCTTTGCGCACCTGGCGACAACCTCTTTGATTAACAGAACAGACTCGACATCTATCATGGTCATGCTCATAATGACTATAATCACATAGCAAACGATGCATCTCAACCAGAGATTGTCGAATATGACTGACGTATTTGACTTTGTACTTGCCAGGGCAGCCCTGGACCATGTTGACAGATTTCCCATGCTTGGGCAATGGATTCTTCTTTACGTTAGGACCTACGTCCTCAAAACACAGAATACCACACCTCACAAGGTTTTGGACTTTGGTCTTCAAAGGGTAACAATTCTCCACATCATGGCCGGGAGCACCAGAATGGTAAACACAATGTAATTCGGGCTTATACCACCACTAGGGGTTAGTAGGTATAGCCGGTGGGTCTCGCGGAGTAATCAACTTCCTCTCTATCAAAGAGGGATATAACTATGCATACGTCATTGGAATAGGATCGAAGGTGACCCTTTTCCTCTCGTAACTCGTGCTGGTTTGATTACTGTTTCGAGGCTGGTAGGCCTGCTGTTGCGGACGGTGTTGTTGTTGTTGATATTACGGATGTGGTTGGTGATTGTTATTATGTTGCTGGTACTGCCGATTATCTCTAATGACAGGTGCTATATGAGCCACCTGGTGCTGGTTACCGGCGGGATGCACGGTATTCCTCCTCACAGAGGGTCTTCTTGGTTTCATATGAGAAGTCACAGCATGTGCCTGTCCATCTTTCTTTTTTGCAAACGCCCCATAACGTTTGGCAGAAGAACCTTCTTCTCTTGTCAGACGTCCTTCTCTAACCCCTTCTTCTAGACGCATCCCCATATTCACCATCTCGGTGAAGTCAGAAGGAGCGCTAGCAATCATCCGCTCATAATAAAAAGAACTCAAGGTCTTCAAAAAGATCTTGGTCATCTCTTTCTCTTCTAGCGGGGGCACGATCTGTGTTGCTACCTCTCGCCACCTCTGGGCGTATTCTTTGAATGTTTCCTTGTCCTTTTGGGACATGGCCCTCAATTGATCCCTATCGGGAGCCATATCCACATTGTACTTGTATTGCTTGATGAAGGCCTCGCCAAGATCGTTGAAGGATCGGATGTTCGCATTGTCTAAACCCATGTACCAACGCAGGGCAGCACCGGACAGACTGTCCTGAAAGTAGTGGATGAGCAATTGGTCATTGTTAGTCTGAGTCGACATTTTTCTGGCATACATGACCAGGTGTCTGAGAGGGAAAGTATTTCCCTTGTATTTTTCAAAGTCAGGGACCTTGAATTTTACAGGGATCTTCACATTAGGAACCAAGCAGAGTTCGGCAACAGACTTGCCGAAAAAATCCTTTCCTCTGAGAGTTTTCAATTCCTTGCGAAGCTCAAGAAATTGATCGTTCATAGCGTCCATCTTCTCATAGACATCTGGGCCCTCAGACGGCTCAGAATGATAGATGGTGCCGTCTACTCTGGGCAGAGTATGTATGATAGGAGGAGGAACAGCAAGGACCGGGCTAGATGCCGGCATAGAAGCAAAGGTGGGAGCAGGACCCTCGAGCATGAAATTGGGAGGCATCCCCCACGGGAATCCGGCTGGCATGGCCGTTGGAGCGAAGTGTGCACTGGCTACGGGCACAGTCGAGGAGACAATCCCAGAGATGACTGTCCTCTGGGGAGGAGTTGAAGGTGTCGGAGAAGACTGGCTCTGGGCAGCCATGAATGACTCCATCAAGGCACTTAATCTGGCCACTTCCTCTTTCAGTTCGCGGTTTTCTTGTTCCAAATGATCCTTCAGTCTTGAAATGTTGGCTCTGGTGTAGTACCGGTGAGTCAGCTTGTCTTCAAAATAAATGAAGAACACAGAGTTAGACTACAGGACAAGAAACCGGGAACAAAACCTGCTTATGCACATGATGCATGCAATGCTTGTGCACATGATATTTTCTTTTATTTCAAAGGAACTTTAGGGTTCTATTTGCAAATTTTGGAAATATTAAACACTTTTATATGGAAACATAATATCTGGGAAATATTTTACACCAAAGAAATACATCATTGGTAACCATATACAAGAGAAAAGGAAAATGATCATCCTATGGATCCCTAGAAACAATCATCTAAAGCTCGGGACACAGGAAGATAGGATGCACGAAGTCTCTTCACCTCCCTTTTGTAAGCTGCCTCCATATCTGCCTTCTCCTTGGCGAGTCGGTCGTACTTCCTTTTCCAAAACCTGGAAGACTGAGGAAGTAGAGAAGTCCATGCATCATCAGGATCATCAATAACCTGATGTTCGAGGAACTCTATCAAAGCATCCTTCTCCTTGATTTGCTGAAGCAACTCCTCTCTTTCGCAATCCAAGCACGTGATCGATCTTCGTCTCTCAACTCCTCTACTCCTTGGTCAGGGAGGGTTGAAGGTCCAGCCATAACCAAAGGTGTAGGTCTCGGATATTCGTAAGGCATGAGATACTCAAACGCTCTCTTCCTAACCCAAGCAGTGTAAGGCTCCATAGCGACATAATTCTTAGGACCCAACTCCTTTCTTCCTTTCCTATGAATCTTGCGCCAAGCGCGGACCATTCTGCCCTTCAAGTTTTGGGGATCTTTACCCTCCTGAAAGAACACACCCTCTAACAGAATGTTATTAGGTTTATCCTTTAGGGGGAACCCAAGCTGACGACGTGCCAAAACAGGGTTGTAGTTAATCCCACCACATGTACCAAGAAGAGGTACATTGGAGAATTCACCACAAGAGTCGATAATCTGCACACCATCAAACACACGGTCGTACCAAAAGATATCATCATTAGTGAGAGACATAAGTCTCGTGGACCACCGTAGACATCTTTTGTTCTCCTTGAAGGCGACCATCTGCGGTAAGTGAGAAATAAATCACTTATACAACAGAGGCAAATAGCACACAATGACACCACCACCCTTTGCATTCCTCATATGCAAAGAGAAATAAGTGTTACCCAACAGAGTCGGAACGGGATTAAGAGTAGAGAAAATCCTAATAGCGTTCACATCCACAAACTTGTCGATGTTGGGGAATAACACTAACCCATAGATGAAAAGTACAAATATGGCTTCAAAGGCGTCCTCACTCATGGCCTTCCCATACACAGTAGCTTGAGCAATGAGGAACTCAGAAGGGAGACCTTGAATTCCACCTTTGGTAGTCATATGAGCACCAACCAGAGATTCGTCTATATGCAACATATCTACTATTTCTTGAGAAGTAGGAACACTCTCCAAGCCACTGAACGGTAGCTGGTCTAGAATTGGTATACCCACAAGGTAGGCATACTCCTCAAGTGTAGGCAAAAGCTGGAAGTCCGGAAACGTGAAGCAACGGTACAAAGGATCATAAAACTGCACCAATACACTCATCAATCCTTCATCCACCTGAGTAGTCAGAAGAGGAAGAAGCTTCCCAAAACGAGCCTTAAAACCCAAGGGATCTAATACATAGGATGTCAAATTCCTTAGCTCTTTCAAATCTGGTTGTCTGAAGCTGTACTTCTTTGTGTTTCTTCTTTGTCTTTCCATGTCTGAAATTTTTGCAAATAGACCTCTTAAGTTCCTTGAAAATTTTCTTATTGTTTTGATGATATGGATGCAAATAGGTGCATGAATGCATGGATGCAACAATCACACTCAAGGATCAAGCAAAGCACACCAAACAAAGGTCATGGGATGGATCATATTATCCTTAATATCAATCATCCATTTTGGTGGATTATGGTTTACACCTTATCAACACCCAAGTTCCATTGATATTAAGGATACATGAACGGATCAACCATGAATCAAGGGTTTGTTGCAAGTCACGAGCATGGAGTCTCGGTTAAGAACCACCCAAAGGGAGTGTACTAGGGTTTAACCTGCCAAACATGTTCTACAAGAGGTTCCCATAGTCATCATCCCATCTTTTGGATATTATTGGAGAAACGACTACTCGTATTCCAAAAATATTCTCAAGAGAGATTCTTATGAGTGTAGTATCGCATAACAATCGTATCAAATCTTACACTTGAACGAATTTCGCACTACATCCTAAGAATAGGCCAAGATGGGCTTGGTAAACTAAGGTCCTTGGCTTCTAAGGTCTATATTGGAAAGAGTAATGTCTAACCACAACTACTTGTGTGACATTATTGATCCCAACATGACCTCCACCAAGTGAATGGGCTTGCAAGTCAACTTGCTAAGGAATAACTCCACACAAGTCAACAAGACTATGCCATTCTCCTATCCTAAGTGCACTCGAGTTCGGGTATAGAACTCATCTCACAAAGATCACCAAGCATACAAGGAATTAATATTCAAGCAATTCAATCATTACATACAATACAATAATCCCAAATTGCACAAAAATATGTCACAAAACAATACAATACAACACAATATGAAAAGTAGGCAAAACCCACTAGGCAAATGTCCCCAACAGAGTCGCCACTTTTCTGTAGCGGGGTATTCGTTACCATTAGAGATATTGACTAAATCCAAGGTAAATCATACAAGTCGAGTCGCCACCGCACTTCTATTTATCCAAAGGAATGGTTAGAAAGCGAACAAAAACCTAAAAGTTTTAATAAAAACTAGTAAAAGAGAATCAGAGATCTGGGTAAGGGGGTTGGTTATGCAATGGGAAGGTGTTAGGCACCCAAAACATCCTAGGTACTCCTAGGGAGCCCTTTTCATATTTGTTGTAAGGTTGTTGTTTTGTGAAAATTTATTTGTGCAAACATGATTGAAGAGATAAGAAAAGAATATACAAGTTTATTTACATTTTGTGTTTGGATGGATAAACCCATTGCCTACGTACCATCTTAAAAAGATTAGGATCAAAACCTCGTAGTTCGGGGTAAAAATCTCAAAATGAGTGAGTGGATTGATTGGTCCAAAAGCCTTAAGGTCTTTTGTTATTGAAGGGAGAAAACTCAACCTAAACCACAAATCCACCATGTGAGGATAGCTTCAACATGCTAGTGAGGGGTTAACCCTATAATAAGCATGGAAGACTCATCGTCCATCACTAAGGATATGGATGAGTATTACATCTACCACAAAGATAACTCAAACCTACTAGCTAAAGGTTATGAAAAATTGATTAAGAGAGTGGCCATTGAAACCACAAAAGTATTTGAATGTGTTATATTTACCAATGAAAAGTATGTACAAAACTTGGTCAAAGTTGACTTAAAGATTCAATTCAAAATAAGTATTATGAAAAGAAAGTTTAAAAATCAAAAGCATAAGGCTTAGGTTTCTAATGTTTGAAAACAAGTGTTAGATGTTTGCACAAAAGTTTTGGCTTGGGTTAGAGTGGAGAGAAGAAGAAGAAGGGCTAAAGTCCTAAGCATGCAAGGGGTAAGGAATAAGAAACAAAACCACAATGGAGTTCTTCTCTTGAGATCATATTGATGATCCAAGTAGCTCCCATCCTTTGTAATAAGCAATCACAACAATGGTAACTCAAGCAATAAACAATTAGATGAATTCTTGGAAAGACTCCTCAATATATCTTGGATCTCTCTCTCTTAGAGGCTCATGGTAATGGTTCCTCAATTTGGCTCAAGTGGGAATCCCTAGCACAAAGAAAACGCACATCAAAAGGTTCCATAATACAATCAAAGAATGGACAAGAGGGAGTTTAGAATATGGTCCTTTCAATGTTCATCTTCAAGCTTAAGCATTCTAAAGGCCCAATGCCTAGTTGCTCTTTGACTTCTTATAGCACTCTAAAGGCCCAATGCCTAGTTGCTCTTTGACTCTAAATTTGCATAGGGAAAGTCCTAAAGTCTAAGTCCATTTTGTCCAATTCTTTGCATTTTGGTTCATAACAATCAAAACAAAACACAAGCACAATAATATATACACAATTATGTGCTCAAGTGAGCAAAAGGCAAATGGCATTAACATAAACATGTGCTCAAGTGAGCAAAGGAAAAAGCAAATGAATAATATGTACAAGAATAGTAAATTGCATAAAAGTAAAGTGCAAAAAGTAAATGTTAATTGTTAATGGTTAGTGTTAGTAGTTAGTGTGCCATAAGGCAAATTTAGCGCTATGTTAAGCAATCGTAATTGGACTTATGTATAAGTCACAACTATCTGAGGCCGGTCAATAATAGTGTAGGCAACAACACAAGTTAGAAGTCTTGATTAGTGAACCAAGTTCCAACAACTTGCCATGCCAAAAAAAGAAAAGAGAATTGATCTTGTATTGGTTTAAGTCTTTTGCATGATTTAGGAAACAACCTATCCTTAATGCAAAGCCATTCATTTGATCAATTGATCAAGATGAATTAGATTTGAATCAAGAAAGATTAAGCCTCCCTAATCAATGCTAACTTATCAACCTTCAACTCATTGATCAAAAAAGAAAAAAGGAAGAAGGTGAAGAAGAAGATGAATAATGGAAATGGATAATGGAAAGATCAAAGTGCATAAGGTGAAATAAAAATGTACCAATCCATGTGTATTGACCAAATGACATTGAAAGTCAAAGTCAAACAATGAGGAATCAGAAATGAGATGAAGATTGGAGGTCAAACAATAAGCAAAATATTTTTGGCATTTTTAATATTAAAATAAACTTGAATTAGAAATAAAAGAAAGGTCAAACTTCAAAATCACTTTTAATCAATTAAAATGAATAAAAATAACCTAATTGAGCTAAAATCTCAAATAAATCTCAAATCAATTAAAAAATTGATGAGAATATTTTTCATAGATTCATCATCATTCAAATAGGTTAGGAAAATATTTTTGTATTTTTTGAATATCAAAAACTATTTAAAATGAATTAAAAATAACCAGAAAAGAGAAAATTCATAAAAAATATCAAATGACAAAATAAAAAATCTAAAAAATCAAAATTAGAAACTAGAAATTATTTGGAGAAGAATGCAATTGGTCCCATATTTTTTGGATTTAAAATGAAGAAGATATGAATTTTTGAAAATAATGGAAATAAAAGAAATAAAATCAGAAAATGAAAAATAACAAAAATCAGGGAGCGTTGGATTGTTTCTCATTAAATGACGTGGAAGATCCAATGGCATTGACAAGTGCGCGCACCATGAACCTCAGTCAATGAGAAGTATAATGCATTAAATAAAGTCATGAAATCCAGTGGACCTGATTAGATCTGGACACATGATCCAACGGCTGTGACTTGTTCTGGCAAATGGACGGCCACCGGAACCACCTTCTTCTCCGGTGGGAAGCCAGAATCCGGTGACATTTGCAGATTTTCAAACCTTCATCATTTTGCACGATCCTTATATCAAAATAAAGCTGGGGTGATGTACATCACCCATGTAACCTTAAATCATACTCAAGATTCCTATAGAGTAAGAAATCTGAGATGGAAGATTCAGGTATGAAAAATGCAGTTCAATAAAACACAAAATTGAAGCTACCACTAGCTTGCCTCTCAAGTGAGGACTTCAGAAAACACAATGACCAGGCAAATAGATCAAAGAGTAATGAGTTTCGAAGAGAAAACCAGTTGATGATCAACCTTGAATTCTGGAGATTTGAGCTTGCTTCCTTGCTTCCTTTGGCCAAACAGAAGATCAATGGAGTGTGAGAGAGAGGTCTAGGAACTTTAGATCTAGAAATTCAACCCGATTTAGTTGAATTTCAGATCTGAGAAAATGAAGAAAATTGAAAGAGTTCCTTTAGGTATGGCTCGGTTTTCAGTTCAGCAGCATTTCAGGTTGATTCATGGATGAAATTTGAATGGAGTGAGGTCCTTATTTATAGATGGAATGGCAAGGTAAGTGTGATCAAAGCCGTGTGCATGGAATTGAATATTCATTGCATGGGCTTGCATGATCATTCAAAAGGCCCAAATTTAATGCCAAATGCAATATGAAATCATACCAAAGTGAAATGGACGTGTAATCTGAATGGTAATTGCTTGTGCATGGAATTTTGAGGTGTTATGCATAATTGAACCAAAAGCTTCTCCTCTTCGAAAATACCATTTGCCAAATCCAAACATGATCATGTGAGTAATGGTTGGAAAGGTTTTGATGTAAGGAACAATTTTTATGTTGGGAAAAAATCCATTTGAAGTGTGGAAATTGGTGAAATTTGAGTTTAAAGTGCAAGGTGCAAAACATGAAAAGGCAAAGTTTCTAAATTTGGCCAATGTTCAAGCCCTTCTGTTTTGATGATGCAAGCCCCATATTAAAACACCTCCAACAAAAACGTTGTAGATCTCTTCAAGACAATCAAAATGGACTTAAATTTTGCATCATTTGGATTTTTGATGAAAACGTTATGGGCACTTGAAGTTGGACTTTTTTGCCTTTGAATGCATTTGGTCCAAAAGGACCTATAATGTCTTGCATTATCACATGTATTTCCTTTGATATTTTGAAATTTTGTTCTACATAACATTTGAATTAGACATCTTAAGATTTCCAATGCATTTGATCCCACCTCAAAATCATAAAAAATGAATGAGTTATGTCCTTGGGAAGTTGACCTAAAATTAGGGTTTCAGTCAAAATGACCTATAATGTATTGGAATGGAAGATGACCTTCCAAGCTTCAAATCAATTTTTGATGAACATAAAAGTTGTTCATATTGTCCTTAAGAACATTTTTTCTTTTGGAATCATCTCCATTTGACCAACACATAAAAAGTTAGGTCTTTGTGCACTTCAAAATAGTCAGATGAATTGACTGATGAATTTCTCAAGTCCACAACCCATATCTTGATGAATTGATGATTGAGGACACTCAAATAAGTTCAAATATGCATGAAATGATGAGTTAAATAACTTACCTTGATTGTATTTGATCATGGGCTGAGGTTGCTTCAAGAGCAAGGCATTGTAGTGCACAGATGAATTAGGGTTTCTCTGGGGAACAAACCTCAAACCCTTTTACTTGCTTTGATCAAAATGATGAAATGAGATGCTATGGAGGCATGTTGGATGGATGAGAGCTTTGGGAACCATTTCCATGTTTGCTATCATCTTCACTTGGCCATATCTCTGCACAAAGGATCTCCTTGAAGCTCTTGACTTTGTGATTGCTTAAGCTACAAACAAAAGGTGTTAGTGACATATTTTTGTGCTTTTGGTTAGTGAACAAAATAAGAAAAGCAATGATATACAATTCAAGCATGCATGGTGATCTCAAACCACTCACAAGAGGTCCCACCCAAAGGCAAAGGGAACCAAGATGTTAATGATCCTTGAGGCAATGCAAATGCAATGTTATGATGCCATGAGGGATCTTAGGGTCAAAATTGGGGTCTTACACTTCTAATTTACCTTACTGCTTACCACTTCTTTCTCTAGAATGCATGTAGGACGTATTGGAGTCTTTGATATCTTACATTCTGATAAGTTGAATTTCTTCAAAAGTTCCTTTTGTACATTTACTTTGATGAATATACATGCCTTCTGGTCTTTGATCAATTTGAATTCCCATAAAGAACTTTAGTTCTCCCATCAGACTCATTTCAAATTCTGCCTGCATAGACTTAGCAAAATCCTTGCACAACGACGCATTAGCATAACCAAAAATAATATCATCAATATATATTTGCACAACCAGAATGTCATCTTTGAAGGTTTTGCAAAAGAGAGTTGTGTCCACTTTTCCTATGGTAAAGTTATTTTCCAACAGAAAGTTGCTTAGTCTATCATACCAAGCTCTTGGAGCTTGCTTTACAGAGACTTTTTCAATTTAAAAACAAAGTCAGGGTTTTGAGAACTTTCGAAACCAGGAGATTGATGCACATAAATTTCTTCAGAAATATAACCATTTGGGAATGCACTCTTAACAACCATCTGATAAAGTATGATATTATGATTGACTGCAAAAGAAATTAAAAGACGAATAAACTCTTACATGGAAACTGGATAAAAGGTTTATGTATAGTCTATACCCTCTTGCTGACTATAACCTTTTGCTACCAGTCGAGCTTTGTTTCTGACAACTTCTCCTTTCTCATTCAGCTTGTTTCTGAAAACCCATCTGGTTCCAAATAACATGGAAGCCTTTTGGTTTCTGAACAAGATCCCAAACATCGTTTCTGGTGAATTGATTCAGTTCATCTTACATGGCCAGAATCCATTCATTATCCATAAGAGCTTCATCAATGAAGGTGGGTTCTACCAGAGACACCAAACCTATAAGAGTTTCTTCAGAGGGTCTGAATGAAGATCTAGTTCTTGTCTCCCAGAATCAGGAATGAGAAGTTCTTGATCTACTCTTCTTATAATGAGTTGGATCAACGATTGCTTCTGGTTGAGTCGTTTCTTCAGATTCTTTAGCTTTGCTTTTTGGGTATTTTTCTTCAGAGACAATTTCTTTGGATTCTGAAAGATTGATCTTCAGATCTGCAAATTTCTCAACTAGCTTTGACTTTTCAGGGTCAAGGTTATCATTGAATCTAACATGAATTGATTCCTCAACAATTCATGCTTCTGTATTAAAGATTTTGTAGTCTTTAGAGCGTCTATAATATCCTAACAGTAAACACTTATGTGCCTTAGAGTCAAACTTACCAAGATTCTCTTTAGTGTTTAACATGAAACATTCATATCCAAGAGGATGAAAGTAAGGAACGTTGGCTTTCTGTTCTTCCATAATTCATAAGGAGTCTTACCCGGAATAGGTCGGATAGAAATATTGTTCTGAACATAACACGATGTGTTAACTGCTTCTACCCAGAAATACTTAGCCATATTAGTTTCTTGGATCATGGTGCAGGCCATTTCTTGTAAAGTCCTATTCTTCCTTTCTACAACTCCATTTTGATGTGGAGTTCTAGGACGTGAGAAATCATGGGAAATACCATTTGAATCAAAAAGATTTTCAAAATGTTTATTTTCAAATTCGCCACGATGATCACTTCTGACTTTGACTATTTTGTAATTCATTTATGTTTGCACTAGTGAGCATAAAGTTGAGAACACATAGTGAGACTCATCCTTGTGTTTGAAGAACATTACCCATGTCCAACAACTGTAGTCATCAATAATGTTTAATCCATACTTCTTTCCATTGATAGAAGCAGTTTTCATTGGTCCAAATAAATCAATGTGCAGAAGTTCTAACGGTCTAGAGGTAGAAAGAACATTTTTAGCTTTGAAAGAAGTTTAAAAAACTTGCCTTTCTAACATGCTTCACAAAGAGCATCTAAAGCGAACTTCAGTTTGGGTAGACCTCTGACTAATTCAAGTTTATTTAGCTGAGAAATCCTTCTCATGCTAACATGACCCAAACGTCTATGCCAGACCCATTGCTCTTCATTAACAAACATTAGACATTTTACATTTTGATCTTCAAGATCAGAAAGTCTAATTTTATAAATGTTGTTTTTCCTCTTCCCATTAAAAAGGATTGTGTCATCTTTCTGACTAACAACCTTACAAGACTTTTGATTAATGATGATATCATAATCATTGTCACTAAGTTGGCTAATAGATAATAGGTTATATATTAGACCATCAAATAAAAGAACATTAGTAATAGAAGGAAGTTTACCATTACCAATGGTTCCAGAGCCAATGATCTTTCCTTTTTGGTTTCCTTCAAAACCAACAAAGCCTTCAGGCTTAAGTTCCAAATCTTGGAACATAAACCTTCTGCCTGTCATGTGTCGCGAGCATCCACTGTTAAGGTACCATGATTAGTGTCTCAATTGAGCTGTTAAGGATGTCTGCAACATAAATGATTTTATCTTTAGGTACCCACTTTTCGGGTCCTCTTTTGTTAGTTTTCCTAGAGTTTCTCACAACTTTGGATCTTTTAGCATAAGAATAATCATGAGAGATTTGTGAATGATACTTAGGTTTCATAACAGACTTCCTATCCTTAGTATGCTTATGTGTCTATGCAGAAATATCAGACTCATTGCCAGCAAGCACAAAATGCACATAGAGAGGTTTTGGTTTGACCTTCTGACTTTCGTCAGGTTTTGTAGTTTTTGTACAACCCAAGCCTTTCTTTCCATTTCTGCTAACTCCATAGATCAAGGAAGCCATTTTGCTTCTATTTATGCCTTTAGCCAGAAAGTACTGGAATGCTCTATCATATCTGATGATGCAATCAATACCAAAAACTTATGAAGTTATTTCCTCCTCTAGTTTTGAAATTTTTATTTTCAAAGCAGAGTTATTACTTTCTAAAGAAAATACTTTTTTGTTTAGAGAGGAAATATCATTCTCAAGTTCTCTCTGAGTTTCAGAAGCAATTACTTGGACATGTTTAAGGTCCTTGTATTTGCTTTGAAAACTCTGATACTTTTCCAGCATATCAGAAAGACAAATTTCAATATCAGAATGAGATAAATTAGAGAATACCTCTTCAGAATCGGAGTCAGATTTCTGATTCTAACAAAACTTTATCTTCTGGTTCCTCAGAGCTTGTGGGATCCTCGATAGTTGCCATTAGTGCAACATTAGCTTTTTCTTCGTCAGAATTTGAATCACCCACCAATTTGACCTAAAATCATTCCACAAAGGTTCAAAATTTATTTCCCATCACGATATGATCATTTTAGGTTAAAACATCCATCATTGTACCTTGGAAAGCAAGAAATCACAAAATCACCAAATTAGGTCATGTTGGTTGGTCACATTTTGGCAAGAATGG
Organism: Lathyrus oleraceus; assembly: GCF_024323335.1. Lineage (NCBI taxonomy): Eukaryota > Viridiplantae > Streptophyta > Magnoliopsida > Fabales > Fabaceae > Lathyrus > Lathyrus oleraceus. The sequence goes on from NC_066585.1 coordinate 218,326,946, forward strand.
CCTATGGGAAGTTCCAAAGACCATAACTCTCTCATTTTTCAATATTTTTAAATTCCACTTCAAGTGAAATGTCCTAAATAACTTCCTCTTCAACTCTGTTTCAAGGTCCAAGACCTAATTCATTGAGGAAGGGGTTCAATTTTTCTATTGGCCAAGCTGGTCCACCATGCCAACCATGCCCTAAAATCATGTTGTGACCTCTACTTTGGCACATTTCCATTTCCAAACCATAAACCTTTTTGACCTAGTTCTTTTTTCATTCAATCAAGTTCGTTACAAAGAATAAACGGCCCAAAATTGATGCAAAATGCACGAGCCAATTTTTTTTGGCCTTGGTTCAAAGTTGGTGTCTTGCCATGATGCACAAGCCAAATGCAGATCAGTCAGAATTTGCAAATCAACATACCAAGTCCTCTGACTCATTCCTTTGGGTCCTAATGGTCCATAAATTTTTTGCAAATGATATTGAGGTGTGATTGAAGGTCAGCTTGCATGCCAAAACATCTCCAAACAAAGAACCCGCTGCCATGTGCAAAATTCAACTTTTTGCCTAAAATGGCAAAAAGAAGATTCTGCAACAGAGCTCTTCATTGCCTTTGGTTGTTCCAAAACCATGTTGTGGAAGAAGACAAATTTGTCTGCAATGCGAATAGCCACAGAATCTAGCCGTTCCAGTGTCCCCCAAGTCAACACCAAGCATGCTTCCACTCACATGTCAATTCTGCTCAAACCTTCAAGAACTCCCTCTAAAACCATCCAGACACCTTCCCTATAAATAGGTGAAGGTGTCCCATTGCAAAACCATGCTGAAAGAGGCCTTAAAGACCATCTGCACATTTGCACTGAACCACCATTAACAGAGCTTTGAGTTTTCAATTCCAAAGCTTTTTAACCTCAAACCACCACCCAGAAACACTCACCACACATCACTCAAGCTTCTCAAACACTTAACCACCCTTCCCCAACCCTCATTTGACTTGAGCCCAATCATCGAAAAACTCCCCTAAGCAACTTCCGATCAGGTAGTTTCACTCACCCTATCTCTAAAACAAGTTCCTAATTTTAGATTAAAAGTTTAATTTTATTTTTAGGTCATCTGTGTTCTTCATTTTCATGGTGAAAAACTCCGCACTCAGAGCCAATCAATGGCTCAGGAGTGGGGAGAACATTTTGTTTATGATTATACAACCAACTATGATGCTTAAAACTGTTTAAAAATTCGTGTTTTGGAGTTTAGATTTTGGATGATTCGAGGTTGAAGACGACCTTGTGGTCGTTGCCTCGCACGCTGTTTTGAATTCAAAACATTTCCGTGTCTGGTTCTGATTGGTTGGCTAGCGCACGCTCTTCGTTTATTTATTATTCTTATTATTTATTTGTTTCAGTCTGGTTAATATCACAATCGGGCCTTTGGCCCAGTGGGTGAGGGGGTCAAATCCCCATGACCCTAAGGTTAGAGGTTCGACCCCCAACATGTGCATCCTGACCATTTATTTTCCCTTTGTGTAATTTTTATTTATTTATTTTACCATTTTATTTTCCATTTTATTTTATTTTTTAACCCTTCCATTTTTATCATTTTGCAATCTTGTTGAACACAAACTCCTATTATATTTGCCTCTAGAATTTAATGGTGACTTGTTTTATTTCATTTGGATTATTTTTTATGGACTTTTGGTTCTTGAAGTTAAGGACTAATGAAAACAATTTAAGTCATGATATGTTTGGATTAGGGTTGGTTTAAACCTTTCATGCATCAAACCTACCATTGGATGATCATGTGTTCATCTATGGTACTTTGAGGTATGGATAGGTTTCCCCTATTTCAAATAGCTTGGTCATTTGACTTATGGATGAAGTCCTATTTTCTTAACTTGGATTTGTCCAATACATTTACATTTCTTTTGTTTATACTAACCCACTAACACCTTATACTCTTTTGTTTATACACTCACCCCTTACTAACTTATTACTATTATATCTTGTTCATATAATTTGTTAACATTGTGCCTTTCTCATATAACTTGTTTAATATAACTTGTTAAACAACTAAAATCAATCTTTCAATTTTGGGTTGTATAGTCTTCTTTTGGTCAATCTATTGATAGATGGACTTGAGGCTGAACAACTTTCGTTGTTGCAAATCTAGGGTAAGTTGATCCATTGATCATCTTCCTTACTTTACATCAGTAATAAGTTATCCCTCGATGCGTCATATTTTGAATCTATTGACCTAAAGATAGATAATCCTCAAAAGGTTCATAACCCTAACTTTAACTTTGTTAACTTTGACTATTACTAACCTTTTGTTATTATTGTCATCATTGTTATTATTGTCATCATTTTTATTATTCATTATTATTTACTTATTATGTCATTTACATTTAAGTACTCATTATCATCATCATTGTACAAACTCATTATACAACCCTTTACAATTGTCCGTAATTATTGTCATAAATCAACCAAAACATGATAAAATTATAAGACAAAAAAAAACCATGGTACTTAATCAACTTGGATTTAGAGGATTCCATTTAGGACCTTTGCTTGGAGCCTTTTCCATTTCCCTTGTGAAACTCTGTAAGCTTTGGATTTCATCTGTAAATTGCATACCTATTGTAAGAATGGCATCATGGCACCACCTTAGGGGGGGGGGATGTTTGTAAGACCATTATCCTTTTTTTAGCATAGGTCACACTTTTGCACACACAAGGCTTTCTCTTGGGATACCTTAAAATGAGACCCTTATATTTCCTTGTTGGTTACTTTGCATCCATGTTGCATAAGCCACATTTCTCAATCAAATAAACAAACCCTTGATCCAACATTAAGTAGATTTTTCTTAATCAAATTCAAAACACTTAATAATTATGATTAAGTGTTGTACGCCACGAGCCTGAAGTGATAGAGAATGAGTGAGAATGGAGCATTCCTACCCTCACTCTGATTATTTAGGATGCAAGACACTTGACTTGTTGTCTAGAATATTCACCTCCGCCCATAGACTTTAGTGAAATCTAATCACAAACTCTTTTCATAAACTATTGTTTAAGGTAAAATCAACACAACCCATCAAACCTAATTTTTGTGCCTTAGGGCACCCACTCCAAAAACCCTTTTCTCAAAGGTAAAATCAATCCAACATATAAACATTTTCTACTCTGAACTACGGAGCTCTAATTCCTCATCCCCTAATGAGTGATACGTATGCACAAGGGCCCCAATCCTTGGCGAGCACTATAATAATAATAAAAAAACCCTTTTTCACACATATTCTTTTGAGAAAAAAATAAAACAATAATACATCAATCCTCATGTACGTAAATAACCCAAATGGCTCCCATGGACGTGGAGGGTGTTAATACCTTCCCCTAGTGTAACTGGCTCCCAAACCCTAATCTCGGTTGCGAGACTGATTCCTTATTCTTTTCTAGCGCTCCTCGTGCGCTTATCTTTCTGCGGGTTTTATTGATTATTTCCCATCGCCTCTCCGATAGAGGCACATAAATAAAATTTGGCGGCGACTCATCTAATTTAGTTCAAATGTCTATAGTTTTTCATTATCGCATTTAAGCACTAGTAGCAAAAAGGGGTATGAACTGAACTCTGGAATGATGATCATGGAACTGGCTTAGGCCCATTCATGATAAGGCATATCAGGATCAAGCTTGGAATGAATTGAACATGTCTGATGAACTTCAGCATGTCAAGCAAAAATGCACGTGGTAATGACTTAGTGGAAATTGAATTTAGAATTGGAGTGAAATACGCACGCCCTCTATCTACATGAACATCCATCTCAGTCTTCAGGTCACCCTCCACCGTGGACCACTATGCCGGAAATCGCTTTCGGAGGCGGTGGCCACCAGAAAATGAAATTAAACACATTACTCACACCGTCTCAACCTCCTCTTCAAGAATACTCCTTCAATTTTCCCAGATTCCGAGCTTAAAGTCCATACTGAATCAATTTGTTCAAGAACCCTAGAAATCATTTTTTAAATTAAACTCTCAACATGAGGATTCAAAGCCCCTGGAATTGGGGCTTTGAACCTCCTCTCCACCCTCTACATCTTAGTAACCAAGGTTGAAGAAAACAGAAGGATTTGGGAATCTACCTTGCCGGAGGAGTATGAGATTGACGATGTCGATGCACTTCTGCTCCCATGTAAGTATTTGAATCTCTTTCTCCTTATCTTGATTCAAGTTCTCACGCTCATCTTCTCCTTTCTTCTTTTTCTCTGTTTGTTGATGTTGGATGTGAATTGTTGAGTGAATTGGTGATGATTCTGTGAGAGTGATGATTCAATATTGAGAATTATGATTGAGATGGTGGTTGAGTGATACAGAGTGTTGAATATGGTTGATGCTTTTTATTCAGGAAATGAGGAATGATTGGAGAATTTTGAGGGTGATGAAGTGATGGTGAAAATTGATTGGAGAGATGATTGTGTCATGATTAAGATTGAAGAGAATGATTGGGGTTAGAATGCAATGATTGGAGAGAGTTTACTGTAATGATTGAGATTGATATTGGTATTTATGGAAGGTTGAATGCATAGGGATTGTGAAATTCAGTCATGGTTTGTTAGGAGTTGATGAATTCGATGCAAGTTTGTAATTCAATTATTTTGAACTGTGTGGATCCCTAGGCCAAGTCTAGCTGGCAATTTTATTATGTTATTAAATTCAATTATGTAGCTTTGTGAATGATGGCATGTGAGGTTAGGTTGTGGTTTAGTCATGTTAGTCTTTGCAATTAGGTTCAATTTGGATAATTATGGTCTTGTGAGTGTTAGTGATGAATGGTAGGTCAAGTCTTTGGTTTAACTGAAATGTGAATGATGCTCGATAGGTTTAGTTAAGTTAAGTGTTAGTTAACTTGAGTTATACTTAGGTTTTGGATTATTGAATGGTTAAGTTGTGATTGATGTTTTGTTGTGCTAGGTTCAGTTCTGGTTTTGACCATCCTCTGATTTGGTTTAGTTTGATGATTTTTTGATATGTTGTTTTGTTGCAGAATTGAACTGACTTGGTTATGGTTCTGATGCAGATATGAATCTTGACTTGTGTAACATGTGTGTTCAATTCATGTTGGTGGTTTTGGTTTAAGCAAGCATGTGTGCAGTAGGCTCATAACCATCTATTGTTCTTACTTGACTATGGTTCATGGCATCCATTCAAACTGTGAGCTTGGTTTAATCAACATGGAATCATGGTTCTTTGGCTTGTTCATGACTGATGTAGCAGGTTTGTTGCCAATGATGGTTATGAAGTGGTTTGGAAGTCTTGGTTTATTCATGGTTTCATATTCTGCAACATGTTTTGATTTGGTATGCTCCATGGTATGCATGGGTTCATCGCAAGGTGGATTTATGTAGCATGCCTCATATTGCTCGGTATTCATTTCGAGTTTATTTTATGTTCATGTAGGTCCTGGTTTCATGGTTTATGTTCATTGCCTTCATTCTAACTTATGATTTCATTCATGTTTTACTAGGTCTCTTGGTCATGTGCACATGAAGGATGGTGGTTGAACAATGCAAGATGAGTGATCAAGATTGGACTTTAAGGCGTCCATGTACAAATGGCAAAGGTGCAAAGATCAAGATTGATTTTGAAGATTAGGATTAGGATTAGAATTGAGGATTTAGGATGAAGAAAGGGGTTGGGTTGACTTTGGTCAAAGTTGACCAAAAAGTCAACTATTGACCAAAGTCAACACTTGGTCAACATATTTTTTGGCATTTTTTGATGTAATGAACATTTTAGGATCATGTAATGAATGGTATTGATATATTTTAATGGAATTGAATTGGTTTTGAAATGAATCTTGTACATGAACATGCTTGAATTTGGATTGAAATGAACTAAATGAACATGACTTGTAATTTGAATGGAATCATGACTTGTAAATGAATTGAAACTTGACATGAATGGACTTGAACATGTATGACTTGAACATGAATTGAATTAACTATGATCATGACTTGGAATGAATGAACTTGAATTGGAACAAAACAATGATCCATGAATAGACCATGAAAGGATGACATATGCCAAATCTTGAATGGATCCCCTTAGGCCAAAAATGGACAATGACATGAGATAATCAAAGATTCATGGACACAACACCAAGAAATGACAATGGCATGAAGTGGGATTGAACAACATTGACCAGATGAAATAACAAGGCATGGACTAGGACTAGGCATGAGGATGATCCAGATGAAATGATATGGAATGGAAGCAGATGAAAGTTGTGGGGCCATGTACTTGGGCTAAAACTAATGAACACAAGCATAAGATGAATGGAATCAACACCAAGAATGAACCCTGAACAAGAGGTTTTTTGGTGAAGCTTGACCAAGCAGGAGGATCAAACACCATGAATGATGAAGGATCAGATGAAATTAGGGTTAGGAGGCCACAAAATGGAGAGTTGGACATAGTTAGGGTTTAGGGAGCCATGATCAAATGGGGATCCCCAAATTAGGGTTTTGCTTCACCAAGAAGCCATGGTTGAATCACCAATGACAAGCACATACACATGCATCAAGAGCTATCTCCAAATTAAGGTTTGATTGTTGAGTCACCTCAAGTTACTGGGAAACCCTAGTTTCCACTAGGTTCAAGCCCAAAGCTTTGAATCCATGATATATGCTCTCTTGTATTAAACCATGGCTATGCATATAAAATGAATCGCCACGGGGATATGCAAATGATTAGGGTTAGTGACCTAGATGATCATTGTGAAGGGTAGGGTGAATTTTTGGGTATGAAACCTCGAGAAGAGAATCATCTATCAGGCGTCTTAGCTACTTTATCATCCATGTTTTAAGTTAAATGGTACAGTGAAGTACCTTATATAAGGATTCAACATTTGGAAGAGCTGACATATTGCATAGTAGTGGAAGCGAAAGCAGATAATAAACCTTGGTATTATGACATTAAACTATTCCTATAGAATCAGGAGTATCCTGCAAATGCTTCAAGCCAAGATAAGAAAACACTTAGAACATTGACATCTCAATTATTCCTCAATGGTGATGTGCTCTACAAGCGGCGCCATAAATTCCCTCTCATACATGCTGAAATTTTGGTATCAGATATGAGATGTCGAAGGTAATGTCACGACAATAATATCTGAATAATAAGTAAAATATGAACAGAATAAAAACCAAGAAACAATTGAAAAACGACACAAGCAATTGTTAACCCAATTCGGTGCAAACACACTTACGTTTGGAGGCTACCAAGCCAGGAAGGAAATCCACTAAACAAAATTAGTTCAAAGACTCTCAGCAAACAACTTCAAGTTACAGCCTTTTCACCTAATCTCTACCCGTGTGATTTCTATCTAAGAACTCTTAGACATGAGACCCTACTCACTCCCCCTCAATCACAACCGTGATACTAGAACAAATACCAAAAAGAAAGAAGACACACTTCAAGGACACACACTTGATCTTGCTTAAAAGCTTCAATCAAGTAAACAAATACACTCGTACTTCAAAGCTTAGAGTGGACAAATTACAACTCAAAAACTCAGTCCAATTCACACATCAACAAGATGGATGAATGGCTCACAATTCAGAAATGCACACAAGACTAAAACCCTAATACTCACTCACTTCACTGTTCGTGTTTTCTATATATAAAACAGGGTTTACATAGTCTTTAAATTGAAGCTTTCTAAATGGGCCTGGGCAGCATGAAACCCTAATTCTATTTATGCGTATTCCCTAAGAAATAGCAACGAGTCATTCCTTTTCGAGAAACAAAATATTCTGGCTTTAAATAGAATTACTCCTTAAATAATGCATGCAATCTCCACATAAGCACACAAAGACTTGCATGAAAAGCGCAACAACAAAATACATAACATTCAGACTAAATGTTCTGTATGCACATGTCGTAACATCGGGTTTGACAACTTGAATAAATCATGCACAACCATATCAAACAACCTGCAGAAAGTTGATATCACATGTCAAGACTACAAGCATGACATCTTGTGATAACACTAAGTTTTACCAAAATTGATGCCAATTCATAGAACCAACAAACTCCCCCTTTGGCAAATTTTGGCTAAAACAAACAACAGATCACACGTTTACAAGAAATCAATCAGAGCATCAGTTCAACAGCAGAAGAAAACATACACACATCACTAGCAAAAATAACAACTAGTAAACACACAAGCACTTGCACATACAACACTAGCAAGAACCAACTAGCAAACATCAGGACACACAAGTGCTTGTACTCTTCATCAAGTCCATGCAACTTCCCAGAACACAACAACTCCCCCTTAAGCCAGTCCACAACAAGCAACAACCACACTGCTTCACACAAACAGAACACGGAGAATTCTCCCCCTGTACCAAACAAATAAACACCAGAATTCTCCCCCTGTATCAGACAAGCAAAGCAATAATAATACTACAAAGCTAAGCTAAGATACTCAACTACATCTACAACTACTTCTCCCCCTTTTTAGCCAAAAGAGACCAAAGAGACAGAATAAATGTCTATCTAATCATTAACAGGAATATCAGAAGTTAAACAGTTACATCACCAAGTATATACACAACTGTAAGAATTATGAGAAACAAACAAAAAAAACACAAAGAAATCCACCAAAAAACCAAGAAAACCATCAAAACAAGAGGGACCAAAGCCAACAGAGCTACTCAGTAGAGCTTGAGTTTGCAGCCTCTTCAGCAGCACCAGAAGCAGAATTGCCACTCGCATCATCATTGTTAGCAGACCTCTCACTAGAGGTGTGGGCTTCAGCTTCTTCTTCATGGCTGACATTAACATGTTCAACATTTTCACCCTTAGCCTGCTCCAAGCTTTCAATCAAGGCTTCTAAAGATTGTTTTCTAGTTGTGGCTACCCTAATCCCTTCACCTAGCTCTTTGCATGTCTCCTTAAGCTCAACAAATTCTCCAACTTTTGAGACTGGCCTCCTCATGGCAGATGTCATGACAATATCCTCGACATGACTGCCTTCAAAGAGTTTGTAGTGCACAGACAAAGCTGGTTTTCTCCTACTAGGTAAATCATTTGAGCATAGAATACCAGGATGTTGATTCAAGATAATTCCACAGATCATAGAGGGAAAAGCAATTGGCAGCTTAACTGCATTAGTAGTTGCATGCTTGATGATTTGATCAAATATATATCTACCATAGTCAAATTTCCTTTTTGTCCCAACAGCAAAAATAAACCTCCCAAGAGTATTAGTAATGGTGGAGATATGGTTGGTAGAGACCCAATTAGCAGCTCCTATTTTATGCAGGATAGCATACTTGATAGTCAACTTCCCAGCAGGAAGATGCTTTTTAAAAGGCAAAACTTTCACCTGCTTAGCTGTAATCTCCCTACAGACCTGATTGTCTGTAACCTCTAATTCTCCTGCACCGTCATTATTTCTGCCTAGAAAATTATTAATAACAGTAGGAGAGAATGTTATACACTTACCCCTCACATACACCTTACATAACTCCTTACTGTTCTTATCAAAAATATCCTCAGGAATATTAACAATAAATTCCTTGACTAAACCTTCTTAGCATTGAGAGAACCCAACAATAGTCTTCAAAAGCCCAACAGCTTGTATCAGGTCCATGACCTCCTTGACATCAACAACATCTTTTCCCAATTCCCTTTCCACAACTACCCTTCTCTGAATCACAAATTTCCACTTAGCAGCTCCATCCTCAAGATGGAAGAGATGTTATCCAAATGAACAACAAGTACTTTAACATGAGACTTCCTAACAGTAGTTTTCTTTGCAGGCGAGATGTCAGGGACATCTTCCTCAACATCCTCTTCAGGCTCAGAATCATCTCTGACCTTCCTCTTCTTTATTTCAACCTTGCTCCATGGTTTGGAGGGACCAATGACAGCAGTCTTCTTAGCTTCTCTAGCTGACATAAGTTCAGCCACAGGTTTTCCTTTGTGAGTCTTCATGCGTTTAGCCAAATTTGGCTTTATGTGATGAATCAAGCTTTCCTCTTGATCATCAGAGCTACCATCCTCTAGATCAATCACAACATTTGCATCATCATGCTTCTCAAAGTGGGAAGCATTAGTCGTGTTAGAGGCCACATATTTCCCTTTGTCAGACACAGTTTGCCCTAGAGAGCGCAACCCTTCAGCTACCAAGGCCTTTTCAGAACTGGAGGAATCATGACCCTTACCACTAGTTTGTTCAACCTCATGAGAGGGATACATTTGAGCAAGGGGAGTAGAAACCCCCTTCACAGAGTGGCCTTCATTAAGAATTCTAGTAACTATGTCTCTTATAACACGATCAGTATAGTGTGTTCCTTCCTTATACTTAGTGACAGGAGTTGAACCAAATGGAATAGTATAGGGATTACCTTGATTGGAACATGCAGAAGCGGAGGCATCAATGGAGATGGGTTAGTTCAAATCAATGTCCACGGTGGGAATAACAGAGAGAGGAGCAACATCCAGAATCTCATCATCAGGGACGCCCATGGGAGGAACACTAAATTTTGGAGTAGACTTAGTATTTTTAGAAGCAGGTGTATCTTGATGTCGTGACATTTTGGAGTTTTTCTGGAAAAAGTAAGGCCGTCCTAGCAGAGGTTTGTGGAGAAGGAAAAGGAAGATGGAATAGTTGGAGTAGGTAATGAGGTTATGGGGGTAGCGTGTGAAGATGGAATAGATGGTTTTTCCAATACAAGGTAATGATTTACCATAATGGGGGCACTTTATTTTAGGAAAATAGACTATAATTTAAGTACTTTTTCCACTCCATATTAATTGCTACAATTTTTTATAAATGAAAATCCCTAATCTCTCTCTCAGGAATTTAAATTGATTTGCATCCAAGGCCTTTGTAAAAATATCAGCTAACTGCATCTCAGTAGCAACATGCTTTAAGGCTACAATCTTATCCTCCACAAGTTCTCTAATAAAATGGTGACAAATATCAATATGTTTGGTCCTGTTATGCTGAATAGGGTTTTTTGAGATGTTTATAGCACTCAGGTTGTCACAGTATAATGTCATGACATCTTGTGTGACATTGTATTCAGTCAGCATTTGTTTTATCCACATCAGTTGAGAACAACTACTTCCAGCTGCTATGTATTCAACTTCAACAGTAGACAGAGAAACACAATTTTGCTTCTTACTAAACCATGATATTAGATTGTTCCCCTAAGAAGAAACATCCTCCTAACGTACTTTTCCTATCATCAGCACTTCCAACCCAATTAGTATCACAATAGCCAGACAACACAGAATCAGATCCATGAGTGTATAGCATCCCATAGTCACAAGTGTCATTGACATATTTCAGGATCCTTTTCACTTGGTTTATATGGCTCACCTTTGGTTCAGCTTGATATCTAGCACATACACCTACAGCAAAAGCAATGTCAGATCTGCTTGCTGTAATATATATCAGACTCCCTTTCATGCTTCTGTAGAGACTTTGATCCATACTGACACCATTTTCATCTTTAGACAACTTTAGATGAGTAGGAGCAGGTGTCCTCTTGTGGCTTGCATTCTCCATGCCAAACTTCTTAACTATATTCTTGGCATATTTACTTTGAGATATAAAGATAGAATCTTCCATCTGCTTGACTTGCAGGCCAAGAAAATAAGTTAGTTCTCCAACAAGACTCATCTCAAATTCAGACTGCATTTGTTCAACAAAATGTTGAACCATCTTACTTGACATCCCACCAAACATAATATCATCCACATAGATCTGAGCAATCATGAGCTTTCCTCCTTCATCTTTGACAAATAAAGTCTTATCAATGCCTCCCTTTCTGTATCCATTGTCAATGAGAAACATTGTGAGTCTCTCATACCAAGCTCTAGGAGCTTGTTTCAACCCATAAAGAGCTTTCCTCAACTTATACACATGCTTTGGAAGATTTGGATTTGTGAATCCCTTTGGTTGCTCAACATATACTTCCTCATTCAAGTAGCCATTTAAGAAGGCACTTTTCACATCCATTTGGAACAGTTTAAACTTCATAATACATGTCACTCCTAGCAATAATCTAATGGGCTCCAGGCGAGCTACATGTGAAAATGTTTCATCAAAGTCAACTCCTTCAACTTGAGTGTATCCTTGAGCTACTAACCTTGCTTTATTCCTAGTAACCACACCTTTTTCATCAGATTTATTCTTGTATACCCACTTTGTTCCAATAACATTTATTCCTTCAGGTCTTGGAACCAAATCCCATACTTCATTTCTCTTGAATTGGCCTAACTCTTCCTGCATGGCATTGATCCAGAGTTCATCAGTTAAAGCTTCTTTAACATTCTTAGGCTCAATCTTTGACACAAAACAAGCATGTGAGATCACTTCCCTTGATCTAGTGGTGACTCCTTTATTTAGATCTCCTATAATGAGGTCTTTAGGATGATCCTTCTGAATTCTGATAGAGCGTCCCTTGTTTACTTGATCAGCTTCAGGTTCAGCCTGGGTGGACTCACTCTCACTACTTTTATCAGAAGGTTCAGCTGGGGCATCATTCAGAAATGTTTCAACATCGTCTGTGACATCAGTCTCTTGATCATCAACAACAACATTGATAAATTCCATCATAACTTTAGTTCTGGAATTAAAGACTCTAAAGGCTCTGCTGTTTGTTGAGTAGCCCAGAAATATTCCTTCATTACTTTTGGGGTCCATTTTCCTTCTTTGTTCACGATCAGCCAAGATATAACATTTACTACCAAACACATGGAAGTATTTGACAATAGGCCTTCTTCCCATCCAGACTTCATATAAAGTGATTGAGGTCCCTTTTCTCAAGGTTACTCTGTTGTGAACATAACAAGTAGTGTTCATAGCTTTAACCCAAAAGTGGTAAGGCAACTTCTTAGCATGAATCATAGCTCTAGCAGATTCTTGGAGAGTTCTGTTTTTCCTTTCCACCACACCATTTTGCTGAGGGGTAATGGGAGAAGAGAAATCATGTCCAATCCCTTCAGATAAACAGAAATCAGCAAATTTACTGTTTTCAAATTCTTTCCCATGATCATTTTTGATTCTGATAACATGACTCTCTCTTTCTCTTTGAAGTCTTTGGCAAAGGTCTTTGAACACATCAAACACATCATATTTTTCCCTTATAAAATTCACCCAGGTATATCTGGAGAAGTCATCCACCACAACATAAGCATACCTTTTTCTACCAAGACTTTCCACCTGCATATGCCCCATCAAGTCCATGTGGAGAAGTTCCGGCACTTTAGATGTGGTGTCATGTTTGATCTTCTGATGTGACATCTTTGTCTGCTTTCCAATCTGACATTCACCACATACTCTTCCTTCTTCAATCTTTAATTTTGGGATTCCTCTGACAACTTCAACAGATATGACCCTCTTCATCCCTTTAAGATGCAGATGACCCAGTTTTTGATGCCATAGTTTCACTTCTTCTTCTTTAGCTAGAGCACATATTGATGAATAACTAGTTTCTTGAGGAATCCATATGTAGCAGTTATCCTTAGATCTGACTCCTCTCATGATCACTTCATTTTTTGCATTAGTAACCAAGCATTCAGTTTTTGTGAAGTTCACATTGAGACCTTGATCACATAGTTGACTGATGCTGATCAGGTTTGCAGTCAATCCTTTAACAAGCAACACATTATCAAGGTTAGGAACTCCATAGCAGTTTAGCTTTCCAATCCCCTTGATTTCACCCTTTTCTCTATCACAAAAAGTTACATAGCTGGTGACATGAGATTGGAGGTCAACCAGCAGATTTTTGCTTCCAGTCATGTGTCTGGAGCATCCATTGTCAAAGTACCAATCTTCTTTGGTTGAGACTCTGAAGGAAGTGTGAGCTATCAAGTTAGTAGCACCAACCCTAGGAACCCACTATTTTCTGTTAGAAGAGATATGTTGTTTGGGTCTAGGTTGATGAGTAGGGCTGGGATAACCATACAACCTAAAGCAGAATGGTTTTATGTGACCAAATTTCCCACAGTAATGACATCTCCATCTTTGGTATTTTCCTTTTGAGTGTTTATGTTGTCTTCCCTTGTGATGTTGAGACACCTGATGTGACATCTTTGGTTTGCTATCAGAGGGACTACAATCAGGAGAAGATTCATTGAACCTAAGGCCAGTCATGTCTCCTGCCATCTTTCCAGCCTGGAGGATTTTGTCTAAGGTGTCAGATCCACTGTTTAGCATTCTAACAGACTTAGTCATCTCATCCAGTTTGGAATTCAGGAACAAGGCTTCAATTTTCAAATTAAAAATGGTTTCTAAGTGTTCTGTCTTCTCAGTCTCTAGTTGGGTTATTAGTTTCTTCTGATTCTCCACTTGTTGACACACTTCTTCACTTCTGAGATACAACTTCCTGTAAGAAGTAGCTAATTCATCAAAGGTTAATTCATCATCACCACTGGAATCTTCATCATGATCACATCGCCCAGTCAAGGCAATCACAAGATTGGCAGATTCTCCTTCTGTTTCACTTTCAGAGTCATCATCAGACCAAGTAGCAGCAAGACTCTTCTTCTGTTTCTTGAGATAGGTCCCACATTCAGCTCTAATGTGACCATACCCTTCACATTCATGGCACTGAATTCCTTTGCCCTGTTTGGATTTTTCTTTAGATATTGTTCTTCTTCCAGCATCATTGGACATACTGATGTCAAATGAGTTACTCTTGACATTAGACTTTGACCTCACATCCATCCTCTTCAGGATTTTGTTGAATTATCTTCCAAGTAACACTAAGTCATTTGACATACCTTCATCAGTATCCTGACTATTTTCTTCCTTTTTATCTTCAGTGTTGGACACAAAGGCTATGTTTTTTACTTTCTTTTCAGATCCATCACTCATTCCCAACTCGAATGTTTGGAGGGATCCAATTAGCTCATCCACTCTCATCTTGCAGATATCTTGAGATTCTTCTATGGCTATCACTTTCATGGCAAATCTTTTGGGAAGTGACCTGAGAATTTTCCTCACAAGCTTTTCATTTGACATCTTCTTACCCAGGGCACCTAAGGAATTAGCAATCTCAAGAATATTCATATGGAAATCATGAATACTCTCATCTTCTTTCATCCTCAAATTTCCAAACTTGGTAGTAAGCAGCTGCAATCTAGACATCTTCACTCTAGAGGTACCTTCATGAGTGGTTTTGAGAATACCCCAAGCATCTTTAGCCACCTCACAATTGTTCACCAGTCTGAAGATGTTCTTATCAATCCCATTGAATATAGCATTCAATGCTTTAAAGTTTCCAAGAGCTAGTTCATCCTCCTCCTTGGTCCATTCTTCCTCAGGCTTCTTATCAGTTGTAACTTTTCCATCCTTAGTAATGAAAGGATGTTTCCAGCCTGTTAGAATAGCTTTCCAAGTCTTATTGTCCAAATATTTCAAGAAGGCTACCATCTGAGGTTTCCAGTAATCATAGTTAGATCCATCCAGAATTGGTGGTCTGTTTACAGATCCTCCGTCTCTGTCCAAAGTACCAGAAAGTAACGTCCCAAGATCTCACCCAGAACCAGAGCAGGATGCCTGCTCTGATACTAATTGAAATTCTGGTATCAGATATGAGATGTCGAAGGTAATGTCACGACACTAATATCTGAACAACAAATGAAATATGAACAGGATAAAAACCAGGAAACAATTGAAAATTGACACAAGCAATTGTTAACCCAGTTCGGTGCAAACACACCTACGTCTAGGGGCTACCAAGCCAGAAAGGAAATCCACTAAACAGAATTAGTCCAAAGACTCTCATCAAATAACTTTAAGTTACAGTCTTTTCACCTAATCTCCACTCGTGTGATTTCTATCTAAGAACTCTTAGACATGAGACCCTACTCACTCCCCCTCAATCACAACAGTGATACTAGAACAAATACCAAAAAGAAAGAAGACACACTTCAAGGACACACAGTTGATCTTGCTTAAAAGCTTCAATCAAGTAAACAAATACACTCGTACTTCAAAGCTTAGAGTGGACAAATTACAACTCAAAAACTCAGTCCAATTCGCACATCAACAAGATAGATGAATGGCTCACAATTCACAAACGCATACAAGACTAAAACCCTAATACTCACTCACTTCACCGTTCGTGTTTTCTATATATAAAACAGGGTTTACATAGTCTTTAAATTGAAGCTTTCTAAATGGGTTTGGGCAGCATGAAACCCTAATTCTATTTATTGCGTATTCCCTAAGAAATAGCAGCGAATCATTCCTTTTCAGGAAATAGAATATTTTGGCTTTAAATAGAATTACTCCTTGAACAATGCATGCAATCTCCACATAAGCACACAAAGACTTGCATGAAAAGTGCAACAACAAAATACATAACATTCAGACTAAATGTTCTGTATGCACATGTCGTAACATCGGGTCTGACATCTTGAATAAATCTTGCACAACCATATCAAACAACCTGCAGAAAGCTGATATCACATGTCAAGACTACAAGTGTGACATCTTGTGATAACACTAAGTTTTACCAAAATTGATGCCAATTCATAGAACCAACACATGCAATTCATCTTCTCAACTTTTCAATTCATCTTGAGTCTTGTAACACTTAAATTGGCATTAACCCCTCTTAGATTCATTCACCATATATCATCCATATTCGAATATCAAACAAACCATTAAGCATTTTCATTCGTTTTCCTCATTTCATATTCTAAAACCCTCATTCACCCAAATTCTCCAAAGCTCCAAATTTGCACTTACTTTTTGGTTTTCCTTCACATATTTGTGCATTGTTGTATCTTTTTCTCTTATTTGTATTTATGGGTAATCATTTATCTCTCAAACATCTTCACTTCTCGCTCACACATTTCATCAAACACTTGGTGTGCAACTATGTTTGAATAATTCTCCATGGTACTTAAGCTTGCAAGAACCAATGGGGGTTCTAAAGGTAAGGGTAAGGAAACCACATCCTCTATAGTTTTAGAAGCTCTTTCAACTAGGTGTGTTGAGGAATTTGAGGAAAAACACCAACAATGACTTGTTGTGAAATAATATGTTTGGAAACCTATTGTGGTTGGATATTTTGAAATTCCAAATATTGTTAGTCTTATTGAGCATCAACAAGTTAATTACTTTATGAAGCTTTCACACGATTACAATGAATACCTCATTCGTATATTCTACTCTATGCTACATGATAGGCATGGTTCATCCTTCAAGTTTACCATAGGTAACACTATTTATGTGTTTACTGATGATCTTTGGAAGTCTTTGTTTGATATTATTATTATTGGTGCTGATGTTGAATCATTGGTAACAGATATCAATCTTCATCATGACTTTAAGTGGAACATTCATCTGAATGAGTTACTTCAAGCTCCCTATTCTGATGATTGATATGATCCTATAACAACTATTCAATTGGAGATGGTTCCTAGGATTTTGATGTGACTGGTTTCTCATGTGTTATGCCCAAAGAATGACGGGTTCTCAAGAATAGACAATGTTGAAATTCATATGGTATATATCCTTTTGAACAAGATTAAGATTAATTGGGAAAATAACTTTCTGTCTCGAATGTTCTTCGTTAAAGACTGCAACAAAGGAACTTCATTTTGTTATGTCTCCATAATTGCCAAGATCTTGAACTATTTCAACATTGGGATGCCAAATCTTCAATATAGATCTCTGGACCAGGCTCAAGATTTCTCACAACGTAACCTCACTAACATGAGTTACTTTTGGGATGAAAACTATTGGGTGTACTACTTTGGTATGGGAAATAATGGTAGGAAGATATATAATTTCGATAATATTGTTGAGTTTATTGATGAAGCTACTGAGACACATATGGTTGATGATCAACCAATTGATACTATTCTTGCTAAAAACACTAAAAGGTTAACTTCCTTATTTTCAGTCAAGGAGAGCCTAAAATGATTAGTTAGAGTGTCGGTTATGTATTTCTTATCTAGTTTTTACTTGTCCTAAACCCTTCCATCATTCTCCTATTTATAGGCTCTAACCTCCTTCTCTCTTCCCTCATTTTTACTTTCCATATTCCTCATAAATACATCTTCCAATAACGTTTTTCACCCCTATAATTGCTATGAACGTCCTCCTCTTTAATAATTATAACTCACATGTCATAATGCATCATTCTGTAACTGTTTCATACAACCCTTCAAATGTAATCGTAACCTTGTTATCGGATCAGACTAGTATGAACTAGATCATTCCGGACTTACATGAGGTCGAATTTGTCTTTCTTATTTTGATCCTTAACTGAATTCTGATTAGTAGATGTGAGAACAACTATCCGACATGTTAGCCTCACCATACTCGGTTGTCATGCTAACTCGACTTCAGATAACTTATGTGCACAATAGACTTTGTCGATCTTATACCTAGGTTGGTCAAACTAATTTTATGGGATGAACATAAGCCCCCCGAGCATGAGATCTGAAAGATTGAAATGTTCAGAAAAAGGAAGCCCGGAAATTTCATTTTAAGCTTTCTTCAGTCCACTTATATCGTAATGACGTGTCATAATCATGAGAGCGTACCTTCATCAGATCATCTCCATCCTAAGTAATGATAACTTTTTATGGGAAATTGAACCCTTTCAATGATCCAAAATGCTTCATGTTTCCTAACTCCTTAAGAGGATTTCCTCCTGATTAAAGGCATCTCTTCATCTTCTGGCTCATCATTTATTAAAGGAATTTATTCCTTTTTTCAAAGCAACCTTTAGAGTTTCCATTCCTTCTTCAAGATCAGGTATATTTAATTTGTATTTCTCTATTTTGCATTCTTTTATTCTATGATCATTGTTGATGCATTTGATGATAATACAAAATCTCTAACAACCTTAAGTACCCGCGAAATAAAAAATCTTTGGGATTTTCACGTGAGAGGATGCATGGATACTCTAACCCAGGTTGACTTTAATCGTATTATAAAGGCGGCTTACGGTAATATTATCTCCTCTTTTAGCAGTCCTGATTCTGAATCTTCTTCATCAAGTTCATAAATAGAGGTGTTGATGGAGATTATGGAGTCGTTTGATCAAGAAGTAATGAGTTATGATCACAACTTCATTAGCGAAATGGAGATTTCTAAACTTCTATCTTTGAGGAATGTTTCTTCTACTGGGAATAAAGATGATGTTATTTTGGAACCCTATATTCCAGGGGGACGTGTTTGTATAACTCGTCCTAGAGGAGTTAAAGATGAATATTTACATTTCTATATCGGGGTATTGTAAGATTTTAACATCCATTTTCCCTTTACCGACTTTGAATCTTATCTGTTAAAACCCCTGAATACCGCCCCTTCTCAACTTCGTTCTAATAGCTGGGGATTTATCAAGGCTTTCAAAATAGTTTGTGAGGCCATAGATATAGATCCCACCATAGGTTTATTTTTCTTCTTTATTGAAATCAAGAGTGTGGAGCGTAGCGGGGTATTCGTTACCATTAGAGATATTGACTAAATCCAAGGTAAACCATACAAGTCGAGTCGCCACCGCACTTCTATATATCCAAAGGAATGGTTAGAAAGCGAACAAAAACCTAAAAGTTTTATCGAATCAAAAACTAGAAAAAATGTCAGAGATCGGGGTAAGGGGGTTGGTTATGCAATGGGAAGGTTTTAAGCACCAAAAACATCCTAGGTACTCCTAGGGATCCCTTTTCATACTTGTTGTAAGGTTGGTATTTTGTGAAAATTTGTTTGTGCAAACATGATTGAAGAGATGAGAAGAGAATATACAAGTTTATTTACATTTTTTGTGTTTGGATGGATAAACCTATTGCCTACGTACCATCTTAAAAAAGATTAGGATCAAAACCTCGTAGTTCGGGGTAAAAATCTCAAAATGAGTTGGTGCATTGATTGGTCCAAAAGCCTTAAGGTCTTTTGTTATCCAAGGGAGAAAACTCAACCTAAAACCACAAATCCACCATGTGAGGATATCTTCAACATGCTAGTGAGGGGTTAACCCTATAATAAGCATGGAAGACTCATTGTCCATCACTAAGGATATAGATGAGCATTACATCTACTTCAAGGATAACTCAAACCTAAAAGCTAAAGGTTATGAAAAAGTTTGATTAAGAAAGTGGCCATTGAAACCACGAAAGGACATTTGAATGGGTTATATTTACCAATGAAAAGTATGCACAAAATGGTCAAAGTTGATTTAGAAGTTCAATTCAAAATAAGTATTAAGAAAATAAAGTTTGAAAATCAAAAGCATAAGGCTTAGGTTTCTAATGTTTGAAAACAAATGTTAAATGTTTGCACAAAAGTTTTGGCTTGGGTTAGAGTGGAGGGAAGAAGAGAATGGCTAGGTCCTAAACATACAAGAGATAAGGGATAAGAAACAAGACCACAAAAATGGAGTTCCTTTCTTGAGATCATATTGATGATCCAAGTAGCTCCCATCCTTTGGAATATGCAAGCAAAATAATAGTAAGCTCAAGCAATCAACAATCAAATAAGCTCTTGGAAAGTTCCTCAATGGCACTTAGATCTCTCTCTCTTGGAAGCTCATGGCAATGGTTCCTCACTTAGGCTCAATGTTGGAATCCCTAGCACAAGAACACACACATTAAAAAGTTCTATCAAACAAATCAAGAATGAACAAGCCAGAGTTTAGAAATTGGTCCTTCCAAAGTTCTCTTTAGCATTTATAGCATTCTAAAGGCTCAATGCCTAGTTGCTCTTTGACTTTTTATAGCACTCTAAAGGCCCAATGCCTAGTTTCTCTTTGACTCCACATTTTGCATAGGGAAAGTCCTAAAGTCTAAGTCCATTTTGTCTATTTCTTTGCATTTTGGTCCACAACAATCAAAACAAAACACAAACACAATGATATATACACAATTATGTGCTCAAGTGAGAAAAAGGAAAGTTGCATTAACATAAACATGTGCTCAAATGAGCAAAGGAAAAAGAAAATGAATAATATGTACAAGAATAGTAAGTTGCATAAAAGTAAAGAGTAAGAATTAAATGTTAATAGTCAATGTTAGTAGTTAGTGTGCCATAAGGAAAATTTAGCGCTATGTTAAGCAACCGTAATTGGACTTATGTAGAAGTCACAACTATCTGAGGCCGGTCAATAATAATGTAGGCAACAACACAAGTTAGAAGTCTTGATTAGTGAACCAAGTTCCAACAACTTGCCATGCCAAAAAGAAGATGAGAAATGATCTTGTATTGGTTTACGTCCTTTGTATGATTTAGGAAGCAATTTATCCTTAATGCAAAGCCATTCACTTGATCATTTGATCAAGATGAATTAGATTTGAATCAAGGAAGATTAAACCTCCCTAATCAATACTAACTTATCAACCTTTAACTCATTGATCAAAAAAGAACAAAAAGAAGAAGAAGAAGAAGAATGATGGATAAGGAAAATGAAGAACATAAGGTGCATTAAGTAAAATGGAATGTACCAATCCATAAATGTTGACCAAAGATAGGGAAGATCAAGGTCAAACCCTCAAAATCAGAAATGAGATGAAGATTGGAAGTCAAGAAATAAACAAAGTATTTTTGGCATTTTAATATTTGAAAATAGACTTGAATTAAAATATTAAAGAAAGGTCAAACTTCAAATTCACTTCAAATCAACTTTAAAAAGTCCAAGTGAATTATCCCAAGTTCAACAAGGTCAAACAAAGTTTGACAAAAAAATTCAGCATTTTTAAAAGTTAGAAACTATTTTTAATCAATTAAAAATGAATAAAAATAACCTAATTGAACTAAAATCTCAAATAAATCTCAAATCTATTAATAAATTAACGAGAATATTTTTCATAGATCTATCATCATTCAAAGAGGTTGAGAAAATATTTTTGGATTTTTTGGATATAAAAAACTATTTAAAATGAATTAAAAATAACCAGAAAAGAGAAAATTCACAAAAAATATCAAATGATAAAATAAAAAATATTAAAAATCATTTTTAGAAACTAGAATTAAAAAGAGAAATAATGCAATTGGTCCCATATTTTTTGGAATTAAAATGAGAGAGTTATGAATTTTTGAAATAAAATGAAATAAAAGAAATAAAATGGAAATTAGAAAAATCAGAAAAAAGGAGAGGCGTTGGATCTAAGCTCATTAATTGAGCTGGCACATCCAAAGGTGGAGAGATGCGCGCGCACGATGGTCCCAAGTCAATGAGTAACATAATGAATTAAAATAAGTCATATCATCCAAGGGCCACGATTCAAATTAGAAACATGATCAAACGGTCTACATGTGATCTGGCAACAGGGACGGTGGTCAGCGCCACCGTCTTCTCCGGTGAGCTCCGACGAAGGCCAAAAAACACAGAGGTTCAAATGCTCACTAAAATGGACGATCCAGGCACCATTCGAAAGGTGAAGTGATGTACATCACTCCTATACCACCCACTTTCACTCTAGATTCCTATTAAGAGAGAAATCAGAGATGGAAGCTTGATGGTGTTCATCGTGAACTTGCTCGATTTCAAAAATTAAGCATACAACAATGATGCCTCTATAGAGAGGACTTCAGACAATACAATATCAAGGCCAATGGATCAAAGAACAAAGAGATTCGAAGCAAAAACCAGTTGATCCAAACCTTTGGATTATGAAGATTCGAGTCCCTTTCCTTGGTTCCTTTTGCAAAACAGAACTTCAATGGATCAAATGATGAAGGTTTAGGAACTTTAGATCTGGAAATTCAACCAAATGCAATTGAATTTCAGATCTGAATTTTTGAAGAAAGATGAACTTAGTTCCTTTGGTATGGTTGGCGATTCACTCTTGCAGCATTTCAGGCGCCCTTAGGTTGGCTAATTATGAAGCATAACACATGTATTTATAGCTGGAAATGGCTGAGTGCATGAGTTTACTCGTGCGCATGGCAAATGGATTTTCATTGCATGAGCTTGTATGATCATGTGGAAGGCCCAATGAAGATTGGAATGACCTGCTGAGCTCATGTGGATTGCAAATAGACGTGTACAAGAAGTGTAAATAGCTCATGCATGGCAATTTGAATTGAATTTCACAAAATGCACTTAATCTTCATGCCTTCGAAAATAGTGCTTCCATACTCCAAATGCTACCTCATGAGTAATGGTTAGAAAGCTTATTGCATAAGGAACAAATGATATGTTGATCAAAGTTTCAATTGGGCCTTGGAAATTAGTGAATTTTGAGTTTAAAGTGTAGGGTGCAAAACATGCATAAGTGAAGTTTCCAAATTTGGCCAATGTTCAAGCCCTTATGTCTCAATGATGTAAGCTCCAAATGATAAACACTTCAACATGAAAGTTGTATATCTTTTCAAGACAATCAGTTTGGACTTAAATTTTGCATCATTTGGATTTTTTATGAAGAAGTTATGGACACTTGAAGTTGGACTTTTTTCCATTTTAATGCATTTGGCCCAAAGTGACCTATAATGTTTTGCATTATCACATGTATTTATTTTGAGATTTTGAAATTTTTCTCAACATAACATTTGAAGTAGGCACAATAAGATTTCCAATGCATTTGGTTCCACCTCAAAATCATAAGAAATGAATGAGTTATGTTCTTGGGAAGTTGACCTAAAATTAGGGTTTTAGTCAAAATGACCTATAATGTCTTGGAATAGATGATGATCTTCCAAGATTCAAATCAATTTTTGATGAACATGAAAGTTGTTCATATTATCCTCAAGAACATTGTTTCTATAGGGATCATCTCCATTTGACCAACACATAAAAAGTTAGGTCTCAGTGCATTTTAAAATAGACAGATGAATTGACTGATCAACTTCTCAAATCCAACACTTATATCTTGATGAATTGATGATTGAGGGCACTCAAATAAGTTCAAATATGCATGAAATGATGAATTAAAGAACTTCCCTTGATTGTATTTGACCATGGGCTGAGGTTGCTTCATGAGCAAGGCACAGTTGATGAACAGATGAATTAGGGTTTCCTTGGGAGACAAACCTCAAACCCCTTGACTTGCTTTGATCAAAATGATGAATTGAGATACTAGGGAGGCACATTTGAAGGATGAGATCTTTGGGAACCATTGCCATGCTTGCTTTCATCTCCTCTTGACTTTATCATTGCACAAAGGATCTCCTAGAGGCTTTTAGACCTTGTGATTGCTCAAGCTACAAACAAGAAATGTTAGTGACATATTTTTGTGCTTTTAGTTAGTACATAAAAATGAGAAAAGCAATGATATACAATTCAAGCATGCTTGGTGATCTCAAACCACTCACAAGAGGTCCCACCTAAAGGCAAAGGGAACCAAGATGCTCATGATCCTTGAGGCTTTGCAAATACAATGTTATGATGCCATGAGGGATCTTAGGGCCAAAATTGGGGTCTTACAGATGCCCCTATTTAAGATCATTCTAGCCGGAGAAGTGAAGGTTAAAATCTTCGTCTCGACGAGGTAGAATGGGCTTAAATAATAACAAAGAGACGAATTTTGGTCCCTAAGAGACCTCGGGATGTAAATGTATGTATGCAAAAAGGTAATACTCTGTGGAGATATGTGTCCATAGAGAGGAAAAGAAACCAGGAGGAACTACAATCCATATGAGTAACACACTCAATGGGACAGAGACTCTGGGACTCTTATGGGGATAGAAAAGGGGATCAATTGTGTGAGCAGGGCACGACTCAAAGCTTAAGGAGCAAAATTCCAAAAGAATAAATCAATGGAGAGACCCGAGCTGACTCAAAGGCGCATGTATTGGGGAATATGCCAATACGGCAGAATTATCCACAAAGGATACTTCGGATGAAAAATCCGGACTCAGATAGGGGAGAATCCACTAAAGGACCTTGCTGGGGAAACATCCAAACAGGATTCCTCTGGGGGAAGCAACAGGACGAGGTATTACCAGTTACTGGGTAATAAGCTCAAAGAGACGTATGATCCAAACACCGGTATAAGGGTGAAAGAACAACATGCTCGGGGAGAATGAATATCTAAGACCATTATAAGGGTGAGAGATATCAAACATCCAAAATCATCTAAGGAAAACCTAAGGGTATATTTCAACTCAGGAAAATCTGACTCCACGGGGGAGAAAGGTCATAATAGGGAGCATAGAGGAAGGAACACCAGGGATACCGGTTACTGGGCATATAATAGGTGACCGACCAGGGCGTGAATTGGGAAATATTACCAAGACACTCATCATCCAAAAGAGGGCTAAAAGCAAACTCGATTATAGGATGGACATTCGATTCCATAAAAAGGGATACGAATCTTACTCGACTGGGGAAAAAGGGTTCGACCAAAGAGTGCATGAGATATATTATCTATTACCGTCAGAACGTAGATAGCATACTCACATGGAAGATTATCCACAACCGGTTACTGGGTTAATAAAGGATAAATCGACCGAAAAGCAAGGGCATCGGGATACCGAATACTAGGTATATGATGATGACCAATCCAGGGGAGAAACAATCATTACCAACAAAGGGTAAATAAGAGATGACTCACTGGGGATACATTGACAAAGGCAATGATCCAGGAGACATATCACCGGTTACTGGGGGATATGCTCAAAAGGGGTGAAGGAATATCAATACCGAATATTGGATAAAGATAATCGTCAAGGAGGGGATTACATCTACTGGATACTGGGTAGAAAACCATAGACTCCGCCGGGGAAAAGATGGATAATTACTGGTTAATGATTAACTATTCATCTAGACCACGGGGAAGTGCAGGAAGCAGACACAAGAGGCCAGTCTAGGATCAAACTAGATAGGCACGATGAAACAAGACTTGTCCCTATGAGGATATAACTCAATGGGGAATTCCATCCCAATATATGTGTTGGGAGGAAACAGAAACAACCATCATCCACGAGGACATAACTCTGTGGGGACTATGGAGGAAAGGATAAACACTTTCTGCTTAAGGGGCTGACTCTATATGGAGAGATCAATCACCAACATTTGCTTGGGGAAACATAATACCCTCAAACAAGAGATAATAACCAAAGATATATGGCAAATAATGCGACATGAATATTTGAATGTTATCACTATGCATATATATGCATGGTTTATGTATGATGAATGCTGACAAACAGACATTTCTAACATAAATAGGTCTAACGAATAATACACAACACCCGGTACTACATATCAAGAGAGAAAGCTAGGACAACAAAGATCTCTGCAGGGGAATGAGCATCAGTCATTCTAGTTGAGAACATGATCATGGAGACTTCACTGGAGAAACTATCAAAGGGGATGATGGATCCTTGTGGGGATAAAAACACCGACTAGAAACTTCCAAAGGTCAACCAAATATTATCCCTACTCAG
Organism: Lathyrus oleraceus; assembly: GCF_024323335.1. Classification (NCBI taxonomy): domain Eukaryota; kingdom Viridiplantae; phylum Streptophyta; class Magnoliopsida; order Fabales; family Fabaceae; genus Lathyrus; species Lathyrus oleraceus. The sequence continues at coordinate 218,353,299 of NC_066585.1, forward strand.
GATCTCGTCTGCTGAGGAGGAAAGGGAGCTGCATATCTTTAACACACACTCTGCTCGGGAGAGGAAACCACAAAAGGTTTCGGAGGAAGAGGATACAAACATGCCAGGAATATGAACAAATGTCTTACCCTGTCGAGAATCCTACCATCCTCGGGAGAGCACTGAAAACATCCCCAGTATCCCTTTTATCATTGTGAATGTTCACTTTGTTTAAAACAAACTATGAAAAATTTTAAACAATGATATTTCTCAATTAAAACATGCAAAACATTTGTTGAATAGAAACCAATAAGAGTGTAAATAATTGGATAAAGGCTCAAAATTTATTTGATGGAATGGTAGTCTGCAAATGGCAAGACTCCATGGATCTTTACAATTTTGAAATTGGTGATATATATTGGAAAAGGGCTACATTGAACATAATGACCATTTCTCCACCAATTCTGAATCCGATGTATTTGAAGCTTCAGTTGATGATGACTGAGCGAGAATCTCTGATGGATGACAGTTTGTAGAACAGAGTCTTGTCAGGATGCAGTTACTTGCCAAATCCCTATTTTTTGCCTAGATTTCCCCAGGGTGAGGTACTCAATCTAGCGGGACACATATATTCATCATCATTTTTTTATATGTCTCTAACTTTTGCCTGGATCGCCCTTTCGGGTTTTCAATCCACCGAGACGCTCATTTTTTCCTAAGTCGCCCTTTCAGGTTTTCAACTTAGCGAGCTATTCTATTTTTATTTTTAGGCGAAGTATTTCTTGACTACATCTGCATTCACAGGACGAGTGAAATCCTCCCCATCCATAGTTGTAAGTATCAATGCACCGCCTGAAAAGGCTCTCTTGACAACATATGGACCTTCGTAGTTTGGAGTCCACTTGCCCCTAGAATCGGGCGCGAAAGACAAGACCTTTTTGAGCACAAGGTCACCCTCTCGGAACACACGAGGCTTGACCTTCTTATCAAAGGCTTTCTTCATCCTTTGTCGATATAACTGGCCATGGCACATGGCAGTCAATCTCTTCTCTTCAATCAGATTCAGCTGGTCATAACGACTCTGAACCCATTCAGCATCAGTCAACTTGGTTTACATCAAAACTCTCATTGATGGGATCTCCACCTCTACTGGGAGTACAACCTCCATGCCATAAACAAGAGAGAAAGGGGTTGCCCCTGTTGAAGTGCGGACAGATGTATGATATCCATGTAAAGCAAATGGCAGCATCTCATGCCAATCTTTGTACGTAACAACCATCTTCTGAATAATCTTCTTGATATTCTTATTAGCAGCGTCAACAGCCCCATTCATCTTGGGTCTATAAGGAGAAGAATTATGATGTGCAATCTTGAACTCGCTACACAGCTATTTCATCATTCTGTTGTTCAAGTTTGATCCATTATCAGTAATGATCTTATCTGGCACACCATACCGGCATATGAGTTGATTCTTGATAAATTTCACGACCACCTGCCTGGTCACGTTTGCATATGACGCTGCTTCCACCCATTTGGTGAAGTAATCAATTGCTACGAGAATAAATCTGTGACCGTTGGACGCTTTCGGCTCTATCATGCCAATCATGTCGATTCCCCACATGGAGAAGGGCCATGGTGATGAAATCACATTCAGAAGTGTCGGGGGAATATGAATCTTGTCCGCGTAAATCTGACACTTATGGCATTTCTTCACATATTTGCAGCAGTCAGTCTCCATTGTCAGCCAATAGTAGCCTGCTCTCAACATCTTTCTACCCATGGCATGTCCATTGGAATGAGTACCAAATGAACCCTCATGGACCTCAGTCATTAACAGGTCTGCTTCGTGTCTATCCATGCATCTGAGCAGCACCATGTCAAAGTTTCTCTTATAAAGCACATCGCCATTGAGGTAGAAACTGCCTGACAATCTCCTCAAAGTCTTCCTATCTTTTACATATGCCCCAGGCGGGTAAGTCTGGCTTTGAAGGAAACACTTGATATCATAATACCACGGCTTACCATCTTGCACCTCCTCTACTGCAAATACATGAGCTGGTCTGTCCAAGCGCATCACAGTGATATTGGGAACTTCATTCCAAAGTCTGACTGCAATCATCGAAGCAAGTGTAGCAAGAGCATCTGCCATCCAATTCTCATCTCGAGGAATATGATGGAAGTCAACCTTAGTAAAGAATGTTGAAATCCTCCTCGCATAATCCCTATATGGAATTAGGCCAGGTTGATTCGTTTCCCACTCACCCTTAATCTGATTAACAACGAGGGCCGAATCACCATAAACATCAAGATGCTTGATCCTTAGATCAATGCACTCTTCCAATCCCATAATACAGGCCTCACATTCAGCCATATTATTCGTGCATTTGAAAGTTAGCCTTGCTGGAAAAGGAAAATGTGTGCCCTGAGGAGTAATAATCACTGCCCCAATACCATTTCCATATTGATTTACAGCGCCATCAAACACCATACTCCATCTGGAACCAGGTTCTGGTCCTTCATCAAGCGTAGGCTCATCGCAATCTTTCATTTTCAAATACAGAATCTCCTCATCTGGGAAGTCGTACTGAACTGACTGATAATCTTCAATTGGTTGATGTGCCAAGTGGTCAGCCAAGATACTACCTTTAATAGCCTTGTGAGCTCGATACTCAATGTCATATTCAGATAACAACATCTGCCAACGGGCAATCCTTCCAATTAAAGCAGGCTTCTCAAAGATATACTTGATTGGATCCATTTTGGATATCAACCAAGTCGTATGATTCAACATATACTGGCGTAAGCGCTTAGTAGCCCAAGCCAAAGCACATCATGTCTTCTCAAGCATTGAGTATCGAGACTCACAATCAGTGAACTTCTTACTCAAGTAGTAGATAGCATATTCTTTCTATCCCGATTCATCTTACTGACCAAGGACATAACCTATTGAGTCTTCAAGAACTGTCAGATACATAATCAACGGTCTCCCTTCCACAGGCGGGGACAAAATCGGAGGCTCATATAAATACTCTTTAATGCTATCAAAAGCTTTTTGGCAATCCTTGGTCCAATCATGAGACTGATCTTTCCGGAGGAGCTTGAACATTGGTGAACATGTGGCAGTCATGTGGGATATGAATCTGGAAATATAATTCAAGCGGCCAAGAAAACCTCGGACTTGCTTTTCAGTTTTGGGCGCAGGCATCTCTTGTATTGCTTTGACCTTTGCTGGATCAACCTCAATACCTCTCTCACTAACGATAAAGCCCAATAACTTGCTAGAACGGACTCCAAATGTACACTTGTTGGGATTCAGACGAAGCTTGTACTTTCTCAAACGCTGAAAAATCTTTAACAAGTGCTCTACATGTTCAACTTCCGTTCTCGACTTTGCAATCATATCATCAACATATACCTCGATCTCCTTATGCATCATATCATGAAACAAAGTGGTCATAGCTCGTTGATACGTGGCTCCGGCGTTCTTCAAACCGAAGGGCATCACTCGATAACAGAATGTTCCCCAAGGTGTGATGAATGTTGTCTTCTCCATATCCTCGGGTGCCATTTTGATCTGATTATATCCGGAAAATCCGTCCATAAACGAGAAGACATTGAATTTAGCTGTATTGTCTACCAACATATCAATGTGTGGTAGAGGGAAATCATCTTTTGGACTAGCTTTATTCAAGTCTCTATAGTCCATACACATTCGGACTTTTCCATCTTTCTTAGGCACAGGCACAATATTGGCCACCCATTGAGGATATGTAGAAGTCACCAGAAACCCCGCATCAATTTGCTTCTGAACTTCTTCCTTGATCTTTACCGCCATATCGGGATGCGTTCTTCTGAGCTTCTGCTTCATAGGCACGCACTCAGGCTTTAAAGGCAGGAAATGTTGCACAATATTTGTATCTATACCAGGCATGTCCTCATATGACCAAGCGAAGACGTCAACATATTCTCGTAGCAATTCAATCAACCCCTTCTTAACGGATTCTTCCAGGAGTGCCCCAATCTTTACTTCTCGCACACAATCTTCAGACCCCAAGTTGACTGTTTCCAGATTCTCAAGATGCGGCTGAATGATCTTCTCCTCATGCTCAAGTAGACGGGTAATCTCGTCAGGAATCTCCTCAACATCATCTTCTTCCGCCTCAAATACAGGGAATTCAAAGTTGGGAGATGGTGTTGGATCATTATGTTCAATGGGTTTGATCAACCTGCATAATGATTTTGGATATAAAAGAGATTTTAGAATTCAAACAAAGTAAATCATTATGCAGATGAAACGATTGATTTTGTTCTTATTTAGGGTTTTATGTGATCACCAATTTCATCCAAAAGCGAAAAGGGAAAAATAATTGGAAAAACAAACATTTAACATGAGTTTATTGAATGAAAATATCAATGTATTTATGCGCCAATAATGTCATCACTTCTCCTTTTGGCATGGGAGAAGGGTTTTTAAACACAATGAACATTACTTTGACTTATGGATAACTGTCGGAATATCAACAGCAACCCAATTATTGCAGATCCCTCTAGGGATGATGAAATTGCCAGAATCCTCTTCCTCTTCTTCCAAAATAGCAGCAGTCTCTTCATCCTGACCGGTGTGGATGAAACCACCACTCTTGAATAGCCCTTGCTTGTTGAAGACCCCAGAAGAATAGCCTATGCCAGCCCGGGATTTATTGTCTTCCAACTCAATCATTTGCCCCAAATCGGCAGTTGCACCATGCTCAATGGCCAACTTTGCATCTTTATAGGAAGCAAATGAAGGAGTTCCCTTCTTAACAGGTTCAGCAATGGATAAAGCTTGGAAGGGAGTTCCAACTTCATCCTCAGCATCAATATAAGAGAAAGAAGACAAATGGCTTACCAGGAGAGCCTTTTCTCCCCCTACCACCACCAGCTTCTTATTTTTCACAAACTTTAATTTCTGGTGTAGGGTGGATGTCACGGCGCCAGCCTCGTGAATCCATGGTCTGCCTAAGAGACAACTATACGATGGGTGAATGTCCATAACCTGGAAGGTAATCTGGAAATCACTTGGTCCGATTTTAATTGGGAGATCAACCTCACCAATCACAGTTTTGCGAGACCCATCGAAAGCATTCACAACTACTCCACGCTGCCTCATGGGAGGCCCCTGATATGACAACTTCGTAAGAGTGGTCTTCAGCAACACATTCAATGATGACCCAGTGTCCACCAACACATTGGACATGGCGTCATCTTTGCAGCTCATCAATATGTGTAATGCCAAGTTGTGATCTCTTCCCTCCTCGGGGGGATCAGCGTCACAAAAACTCAAATTGTTACAAGCGGTAATGTTTGCAACAATACTGTCAAATTACTCTATCGTGACGTCGTGATCCACATACGCCACATCCAACACCTTCTGCAGAGCCTCCCAATGTGGTTCTGAATTCATCAGCAATGATAAAATAGAGATTTTGGATGGCGTTTGTAGAAGCTGATCTACCACATTGTACTCGCTTCTCTTGATGAGCCTCAGCATCTCATCACAGTCTTCTTTCATATTTCCACTCGGGCCAGCAGAAGCAGGAGTTCTCAATGTAGAGGAGGGTTTAACAGCAAGTGCCGGATTCGGAGCGCTCATAGCATTTCCAATCGGGCTTTCAACAAAACCAGTATTGTCATTCCTTCGAGCGTCAGCTTGTGGTTTCGGCGGGGCCGAAAAAACACGACCGCTACGGGTCAAACCGCTGACGTCGGCAATATTAACGACAAATAAAGAGGGCAAGGACACCTCTTTCCCATTTTCCACTGCTACAACATTGTAGCGATAGGGGACCACCTTCTCAGAAGAGTACGGTATAGGACCGGCTGGCTTAATAGTCATAGCAGGAGAAACCTTCTGCTTGCTACCATCATACTTGATGACAACAGACTCAGGTATCCGGAATACCGGAGAAATTACGTTGACCTCAAGAGCATCTTCGTCAATGTTTCTATTTTGAAGGATTTCAATGACTCCCTCATCAAGCATTTCCTGGACATCCTTGCGCACCTGGCGATAACCTCTCTGATTAATAGAACAGACTCGACATCTATCGTGATCGTGTTCATAATGGCTATAATCACACAGCAAACGATGCATCTCAACCAGCGATAGTCGAATATGACTGACGTATTTGACCTTGTACTTGCCAGGACAGCCCTGGACCATATTGACAGATTTCCCATGCTCGGGCAATGGGTTCTTCTTCACATTCGGACCTACGTCCTCGAAAAACAAAAATCCCACTTCTCACAAGGTCTTGCACCTTGGTCTTCAAGGGATAACAATTCTCCACATCATGTCCGGGAGCACCGGAATGATATACACAGTGAAGCTCGGGCTTGTACCACCACTGGGGGTTAGCAGGTACAGCGGGAAGGTCTCGTGGAGTGATTAACTTTCTATCAATCAACGATGGATAGAGTTCAGCATAAGTCATAGGAATTGGATCAAAGGTGACCTTCTTCCTCTCATAGCTGGTGTTGGCATTGTTGTTATTGTTTCGAGGCTGGTAGACCTGTTGTTGCGGATGTTGCTGTTGTTGTTGATATTGCTGAGATGGTTGTTGATAATGTTGAGTTTTTTGAAAACAGGTGCTATATGAGCCACCTGATGCTGGTTGTTAATGGGGCGGGTGCTCTTCCTCTTCACAGAGGGTCTTCTCTTGATATGGGAAGACACAACATGTGCCTCTCCCTCCTTCTTCTTTGTAAAGCTTCCATATATCTTTGCTGAAGAGCCTTCATCTCGAGTTAAACGTCCTTCGCAGACCCCCTCTTCCAATCTCATTCCCATATTCACCATCTCGGTGAAGTCTGAGGGAGCACTGGCTATCATTTTCTCATAGTAAAATGAACTCAAGGTCTTCAAAAAGATCTTGGTCATCTCTTTCTCCTCAAGGGGTGGCACTATCTGAGCTGCTAACTCGCGCCATCTCTGGGCGTATTCTTTGAAGGTCTCTTTCTCTTTCTGGGACATGGCCCTCAACTGGTCTCTATCAGGGGCCATATCCACATTGTATTTATATTGCTTGACGAAGGCCTCGCCAAGATCGTTGAAAGAGCGGATGTTCGAACTTTCCAGACCCATGTACCATCGGAGAGCGGCACCGGACAGACTGTCTTGGAAATAATGGATGAGCAGTTGGTCATTATCAGTTTGCATGGACATCTTGCGAGCATACATCACAAGATGGCTGAGAGGGCATGTGTTTCCCTTATACTTTTCAAAGTCAGGTACTTTGAATTTAATAGGGATTTTCACGTTGGGCACAAGGCACAACTCAGCAGCACTTTTACCAAAGAGGTCCTTCCCCCTCAAAGTCTTCAGTTCCTTGCGAAGCTCAAGGAATTGATCTTTCATGTCACCCATCTTCTCATAAACATTTGGACCTTTAGATGGTTCAGAATGGTAGATGGTATCTTCAACTCTTGGTAATGTGTGCACGATGGGAGGTGGCACTAAGAGGACCGGGCTAGATGCCGACAAAGAAGCAAGAGTAGGAGCAAAACCCTCTGACATAAAATTGGCGGGCATTCCCCATGGGAACTCGGCCGGCATAGAAGGCGCAAAGTGGGCTGTTGCAGCAGGCACAGTAGAAGTTACGATCTCAGAAATGACCGTCCTCTGGGGAGGAGTTGCAGGTGTTGGAAAAGACTAGCTCTGGGCAGCCAAGAATGACTCCATCAGGGCAGTCAGTCTGGCTACTTCTTCCTTCAGCTCGCGGTTCTCTTGTTCCAAATGATCCATCAGTCTCGAAGAGTTGGCTCTGGTGTAGTACCGGTGAGTCAGCTTGTCTTTGAAATAAATGAAGAACATAGAGTTAGACCAAAGGACAAGAAGCCTGGAGCAAAACCTGGTTATGCACATGATGCATGCAATGCTTGTGCATATGATTTGTTTTTATTTCAAAGGAACTTTTAGAGTTCTATTTGCAAATGTTGGAAGTATTAAACATTTATCGCATATGGAAATATTTCGTCAATAATATCTGGGAAATAATTTTACATCAAAGAAGTACAGCACTGGTAACCAAATACAATACAAGAGAAAAGGAAAATGATCATCCTATGGATCCCTAAAAACAATCATCTAAAGCTCGGGACACAAGAAGATAAGATGCATGAAGCCTCTTCACCTCCTCCTCATAGGCTGCCTCCATATCTGCCTTCTCCTTGGCGAGTTGATCGTACTTCCTCTTCCAAAACCTAGAAGACTGAGGAAGTAGAGAAGTCCATGCATCATTAGGATCATCAATAACCTGATGCTCGAGAAACTCAATCAAAACGTCCTTCTCCTTGATTTGCTGAAGCAACTCTTCTCGTTCACGGATCCAAGCACGTGAACGGTCTTCATCTCTCAACTCCTCTACTCCTTGGTCATGGAGGATTGAAGGCCCAACAACAACCAAAGGTGTAGGTCTCGGATACTCGTAAGGCATGAGGTATTCAGTAGCTCTCCTCCTAACCCAAGAAGTATAAGGTTCCAAAGCAATACAATTCTTCGGTCCCAGCTCATTCCTTCCTTTCCTATGGATCTTGCACCAAGCGCGGACCATCCTGCCCTTCAAGCTCTGGGGATCTTTACCCTCCTGAAAGAATACACCCTCTAACAGAATGTTATTGGGTTTATCCTTTAGGGGGAACCCAAGCTGGCGACGTGCCAAAATAGGGTTGTAGTTAATCCCACCACATGTACCAAGAAGATGCACATTGGAGAATTCACCACAAGAGTCGATAATCTGCACACCATCATACACACGGTTGTACCAAAAGATATCATCATTAGTGAGAGACATAAGTCTCATGGATCACCGTAGACATCCTTTGTTTTCCTTGAAGGCGACCGTCTGCGGCAAGTGAGAAATAAACCACTTGTACAACAGAGGCAAACAACACACAATGGTACCACCACCCTTTGCATTCCTCATATGCAAAGAAAAATAAGTATCACCCAACAGAGTCGGAACGGGATTAAGAGTAGAGAAAATCCTAATAGCGTTCACATCCACAAACTTGTCGATGTTGGGGAACAATACCAACCCATAGATGAGAAGTACAAATATGGCCTCAAAGGCATCCTCACTCATGGCCTTCCCATACATAGTAGCTTGAGCAATGAGGAAGTCGGAAGGGAGACCTTGAATTCCACCTTTGGTAGTCATATGAGCACCAACCAGAGATTCATCTATATACAACATGTCAGCTATCTCTTGAGAAGTAGGAACACTCTCTAAGCCACTGAACGGAAACTGGTCTAGAATAGGTATACCCACAAGGTAGGCATACTCCTCAAGCGTGGGCAAAAGCTGAAAATCCGGAAATGTGAAGCAACGGTACAAGGGATCATAAAACTGCACCAATACACTCATCAATCCTTCGTCCACCTGAGTAGTCAGAAGAGGAAGAAGCTTCCCAATGTTGGTGTAAGCCCTAGAGGCCAATACTTTTGGTACTTGTATCGAATTATTTATTAATAATAAAAGGCTTTTTCTTTATTATGTTTGTTTAATAAAGTCCCTAGAATAGCTAGTCCGTTTAATGTATCAAGTATGACTTAATCATGAGAGCACATTAAACATAAGGACATTATTCTTAAAGTATCCGTAGTCGAGCTTTATTGTGAAGTGGGATAACATTAAAGCATGGAGACTATTATGTTTATAGACTGATGATCACATCTCATGGATCATGGATAAGGAGTTATCAACTCTCAAACATAGGTATGAATATTAAGAGTAATATTTATACTGGATTGACCCGCTATGAGAATACTATATAGAATGTTATGAAAAATGTCATAAGTTATTCTCATGGTGATAATGGTGTATACCACTCTTCGACCTGAAACCACTATGGACCCTAGATGTAGAGTCGAGTGCTTTATTGCTGATCCAACGGTGTCCATAACTGGATAACCATAAAGACAGTTGATGGGTACTCCACAAAGCATGCTAAGGGACATGAGTGACCTAGATGGAATTTGCTCATCCTACGTAACATGATAAATGTCTATGGGCCCAATATTGAACTGGACAAGGATGACACGGTCTATGCCTTGTATTCAATATAGATATAAGGGCAAAAGGGTAATTATACACATAATTATTATCACAGAAGGATTTGTCAGATCACATGACAATTTCGTGACTTGGGTAGCAGTGATGTGTTGCTAGATACCGCTCACTGTTTATTATGTTAAATGCGTGATTTAATATAATTGCCAACGTCGCGAAAACCTACAGGGTCACACACAAAGGACGGATTGATGAGAGATAGAGTAACTAAGGAACACCGTAGGGTACGGTGCACTTAAATGGAATACGAAATATGGTAAGGTACCATACGCTTAAGTGATTTTGGGCATATTATAAGACATGGGCCAAAATACACTTAAGTGGGCTTTTTAGCTTGAAGCCCACACAAGTGGTTCTATAAATAGAACCCTTGGGTATAAGCATTGTAACTCTTGCATTTTCGTTTCTCTCTCTCTCACTCAAAGCCTTCATTCGTAGCAGCTAGCACTGAGATTGAAGGAATCCGTTCGTGTGGACTGAGTAGAGACGTTGTCATCGTTCAACGTTCGTGATCGCCACAAGAGGTAACGATTCTATCACTGATCATGCCCATTCGTAAGGATCACTAAATGGAGAATTTTTTAAATTCCGCTGCGCCTTGGATGGCAATTCTCCTTCAGTGGTATCAGAGCCACTTACGAAACCATGAATCTGATAACTGTTTATTTTCTGTATTAATACGATTAAAACAGAATGAATCAAAAATTAAATTGAGATCGATCAAGTTATATATATGATATATGTAATCCTGATGCAAAATACATTATATATGATATATTGTTCTTGTTTCGTTCATTCAAACACTCAATGGTTGTTTTCCTTTGAGCGATCAATGGTCGTTTTCTTCTTGATTCGACATTAGTATGGTGAAGCAATGACGTGTTGATCAATCATACTGAATCAACAATCGAGATATGTTTGACGGTCTGAAATTGATGCATCAGGGTTAGTGACGGCACAAGGGTTGTGTTGTCAGAGAGTTATGCGATTGGGGTTGTAACTGCACAAGAGTGGTGCTTTCTAATAAATTTTCGTACAGTGTTAACCGGTTAACGCATATGGTTAACCGGTTAACGCAAGACGGAATACTGTTTTCTAAAAGATTTTCAAACAATGTTAACCGGTTAACGCATATGGTTAACCGGTTAACGCAAGACGGAATACTGTTTTCTAAAAGACTTTCAAACAGTGTTAACCGGTTAACGCATATGGTTAACCGGTTAACGCAAGAGGGAATATTGTTTTCTAAAAGATTTATAAACAGTGTTAACCGGTTAACGCATATGGTTAACCGGTTAACGCAAGACGGAATGCAAATTTCTATCAGTTTTTCAACAGTGTTAACCGGTTAACGTATTCGATTAACCGGTTAACGCAAAACATAATACAGATTATGAACAGATTTTCAAACAGTGTTAACCGGTTAACGCAAGGAAAAATACACTCGTTCGGCTAACTCTGCATAGTGTGATCGGTCGTCGAGATTTAATTTGGTTTTAATTAATTAAAGGAATTAATTAATAATAATAATGTGTTTATTATTGTTTTGTGGTGATCGGTTATGGCCTTAGTTTTCCTTTATTTTGTTTTGGGTTTTAAAATATGACCTGCGTGTCGTGTCTCTCTTTTAATCTCTTAATGTAACTTCTTTTCTCATCTCACTCCCTCGTATGTAAAACGAGTTTCTTTATGTAATGTAATGTTATGAAGAAAGCAAAGAAGTCAGTGCCAAAGGAGGACAACCTTGAAGATCTTGCTTGGAGAAGCTTAGATCGTTATTAGGTTAGCTTAGGTTCTCTCATTGGCTTGGGAGAACAATTGCGCTAGGGGCCATAACTGTTTCATTATATATGTACATTGATGCATGTGTATGTATGTTGATGCATGTGAGAGACGATTTATATGATAAATAAGCCGGTGAGATCAGAATAATTGCAAATTCCCTCAAATTAAATATTAAGTTTATGCTTTCCAAGTTTTAACACTCATCAAGACTAGTATCGGATAATGTAGGTTTCGCCTACGCGAGGTGCATGTTCTATATTAGTAAGGTGCGATGGGATAATTGTAATATCCAATTGTTAAAACAATGGGTCAAACTTAACTAAACAAATTATAATAAGATTATATATGTTTAGAAGCAAGAGTTGGAAATTATCCATGTGATGGATTGGAATAAGGAGTTATTCACCCAACTGAAATTTTCGAGAGTTGTATGAGATACAATTGGAAGGAGTTCCTACCTAAATAACCTAGTTTTGTGTAATCCGCCTACGCGGACTTAGAACGAAGTGAAATATGGATCTCGACCCACTAGAAAATCTTCCAACGGGATTTTTCGAATCATATGATGAGGGTCATTTGTTTTGAGTAAAATAGTGGGAGCATATTTAATTAAAGGCCTAATTAAATATGTCAATGATACTTATATTTTCATTAATTCTTATGTAGATTACCATGACAACAAACACCTCTAACAACATCTTGCGATCAATCCTTGACAAAGAAAAATTGTCTGGGACAAATTTTCTGGATTGGCACCGAAACCTGAGGATTGTCCTCAAACATGATAAAAAGTTGTATGTCTTGGAGAAACCTGTTCCTGAAGAGGAACCTCCTAGTTCTGCACCTAAGGCAGAAAGAGATGCTTATAAGAAGCATGTCGATGATGTCAATGAAACTGTTTGTCTCATGCTAGCTACCATGAACTCAGAATTGCAAAAGCAACATGAGAACATGGCAGCGTTCGATATGATCAAACACCTGAAAATGCTCTATCAATAGTAAGCAAGGCATGAGAGGTTTGAAGTTTCAAAAGCCCTTTTTCAAGGCAAGTTAGCTGAGGGAGCCCCTGTAGGTCCCCATGTACTCAAGATGATTGGGTTTTCCCCTCGGAAAGGAACTTGCGACTGATTTGATCTTGCAATCGTTGCCAGATAGATTCAGTCAATTTGTCCTAAACTTCAATATGAATGATATGGACAAATCTCTTCCTGAACTGCTCGCCAGGTTAAGAACGGCTGAGCAGAATCTGAAGTCAAAAGGGAAGTCCATTCTGATGATCGGAAATGGAGAGAGACAGAACAAAAGGCCCACTAAGCAGGGCGATAAAGGGAAAGGCAAGGAAGTTGCCAAACCCAAACCCACTGTTGCTGCTTTAAAGCCTAGTGGAGGTATATCAAAAGAAGGCACATGCTTCCATTGCGGTAAGACCGGACACTGGAAGAGAAACTGCCCAAAGTACCTGGAAGATAAGAAGAATGGAGTAGAGACTTCAACTTCAGGTATTTTTGTTATTGAAATTAATTTATCTACTTCTGCATCATGGGTATTAGATACTGGATGCGGTTCTCACATTTGTACAAATGTGCAGGGACTAAAAAGGAGTAGAGATTTGGCAAAAGGTGAAGTCGACCTACGAGTTGGCAATGGAGCAAAGGTTGCTGCTTTAGCCGTAGGAACTTATGTTTTGACTTTACCTAGTGGTTTAATAATTCAGTTAGAGAACTGTTATTATGTACCTGCAATTAGCAGGAATATTATTTCCGTTTCTTGTTTGGACAAGTTTGGTTTTTCATTTATAATAAAGAACATTTGTTGCTCAATTTATTTGAATGATATATTTTATGCTTCTGCACAAATGAACAATGGACTATATGTCCTTGATCTTGAAATGCCTATTTATAACATTAATACTAAAAGGATGAAACCTAATGAGTTAAATCCAACTTACCTTTGGCATTGTCGATTAGGCCACATAAATGAGAAACGCATTTCCAAACTCCATAAAGATGGACTCTTGGACTCTTTTGATTATGAATCATATGAGACATGCAGATCTTGTTTAATTGGAAAAATGACAAAGTCTCCATTCACAGGAAAAGGTGAAAGAGCTAATGATCTTTTGGTCCTCATACATACTGATGTATGTGGACCACTGAACATACCAGCCAAAGGAGGTTTTCAGTACTTCATCACATTCACTGATGACTTCAGTAGATATGGTTATGTTTATTTAATGAAACACAAATCAGAGTCCTTTGAAAAGTTCAAGGAATTCAAGAATGAAGTACAAAACCAACTAGGTAAGAATATTAAAACTCTTCGATCAGATCGAGGTGGTGAATATTTAAGCCTAGAGTTTGAAGACCATCTGAAAGAGTGTGGGATCCTATCCCAACTTACTCCTCCTGGAACACCCCAATGGAATGGTGTATCTGAGAGAAGAAATCGAACCCTGTTAGACATGGTCCGATCCATGATGAGTCACGCCGATCTTCCAAACTCCTTTTGGGGACATGCACTATTGACAGCAGCTTACACACTTAACTGTGTTCCATCCAAAAAGGTTGAGAAGACACCATATGAGATATGGAGTGGTAAGAAACCACATATGTCTTACATGAAGATTTGGGGTTGTGAAGTTTATGTGAAACGACAAATTTCAACTAAGCTTGAGCCCAAATCTGACAAATGCTTATTTGTGGGGTATCCTAAAGAAACAAGAGGGTATTACTTCTACAATCCTTCTAAGGGCAAAGTGTTTGTCGCTCGAACTGGAGTTTTCCTAGAAAAGGATTTTATTTCCAAAGGAATCAGTGGGAGGAAAGTAGAGCTTGAAGAAATTCAAGAATCATAAGCATCGATACACCTATGGAGGAATTAGAGCAGGAAACACAAGTAGTTGTGGAAGAGCAACCTGCTCAAGTAGAACAAGACCAGCGTAGGTCAAGCAGGATACGTCACCTATCTGAGAGATATGGATATCTCATAACAGATCAAGGTGATGTATTACTCATGGATCAAGATGAGCCTGTGACCTACCAAGAGGCCATAACTGGTCCCGAGTCTGAGAAGTGGCTAGAAGCCATGAAATCTGAAATGGATTCCATGTACACAAACCAAGTTTGGACCTTGGTAGAGCCTCCTGTAGGAGTTAACCCTATAGGATGCAAGTGGGTCTTCAAAAGGAAGACTGACATGGATGGTAAGGTACATACCTATAAGGCAAGACTGGTTGCAAAAGGATATAAACAAATTCATGGGGTTGACTATGATGAAACCTTTTCACCAGTTGCAATGCTTAAATCTGTTCGGATTTTACTTGCTATCGCTGCATATCATGATTATGAAATATGGCAGATGGATGTCAAAACTGCTTTCCTTAATGGGAATCTTCTTGAGGATGTGTACATAACACAACCTGAAGGATTTGACATACCAGAAGAAGCCCAAAAGATATGTAAGTTACAAAGGTCAATCTATGGATTGAAGCAAGCTTCCAGAAGCTAGAATCTTTGTTTTGATGAAACAGTAAGACAATATGGATTCATCAAGAACGAAGATGAGCCTTGTGTCTACAAGAAGGTTAGTGGGAGCATGATCGTGTTCCTGGTATTATATGTAGATGACATATTACTCATTGGAAACGATGTCCCTATCCTGCAACAAGTAAAGTCTTGGTTGGGGAAATGCTTTTCTACGAAGGACCTAGGTGAAGCAGCCTATATATTAGGAATCAGAATCTATAGAGATAGATCACAAAAACTGCTTGGCCTAAGTCAGAGTACGTACATAGACAAAGTGCTGAGACGCTTTAACATGCATGATTCCAAGAAAGGATTCATACCTATGCAACATGGCATGTGTCTATCAAAAACACAATCCCCTTAAACTAAGGAAGAAAGGGATCGCATGAATAAGATTCCATATGCATCTGCAATAGGATCTATCATGTATGCCATGTTATGTACTCGACCAGATGTCTCGTATGCTTTAAGTGCAATGAGTAGGTACCAATCTGATCCTGGTGATGCCTATTGGGTAGCTGTCAAGAATATCCTTAAGTAATTGAGAAGGACTAAGGACTCATTCTTGATATATGGAGGTCAAGGAGTTGGCTTTAATTGGATACACCGATGCCAGCTTCCAGACAGATAAGGATGACTTTAGATCGTAATCTGGTTATGTGTTTTGCTTAAACGGTGGCGCTTTGAGCTGGAAAAGTTCAAAGCAAGATACAGTTACTGATTCTACAACCGAGGTCGAGTATATTGTTGCCTCAAGTGCAGCAAAGGAAGCTGTTTGGATCAAAAAGTTCATTAGTGAACTTGACATAGTTCCTAGCATTGTGGATCCCATTGGTCTCTATTGTGATAATAATGGTGCTATCGCACAAGCTAAGGAGCCTAGATCTCACCAACGATCCAAACACATACTTAGGCATTATCACCTCATACGAGAGATAATAGATAGAGGAGATGTGAAAATATGTAGAGTACCTACACTTGACAATATTGCTGACCCACTGACAAAGCCTCTTGCGCAGCAGAAGCATGATGGCCATACTAGATCTATAGGCATTAGGGGTATGCCTGATTGGCTCTAGTGCTAGTGGGAGATTGTTGGTGTAAGCCCTAGAGGCCAATACTTTTGGTACTTGTATCGAATTATTTATTAATAATAAAAGGCTTTTTCTTTATTATGTTTGTTTAATAAAGTCCCTAGAATAGTTAGTCCGTTTAATGTATCAAGTATGACTTAATCATGAGAGCACATTAAACATAAGGACACTATTCTTAAAGTATCTGTAGTCGAGCTTTATTGTGAAGTGGGATAACATTAAAGCATGGAGACTATTATGTTTATAGACTGATGATCACATCTCATGGATCATGGATAAGGAGTTATCAAGTCTCAAACATAGGTATGAATATTAAGAGTAATACTTATACTGGATTGACCCGCTATGAGAATACTATATAGAATGTTATGCAAAGTGTCATAAGTTATTCTCATGGTGATAATGGTGTATACCACTCTTCGACCTGAAACCACTATGGACCCTAGATGTAGAGTCGAGTGCTTTATTGTTGATCCAACTATGTCCGTAACTGGATAACCATAAAGACAGTTGATGGGTACTCCACAAAGCATGCTAAGGGACATGAGTGACCTTGATGGAATTTGCCCATCCTGCGTAACAGGATAAATGTCTATGGGCCCAATATTGAACTGGACAAGGATGACACGGTCTATGCCTTGTGTTCAATATAGACATAAGGGCAAAAGGGTAATTATACACATAATTATTATCACAGAAGGATTTGTCAGATCACATGACAATTTCGTGACTTGGGTAGCAGTGATGTGTTGCTAGATACCGCTCACTGTTTATTATGTTAAATGCGTGATTTAATATAATTGCCAATGTCGCGAAAACCTACAGGGTCACACACAAAGGACGGATTGATGAGAGTTAGAGTAACTAAGGAACACCGTAGGGTACGGTGCACTTAAATGGAATACGAAATATGGTAAGGTACCATATACTTAAGTGATTTTGGGCATATTATAAGATATGGGCCAAAATACACTTAAGTGGGCTTTTTAGCTTGAAGCCCACACAAGTGGTTCTATAAATAGAACCCTTGGGTAGAAGCATTGTAACTCTTGCATTTTCGTTTCTCTCTCACTCAAAGCCTTCATTCGTAGCAGCTAGCACTGAGATTGAAGGAATCCGTTCGTGTGGACTGAGTAGAGACGTTGTCATCGTTCAACGTTCGTGATCGCCACAAGAGGTAACGATTCTATCACTGATCATGCCCATTCGTAAGGATCACTAAATGGAGAATTTTTTAAGTTCCGCTGCGCCTTGGATAGCAATTCTCCTTCACCCAAAACGAGCCTTAAAACCCAAAGGATCTAATACATAGGATGTCAATTTCCTTAACTCTTTCAAGTCGGGTTGTCTGAAACTGTACTTCTTTGTATTCCTTCTTGGTCTTTCCATGTCTGAAAATTTGCAAATAGACCTCTTAAGTTCCTTGAAAATTTTCTTATTATTGATGATATGGATGCAAATGGGTGTTGTAGCGGTGTATTCGTCACTTTATGATTTATTGATTAAATCAAAAGCAAAGCATACAAAGAATCGAGTCGCCACCGCACTTTTATTTATCCAAAGGAATGGCTAAAAAGCGAACAAAAGCCTAAGAAGTTTTACACATAGAAAACTAATGAAAAGATCAGAGATCTGGGTAAGGGGTTAATTACGCAATGGGAAGGTGTTAGGCACCCAAAACGTCCTAGGTACTCCTGGGGAGCCCTTTTCACAACTTGCTGTATGAAATGTTATTTGTTTATGAAATATTTATTGTGCAAACATGGATTGAAGGGATGAGAAAAAGAATATACAAGTTATTATTTTTGTGTTTGAACGGATGAACCCGTTGCCTACGTACCTTTCCATGGAAGGTAAGGATCAAAACGCCGTAGTTCGGCTAAAAGATTTCCAAAATATGAATGAATTGATTTTAAAACAAAAGCCCTAAGGTCTTTCGTTATCCATGAGAGAAAACTCAACCTCATACAAACAACAAGTCCACCATGTGAGAAAAGCTTCAACTTGCTAGTGAGGGGTTAACCCTATAATAAGCAAGGAAGTCTTACAATTCAATCACTAAGGACCACAAGGTGAGATTAACATCAACCAACTAGGATAAATCAAACATATGGCTAATGTATGAAAACTTATCAAGAATGGACAAAGCCACAAAACAATTGAATGAGTGGAATTAATCAATTAGAATTTATTCACAAAAGATAGTCAAAGTATGATTAGAATTCAATTCAAAAGGAGTATTATGAAAATGAAGTTTGGAAAATCAAAGGCTTAAGGCCTAGGTTTCTAATTTGAAAAGAAATGAAAATGTTTGCACAATAGTTTTCAAGTTTTGGATTAACATGCACATGGAGGTTTAAAGAAACAAAAGGTGGGAGGGTGAGAAAGTAAAACTTCTTAGATGTTCACCTCTTGAGATCATATGTAGATGATTCAAGTGATTCCTTTGGAAAAGGCAACAATGCAAATAACAGATGAACGAAACAAATGGATATCGGATGCCAATCAATGGACTTATACCAATCTCACAAAACAAAATGAAACATGGATACCAGATGCCAATCAATGGACTTATACTAGTCTCCCAAAACAAAAATGGATACCGGATGCCAATCAATGGACTTATACCAATCTCCCAAGGCAAAATGAAACATGGATACCAGATGCCAATCAATGGACTTATACTAGTCTCACAAAACAAAATGGATATCGGATGCCAATCAATGGACTTATACCAATCTCCTAAAACAAAATGGATACGGGATGCCAATCAATGGACTTATTCCAATCTCCTAAAACAAAAATGGATACCGGATGCCAATCAATGGACTTATACCAATATCCTAAAACAAAAATGAAACATGGACACCAGATGCCAATCAATGGACTTATTCCAATCTCCTAAAACAAAAATGGATACCAAATGACAATCAATGGACTTATACTAGTCTCCCACCATATCATAGGAAACAACTGCCAAGCAATGGACTTATGCTTGCTTCCTCCATGGACAAAATAAGATGCTACAAAGCAAAGTAATGAACAATGTTTATGAAATGATATACAAATGATAATAATACATGCACAAAGGCACACTCAAGCAAATATGTACAGAAGAATCAAGTAAGCAAACAAACAAGTCAATTAGCACACACTATACACAATCAATTAGGCTCAAGCAAGGTTAGGCTTTACAGCCAACTGGAATGGGGTATTTTGAGCTCTTAACCCTAACATTGAGAGTTAGGGTGAAGCAGATGAAATGGAGATGAGGGGTGTGCCTCATAGCTCTTATCCCTGGTCAGGGAGATCTTTGATCAATGGAAGGTGTGGGAGTTCAGAAAGTTGGAACTCTTCTCCACAAATAGACTCTATAAGATCTTGGGTTATTATTCACCATGCATCAACACATGGTGTGAGCAAGGGGAATGACACACTGAGTAGCAGGAGATGGACTACACATCTCTTTTATCTGCCAATTGCCTCATAAGAGGACTTTTCCTGCTTGGCACAAAGATTAAACAAGCACAAACATTGCCTCTTAAGGAGGACTTCAGACAGATGCCTACCAATAACAGTAGGTCTTCCAGACTACATGAAGATTAGAGATTATACCTAAGTGGTTAAGCAACCAAGCAAAAGCAAAGTTCAAATGAACTTAAAGCAACTT
The DNA here is from genome assembly GCF_024323335.1 of Lathyrus oleraceus. Lineage (NCBI taxonomy): Eukaryota > Viridiplantae > Streptophyta > Magnoliopsida > Fabales > Fabaceae > Lathyrus > Lathyrus oleraceus. The sequence continues at coordinate 218,373,460 of NC_066585.1, forward strand.
AGGTACCTGTGGAAACACTAAACAGATCAGTACAAAACTCAGACAAACAGATAACAATCAATAAGCAACAGATGATCTCAATGTACAAAAAAATGTGTAAACCAAAAGCAAAACTCAAATGAGTTAGCATCAACCTACAAAACACACAAGTGTTAGTAATCAAAAGCAAACATCAATGCTCAAATGATGGAGCATCACCAATTATGGGACTTGGATGTTTAACCTGAAATCAAAGCTCAAACATAAGCCACAAACCACTAGGTCAAGGCCTAGGGTCAAAGATGGAGAAAAAATTTAAAACAGGAGCTGAAATTTAACATGAATCAACTTCAATCACATCTTGACACATTCCAAAAGGTCTCATATCAAAATCAATCACCAAATGCATTTCATGATCAATTGAAGTTCAAGGCAATTTTAAAGCTCATATGTGATCAACATGAATGGAAAATTCAAAACAAAACAGAAATGATGCTAAATAATCTGGAAAAAGTCATGCATATTCAAGACATCTAACATGATCCACATACAAAAAATCAGAAGCATTGGACATTATTTGACATGGCAAACTCATCATACAAGTTGAACATCAAAAGGTGTGACACAAATTGTCACACCAACTTAGCACAAGCATAAAACAGAGATGATGCATAGTAAAAATACCAAACTAACACCAAAATGTCCGGCAATGTGTCTAGTTTCATCATGCAAAATTTCACATTCATTGGATAAGAAACAAGCATTTCACAACATGATAACCAAGGCAAGGTCAAATAAGGACACATGTTCAATCATTCTAGCACAAAAAATTATCCAGCCAAGCACAACTTGTAAAATCATGATGACAAAAAACTAGAGAGAACCAGGATCACAATGCAAAAAACCTGGTATTTTTTGGATGAATTTTCAAATTGATATGAATTTTCTAAGATGAGAAAAAAGTAAAAAAAACAAGAAAGCATAGCATGGAATATGTGGAGGAAAATGAGAAAATGAATGAAGCATTTGAAATATTGCCACAGCTGGGAATCGAAATCAGCATGCATTTGAATGCTCAGCGCGCCAAGGTGCAACGCACCGTTTCATTAAAACTATGTGGCAAGTCAACTATGGCGTGGCAATGGTCAAAGCGATGAGGACCAAACAAAGTGCAACCAAGGCAATGCATGAACCAATCAGGAACGAGCCCTAAGCTAACACATGCAAACCAGTAAAGAGCGTTTCCAACAGATCAAAACTGTGGCCATATGCGTGAGTTTCATCTTCTTCATGAAGTAGCAGATGAACAGTAACGTGTTCTCCATGCATCAAAAACATTTTCTCCAGAAATCACAATTAGGCACACTAACATGTAGGTCTTTCAACATAGATCAAAGATCACACAATAACTAAGCATGAATCAACCAAATCAAGGAGAATCGAGTAATGGAAAGATCATGCATGAAACTTTAATTCAACCTAACTCAGTCAATATTGCATGAAATTTCATGATTCAAAGCTCAACATAACCAGCACATTTAGATCTACAATAATATCATCATAGATTTTAAAATTAAGAGAATCGATTTATGACCTCTTGAAGTGCAGAAGCTGGAATCGTGCTCCACAAAGCTCAGCAATGCCTTACAGTTCCTCTACAATGATTATTGAGGTGATTGATGGAGAGAATGAAGCTCAAACACACTTGAATTCAACAGAATTTGAAATCACCATGGATGCTTCCATCTTCGAGTATGCTTCAATGTGGCTCCAATTGCTTCAATTCCACGTGCAATCTTGCTCAACAACACTTCAGGATCAAGAATTAACCAACAGAAAGTGTTCTTGTATGAAGAAATTGGAAGAAAATTTTGAGAGAAAGTTTTGAGAATTTTGGATCTAGATCTGAAAAATGGTTGTTAATCCCTGAAAACAGTTATGATTACTCTTATATATGCCATGCTAATGATTCAGTAATTATGCTTAAACCAAATGCTAATGAGATTAATCAAGTTTTAAGGTGTATGTGCAAATTGGGTTTTCACCTCTATGCATGGAATGCATGTGTGAACAGTACACGAATTCCATTCATTTTCACTTAAAATCCAATTTTAGAACCAATGGTAATGGCAAAAAGTTCAAACCATGCACCATTTTTAAACTTTGTAATTTCCCTCCAAAAAGCCAATGGATTAACAAGTGATCATGTAATGACAATTTATGTAATGTGATGCATGATTTGGAAATTAGAGGTCATGAGGAGAATTTAGCAAAAAGAACCACTCATTTTGGAGCTTTGATTGAAAAGTTATGCTCATTTGAAGTCCCATGCACCATTTGCCATGATTTGATCATATCTCCTTAACCACACATGAGAAATTGATGATCTTGGACATTTTGGAAATGGGAGAGAAAGATCTACAACTTTCATGTTCAACAAAATTTCATTTGAAGCTTTCTTGATGATGTAATATTGAGTTGAAGTTGGTCCAAAATCTTTCCATTTTTGGAAAGTTCAAATTATAGGTCACTTGCTATTTTTGGAAAGTTTTGAGTGGACCTCAAATCCTTCAATGTGAGTGTTTTAAATGTCAAATGAGACTTGTTTGAACATGAATGAAGTATTTCTAATCACTTCCCACCTCCAAATCTACAGTTGGCTTTGCAGTTGACCTTCTAGGTCTTCAGTTGACTTGAGCATGTTCTGATGAGATTCAAGCCTCTACCACTTGGGATTTTGCTTCAAAATGACATCATAGCTCATATGAACTCTTGATAATGATTATGGGGTCCAAATCTCAAGAGTGACCACCATCTATTGCTCAATGAATGCGTTTGAATTGCCTTGGCCTGTTAATGCTTCATCTGCAAGACAAAGGTTAGATCACATATTTTTGTACTTTTGGTTAGTGATAAAAAGGAAAGCAATGATATACAAATGCAATGGATGCTTGGTGATCAAGAACCACTCTCAAAAGATGACCCACCCACAGGAAAGGAAGCAAGGTGTCCAATGATCCTTGAGGCAATGAAATGTTATGATATGATGCCATGAGGGATCTTAGGGACAAAATTGGGGTCTTACAGATGCCCCTATTTAAGGTCATTCTAGCCGGAGAAGTGAAGGTTAAAATCTTCATCTCGACACGGTAGAATGGGCTTAAATAATAGTAATGAGACAAATTTTGGTCCCTAAGAGACCTCATGATGCAAATGTATGCATGCAAAAGAAACAACCTCTGTAGGGAATACTGGTCCCCAAAGAAAAGACGATCCATTGGAGTAATACACTCACCAGGAACAGAGACTCTAACAAGACTCTCATGGGGATAAGAAAAAGAAAAAGAATGCGTGAGCAGGACACGACTCTGAATTAGGGGAAACAAGAATTAGACACAGCGAGCAAGACACGACTGGACTGGAGACCTTACTGGGGAAGTAAAGGACTCAAACTGGGGAAAAGAAGAATTCCAAAGGAAGACACATCCATTGGAAAGACTCAAGCTGACTCAAACTATCCACGAAGGATACTTCGGATGAAAATCCGGACTCGGACTGGGGAAAGATCCACACAGAACCTCCCTGCCGGGGAAAACTGCATATATTGGGGAAAACGCCAATACAGCAAAAGGGCAAAATCACAACGGAAACTCCACTAGGGAATGTCTAACAAAGAGACTTTCCTGGAGAAAAAACTGCAAGATGAGGTGTTACCGACTACTGGGTAACAAACTCAAAGAGACATGTGATCTAAACACCAGTTACTGGGTGAAAGAACAACAAGCTCAGGAAGAATGAATATCTAAGACCGGTATTAGGGTGAGAGATATCAATCAACCAAACATCTGAGAAAGACCTGAAAAAGGTACATCAACTCAGGAAAATCTGACTCCACAGGGGACCAAGGTCATAATAGGGAGCAGAAAGGAAGGAACACCAGGGATACCGGTTACTGGGTATATATTAGGTGACCGACCAAAGCGTGAATTGGTATACATGCCAAAACACTCATCATCCGAAAGGAGGGCTTGAAAAAGCAAATCGACTTACAGGATGGACATTCGACTCCACAACGGGAAAACGAATCTTACTCAGTTGGGGAAAAAACCCAAAGAGCGCATGAGATATAATATCCATTACCGTCAGAACATGGATAGTATACTCACAAAGGAAGAGACACCAGAGATATCGGTTACTGGGTATATAATAGGTGACCTACCGAACACGTGAATTGGTTTTTACTGCCAAAACACTCATCATCCTGAAGAGAGCAAAACGCAGACTTATCAAAGGATGGATATTCGATTCTACAAAGAATACGAATCTTACTCCGCTAGGGAAAATCAACAAAGGATTCCAACCAAAGAGTGAATGAGATATATTATTCATTATCGTCAAAACGTGAAAAATACACTCGAAAAGAAAGAACAAAGAATATCTGATTCCCCAAAGGGACACGAATCTTACTCGACTGGGGAAACACAACAGGCTTCGACTGAAGAGTGCATGAGATATATTATCCATTACCGTCAGAACGTGGATAACATACTCGCATGGAAGATTATCCATAACCGGTTACTGGGTTAATAAAGGATAAATCGACCGAAAAGAAAGGTATCGGGATACCAAAACTAGGTATATAAAGATGACCGATCAAAGGGAGCAACAAACATTACCGACAAAAGGGTAAATGAAAGAGGAACTTCGGGGATGCATTGATAAACATCAATGATCCAGGGAACAAATCACTGGCATATGGTGAAAGGACCCGCTGAGGATAAAATTGCTAGCAACCGACAATTATCCACAAGGAAAGATCTGTTGGGGGTACAATTGCTAGCATACGGCAATTATCCAGAAGAAAAGGGGGGAATATCAACATCGAATACTGGATGAAGACAGCCACAAAGAGTAACCATCATCGGTTAGGATGAACAACATGGTTAACTCTGCAAAAGGGAGAAATTAGGATTTACGACTATCGAATATGGGGTAGAAGACCAAAAACTCTGGCTGAGGATAAAATTGCTAGCATACGGCAATTATCCACAAGAAAGCACAGACTCTGCTAGGGGTACAACAACAACATAGGATTTACAACTATCGAATACTGGGTAGAAGACCAATAAAATCCACCATCAACCAGAATGAACCACAAAGGTTACCTCTGTTAGGGGATAAGAAGTAGGGTTTATAACTACCGAAACACATGGTAGAAAACCAACAACTCTCTGCGTGGGGAATGAAAGAATCACAACTCCACACGGAAAATAAAATATGGTTTATAACAAACCACCAACTGCTGGAGAGCAAGGAGAAAAGGATTTACGACTACCGAATACGGGGTAGAAGACCATCGACTCTTGCTGAGGAACAAAGATGTTCACAAGCACCTATTCCACAAAAGGGAAAAATGGTATACAGGATTTACAACTACCGGGTACTAGGTAGAAAACCAACAACTCTCCTGAGGAATAAAAGGTATATAACCACAAATTCCGCCAAGAAGAGGGGGAACATAGGACTTACAACCACCGTTTACTGGGTAGAGGCCCAAACTCCTCTGGGGATAAAAAGAATTTTTGCCGGCTACTGGGCAATTCATTCATTTATTCCACAGGGAAGCACAAGAGACAGTTGAAAAAAATGCCAATTCAGGATCAAACCAAAAAGGCAAACTGAACCAAAACTCGTCCTAATGAGGATATAACTCAATAGGAAGATCCATCCCAATATATGTGTTGGGAGGAAACGGAAGAAACCGTCATCCACGAGGCTATATCTCAGTGGGGAATTGCAGAAGGAAAGACAGACACTTTCTGTTTATGGGGCTGACTCTATGTTGAGAGATTATACACCCGACATCTGCTTGGGAAGATCTACATAGAGAGATCTACATCACCATTAGCAGGAGACAACAAACAAAAGATATATGGCAAAAAATGCACTCATGAATATCTAAATGTTGAAAGTATGCATGAATATGCGTGATTTAGGTTTGATGAATGCTGACAAAACAGACGTATCTAACACAAACAGGCCCAGGAATCAAACGCCCGGTACTACACTCCCAGAGGAAAATCCAAAGAAATCCAGCTGGAAATCCCATCTGCTGGAGATCTACTTGCTAAAAAGCAAAGATCTGCGGGGAAGCAAGAGATCGGAGATATCCAAGAAATCATAAAATCTCTGAGTGATGGATCATCAATCAACCCAACTGGGAAGCAGAAGTTCACAACAGGCAGAAACTGCCACAAAAACAAATCTGTTGGGGAAATAGAGAAATCCCGAGATTTCTGCAGGGGATCCTCAGTATCAACTGGGAAACAAGAGTTCACTGCTGAAGAGAACAGAACATACAAGTGGGATCTAGCCGCACAAGCAACTCCACCGGGGATACTGTCAGCCACTCCATTGAGGATAAACCCACTGAGGGAAAATAGATCACACAAATAGATTCTGCCACAAGCCACTCTACTGGGGATCAAAAGCATCAGGAAATCACCAAGTCTAAGGATGATAGATCACCAACCAACCCAACCGGGGAACAGAAGCTTACAACAGGCAGAAACTGCCACAAAAGCAACTCTGTTGAGGAAATCAACTCTGTTGGAGATACTGCAGGGAAACATGAAACTTCTGCAGGGAAACAATCATAGGCACAATCCACCGTACCACAGATCTACAGGCGAATTATCTGAGGAAGAAGGAGAGCTGGGGATCAACCACCAAATGCTGAACCTTCCAAGAAGAAACCAACACTGCTGAGAAGGAAATAATCACTGCTCTGCTGAAGGGATAAGAGGTGAAAACCTCAACACGCACTCTGATGGGGAGAGATAGCATAGATGAAGTATTTCATATCAACAACTCCGCTGGCGACTGTACTGAGGAAACAGACGAAGTACCGGGATGTCAACCCACCAACTACCGAATCTTCCAAAAGGAAAGCATCCATGCTGGGGAGAGAATATTGTTGGAGAGGACTATGGAGTTCTCAACAAACACTCTGCTTAGGGAACAAAAGCTCAACAGAAACTCTGCTTAGGGAACCACCCTAACAACAATCTGGATAAAGAGGATACAACCAATGCCAGGAATATGAACAAATGTCTTACCCTGTTGGAAATCATGCCACCCTTGGGAGAGCGCTGAGAAATTCTTAAATATCCTTTTATCCTTGTGAATGTTCACTTTGTTTAAAATAATTTTTGAAAAATTTACTTGTTTTAAAACAATGACATTTTATCAATTAAAACATGCAAAACATTTGTTGAATTGAAACAAATAAGAGTGCAAATAATTGGATAAAAGCTCAAATTGATTTGATGGAATGGTAGCCTGCAAATGGCGAGACTCCATAGATCTTGTACAAATTTGAAATCAGTGATATATACTGGAAGAGGGCTACATTGAACATAATGATCCTTTCTCTACCAATTTGAATCTCGATGTATTCGAAGCTTCAGTTGACGACAAATCGAGAATCTCTAACGAAAAGACAGTTGTGGAACAGAAAGTCTTGTCAGGATGCAGTTACTTGCCAAATCCCTAATTTTTGCCTAGATTGCCCCAGGGTGAGGTACTCAATCTAGCGGGATGCAAATATCATCATTTTTTTTCATGTCTCTAACTTTTGCCTGGATCTCCCTTTCGGGTTTTCCACCGAGACGCTCATTTTTGCCTAAGCCGCCCTTTCAGGTTTTCAACTTAGCGAGCTATTCTGTTTTTTCTTTTTACCTTTTTTTTTTAGGCAAAGTATTTCTTGACTGCATCTGAATTCACAGGACGAGTGAAATCCTCCCCATCCATTGTTGTAAGCATCAAAGCTCCGCCTGAAAAGGCTCTCTTAACAACATATGGACCTTCATAGTTTGGAGTCCACTTGCCCCTGGAATCGGGCGCGAAAGACAAAACTTTCTTGAGCACAAGGTCACCTTCTCGGAACACACGAGGCTTGACCTTCTTATCGAATGCTTTCTTCATTCTCTGCTGATATAACTGACCATGGCACATGGCGGTCAATCGCTTCTCTTCAATCAAATTCAATTGGTCGTAACGACTCTGAATCCATTCAGCATCAGTCAACTTGGCTTCCATCAAGACTCTCATTGATGGGATCTCCACCTCTACTGGGAGAACAGCCTCCATGCCGTAAACAAGAGAAAAAGGGGTTGCCCCTATTGAAGTGCGGACAGATGTACGATACCCATGCAGAGCAAATGGCAGCATCTCATGCCAATCTTTGTACGTGACCGTCATCTTCTGGATAATCTTCTTGATATTCTTGTTAGCAGCTTCAACAGCCCCATTCATCTTCGGTCTGTAAGGAGAGGAATTATGGTGTGCAATCTTGAACTCAGCGCACAACTCTTCCATCATCTTATTATTCAGATTAGATCCATTATCAGTAATGATCTTACCTGGCACACCATAACGGCAAATAAGTTGATTCTTGATAAACTTCACGACCACCTGCCTGGTCACATTCGCATACGAAGCTGCTTCAACCCATTTGGTGAAGTAATCAATTGCTACGAGAACAAACCTGTGTCCATTGGACGCTTTCGGTTCAATCATGCCGATCATGTCGATTCCCCACATAGAGAAAGGCCATGGTGATGAAATCAAATTCAGAAGTGTCGGAGGAATATGAATCTTGTCCGCGTAAATTTGACACTTGTGGCATTTCTTCACATATTTGCAGCAGTCAGACTCCATTGTCAGCCAATAGTAGCCTGCTCTCAACATTTTTCTAGCCATGGCATGTCCATTGGAATGAGTACCAAATGAACCCTCATGGACCTCAGTCATCAACAGGTTTGCTTCGTGTCTATCCACGCATCTGAGCAAAACCATGTCAAAATTTCTCTTATACAGCACTTCACCACTGAGGTAGAAACTGCCTGACAACCTTCTCAGAGTTTTCCTATCTTTCACAGATGCCCCAAGTGGGTAAACCTGGTTCTGGAGGAAATTCTTGATATCAAAATACCAAGGCTTGTCATCATTTACTTCTTCAACTGCGAATACGTGAGCTGGTCTATCCAAGCGCATCACAGTAATATTGGGAACTCCATTCCAATACTTGACTACAATCATCGAAGCAAGCGTAGCAAGCGCATCTGCCATCCGATTATCCTCTCGAGGAATATGATGAAAGTCAACTTCTGTAAAGAACGTTGAAATCCTCCTCGCATAATCTCTGTACGGAATGAGACCAGGCTGATTCGTCTCCCATTCACCCTTGATCTGATTGACAACCAGGGCCGAATCACCATACGCATCAAGATGCTTGATTCTCAAATCAATGCATTCTTCCAGTCCCATAATACAAGCTTCATACTCAGCCACATTATTTGTGCATTTGAAAGTTAGCCTTGCTGTAAACGAAATATGTGTGCCATGAGGAGTAATGATTACTGCCCCAATTCCATTTCCGTACTGATTCACAGCGCCATCAAATACCATCGTCCATCTGGAACCAGGTTCCGGACCTTCATCAAGTGTAGGCTCATCACAATCTTTCATTTTCAAATACAGAATCTCCTCATCCGGGAAGTCGTACTGAACAGACTGATGATCTTCAATCGGCTGATGCGCTAAATGGTCAGCCAAGATACTACCTTTGATAGCTTTCTGAGCTCGATACTCGATATCATATTCAGACAATAACATTTGCCAACGGGCAATCCTCCCAGTTAAAGCATGCTTCTCGAAAATATACTTGATTGGATCCATTCGGGATATCAACCAAGTTGTATGATTTATCATGTACTGGCGTAGACGCTTAGCAGCCCAAGCCAAAGCACATCACGTCTTCTCAAGCATAGAGTATCGAGACTCACAATCGGTGAACTTCTTACTGAGGTAGTAGATAGCAGATTCTTTCTTCCCTGATTCATCTTGCTGACCGAGTACACAACCCATCGAGTCTTCAAGAACAGTCAAATACATGATCAGAGGTCTTCCTTCTACAGGCGGAGACAAGATCGGAGGTTCAGACAGATACTCTTTGATACTGTCGAAAGCTTTCTGGCAATCCTCGGTCCAATCAAGAGACTGATCTTTCCGGAGGAGCTTGAATATCGGCGCACACGTGGCAGTCATATGGGATATAAATCTGGAAATGTAATTCAAGCGGCCAAGAAAACCCCAGTCTTGCTTCTCAGTTTTGGGTGCAGGCATCTCTTGTATTGCTTTGACCTTTGCAGGATCAACCTCAATACCTCTCTCGCTGACAACAAAACCCAACAACTTGCCGGAACGGACTCCAAATGTACATTTGTTCGGATTCAGACGAAGCCTAAACTTCCTCAAATGCTGAAAAGCTTCAACAAATGCTCAACATGTTCAACTTCCGTTCGGGACTTAGCAATCATATCATCAACATAGACCTCTATCTCCTTGTGCATCATATCATGAAACAAGGTCGTCATAGCACGTTGATACGTGGCTCCGGCGTTCTTCAAACCGAAGGGGATCACTCGATAACAGAATGTTCCCCAAGGTGTGATGAATGTTGTCTTCTCCATATCCTCGGGTGCCATCTTGATTTGGTTATAACCGGAAAATCCGTCCATAAACGAGAAGACTTTGAATTTAGCTGTATTGTCTACCAATATATCAATGTGTGGTAGAGGGAAATCATCTTCCGGACTAGCTTTATTCAAATCTCTGTAATCAACACACATACGGACTTTTCCGTCTTTCTTAGGCACAGGCACAATATTGGCCACCCATAGAGGATATGTAGAAGTCACCAGAAACCCCGCATCAATTTGCTTCTGAACTTCCTCTTTGATCTTCACTACCATATCTGGATGAGTTCTTCTGAGCTTCTGCTTCACAGGCACGCACTCAGGCTTCTAAGGCAGGAAATGTTGCACAATATCTGTATCTAGACCTGGCATGTTTTCATACGACCAAGCAAAGATATCGGAATATTCTCGTAGCAAACTGATCAAACCCTTCTTGACAGACTCTTCAAGAAGTGCCCCAATCTTCACCATACGAACACAATCTTCAGACCCCAAGTTGACTGTTTCCAAATCTTCAAGGTGCGGCTGAATGATCTTCTTCTCGTGCTCAAGGAGACGGGTAATCTCATCAGGGATCCCTTCAACCTCATCTTCCTCTGCCTCGAATACAGGGAATTCAAAATTGGGAGATGGCGTTGGATCATTATGTTCAATGGGTTTTAGAATCAACCTGCATAATGATTTTGGATAATAAAAAGCTTTAGAATTTAAACAAGCAAATCATTATGCAGATGAAAAGATTGCTTTTATTCTTGTTTTTAGGGTTTTTTGTGATCACTGATTTCATGCAAAAGCAAAAAGTGAAAACAAATGGAAAAATAAATGTTTAACAATGCATTAATTGAATGAAAATATCATTGTATATATGATGCCAAGAATGTCATCACTTCTCCTTTTGGCATGGGAGAAGGGTTTTTTGAACAAAGTGAACAAATTACGCTAACTTATGAATGACCGTAGGAACATCCACAGCGACCCAATTGTGGCAGACACCGCCAGGGATAACGAAGTTGCTCAAATCCTCTGCATCCTCTTCCAGAATAGCAGCAACTTCCTCAGCTTGATCAGCATGGATGAAACCTCCACTCTTGAACAGTCTTTGCTCATTGAAGACCCCAGAAGAATAGCCAATGCCAGCCCGAGACTTGTTGTCTTCAAGCTCAATCATCTTCCCTAAACCAGCAACTGCACCACATTCAATGGCCAGTTTCGCATCACGATAGGAAGCAAATGAAGAAGACTTCTTCTCAATCGGCTCAACGACAGACAAAGCTTGGAAAGGCGTTCCAACTTCATCCTCAGCATCAATATATGAGAAAGAAGACAGGTGGCTAACCAGGAGAGCCTTTTCTCCCCCTACCACAACCAATTTCTTATTCTTAACGAATTTCAGCTTCTGGTGTAGGGTGGATGTCACGGCGCCAGCCTCGTGAATCCATGGTCTACCAAGGAGACAGCTATAAGATGGGTGGATATCCATAACCTGAAAGGTAACTTGGAAATCACTTGGTCCAATCTTTATTGGGAGATCAACTTCCCCAATCACGATCTTACGCGACCCATCGAAAGCTTTCACAACAACACCACTCTGCCTCATGGGGGGGCCCTGATATGACAGTCTCGAAAGAGTGGTCTTCGGCAATACATTCAAAGATGACCCAGTGTCCACCAGTAAGTTGGACATGGCGTCGGTCTTGCAATTCATGGAAATATGTAAAGCCATGTTGTGGTCTCTTCCCTCCTCAGGGAGATCAGCGTCACAAAAACTCAAAGTGTTGCAAGCAGTAATGTTTGCAACTATACTGTCAAACTGTTCAATCGTGACGTCATGATCAACATAAGCCACGTCCAATACTTTCTGCAGAGCCTCCCTATGGGGTTATGAATTCATAAGCAAAGATAGCACGGAGATCTTGGACGACGTTTGTAGAAGCTGGTCTACAACGTTGTACTCACTCTTCTTGATGAGCCTCAGCATCTCATCACAGTCTTCATTCACAGTGCCACTTGGGCCAACAGAAGAAGTAGGAGTCTTTGGTACAGAGGAGGGTTTAGCAACAGCAAGTGCCGGATTCGGAACATTCACCGCAGTCCCAACCGGACGCTCGGCAGAATCAGAAACAACGTGAGGCTTCGGGGGTGCAGAAAATACACGACCACTCCGGGTCAACCCGCTCACATCAGCAATATTAACCACGGAGGATGAAGGCAAAGGCACTTCTTTCCCACCTTCCACAGCAACTGGATTATATTGGAAGGGAATCGCTCTATCTGAAGCATAAGGCACAGGGCCTGCAGGTTTGATCACCAAGGAAGGAGAGACCTTCGGCTTGCTACCATCATAACGGATGACAACAGGCTCAGGAATCTTGAACACAGGAGCAATCACATTCACCTCAGGTTCATCTTCATCAACATTTCTATTTTGAAGAATCTCAATGGTACCATCATCTAACAGCTCTTGAAGTTCTCTGCGCACTTGGCGACAACCCAGACGATTGACTGAGCAGATACGGCATTTGTCATGGTCGTGCTCCATATGACTGTAATCACACAGCAGACGATGCAACTCAACTAATGACTGTCGAATATGGCTTACATATTTGACCTTATATTTGCCAGGGCAACCCTGGACCATGTTAACCGACTTCCCATGCTCGGGCAATGGGTTCTTCGTAACATTGGGGCCTGAGTCCTCAAAACTCAGAATGCCGCATCTCATAAGGTCTTGCACCTTAGTCTTCAACGGATAGCAATTCTCTATATTGTGACCGGGAGCACCGGAATGATAAACACAATGTTGGTCGGGCTTGTACCACCACTGCGGGTTAGCAGGCACAGCCGGAGGATCCCTCGGGGTAATCAGTTTCCGCTCTATTAAAGAGGGATATAGCTCAGCGTATGACATAGGAATCGGATCGAAAGTGATCTTCTTCCTATCATAATTCAAATTAGCCTGATTACTGTTGCCACGAGGCTGGTAAGCCTGTTGCTGTGGGCGATGTTGTTATTGATACTGAGGTTGTTGCTGACTATGCTGATTGTTGTCTCTAAAGACAGGTGTTATGTGAGCCACCTGATGTTGATTGCTGGCATGACGCACAGGATCCTTCTTGGTAGAGGGTCTTCTAGGTTTAACATGGGATTGCACATCATGTGCCTCCCCATCTTTCTTCTTAAACGCCCCATATCGTTTAAAAGAGCTTTCATCCTTAGTCAAACGTCCTTCCCGGACTCCTTCCTCCAATCGCATCCCCATGTTCACCATTTCGGTAAAATCAGAGGGAGCACTAGCGACCATCCGCTCATAATAAAATGAACTAAGAGTTTTCAGAAAGATCTTAGTCATCTCCTTCTCTTCCAGCGGAGGAGTAATCTGAGTTGCCAGCTCTCGCCACCTCTGGGCGTACTCCTTGAATGTCTCTTTGTCCTTCTAGGACATAGCTCTGAGTTGATCACGGTCAGGAGCCATATCCATATTATATTTATATTGCTTGACGAAGGCTTCTCCAAGATCGTTGAAGGAACGGATGTTTGCACTATCAAGGCTCATATACCAACGAAGAGCTGCACCAGACAAACTATCCTGAAAATAATGAATCAGCAGTTGATCATTATCTGTTTGAGTAGACATTTTCCTGGCATACATAACCAGGTGACTGAGCGGGAAGGTGTTCCCCTTATACTTCTCAAAGTCAGGGACTTTGAATTTGATGGGTATTTTCACACCGGGAACCAAACATAATTCAGCAGCAAACTTGCCGAACAAATCTTTCCCTCGAAGGGTCTTCAATTCCTTGCGGAGTTCAAGAAATTGGTCATTCATCGCATCCATCTTCTCATTAACATCTGGGCCCTCAGACGGCTCAGAATGATAGATGGTGTCGTCTACCCTGGGAATGGTATGCACGACAGGAGGAGGCATTGCAAGGACCGGGCTAGATGCCGGCATGGAAGCAAAGGTAGGAGATGGAATATCTGGCATAAAACCTGGAGGCATACCCCACGGAAACCCGGATGGCATGGCATTCGGCATGAAATGGGCACTGGCAGCTGGCACAGTCGAGGAGACAATCTCTGATATAACAGTCCTCTGGGGAGGAGTTGCAGGAGGTGGAGACGGTTGATTCTGAGCAGCTAGAAACTGCTCCATCAGAGCACTCAGTCTGGCGACCTCTTCTTTCAGCTCTCGGTTCTCTTGTTCTAACTGATCCATCAGTCTTGCAGAATTAGCTCGGGTGTAGTACCGATGAGTCAGCTTGTCTTCAAAATAAATGAAGAGCACAGAGTTCGGCCACAGACAAGAAGACCAGAACAACACCTGCTTATGCAAATGATGCATGCAATGTTCGTGCATATGCTTTGTTTTTTATTTCAAGGAACTTTTAGGGTTCTATTTGCAAATTTTTAAATTTAAAGCATTTTAATCGCATATGGAAAATATCTCATCAAATATATTTGAGACAAAGAAGTACAGCATTGTCGATCATATTACAAGGGAAAAGGAAAATGAACATCCTATGGATCCCTAGAAGCTCGAGATGCTGGAATACGAGATGCACAAAGCTTCTTGATCTCTCTCTCATATGCTGCTTCCATATCCGCTTTCTCCTTAGCAAGTCGATCATACTTCCTCTTCCAGAACATGGAAGACTGAGGAAGCAGAGAAGTCCAGGTATCATTCGGATCATCTATCACCTGATGCTCGAGGAATTCGATTAGAGCGTCCTTCTCCTTAAGTTGTTGAAGCAACTCTTCTCTTTCACGGATCCAGGCACGTGAAAGGTCTTCGTCTCTCAACTCCTCTACGCCTTGGTTAGGGAGGGTTGAAGGCCCAGCCACAACCAACGGTGTAGGTCTCGGATAATCATATGGCATAAGATACTCAGAAGCTCTCTGTCTGACCCAAGAAGTATACGGCTCCAAAGCAATGCAGTTCTTCAGACCCAACTCATTTCTACCCTTCTTGTGAATCTTGCGCCAAGCGCGGACCATCCTGGCTTTCAGACCTTGGGGATCTTTACCCTCCTGAAAGAACACACCTTCTAACAGAATGTTATGAGGTTTATCCTTTAGGGGGAACCCAAGCTGACGACGTGCTAAGATAGGGTTGTAGCTGATCCCACCACATGTACCAAGAAGAGGCACATTAGGGAATTCACCATAATAATCAATGATCTGAATTGTATCATACACGCGATCATACCAAGAGATATCGTCATTAGTGAGAGACATAAGTCCCATAGACCACCGTAGACATCCCTTGTTCTCCTTGAAAGCGACCGTCTGCGGTAAGTGAGAAATAAACCACTTATACAACAGAGACAAACAGCACACAATAGCTCCTCCACCTTTTGCATTCCTCATATGCAAAGAGAAATAGGCATCACCCAACAGAGTAGGAACGGGATTAAGAACAGAAAAGATCCTAATGGCGTTCACATCCACAAATTTGTCGATGTTGGGGAACAATACCAAACCATAGATGAGCAACACAAATATGGCCTCAAAGGCATCCTCACTCATGGCCTTCCCATAAGCGGTAGCTTGAGCGACGAGGAAATCAGAAGGAAGACCCTGAATTCCACCTTTAGTGGTCATATGCGCTTCAATCAGGGATTCATCTATGTGCAACAAGTCTGCGATCTCTCGAGAAGTCGGAATACTCTCTAAGCCACTGAACGGCACCTGATCCAGAATAGGAATACCCACAAGATGAGCATACTCCTCGAGCTTAGGCGACAGCTGAAAGTCCGGAAAAGAGAAGCAGTGATATAGAGGATCATAGAATTGCGCCAAAGTACTCATCAACCCTTCGTCAACCTGAGTAGTCAACAGAGGCAGAAGCTTCCCATAACGAGCTTTGAAACCCAAGGGATCTAATACATAAGATGTCAGATTCCTTAACTCTTTCACATCGGGCTGTCGAAAGCTGTACTTCTTTGTATGCCTTTTTGGTCTTTCCATGTCTGAAAATTTTGCAAATAAACCCTTTAAGTTCCTTGAAAATTTTCTGATTTTTCTGATGACATGAATGCAGATGAATGCAACAATCACACTCAAGGATCAAGCAAGGCACACCAGACAAAGGTCACGGGAAAGCTCATAGTATCCTTAATATCAATCATCCATTTTGGTGGATTATGGTTTTCACCTTATCAACACCCAAGTTCCATTGATATTAACAATACATGAACCAGCTCAATCATCCTTAATATCAATCATCCATTTTGGTGGATTATGGTTTTCACCTTATCGGCACCCAAGTTCCATTGATATTAAGGATGTCTGAACGACTCAACCATGAATCACGGGTTTGTTGAGAGTCACGAGCATGGAGTCTTGGTTAAGAACCACCCAAAGGGAGTGTACTAGGGTTTAAACCTGCCGAACATGTTCTACCAGAGGTTCCCATAGTCATCATCCCATCTTTCGAATATTATCGGAGGAACGAATACTCGTATTCCAAAAATATTCTCAAGAGAGACTCTTATGAGTGTAGTATCGCGTAACAATCGCATCAGATCTTACATCTGAACGACCTCCGCACTACGTCCTAAAAATAGGCCAAGATGGGCTTGGTAAACTAAGGTCCTTGGCTTCTAAGGCACATGATTGAAAGAATAATGCCTAACCACAAATGACTTGTGTGACATTATTAATCCAACATGACCTCCACCAAGTGAATGGGCTCGCAAGTCAACTTGTTAAGGAATACTCCACACAAGTCGACGAGACTATGCCATTCTCCTATCCTAAGGTGCACTCGAGTTCGGGTATAGAACTCATCTCACAGAGATCACCAAGCAAACAGCAATTGTATATCAAGCAATTCAATCATTACAATCAATACAGTAATCCCAAATTGTACAAAAACATGGCATATAACAGATAAACAATATCATACAACAAGGGTGAAAAGTAGGCAAAACCACCAAGGAGATGGTTTTTCCCCAGCAGAGTCGCCACTTTTCTGTAGCGGTGTATTCGTCACTTTATGATTTATTGATTAAATCAAAAGCAAAGCATACAAAGAATCGAGTCGCCACCGCACTTTTATTTATCCAAAGGAATGGCTAAAAAGCGAACAAAAGCCTAAGAAGTTTTACACATAGAAAACTAATGAAAAGATCAGAGATCTGGGTAAGGGGTTAATTACGCAATGGGAAGGTGTTAGGCACCCAAAACGTCTTAGGTACTCCTAGGGAGCCCTTTTCACAACTTGTTGTATGAAATGTTATTTGTTTATGAAATATTTATTGTGCAAACATGGATTGAAGGGATGAGAAAAAGAATATACAAGTTATTATTTTTGTGTTTGAACGGATGAACCCGTTGCCTACGTACCTTTCCATGGAAGGTAAGGATCAAAATGCCGTAGTTCGGCTAAAATATTTCCAAAATATGAATGAATTGATTTTAAAACAAAAGCCCTAAGGTCTTTCGTTATCCACGAGAGAAAACTCAACCTCATACAAACAACAAGTCCACCATGTGAGAAAAGCTTCAACTTGCTAGTGAGGGGTTAACCCTATAATAAGCAAGGAAGTCTTACAATTCAATCACTAAGGACCACAAGGTGAGATTAACATCAACCAACTAGGATAAATCAAACCTATGGCTAATGTATGAAAACTTATCAAGAATGGACAAAGCCACAAAACAATTGAATGAGTGGAATTAATCAATTAGAATTTATTCACAAAAGATAGTCAAAGTATGATTAGAATTCAATTCAAAAGGAGTATTATGAAAATGAAGTTTGGAAAATCAAAGGCTTAAGGCCTAGGTTTCTAATTTGAAAAGAAATGAAAATGTTTGCACAATAGTTTTCAAGTTTTGGATTAACATGCACATGGAGGTTTAAAGAAACAAAAGGTGGGAGGGTGAGAAAGTAAAACTTCTTAGATGTTCACCTCTTGAGATTATATGTAGATGATTCAAGTGATTCCTTTGGAAAAGGCAACAATGCAAATAACAGATGAACGAAACAAATGGATACCGGATGCCAATCAATGGACTTATACCAATCTCACAAAACAAAATGAAACATGGATACCAGATGCCAATCAATGGACTTATACTAGTCTCCCAAAACAAAAATGGATACCGGATGCCAATCAATGGACTTATACCAATCTCCCAAGGCAAAATGAAACATGGATACCAGATGCCAATCAATGGACTTATACTAGTCTCACAAAACAAAATGGATATCGGATGCCAATCAATGGACTTATACCAATCTCCTAAAACAAAATGGATACCGGATGCCAATCAATGGACTTATTCCAATCTCCTAAAACAAAAATGGATACCGGATGCCAATCAATGGACTTATACCAATCTCCTAAAACAAAAATGAAACATGGACACCAGATGCCAATCAATGGACTTATTCCAATCTCCTAAAACAAAAATGGATACCAGATGCCAATCAATGGACTTATACTAGTCTCCCACCATATCATAGGAAACAACTGCCAAGCAATGGACTTATGCTTGCTTCCTCCATGGACAAAACAAGATGCTACAAAGCAAAGTAATGAACAATGTTTATGAAATGATATACCAATGATAATAATACATGCACAAAGGCACACTCAAGCAAATATGTACAGATGAATCAAGTAAGCAAACAAACAAGTCAATTAGCACACACTATACACAATCAATTGGGCTCAAGCAAGGTTAGGCTTTACAGCCAACTGGAATGGGGTATTTTGAGCTCTTAACCCTAACATTGAGAGTTAGGGTGAAGCAGATGAAATGGAGATGAGGGGTGTGCCTCATAGCTCTTATCCCTGGTCAGGGAGAGCTTTGATCAATGGAAGGTGTGGGAGTTCAGAAAGTTGGAACTCTTCTCCACAAATAGACTCTATAAGATCTTGGGTTATTATTCACCATGCATCAACACATGGTGTGAGCAAGGGGAATGACACACTGAGTAGCAGGAGATGGACTACACATCTCTTTTATCTGCCAATTGCCTCATAAGAGGACTTTTCCTGCTTGGCACAAAGATTAAACAAGCACAAACATTGCCTCTTAAGGAGGACTTCAGACAGGTGCCTACCAATAACAGTAGGTCTTCCAGACTACATGAAGATTAGAGATTATACCTAAGTGGTTAAGCAACCAAGCAAAAGCAAAGTTCAAATGAACTTAAAGCAACTTAGGTACCTGTGGAAACACTAAACAGATCAGTACAAAACTCAGACAAACAGATAACAATCAATAAGCAACAGATGATCTCAATGTACAAAAAAATATGTAAACCAAAAGCAAAACTCAAATGAGTTAGCATCAACCTACAAAACACACAAGTGTTAGTAATCAAAAGCAAACATCAATGCTCAAATGATGGAGCATCACCAATTATGGGACTTGGATGTTTAACCTGAAATTAAAGCTCAAACATAAGCCACAAACCACTAGGTCAAGGCCTAGGGTCAAAGATGGATAAAAAATTTAAAACAGGAGCTGAAATTTAACATGAATCAACTTCAATCACATCTTGACACATTCCAAAAGGTCTCATATCAAAATCAATCACCAAATGCATTTCATGATCAATTGAAGTTCAAGGCAATTTTAAAGCTCATATGTGATCAACATGAATGGAAAATTCAAAACAAAACAGAAATGATGTAAAATAATCTGGAAAAATTCATGCATATTCAATACATCTAACATGATCCACATGCAAAAAATCAGGAGCATTGGACATCATTTGACATGGCAAACTCATCATACAAGTTGAAGATCAAAAGGTGTTACACAAATTGTCACACCAACTTAGCACAAGCATAAAACAGAGATGATGCATAGGAAAAATACCAAACTAACACCAAAATGTCCAGCAATGTGTCTAGTTTCATCATGCAAAATTTCATATTCATTGGATAAGAAACAAGCATTTCACAACATGATAACCAAGGCAAGGTCAAATAAGAACACATGTTCAATCATTCTAGCACAAAATATTATCCAGCCAAGCACAACTTGTAAAATCATGATGACAAAAAACTAGAGAGAACCAGGATCACAATGCAAAAAACCTGGTATTTTTTGGATGAATTTTCAAATTGATATGAATTTTCTAAGATGAGAAAAAATTAAAAAAAACAAGAAAGCATAGCATGGAATATGTGGAGGGAAAATGAGAAAATGAATGAAGCATTTGAAATATTGCCACGGCTGGGAATCGAAATCAGCATGCATTTGAATGCTCAGCGCGCCAAGGTGCAACGCACCGTTTCATTAAAACTATGTGGCAAGTCAACTATGGCGTGGCAATGGTCAAAGCGATGAGGACCAAACAAAGTGCAACCAAGGCAATGCATGAACCAATCAGGAACGAGCCCTAAGCTAACACATGCAAACCAGTAAAAAGCGTTTCCAACAGATCAAAACCGTGGCCATATGCGTGAGTTTCATGTTCTTCATGAAGTAGCAGATGAACAGTAACGTGTTCTTCATGCATCAAAAACATTTTCTCCAGAAATCACAATTAAGCACACTAACATGTAGGTCTTTCAACATAGATCAAAGATCACACAATAACTAAGCATGAATCAACCAAATCAAGGAGAATCGAGTAATGGAAAGATCATGCATGAAACTTTAATTCAACCTAACTCAGTCAATATTGCATGAAATTTCATGATTCAAAGCTCAGTATAACCAGCACACTTAGATCTACAATAATATCATCATAGATTTTAAAATTAAGAGAATCAATTTATGACCTCTTGAAGTGCAGAAGCTGGAATCGTGCTCCACAAAGCTCAGCAATGCCTTACAGTTCCTCTACAATGATTATTGAGGTGATTGATGGAGAGAATGAAGCTCAAACACACTTGAATTCAACAGAATTTGAAATCACCATGGATGCTTCCATCTTCGAGTATGCTTCAATGTGGCTCCAATTGCTTCAATTCCACGTGCAATCTTGCTCAACAACACTTCAGGATCAAGAATCAACCAACAGAAAGTGTTCTTGTATGAAGAAATTGGAAGAAAATTTTGAGAGAAAGTTTTGAGAATTTTGGATCTAGATCTGAAAATTGGTTGTTAATCCCTGAAAACAGTTATGATGACTCTTATATATGCCATGCTAATGATTCAGTAATTATGCTTAAACCAAATGCTAATGAGATTAATCAAGCTTTAAGGTGTATGTGCAAATTGGGTTTTCACCTCTATGCATGGAATGCATGTGTGAACAATACACGAATTCCATTCATTTTCACTTAAAATCCAATTTTAGAACCAATGGTAATGGCAAAAAGTTCAAACCATTCACCATTTTTAAACTTTGTAATTTCCCTCCAAAAAGCAAATGGATTAACAAGTGATCATGTAATGACAATTCATGTAATGTGATGCATGATTTGGAAATTAGAGGTCATGAGGAGAATTTAGCAAAAAGAACCACTCATTTTGGAGCTTTGATTGAAAAGTTATGCTCATTTGAAGTCCCATGCACCATTTGCCATGATTTGATCATATCTCCTTAACCACACATGAGAAATTGATGATCTTGGACATTTTGGAAATGGGAGAGAAAGATCTACAACTTTCATGTTCAACAAAATTTCATTTGAAGCTTTCTTGATGATGTAATATTGAGTTGAAGTTGGTCCAAAATCTTTCCATTTTTGGAAAGTTCAAATTATAGGTCACTTGCTATTTTTGGAAAGTTTTGAGTGGACCTCAAATCCTTCAAAGTGAGTGTTTGAAATGTCAAATGAGACTTGTTTGAACATGAATGAAGTATTTCTAATCACTTCCCACCTCCAAATCCACAATTGGCTTTGCAGTTGACCTTCTAGGTCTTCAGTTGACTTGAGCATGTTCTGATGAGATTCAAGCCTCTACCACTTGGGATTTTGCTTCAAAATGACATCATAGCTCATATGAACTCTTGATAATGATTGTGGGGTCCAAATCTCAAGAGTGACCACCATCTATTGCTCAATGAATGCCTTTGAATTGCCTTGGCCTGTTAATGCTTCATCTGCAAGACAAAGGTTAGATGACATATTTTTGTACTTTTGGTTAGTGATAAAAAGGAAAGCAATGATATACAAATGCAATGGATGCTTGGTGATCAAGAACCACTCTCAAAAGATGACCCACCCACAGGGAAGGAAGCAAGGTGTCCAATGATCCTTGAGGCAATGAAATGTTATGATATGATGCCATGAGGGATCTTAGGGACAAAATTGGGGTCTTTAATATCAATCACACTCAAGGATCAAGCAAAGCACACCAAACAAAGGTCATGGGATGGATCATGTCATCCTT
Source organism: Lathyrus oleraceus (assembly GCF_024323335.1). Taxonomy (NCBI): domain Eukaryota; kingdom Viridiplantae; phylum Streptophyta; class Magnoliopsida; order Fabales; family Fabaceae; genus Lathyrus; species Lathyrus oleraceus. The sequence goes on from NC_066585.1 coordinate 218,396,292, forward strand.
AATATCAATCATCCATTTTGGTGGATTATGGTTTACACCTTATCAACACCCAAGTTCCATTGATATTAAGGATACATGAACGAATCAACCATGAATCAAGGGTTTGTTGCAAGTCACAAGCATGGAGTCTCGGTTAAGAACCACCCAAAGGGAGTGTACTAGGGTTTAACCTGCCAAACATGTTCTACAAGAGGTTCCCATAGTCATCATCCCATCTTTCGGATATTATCGGATAAACGACTACTCGTATTCCAAAAATATTCTCAAGAGAGACTCTTATGAGTGTAGTATCGCGTAACAATCGTATCAAATCTTACACTTGAACGACTTTCGCACTACATCCTAAGAATAGGCCAAGATGGGCTTGGTAAACTAAGGTCCTTGGCTTCCAAGGTCTATATTGGAAAGAGTAATGTCTAACCACAACTACTTGTGTGACATTATTGATCCCAACATGACCTCCACCAAGTGAATGGGCTTGCAAGTCAACTTGCTAAGGAATAACTCCACACAAGTCAACAAGACTATGCCATTCTCCTATTCTAAGTGCACTCGAGTTCCGGTATAGAACTCATCTCACAAAGATCACCAAGCATACAAGGAATTAATATTCAAGCAATTATATCATTACATACAATATAGTAATCCCAATTGCACAAAAATATGTCACAAAATAATATACAGTACAATACAACAAATATGAAAAGTAGGCAAAACCCACTAGGCAAATGTCCCCAGCAGAGTCGCCACTTTCCTGTAGCGGGGTATTCGTTACCATTAGAGATATTGACTAAATCCAAGGTAAACCATACAAGTCGAGTCGCCACCGCACTTCTATTTATCCAAAGGAATGGTTAGAAAGCGAACAAAAACCTAAAAGTTTTATCGAATCAAAAACTAGTAAAAATGTCAAAGATCGGGGTAAGGGGGTTGGTTATGCAATGGGAAGGTTTTAAGCACCCAAAACATCCTAGGTACTCCTAGGGAGCCCTTTTCATACTTGTTGTAAGGTTGGTATTTTGTGAAAATTTGTTTGTGCAAACATGATTGAAGAGATGAGAAGAGAATATACAAGTTTATTTACATTTTTTGTGTTTGGATGGATAAACCCATTGCCTACGTACCATCTTAAAAAAGATTAGGATCAAAACCTCGTAGTTCGGGGTAAAAATCTCAAAATGAGTTGGTGCATTGATTGGTCCAAAAGCCTTAAGGTCTTTTGTTATCCAAGGGAGAAAACTCAACCTAAAACCACAAATCCACCATGTGAGGATATCTTCAACATGCTAGTGAGGGGTTAACCCTATAATAAGCATGGAAGACTCATTGTCCATCACTAAGGATATAGGTGAGCATTACATCTACTTCAAGGATAACTCAAACCTAATAGCTAAAGGTTATGAAAAAGTTTGATTAAGAAAGTGGCCATTGAAACCACGAAAGGACATTTGAATGGGTTATATTTACCAATGAAAAGTATGCACAAAATGGTCAAAGTTGATTTAGAAGTTCAATTCAAAATAAGTATTAAGAAACGAAAGTTTGAAAATCAAAAGCATAAGGCTTAGGTTTCTAATGTTTGAAAACAAATGTTAAATGTTTGCACAAAAGTTTTGGCTTGGGTTAGAGTGGAGGGAAGAAGAGAATGGCTAGGTCCTAAACATACAAGAGATAAGGGATAAGAAACAAGACAACAAAAATGGAGTTCCTTTCTTGAGATCATATTGATGATCCAAGTAGCTCCCATCCTTTGGAATATGCAAGCAAAATAATAGTAAGCTCAAGCAATCAACAATCAAATAAGCTCTTGGAAAGTTCCTCAATGGCACTTAGATCTCTCTCTCTTGGAAGCTCATGGCAATGGTTCCTCACTTAGGCTCAATGTTGGAATCCCTAGCACAAGAACACACACATTAAAAAGTTCTATCAAACAAATCAAGAATGAACAAGCCAGAGTTTAGAAATTGGTCCTTCCAAAGTTCTCTTTAGCATTTATAGCATTCTAAAGGCTCAATGCCTAGTTGCTCTTTGACTTTTATAGCACTCTAAAGGCCCAATGCCTAGTTGCTCTTTGACTCCACATTTTGCATAGGAAAAGTCCTAAAGTCTAAGTCCATTTTGTCTATTTCTTTGCATTTTGGTCCACAACAATCAAAACAAAACACAAATACAATGATATATACACAATTATGTGCTCAAGTGAGAAAAAGGAAAATTGCATTAACATAAACATGTGCTCAAATGAGCAAAGGAAAAAGAAAATGAATAATATGTATAAGAATAGTAAATTGCATAAAAGTAAAGAGCAAGAATTAAATGTTAATAGTCAATGTTAGTAGTTAGTGTGCCATAAGGAAAATTTAGCGCTATGTTAAGCAATCGTAATTGGACTTATGTAGAAGTCACAACTATCTGAGGCCGGTCAATAATAATGTAGGCAACAACACAAGTTAGAAGTCTTGATTAGTGAACCAAGTTCCAACAACTTGCCATGCCAAAAAGAAGATGAGAAATGATCTTGTATTGGTTTAAGTCCTTTGCATGATTTAGGAAGCAATCTATCCTTAATGCAAAGCCATTCACTTGATCATTTGATCAAGATGAATTAGATTTGAATCAAGGAAGATTAAACCTCCCTAATCAATGCTAACTTATCAACCTTTAACTCATTGATCAAAAAAGAACAAAAAAAAGAAGAAGAAGAAGAATGATGGATAAGGGAAATGAAGAACATAAGGTGCATTAAGTAAAATGGAATGTACCAATCCATAAATGTTGACCAAAGATAGGGAAGATCAAGGTCAAACCCTCAAAATCAGAAATGAGATGAAGATTGGAAGTCAAGAAATAAACAAAGTATTTTTGACATTTTAATATTTGAAAATAGACTTGAATTAAACTATTAAAGAAAGGTCAAACTTCAAATTCACTTCAAATCAACTTTAAAAAGTCCAAGTGAATTATCCCAAGTTCAACAAGGTCAAACAAAGTTTGACAAAAAAAATCAGCATTTTTAAAAGTTAGAAACTATTTTTAATCAATTAAAAATGAATAAAAACAACCTAATTGAACTAAAATCTCAAATAAATCTCAAATCTATTAATAAATTGACGAGAATATTTTTCATAGATCTATCATCATTCAAAGAGGTTGAGAAAATATTTTTGGATTTTTTGGATATCAAAAACTATTTAAAATGAATTAAAAATAACCAGAAAAGAGAAAATTCACAAAAAATATCAAATGATAAAATAAAAAATATTAAAAATCATTTTTAGAAACTAGAATTAAAAAGAGAAATAATGCAATTGGTCCCATATTTTTTGGAATTAAAATGAGAGAGTTATAAATTCTTGAAATAAAATGAAATGAAAGAAATAAAATGGAAATTAGAAAAATCAGAAAAAAAGGAGAGGCGTTGGATCTAAGCTCATTAATTGAGCTGGCACATCCAAAGGTGGAGAGATGCGCGCGCACGATGGTCCCAAGTCAATGAGTAACATAATGAATTAAAATAAGTCATATCATCCAAGGGCCACGATTCAAACTGGAAACATGATCAAACAGTCTACATGTGATCTGGCAACAGGGACGGTGGCCAGCGCCACCGTCTTCTCCGGTGAGCTCCGGTGAAGGCTAAAAAACACAGAGGTTCAAATGCTCACTAAAATGGACGATCCAGGCACCGTTCGAAAGGTGAAGTGATGTACATCACTCCTATACCACCCACTTCCACTCTAGATTCCTATTAAGAGAGAAATCAGAGATGGAAGCTTGATGGTGTTCATCATGAACTTGCTCGATTTCAAAAATTAAGCATACAACAATGATGCCTCTATAGAGAGGACTTCAGACAACACAATATCAAGGGCAATGGATCAAAGAACAAAGAGATTCGAAGCAAAAACCAGTTGATCCGAACCTTTGGATTATGAAGATTTGAGTCCCTTTCCTTGGTTCCTTTTGCAAAACAGAACTTCAATGGATCAAATGATGAAGGTTTAGGAACTTTAGATCTGGAAATTCAACCAAATGCAATTGAATTTCAGATCTGAATTTTTGAAGAAAGATGAACTTAGTTCCTTTGGTATGGTTGGGGATTCACTCTTGCAGCATTTCAGGCGCCCTTAGGTTGGCTAATTATGAAGCATAGCACATGTATTTATAGCTGGAAATGGCTGAGTGCATGAGTTTACTCGTGTGCATGGCAAATGAATTTTCATTGCATGGGCTTGTATGATCATGTTGAAGGCCCAATGAAGATTGGAATGACCTGCTGAGCTCATGTGGATTTCAAATGGACGTGTACAAGAAGTGTAAATAGCTCATGCATGGCAATTTGAATTGAATTTCACAAAATGCACTTAATCTTCATGCCTTCGAAAATAGTGCTTCCAAACTCCAAATGCTACCTCACGAGTAATGGTTAGAAAGCTTATTGCATAAGGAACAAATGATATGTTGATCAAAGTTTCAATTGGGCCTTGGAAATTAGTGAATTTTGAGTTTAAAGTGTAGGGTGCAAAACATGCATAAGTGAAGTTTCCAAATTTGGCCAATGTTCAAGCCCTTCCGTCTCAATGATGCAAGCTCCAAGTGATAAAACCTTCAACATGAAAGTTGTATATATTTTCAAGAAAAACAATTTGGACTTATATTTTGCATCATTTGGATTTTTGATGAAGAAGTTATGGGCACTTGAAGTTGGACTTTTTTCCATTTTAATGCATTTGGCCCAAAGTGACCTATAATGTTTTGCATTATCACATGTATTTATTTTGAGATTTTGAAATTTTGCTAAACATAACATTTGAAGTAGACACAATAAGATTTCCAATTCATTTGGTTCCACCTCAAAATCATAATAAATGAATGAGTTATGTTCTTGGGAAGTTGACCTAAAATTAGGGTTTCAGTCAAAATGACCTATAATGTCTTGGAATGGATGATGATCTTCTAAGCTTCAAATAAAATTTTGATGAACATGAAAGTTGTTTATATTGTCCTCAATAACATTTTTTCTATTGGTATCATCTCCATTTTACCAACACATAAAAAGTTAGGTCTCAGTGCATTTCAAAATAGACAGATGAATTGACTGATCAACTTCTCAAATCCAACACTCATATCTTGATGAATTGATGATTGAGGGCACTCAAATAAGTTCAAATATGAATGAAATGATGAATTAAAGAACTTCCCTTGATTGTATTTGACCATGGGCTGAGGTTGCTTCATGAGCAAGGCACAGTTGATGAACAGATGAATTAGGGTTTCCTTGGGAGACAAACCTCAAACCCCTTGACTTGCTTTAATCAAAATGATGAATTTAGATACTAGGGAGGCACATTTGAAGGATGAGAGATTTGGGAACCATTTCCATGCTTGCTTTCATCTCTTCTTGACTTTATCATTGCACAAAGGATCTCCTAGAGGCTTTTAGACCTTGTGATTGCTCAAGCTACAAACAAGAAATGTTAGTGACAAATTTTTGTGCTTTTAGTTAGTACATAAAAATGAGAAAAGCAATGATATACAATTCAAGCATGCTTGGTGATCTCAAACCACTCACAAGAGGTCCCACCCAAAGGGAAAGGGAACCAAGATGCTCATGATCCTTGAGGCTTTGCAAATGCAATGTTATGATGCCATGAGGGATCTTAGGGCCAAAATTGGGGTGTTACATGGAGAAAGGTGGATGGGTGACCATTAGCGGCCTTCCAGACAAGAGGTTTCTCCAAGCCTATACCACCAACTATAAAGGTTTTAAAGACCGATTTATTCGAGTTAGGCATGGACCGAGATGTCCTCGGGTAATATATGCGCTAGACGGGTCTAATCGTTCTCCTATCTACTGGACCGGGAGTCCTCTTTTGGTATCCGGTTTTGACTTTGACAAATTAAATTACCATGAGATTAAATCCTTGACCATACTAGATTCCTTTCGTATGATGAAGGTCTGGGATCTATTGTCATTACCCGAAGAACAAGTTCTTTCTTTTCTGGGTAATGATCATTTATTTTCTTTGTGTATTACTCGGGGTATCATCCTGCATTCCACTAAACTCTTTTCCCTTTTTTTCTGTAGGAAAAATGACCGACCTGTCTATGAAGGAATAGAAAAATCCGATGTTGGAAGCTCGGGAAGTGAGGAGAGTAACCGGTCAAAATGCTGCTGAATTGGACATGTCCGGTTTAGAAACCCGGTTACTGAAGAAAAGAAAGATAACCCCGAGCAAAGCAGTCCCCAACACTTTGGAGCCTCGAACTTCAACCCTTTCGCCACCGAATAGCCTTCGTCAATGTTCCCCAAAGAGGATGAGAACTTTGATGAGTGACGAGGTCTACAAAGTCGATGGGGAAATTTCGCCTTTGATGCGTGAGACTGATAGAAGCGACCAAACCAGGCGATCCCATGAATTTAAGTTCTGGAGTAACAACTTCAACACATTACAATTTCTTTATGATCATCTGAATTCTACGGAAGATGTGAACAAAACCTCATATATTATCTGAACAGATGTGTTGTTCTAACCCAAGGATTATTTGAAGTCGGGGATGATTATGAACAGGACGAGATAAAACTTAACGAAGAGGTCACTTAGCTAAAGGAGCAACAGAGAACGCAAGCGACTAGACTATCCGACCAGAAGAAACAATTATCGGAGGAAAAGACCAAGAGGAAGAAATCGAAGGCTATGAGTCAGGAATTGAAACCCACTATCAACAAATAATCCAAGGAGATGAAATCAATTCGAGATTCAAATGACCAATTGCAAAGTTCTTTGCAGAAAGCTCAAGTCTTATGCCTCTATCTCGGTCTTGAGTTGTCCGAGATGGAATTTTTCAAAGTTGTTGATAATGGTCATCTCGTGGATATGGAAGAAGTCAAGCTCTCTTCCACTGATGATCTGATTCAGAAGGACCGTGTTGTCGACAGTAACCCCGAAACTGTGGGTTAGGATAAGAATGAAGAATAAGTTTTAGTCATCCGTTTTGTAATGTCTTCAAGAATGCTGGCTTTTTCCCTTTTGTTTTGTATATGGGTCCCGCTGTGGCCCGTACTATGAAAATTTTATATTTTGTCCAACGTTTACAGATTGCCTCTATAACTTGTCTTTACAATTGTTTTTCCTGAAATGGTTCTTTATATAAACTCTAAGTGTTTAATTTTTTTATATGTGTATGACTTAGTCAAAAAGCTTTTTAGGAGCTAATTTATATATTTCTACTTTGATAAAACTTTTTATGGGATGTGTAAATATATCGTGGGTTACTTGTAAAACTTAGATTAATAGGCCCACGACCTTAGCTATGACAACCAGAGCTCGATCGAAGGTTTCACCCTATGATTCCTGATCTAGTGCTTTCCGAAATCATTTAAGTCATATATCCCTAATGGATCTTTGACCTAGTGTCATCGTAGAACTCGGTGAGTTCCATACATGGAGAAGTCGGAGAGCCCTAGTGGGGTTTTGACCTATTGAAGCTCTGTTTTAACCACTCTCATGCTTGGTCTTATTCTTAGATTTATGATACCTCGTGTAGGTTTTGAGTATTGTGGTGATCTGGGTTCTATTACTGGATTCCTTCAGAGTACTCTGATTAAATAAGACTTGGTTAGCCCCAAGCCATTGAAGTCGGGTTCACACACCCTGGTCGAGATATATGTATAATAATGATTCTTAATGACGATCTGTCTTAATCAGACCACAGTGACTCCGACTAGACACATGTATCTTAACGCGTCCTTGAGGGTCCTAAATACATTACATTTACCATAAGTATGTTATTTAAGTTATTTTAATATAGGTTTTGCTAACCTATCCAGCGTTTAAAGCCTTGTGGGGGTTGACGTTAAATGGAGGCCATAGGCTTTTATTTTGCATGACCGACGTTCAGAGCTCCATAGGGTTGACGTTAAATGGGGTCAGATTCTTTTATTTTGTATGACTCGACCACAACCGATTACGCTAGAGGCTTCAAGTTTCTTGGACTTCATTTAGGCTAGAGGTTTCAATTTTACTTATCCCAGCCGAAGCCGATTATGCCAGAGGACCTATTTTACATGCTTTACATAGTACATTTTCTTTAAGTATGGGTTCCTCATTAAAAACCCTTGCTCATGCAATGGAAAACAGTGTCCTCCCATAATTTTTATTTATGATGTTTATTACATAGACTAGTTAAGATAAAACAAAAGACTAATTACATTCCAGGTCCCAGATATTTCAGTATCCTTTAAATCTTCCAACTTGTAAGCCTCATTATTCATCCTCTGATTGATATGGAAGGATCTTTCCCCATCCAGAACCAACCCACCTTTTTTCTTGAAGTATGCCACCTTCTTTATCATCAGACCTCCTTTGTGATATCCCCTTTGCTTGACTTTGATATCGAACCTCCTGGAAATTCTTAGTGTGGCTGCCAAGTTATCTAGGCCTACCAAGCTAACACCTAAATTCAAAGCACAACGTCCCCAAATCAGCATGTTGATCTCGACCGATATCATGATATTAGCTTCACAAATTGTTGCGAAAGGATTCTCCTGAGTAGTCGAATAAGACATAGTATGGTAGGGACACCAACTTTCATATATGTTCTTGGTCCATACCTTTATGATCTTGTCTTGCTCCTTGCTTATTCCAGACAATATGATTTTGTTTGTTGTTTCTGGTGCTTCCCATCTAATGAAGCGATCGATAGCCCCTAGTAGAAACTTTGTTTGTCTGACTACAACGAGTAATGAGCTCGAAATATTTGGTACCTACTTACAAAGCCTCCATGGTATGCTTAACATGTCATGTATGAGAGGGTGATAACCTATGTTTAAATTGACTTTGATCCTTCCGTCTTCATTCTTCGATATCCTACTGGCATCAATTCGAGTTGTGTGAGATAATTGGATGCCATTATATTTCTTTCTTATATTTTCCCTATTTATCAACTGGTTTTCTGGTAGCTCTTATCTCGGGTCAATATCAACTAAGTTCACCTTTAACTTATCATCTTTAATTGGTTCGTTAGTGTGACTCCTTCTTTTAAGTCTTAGACTATCTTTATCATATTTCCTTATTATTCCTAGATCACCCTTCATTATTCCTACTTGACTGTCTTCTAGAGGATACTTTAACGTGAGGTATAGAGTGGACAATGTCGCCTCCAGAGCATTGAACGAGGTCCTATCAATAATAATGTTATATGGGGACGCATTATTCACAATTATATACCTTACCTGGATACTTTTCGCATGGTCTCTACTGCCAAAAGTTGTCATTATGGGTAAATTCACTAGCACTTGTACATGCTCTCTAGAGAATCCCACCAAACTACCTTTAAATGGTAGCAGCTCAGTGTTATCAAAATTCATTCCCTTGAATGCATCCCAATATAGAAAATCTGTTGAACTTCCTGAATCTACCAAAACTCGCTTTACACTCCAGTCACAGATCTGAACTTTAATCACCTTGGTATCGTTTTCATGAGACAACACTCCTTCCGAGTTTCTTCTGGAGAAACTGATCATGATTGGGTCCTCCTCCCCCCTGAAGGAGGATTTTGTTCAATGTGCATCACTGATAGGGCATATCTTTTTCTAGCCGAATTGGTTTCTACTCCTCCCGTGAATCCCCCTCCTATGGTATTGAGAGGTGGTCAGCTACCACATTCTCGGTCCCTTTTTTGTCTCGGATTTCCATATGGAATTCTTGCAATAATAGGATCCATCGAAGTAATATGGGTTTTGCGTCCTTTTTCATTAACAGGTATCTTATGGTCGTGTGATCTATGTATATAATGATTTTGGTTCCTACCAAGTAAGAACTGAATTTGTCTATTGCAAACACTACAACTAAAAGTTCTTTTTTAGTATGGCATAATTCATTTGAGCAGCATCTAAAGTTCTGCTCGCATAATATATAACATGAAGTTTCTTATATTTATGATGTCCTAAAATAACACCTACGACATAGTCACTAGCGTCGCACATAATCTCAAATGGTTGACTCCAATCAGGAGGTTGCATGATAGGTACAAATATTAGTGCTTGCTTAAGAAGATTAAATGATTCTAGGCATTTTACATCGAACATGAAATCGGCTTCTTTCATCAGAAGACCAGTTAATGGTTTAGTAATCTTAGAGAAGTCTTTTATAAAGCATCGGTAAAAACTCGTGTGTCCAAGAAAGCTTCTAATTTCTTTAACTGTTTTAGGTGGTTGAAGATTTTCAATAACCTCAATTTTTTCTTTATCAACCTCAATTCCTCTTTCAGACTCTATGTGTGTAAGGACTATGCCTTCCCTCACCATGAAGTGGAATTTCTCCCAATTAAGTACTAGCTTGACTTTAGTACAGCTTTTCTAAGTTAGCTAGGCACCATTCAAAAGTGGATCCGCATACAGAGAAATCGTCCATAAAGACTTCCATGATATCATCTAGGAAGTCTGTGAATATTTCCATCATACATCGCTTAAAGGTTGCAAGAGCATTGCATAGTCCAAATGGAAATTTTCGGTAGGTGAAAGTTCCATAGGAACATGTGAAATTAGTTTTCTCTTGGTCATCTGGATGAATTGGAATTTGGAAAATTCCTGAGTAACCGTCTAAATAACAAAAACAAGAGTGTCTAGCTAAACGTTCAAGCATTTGATCAATGAATGAAAGGGGAAAATGATCCTTCTGAGTTGCTTTATTTAGCTTCCTATAGTCTATACACATACGACATCCAGTATCTACTCGTTTGGCTACAGACTCTCCTTTTTCATTATTAACAACCGTTAGCCCTCCCTTTTTAGGTAAAACGTGCATTTGGCTAACTCATTGACTGTTGAAAATCGGATAGATTATTCCTGTAAGAACAAAAATTGTTCTACAATAGATTCCTTGATTTTGATGATAACAAAGGATGAAACCAAAAATGGCACTCTAACGAAAAGTTTCTAAGTGTGCAGGGTTCTAAGGAAAGAAGGAAGAAATCTGATGACGTCATCAGATACAGAACCAGATCAGATACAAAACAGCAAATGATCAGAAGCATCTGAAGTAGAAACACGTTCAAGAAAGTCTAACTCTGAGCAAAACAGCAAAGTATCAGAAGCATCTGAACATGAAGTAAGCTCTAGAAGTTCTGACTCTGATCAACGCTATCTCTAAACTCCAGAACTTATCAGCGCTATCTGAAGAATCCATCAGAACTCAAAAGAGATCAACATCAGAAGCAAGACTCCAAGACTCTCAGATACACGAAGACTCTGATCATAAAATTGCTAATTATGAAAGAGTAACGTTAAAGTCAAGTAAAGATTTGCAAATGGATTTCCTAATACAAAAAGAGACGTTAATCTCCAATTTCAATAAAGAAGATACTATATGTGGTAAGTAGTCATTTCAAGGAGAGAAAGTTATCCTGCAGAAGCTATTTATGTTATGGCGTAAATTCATCTTATTACTCATCAGTTTCAACTACTACCTCACTGATCTATATAAAGGACTGCAAATCAACTTTCAGCATATACATACAAGGAAAAATTATACTGAAACATCAACGCTCAAGAAAAACACTCTTGCTCTCAAAATCTTCACGAAGCTTTTGCTTATAACGTGAATCACTTTGTTCTTACTATTGTAATATTAGCTTATCTTAGAAGCACTCTAGATTACATAAATCTTTCATCTATTGTTTGTTGATTTCCTCAAGTGACTCTGTGTAGTCTGTATACTTGAGAGGACTAAGAGATTTTTCTCTTAGACGTTGTTTGTAATCTTTCAAGATTAGTGGATTAAGTCCTTGTTGAAGGCGAAATCACCTCGGCCGGGTGGACTGGAGTAGCTTTGTGTTATAAGCGAACCAGTATAAAATCCTTGTGTGATTTTCATTTTGAAAAGCGCTTATTTTTCCAAACAATTCAAACCCCCCCCCCCCCCCCCTTTCTTGTTTTTCTCACCTTCAATTCCAGCATCGAGTAATTTAAGTACTTCTTTCCTAACCACATCACTCATGATAGGGTTAATCCTCATATGGTGTTCTCTAGAGGTTTTTGAATCCTTCTCGAGCATAATCATGTGCATGCACACGAAGGGGCTTATTCCCTTTAGATCAGAAATGTTGTATCCTAAGGTTATGGGATATTTATTCAATACCCTCAAGAGTTTTTCCATTTCCTTTCTATTAAGATTGGCACTAACTATGATCGGGAGATCAATTTTTTTATCAAGAAACTCATATATTAGGTTTTTAAGTAATATTTTAAGTTCCACGGATGGCTGCTTAGGGCTTGGCATAGGATATGGTGTAAGTTCTAAACACTCCCTAAGACTGACATCTTGATAGGGTCTAAGGAACACATCATCTTCTAATAGAGGTGGTGCTGGAATCATTATGAATTCAGTACTCAAATGTGTTTCTGAGTCCAGTTCTTTCAAACATTCATCAATAATATCCATAAAACAGCATGTATCATCTATTGATGGGGCCTTAATAAATTGGGAAAGAATAAACTCAATTTTCTCTTCTCCTACCTCAAATGCCAACTTCCCTCGTTTTACATCTATTATCGCACCAACGGTGGCTAAGAAAGGTTGTCCTAAGATGATGGATATATTAGAATCTTCCTTTATATCCATTACTATGAAGTTAGTAAGGATATAAAATTTACCAATTTGAACTAGAATATTTTCCAGCATTCCCACAGGATATTTAACTGAACGATCTTCCAATTGAAGTGACATTCTAGTAGGTCTCAAGTCTCCTAACTTTAGTTTTTCCCATATGGAAATAGGCATTAGACTGATACTAGCTCTGAGATTGCATAATGCCTTGTTGATGACAAACTTGCCTATGACACAAGGAATAGAAAAACTTCCAGGGTCTTTGAATTTAGGTGGCATGTTTTTTTAGATAATGGCACTGCATTCTACAATGAGTGAAACTGTCTCGTCATCCTAAAGTTTATTTTATTTGACATGATCTCTTTTAGGAACTTAGCCTACGAAGGCATTTGAGTAATAGCCTCAGTGAAATGTATAGTGACATAAAGTTGTTTTAGGAGCTCAATAAATTTCTTAAACGGACCCTCATTCTTGGATTTGGCTAGTCTTTAAGGGTATGGTATTTTTGGTTTATAGGGAGATGGAGATATATAAGGTTTCTCTTTCTCGACATCCTCCTTAGTAGTAGGTGTAGTCTCCTCACTAGTTGTTTTACTCACTTGATCTCCCTCGATGGCCTTTTCAGGTTCCTCCTTTACTCTCTCATACATCATAGGATTTTCAACTCTTGAATCTATGGGTCCATCCAATTTTCTCCCACTTTGTAGTGTGATAGCGTTTGCATGGCCTTTAGGGTTTGGTTAAGGTTGGCTTGGAAATGTGTCAGTAGGAGCAACAATGACTACTTGTTGTTGGGATACTTGAGTTATTTGAGTTTCAAGCATCTTGTTATGAGTAGCCATGACATCGACCTTGGTTGCCAATTGTTTCACCAGCTCATTGGTATGAACGTTTTGGTTCATGAATTCTTTGTTATGCTGGGTCAGGATGCAATAAAGTTTTGCATCATTAGTTCTAGATTTGATTTTCTAGGAGCAGAGCTTTTTGGAAATTTTAAGAGTTATAAGGTGGAAGACTAGGCGCAAACAATGCATAATTGACTTGGTTTGGCGTGGTTTCAGTCAAGATTTGACAATCAGTGGCCGCATGTCCTTGGACTCAACAAATATCGTAGTTCAGGGCTATAACAACTACAATGGCTGGAGTGGTTATAGTTAAATTGTTGATATTTTGGGTAAGTGCCTCGACTTTAGCATTTAAGTGATCAAATCCATTGACTTCGAACATTCCTCCTTTCTGTTGGGTTTTCTCGACTTGAACTCTTTCAACTCCCCATTGGTAATGATTCCGAGCCATGTTTTTGATAAGTTGGTAGGCTTCCTCAAAGGGTTTGTTCATTAAGGCTCCGCCAACAGTATCATATATAGTCATTCAGGTGTTACATAGCATACCATTGTAGAAAGTGTCAATGATAAGCCACTGTTCTAATCCGTGATGAGGATATAGTGTTATCATATCTTTATATCTTTCCCATGCATCAAAAAGTGATTCTCCTTCAGTCTGTCTAAACGTAGTTATATGATTTCTTAACACTTCCATTTTGCTTGGTGGAAAATATTTTGCTAAGAATACTTTCTTGAGTTCATTCTAAGTGGTAATTGAGTTCGCGGGAAGAGACTGTAGCCAGGCTCTGGCTCTATCTCTTAGGGAAAATGGAAATAAACGTAGTCTAACGGCTTCTGGATTTGCACCACTACTCCTTAATGTGTATTCATACTATACAAACACTGATAAATGAAGATTCGGGTCCTCAGTGGGATTTCCAGAGAACTGATTTTGTTGCACGATTTGCACCAGAGATGGTTTCAGCTCAAAAGAGTTTGTCTGGATTGCAGGTGGAACAATGCTTAAATGCGGTTTGTCCTGAGATAGAATTGCATAGTCTTTGAGTGGGTGGTTATTAGATTCAGCCATGGGTTCAAATATGGATCCAAGTTCATGTATTCGGTGTTTTAGATGAATGTAACACTCGATTTCAGGGATTGATCGTTCTAACTGCTCTTTGTGAGAGCGAGTGTTGGGTATACAACCGAAAAAAATAAAATAAAATGATTTAATCTATATGGCGCAACAATTGAGTTACGATGTTGATTAAATAAAAAATCCCCAACAACAGCGCCAAAAACTTGATGTTCTTCCCGTGTGTTAGCTTATCCGCAAGTGCACGAACTTTATCAAAGTAATATAAAAGATATTGAACCCACATATATTTTTTATTAAACTTAATCGCTATCAACTGTTGCTATGTAAATTTAAGGCTAATCGAATTTGTTTGTTTTGAGAAGGAAATTTAAAACAAGAAAATAAAAGTTGGCTATTTAGAATAATGATAAAAACGAGACCAAAATTCAATTTCAGTCGCACCTCTAGGACTCAATAAATTCTTTGGTGTTCGTTTTGTTTCTTAAAATGTTTTTCGGAAGAAAATATCAACTTAAAAACACTGCTGAATTTCGTGCAGCCCGTGTTGTGTTTCGAAACCGTAAATGCTTTGATGTCGCTCACTCAGTTACAATTTTGAAACAATTTTTGAAAACCAATAAATCTTAATTAATCACTAAAGTGATGTTGCTGTTTTTAGATAATTAAATCCAATTTTTATGTTCAAGCATTGGTCTCACATTATCGCACTATTGACCAGTACCTAGGTGTTTTTGCTTTCGTGCAAAACCTTTTTGATTTTAAAACTAAAAAACAGAACCTGAAAAACTGATTAATATTGAAATTTTATGCCAAACTAATTTACCGAGTCCCGTCGAAATGACGGTCCTCACATCCAGACTCTATGAATTTAGCCGGACATGGTTACGGAAATAGTCATGCAGTTATAATGTTTAACTCAAACAGGGACATGATAAATACTTTAAAAATAAATATAGCAAGGAATTAAAACAAGAACTCATAACAACACCAATGGAAATAAAATATTAAAACAGAGCAATATCAAATGAAATAAAAACGATAAGGCATGAATTGTAAAAGACTTAAAATAAAAGCTAAAAAGTAAAGAAATTGTAATTTAAATGAACCTAAAACGTAAATCAGGAAATAAATTGAATTAAACTTTAAATGACGGCAAGATAGTTTGATCCAAGCACACAACAAAAGCCTAAAAACACTAAGGTGTAGTAGTTCCTTGATATGAGAAAGCTACTACTTTACAATGGTGAGTTTCTACTTAAAACTAAAAAAATGAACTTGCACAATACTCTCATATTACTGGAATACTTGGATGCCCAAAAAATCTAATGGAACTACCTATTTATAATATTACAGGTGCAGAAATTCAGGTCCAAACATGTGGAAGTCGTGGGAGGAAAATATGGTGGAATGAGGGAAGACTATGTATTTTATGTTGTTATTTTCCAGTACTCGAAGTACATGGCGGGCGCCACGCACTGTGGTGGTCGCCACAAGTAAAATTTGGATATCATGGCCAAATGGAAATGTGTGGTGAGTGCCATGGCCCCTGTGGCGGGTGCCATGGCCTTTGACTCCATATCTTTTGCTCCTTTTCTCTCTCTGGTGGACCCCATGACTACCTAGTCACGGCTAGTACCATGGCAGGCGCCACGGAGGGTACCACTTGTGTATTTTTCCCATTTTTTCTTCGTTTGTGTCATTTTTGTCCGATTTCTTCGTGCATTGACTTCCATTTGTAAAGTACCTACAACATACACAACTACTAGCATAACACTATAAAGTATGGTATAATGAGACTAAAACGTACGTAAATCGAGTCAAAATGAGTTATGTATTTTAGTGTTATCAGGTATTTAGTGTATGACATGTTATCCTGACTTCGCGTACTTCTTATGTATTCTTTCCTTTCTTCTATGCAGAGTTTTCCGAATTTGGGTCCTCTCGGGGAGGACTTCTCTTTCCGGGATGACCTCCCACATTTTTAACATACGATAATAACTTACCTCTCTGAATTAAGATTTCAATTTATTTCTTTAACTGATGATTATTTTTTGTGTGGTATCCTCGAAGTTCATGGTATGTACACCATGCGCTCTCGTCTTTTCCCATCACAATATGCACCCCCTTTTGATGTCCCTGTATGGGGAGCAACTTGAGGTGATAAACTTCTCTTACAATATCTTGACATCTGGAATTTAGTGGCGTCTACTCCTGGTCTTTTTCAAATGGTCTTTGGGATGGTCTCGTTATTGGCCGATCGCTGGGTCCATGCTTAAAGTATTCCTTCTTATGCTGAGATCCTTCTTCCTTGGACCGCACTTTTTCTTTTGCATCCCGGGATCTTTTTTCCATGTTACTTTCCTCTCCTTTGATGTAGCATTCCGCTCGGGTGATAACCTCATCCATGTCGGATGTCGACTTTTGTACTAAAGATTCATTGAACTGTCCGACTTTGAGGTCGTGCTGAAATGCTCCGACGAACATTTCCTAATTCGGATGAGATACCTTAATTGTTTCTTCATTGAATCTTATCATATATTCTCTAAGAGATTCCAAGTGTCCTTTTCAGATGTTAAATAAACTGGTAGTCGACACTTTCCTATGCTTACTTACCGAAAAGTGTTGTACCACTTTCTTGGTTAAGTATTGATAACTGGTGATCGAGAACTTGGGTAGACGCACTTTACTTGAGTGAGTCGGAAGCCCCTACTATTACCATTTGGTTATTGATTTCAATAATATGCTCATGTGGATCAGTTTTACCATTGAAAGATACTAGCAACGGTGGCTTGAAGTTCTCCGGGACTTGATCATCCCAGATAGATTTGGATAAAGACTGAGAATTCAGAGGATCTTCCTCGGCATCCCCTTCCTGAAGACTTTGTGTTTGCAAAACTTGGACACTGTCTTGCAAGGTTTCATTTTGTTGACAAAGTGCTTCCACCACTGCGAGCAATTGAGTTATATCTGGTGGCGGAGGTGGATCGCTTCGGATTGGATATGATCCTGACACCGTCCAACTAAAGTATTAACGATTTTGATAATGGTTTTGTATGGTCTGGGAAAGTTTTACCGAGGCCCCACGTTGGGCACAAAATGTTCTTGCTAAAAATCACTAAAAGGTTGACTTCCTTATTTTCAGTCAAGGAAAGCCTAAAATGATTGGTTGAAGTGTATGTTATATATTTCCTATCTCGTTTTTGTATGTCCTTTACCCTCCCAATATTCTCCTATTTATAGGCCCTAACCTCCTTATCTCTTCCCCAATTTTTACTCTCCATATTCCCCATAAATACATCTGCCAATAATGTCTACCACCCCTATAATTTCTATCTAACATCCGTCTCTTCAATAATTATAACTCCCATATCATAATACATCATTATGTAACTATTTCATACGACCCTTCAAATGTCATTGTAACCTTGTCATCGGATCCGACTAGTATGAACTAGATCATTCTCGACTTACATGAGCTCGACTCCGTCTTGCTTATTTTGACAATCTAACCGGATTCTGATTAGTAGATGTGAGCACGACTATCCGACCTGCTAGCCTCACCATACTCGACTATCACACCAACTCGACTTCAGAGAACTCATGTGTGTAATAGGCTTCGTTAATCTTATACATTGGTTGGTCAAACTAATTTTTTGGGATGTACATGTACTTCTCATGATGTTCCTAAGGGTGATGCTTTTATGCAAGATGTTACTCATGGTAATAGCTTTAGTGCTGGATTTGGTGATCCGTCTTCCATCATGACTATGCTACAAAACATGCAGCTTAGGCTAGATGAGCATTATGAGGAAGATTGTTGGAGGCGATATGCCTTTGAGGCTGCTCAAGTGGAGAGGTTTCATCTAATGCAAGAGCACATGACTGCACAAGATGTCAATTTTTAAGCCTTTGTTTCTTATGTGACAAAGAGTCTTGTGTCTATGAGCAATAAGATGGATGCAAATCACACAACTATGATTTCTAGGATTAATCATATGATATCTGCTCATAATGAGAATCATTACCATTATGTTCAATTCTACCAAGAAATATGTGTTAACCATTTGATATGGTGTTAACCAAAAATTCCCCGCAGGCTTGATAACAGTTTCCTCAGCAGATCCTTGTGCTTTCCCTAGCCAGGATTGAGTCTTCGAGATGTGTGATCTCTTCTCCAGCAGTTGTTTCCCTCTTGTGTGGATTGGCCGAGAATTGTATCTATGATTCAAACCAGCGACAATTGTATCTTTTGCGATTGTTTTGTCAGCATAATCATCACATAAATATATATATATATATATATATATATATATATATATATATATATATATATATATATATATATATATATTCAGAAATTTCATTATTGCATCATTACACTTTGTGATTCATTGTTATTTTAACTCTCTGCTATGGCGGTACTTTATCCCCATGCAGGTTTGGTGTGTCTGTCCTCCTTCAATTGTAGAGTGTCAGCCCCTTAAGCAGAAATACTTTAACCTTTCTCCTATTCCCCATTGAGTTATTTCCTCATGGATGATTATTATTTCAGTTTCCTCCCCAGTTGATTATCTGGATAGAACCATTCCCCTTGAGTTATATCCTATTTGGTTTGAATCTTGATTGACTGTTTCTTTCTAGATCTTACCTAGATAGATGCCCTTGGTCCTCTAAGAGTCTATTACCCAGTAACTGGTAATATTCTTCTTGGTTTGCAGTTTATTACTTCTGTCCAATACCCGGCAGGAGTAACCCCTCTTTTCTCCCCAGCGGATTCTTTTTCACGTTTCCTTTGAGTCTATCCTTGATATGTTCACCCTAACCGGTGACAAATATTCTCTTTTTTGGTATTCTACCCAGTAAAAAGGTAGTTGTAATCCCTGTTCTCTTTCCCCAGAGAGTTAATCCTTGATATGTTCATCCTAACTGATGACAGGTTTCTTTCTCTTTGCGGTCTTCTGCCTAGTAGCTGGTAGTTGTAAATCCTTCTTTTCTCCCCTTTGCAGAGTTTATCCTTAATATGTTCATCTTAACTGATGACAGATATTCTCTTCGTGGTTTTATATCCAGTAACTGATAGATATAATTCCTATTCTTCCCCTTGGAGTCTATCCTTGATATGTTCATCCTAACCGGTGACGGATATTCTCTTTCTGGTATTCTATCCAGCATTCGATAGATGTAATTCCTACTTTTTCAAGCAGTATATCCTTGATATGTTCATCCTAACCGATGATGGGTATCCTCCTTGATTTCCCCAGGCAAGTTTATCCTTGATATGTTCATCTGAACCGATGACGAATTTTCTTTCCTTTGAGTCTATCCTTGATATGCGCAATTTAACCAGTGACGGATATTCTCTCTCTTTGGTCTTCTGCCCATTAACCGGTAGTTGTAAATCCTATTTTTTGGCTTTTCCCAGCAGTTTATTCTTACCCAGTAATCGGTAATGACTACGCCTCCTGGTTGCCTTCAGCGAGTCATCCTTGATATGTTTACCCTAACAGGTAACGAATGTCCTCTCTGTCAGATCTTGTTATCTCCTTACCCAGTAACCGGTAGTAGATAATATACTCCTGTTACTCCCGTGTTGAAGATCATTTCTTCCCTAGTTGAGTGTGAGTGTACATTTCCTTAGTGAAATCGTCATTTTCCTACTTGGCTCGAGTAATTCAGCTTTGTTTTGATCTACTCGTTTCCCCCGGAGATGTTCTTCTTTCCCAGGCCGAGTCTTTCCATTAATTTATTTTCATGCAATCCCTCTAGTCCCCCAACAGTTTTAAGTTATAGCCTGGCCTACGCACAACCTTTTTATCTCTCCTAGAGTCTCTGTCTCCCTAGTGAGTTTTTCTTAAAGATTGCATTACGCTCCTGTGGACTCTCAGTCTCTTCGGATTCTTTTCCTTTGTGGCAACATTTCCCCATAAAGATTTATTTTAACATTTCATAACATATGCATCATGAGGTCTCTTAGGGACCAAAATTTGTTTCTATATGTTGTTATTTAAGCCCATTCTACTGAGTCGATGCAAACATTTTAACCTTCATCTCCTCAGTTAGAACGTCCTTAAATAGGGGCAGCTGTAAGACCCCAATTTTGACCCTAAGATCCCTCATGCTATCTCATCATATGCATTGGCATTGGGATCACATCTTGGAATCCTCCTTACCCTTCATTCATTGGGTTTGCATTGGGAGAGATCACCAAGCACCATTTGATTATATCATACTTTATATTTTATCATCTTTACTAACCAAAAAACCAAAAATATGTCTTGGTACGCACTAACTCTTTTGTAGGTAGGGTATGTGCTCACCTTTGATTCATCAAGCTCACATCTAGGGTTTAAGACCCTCATTGCAAGGAGCTCAATCAATAATTTATTTACTATGGATCTATACACCATATATGGATCCCCATGAACTTCACATGTTATTTTTATCAATAGTTTGGAATTGGTTTGCCTTGGAAACCCTAGTTCATCTAGGTATCTTGTGTAACTTCTTCAATAAGCTTCTTCAACAATTGATCAAATAATTCAAGGGATACTTCAAATTTCATTATATTATGCATATATGATCTTCCATAGGTCCCAAAAGTCAAGAGAATTTCAATTTAGCAAGTTGGTTGATGGTGGTTGACCAGAGGAATTCATCTGATCAAAACTGGGTTCCCTAAACCCTATCGCCTACAATTTTTGTCATATGAAAATGATTCCAAGAGAAAAGTTACTCTAAATGACATTACAAACAACTTTAATGTTGAGGTATAGAGATAGTTTTTCTTGGAAATTCATTTTTTATGGTGAAAGATTATAGGTCATTTTATCTAAACCCTAATTTGGAGGTCAACTTCCCAAGGTCATAACTTGCTCAATTTTTATGAGATGAAAGATTTCCGAGTTGAACAATCAAATTCAAGATGTCTACTTAAACTTTGATGTTTAGAGGAATAGCTAATTCAACTTTTATGTGCATGTGATATGAGGATACATTATAGGTCATTTTGGACCAATGCCATTGAACAAGTGATTTTCCTCAACTCCAAAAATGAATAACTCCTTCATATTTAATCCAAACAAGGTCAAATTTGTGACCATTTTGAAGGAAGTTTAGAGATATACAACTTTTATGAAGGAAATATTCTCATTTGAAGCTCACACAAAAAGTTAGCCAAGGTGGAATAAGTGAACATATGGCTTGACACTTAGAAAGTTTTTTGACATGTTTGATTTTCCCAACTTCCACCTCAAAATTCATCATGACCCAAGCTTCAAATTAAAAAGTGTCCAACATGAAAGTTGTTACTCTTGATCTAACCTTTCTAAAAAGTCCAATTTCATCCATTTTGGACAAGATTTGAATGGGTTGCGCATGGCTTGAACATTGGATCATCATTTGGCAAGATTGAACTTGAAACTTCCATACATCTTTTCCTTGCATTCCAACATGATCTCAGCATTGCTTATACTCAATTATGGATCAGAAGAAGTAATTTCATGGGCCTGTACACGCCCATGCATCCATGCGTTGCACATTTCTATTTTTGGAATTCCATTTCAAGTGTGCAAATATCAACCCATTTGGCTATAAATAGAGGCTCTATGCATCAGAATTGAGGACCCTGTGCGCCAGCTTTGAATCCACACCTTCAAACCCTCTCATTTCAAAGGATAACCTTGATAATTTCCATTGGAAATTGAGTTTGAATCTCACTATTTTGAGATTCGAAACTCCAAGAGTCCTGAGCTTTTCATCCATTCAATTCTACTACTTCAAGTGTCCTGAACAAGATCAAGAGCAAGCAAGAGCAAGATCAATCAAGCACAGACCTGCATTGAAGGTATTTTCCAGAAATTTGCATCTCTTCAATTCTCACTCAATTCACCCTAATTCTCTTGGATCCTTGGTTGTCGAAGTCCTACCAATGTAGGCAACAAGATTGAGTTACTTTGAGGTCAAATCGAAGCAACTCAGATCGTGCGCCTCAAATTTCAACTCCTTGTATCTCTCAATATACTTGGAGTTATGATAAATTGAGGCTAGATTCGAGCTCAGGTGCCTTTTTACTTTAAATTCATGTCCTTATTTTTAATTTTGGTGATGGTTGTGAGTGAATCAGTCTGGTGAAGCTCACCGGAGAAGGAGACCGGAGCTTTGGCTCCGGTGATGTGTTATCACTCATCAGAACCACATGATCCATTTGAAAAGTTTTAATCATGCATGTTGAAACTGATTACCATTTGTGTTGCGTGCTGACTCAGGACCATGGTGGAATATGCGCTAGCAGCCACTTGATTTGCCACCTCAATTAATGAGGGAGATCAAGTGGTCCACGTTTTTTCTATTTTTCTGATTTTTCCTTTTATTTGTTTTATTTTCATTAATTCATATTGATTTTAATATTGATCCAAAAAATATGAGAGTTTCACCAAAAAAACTTACATAAATTCCTCTTTCATTTTCTGAATTAAAATCATTTTTTGGATCACTATTAATATTTTTCATGATTTAATTGATTTTGTGAATATTTTTAATTGTTTAAAAATACTTTTAAGTTTTCAAAAATTATGAATTTTTTTCTCCAAGGTCCTTTGACATTGTTTGACCTATGATAAATCTCATGGCGATTTCTTTGGTGTTTTGATGAGGTTTTAGGAATTTGACAAACCATAATTTAATTTAATGCATTATTTAATTGATTTTAATTGTTTAATTGCAAAATAAATTATGTTGATAATTTGATATTGACTTGTTGAGTTTGACTTATGTTGTTGGGTCTTGGTCATGGTTGATTTGACTTTGTTGAGTTAAAATCATTGGATTTAGGGGATTGATGAAAGGTACATTTCATCTCCCAAAATGAATGATTTTAATTTGATAAAAGACCTCCTTTGACCAGTTTGTGTTGATTCTATTTCCCCTCCCTCTTCATCTTGATATCATTCTCTCTTCATTCATGTCATAGACCTATGGTATCTCTACATCCTAAGGCTAGTTGATTGTAAAATCAACATAAGTATGGATGAGATTAGGTCCCCCACTTTGCGTATTCTTTTTGTATGTGGTATGTTTCATGAGCATAGTCCATTATACTATATCTCTAACATGCATTAACACCAAAATTTTATTGCCCGACCTCAAATAGTTGTGACTTCTACATAAGTCCAGTTACGATTGCTTAACATAGCGCTAAATTTGTGACACAAAAGGCATAGCATTCTTGTTAGTGAGATTGTAAGTCTCTCATCTTTCATGGTATTGTGTGGAAACTTGGCCTTTTTTCCTTCCTTTGGAAGATGTCTTAGTTCAAGGATCTATGATTGTGATAAGTGGGTTGGGTGTTCTCCAAAGAATGACTTAAACAAAAGTAAAGCAAAAGCAATACTAACTTCTAATCCACTAACAACTAATCTTTAATTACAAGTCATTTACTTTTAATGCACTTTAATTTTAAGCCTTATTCATTTACCATTATTCATACCATTCAAGTTGTTAACTTTAATGTCATTTTCACTTTGTCCACTTGGACCATATTTTGTGATATATTGTGTTTGTATATACTTGTTTGTTTGTGTGGTCTTTTGACCTTAATGTACATAATAATAACAAAAAACCCTAAAAAACATCTTGTGTGGACTGTTGGTTTGATCTGAGACTTTTGGACTTAGAATTTAGGCAACACTCCCTATGCAAAGGACTTGGCCAATGCCAATTTTCATGGAACCAAGTGCTTATGATTTGAATTTCATCTGAAGCAAGTATTGTGATCCCATTTGAGTTCATCTGCTACATGGTCTTTTGGAGCTGTTACTTTGAACCTGTGCCTAATACCTATCTTTGAGTTCATATGATGCATGGAATTATGAAGAAGATCATGAAGTTGATAAGCTTGGATGTGGATATCTGTATTTGATACCTTGCTTTTCATCTTGCTATTGGTGTATTGATTTTGCTTGATTCTAAAGTCCAAGGGAATTTAGGTTTCTATATGACACTCTTGTCTATTGGATTGCAACCCATTGGTCAGATCTTTTCAACTCTTAACTTTTAAGTTTGTGCTTAGGATTAGTCTCTTCATCTCCTCCCCATTTCTTTAATTTCAAATCTCTCCCTCCTTTTAAAAAATCTTCTTTGCTTGTGTTTGTTTTCTAAACTTAGACCATTTTGCAATTTAAAAACTTTGGTCTTATGCCATTGCATTTTTAAACTCATTTTTCTTAATCAAACTTGTAAATGGACTTAACTATACTTAACTTAAAATTTCAAAATCCAAAAATTACTAACACTCATTCAAACTCTTTTAGGCCTCTTGTGCCTTTGTTAAACTTAAATTTTTTGTTAAAAGCAATGCACTCATTTTGAAATTGTTACCACGAACTACGAGGTTTTGATCCCTCATTTTATGTTGGTATGTAGGCACAAGTCCGAAGGTCTTGTCAAACATAAAAATATAATTAATGAATTCTTTTCTCATCCCTCCATTCTATTTATTGCAGACATCATTTTGTACAAAAATACATATGCACACAAGAAAGGACTCCCTAGGAGTACCTATGATATTTTGGGTGCCTAACACCTTCCCTCTGTGTAACCAAACCCCTTACCTGTAATCTCTGGCATTTTATTAGTTTTGATTTGAAAACTTCTTATCTTTGGGTTTTGTTCGTACTTTTCCCTTTTCCCTTGAAAATAATAAAATCGTGATGGCGACTCTGGTTTAATTGACGTCTAGCTTATCCATAGCTTGATGGTCATGAATTTACCGCTACAACTTGCATGCATATATATACTTCATACATGCATCATTTCTAGTAAGGTTCTAGAGTAAACCTACAAGAAACTAGGATTTCAAAGTGTTCTCATCATCTTCAACCTCATTCTATGCATATACACAAATAAACTACACATAATCATTCTTTGTTTGAGCGTCATCTAGAATCAGTTGATAACGTCCAATTTAGGTTGATTGAATTGTAAATTGGGTTGACATCTTTGAGGGTTTCAAATAAGAAAATTGAGCTGGGGTTTTCTTTCTAGGTCAATTAGGTATTTGAAGTTTTTGGACAAGGTTATGCAATTTGGATCCGATCAAGTGAAGGCATTGAAGAACCGAAGGTTCTTGCAAAGGAGTAACATGGGACAGTGGATCATATTGGTAAATATTTGGTTACAAAAATTCACAGTTTGGATTCGATTGAGTGAAAACTTTGAAGAATAAGGTTTTTTTGTGTGCAAAGAAGTAGCGTGAGACGGTGAATCAAATTGGCATTGTTTGGTTACTTGATCAAGATTTGATTCAAGGGAAGATAAATTATCAGAATCAAAATCAAACTCAGAGTTTGTAGGGTTGGATTACTACATCTCCCTTGTATTCTACTTTTGCAAAGTAAAGTTAATTTCATTATCTCATTTCGAGTTCGAATTGAGGGCAGACGTACCCATAGTGATGTCAATTGGGGATCTTCCTAAACAAATCATTGTTACTATCTTTCTCTCTCTATCTCTTTTAGTTTTCACTTGCAAACTGTTGAATTCATTGATTCTATGATCAATGCGTTTGGATAAATATTTGATAAACCTTTTGAAATATGTTTTGTTGAGTAGATCACAATCAATTAGATTATGATTGGATTTGTAAACAACAAAAGCATACATAATCCGAAATGAAATTGATTGCACACAAGGTATTCGATAATTTGACTCAATTGTATTTTTGTGTTTTATCATTAGAAATAGTTTCTACTTATAGCATTCCACTAAATTGATTATGATTAAAAGTGTTGGGATTAATTTGTTGTCATTATCATCATTTTGGGTCAATATACACATATCTGAGTTTTTTGATAGCGGTTCGGTTAGACGACTCGATCCGGGTTACTTTTGCTCGCCATATATATTTCAAAACAATTTTATGTTAAAGATTTTAACTAGTGATCTATTCAACCCTCTATATCAAAGCCTATCGTCTAACACCATGAACATTTCGTCGCGCCGCTGTCACATCACCGAAATCAAAAACATGTTCCTCTTTTCACCACCGACGATAGCTTTTCGATTTTGCATCTTTTTAGTTTGCTTTAGCTTTTGATTATGTTTTGTTGTGATGAATAGATCTGTAATTGATGTGATTTGATTTTGTGAAGAGAGTTTGTTTGATTGTTTGGTTTTTCTTTCTAAAAATTATGCATATTGATGAAGGGATGAAGAATGTTTTTGCTTGTTTTATGAATGGGTGAAAATGGAAGTAGAGAGATGATAGAGGATGATGAGATGATAATAAGAATATAGAGTCTAGACATTTTTCCTTTTTAACTATGCAGGGATGTGTTTTTTATTTATTTATGATTCCACTCTGGTTGGTCCTTTGGACCACAATAAGGGGCAACATCCCTTTTCATCTTTCCAGCCTTTTTCTATTTCTTTTGTGTTTTAAATTAAACTATTTTTTACTATTTTGTTCAATATGAATTAGGGTTTGTGAAAAATGGGCTTTAGACTTCTGTGATGGTACACCTTTTTTATCTACACATATATTCTTTTGACACACCCTCAACTCTAATTTATTTATTACTTTAGTAATCTTATTTTAATTATAGTAATTTAACTTGTGTAGTTAATTTAATTCATCTTTTTAATTTAGTTTCTAATTTAATTGTTAGTGTGTTTAAATCCTTAATTAAGTTATTTATCAATTTAATTTGTATTTATTTGCTAGTTAATCTATAAATAAATAAATAAATAAATAAATAAATAAATAAATAAAAACATAAAAAAAATATTTATCTAGCCTCAATTTCAATTAGCAAAATGCCAAGAGTACAAACACTTATTTTCATTCCCATGTAATAAAAATATAAAAATACTTTTAAAATGAAAAAATGCAAAACAAATAAAACTCTCTCATTTGTGAATTTTTCATAACCTTGTATATAGTTGAAATTATTTTCAAAATAAAATAATAATTAGCTGATTTTTTTAAATAAAAAATTCAGATAAGAAGCTTTAGAAATGTATCTCCTCGTAGGTCTTCGAGCATTCGAATGCAAGTTGTATCGCTTGATTAGTCGAATGCTCATTATCCACATTAAAACAAGTCTCACACATACCAAATAATCTTTTTCTGCCCCCTGCACTGAAACCTTTTTTCAACAATCTTTTTCCACCACCTCGCTTCGAAACTAAAATCAACCAACACATACTTATTTTCTATCGAACTACAAGGCTTTGAGTCTCTCATTGCACCTGAGGGTACGTAGAACGGGATTTCGAAATCTCGTGTAGCACAATACTGAAAACCTTCTTTTAGTAAATAATTTCTATTTTGTTAAAAACATTTTTTTTATAAACATCTTGACGAATAAGAATAAAACAAACAAACATACCTATAAACAAACAATTAACCTTAGGACTACATGATGTTCTCGTTGATTATAACGGATGCAATGGGTGTTAATACATTCCTTTCGCATAAATGACTCATGAACCCCAAATTTGGTTGCGACAATCATCTTTCCCATTTTCTTCCCCTAGGGTTTTATTGTCATTTCCTCTTTCCTTAGGAATAAATAAGGAATGGTGGCGACTCTGTTAGTCCATCCGCGAACATGCGATGCGCTTCACGAGGTTGTATTTTTTGAGATACGACATTGATAAACTCAAAACACTTCAC
The DNA here is from genome assembly GCF_024323335.1 of Lathyrus oleraceus. NCBI lineage: Eukaryota > Viridiplantae > Streptophyta > Magnoliopsida > Fabales > Fabaceae > Lathyrus > Lathyrus oleraceus. The sequence continues at coordinate 218,424,495 of NC_066585.1, forward strand.
CCTTACAGGCCTCATGTTTTGGGGGGGCTTATATACATCCCAAGAATTTTAATAGACCGTGGAATTCTATAAAGTCGGGAAGCGAGTTCCATACACATTCAAGACACAATCTGCCAGGGCTCTGGAGGGATTATCCAAGTCATAACTGTTATGATATTCATGAAACAATCAATGAGTGAATTCGTTACATAATGGTTAATGATGAATCAGTTACAAGTTATTGATGGACACTAAAACCTATTAAAAACTACGCCTCTTCAACATTCGAGTGAGGCAAGTCTCATTATATAAAAAGGTCCTTAAGGCCAAACAACAAGGGGGATCTGACCGATAATAAAACAAAAAGAAGGAAAACACGTGAAAACTTTGGACCACCAACAATGGTGGTCATTCATCCCTTCATAATATACCTCATACAGATAGGACGATCCCACCTGACCTGCTTCAGGCAGATTTACCCAAATAATATTTATCAGAAACATCTTGTAAATATTTTCATTTTTTTAAAAGTATTAACCTCTTAGATTGTGATATGTAATGAGCTCTAATAAAGGATATTTGTATATCATGATTTTAATGGAAGAGTTTGACGTTGTTATGTCTGAGTTTTCTCATATTAGGAAGTAATTTTTTGTTGTCTTGAGAGAAAGTGTTGTGTTTTTAAGGTCTAGTCTAGGATTGAAGTGTTGTTTTGTCATACACATTTGTAATACACATTGTTATTTTGTTATTTGGTGTTGAAATTGTGTTCTAACTTGTATTCATTTACATTGTTATTAATTATTTTGTAATGTATGAATAATTAAACATAAAGTTAGGTCGACAACTATACCTGTATGTATAGCCCAATAAAAATCTTGTAAAAACTAAATCAATCGAACCAACGCAGACCACATTGATTTGGTTTGATTCGGTTCGATTTTATTTATAAACATCAACCAAATCAAATCGAATCATACATTTATTTTTTTTATAATTCAAATGATTTTAATCGTTAAAACCGTCCAAATCGCATTGTGGATATCCCTTTTATATATGGTGAAAAAAATTTAAATTACTGGGGAGTCGTAATAAATACCTTGTTGGAGATTTTCTTTAACTTTGAAAATAAAAAAGTTAGTACAATAATGCATGTTTATTTTTTAGTATAAAATAAAACTTAGTATTGGAGGCAGATTTTCGTATACGTGTAGCATCTTGAATGGACCCACAGACGTGGTCCCCGGTATTTACATTAGCCACGACCTCTGCCTGGAGACGTGACCCCTTCTCAATCTCCTCCGCGATTCCTCTCTCTCTCTCTTAACTTCAATACACCCTCCGGCCCCATCATTCCCTTATTAGCCGGAACACTATTAATCCTACAATACTCCTACAAACAACCCTCAAAATTTTATCATTAATGTACACTCACCCACAGTACACACAGTTATAACACCCCTCTCCCTCTCTCTCTCTCTCTAAAACAAAAATGAAGAATAATTCAAATACCAAGCTTATCCTCCTCCACCCTTCTCTTCACAAACAACCCCCATCACCATCCTTTCTCTCTCACCGCCTCTGCCTCTCCTTCTTCCTCATCATTTTCTTCACCACACTCTTCATTCTCTCTCTCATCACAACCATCTCAACCTCCGCCGCTAACTCCGCCGCATCCTCCGCATCCTCCCCTCTCCCACTCTCCGTAACCAAAGCCCTCCTCCACTACGCTTCCCTCTCAAACTCCACCACCAAATCCATGTCCTTCACAGAGATCAACTCCATAGCAACCACTCTTCATCTTACACCAAACCCAAACTTCCTCATCTTCGGTCTAACCCACGAGTCACTACTTTGGTCTGCTTTGAATCACAACGGTCGCACTGTTTTCGTTGACGAAAACGAATACATGATCTCGAAATTCGAACAATCTAACCCCGGAATCGAAGCTTATGATGTTCAGTTCACAACTAAAGTTAGTGATTATCCTAAGCTTCTTTCTCAGGCGAAACAAGAGTCCAAACGAGAGTGTAAACCTGTCCAGAATCTCTTGTTCTCGGAATGTAAACTCGGAATCAACGATTTGCCGAACCATATTTACCAAATCTCTTGGGATGTGATTCTTGTGGATGGGCCAAGAGGGTATTTCCCGGCGGCACCCGGGAGAATGTCGGCGATTTTCACGGCGGGGGTGTTGGCTCGGAGTAAGAAAGTGGGGAAAACTCATGTTTTCGTCCATGATCTTGGGAGAGAGGTGGAGAAGATTTTCAGCTATGAGTTTCTTTGTGAAGAGAATTTGGTTAACAATGTGGATCAGTTGGGGCACTTTGTGGTGAAGAGTGAAAACAACAACGGTGGAAGTTCTGTGTTTTGCAGAAATTCCAGTTCTCCGTTGTCTGTGTCGGCGTCAAAAGATGTTGACTGAGGAATTATAGTTAATTCGAACAATATGTAAAATTGTGCATTTTTTTAGCTTTTCCTTTTTTTTATATATATATGGAGTATATTTTTAAAAGAAAAGAAATGTCATTTAATTTTGCTTTACAATGTTGGAATGCTTTTTCACCTAAAAAAAGGGGTGGGAAAAGCTTTACATATTTATTTTATATTATCTCCTTCAAATTGCTCTACCTTTTTATTTGTTCATTCAAAAAATAATAACTTAAGGTTAGACTTAGGTTGGTTTTTTTCAGTTTTTTAAAAAATGGATTTTTTTTAATTTTTGAAAATAGATTTTACAAAAATATTTTTTAAAATATTATAAAAAAATTAAATTTGTTTTTTAAAAATAAAAGATTAAATTTGATATATTATAATATAATTATTGAAAATTAAAACATGGTTAAAATTATAAGTTTTAAAAAAATTATATTTTAAAAATGATTTTTATATAAAATTATTTAAATTTTAAAATTAAGTAATTTTTTGAAATTTTAGTATTTTAAAAAAATTGATAAAATCATAAAATACTTAAAATCAAATTTTTATTAATATTTATATTTATTTTTTATGTAAAATTCATTAAAATATATTAAACTATAAAAATCACTTTAAAAAAAAGCCGACTTTAATTTCTTTTGATATTGTTCTGGTTTTTGATTTTGTGGATCATGCACACTCGTAGAGACAGACACAGCCGAAAATGAAACATGAAACACCCAAAAGAAACTAAAAGTTTTAAATAAGTATGAAAAAAGTGCGTGTATAAAATATGTAGTGTTCGTTTCATGCTCATTATTGAAATAAGATAAAGAATTGAATAAGGAGAGCATAAAGATATTGATATGATAAATTAGTATTATCATGTTTTAGTGCACACCTAATAAAAAAATAAAATTATTATTTTTTTATATTTATATAAGTTTAATATTAATATAATATAATACTATATTATTTTTAAATTACAAGAATCGGATTAGGAGAGATCACAACTACAATGAGAATTGAATATTACTTGATTACTTCTCTTGTTGTCTCTTATTCTCCTTTTTTCCTCCCTAACACTCTCCATTGGGGAGCCTTTTACACATCTCACATCCTAAGATCATTAAAAAGTGCTTCTTCAAGTTTCATGGTTAAATGATGCTAATAGCGTATGTCGTCATCATTATCGTGTAACATCCTCTCTATCAATTTTAGCCACTCCCATATAACCATGGAACTATCCTATATTTGTTACATCGACTGTACACACTGTCCAGAAACGTGTCTCCGAGAATCATATGATTCAGGCTCATATTCGTCTCATAAGTAGCAACTCGGTAATCGTTATCTTCAAAAAGTACCTGACACACCCGACTTTTCCTTATCGGCCCTAATGACCTATAACCCAGTCTTGATAATTTTGGGGTGTACATAAGCCCCCCGATCACGACGCCTAACAGGATGAAGTGTTCGAACAGAGAATCATGAAATTCTTTCTTCTTGATTGGGTTGTACTTCCATTCGGTTTGGTTTAATTCAGCAGTTACCTCGTAACATGCTGACGTATGATATTGGATTTTTAAGAGTAATGGTGATGACGTCTTGTCAGATCTCCTATTTCTCCTTGTCATAATGAATTTCATGGGGAAGCCAATCGCCAACATGACTCTAGTTTGATAGGATTTCCAAACCGTTTTATATTTCTTTCAATAAAATCCCAACTTTCTTTATTTCTTTGCTCATCATTCTCGATCCTTCTTCAAGATTGTTGTCCAAGTTCTTTGCGCTTTCTGCCAGTCGCTTGCACACACATATCTCAGGTATTACTCTTTTACCTTACTTATTTCTACTTAATTCTTTTATCATGGTTATAATATGTGAGTGCGATGATTCGGGAAATGTGTTGATTCCCCACAATGCCCAAGAGAGAAGCAAACTCTGGGATACATGCATGAAAGAATGTGAGGGCCATCTGGGCCAAGTAGAATCTGATCAGATCATTAAGGAAGTTTATGGCGATATTTTTTCACCTTGTAGCGAAACTGATTTGGGATCTTCATCATCAGGTTCTGTAGACATTGTGATGGAGATGACTGAATCTTTCATTGATCAAGAAGTCATAAGCTATGATCACAACACGATTAATGATAGTGAAATTTCTAAACTCTGATCTAACATGCAGATTTCTTCAACCGAGAACGAAGAAGATGTCGTACTGGAACCTTTTGTGGATCGTGAAAGAGTTTATATCACTCGACCAAGGGGAGTATCAGATGAATATTTTAATTTCTATTATTGGGTGTTTGAGGATTTTAAGATCCATATCCCTTTTATTGATTTCGAATCTGACCTCCTGAAAACCCTAAATACTGCCCCTTCACAATTACACCCAAATGGATGAGGCTTTATTAAAGCCTTTGAAATCGTCTGTGAGGCAGTTAACATAATCCCCACCTTGGGTTTGTTCTTTTCTTTCTTTGAGCTAAAAAGGGAAGACAAAGGAGGTTGGGTTTCCCTTAGTGAAATCCCAGGGAAAAGTTTCCTCTAGGCTTATACAACCAACTACAAAGGCTTCAAATACAAGTTTCTTCGGGTAAGAAATTGGAAAATATGCCCCCAAGTTATGTATGTGTTGGACGGGGGCCATCGGTTTTCTGATCTACTAGACGGATAACCCGTTACCGGTGTCCGATTTTGACTATGACAAGTTAGATGCTTTGGATATCCAAGCTTTAGCTATTCTAGATGTCTTCCGGGAAATAAAGGTCAAGGATTTAATAAACATGGCCGATGATCCGGAACAAATCTATAATTTCTTAGGTAATGCTTATATGTCTCTTAATATACTCTAGTGATCTCTTTATGTCACTCCTTTGAACTTATTTTCTCATTCCTTTTTAGCTAAAATGACGAGGTTTAAGCTGAAGGACCAGAAGAAGCTGATGGATGAAGTGAGGGTGAGGCGGGGAGAACAATATGCCTCCAAGATCGACTTATCTGATATTCAAACTTGGGCCCTCAAGAAAAGGAAAGTAGATGCTAGGAAAGAATCCTCAGGAGCTTCGGAACGCCAAGGCGACTCATTTCCCCCTCCTGGAGGCTCAAAGCCGAGTTCTTCTAAGAGTATGAAAACTTTGATGGGTGATCTTGTAAGTCACGCCGATTTGGCAGTCACCAACTTGATGCAGGATTCTGGTGGCAGCCATAAATCCAGTTCGTCAACCGAATTCAAGTTTTGGTCTAATAGCTTTAGTGGACTGAAGTTCTTCTATGACCGTCTAAATGCAACCGAGGATGTTGAGAAGGTGAAAACTATAGGGGCTCAACAGCTAACCCAAAACATTGGGGATGACCTGATGAGGTGTGTTGTTATGACCTGGGACTGTTTGAAGTCGGTGACGCCTATGAGCAGAATGAATTCCGTCAACAAAGGAGATAACTCAATTGAAGGATACTTTGAAGGTTCAAACCAACAAGGTAGGAGATTTGAACAAACAATTGTCGGGAGTGAAGAAATAGAAAAAAACTATGGAGTCTAAATGTATGGATCTTGAAGCAACCACAACCGGCTTGATCCAAGATGTAGAAAAGATCCGAGAGGTTAACGAGACATTAAAGAAATCTTTTTAAGAGGCCCGGGTGGACCTTCTTTCAGCCGGCGATGAAGCTTTTGAGAGAGCTAAAGCCCAAGCGTTATGCCTCTAACCCGACCTTAATGTGTCCGAGATGGACTTCTTCAAGACCGTGGTGGATGGTCGACTTGTAGATATGGAGGAAGCTTCTCCCAAATTCGAGGTTTCTAAGGATGCTGTGACTGGTGATCCAACCCCCAATGTTCAAGAGGGGGAGTAACACAATGCTTAAACTTATTTGTTTTTATCGTTAGTCATCCATGGCGATGCACTTTTGTAATGTTTGGATAATTTCTTTTTTCTTTCCAGTACAATGTTTTAAGCCCCTATGAGGCCTTTTAAAATGTATTATTATTGTCTTGTATGATTTTTATCACCGCTAATCCCTGATTATAGGTATAACCCTAGACGCGTCTTAGATTATTAAGGCTCGAATCTTAGTGATATGTACCTGGATCCGCGCCAGAGGCATGTCAACTCGGTTGTTTTAACAAAGCCAGATATCTCAAGTAAATAAAAATTGACCTGCCAGAGATTTTAATTAACTTGGACTTTTAGTTTGGTAAGAGGTTTTAATTAACATAACCCGGTCATAGGTTTCTATTTACTTGACCTTTTTTCCGTAGGTTCTTATTTACTTAGACTTTTGGTTTGGTCATAGCTTTTAATTAACATAACCAGGTCAGAGATTTTTATTTACTTGACCTTTTCTAGAGGTTCTTATTTACTTGGACTTTTAGTTTGGTCAGAGGTTTTAATTAACATAACCCAGTTAGAGGTTCTTATTTACTTGACATTTTTTCCAGAGGTTCTTATTTACTTGGACTTTTGTTTCGGTCAGAGATTTTATTTAAGATAACCCGACAAGAGTTTCTTATTTACTTGACCTTTTAATTAAAAGTTGGTAATATCAGGCATGCTCATCGTTCCTAGGACGAGCCCGGTTTGTTCCCTGTAAAAACTGAAAAGAGTAACACACATTAATATGCACTGGGGGTGCCTCATTAAAAACCCTGCCTTTGCAAGGGAAAATAGTGATACCCACAATTTTTATTTAATAAAAACATTACATAATTTTAACTATAATAAAATCTTAGGTTGGCGACATTCCAAGCTCTTGGTATTTCCACTCCTTCCAAACTTTTAAGTTTATAAGCTCTATTATTCAGCCTCTTCTTGATTCGGTAAGGCCCTTCCTAGTTCGGGGCGAGCTTTCCTTTCTTCTTTATATTTGTAACCTTTTTCAAAACCAGTTCGCCTTCTTGAAAGCTTCTTGGATAGACTCCGGTATTGAACCTCCTAGCCATTATTTATTTTGCTGTAAACTCTCTAACATGAGCCATTGTTCTAATCTCCTCTACAAGGTCAACCGAGTTGTCTAATCCTTCCTCATTAAGATTATTATCGAAATTTATTTGACACTAGGTTGGAGTGTTAACTTATACTAGTATCACTGCATCAATCCCATACATCATTTGAACGGGAGTCTCCTTAGTGGTTGAGTGAGTGTAGTGTGATAGGACTATAAAATCTCGTGTAAATACTCGGCCTAAAGCCCTTTTGCTTCATCTAGCTTTTTCTTCATTTCTGATAGGGGTGATCTTATTTGCTGCTTCTACTTGGCCATTAGCCTTGGGGTGTTCAACATGAATAAACTGGTTATGTATGCCGAGGTGCCTACAAAATTCTACAACCGACGAGCTTGCAAACTTTGTTTTGTTATCGAAAACAATGATCCTTGGTAGACCAAAATGAAATATGATATTCCTCCAATAAAAATGTCTTACCCTTTTTTTGTGATTCGGGGTACGGCCTTAACTTCCACCTATTTGGTGAAATAATCCACCGTAACTATAAGAAATTTCAGTTGTCTGAAAGCTAAAGGGAAAGGGTCGAAAATACCATATCCCCACTGGTAAAAAGGCCAAGGGGAAATTACTGAGTGCAATAACTCGGCAGGAGAGTGTATGAAGGGAGCATAAATCTGCCATATCTCACAACGATTCACTAATCATGCACAATCTTATAGCATACTCGACCAATAATACTTGACCCTGAGTATTTTCCCAGATAACACCCTTCCCCCAATATGACTTCCACACACTCCTTCATGCACTTTTTTCATTATAAGTCCTACTTCTTCTTCAGCAACACATTGTAGCGTCATAGAGGATATGCTCAGTTTATATAGTTGGTCAGCTACCATGAGGTATTAAGAAGATATCCTTTTGATGCGTTGGGCTTCAGTCTCCTCTTTCGGTAGCTTGTCTTGAGTCAGATATTGAATGATGGGTACCACCCATCCCCGTGCCTTTTCTAGCACCATGATTTCCTTTGTTTCCATGCTTGGTGCTTCCAAGGTTTCCTGAATCACCGTCCTATTTAACTTGGGGCCTTTACTGTTGGCTAAATGGGCCAGTAGATCGGCTCTGACATTTTCTTCTCGGGGGATATGTGATATTTCAAATTTCGTGAACCCTTTGGCCAGTTGCAGAGCCTGTTCTAAATATTTGAGTAACAGTGGATCTTTTATCTGATAGTCTCCTTTGATTTGACTATTAATCAGTTGTGAATCAGTGCGAGCTAACAAATAGGTAGCTCCGACTTCTTTAGCTAATCTTAAACCAACAACCATGGATTTATATTATTCCTGGTTATTGCTGGACTGGAAATTAAAACAAAGAGATTGTTGTAACACCAATTCCTCTGGTCCCTCTAGTACTATTCTCGCTCTTCTACTTTTGAGTTTGGACAAGCTGTCTACTGATAGAATCCACTACTCGGGTGATCCTTCTGGAATGGGCAAACATTATATTAGAAAATCCGCCAATACTTGTGATTTGATATTATTCATGGGCGTGAACGTGATGTTCTACTTTGAAAATTCTACAGCTCAGGCTACCATCCTACCCACCAAGTCAGACTTCTTCAGATTTTTTTTATGGGGTAGTTTGTCTTGACAATAATAGGATGGCCCTGAAAATATTGTCTAAGTTTCTTGGTGGTGATCATTGTTGTAAGAGCTAATCATTCAATCTTTTGATAACAGATCTCTGCTCCTTTGAGAACCTTGATGATAAAGTACATTGGCCTTTCACCTTCATCAGTGTCTTGAACCAACATAAAACTGATAGCCTTGTCTGAGACTGCCAAATATAGTATAAGGGGTGAATTTTCCTTCTGACGAACCAAGATCAGTGAGGCGGATAAGAAATGTTTCAATTCCATAAAATCCTTCTCAGATTCTTCCATCCATTAAAAACTTGTTGATTTCTTGATAGTTGCAAAGAAGTGGATGGACTTATCGCTCGTGCAAGACAAAAATTAGGACAAGGCGGCCAACCTCCTAGTCAGCTGCTGAACTTATTTTACCGATGTCAGGCTTCTCATATTAATGATCGCCCTAGATTCTCCTCTATCTCCCGGTGTTTCAACATAAAGCCCAGAAACTTGCCAGTTTGCACCTCAAAAGTGCATTTGTATGGGTGAAGCCTCATGTCAAATTTTCTTATTGACTCAAATGTTTCTTCTAGGTCTTTTACATGACCCATATCCTCCAGGGTTTTGATCACCATGTCATCAAAATATACTTCCAAGTTTCTCCATATTTGTTAAGAGAGTACCATATCCATCATCCTTTGATAAGTAGCACCAGCATTTTTAAGACCAAAAGGTATCACTTCATAGTAACAATTGCTTCTATTGGTCATGAATGATATTTTGGGAGAATCCACTAGGTTCATGCGTATTTGTTTATAGCCTAAATAGGCATCCATGAAGTTGGGCATACGGAACCTGGATGCCCCATAGATGAGTCTATCATTATGTGATAATGGATAAGGATCCTTCAGGCAAGCCTTGTTGAGGTCAATGAAATATATGCACATGTGCCACTTTCCGAATTTCTTGTTCACCATGACGACATTAGACAACCAAGTGGGGTACTTTATTTCCTGGATGAACCTGACCTTCAAGAATTTTCATACCTCCTCTACGACAATCTCTATTTTCTTTTCTTCATCCTTACGCATCCTTTGCTCTACTACTTTTGATGATGGATTAAGAGAAAGTTGATGGCATACAATATTCTGGTCGATCCCGGGAATGTTTGTGGGTTCCCAAGCGAAGAGGTCGACATTGTCTCTCAATACCTTGATGATGTTTGTCTATTCTTCCTGAGATAGTCCCGAACCTATCTATGTGATCTGAAAATTCTCTTCACCGATCTCCCAGGTAAGACTTTCAGATCACGTAGATAGGAATTTTGAGTTGGTTAAGAATGCTTTGGTGCTCCCGGGTAGGACTTATGTTACTAATGCTTCAGGGCATCCTACGAAATTCTACAGGCGAGATCTACACACCACTGCTCAGGTATTAATGACTCTGGTCCTTTACAACATAAGGCCCGAGAGTCATACTTCATATATTCCCATGGATATTGCTTATTTGTTATATTACATTTTTGATGAGAGGTGGGTTGATGTGGCAAGGATAACTGCTAATGAGATGAAAATGATCGCTTCAAGTGGTCATCATTTGGGTAACAAAACTCCTTCCACATTAGCTTTTCTAGGTATGATTATGGGATTGTGCCAAAAAGCTAGTGGTTCACTTCCAACAGTGGTTCATGAAACCATTGATGGTGAAGTAAATGACAGGTACATAAAGAGGCATTGTGTACTAAGCCAAGAATGTGTTAGAAATGCACATGCCCCTCCTGCTCAGCTATAAGTTTTTGATGAGAGAGTTGCTTGTTCCTACACATGGGACATGCTTGAAGCTAACCAAAGAGCTTTCATGTTTATGCATGATTCCATGCATCATCTGCAGTTGCAGATCAGGGAGCCTCATGTTGATCATATCATTATTACTCGAGACGAATTTAGGGCTCATGCTAATTAGCCTAAGGGAAGGCCATTTCAACCGGAGGGAGCAATTGGTGTTGAAGTGGAAACAAGTGAGGAAGCAGTTGAAGAAGAAAGCGAAGACGGGGAAAGAATGAGTGATTGATGATGGATAATCCTTTTGTGATGACTTTAGCTTTTTTTTATATTTTGTTTTATGTTTTATGTTCTGATTTTGGTCCATCCTTTACATGGATGAGGATTTGTAGTACTTTTGTGGCATTACATGTCACCTTGATGTTTTGGACACCATAATTTTTGTGGTGGTTTTTGGTTTAATGCAATTAAGTTTCTAGTTTAATTTGTGTAATTTTTTTAATTATTATGTAGTTTAGTTTAAATTCAAGTCATTGGAGTTTTTAAAAATAAATTTTAGTTTGTTCCAAGTTTGATTGACTTGAAGAAACAAGGTTGTTGCTTCCATGATTGATAGTGATGCATACAAATGTAATGGTAATGATAGTACTTGAAAAGATGTACAAAGGCAAGGTACACGTTTATTGCTTTCTAAAGCATAACATGAATATGAAACTTTTAATTTGTATAAATAACATGTCATTCATTCTTTTGCAATTCTTGTTCAGTTTTTTAATCACTGTAGTTCATAGCTTAATTGTGAGGAGACCTTCCATTATACTATATGCACATGAGACAAACAATGCTTGTTTTAACTCGATTTTTTTGTTTAATCTTGCCTTTATGTTGAATTGTGTAAAGCATGAAAGTGGCCAAGAAGTTTTTTTATTTTATTTTGAGCACAACCACTTAACCAATAGTAACCTACCATGTGAGTGAGCAAGAATTCGTTAACCACTTTGAGCCTTTTTGTCAGGATCCATATCGGTTTTTGAACTGTGAAACTTGTGCATAAATAATTAGTTCATCACCGATTTTTGAATGGATTGTGAATTTGTTTCTTGAAACAATTGAACCATCAACCATAAATTATGGTTGGAAATTTATCTCTTTGCCTGAGAAAGTTTGGGAGCATTCTAGTTATAATGATTGGTTGTATTCAAGTTGGGGAGGAAAAGGTTGGTTGCTAAGTTGTTGAAAAAGAAAGAAAATTGTGAAAACAAAAGAGAAGAAATAAAGAAAATGGCTTGAAAGAAAAAGTGACAAACATTTTTGTGATAATAATTGTGATCAAGGGTATATCCCATGAGTAAAAGAAAAATGGTTAATGAAGTTATAAAGTGAAAAACAATGTGATTTTTGAATGCTCTCTTAGGTTTTGGCAACTTTGTTTCAATTACCTTGAGAAATGGCCCTTCTTTTTTAACCAAGCCACATTACAACCCTTGAAGTCCTTTGTGATGAATGCTTTATGCTTTTAATTTTGATTGCTTGGATGAATGCATAAGTTGACATAGATGTTAGCAAGATTATTGTGTGCGAGTCAAGTCCCTCATTTTTGTTCTTTATTCGTGATGAAGATGCGTGTTAGGTGTGATTCATATTTGAACTTGTGTTGTTTAAGAATTTTTTACATGTCTTTTGTGGATAGAACTTGTTTCATGATCATGGTGTTGTTGTAGTATAGTGGTAATCATCATTTTGCTTGTACTTTTGGAATTTTAACCATGCATTTGTTTTATTTTCTCAAAACTTGTTGACCTTGAGATTTTTGGAAAGGTTCTTGTTTCCTTAGGTTTTTGAGACTCTTGTTTGAGACCAAAAGAAGTTCTAAGTTAGGGAGAGTTGATAAGGGCCAAATTATGTATATAATCAATAGTATTTTGTGGCCCTTTTCACTTGGTTTCATTGGAATTTCATGGCAAAACCTTAACTTTAGTGTAGATAATTGGTTTTTAGTTTTATCGAGTAAATATCATATAGTTTGATCAATTCATTTCATTTTGTATATTTCCTTGCATAGTTGAAGCATTGGGAACTTAAAAGGCAAAAGAAAAGCTTCAAGATGCATTTTTTGATGGAAATCAAGAGTTTCAGTTTGGGTTCAGTGCAGTTAAAGCATACTTAGAGGTGGCCATGCAGAAGGTTGCACGCTCAGCGCGGCGCTTAGTACCGTTTGTGGAGGTTTGGTCTTTTTGTCATGTAGTCGTGCTAAGCAAGCTCTGATGAGGCTTAGCGCGGTCTTCTTTTTCAGCTTAGTATATATGCTTTTGTACTTCATAATTTTAGGAGATAATGCCTATTTTGAGAGAAAAACACATAAAAAAATATCAAAGAAACTTAGAATCAAGTCTTTAGAGCATAAATCTTCGACTTTTCGACATTGATGCTTGTGAATCTCTTCATCTCTCTTATGAAGCAAGCGTGTAGCTAAACCCTCTTTTGTCAAGATTAGATGTAACTAATCTAACTAGTATGTATTTCATTTGATCCTTTGTATGTGAACTAGTTAATGATCAATATAGATGATTATGTTTGCTCTTATGTTATATTTGTGGTTTGAATCATTATTGAGAAATATCTTTCAAGTATTGACCTAAGTTTTCATCATTCAAAGACCAAAGTATAGACATAAATTTGGAGTCTAATATTCACCTGTATCAAGTTTTAATGTTATTTTATTATTTAATAGGCTGAAAGATCGCCGATTAAACAATACGGTAAAAAGCGCAACATCGGTTAGACATAAGCGGTGTTGATGACTGATATGTGACTATATTGATTATAAATGAATTTTACATGCTAGATAAGTTGAATACATATGAAATAGGTTAATGAACTCTAATATTGACATGCTTTTTAAACCGTTAAAGTCTAAATCTTTTACCGTTGTTACAAATTCTAGTGAATGTTTCTTTTCACAATCGAAAACCCTTTGAAACCCTTACTTAAACATTGTTAACTGTAGAACGGTGGTGACATCACACTAATCCCAATGGAGACAAAATAAAATACTTACCCATCGAAAACTATTTCATCACTGATCTCCTTTATCGTCATATATTTTCCAAAGTCAATTTTCTCTTATTTTTGGATCAAACAAACAATTTTCACATAACCCCCCTCCCTTATTGGTTACTTTATCTCGCACTCGTTTAGCTTGTTAAAACTCAATCCTCGTGGATGTGAATCTTATTTTATTACTTCGATATACTAGTACACTTGCTAGTTATTGTCATCAAGTTTTTTGCAGCGGCGACGAGGAATTATTGATTTACAGCAAGGCAATTTAGTGCGACATTTTTAGTTTTCTATTTGTTTGTTTTAATTTCTATTTTCGTTTCAATTTTTTTCAATTTCTAATTTTAGTTTTAAATTTTTTTTCTTTTTTTACTAATCTGAATATTAATTTTTTTCTACTTGTTTTTTATTTGGTGTCGTGTTACTAAGATAATTCTTGTTTGTTTAAGAAAGGTACCGACATGACGCTGATACCGATCGTTCCCAAAATTGAAAGAACATTGTGCACACTTTGCAAAATGAAAATAAAAGCACTTCAAGCTACCGAAGAAGTAAAAGAAGAAAAAGTAGATATGGTCACAACACCACGTCAAACATTCGGGAACTATTGCAAGAGGCCCGACTCCGACCATATTTGTTTAGGATTTCAACTAACTAATCTGGTAATCTTTGACATCAAAAATTATGTTCTGGCAAGTTTGAAGGAAAACTCATTCGTCAGGAAATAAATCAGAGATCCTTGGGAGCCTCTCTCTAAATTTTATTAAACTTGATCGATGTGTAAATCGGTCGGTGACATCACCGACGATATGGTAAAACTATGTTTGTTTTGTTTTTCCTTGATAGGCCGCGCAAAGGATTGGTTGTAGTGCATCCTAAATGGCACTACCGATACTTGGAAAGAGCTTGAAGATAATTTTATCGAGAGGTACTATTCCAACACTCAGTTTTTGGAAAGAAAAGCCGTAATTACCAATTTTGCTCAAGAAGAGGCAAAGTCATTATCTGATGTCCGGGAAAGGTTAAAGTTTTTACTCCGAATGTGTCCAAATCACAATATGAGGTCTATAGAGCAGATGACACACTTCATCAATGGGTTGAGAACACAAACAATAATTTTTCTCGATGCCTCGAGTGGAGGCTCATTGAGATTAAAAACTGATGAAGAGTTGAAAACACTGATTGAGAACATGTGTCAGAATGAGTACCATTCAAGCGAGCATGCAATGAAACAAAAAGGTGCTCAGTTAGTTGATTCGACCATAGTTTTAGTAGCTCAGATAGAATCCCTTACCAAATATTTAGTCACAACCCAACTAGATCAAGCTAATGTGAGTCATTTTCAGGTGTTTCGTTGTGATTTCTGCAGAGGAGAACATGCCAATGATAATTGTACTATAGAGGTTGAAAGGTCATAAGTTTAGTATGCTAATATCCAGTAGAACTATCCTTATTCCAACACCTATAATATGGGTTGGAAAGATCATATGAACTTTAGGTGGAATAAAAATCAAACTTTGAATGCCAATCAAGGTGTTTAACCTCTCAAGCACCTCAACGCAAGCCTTCACCTCTTGAAAAAGCATTACAAAATTTCATGAAGTCCACTTCAGAGAGCTTCACAAAGGTAAATCAGGATCAATGAAACATGACCAAATATCAATAAGAAATAACATAGAATCAGACCCTGATGAACAAAAACACTGAAACATCCATCCAAAATCTAGATATGCAAGTCTGTCAATTGTCTCGTCAAATGGAAGCTGAAGCTCGTTCAAGCAGGGGATTTATAGATAATACTGTAGACAACCCGAAAAATGGAATGTGCAAATCCATCGAAATGAGAAATAGAGTGGTGCCTTTCGAAACTCCAAATGGTAAATAGAGGAAAGGAAAAAAGGTGGTAGTTGCGAAAAAAAGTGGAGAAAAATTCCGAGGGAGAAAAAAGTGAGCATGAGAGTGAATATGAGGAAAATGGGTGTACCCTTGACCAATTCATTAATAAAAATTCACCTTCATAAGAACAAAGAAATAAATCTTAACTGAGCCAAACCCCGAGCTACCTAACTACATAAAACCACCTTACTCGATTCTAAAAAAGACACCCAAAAAAGAAAAGGAATTGAGTCAATTTAAGAATTTTATGGAAATGTTGAACAAGATACAAGTCAACATTCCGTTTTGTGAATCCCTCAAGAAGATGCCTATTTATGCAAAGTTCATGAAAGATCTCTTATTGGGAAAGCGGAAGTCAAAGCATGATGAAAACATCTCTTTAACGGAAGAGTGCAGTGCAATCATCTAGAAGAAGCTTCCACCAAAACTCAGTGATCCGGGTAGGTTTACTATTCCTTGTGCAATTGGTTCACTAACCATTAATAATGCATTATGTGATTTAAGAGATAACATTAACTTGATACCTTTATCCATGGTGAGGTAGTTGAAGTATGGTGAACCAAAGCCTACACAAATGAGATTGACTCTAGCAGATCGTTCGATCATGTATCCATATGGGGTATTAAGATATGTCCTTGTTAGAGTTGATGGATTATTATTTCTAGCTAATTTTGCAATTTCGTACATGCTTAAGGGTTCGGAAAACCATTACTGTTAGGTAGACCATTCTTGGAAACATGTAAAGTTCTAATAGATGTAGCACAGGGAGAATTAATACCGAGATTTATCGAAGAAAAAGTTGTCTTCAACGTTTTTGAAGCGCTGAAGCACCACGAGACAAATCCTCAGTGCTACCAAGTAAGCATGGTAAAAGGAAAACTGAAAATACTTCATGGAAAAAAAAGTAAGGAAGAGATTTCAAGTAGGCCAAAAAGTTGTGTTTTATAAGTCTCGCTGGAAAGGATTAATAGTTAAGTGGAGAACTATGACTTCTGGTCCTTTTATTTTGAGTGAATATTTTGCTAATGGAGCCGTAGAATGAATTGATCCAGGAAATATGCATATCTTTGTTGATAAAGGAGATAATAAGATGTGGCACAGAGGTAGTGAAAATGCATTGAAGAGAGTTTCTATGATGCTTGCAGAACCTTAGACAATGAAGTCAAGCTAGTGACTTTAAACAAGTGATTAATGGAAGGTAACCCATCAGACTTTGAATTTCAATTTGTAATTTATATTCATACATTTTTAAAGAACACTACTAGATGACATTGAAGAAGCTCTCCCCCTTGTGTTTTTCTTTGCTTTACTTAATGAACTTGTTTGCTGTTGTTTTTCTTTCAGTTTTAATTTTCTACCTTACCAAGTACCATCATGAAAAATAAAAATAAAAAGTCACCAGAAAAAGAAAAGAATGAAACATATCAATAATGAAGTCCCTTGCAGATTGAAAGTTGATGAAGAAAAGGGAAATTGACAATTGTGCTCAATCTCCAGATACCTCAGCTAGTAAGTTTTGAGCTAAAATTTTCCATTATTTACTTTTCCTTCTTATGAGAGTATCCTTGCATTAGTCATTTTCCAGAATTTGAATTTTTTTAATCTTGAGTCCATTGGTTTGATAAATACACACTGAGGCAGTTGTTTGTGAACATTCTGAGCCTTTTTAAGCTACCCTGTTTAGTATGATAATATCCATTGTTTAACCCCTTTAAGCCTAAGACCCTTCTTTCGGTGAAATAGCCATATAGCCATTGACTTGAAAGATAAATTCTTTCCATCCTCTTTGGAGTTAAGTAGAAATATTTGTTTTACTTGTTGATGCAAAATGATAAGTTTGAGATTTTTCTTGGAAGTGAGCAACAAATAAGTTTGGGGTTGGGGTACTAGAGAAATTTGTTAAAAAGAAAGAAATATAAGAAGTTAAAAACGTTCTTCAAATATTACTTTTCTGAGTTGATTGTATCAAAGCCGGAACCGAAATGTTGACCAGAAAAAATAGATGATAAGAATTGGTAAGGGTAATAATTTTGATTATCATGAAATATTTAGTGTGCCGACATGTTACTTCAGGACAAGCAACACTTCAAGTTTGGAGTTATGATTACAATCGTCATTACATGATTTTTAGGAAGAAATTCGGGTAAATTTAGATGAAGAATGATCAAAAACCATATTAAAATGTGAAAATGGAGCAAAAAGTCGATACAAGGAATATACAAAGGCTTAGTGAAACTTGTGAAGAAAAATTGAGTTTCGCCCCTGGAGTTCTCGCACGCGATGCATTTCTCTGCAGCGCAATGAGGATTGCATCGCGACGTGATGCTGACGGTCGCGGATATGATGTGCTCTTTTCAAGTGACACATTTTTTTCTATTAAAAGCACTTTTTAGCCTATTTTGATGGGTTCTAGATTCCTAGATTGAAAGTGACAGCAAAGGGAAATTTTACGTGCGTTTGAAGGCCATTGGTGCCATTGGAGAGATTTTTCTTCAGTTATTTTTCATGTACTCTGATTCTAAATTTATGGTATATTTATTTTACACTATGAGTGGCTAGATTTCTTCTAGGTTAGGTCGTTTTGTATGACGACCATACTTTTATTCTATTGGGACATATGAGTGGTTAATGCTAATGTTATTGCTCTGACATATTATTATTATTCAATTATTACTTGCGTTTATTGCCTATTGTATGTTACGACATGAAATATGATCTAGGTAAGTTGTGACATACTGGGTTAGGGTTCTTCGATTCTCTAATTTACTAGGGATAGTCTAATTAGGAACCGTGACTTAGGGATTAACGCGTTCTAGTTTGACGTTCCAATTGGTCCGAAGGATCGGGGAATCAATGCCTTTAGACTAGTGAGCTGCACACCAAGGAATTGGGTGTAGTGGTAAGGTTAATCTGTCGTGTAACTCTTGTGTATCTACATGTCTGTTAATGCACATCTCATCAATAAAATACAAGTAGGGGATTCTAATGAAAAGAACTAATCGCATTTATCATCAAATATTTTCTAATGTCAATTTTCTCTTGTTTTCAGATCAAATAAACAATTTTAAAACAAACCCCCCTTTTGGTTTCTTTTTCTTGCACTCGTTTACCTAGTTAAAATCCAATCCTTGTGGATATGAATCTTATTTTATTACTTCGATACATACTAGTACACTTGCTAGTTATTGTCATCAGGTAGCGTATAGACACATTCCGGACTAGATTCGAAAAAAGCTAGGTGACAAAATGATACTTGTTGGGTGTCCGATTCTATGACGTTGTCAACAAAAGAATCATAATCAGTAGGGACATGATTTTTTATGAATTGATGGAATGACAATGTGCAAAATTTAACTCAAATGGTGGTGGACATGTTTCTATAGTGTTTGAAAATGCAAAAAATGCAATTGGTGAAGTTCAAGTTTAAGAAAATGCGAAAAGACAAACAAGGCAAAGAGGCATGCCCGCAAGACTACAAAACTATGACTTATTTCCGGATAATAAAGTAAATGATAATGGTGATCTTGTTCATTTTGCGCTCATGGCTGAATTTGAACCCGTGAAAAAGGAGGAGGCCTTGAGTGATTTAAATTGGATGTATGCTATGAAGGAGGATCTTGAGTCAATTGAGAAAAATGAGACATGGGAACTAGTTGATCTACCAGAAGGAAAGAAGTCAATTTGCGTAAGATGGATATGCAGAGTGAAGGAAAATCCCAAGGGTGAGATAATCAAGAATAATTCTCGATTAGTTGCAAATGAATTTTTGCAAGGAGAAGGTATAGACTTTGAAGAAGTATTTGCACTAGTGGCTAGAATTGAAACCATTAGGCTAGTTATTGGTATTTCAAATAACAAAAATGAGTCAATTTACCAAATGGATGTCAAACTTACGTTTTTGAATGGTCCTTCAGATGAGGAGGTGTATGTGGCACAACCACTTGGTTTTATTGTTAAAAAAACCAAGAGTCCAAGTTCTATAGATGGAAGAAGGCATTGTATGGGTTGAAGCAAACACCGAAGGTTTGGAACAAAAGAATTTATGGGTTTCTAAAAGAGATAGGATTTGATATATGTGTATCTGAATATGGTATGTATGTGAAGAAGGATGCAAGAGAATGAGTGATCATCCTATGTATCTACATTGACAATTTATTGATTACGGACAACAATGAAGGTTATATTACCGAGTTCAATGGTGATTTAGTGAAGGAATTTGAAATGATCGATCTTGGTCTCGTGACATATTTCCTTGGCATTGAGTTTCACAAGTCTAAAAAGGAATTGATCATGCATCAAAGGAGGTATGCTATTGAGATATTGGAGAAGTTCAAAATGGAGCATTGTAATCTGGTTATTACCCCTGTAGAGCCAATATTGTAGTTGTCGAAGAATAAAGACGAGCAGAATATTAATCTAACGCAGTACAAGAGGCTGATTGGATCATTACGGTACTTGTACAATATGATACCAGACTTGGATTTAATGTTGTCATGGTGAGTAGATTTACCGGGAAGCCGAAGGCATCACACTTGGCAGCATTCAAGAGATTCTATTTCTCGCAACGGATAAAGGTAGAAGTTGCAAATTGCCAAATTATATCGACTCAAAATGGTGTGGAGATAAAGATGACAGAAATACACTGTTGGATACATCTTTATGTATGGAGAAACACTTATCTCTTGGTGTTCTAAGAAGGAACCAGTTATGGCGCTATCTTCTTGCAAGGTCAAGTACATTGTAGCATCTATGTGTGCGTGTTAAGTTGTATGGTTGATGAATTTGATGAAGGAGTTGTGCAGCGAAGAGTATGAAGTTGTGATTTGATGATAGAAAAATGTTCCACTATAAACCTTGCTAAGAATCTCATTGCTCATGGGAAAAGTAAGCATATAGAGATGATATTGTGAGGGCAAAGGTTCTTAGTCCTTGTATTAATGATGTCAAACTTTTTAGTAGCTCATACGGTATACTTTGGACGGTGTCATCATATCTTAGAGTGCATTCATTCTTTAACATGCTCAAAGTATCAATTCAATATGTCTATGCATATAGGAGCATCTCATGTATATCAATATTGCACTTGATCATTGTTGGTACCTTAGATCCATAAGAGAATGGTTTAGATTAACCAAAATGCATCTTAAAAACTCATTTTGACCATTTAAAATCTTTGAGTCGACTCATGCTTTGGAGCGGTCGACTCATTCATGCATGTCATTTTCTTTGTAACTCACGGGTCTGAACAGGTCGAGTCTTTGAGTCGACTCATTTCTGGAAAAACAAGATGAGTCGACTCATCTCCTGTTTGAGTCGACTCATAACCTGTTTTATTGAATTCTATTGTTGTGGGTCTGAACAGGTCGAGTCATAAGTCGACTCATTTCTGAAAAAAAAACAAGATGAGTCGACTCATCTCCCTGTTTGAGTCGACTCATAACCTATTTTATTTGAATTATGTTGCTGCGGGTCTGAACAGGTCGAGACCCCAGTGTTAACAAATCGAGTGGTCACTGATTTCACTCATTTTTCTGCTGTGTATTTTTGCTAAAAATTTTGATGTGTTTTTCACTTGGTCCATACATCACATATATATATATATATATATATATATATATATATATATATATATATATATATATATATATATATATATATATATATATATATATATATATATATATATATATATATATGTCTCATTTTCATGAAAGAACAAGAAAAGTGAAAGATATACATTAAAGTTCCTCTTCATCTTCATTATTCATTGCATGTTTCAACAACTACACATAACAATTTTTGTTGATCATAATGCATTGTTGTGGTGATAACATCCAAATAGGATTGTGTATCTTGGTTTGGGTAGAGGTTTTTAGTGGATTTTTCTTGAATAAAATCTTAGGGTTTTGTCCTCCAAGATTTGAGTTTTTTTGCATAAATCTTTGCTTCATAGATTCAGCCGAGTGAAAGGTTTGAAGAACAATGGATTCATTCGAACGAGTAACGGTAATTGAAGGATTATGAAGAAAGGTTTGGTTTAAGCATGTCGCGATTGAAATCATCCGAGCTAGAGTTTTGGAAAAATTGGAGTTATCGCAATAAGGTAGCTACAATCAGAGGTTTCACGCATATCCGATTGAAATCAGCCGAGCTAGAGTTTTGGAGAACTTGGAGTTCTTGCAATAAGGTAGCTACAATCGGAGGTTTGTTCGGAACGTTTGGAGCACTTGGTTCAACTCGAATCAAGAGGAGAGAAATGAATAGGATCTACAACAACACTTAGGTTTGCTTGGTGATAATTATTTCTTCTCTTGTATAAACTTTGCAATTGATAAGAAATATCTCAATTCTAGTTTAAGAATTGGGGGCAGACGTAACCGAAGCGAGGATGAAAGGGGAACTGCCTAAACAAATTTGATGTTGTTCTCTCTTTCTCTAACTCTTTAATTTCTGCATAAATTGAATCTTGTATGAAACTAATTGGAAACTCCATCTCGCTTAATTGTTGTGCACTAAAGTTGTTTGATCAATTGTTGCAATCACTTTGGTTGTAACTAAGGAAAATTCTGCACAATCAATTCTAGTGAAATTAAGATTTGGTATAGTGTGCACACCAAGTGTTTGCTAAAATTAACTTCGCACAAGTTTATCAATATTTTGCTTGTTTTCTCATTGTTTTAATTCATCATTGGCGGTAGCTATATCAAGAATTTGTGTATTTGATCGATTGATTAAGATTGTTGTTGATTAGCTTTATCTTATTCATTTCATTAGGTTTCACGCATATCCGATCTTTCCAGTAACGGATCATTTAGACGATCGTGGTCTAGGGAGCATTCGCAACCTTTAAAAACAATTTTAAAAAGCGCTAAATTTTTAAATACCTGATCTATTCAACCCCCTTCTAGATCGGTACTATCGTCTAACAGATATTTCACTACTTGAGAGAGCTTGTAAGTGAAGGAAAATTAAAGTTGGGGTATTGCAAAAGTGAAGACTAAGTGGCCAATTTGATAACCAAATGAGTAAAAATTGAAGTGTTCATGAGGTTGAATGAGCACATGAGTATGGAAGAGTTGGATGACTTGAATTGAGGTGGTGTGTTGAGAAAATAATATAATTCAAGCCAGTGCAACAAGTTACAATAAATATGCTACAGATTACACCTATGTTATGTAGTGTTAAGCTTTCAAGCATAGATTTGGAGCAACAAGTTGCAGTAAATATGCAACGAGTTACACCCCTTCCAACCTTAGTATTTTTGAGGCAGAGATTTAGTGCAACCGGTTACACCAAATGTGCAACCGGTTGCATGTTTGGGAAGTTTGTTTTTCTCATTAGTTGGTTAGCTATATTATGGTTTAAATACACATGTTGGGTCATTAATGTTAGAATGCTATATTTTCACCCTAATTCTCTCTAATTCTCCCATTCTTTCCATCTCTCTATTATTCACCATTGTTCTTGTGATTGAGGTTTTACCCAACATATTCTTCTAAGGGGATGATTTATATGATTGAATATACATGCCATCTATGATGGCTCTATCTTTTTGGCTGCTTGTTAGTGGTTGTGGGGCGCTAGGGACAAATAGTGTCCTACGAATGAAGTGATACCTTCCTATACTTTGAAACTCGTCACAGTGAATTATACTAATCTATTAGCTAAATGTTGTCTTAAGTATAATATGTCTCATACAAATATAGCGATCACGTGGAATGCATACAAAGGTAGTAATATGATTTTGAATGTTGATGTCAGTAGCCTCGGTAATCTCGACGTGTCAGGTTTTAGTGGATTGATTCAAAATGCTGATGGTGCCTGGGTTCATGAATTTACGAATAATATCAATTATTCCAACATCCTTCATGCCAAGTTGATGACGTTATATCATGATTTACACATGGCCTGAAAACTTGGTATCAAAGACCTGATGTGCTATTCTGACTTCAACTCTACTATCAAACTTATCTCAAAGTCTATTAATGTTTGTCATTACTATGTCACACTTCTTCACAACATTAAAGAGCTTATATCTGAAAAAATAACAAGTTCAAATATTTCATATTCTTAAAAAAATAAATATTTTATATTAATTATCTAGCAAAACATAAAATTGATAATGATACGCCAATAAGTCTTTTGCAGAGCTCTTATAGAAATAATCACTCTCTAGTTGATAGTTGATGTTAATGAGAATTTATATTAGAGATAATTTCTATAAAAAAAATCCACTTGTATAAAAATGAATTTAAAAACATTTGATCACATACAAACAAAACTTTTTTTTTAATATAAAAATATTTTTTCAAATTCTAGTGAATGAGCTAAAGAATTAAGTTAGCAGGACCGTTAGAAGACCCAAATAATTAAATCGACTCTCCCTTCTTTCTTGTCCTCATTCGAATTTGAGTTTTAAGTAAAGTAATGTATTCATTTTTTTCTGTCTTTATTGAATATACACTCTCCTTTTTGTTTTGACTTAAGTTGAATATGCTCTCTTTGTTTGAGTATAAGTAATTAAAAAAAACTAAAATACAAGTATATTTTGATAATTAAACTGTACTCAATGATAAGATTTTAAAAAGATGTTTTCAATTAATTTTGATTTTATTGTTTAATTAATTTTTATTGTTATACAATAATTTCTAAGAATTGAATTTTAGAGAATATACTCCATTTTTATTAAATTAAAATTCAAAATAAGTTCATTGATTTTTTAAAATGATATGAGACTTTTTTTTACATATTAAAGAAATTTTCACTTGTGGCGAAGCTTTGCGCAATTTTCCCTCATCTAATTATAATAAAACTATGAAATTTGTAACTTATAAAATAATTTGGTTTCACAATAAACGTATTAAAATTTATTACTCGTAAATTTAACAAAAATATTAGAAGTATTAGATTAACTAAAATAATTATTTTAGGACTTCTTAAGTAACTTTTAACTGTCTTTCCTATTATGTTATTTGGTACACTGAATAGTAGACACCCCTTTTAATTTCTTCTTCTTTTTCTTGTCAAGTAACCCATTTTTATTCAACAAAAATAATCATTAAGAACATATTTGGAATTTATTATTATACCAAAAGAAAAAGATTGTAAACCAAAATAAGGTAATGCAGTGTCGGTGGCGATTCTATTGGAATATCCGTCACAACATTTTCTTGTTATATTTTCTGTAAATGACAACCGTCTTAAAAAATGTACAGTTGCAACAAAAACAAAACAAAATAAAAAAATAATATTTAAAAGTTAAAAATTAAACACCATCCACTTGTAAACTTAAAGAAAACAAAATGGTCAACAAAAAATACATATATACTCTTGGTTCAATTTTTGACATATGGCATATTTTCTTCTAAAGTTAATATAATTGTTTTGTATGTGATCACAATATTATTTTCATGTTATTTTTATAAATAATTTATTAAAACGCGTGATTGAAATATATAATATACTATATGCTATACAATTATTTGTTATTAATTAATTAATTAATTATATATAATTTTAAATAAAAATATCAATATTTCTAATTCATACCTGAGACAAACATTAATGTAGTATTAAAAAAAATTATGATATATAGTAAGAAAAATTATTCAAAAAGATAAAAAAAACACTCGACAAATGTTTGTTTGTCCCAAAACAATTAGGTAATTTTTATATTTTTAAATAAACACATGAATAGTTTTAATATATTAATTTGATTTTATAATGAAATCATATATTTGACAAATATTTATAATTAAAGAACTATTTAGAGTTAATATTTTTTAATATGTTCAAATAAAATTAAGAAACAATTATAAAGCTAGTTTACACGACAAACACCACTATTTTATCCAAATTGTTTGTTAATTAATTTAAACTTTTTAACAATAGCTTTTAAAGAAAATAGCATACGGTTGTGGATTGGTCGATCAAAATAAGAAATATGATAAATATTTATTATTAATTAATTTTAAAAAAATAATGACACAATTTATCATTTGTTTATCTGTTAGTTTATATAATTTAAATTATATATATATATATATATATATATATATATATATATATATATATATATATATATATATATATATATATATATATATTTATAATCTTTATTGGAGACTAAAAAAATTAATCTATAGAAAATAGATATATAAAATTTATCATCAATGACTATTAATAAAATACGGTTAAATATTTCAAACAAGGTCACAATGATTGCAATTGTTTTACATTATGATTGCACACTCATTTGATAAATCCTACAAGAATTTGACTCTGTCTACAAGGGTAGCCTATAACATGAAATTAGAGTTTAAAGAGAATCATTTGGACTATGAAATTTTTCTTTGATTATTTTCACAGAGTGTTTGAGTAAATCTAAAATGCCAACTTTCGAGTAATATATAATTGGATTATGGAATTTTTCTTTGACTATTTTCACGGAGTATGAGTAAATCTAAAATGTCAACTTTCGAATAATATATAGTTGGACTATGGAATTTTTCTTTGACTATTTTCACGGAGTGTCTGAGTAACTCTATAATGCCAACTTTCAAGTAATATACCGTCGATGTCCCTAATGATCCCCACGTATTTATGATACTTAGGAGTGATGAACTCGGTGATGCTAATATTGTGAGATGATCCGCTATAAAAAATTGAATCATTAAAATTCATATTTTTGGCTAGCAAAAGGCCATGATGGATGGCGTGGAGCTCTTCGGAGGATGCCTGAGGAGCCTTAAATGAAGTCAGAGAAGCCTCGTTTCCAAGCCCGTAAAGAATTACTCCTACATATGATCCCACCAAAGCATGTGTGGGTAGGCGTTCCATTGCAATTACCATCAACACTAATAATAGTGTAAAAAGAGGTAGAGAGTTCTACTTGATCAAACAATTTTCAGTGGTACACCTATTAGATATTTACTGAGGAAAGAAACATGCCATAGAGTGAGAGTATAGGGAAATGTGATACATGGGAATAGGTTCATGAGAGATGCAAACTGAATTTCTATTTCTATTTATTTGAATGGTCTTAGTAGTATGGTTCCAGATTTTAATCATAACTGTTTTACTAGGAAGGACATCGTCTCCCTAAAGCCCAACATGTTTTAGTGAGTTCCATTTTTAGTAAAGATGTTTATGACATATAAACAAGTTTGACATGAAAACAAGACATAAAGTGATTTTTGGGTGTTTAAAAGCACCACATGCTCAAGATTTTTTTAGCGATTCCTATTGATGGGATAGGCCAAAATAGGTCATCGATTGAGTATCGTACTTTTCTTAGATATTTCCTTATGATTCCCTTATTTCTTATTGGCGATGTTCTCAATATTTAATGTGAGGCGTGATTGGATATCTTTGGGGAACACGTAGTTCATTATAGGGAGCTTTCAGACTTCAAATATCGATATGACTTTGTTAGGAAAGTCATTTTCTATATATTTCGGTAGGCAAGAGTATCAGTGAAGAAAGACTTGCATGTGAATTCATTGACTGACCCACACAAGAGAACATTGACACTTAAGTCATTAGATGTTCTAGTGTATGGGTGGGTAGGCTTAAAACATTCAATTTTGGATTGGACTGGGGTTTCCCCACTTGTGAGACTGATGATTGGTGGTTTTATTTTAGGACATGTATCCCTCAAAGTCACTTCATGTAAATGGCCTAAACATTAGCAAATGTGTTTTGACAATCAATATGATTTCATCTTGTTTGCATTTGTCACTTTTGGTTTCCTAGCACTAGAGATATTTGATCTTTTACAAAGAGTCCATAGGTTTGTATATAGAAATTTATGTCTCATAAGGCTATGGACATAGTTTTTAAGATAATTTGTTTTATTATCCAGAAAGGGGTAGCGATGTAGCTTGTTGGTCTCTTAGTGTTTACCGTTATTTTTGGTAAATCAAATCAGGAGTGTTCGCTCACTTACAAAATTAAACTCGAAAAATTCATAAGACATATTGTGCAAAATATTTGAGAAAATATGTTTGTGCTTTGAATACTGATGTTTGAATGTCGAAAATTTGAGTAGAAACTCTAGCTAAATATAATGCAAAAATTACTTTGAAAATAAAGTATAGACGAAGAACATAGTATAATCTTTCAAATAAACGCTTCAAATTTAAAGAGTTAAAAGAAAGGACGCAGATTCATACATATTCTCACATATTCTTTTCTCTCTGTGACTTGGATAATTAAGTACTATAGAGAATACTTAATGAATTTTGCGACCCTTGTTTACATGAGTGAACTTATCTTATATACTATTACAATGTTAATCGTCGATAACGATTATCTTTGTAGAATTTGACACGTACTCCCTTGTTGACTTTAGCCTTCTAGCTTGCTTCCATGTGTCTTCGACATTTAAATTGCTTTTAACTACTCTTTTTTTTTTCAAACTGTCTGTTAAATCTTCTAACTGCTTCTGTCAAAAGTTTCTTATGTTGAACCTTGGAGCATAGCATCGAAATGATTAGCCAATTATACTTAGCCTGTGAATTTACCTCACTTATACTTCTACCAAATATGCTACATAACCATAAACTTTTTCGAGATTCTGAATATGTTTTGTAGAGAGAGAGAGAGAGAGAGAGAGAGAGAGAGAGAGAGAGCATAATCTTGTGGATTTGTTCCTGAGATTCTTCCAAACCATAACTAGGTCTCAAAACCTTGAACTCAAAAATAGACTAAGTTCCAAATCATCTGATAAGCGAGTCGAACTCACCCATTCATTCAAAGTTATAAAAAATGTTGAAACCATAATTAGGTTATTTTATACTTGGAAATCTCATAAAAATACTAAACCAAAATTCTCAGGCTAATAAATTCCCCTAAAAAAATCCACTTTCGATCATATGCACAAGATGGAAGAAATGTGGTGTTTTTAGTAACTATTCGACATTGTTCAAGGTGGTTCGCATATATCATAGTCATCATGACCACTTTCACCAAACCGTCATATCACTGAATGCATGCATTATTGTATCTCGAAAACTACAATCCTTCGCGGGGCAGTCACGCGCTTGCAGAAAATGATTGAATAGAGTCGCCACCAAACTTTATTTATTCCAAAGAAGGAAAGGTAAAATATCTATGAAATCCTTATAACAAAAATAAGATGGTCGTCGCAACCAAATTCGGGTTCGAGAGTCGATTACGCGAGGGGAAGGTATTAACACCCCTCACGTCCGTTGTACTCAATGAGAACCTTTTAGTTAAGCTTGCGATTGAATATTAGTTATGTTATTTGTTTTCTTCAAATGATAAAAAGTGCAAAAGGAAAAGAAAATGGACCGCAAAAAGATTTTTATTAGGGTGCTTAGCAAGATTGCGGGTCTTGCTTCTACGTATTCTCAGATGCAATGAAGAATTCAAAGCTACGTAGTTCTGTGAAAGACAAAATATACTTTTGGGTTTTTGTTATAGTACTTGACGAGATGATGCATCTCGCTCCTACGTATCTCTAGGTGCGATGGAGAACTCAAAGCTACGTAGTTCTTTGTAGCAAATGAGTGTTGGTTGATTGATTTTAGTGAACGAATGTTTAGATTGCATTCTAGCGGTTAAACTTTACTTGTGCTCACAATGGGAGGATTAAGCGTTTGTTTATATCGTGGTAGAATGGATAAATCATTGTTCGTTTGTGAAAAGGTTTTCGATCGCACGGGGCAAGAAAATATAAGTTTGATTGGTTGAATTTGTTTTTAGGTAGACGAAAAAAGTTCGAGCAATGTGGCGTGTACCATACATTCACTTATTCGAGGAGCATAAGGATGTACACCCCCATTCCTTTTTCGCCCAAGTTTGAGATTTTAAAAATTATTGGTGAAAGATGAGTACTTGAAGCAGTAAGGTGTGTGTCTCCCACTTGCTTACTCGAGAAGCAGTGAGGCGTGCGTCTCCCATTCATTTTTCATCCATGTTTGATTAGAGTATTTTATTCGGAAGACGAAAGTTTGAGAAAAACACTCACTTATTTGAGAAGCAGAAGGATGTACATCTCTCATTCCCTTTTTCAACTAATTTTATTTGCAAAAGTATTCTGAAAATAAACTTGGTGTTGACCAAGGAGTTTATTTGCATTTGCAGAAAATAATTCGATTGAGTACAAAAAAAACGACTTGATGTTGATCAAGTGTTTGGTTCGTAATTTGAACAGGA
Organism: Lathyrus oleraceus; assembly: GCF_024323335.1. Lineage (NCBI taxonomy): Eukaryota > Viridiplantae > Streptophyta > Magnoliopsida > Fabales > Fabaceae > Lathyrus > Lathyrus oleraceus. The sequence continues at coordinate 218,454,388 of NC_066585.1, forward strand.
CTTGATGTTGATCAAGTAATGAATTCACGTTAGTTTTGAAAAACAATTTGATTTTGGTAGTGAAAAGGTTTTAAGTTGATGGTGTAGTGAGATATTTTTGAAAACTACTTGATGTTGATCAAATATTTAATTTGATTTTTGAAAGGTTGATTTTATGTGGTCAAGTTATTAAATTAATCAATTAACCAAATTAATCAATTTAAATAAAAGTAATAAATTAATTAAGCTAATTAAAAATGAATTAACCAAATTGATCATTTAAAAATAAATTAATCAATTAATCAAATTAATTAAAAATAAATAATCAATTAAAATAAAATTTAATCAGTTAATCAAGTTAATTATAAGTTAATTAATAAAATTAATCAATTAAAATAAATTTAATCAATAAATCAAATTAATTAAAATATTAATTAACAAGATTAACTAATTAAAACCAATTATAAAAAAACTAAAAAAAAGGAATAAAAAAAAATAATAATAAAGTAATAAAAGAAATGGTGGGGCATGGCCCCATACACCTTCTTCTTCTGTTCAAACTAGTAGAAACGCAACACCGAGAACGTATGAAATGCAATTTTTTTTAAAATACAATACTACTCTATTTAATGCACGTTAATTGTTTCAATCTTCACGAAGTTGCACAAATGAATAACGAGAATTCATCTATTCGATCTCATAAACACAATGGCATGCTAAAAAATTAACAAACAACAATTAAAGTTTTCGAAAACTAATTGTTTATAGTGGGATGCTCAAGAGCAATTTTTTTTCGAAAATTCACATTTCAAGCTATTTTGCAAAAATGATTAAATGATATGAAACATACTAAGTGCAACAACAATTTTATGTCAAGAAATCAAGTAAAAGGTAAGAATCAAAGCTTACCCACGCGAAAAGCCTCAAGAACGCGAAGAACGTCGGTGAGTTTCCCAACGAGTTTGCAAACTTCGGTCGCCCTCCGATGAAGCTCCAAACATGTACCAATCAATATGATCTAAATCTCTCTTCAATCCTCTCATTCTCCTCTTTTAAATACTTCAATTATTTTTCATATTTGAGCAAAATCCAAGTAGTGAATATGCAATCCTTTTTTACTCTTCTCTTTTTTTCTTTTTTTCTTTTTTTCTTGTGGTGATATGGTATTGCTTAAATAGACTAAGATGAATGTGAATAAATTCAAATTTGTGTGAAATGTGAGGGTGGGTTTTTGAGGGAGTTAGAATGTGAAAAATGAAAATGAAGAATGATTAGGATTACAACAATTAGTGATTTATGTGAAAAAGTATTTAATCAAGGGTTAGGATTGCATATAAATGTGTTTGTTGAAGTTAATTTTGTTGAAATGAGATTGTAATTTGGTTATGGGAGAGAAACATGGATAGTGATCCAAGTGAAAATGATGGGAATAATTGCGAGTTGTTGATGATTTTGATCCAATGAGCAAGAGACTTAGCACAAAATAATAAGCAAATTAGGGTTTTCACAATTAAATGCATTGCTAAAAAAGCTCTTTAATCTTTTTAAATGATTAAAAATGAATTTAAAAGAATAAAATGAAACAAAATTCAATTTTTTTAATAAAACAAATAAAAATAAAATGATTATTTATTTTTCTTGATATTTTAACAAAAGAACAAAAATAAAAGGAATTAAAATAGATAAAAATTGGGCGCGAAAATGCGCAAAAAAGTAAAATGAATGTATTGAAATAATTTATGCGAAATATACCTTCGTAAAACAGACAAATAAAGATTAAATTTTGCAGTGAAAAGTATATGGCTGAAAACGCTCAGACTGATCAAGTTACGGACGTAAATGAGATCGAAAAAGTTAAACGAGCATGCAGGGTTAAATTACGTGAACTGTATATCAATAAAGCAAATAACTGCAAGCCTGATCTCGAAAATTTTCGCCCTCTAACTCTCTGCGCAATTGAAAATCAATTCAATCGATCTGTGTGTAATACCAAAATTTTATACTAACCAAAATAAAATGAAGTTGGATGCATGGAAGTTTAAAATGTTCGGACAAAATTGGGGTATGACAACTTTCCCTATTTAATTACCTTGAACCTGAAAGTATGAAAACGGTCTTCGCACATTAGTGATGGAAGATAACTAAATATGGAAAGACCCTAAATTTTGTCCTTTACAGGAAGGATGGGTATGAGATGCAATGAGATTATATTTTATGTTATGAATGTATAGATTTTATTGTTGGGGATATGAAATATGAAGCAGATTCTGTAAGGATTAACTGGTATAACCTACCAATAAATTTCAATGGGAAGACAAAGGAGGTAAATGGGAAAAGTCACTAGGGAAAGGCGATGGCCCCGACAAATTTTCCTCAACTAACATGTTGATTCAGATCAACAAAAGACAACCAATATCAACTAATGTATTGATGAAGGTTAATGATAAATCATCCTCAACTAATGTGTTGATTTAGATCAACAAAAGATGACACAATCAACATCAACCATTGGATTAATAGAGGTCGACGACAAAAATATTATTCACAACAAATGGGTTAATTCGGACCGACAGAGCTTAAAACAACCAACTTCAACTAATGGATTGACGAAGGTTAACGAACAAGTCATCCTTAACCAATGGTGATTCAAATGAAAAATAAAAAACTTCAACCAATGGGTTAACGAAGATCAATGAGTAAAACATTATCAGCCAATGGGTTGATTCGAATGAAAAATAACCAACTTCAACCAATGGATTGACGAAGGTCAATAAAAGATCATCCCCGACCAATGTATTGATTCATATAAAAAATAACCAACTTCAACCAATGGGTTGGTGAAGATAAATGAACAAATCATTCTCAACCAATGGGTTGATTCAGATGAAAAAATAACCAACTTCAACCAATGGATTGACGAAGGTCTAAGAACAAATCTTCCTCAACCAATGAGTTGATTCAAATGAAAAATAACCAACTCCAACCAATGGATTGATGAAGGTCAACATAAACAAACGACTTCAACCAAAGGATTAAGGAAGGTTAACATGAAGTGAATGACTACAAATTTATTTGTTGGGGATTATTAAGGACTTCCATGAGTGGTCACCGAATCCTGGTTGATGCATGCATGCTTTGTGCAGATGTAATTGCTGATGCGTGAGATGCCTTTGGTTTTTGAATGCAGTGCACCACATTTGCGAATACGATACATATGTAATGATGCATGAAATGTAATGAATGATCAACGCATGTTATTGAGTTATTGGATGTGTGTTAATGAATATTGGACTTTTAGGGTAAATATGTCAGGCAAGGCTTGGTTTTCTTTGGAAAATGGCCAAGTGAACTTGGTATTCTTTTTTTGTATATCCTATGGGAATACACCCTATGAATAAGACGATATGCATGATTTGATGCCAAGAAAATGCAAATATGGTTGATGCAAATGATGAGTAAGATGTGATTAAGGATAATCATTTGGATGTGTTAACCACTACCCTTGTGGTATGCCATAGACAGTTAAATCCAAGAAGAGTTCTTTTGCAATGAAGTTTTTTTCAAGGGAAAAATTCCTTTGGTAAGATATGCAAACTTGATTTCTCGACACCTATTTCAAACTCATTAGTTACATATGTAAAACAAGGTTTGTTGGAGCATCTTGAAAGTATGGAGAGGACTTGGCCTTCATCATGCCGCTTATCTTGCCCTAGCTTATTGGATCTTTGAATAATTTTTCCTTGACATGAGTTTAGAAGTAAACTGATGATTTTAAGATGGCGTGCCCAGTTATTGGAACATTGAAACTGATTACCCTTGATTAACCAATTTTTTGAACGTTCTACCGAGTTCTGAAGATATTTTCCTCAGATCGACCGGTTCTTGAGGTGGCTTGCCCCTTGATCAACATAGTCTTTAGGAAATTTTCCCCTGAGTGTGATTACTTCTTTGGAATTGTTCGCCTTATATGGGATCACTTACAAAAGATTAAGCTCATCTATTGATGACATATTTTTGGAACTTCCTTGGTGCTAAGTTCTAATTTGTATATAAAATTATTCTTTTAAAATGGTAATTTTAATGCGATGCTCATGCAAATTTTGAAATCACAGTTATTATTGAGATGATGTTGTGATGTTCGGTGAATGGATCACAAATTTATTTAAAGTATGAAAGATGATGTATGAATATGATACCAGTATAGATGATTAACAAATCTCTAGGAGTCAGGTTAACATAACCTTGATGTAGTATGCTTTCAAAATAAACATTGCTTCAATTAGGTCTTTTGAATGTTGTAATGTGGCATGGTTCACGGTTTTTGAAACAAAGTGATATAAGGCTCAAAAATTGATTTTAGCCCAACCCATTCACCTTGATGATCTATAGTTCTACGTTCAGTTAATTCAACACATGCTTTCAACTTCCAAGAGAACTTTGAAGGTGGGAATGTGGTGGTTTGAAAACTAATGTGGTTTTTTCTTGAGGTGACAATCACCCCCTTTTTTATTTTGATAGTCATACAAGTTTATTCTTATTTTTTCATCAAATATTTTTGGTGATCCTTCTTTTTTCATTTTTTTCTCTTTTCTTTTATCCCTAATCTTGCTTGGACCACTTCTTTGAAGTTTTCAGTCCACTAAGATGCCCTAATTTTTTGTCTAAGTCGCCTTTTATGGTGTTCAACTTAGCAGACTCTTTTTTTTTGGAACAATTTCTACGGAATTTGTACTTTTGGTTTGATTTTGACAAGGGTCGTAACTGCCATGTTGTTGGTTATTGAGGAACAACCACTATAACTTTTGGATCTTTCACGTTTTCTTTGACACTTATTGATGTATGCAAAGAAGAGCGTGTTGTTGAACCTCTTATTGGAAGGTGTACATATGGATTGATTCTCTTGAAATTTGGATGCACCGTTAAATTAACTAAAGACTACCCAACCCTAGGTTATGATTAAAGGGTTTTTTTCGTACACAAAGAAACACCAACTTTTTTAGGCTCAAAGGGGTTGACTAGGGATTAACTCATTATATCTTTGATGTTTGGGAGTTAAAAAAATGTCTTACATTATCACTAAAGTTTTATTCAAAATCATATCGTCAACAATTTTGTGTATTTCGTTTTTCGTCATTCTTCCTCCGATCTTTGCTTAAACAAAAAATTGATAAAGGAAAGTGTGGTGGAGAAGTATTATTTTTTTTTTTTTGCTTTTATGAAAAAAATGAGTGAAATAATTGAATCAAAAGATGCAATGCTCATTTCATTAAGATTACCTTTCAAGAATAACAGGTTCAAAATTCAAAATAGCACTTTTACAAACAAGGAAATTGCAAAATAAAATGATAAAAAGGCCTAGTAACTATCAACAACAAGGATGAGCTTTCCCGTCTAATCCACTGGCTTTAGGAGTGTCTTGGAACTCATCAGGGCATGAGATTGGTGATCACATTAGGACTAACACTTTTGAATGTTAACAACTTGTTGTTAATCATATCCTAAACCTTTTCTTGGAGAACTCTACAATTCTCAGTGGAGTGTCCCACCACGCTAGTATGAAAGTCGTATTTGACATTTGGGTTGTATCTAGTCACGTATGGAAATTTCATAGGTTGAGTTGGCTTGGGAGCTAGCAGCGAGTTCTAAACCAGAAGAGGCCACAATTGAGTGTACGTCATCAAAATCGGGTCAATATGGCGAGTCTCCTTCTACTGGTTTCTCAGAGGTCTGTATTGATTCTGTTGCAGATTCTGATGTTGATAATGGGGATTAGCAGGTGATTGCTGGGGTTTGCACACATGTGTTGTTGCTGCATAGCAGGGTCTTCCGCCTTCTACCATAATAATGTTAGTTTCCCATTCTTTCTTCTTCTGAAAAGTTCCCAGAGAACTTCCTCACTCCACTTGATGCGACATAAGGGATCTTTCCACTTTTCAACCATTGTTCAATTCTTTCTCCAATAGTTACCAGGCCAGAAAGTCCAGATGATGTGCTTCCAATCATCTTCTCGAAGAAAGAATGATGTAAGGTATCCATAAATAGTTCAACAAGCTCTTGTTCAGCTAGAGGTGGCTCGACTTGAGCAACTATCTCTCTCCAAGCGTTGAACATACTCCTTGAAAGATTCTCTATCTTTCTTGGTCATGTTCTGAAGTTGTCTCATGTCTGGAGCCATATTTGCATTATACTTGTACTGCTTCATGAAGGCTTCAGCTAGGTCCTTCCATGATTGACCTGACCTCTCTCTATATTCATGTACCATTTAAGAGATGCTCCAATCAAGCTATCTTGAAAACAATGGATCATTAGGTTGTCGTTGTGGGAGTATGATGTCATCTTCCTGTAATACATTGTCAGGTAACCCTTTGGGCAGTTGATCCCTTTATATTTTTCAAAGTCTCACACTTCGAATTTTGGAGGAAGGGTTACCTTAGGAACCAAGCACATATCTATAACCTTCAACCCATATATGTCATGTCCTTCAACAACTCTCAATCTCTTTTCCAAGATCTGATATTTCCTTTCAAATTCATTGTTCTCGACTATCACCTCGGGATGGATATCTTGGGGACCAGCAACGTGTAATACAAGATGAGGATCTTCGAAGGGACTTTGGTGAGTTGAAAATCTAGCAGGATGCACTTCAGCGACTATAGGACATGTACGGGCTACTGAACAAATGACCATTCATTGGTGGCATTTGCAAACGGAGGAGTATAACCCTGAGGTAAACCGTAAATTAGAAATGGAGGAGTATAACCATGAGGTAAACCGTAAATTAATGAACAAATGGCAATTCATTAATCATTAATGTTATTTTTTATCTTATACCCTTAAATATTTATTTATTATTCTCTTTTTTCAATTATGTGAATTTGTCTTTTCAATCCCATTAATGAAAGACAATTTTGTAAAACATTTCATAATTTCTCTTTTTTATACATTACATTCTTAATACGTGTGAAATGTCAAAAATGACTTATAATAAAAAACGGAAGGAGTATTAATTAGAGAGTAAAGTTGAAAAAATACATTAAAAATAAAATAAAATATTTATTTTAGAACACTCTTTATTTTCAAATAGATCACTTATTGTGGGATGAAATGAGTACTACTAACAAATACCTTAAAAAAACATTTTATAGTATATATATACACAAACTTTTATAAAACGTTAATTTATTTTAAATTTTTAAGTAGTGTTGTTAAGGTACTTTAGTATTTTTATTTTTATATTATACATTTAAAAATTGAAAAATCTTAAAATACATCCGATTCTTTTATATTATACATTTTAAAAAGACACCTTAGGTGTTTAATAAAATTTTTAGTATCACTTAATGAGATACTCCCGCTGACTTATCTTTTAAAGGTGTGTGTTAGTGAGCTTCACATTTAAATATATGTAATTATTTTTAATTATAACACTTAAATACACCATATACTAAAAAACTAGATGTATTATAGTATTTTTTTATAAATTATAATTTTATATTATTAATCATATAATTATTATTTAATATTAAAAAGTCTGCACTTCCTAAACCAGAGTCCTGCCACTGCTTATTGGTATTCATGAACATCCTATTGTATTTTACGAAGTATTCACGAATACATATATATAAATTGGGTTTTCCCAATTATGCCTCTCGGGAATGAATGAAGGAAGTAAATTGGAGGGACGGTTAGAAGCCCCATAGAATTAAACCCACGGTTTTTTCTTATCCTGATTTGAATTTGAGTTTCAAGACATTTACTTCATAATCTACCTCAAAATAATAATAATAATAATAATAATAATAATAATAATAATAATAATAATAATAATAATAATAATAATAATAATAATAATAATAATAATAATAATAATAATAATAATAATAATAATAACAAAATAAAAAATATTGTGTATCATTTAATATGTGGATGGCATGGGAGTAAAATAATTATGTGGCATTTTGAGTAATTCAAGTGTTGTAATCGATAAACATTGGAGTAATCGGTTACAACAAATGTATTTTCATTTCTGAGTTGTAGAAAAAGGTAAATATTCGAGAGTGTAACCGGTTAACATCTAAGGTTAACCGATTACTATTAGGGATGGCAAAACAGGTCTGACTCGCTGGGCATGTCTGTTTTGTCCGCACTTTAGTGCGGGGCGGGACAAGGATTTAGACCCTTACCCTCTAATGTGTCTGTCCCGCCCCGTTTTTTTCGCGGGCTTTTGCGGGCACGTGCATTTACATAAATTTTTGCATTTTTAGGCTTAAAGAGTGCAGTATCCGCAGACTTTCCCCGCTCTGCCCTCACCTTTTTGCGGGGCGAACCTAAGTTTTAGGCTCACATCCTCAACTATGACCGTCCATCCCCACCCCGTTTTTTTGTGGGACGGGCATGCCCGTTTGCCACCCTTAATTACTATTGAAAGTATTTTTCGTTGTAATGTCAGTTGTAATCGGTTAACCATTTGGTGTAACCGATTACAAACCCAAATTTTTACAAATTTTAGTTGTGTACTTGTATGTTTTATGTCCCATTCATTTTGTAACATTTGCATAAATGTCTTAGAGGTATTCTCATCTCAAAGTAATGTGAATATCACTTCTCATCCTTAATTCTCTCTCTCTCTCTCTCTCTCTCTCTCTCTCTCTCAATTTTCCTCCTTCACTCTCCACATTCCAATTTTATGCACCATTGCTCACCAATCTTGTGGTTCAAAGTTCCAACATTTGACATCTGATTCTGATCCACAAACACTTAGTGTGTAACATGAATTTTGTCTCTAATGAAAGAATCTCTACAAACCTACTTATCCTTGATGCTAAGAATTATGATAAATGGTGCAAACAAATGAAAGTGTTGTTTGGCTACCAAGATGTTCTTGAAGTGATCAAGAACGGGGTGAATCCTCTTGCCAAAGGTGCAACGGTTGCACAACAAGCAACGCATAAGGAAGAGAAGAAGAAAGATTTCAAGGCGCTATTTTTTATCTATCAATGTGTTGATGGTGACAACTTTGAGAAAGTTGGTGATTGCGAATCGTCAAAGCAAAGCGTGAGAAATCTTAGAGAAGACTTATGCATGAGTTGATTAGGCGAAGGTAGTGAGGTTACAAACTCATAAGCGTCAACTTGAATTGATTCAAATTGAAGAAAAGGAGACAATCAACGTTTTCACAACGAGAATCACTCGGTTGGTGAATCAAGTGAAGTTATGTGGAGAAACAGTCACAGAGGAGTATGTTGTCACGGAAATCCTGCGTTCTTTAACACCAAGATTTGACAATGTGGTTGTGGTGATTGAGGAATAGAAGGATCTTGCAACGATGAGCAAAAATGAGCTGCAAAGCTCTCTTAAGGCTCATGACCAAAGGATAGAGGGGAGAAATTTTAATAAGGCAAAGGCGGAGATTGCTTTGCAAGCTCGCTTCAACGAGAAGGACAAGAGATTGAAAGGAAAATGACCCATGAAGAGTAAAGGGATTTTTCAGAATTTTGGTTGAAGAGAGTCCCAAAATTCCAAGAATGCGGCTTGTCAAAGGGGTGAGAGAAGCTGCAACAAAAATGATGGTCAATGAAACTTTAGAGGTGAAACGAAGAGGTTTGACAAAAATAAAGAGAAGTGCTTTAAGTGTCAAAGGTTCGGTCATTTTTCAAGAGAGTGCAATGCGAACAAGAAGGAACCTCAAGGAGATGAAACTAAGGTTGCAAGACAAGAGTTTGATGAAGAGAATAAATCTTGGTCATGATCACTGAAGGAAATTCTAGTAGCACCAGGCTACGGAACAACATCAGCAACAACTCTAAGAATGTTGCAAAAACAGGCTATAACTGGTTACATGGTATGGTTAACCGGGTACATACAGAAGAAAACGCCATGACGAGTACGAAAGGAGTTCAGTGCAACAAGGAATGGTGCTTGGACTCGGGTTGTTCTACTCATATGACGGGGAGGAAAAATTGGTTTGTTAAAATCAACTATGCCATGAAGAACAAGGTAAAGTTCGCGGATGACACCACTCTAACGGTTGATGGGATCAGTGATGTTTTGATCATGAGAAGGGATGGTGGATATTCCTTGATCAAAGATGTATTGCACATTACAAGAATCAAATGTAACCTTCTAAGTATTGGCCAATTGCTTGAGAATGGTTACAAGATTCACATGGAAAATAAGGGGTTGCGTGTTATGGATGCAAAATGAGCTTTGGTCCTTAAAGCGCCTATGACTTCCAATAGAACCTTCAAGGTTGAGCTAAAGATTTTGGAGCGTAGATGTCTTGCTACAACAACAAGTAGGTAATGGTGTATATGAAACTATCGTCCTAGGAATCTCAATTTCTGAGATCTCAAAGACTTGCGAAGGAACAAAATGGTAACGAGGTTGCCATTGATCAACATATCGGCTGAAATTTGTGAAGAATGTGTGTAAGCGAAGCAACATAAGGGTAAATTCAGCAAGGATGCAAGTTGTAGAACCAAGAATCATCTTGAGGTGGTGTATTTGGATGTGTATGGGTCGATGCAAGTAGATTCCATTGGTGGTAATAGATACTTTGTTACTTTCATCGATGATCATAGTAAAAAGGTATGGACATACCTAATCAAGAGAAATGATGACGTATTTGAAGTGTTTAAGAAGTTCAAGTCCATGGTTGAGAGGAAAAGCAGTCACAAACTAAAAGTGCTCAAAACGGATGGTGGAGGCGAATATGTCTCAAAAGACTTTGAGAGGTTTTGTGATCAATAAGGGATTGTATATGAGGCAGTACCACCTTATACATCGCAGCAAAATGGTGTTTCCGAAAAGAATAATCGATCAATCATGAACATGGTGAGAAGCGTGTTAAAGGGGAAGGACTTTCTAAAAGAGTTATGGGGAGAAACAGTATACACAAATGCCTATTTGTTGAATAGGTGTCTTACAAAGAACTTAAGAATGTAACACCGGAGGAAGCATGGTCAGGATTTAAAACGAATTTGAACCATTTGAGATTTTTTGGTTCCATAGCGTATTGACATGTTCCGGGACAACTTAAAAAGAAGTTGGATGATAAGGGAGAAGTGATGATACTTGTAAGGTACCACTCTATCGGTGGTTACAAGTTATTTGATGTTGCAAATATGAGGTTTGTAATAAGTAGAGACATCATTGTTGACAAAATTAAGGAGCTGCAACAACCTATAACTGGTTACGTAAAAGTTGTAATCGGTTACATTTTTGAAAATTCAAATTCTGCATAAACGGAAGGTGCAGAAACTCCCGCTGCCGAAGCTCGAATTGAAGAAAATGTTAGAAGATCAACAAGGCAAGGAGGTTTGACTCAAAGACTCCAAGATTGTGAGTTGTTTCGAGACAACGAAGTCAATGATGATGATTTCGTCCATTTTGCACTTATGGCCGAATTTGAACCCGTTAAAGCGGAAGAGGCTTTAAGTGATCCAAAGTGGATTTGCGATATGAATGAGGAGTTGGAGTCAATTGAGAAGAACAATACTTGGGAGTTTGTTGATTTACCAGATGGAAAGAAGCTAATTGGTGGATGTTTAAAGTGAAGGCAAATCCCAATGGTGAGATAATCAAGCATAAGGCTCGACTAGTGGCAGAGGGATTCTTACAAAGAGAATGTATAAACTTTGAAGAGGTATTTGCACCATTTTCTAGGATTGAAACCATTAGATTTGTTGTTGGTATTGCGAATAACCACAATTGACCCATATACCAAATGGACGTTAAATTTGCGTTTTTGAACGGACAACTTGAAGAAGAGGTGTATGTAGAACAACTTTCTGGTTTTGTTGTGAGAAACCAAGAAACGGAGTTCTACAAGTTGAAGAAAATGTTATATGGTTTGAAGTAAGATCCAAGAGCTTGAAACAAAAGAATAGATGATTTCCTAAAGGAGGTTGACTTCAAGAAATGTGTATCTGAGCATGGAGTGTATGTGAGGACGAATAGGAGTGAAAGAGTGATTATCCTTTGTCTATATGTAGAAAACTTGTTGATAATGGGTAGCAACGGAAAGTGAATTTCTAAATTCAAGGGTGAACTTATGACAAAATTTGAGATGACCGATCTTGGTCTCATAACGTACTTCCTTGGCATTGAGTTCCACAAGTTCAAAAAAGGGCTTCTCATGCACCAAAGAAGATATGCGCTTGAAATATTGAAGAAGTTTGAAATGGAGCATTGTAATGCTGTCATTACTCCAGTTGAACAAAGGTTACAATTGTCGAAGAATGAGGATGAGGAAGATGTTGATCCAACTCAGTATAGGAGACTGATTGGATTCTTGCATTATTTCTGCAATACACGATCAAACTTGGTGTTTAGTGTCGGTATTGTGAGTAGATTCATAGGGGGACCGAAGGTGTTTCACTTGGCAGCATTCAAGAGGAATATAAGATATGTCAAGGGTTCTGTGGGTTGCGGAATTCTCTTTCTCGCAACGGGTACGAGCAAAACATGCAATTTGCTCGGTTTTATGGATTCCAATTGGTGCGTAGATAAAGATCATTGAAAGTATACATTTGGATACATCTTTATGTTCGGTAGAACACAAATCTCATGGTGTTCGAAGAAGTAACCGGTAGTTACACTCTCGTCTTGTGAGACCGAGTACACTGTCGCAGCCAATAGAACACAAATTTATTAGAGGAGCTAGGCAGCAGTGAGGGTGAGGCTGTTACACTCCTGGTTGACAAAGTTTCCGCGATTAATCTTGATAAGAACCCAATTGCACATAGGAGAAGCAAGCATATTGAAATGAGATTTACTACTTGAGGGAACTTGTTAGTGAAGGAAGGTTAAGATTGAGATATTGAAGAAGTGAAGACCAAGTGACTAATTTGTTAACTAAGGGAATCACAAATGATGTGTTGAAGAGGTTGAAGATGAACATGAGCATGAAATACTTGGAGCACTTAAATTAAGGTGATGCGTTAAAAGTATTTTGAGTAATTCAAGTGTTGTAACCAGTTAACACAGGAGTGTAACCCGTTATAGCAAAGACATTTTCACTTATGAGTTGCAGAAAAAGGAAAATATTCGAGGGTGTAACCCATTAACATGTGAAATTAATCGGCTACCACTGAAAGTATTTTTCATTATAGTGTCAACGACAACCGTTTAACCATTTGGTGTAACTGATTACAGGCTCGGGTTTTTGCAATATTTAGTTGTGTACTTGTATATTTTAGGTCTTAATCATTTTGTAACATTTCTATAAATGTCTTAGAGGCATTCTCATTTCAAAATAATGTTAATATCATTTTCCTCTCTCTATCTCTCTCCATTGTTTTTTCTTTCTCTCTCTCATCTTATTGTTCAAAGTTCCTACAACAACCATGGCTAGGACTTATGCTAATCTAGTTTGAAAAAATTGAAGTTAAAAACTAATGTTGCAGTATTGAAGTTTTAAAAATTCTAATAGGAACTAAATTTTTTTTTCTTCAATTTTATAAGAGAATAAATATATTTAACCCAGTTTTCTGTTTTTTGAGTTAGATTTATTTTAAACTCCTATAAATTAATGAGTTTTCATGTTTAGTAAATAAAAGAATATTATATCAATTTTGATCCCTATATTATAAGAATTATTACGAAGACTAAAAGTATCCATTTTTTTATGAGTTTTTCAAAATATAATTGCAATAATATTATGGAGAATTAAATATCAATTAAAAATTAATAGAGATTAAATTTGAATGTTTATGATTTTGTAAGAATTCAAAAATATTTAATTAGTTTTTACTGAAACAATCTAAAATTATTATAATATGCAAAATAGGGATATTGAAAATAACAGGACTAGTCTAAAACGCGATTGTAGAGTGAGTTTATGTAGACTGTATTTGATAAAAAATAAGTCATAGTCTATATTATATCCCATGATGGATAACAAATAATTGAGATTAATAATTTATTTTGTAATTGTTAATTGTTAGTTGATGATTAATAGTTAATAAATTAGTTAAAATATTTGATAAATTAACAGTTCAATAATAAATATAAAATGATTAAAGTGATATTCTTAATTAATAAGTTAATTAATATTTATTTTCTATTTATGTATTATTATAAATAAGTTGTTGATATCTATAATTTAATAATTTTTTTAAGAATAAAATTAATAATTTAGTGAATAAATTATCTTTGATATATTGTTATCAAATTAACTTATATTTAATAAAACTAAATATAACAATAAAGACATGTATAATATTTTAAATTTATATATAAAATTAAATATAAAGTCAAAATATATTCAATTCATATGTGTAAATTTTGACGACAAAGGAAGACCGAAGAACGACAACCATACAAAACAAAAGTGAAATCGAAAAAGAATAAATATGGATAAAGTTGGACTCAAAATGAGGATGAAGAGAATGAATGAAGTTTTCAAATAAGATGTTCATTGTTGTTTTTTATATATAAAATGTAATTATTTTAGTGTTTGTAATCAAAATATGTTAATTTTATTTTAAATTATAAAAATAATAATGAATAAAAATAAGTTTTTATTAAAATAATAAAGATAAAAATCTAAGAAAAATAAAAGCGAAAAATTATGAGCTCAAAAACTACTTTAAATAACATTTGAAAAAAATAAAATATCAATGAAAAAACTCAAAGCTAAAAATTACTAAAAACTAACTTATTGATCATATATTTGAATAACCTTTACATTTTTACATAGAAAAATAGTTAGGCCAAATTTTGTTTCATCTTCTCAATTATTAGCCATAGCTTGCACCGCCACTTGAGAATCTATGGTAGGGCAAGAGCACCACTGCAAAAACCTTACTTTCATGATAACATAACATAAAGCATATTTAAGATATGATTGATTAATCAAAGACATTCTTTTATATAAAAAAATAAGGTTTTTTTTGTTGTTGTTGGCATTGCTTTTTCTAAAAGCTAACAAAATTATGTGAGTTTTGATTATATAACGAGTGTGTGTAGGACCAGCCCAATATATATTTGGTTTTTGGATTTTCATAATTTTTTTATTATTAAAATAATTAATATTTAGAGTGCGTTTAACTCTTCTCAATTTTCCTCCACAGGTGGTTGTCAAATGTCATATAATGAAATGTGAGTCACAAGGTGCGGTCTTCACAAGTCTTTTAAAACGTTTCATCTAAAAAAACATCTTTAAAACATGTAGGAGGATAGTTGGAAGCTCTAGGAATCAATTCCTCCATATAATGATTGACCAATTTTTGTCTAATTGTTTAACCTAAATGTCGAATTAGACAGCCTTGAACGATGATTATTATTAATCACGATTTTTGTCTGCACGTTTTAGAGCTTTGTGATGAGTAGATAATTTTGGTTAAGCAAACAAAATTATTGAATAGATAATTTTGGAAGTATAATGACATGGCCGCCATAAAAGAAAACAATTTTGAATGAATTCTTCTCTCATTGTTGTTTGTTATTTATGGGATAATTGAAGAAGTCCGGGTCAAAGTAGACAAATTTGTCTTTCTAGTGGATTTTATCAAATTAGAGATGCCTAAAAATAATGACATATCTCTTCTCTTCTGTCGACGGTACTTATTGACAAGAAGATGTATGTTTAAATGAAAAGATGACAAAAAGATGTATGTTTAAATGAATAGATGATATACCAACTCTAAAGGAGTATGATGAAGTGATGACAAGGAAGCATGTTATCGTGCTGGCGTACTTAAATATATTATTGGGGACACTATAAAAAATCGTACCTAAATTTCATTTAGAAAGAGTATTGAGTATGTCATCTAAAATTGGAGAAGAAACCAGGAATCAAGGAGAAAATGAAGTTTTGATCATGATGAAAGCTACACCATTACAAACACGCTATACTCCTGTCTGATGGAAAGACTTCAGACCAAAATCTATAAAATGAAGATGCGAAAGAATCAACCAAAGACAAAAGGGTGGAGTTTAAACAACTGCCATCTCATCTAAAATACATGTTTTATTTAGGGATAATGAATGTTCAACAATAATCTAATCCTGAATTCACATGAAGAAGAAAAACTATTGAATACTATCGAGAAATATCGTGGTGCTATGGGGGTGGCCCATTGAAAACTTTAAAGGCATTAATCTAACATTATATATGCATAAGATTCTTTTGGAATACAAACACAATTCGGTAAAAGAATCTCAACGAAGACTAGATCTTACTATGAAAGAAATGGGAGAAAATAAATGATGAAGTAGTTGGATATTGACCTTATTTATCCTATTTTGACAATCTGAGTCAGTCTATTACATGTTATGCCGAAGAAAGGGAGAACTATTGTAACTAGGAACGAGAAAAATGAGTTAATTTCAACTCACACTTTCACTTGTAGAGAGTGTGTATAGACTATCAAAGATTCAATACTGCAATCAGAAAGGATTATTTCCTTCTTCCAATCACCGACCAGATGCTAAAGAGGTTAGTCAAACATGTTTACTATTGTTTCTTAGACGGATATTTTGGATACAACCGAATAGCACTGACACTAAAAGATCAAGAGCAAAACACATTCACATGCCCATATGAGATATTTTCTTCCAGAAAGATGTTGTTCGGACTATGCAACGTTTCAAAAGTGTATTATCTAATATGCTTGAAAAGCATAATGAAGTATTTGTGGATGAATTTAATGTTTTTGATTCTATTTTTGATAACTTCTTATTTAATTTATCTCTTCTTTTGGAAAGGTGTCAAAATCTAACTTGGTCCTTAATTGAAAAATGGCGTTTCATGGTGAGAAACATGGTGAGAAAGGGAATTGTTTTGGATCATAAAATCTCCTATGAGGGGATTGAGGTTGACCAAGAAAAAATTGAATTATTAGAAAAACTCCTCATCCCGATAATGAAAAAGGCATTATAAGCTTTTTAGAACACACATTTTTGTGCGAGGTTTATAAAAGACTTTTCAAAAATTGATAAACCTCTTACAAATTTACTTGTGAAATACACACCTTTTAAATTTATTAAAGAATGTATATATATTTTCGATATCTTAAAGAAAACATTATTGTCTTCCCTAATTGTCATTGCTTCTAGCTGGTATGTACCGTTTGAAATCACGTGTGATACAAGTGACATAGTTATAGGGGAAGTCCTTGGACAAAGAATAAATAAGTTATTGCATGTAATATATTATGCTACCAATGTGTTTGATCATGCACAACTAAATAATGCCACATTTGAAAAGGACATTTTCGCTATTGTTTACTCTTTTTATACATTTAGATTATACTATAAGGTATTTATTTGTTAAACATGAATCACAGTCAAGGTTATTAAGGTGGATTTTACTGATGCAAAAGTTTGACTTAGAGGTAAAAGACAAAGAGAGATATGAGAACACTGTTCCAGACCATCTGTCAAGATTAAACCAGGTAGAAGAAGCTGAAGAGGAAAGACTCATAAGATGAACATTTCCTTACCATAACAAGTGCACAGTTATTTTTCGAATTTTCATACTAGATAATGGGTGGAATTATACATAATCATAATAACTCTTAACAAAAAAAGACGTTCTTAAATGACTGCAAATTTTACATTTAGGACTATTCATTCTTATACAATACACAAGTAGATGAGTTAATAAGAAGATGTGTGTCAGGGGGGAGGAGAAACATAAAGTGTTATTTAATTTCCATGATTCAAATAATAGAAGACATTTTAATGGAGATCATACAACTTAAAAGTTTCTCCAATTTGGCCTATATTGGTCATCGTTGTTCAAAGATGCATTCATCATGTAAAAAGTTGTGACTGATATCAATGCACGCGAAACATTTCTAATAGGAACGAGATGCCACATAATCATATGTTAGAGGTAGATCTCTTTGACGTGTGGGGGATAAAGTCAATGAGACCATTTCCATACTCATATGCAAAGGTATATCTTAATGGCAGTCGACTATGTTTTCAAGTGGATGGAAATTGTGGTAACTTAAACCAATGAATCCCAAGTATTGGTAGAGTTCCATAAGATTTTTTTTTTCTGTTTTAGGGCCCAAGCGCTGATTAGCTATGAAAATTCAAAAACTTTTAAAGAAAAAAAACAAAGAAATGACATGATAGAAAGATCTACATAAGAGAATTTTTGGAAAGGCGGTTTGTATTAGTGTTTAATGTCAGGTTAAAGTCTAGATGATCAAGATATTTTAAAGTCACAAATGTATTGGTGCACAAGAAGGAAGAAGATGAAGATGATGGAAGGGAGAGAAGAGATAAAAGTTGAAACTAACTTTTCTAACTAAAATGATTAAAATGTGAATTAATGAAAACTGAAACTAACATTCAGTTTAAATACAAGTTCCAAATCTAAAATGTAATTCAAATGCAAACCAAGTTATCTCTAAATGAAACTGAAATGAATTACAACTAACAACATCCCTTAATTCATATCCAGCTAATCAAAATCAACAACACCAATTCAATTCCTCAACTAGATAAAGTGTTCAGTCTTGATTATTTTGGTCAACACGTCTACTAGTTGCTTTTGAGTACTACAATAAGCAACTTCAAGTACTCCATTATGAACCTGGTTTCTCAGAAAATGGAACTTCGTATGCTTACTTCTTCCATGCAACACTGGATTCTTGGCAAGGGTTATAGATGATTTGTTATCAATCATCAACTTCACATGCTTTCTCACCTTGATCTTCAAATCCTGCAACAAGTTCAAAATCTAAATAGCTTGATAAGCAGTCAAAGCACATTACTTAGCTTCACAAGTTGACAATGCAACCACTGGTTGCTTCTTGGAGCACCAAGAAATGATACTTTCCATATATTTGAAGAAATATCTAGAAGTACTTCTTATGTCAACTCTGTCTCCACACCAATCAAAGTAGGAATAATATATCAACTCTGAATCAAATTCAACATCAGAAGGAAACAAAACTGCATACTTTAGAGTCCCCTTAATATACCTCAGTATCCTAACAATAGCTTGGTAATGTGACCCCTTTGGTTTATTCATAAATCTACTCATCATTCCAACTGTATAACAAATGTCAGGTTTGGTATTGCAGAGATATCTCATTGATCCTGTAGCGGTAAATTCATGACCATTAAGCTATGGATAAGCTATACGTCAATAAAACCAGAGTCACCACCGCGCTTTTATTGTTTCCAAGGGAAAAGTACGAACAAAACCCAAAAAAATAAGAAGTTTTCAAATCAAAACTAATAAAATTCCAGAGATTACAGGTAAGGGGGTTGGTTACACAGGGAATGTGTTAGCACCCAAAATGTCCTAGGTACTCCTAGGGAGCCCTTTTTGTATGCATATGTGTTTTTGTACAAATGATGTTTACAACAAAATGGAGTGGAGGGATGAGAAAAGAATTCATTAATTATATTTTTGTGTTTGACAAGACCTTTAGACTTGTGCCTACGTACCAACATAAAAATGAGGGATCAAAACCTCATAGTTCGTGGTATCAATTTCAAAGTGAGTGCATTGCTTTTAATAAAAATTTAAGTTTTGCAAAGGCACAAGGGCCTAAAAATGGTTTAAATGAGTGTTAGTTCTTTTGGCTTTTGAAATTTTAAGTCAAGTATAGTTAAGTTTATTTACAAGTTTGATTAAGAAAAAGTTTGAAAATCCAATGGCATAAGGCCAAGGTTTCTAATTTGCAATATGGTCAAAATTTAGAAAACAGACACAAGCAAATAAGATTTTTAAAAGAGGGAGAGATTTTGAAATTAAAGAAGTGTGGAGGAGATGAAGAGACTAATCCTAAGTATAAATTTAAAAGTTTAGAGTTGAAAAGATCTGACGAATGGGCTGCAATCCAATAGACAAGAATGTCATATAGAAACCCAAATTTCCCTTGGACTTTAGAATTAAGCAATATCAATACACAAATAGCAAGATGAAGAGCAATGCATCAAATAAATATAGCCACATCCAAGTTAGCAACTCCATGATCTTCCTCATAATTTCCCATGTATCAGATGTCTTCAAAGATGACATTAGGCACATGTTCAAAATAACAGCTTCACTATAATCATGTTTTAGATGAACTCAAATGGATCTTCAATATTGTACCAGATGAATGTTCACTTCACAAGCACTTGGTTTCATGAAAGTTGGCATTGACCAAGTCCTTTGCATATGGAGTGTTGCCTAAATTCTAAGTCCAAAAGCCTCAGATCAAACCAACAGTCCACACAAGATGTATTTTAGGGGTTTTGTTCTTATTATGTACATTAAGATCAAAAGACCACACAAACAAACAAGTATATACAAACACAATATATCACAAAATATGGTCAAGGTGGACAAAATGAAAATGACATTAAAGTAAACAACTTAAATGGTATGAATAATGGCAAATGAATAAGGCTTAAAATTAAAGTGCATTAAAAGTAAATGACTTGAAATTAAAGATTAGTTGTTAGTGGATTAGAAGTTAGTATTACTTTTGCTTTGCTTTTGTTTAAGTCATTCTTTGGAGAACACTCAACTCACTTATCACAAGCATGGATCCTTGAACCAAGACATCTTACAAAGGAAGGAAAAAAGGTCAAGTTTCCACACAATACCATGAAAAAGGGGAGACTTACAATCTCACTAACTAGAATGATATGCCTTTTGTGTCACAAAGTTAGCGCTATGTTAAGCAATCGTAATTGGACTTATGTAGAAGTCACAACTATTTGAGGTCGGGCAATAGAATTTTGGTGTTAATGCATGTTAGAGACATAGTATAATGGACTATGCTCATGAAACATACCACAAACAAAAAGAATATGCAACGTGGGGGACCTAACCTCATCCATACTTATGTTGATTTTGCAATCAACTAGCCTTAGGATATAGAGATATTATAGGTCCATGACATGAATGAATAAAGAAGGGGAATGAGATGAAGACGGAGAGGAAATGGATCAAACACAAATTGGTCAAAAGAGGACTTTTACCAAATTAAGATCATTCATTCATTTTGGGAGATGGAATGTACATTTCATCAATGCCCTAAATCCAATGATCTTAACCTAGTTAAGTCAAATCAACCTTGACCAAGACCCAACAACACAAGTCAAACTCACAAAGTCAATTAAAATGGCTCTACACAATTTATTTGGCATTTAATAAATTAAAAATAATAAAAATGTGCATTAAATTAAATTATGGTTGTTCAAATTCCTAAAACCTCATCAAAACCCCAAAGAAATGGCCATGAGATTTATCATAGGTCAAACAAGGTCAAAGGACCTTGGAGAAAAAAATTCAGAATTTTTGGAGACTTAAAAGTATTTTTAAACAATTAAAAATATTCACAAAATCAATTAAATCATGAAAATATTAATAATGATCCAAAAAATAATATTAATTCAGAAAATGAGAGGGGATTTTACTTAATTTTTTTGGTGAAACTCTCATATTTTTTTGGATCAATATTAAATTTAATATGAATTAATGAAAATAAAACAAATAAAATGAAAATCAATTAATCAAAAAAATGTGGACGACTTGATCTCTCTCATTAATTGAGGTGGCATATCAAGTGGATGAAAACATGCGTTCCATGGTACACTTGAGTCAGCGCGCCATACCAATGGTATTCAAAAGGAACGCTCAAGATTAAAACAAATTGAACTGATCATGTGGCTCTGGACCACGCCACTTCATTGCCGGAGCAAAGCGCCGGTCGTCTTCTCAGGCGACCTTGGCCGTACTGGTCCACTCATCACCATCACAAAAATGAAAAAGAAGGACATGATCTTAAAGAGAAAATGGCACTGATCACGAATCTAACCTCCATTCAACCTAACTCCAAGTATATTGAGAGATACATGGGGTTGAAATTTGAGGTACATGAACTGAGTTGCTTCGATTTGACCTCAAAGCAACTCAATCTTCTTGCTTACATTGGTAGGACTTCAGACAACCAAGGATCTAAGAGAACTGATGAGAAATAAGAGAGAATCGAAGAGAAGAAAAAAAATCTGGAAAATACCTTCAATGATGTGCAGAACTTGATTTCTCTTGCTTCAATTTGTGCTTGATCTTGCTTAGGAAGCTTGCAGAAGTGGCTTAGGATTGGTACAAAGCTTTGGATCCTGGAGTTTTTGAATCTCCAAATAGTGAGATTCAAACTCAATTTTCAAAAAAAAAAATCTCAGGTTTTCCTTTCAAATGTGAGGGTTTCAAGTGTGGGAGGCAAAGCTGGCACGCAAGGGTCCTTATTTTTGATGCAAAGGGCTCTTATTTATAGCCAATTCAAATGTTATTTGCACCTTCCAAAATGTTTCCAAATTTGGCAAATGCATGATGCATGCTTGCATGGGCGTGTACAGGCCCATGAAGCTACTCAATTAAGTCTATAAGCAAGTGCAATTGAGTCTGAAAGTGGATTGGGATGCAAGGCAAAAGTGTGCAGCTGTTTGAAGTTTGGTCCTTGTCAAATGATGCAGCCATGTTCAGACCATGCGCAAACCCCTCAAACCTTGTCCAAAATGGATGAAACGGGACTCTTTGGAAAGGTTAGATCAAGAGGAACAACTCTTATGTTGAAAACTTTTCCAATTGAAGATTTTATCATGATGAATTTGAAGGTGGAAGTTTGGAAATTTTGACATGTCAAATTTTTTCTAAGTGTTAAGCCATATGTTCAATTAGTCCACCTTGGCTAACTTTTTATGTGAGCTTCAAATGAGAAAAGTGTCTTCATCAAAGTTGTATATCTTTCAAAAAAATTAAAAATGGTCATAAATTTGACCTAATTTGGATTTTGGATGAATGAGGTATGAATTTTTGAAGTTGAGGAAAATCACTTGTTCAATGGTATTGGTCCAAAATGACCTATAATGTATCCTCATATAACATGCTCATAAAAGTTTATTTATCTCTTCCTCCAAACATAAAAGTTGAATTAGACACCTTGAGTATGATTGTGCAACTTGGAAATCTTTCATATCATAAAAATTGAGCAAGTTATGGCATTGGGAAGTTGACCTCCAAATTAGGGTTTAGACAAAATGACCTATAATCTTTCACCATAAAAAATGACCTTCCAAGCAAAACTATCTCTAGACCTCAACATCAAAGTTGTTTGTAATTTCACTTAGAGTAACTTTGCTCTTGGAATCATTTTCATATGATAAAAATTGTAAGAGATAGGTCTAGGGATCCCAGTTTTGATCAGATAAATTCCTCTGGTCAATCACCATCAACCACCTTGCTAACTTGCAATTATCTTGACTTTTTGGACTCATGGGAGATCATATATGCATAAGATGATTAAATTTGAAGTTTACCTTTAAATATTTGATCAATTGGTGAAGAAGTCACATAAGATACCCAGATGAACTAGGGTTTCCAAGGCAAACCAATTCCAAACTCTTGAAGAATTTTTGATCAAAATAACATGTAAAGATCATAGGGACTCATATATGATGCCTAGAGCCATTGTGGATCATTCCTTGGTTGAGCTCTTAGCAATGAGGGTCTTAAAACCTAGATGTGAACTTGATAGATCAAGGGTGATCAAGTGCCCTACCTACAAAAGAGTTAGGCAAATGCAAAGATATATTTTTGGTGTTTTGGTTAGTAAAAATAATAAAATAACAAGTATGATACAATCACATGGTGCTTGGTGATCTTCCCCTAATACAATCCCAATGAATGAGGGGTAAGAAGGGTGCCAAGGTGTGATCCCAATGTCAATGCATATGATGAGATAGCATGAGGGATCTTAGGGTCAAAATTAGGGTCTTACAACTGCCCCTATTTAAGGACATTCTAACTGAGGAGATGAAGGTTAAAATCTTTGCATCGACTCAGTAGAATGGACTTAAATAACAACATATAGAAACAAACTTTGGTCCATAATAGACCTCGTGATACACATGACATGAAAGTTAAAATAAACTCTCTGTGGGGAAATGTTGCCACAAAGGAAAAGAATTCAGAGAGACCGAAAGTCTGCAGGAGCGTAATGTATTCCATAAGGAAAACTAACTAGGAAGACAAAGATTCTGGGGGATAAAAGGTTATGCGTAGGCCAGGCTACGACTTAAAAACTGCTGGGGGACTAGAGGAATTCCATGAAAATGGAAAGACTCAGCCGGGGAAACAAAGGAACATCTGCAGGGGAACAGGTAAAATCAGAATAAAACTGAAATACTCGAACCATGCAGGAACAACGATTTCACTAAGGAAATACACACTCAACTCGATTGGGGAAGAAAAGATCTTCAACATAGGAGGAGTAGAAATTCATTACCCACTACCAATTATTGGGTACAGAGATAATGAAAATCTGACAGAGAGAACATCCATTACCAATTAGGGTAAACATATCAAGGATGACTCACTGAGGGCCACTAGTAGGTGAATTCATTACCAGTTACTGGGTAAGAATAGAATTGCTGGGTAAGAGTTGAAAATAGAATTTACAACTACCAGTTACTGGGCAGAAGACCAAAGGGAGAGAATACACATCACTAGTTAAAGTGAACATATCAAGGATAGACTCAAAGGAAAGAAAATCTGTCATCGGTTAAGATGAACATATTAAGGATAAACTTGCCTGGGGATGCAAAGGAGGATACCCATCATCGGTTAAGATGAACATATCAAGGATAAACCACCTGAACAAAAAGTAGGAATTACATCTATCGAATGCTGGATAAAATACAACCAAAGAGAATATCCGTCACCGGTTAAGATGAACATATCAAGGATAGACTCTAAGGGGAAGAATAGGGATTACATCTATCAGTTACTGGATAGAAGACTACAAAGAGGATATACGTCCCCAATTAGGATGAACATATCAAGGATAAACTCTACAAAGGGGAGAAAAGCAGGATTTACAACTACCGATTACTGGGCAGAAGACTGTAAGGAGAAGGAAATTCGTCATCGGTTAAGATGAACATATTAAGGATTAACTCTCTGGGAAACAAAATAGGGATTACAATTACCTTTTTACTGGGTAGAATACCACATATGAAAATATCCGTCATCGGTTAGGATGAACATATTAAGGATATACTCAAAGAAGGGGAAGAAAGTATCCGTCATCGATTAGGATGAACATATCAAGGATATACTTCTTGGGGAAACGTGAAAACGAATCCGCTGGGGAGAATAAGGTTACTTTTGTCGGGTACTGGGCAAGAAGTAACAAATTTCCATCTGAGAAGTATACTACTAGTTACTGGGTAATAGACTCTTAGGGAACCA
The DNA here is from genome assembly GCF_024323335.1 of Lathyrus oleraceus. Lineage (NCBI taxonomy): Eukaryota > Viridiplantae > Streptophyta > Magnoliopsida > Fabales > Fabaceae > Lathyrus > Lathyrus oleraceus. The sequence goes on from NC_066585.1 coordinate 218,479,583, forward strand.
AAAATATCTATCTAGGTAAGATCTAGAAAGAAAGGGTCAGTCAAGACTCAACCCAATGAGGATATAACTCAAGGGGAGTGGTTCCATCCAGATAATCAATTGGGGAGGAAGCTGAAATAATAATTATCCATGGGGAAATAACTCAGTGGGGAAAGGAGAAAGGTTAAAGTCTTTCTGCTTAAGGGGTTGACACTCTACAATTGAAGGAGGACAGACACACCAAACTTGCATGGGGATAAAGTACCACCATGACAGAGAATAGAAATCACAAGAATCTCAAAGTGCAATGATGCAATGATGCCATTATATGAGTGTATATGTATATGTATATGTATATATGATGATTATCCTGACAAAACGACCATAAAGGATACAAAGATGTCGCGGATTTGAATCATCGATACAATTCTCGGTCAATCCACTGCTGGAGAAAAGAGATCAACATCCCAAAGGTTCAACCCTAGCTAGGGAAGAAAGGAGGAGATCTGCTGAGGTATTGCTACCAATTATGCAGGGGATTTTAGGTCAAAACCATATCAAATGAGAGACAAACCTACAGAGGAAAAAACTTAAATAGCTTATCAGAAACCAAGAGAAAACTCTGATTGGGAGTGAATCTGATGGCGACTGGTAGGGAAACCAAAGTTCTGCCGGAAACATGCAAACTGCTGCAACGAAATGTCCGTACTCAGCTAGGAACAATCATAAACTCCGATGGGGAGAACGGCGAATTAATCGTCTAGGGAAATCAACAAACACCGGGCACCAAACATGCTTCCGAGGATGAAAGAGTAGTCACATCTACTGCTCAAGGAGAACTAATAATGCTCTGCATTTAGGGCTTACTGCTTTCAAACCACTGTTATTATTCCTTTTAAATGAAATCGATTGCTTAAAATTAATGCTTTTATATGTTTAAGAAAACATGCTTTGATTAAAATTTTAATTTTCAAAATGATCATAATAAAATTTAAAACTATTTGGCTGAATTAAATAAGAGTATAAACAATTGGATAAAAGCTCAACTTTATTTAATAGAATGGTAGTTTGTAAATGACAAGACTACATAGATATTTACAAAGAGTTGAAAATGGTAATTTTCATGGAAACAGGTCACATTGAATACAATGATCATTAATCCTCCTATCAACTCTTGATATCCACTGTGCTCTTGACTGCTACTGGGAGTCAAAATCCGACAATGTGCTCAAGAAAGTCTTCGAAACTGAAGATCAGCAGGACGTAGTTAATTTCCATAATCCCCAATTTTTGAATAAATTGCCCCAAGGTGGGGTACTTAATTTATCGGGATACCTTTTTCTGTTTTATGTCTCTAACTTTTTTCTGGACCGCCCTTTCGGATTTTCAATCCACCAAGACGCTTATTTTTGCCTAAGCCGCCCTTTCGGGTTTTCAACTTAGCGAGTTGTTCTTTTTATTTTTTAGGCGAAGTATTTCTTGACTGCATCTGCGTTCATAGGACGAGTGAACTCTTCACCATCCATAGTTGTAAGAATCAAAGCACCACCTAAAAAGGATCTCTTAACAACATATGAGCCTTCATAATTAGGAGTCCATTTTCCCCTAGAATCTGGTTTGAAAGATAAAATCTTCTTGAGCACAAGGTCACCTTCTCTAAAAACACGAGGACTGACCTTCTTATTAAACGCTTTCTTCATTCTCTGATGGTACAACTGACCATGACACATGGCCGTCAACCTCTTCTCTTCAGTCAAATTCAGCTGGTCAAACCTGGCATGACACCATTCAACTTCAGTCAACTTGGCTTCCATGAGTACACGCAATGATGGGATCTCAACTTCTAACAGGAGCATATCTTCCATGCCATAAACAAGTGAGAAAGGGGTTGCCCCTGTGGAAGTGCGGATGGATGTACGACACCCATGCAAAGCAAATGGGAGCATCTCATGCCAATCCTTGTACGTCACAACCATCTTCTGAATGATCTTCTTAATGTTCTTGTTTGTAGCTTCAATAACTCCATTCATCTTAGGTCTGTAGGGAGAAGAATTATGGTGTGCAATCTTGAAGTCTTTGCAAAGAGCTTCCACCATATTATTATTCAAGTTCGATCCATTATCAATAATGATCTTACTTGGTACACCATAATGGCATATAATCCGATTTTTGATAAACCTCACGACGACTTGCTTGGTTACATTTACATACGATGCCGCTTCAACTCATTTTGTGAAGTAGTCAATTGCCACCAGAATGAAACAATTGTCCATTTGACGCTTTGGGCTCAATCATACCAATCATATCAAATCCCCACATAGAGAAGGGCCATGGGGAGGAAATGACGTTCAACAGTGTCGGAGGAACATGAATCTTATCTACATATATTTGACACTTGTGACATTTCTTCACAAACTTGCAACAGTCAAGTTCCATTGTCAGCCAATAGTATTTTGCTTGCAACATCTTTTTCGCCATTGCATGTCCATTGGAATGAGTACCAAAGGAACCTTCATGGACTTCAGTCATCAACATGTTTGCTTCGTGTCTATCCACGCATCTGAGCAGAACCATATCGAAGTTTCTCTTGTAAAGCACATCACCATTCAGGTAGAAGTTGCCGACTAATCTTCTCAAAGTCTTCTTATCTTTCAAAGATGCCCCATACGGGTAAGTCAAACTTTGAAGGAAACACTTGATGTCGTAATACCACGACTTTTCGTCTTTGAGATCTTCAATAACAAACACATGAGTTGGCCTATCAAGACGCATCATAGTCAAATTAGGAACCTCATTCCAATATTTTACTACGATCATTGAAGCCAACGTTGCAAGAGGATCTGCCATCCGGTTTTTATCTCGAGGGATATGATGAAAATCAACCTTTGTAAAGAAAGTTGAAATCCTTCTCGCATAATCTCTATATGGTATCAAACCAGGTTGATTCGTCTCCCATTCTCCTTTGATCTGATTCACAACCAAAGCTGAATCTCCATAGACGTCAAAGTATTTAATTCTGAGATTAATGGCCTCTTCAAGCCCCATAATGCAAGCTTCATATTCTGCCATATTATTTATACACTTGAAAGTCAATCTAGCTGTAAACGGAAAATGCGTGCCTTGAGGAGTAATGATCACTGCCCCAATGCCATTACCATACTGATTAACAGCTCCATCAAATACCATGCCCCAACGGGAACCAGACTCTGGCCCTTCTTCAAGCAATGGTTCATCACAATCTTTCATTTTCAAGTACAAGATCTCTTCATCAAGAAAATCATACTGCACCGACTGGTAATCTTCAATTGGTTGGTGAGCCAAATGGTCAGCCAGGACACTACCTTTGATAGCTTTCTAAGGTCGGTATTCAATATCATACTCTAATAATAACATCTGCCAACGGGCAATCCTCCTAGTTAAAGCAGGATTCTCAAATATATACTTAATTGGATCCATTTTGGATATCAACCAAGTGGTATGATTTAACATATATTGACGCAGACGCTTAGCAGCCCACGCCAATGCGCAACAAGTCTTCTCAAGCATAGAATACTGAGTCTCATAATCGGTGAACTTCTTACTGAGGTAGTAAATTGCAAATTCTTTCTTTCCAGTCCCATCTTGCTGACCAAGAATACAACCCATACTCTCTTCAAGCACAGTCAAATACATGATCAACGATCTTCCTTCAACAGGAGGAGACAGAATCAGAGGTTCAAGCAAATACTCTTTGATACTATTAAAAGCTTTCTAGCAATCTTTGGTCTAATCACAAGACTGATCTTTCTGAAGAAGCTTGAATATAGGAGCACATGTGGCAGTCATGTGTGAAATGAATCTTGAGATATAATTCAAGCGACCGAGAAAACCTCTGACTTGCTTCTCAGTTTTGGGTGCATGCATCTCTTGTATTGCTTTGACCTTGGCAGGATCAACCTCAATACCCTTCTCGCTGACAATAAAGCCCAATAACTTACCATAACGAACACCAAAAGTACACTTATTGGGATTCAAGCGGAGTTTATACTTCCTCAAACGCTGGAATAGCTTCAACAAATGCTCTACATGTTTCTCTTCATCAATAGATTTAGCAATCATGGAATCAACATAGACTTCAATCTCTTTATGCATCATATCATGAAAAAGAGTAGTCATTGCTCTTTGGTAAGTTGCACCAACATTCTTTAAACCGAAAGGCATCACTCTATAACTAAATGTTCACCAAGGTGTAATGAACGTGGTCTTCTCCATATCTTTGTGTGCCTTCTTGATCTGATTATATCCGGAAACTCCGTCCATAAACGAAAAGACTTTGAATTTAGTTGTATTGTCTACCAACATATCAATGTGTGGTAGAGGGAAATCATCTTTCATACTGGCTTTATTCAAATCTCTGTAATCAACCCACATACAAAATTTTCCATCCTTCTTTGGAACGGGCACAATATTGGCCACCCACTACGGATACTCAGCGGTCACGAGGAAACCGACATCAATCTGTTTCTGCACTTCCTCTTTGATCTTCACTGCCATATTAGGATGAGTCCTCCTCAAGTTCTGCTTGACTGGCGAGCATTCTGGCTTCAACGGCAATCTATGCTCCACAATCTCAGAATCTAACCCATGCATGTCTTGATATGACCAAGCAAACACATCTGAATACTCTCGAAAAAGATCAATCAACCCCTTCTTAACTTCAGGACACAATCAAGATCCAATCTTGACTTCCTTCACATCATCCTCGGAACCCAAGTTGACTAACTCAATCTGTTCTTCAAACGACTGAATGACTTTTCCTTCATGCTCAAGAAGACGGGACAACTCATCAGAAACCTCTTCATCACTTTCCTCCTCAGACTCAAACACAGGGAATTCAAAATTTGGAGAAGGAGAAGGATCATTGTATTCAATGGGGTTAGAAACCAACCTGCATAATGATTTGATGTTTTGATTTTAGAGAAGTGAATTGTGACCAAATATTATGCAGATGGACAATTATATTAATTATTTATGTTTTTTGTGATTACCATTTTCAGAATAAAGTAAAAAGTAAAAATAAAACATCATAAATGTGGATGAATAGAATTATGTTTTATTAATGATCAAATTTGAAAATGCCCAAACAACGTTCACTTCTCCCTTAGGCACAGGAGAAGGATTTTCAAAAACAAATAAAAGTAATTACTTAGATCGATTCACAATAATAAGAATATCAACGGCAGTCCAATTGCTGCAAGCTTTTCCATGCGTCACAAAATTGGTGCAGTCTTTCTCTTCATCACCCTCTAGCACAACAACTAAGTGTTGTTCATTACCATGAATGAACCCTTTGCTACAGAAATTGAGTTGCACATCTTCAGCTCTAACCACTGATGAACCTTGTTGGAAACCTAAGTCGGCTCTGCTCTTGTTGTCGGACACTTCAACTATCTGTCCCCACTGATCAGACTGACCATCTTTAACAATTTTCAGCGCATCTTTGAATGAGGACATGGGTGCCCCAACTCTTTTTTCTTCAACAATAGATAATGCTTGGAACAGAGTTTCAATCTCATCCTCAGCTTCTACGTAAGGGAAAGATGACAGGTGGCTAACCAACAACGCCTTCTCCCCACCAACAATAACCAGCTTACCATTCTTGACAAATTTCAGTTTCTGGTGTAACGTTGAAGTAACGGCTCCTGCCTCATGAATCCATGGCCTTCCCAACAAACAGCTATAGGCCGGGTGGATATCCATTACTTGAAAAGTAATTTGGAAGTCACCCAGACCTATCTTTACTGGAAGGTCCACTTCGCCAATTACAGTTTTGCGAGAACCGTCAAATGCTTTGACGATCACGCCATTATATCTCATCGGAGCTCCTTGGTATGACAACTTAGAGAAAGTTGACTTTGGAAGTACATTTAATGAAGAATAAGTGTCTACCAATACATTAGACAGAGCGTCATCTTTGCAATTCATCGAGATGTGCAGAGCCAAATTATGATTTCTTCCCTCTTCGAGGGGTTCTTCATCACAGAAACTGAGATTGTTGTAAGAAGTGATGTTAGCTACAGTATGATCAAACTGATCCACCGTAACATCATGTTCCACATAAGCTTGTTCTAACACTTTCTCCAATGCTTCTCTGTGTGCTTCTGAATTCATTAACAGAGACAGTACAAAAATCTTGGAGGGAGTTTGGAGCAGTTGCTCCACCATATTAAATTCACTCTTTTTAATCAATCTGAGCACCTCATCGTCATCATTAGGCTTCAAGTTGCTGGATTCACCAGAATGACACCTTGGAGCACTAACAGTCTCTACCACTGGTATATCAACTTTCTTGTTAATAGACAAATCTTCCACATTCTTTGGGAACACCGTCCCAAACACACGACCACTACGGGTCACCTTGGTGACATCAGCTATGCTTACAACACAACTGGTCGTAGGCAAAGGAACCTCTTGACCATTCTCCAACATGGTAGCATTATAGTGATACAGAACAGCTTTACCAGATGCATACGGGACTGGACCCGCTAACCGTATAACCAATGGCGATACCGATCTATTGCTGACGTTGTTACTGCTGCTGCTGCTGTCGTATTGAATCACTACTCTCTCAGGAGTTTTGAAAACTGGGACTATAACATTGACATCGTCATCTACATGACGGGATTGAACAATCTGAATCAAACCTTCATCCATTAACCTCTGGATGTCTCTCTTCACAACCATACAACCTCTGGGATTGACACTGCAAATAACACAACCATGATGATCATGCTCACAATCGCTAACCAAACAAATATCCTTGTGCATCGTCACCAAGGACCTTCTAATGAAGCGTACATCAAATACCTTGAACTCCCCTGGACAACCGTCCACCATATTAACAGATGAATTTCCATGGGCAGGTAGTGGGTTAGCTTTGACGTTTGGTGCACGGTCCTCAAAGGACACCATTCCACTCTTTACCAACTTCTAGACTTCATACTTGAGGGGGTTGTAATTCTCGATATCATGACCAGGAGCTTCTTGATGAAAAGCACAATGGAGTTCCGGTTTGTACCATCAAGGAAGTGGTTCAGGGATTTGCGGAGGATTTCTTGTTGTAATAGGTTCTTGAGAATCAACGATGGATATAATTCTGCGTACGTCATAGGAATTGGGTCAAAAGAGACATTGTTCCTCTCAAAATTTGATTGTTGTTGAAGATGATTGTTGGTATTGTTATTGTTGTAGGTGTTTGTTCATTGCGGTGGTTGATGTTGTTGACGTTGTTGTTGTTGAATTGGTGCTGACTGATTAGCTGAAAATACTGAGGTTACTGATGATACTTGATGATGGTGTTGACGGGATGGTTGATTTCTTCTTACATGAGGCCTTCTTTTCCTCCCTACAGACACTGCATTAGTCTCGGCCTCCTTCTTCTTACCAAAATTATTGCCATATCTCTTGCTGGATGACACTTCCTCTCTAGATAACTGTCCCTCTCGGACACTTTCTTCGAGCCTCATCCCCATGTTTACCATCTCGGTAAAATCACTAGGGGCACTGGAAATCATTCGCTCATAATAAAACGAGCTCAGGGTTTTGAGAAATTTTTTGGCTATCTTCTTTTCTTCCAAAGGAGGAGTAATCTAAGCAGTAAGCTCTTTCCATCTTTGCGCATATTCCTTAAACGTCTCTTTGTCCTTTTGAGACAAAGACCTCAACTGGTCTCTATCTGGAGCCATATCAACATTATATTTGTACTTCTTCACGAATGCTTCGCCCAAATTATTGAACGTGCGGAAGCTCGCACTATCCAATCCCATGTACCACCTCAGAGTGGCACCGGTCAAGCTGTCTTGAAAATAATGGATCAAAAACTGATCATTATCGGTTTGAGTAGACATCTTTCTGGCGTACATCACCAGATGACTGAGTGGACATGTATTCCCCTTGTATTTTTCAAAGTCATGCACTTTGAACTTTACCGGGATTTTAACATTTGGAACCAAACAAAGTTCCGCAACACTGTTTCCAAACAGATCTTTACCCCTCAAAGTTTTCAACTCCTTACGCAGCTCAAGGAATTGGTCTTTCATCTCGTCCATCTTCTCATACACATCAGGGCCTTCAGACGGCTCGGAATGATAGATGATGTCTTCCACACGGGGCAGAGTATGCACAACAGGCGGTGGCACGGACATGACCGAGCTAGATGCCGGCATGGAAGCAAAGGTAGGCGCAAAGCCTTCAGGCACGAAATTAGGCGGCATTCCCCACGAAAATCCGACAGGCATGTTGGGTGCAAAGTGAACAGCAGTTACAGGAATGGTAGAGGTAGCCACCTCAGAAATAACATTCCTCTGAGGAGGAGTCGCAAGCGTTGGAGAAGATTGGCTCTGAGCGGCTAACAATGACTCCATCATGGCAGTTAGACAGGTAATCTCGTCCTTCAAGTCTCTATTCTCTTGCTCTAGATGCTCCATAATCTTTGGATGATTGTCGCGAGTATTGTATCGATGAGTCTGCTTGGCTGAAGCATAGAAGAAACACCAATAAGACATCTAACGAAAGAGAAACCTGCTTATGCAAATGACGCATGAAATGCAATGCTTGATTATTTTTATTTTTCAAGGAACTTACTATATTATTTGTAAATAACAACAATTGCAACAATTTGGATGAGACCATAAAAATCTCCTTTATATATATAATTGGAAGGATTACACTGAGTACAATTTCAGAAACCAAATAAAAAATACAAGAGAAAAAGAGACTAGTCATCCTAAGGATCCATAACAACAATGTCAGAAGATCTAGCTGTAGGCGCGTACTTCCTTCAAATGTGTCAGATCTCGATCTCGAACGAAGCCTTCGTCTGAGTTTTCTCGAGGACAAGCTGATGAACAATCTTATTCCAAGCAACGGAAGGCTGAGGCATACTAGAGGAAGATGAAACCTCTGGCTCTCTCTGTCTCTTCGTCACTCGGTCTTCAAGAAGCTCAATAAGTGCATCTTTGTCCTTAGACTCAAGCTGCAACTCCTCACGTTTTCTGCTCAAAGCATGGAAACATTCTTCCCACATATCTTTCTCTTGCTTCATCTTGGCGAACGCGTCTTCCAACTCCTCTACATCTTGGTTAGGGAGAGTTAATGGCTCATCCACAATCATAGACATAGGTCTCTCGCATGCATAAGGCATCTTCACCTCCAAAGCTCTCTTCTTCACCCAAAGAGTGTAAGCTTCCAAAGCTACACAATTGCACAGACCAAGCTCGAATCTTCCTTTCTTATGCACATTACGCCATGTGATACGGTGAACTGACTTTGTGTTTTTGCTTTGAAAAGCTATGTTGCGGATAGCAAGAGTTGCCACCGACTTTTCTTTTATCCAATAAGGAAAGGCGGAAAAGAACAGGAAAGACCTTGATTAGATTTTGAGTTCGGGAGGTACATTATACAAAGGGAAGGTGTTAGCACCCTTTGTATCCATGGTTATCCATGGGCTCTTAATTGCTTAACTCACTTATGTTTTCCTTGTTTGAGAAAGTGTTTGAGAAATGTGGTGTGTTTAGAAAATATTTTGAAAGGAGAGTTTAACTTTGTAATGATTCTTGTACTAATGTATACAAAGTGTTTATCTCATTTGATTTTGAAAGATGTTTAGAAAAATATAACTCGGCGATGATTCTGGTGCGAATGTATACCAAGTGGTGATTTTCTAAAAGATGTTTTGAAAAGTGTGAGGTTTGAAAAGTATTTTAAGCTGTGAGCAAGCATTTAAGACTTATACCTAACCAAGGTCTTTATAGGTATTTCCTATCCTTAGGAGGGTAAAATTGTTCTTACTATTGAGAAGTAAGTAGTCTTATCCTTTGGATGTAAAGGGACATCGTGGGGTCGTCGATTGGTCATTGAAGGCAACATTTGTAAGGATACCTTAGCATTCGAAGAGACGATCATCATTTAATCGTAGGCTACAACGAAGGGTCATCGAGGGACAAAGTCATATATTCGAAGGCAACGTTCGAGGGACAAGGTCAAATATTCGAAGGCAACGTTCGAGGGACTATGATTTATCTTATAGGGACATTGACCTTTTGATCGAAGGGACTATGACTTATATGTTTAGGGATGATGATGATTTAATCGAAAGGGTCTTTGCTAAGGGTATCCCCACATTCGCGGGACATGACCGTAATATCGTAAGACAACAAAGAGAGGGTTACCCTGGAGGTGCAAGTGTGAAAATGATTGGATTCAGATATATTATCTTGTTCGATTATTTATCTTTCCATGCAATCCTATTAGCATACATGTAGACAGTTATATTCACGGTATGAAAAAATTAAAGTGCGAAAAATAAGACTACGCTATTACATGGATTCGGGATGGGGGATATAAAATATAGGTCTTGGGGGCTCGAACCCAGGACCTCTATGTTGCAATGAGAGGGGGGCTACCAACAAGTCATGTTGGTTTATTCGTTATTTATTCGCCTTCATTAAAATATATATTAATTCTACATGGATTTTCCCTTTTGACACAACACCACCATGCATGTTACAGTTTTCTCTCTTACGGCAAGCTACTTTATTTTTTCTCATGCTGTTTCTTTCATGTGAATATAACAAACCTGTAACTTCATCTTATATCAAACCACACACATAAAATAAGATCATATGTAATCATCATGCAATAATAAAAATAGCCATGCACAAATCAAGAAGCTTATATTATTTTACTCATGTATTAGTTCTCTTTACTGCAAGTGATAATGATAAAACAAACTTTACACATACATGTTAAAGACAACCAAGGATTTATATTATCACCATTATATCATCATCATCATTATTATGTAATAACAGCATGTGAAATAAACATAATCATGCTAGAAACAACACTCATATAATAATAATTAAATGACAGATATAATTCTTTAATTATGCAAACAGAATTTCTCCAACATGCTATGACATATCAAGAACAGATGCATACTTGAATAAAGCAATATCAACATCCACCAAACCATGAATACATCATCTCAATATATATATTAAACCAATATTATTCATGCATGAATTAAGGAGTATTGCAAGGTAATCATGCTGGATGCAAATTCCCTAATGAACACTTACTGGGGATTTGATTCTTCTAACTTGCTCACTGTATTTGTGTTGTTCTTATTCAGGCTATGAGTGCTTTATGGTTGCTTCTCTTTTTCCTGCCCGTGAACCTTCTTGCTTCTGCCCTGCCTTGTGTATCTTCTTCTGCTGTATCTCTCCTCTTTTCCGTCTTTTCCTCCTCTCGCTGCAGCCATATGAAGTATTTATAATGGTGTGGATTAGGGTTTAACCTTGCTAAATATTTGGATCCCTTCCTATACTTTAGGGTTTAACCTTGCTAAAATTTTGGATCCCTTTCTATACTTTAGGAGAGTTAGGGTTTAACCTTGCTAAATATTTATTAAATACAAATAATGAATAATTCAAAGGACTTTTAACAAATAAAAATTAATTTAAATTTTAGTTACATAATTGAATTAAAATTTAAACCTATTTCTATTTTTACTTTCATCATTTAAAAAAAAAATCGAAATTATTCTTACTTATATCAACCAAAATTATTTTATAATTTATGGGCTTTTGAAAAAATGTTACTCTTATAAATAAATTTTATTAAGTAAAAAACGTGAATTACTAAATAAATACTATTTTTAAATAATGAATAAATGGAACATGAGTCACTAAATTATAAAAAATAGTTATTATAATTTAATGAACTTTAACAAATAAAATTAATTTAAAATTTTAATTATACAATTAAAATTCAAATCTATTTTTATTTATCATTAAATTAAAACTATTTTATTTATATATATAAAATTTATTTATATCATACAGATAACCAAAATTATTATTATTTTTTATATTTGTATCACATAATAAATAAATTAAAATTTATAATTTATATGAGAATGTATGCTAATGAATGAATGCAAATGTGAAATGAATGCCATGCATGAATCAATTTATCATAAAAATTAACAGGCAAATTTTGGGGTATGACAGTTGCCCCTGTTCAATATTCTTAAACCAAGAGAATTAGAATGGTATGTACGCCATTCGTGATCTGGAGGTGGAAGATTATTGAACACTTAGAATGCCCCAAAAATTTGCACTTGTTAATTAAAAGATAGTCTTGATGGAGATGGGCTTAAAGATGCCATCCAGAAAGTTTGATGATGAGAGCTTCAGAGTGAGTCGTACATTAGACCATATCTGAAGACATGGGTGTCACACTGGGTCGTACGCTAGACCGTATAATGAGTCATCCATTAGGTGATATTAGGGTGAGCTGAACCTGATGAGATAAAGATCAGAATGGGCCATACGCTAGACCGTATCTGAGTAGCAGAGTGAGCCGTCCGTTAGGCTGTATTTGGAGAAATAAAGATCAGAATGGATCGTACGCTATATCGTATCTGAGTAGTAGAATGAGCCATCCATTAGGCTGTATCTGGCGATAAAAAGTAGTCGTACGCTAGACTACATTTCAGAATGTACCGTACGCTAGGTAGTATCTGATGAGAAGAGCCAGACTGGGTCGTACACTAGGCCGTATCTGAGTTGCAGAATGAGCCGTCCATTAGGCTGTATCTGAGGATAAAAGATCAGAATGGCTCATACGCTAGATCGTATCTGAGTAGCAGAATGAGCCGTCCATTAGGCTGTATCTGATGATAAAAGGGGTAGTCATACGCTAGACTACATTTCAGAATGTACCGTATGCTAGGTAGTATCTGAGGGGATGAATATCCAAATGGGTCGTACGCTAGACCGTATTGGAACAGTTGAAGGAACCATACGTTAGGCTGAATCAGAATGAGTCGTACGTTAGGCTATATCTGATAATATTTGTATATGTTGTATTTGCAATAAATGTCTAGGATGGGCTTAAAGATGCCATCATTAGGAGGATATCAGAATGCTTGTCAGAATGAATATTCATATGGATTATATCTGAAAGATGTATCTGAATCTTGAATGTAATCGATAAAGATATTCGTCTGAATGAATCTTTATTTTGACTGTATCAGGAGAATAATTAACCTGGAAAAAAAGAGTTAGCCTCATGCCATGTCATGATGCATGAGATGTTTTATGCTCTTGAAAATAAATGCGAACATTGCATGCATATATATGCTGTGAAATGATGCATGAATGAATTATGCGTCTGAAATTTTTTGCCATGGGAAAATAAATCTCGATATTCTGGTTGGAGATATTTGTATTGATGACCCTTTCTTAGTTGGGGATATTTGATTTCTGTCTGATGGTAGAAATATTCAACAGAACCTGACTGGGGATAAAAGAGATGACCAGTCTGTCTAGTAGTGCCAATTTTTTCTTGGAATAACTGGTTTAGCTGGGGAATAGGATTTGCAACCGGATTTGTTAGAATGCATGGTTAAACTTTATCCTTGATCCTAAAGTCTTTTAGTAATTGCTATTTCTATTTTATGCATGTATTTTCGGTAAATATCAATCATATTCAAATGCATATATTAATTCGAATTAAATCAATGGACGTTTATGCAAACAAAATGGAGAAAGTAAAACAAAAGTATCTTTTTGAAAATAAAATTGTATTGATTTTGAAAGAGGGCCTATAAACAAGCAATTTTAATACAAGGAGACAGAAATCCTGGTAAGAGGAAATTGTCAAGAAAGCAAAGAAAAAACAACTATGAAAAAAAGTCCTATTGATTTTAATTCTACTACTGCTATATTATGTCTTCAAGCATCTCATCTCTTGCTGTCGGATAGAAGTGATTGACTTGTTCAGTCTCTTTGACTTTGGTGAAGCTGACCGAGAACGGGACATAGTTAGACGCTTTAATCCCTAATTTTTGCCTGGACCGCCTTTTCAGGTTTTCAGTCCACTAGGATACCCTTTTTTGTCCAAGCCGCCTTTTCAGGTTTTCGACTTGCCGGGTGTACATTTTTATATGTTTATCCCTAATTTTTGCCCGAACCCTTTTGGTTCGCCGGGATGCCCTTACTTTTGCCTAGATATGTCGACCTAGCGGGTCTCTTTTATGCGTAGTATTTTTTAACTATGTCCGCGTTCACGAAATGCGGGAAATCTTCGCCATCCATTATAGCAAGCATTATGGCTCCACCAGAGAATACCTTCTTAACTACAAATGGTCATTCGTATGTGGGAGTCCATTTGCCTCTAGGATCACCTTGTGGTAGAATGATACGCTTTATCACCAAGTCGCCAATTTGATACACCTGTCTCTTGACTTTTTTATTAAATGCCTGGGTCATGCGATTCTGATATATCTGCCCATGACAAACAGCCGCAAGTCTCTTTTCATCAATCAAATTTATCTGATCGAGTCGAGTCTGAATCCATTCATCTTCATCTAAGCCTGCATCTTTCATAATTCTTAGAGAGGGAATATGAACTTCCACTAGTAAAACGGCTTCCATTCCATAGACTAAAGAGAAAGGAGTTGCCCCTGTCGAAGTGCGTACTGAAGTGCGATAACCATGAAGAGCAAATGGTAACATCTCATGCCAGTCTTTGTATGTTACTGTCATCTTTTGTATAATCTTCTTAATATTCTTATTAGCAGCTTCTACGGTGCCATTCATCTTTGGCCGGTACGGAGAAGAGTTATGGTGTTTTATTTTGAACTTCGTGCAGAGTTCAGTAATCATCTTGTTGTTCAAATTAGTACCATTATCAGTGATAACTCTTTCAGGGATGCCATACCGACAAATAAGACTATTCTTGATGAACCGTGCCACCACATTCTTGGTGACAGAAGCAAATGAGGCTACCTCTACCCACTTCGTAAAGTAATCAATAGCAACAAGAATGAAACGATGTCCATTAGAAGCAGTAGGTTTAATCTCTCCAATCATATCAATGCCCCACATTGCAAAGGGCCAAGGGGCTGTCAACATGTTCAATGGAGCAAGAGGTACATGTACTTTGTCCGTATAGATCTGGCACTTGTGACAAGTTCTGGAGTGCTGGTGGCAATCAGCTTCCATGGTGGACCAATAATACCCTGATCTCAGAATCTTCTTGGCCATGGTATGTCCACTAGAATGAGTCCCAAAAATACCGTCATGCATGTCTTCCATAATCTTTTCTGCTTCCTTTTTATCCACACAGCGAAGCAAAGTCGAATCATGATTACGTTTGTATAATACTCCATTACTCAAAAAGAATTTAGCGGAGAACTTCCTCAGAAATTTTCTGTCATTGATGGATGCCCCTTCAGGGTATTCATGAGTTTCTAAATATCTTTTTACTTCGTGGAACCAAGGTTTCTCTTCTACTTCATCAGCATTAAGTTCATAACAATATGCTGGTTCATCTAATCGTTCAATGGTGATCATGGGAGCTTCATTGTCCCATCTGACTCTGAACATAGATGACATGGTAGCAAATACGTCTGCCAACTGATTCTCTTCTCGTGGAATATGTTCAAATGTAATCTCTTCAAAGTATGGGATTAATGTCAACACCGACTCTCGATAAGGGATGAGATTCGGATGTTTAGTGTCCCATTCTCCTTTGATCTAACTGATTACTAAGGCTGAGTCTCCGTACACTCTCAAAAACTTGATTCTCAGGTCTATAGCAGCTCTGAGTCCCAAAATACATGCTTCATACTCAGCCATATTATTGGTACAATCAAAACATAGTCTAGCTGTGAAAGGCGTATGGCAACCCTTGGGAGAAATAATTACAACACCAACACCATTGCCCAATGCATTAGAAGATCCATTAAAAACCATAGTCCATCGGGATCCCAGTTCGGGTCCTTCATCCGGTCCAGGTTCTTCATAATCAGTAACAAGCATAACATCCTCATCAGGGAACTCAAAATTCATAGATTGGTAATCATCAACTGCTTGATGAGCCAAATGATCAGCTAACACGCTTCCCTTGATTGCTTTATGGGTAGTATACTGGATATCATACTCTGTTAAAATCATCTGCCATCTTGCTATTCTTCCGGAGAGAGCAGGTTTCTCAAATATATATTTGATAGGATCCATCTTAGAAATCAATAAAGTGGTATGATTCAACATATACAGTCTTAGTCGGCGAGCAGCCCAAGCCAAAGCACAACAAGTTTTCTCAAGCAGTGAGTATCTTGTTTCACAGTCGGTAAACTTTTTGCTAAGGTAGTATATTGCATGCTCTTTTCGACCAGACTCGTCATGTTGCCCCAGCACACACCCCATTGAATTTTCTAACACGGTCAAATACATGATTAGAGGTCTTCCTTCAACTGGTGGCATCAGAATTGGAGGTTCTTGGAGATACTTCTTGATTTTGTCAAAAGCTTCTTGACATTCATCATTCCATATTATCTCTTGATTTTTCCTCAGTAATTTGAAGATGGGTTTGCAAGTAGCAGTCAAATGGGAGATAAATCGGGCAATGTAATTCAAGCGTCCCAAGAAACCTCTGACTTCTTTATCTGTACGGGGAACTGGCATTTCTTGAATAGCTCTCACCTTAGCCGGGTCAACCTCAATTCCTTTACCACTGATAATAAAGCCCAAGAGTTTACCGGATCTTACTCCAAAGGTGCATTTGTTCGGGTTCAATCTCAACTTGTATTTCTTCAACCTCTCAAACAGTTTGTATAAATGATCGAGATGTTCTTCTTCAGTATGAGATCTGGCTATCATGTCATCCACATATACCTCTATTACGTGATGGATCATATCATGGAACAAAACCATCATAGCACGCTGGTATGTTGCCCCTGCATTCTTTAAACCGAATGGCATTACTTTGTAACAGAAAGTTCCCCATTGCGTCACAAACGTAGTTTTCTCCATGTCTTCAGGTGCCATCTTAATCTGGTTATAACCTGAGAATCCATCCATGAATGAGAATACCTTGTGTTGAGCGGTGTTATCTACCAGCACATCCATGTGCGGAAGTGGAAAGTCATCTTTGGGACTTGCTTTATTCAAATCTCTGTAATCTACACATATTCTCACCTTACCATCCTTCTTTGGCACTGGTACCACATTAGCAACCCATTGAGGATAAGAAGTAACAGCTAGAAAACCTGCATTAAATTGTTTCATAACCTCGACTTTGATTTTCTCAGACATTTCAGGACGCATGCGACGAACCTTTTGCTTAACAGGATGACAATCTTCCTTCATCGGCAAACGATGTACTACTATATCAGTATCCAGTCCTGGCATATCTTCATAAGACCAAGCAAAAATCTCTACATAGTCATGTAACATCTGAATCAATCTTTCTTTGACACTGTTTTCCAAGCCTGCTCCTATTTTGACTTCTTTCTTGTCTACTTCAGTACCCAGATTTACAATTTCAATTGATTCCTCATGCGGCTGTATAGTCTTTTCTTCTTGCAGTAACAGTCTGGCAAGCTCTCCAGGCACTTCGCAATCTTCCTCACTTCCATCCTCGGCTTGGTAGATCGGATTTTTAAAGCCATAATTAACAGTAGCAAAATTATTATCAACAGGATCCAGAGTGGATATGGATCTGCAATTTGTTACGTGAGTGTGTGTAAGAAAACATAGCTTATTTGAAAGATGACATGAAAGATAAAGAGCGCAATATTTGAATGCAAAAAGTCCATTGATTTATTGAATGTGAATATGCTTATGAAAATGACAAAACCCTTAACAAATTAGCTATTGTGCCCCGAGCATAGACACAATGCTTTAAGAAGTTCAATTATTCATAATAAAAATTACAAAATTTGAAACACTAAAATAAGAAATAACAGTTACTCCTGACTAAAGGAAATCAGGATAGTGTCTTCAGCCTTCCAATTATTGAGTCCGTCACCAATTGTTGGGAAAATCCAGCCATCCAAGTCGCAATCGCTATCAGCATCTTCTACAGCATTAATCTGATCTTTGACTATCTTTTTAGAGATAAACCCCGGGCCAAATTTATCAGACTTGTACGACACATCGATCAGTTGACCCCAGCCAGTACGACCACCATCTTCAACCACGGCTTGAGCATCTTTCAGAGAAATCATAGCAGGAGGAGCACGAATAACCTTGGGCACACGGGAAGTTGGCTTAAGGACAGGACTGGTCGGAGGAACTACTTCAAATGACTGAGAAGGAGTCTCAAAGAATTCACCATCCATCTCGACGTATCTGAAGGTATGCACACTACTGACAATATACTCTTCTTCTCCACACATAGTGACAATCTTGCCCTCTATTGGATACCTCAGCTTTTGATGGAGAGACGAAGCTACAACACTTGCCCTATGGATCCAAGGGCGTCCCAGCAAGCAGGAATAGACAGGACGAATGTTCATTACGTAACAGGTAGTGTTGAAGACTTGAGGTCCTATCTTGATAGGGAGAACCACTTCATCATGGACAACACTCTTCGCACCATCGTAAGCACGCACCACAATGTCACTAGGTTTCAGTTCAATGCTTTTACAGTCAAGCTTATCGAGCACAGCTTTCGGTAGCACATTCAAAGAAGAGCCATTGTCGATCAACACATGAGACAAGGTGATCCCCTTACACTCAATGGAGATATGCAGAGCTTTATTGTGATTCTTTCCTGCTGGTGTCAGGTCAACATCAGAAAAGCCTATGCCATTATCAACAGTCAAGTTAGCAACATAATTTTCTAACTGATCGACAGATGTCTCCTGAGGTACATGAGCGGTCTTCAAGAACTTTATCAACGCATTGGCATGAGATTCAGAAGATAACAACAAGGATAACATCGAAATTTTAGACGGAGTATGCCCCAGCTGTTCTACCATATCAAAATCACTCTTACAGATGATTTTCAACATTTCTTCCATTTCCTGCTTGGCAACATCTTCGATAGTAACTTCGACTGGTGTCTTTGACTGAGATGGATTGCTTACTGGTCCCTTTCCTCGAGTTTCAGGGGCGGGAGGTGAGATTTCTAGAGAGAAGATCCTTCCACTTCGAGTAATTTTACTAGTCCCAACAATGTCAACGTCATTAGGATTTGAAGAACTATCATCTTGCTTTATGCCGTGGATGTAAACATCACCTCCATAATTCCACGGAATGGCTTTGCTTGAGGAATACGGTACTGGGCCAGGTGCAGTAATAATTAGGGGAGCTACCTTGGGCTCAGCAGTAATCTTCACAGGCACTCTAGTAGCGGTAATCTTCACTGGAACTTTGGACCTAACAATCACAGATATTTCTTCAATAGGGTTTTCCACCTTAGGAATCTTTTCAAAGAGAATTGTACGATCATCCATCAGCCGTTGAATACCATTCCTCAACTTCAAGCAATCATTGGGTCGGAGTATACAGAGATCGCAATTTTCAGCACAACCCGGAAATAAACCAGCTTGCAATAAATTCTTCTTGATGATCAGGAGAGGAGATGCTAAGTCAGCTACATTAGTAATGTGAGAATTGTCATCCACAGCATTAACAGTCTTGTCATGATTAGGCATAGGAGCAATGATGACATTAGGAGTCTCCGGAGGATCAAATTCAATTTCTCCAGCGTCGATCATATCCTGAATCTTATTCTTCAACAACCAACAATCGTTTGTATCATGCCCGGGGCTATCAGAGTGATATGCACACCTGGCATTGGGATTATAACGAGGAGAAGTAGTGTTGGGATTTGCAGGAGGATCTCTGAGGGTAATTAAATTTGCTTTTAGCATACCCTGCAGTGCTTGTGCTAAAGTCATATTGATCTTGGTAAACTGCCTTCTTGGCCTGTCTTGTCTGTGTTGGAAGTTTTGAGATGGCGGTGCTGCAATCGTAACTGCTCCAACAGTATGGTCACGATTTTTCTTGTTATGACCCCTTTGACCGTACACAGCATTTGATTCATTCTTCCCCTGATAGGACTTTTTGGTGCTTGCAGAGGTAGCCGCCTGTATCTTTCCACTTCGAATGCCGCTTTCAACACGTTCACCCGTCAATATAAGTTCAGTGAAACCCGATGAGGAACTTCCCAATAGATGGCTATAGAATGGGCCAGTCAGTGTACCGATGAACATGTCCACTAATTCTCGATCAGTCATAGGGGGTTTGACTCTGCCAGCCAAGTCTCTCCATTTTTGAGCATATTCTTTGAAGCTTTCTTTAGAGCCCATAGTCATATTCTGCAGCTGTAGCCGAGTAGGCGCTAATTTAGAATTATACTGGTAGTGCTTGTAGAAAGCTGTCGCTAAATCAGTCCAGGTGCGGATATTAGAGCTCTCGAGCTGATAATACCACTCTAACTGTGTGCCAGACAGACTCTCTTGGAAGAAATGGATCCATAGCTTCCTATCAGTGGTATACGGCTGGATCTTTCTCACATAAGCTCTCAGATGCATCTGAGGACAAGACACACCATCATACTTAGTGAAAGCGGGGACCTTGAATTTGTGAGAAATGACCACATCAGAGACCAGACCTAAGCTTTCGAAATCCAGACCGGGCGCCTTCTGACCCTCCATAGCTAGCATACGTTCTTCCAGCAACTTATACTTATCATCTTTCGGAGAGTACTATTCATTTTCATAATTTTCATAGTCGTCCTCAAGGTTGAAGGGATCAGCATTCTCATCTTCTGAATCATTTTCTGTCTCATCTTCTTTATCCTTCGGAATTCCAATCTTGACTCCTGGAGCCTGTCCTTTAAGCCTTCTTCCCGGGTTAATGTAACTCACAGATTTCTTGTCTTTCTTCTTCTCGAGCAATAGAGTCTTCAGTTCCTCCTGCCCCTTGGATAAGTTCAAGATCATCTCCTGAAATTGAGCATTCTGAGCCTGGAGATCCTTGACAGTTTGTTCGAGGGCCATTTTTCTGTTTGAGAGGAAGACCGTGAGAA
This sequence comes from Lathyrus oleraceus, assembly GCF_024323335.1. Classification (NCBI taxonomy): domain Eukaryota; kingdom Viridiplantae; phylum Streptophyta; class Magnoliopsida; order Fabales; family Fabaceae; genus Lathyrus; species Lathyrus oleraceus. The sequence continues at coordinate 218,500,436 of NC_066585.1, forward strand.
CATTGATCCTTTAGAGTACCTGTTATGCAATGTTATGTTATGCTATGCAATGTATGAAATGTTTTCAAGGACTTTTGGAATTTAACTTTGCGTAAACCACCAAAAAGGGGAACTTTTATTAATAATTTCTTTAATCAATGTTCATTACAAGAAAAAATGAAAGCTCAAGTCTCCCAGGGACGACTTCTTTTTGGGCGGAGATATGCATTGAGACTTCGTTCCTCATTAAGCTGGCTGGTGAGCTCTAATACTTTCTTCCTTTCAGCACAGAACTGAGCTTCAAAAGTATCCCTTTCCTCTCTCAACAGGATCCAAGATTTCTTTAATTCTTCAACATTGGCAGGCATATCTGGATAAGGAATGATCTGAGGGGTACCTCCTTCAACTTTTGGTTCAACAACCAGAGGTCCGATTGCAAGATATGGCATGATAAGCTCACGAGCTCTGGCGCGTACCCATCTGAGATAAGGTTCCATAGGAATAGAGTTTTTCTGTCCTAAAGTACCTCTTTTCACCATGCCCCAAGCTCGTACAAACCTTTGACGGAGACCTTGAGAATCGTTGTCATAGTCAAACACAGTTCCTTGGATAATTATTTCATGTGGACCATCTCTTCGAGCATAACCAAATTGACGTAGGGCTAAAGCAGGATTATAAGTAATACCTCCTCTTATCCCCAGGAGTGGTACGTTAGAGAATTCTCCACAACGGTCAATGATGATAACATTTTCTTTGGGTTGGGGACACCAATGGATGTCTGAATGGGAGAGCGACATTATCCTTTGAGACCATTTCAAATTTTGCTCATTCTTCAAGACTGATTGAGGAAGGTGCGAAATAAACCACCTAGATAATAAAGGTACGCAGCACATGAGAGTCCCTTGCCTTTTCATAGTACGAGTGTGAAGGGAATGCAAAATGTCTCAAAGCAAGGTGGGCACAGGGTTATGAGTGAGAAATATCTTAACAACATTCATGTCTATGAATTGATCCGGATTAGGAAATAGCACCAAACCATAGATTAGTAATGCTAGAACATCTTCGAAAGCGTGGACACTCATAGCTTTTAGGAATTCTCGGGCCTTATTTATAAAAAATTTGGCAAGTAAACCCTTAACTTCACTTTTTGTTACTCTATTAGTTTCAATGTCGGACTTTGTCATGTGTAAAGCCGCGACAACCTCTTCAGACCTCAGAATCTTTTCTAAACCACTGAAAGGTGTTTGATCAAGGATAGGTATCCCAAGCAACCTGGAAAATTATTCTAATGTGGGTACCAACTGATAATCTGGGAAGGTGAAGCAATGATGTTTAGGATCGAAGAACTGGAATAGAACTCTCATCATATCTTCCTTGAAATCGGTGGTAACTAAATTGAGGAGATAACCATGTTTCTTGATGAACTGAGCATGATCGGGAAGTTCCGACACTAAATCCTTGAGTTGAGGAGAGGTCGCTACAAAATTGATCCGGATGGTCTTCCTGGAAGCCATGGCCCTACAAAACAGAGCAAAGTTAAATCCCTAAGTCCTCGAAATGGTTAGTACAATGCCATGATGTCATGATGTTATGATGTTATGATGTCAAGTAAGTAACAAGCACAAACAAGTCACACCACAATCATTCCTAGGTTTTAAGGCTTGCATGAGTTCCATAGGTAAGTACCCTCCCCACTGAAGTTTGGTTGGTTCAACCTGTCCTAGAATAGTAACCGGGTTCTAGAAGGATCTCAAATCATTGATCTTTCCTTAAGTCCACTTCAGTGCAACACCAAGCGGTTGACCAAAATTTCCCTAAAGTCCAATCTCAAAGAGTGTAGTATCGAGTATAAACCAACCCCAGTCGGAACCGAAGTCAGTTACCTCATTACTTTCTAATGGATAGGATGAGTCAATTAGGGTTCTAAAGGTCTGGTTAATGCTTTGATGACACTACGCAGACGCCAAATATTTCCTCAAGTAAACATGAGGAACATCAGGACATCCAAAGTGTCACATTAACCGTAGCCATCATTTTAACCATTCCAGTATACGACGGACAATCATGATGATCTCTTGCTACTTACCTAAGGTACACTAGATCCGGGTGTAGGATCTTTCACTCAAGCATAGAATACCCAAACAATCCCTTAAAAGTAAATCAGACAAAGAAACAATTCGAAAACATAAGTGATCTTATCTTTAAGGTAACCTCTCTTTTTAAGATTCCCCAGCAGAGTCGCCAGTTCTGTGATACGGTGAACTGACTTTGTGTTTTCGCTTTGAAAAGCTATGTTGCGGATAGCAAGAGTCGCCACTGACTTTTCTTTTATCCAATAAGGAAAGGCGGAAAAGAACAGGAAAGACCTTGATTAGATTTTGAGTTCGGGAGGTACATTATACAAAGGGAAGGTGTTAGCACCCTTTGTATCCATGGTTATCCATGGGCTCTTAATTGCTTAACTCACTTATGTTTTCCTTGTTTGAGAAAGTGTTTGAGAAATGTGGTGTGTTTAGAAAATATTTTGAAAGGAGAGTTTAACTTTGTAATGATTCTTGTACTAATGTATACAAAGTTTTTATCTCGTTTGATTTTGAAAGATGTTTAGAAAAATATAACTCGGCAATGATTCTGGTGCGAATGAATACCAAGTGGTGATTTTCTAAAAGATGTTTTGAAAAATGTGAGGTGTGAAAAGTATTTTAAGCTGTGAGCAAGCATTTAAGAGTTATACCTAACCAAGGTCTTTATAGGTATTTCCTATCCTTAGGAGGGTAAAACTGTCCTTACTATTGAGAAGTAAGTAGTCTTATCCTTTGGATGTAAATGGACATCGTGGGGTCGTCGATTGGTCATTGAAGGCAACATTTGTAAGGATACCTTAGCATTCGAAGAGACGATCATCATTTAATCGTAGGCTACAACGAAGGGTCATCGAGGGACAAAGTCATATATTCGAAGGCAACGTTCGAGGGACAAATTATTTTATGGTTGCTTCTCTTTTCCCTGCCCGTGAACCTTCTTGCTTCTGCCTTGCCTTGTGTATCTTCTTTTGCTGTATCTCTCCTCTTTTCTGTCTTTTCCTCCTCTCGCTGCAGCCATATGAAGTATTTATAATGGTGTGAATTAGGGTTTAACCTTGCTAAATATTTGGATCCCTTCCTATACTTTAGGGTTTAACCTTGCTAAATTTTTGGATCCCTTCCTATACTTTAGGAGAGTTAGGGTTTAACCTTGCTAAATATTTATTAAATACAAATAGTGAATAATTCAAATGACTTTTAACAAATAAAAATTAATTTAAATTTTAGTTACATAATTGAATTAAAATTTAAACATATTTCTATTTTTAGTTTCATCATTTAGAAAAAAATCGAAATTATTCTTACTTATATCAACCAAAATTATTTTATAATTTATGGGCTTTTAAAAAAATGTTACTCTTATAAATAAATTTTATTAAGTAAAAAACGTGAATTACTAAATAAATACTATTTATAAATAATGAATAAATGGAACATGAGTCACTAAATTATAAAAAATAGTTATTATAATTTAATGAGCTTTAACAAATAAAATTAATTTAAAATTTTAATTATACAATTAAAATTCAAATCTATTTTTATTTATCATTAAATTAAAACTATTTTATTTATATATATAAAATTTATTTATATCATACAGATAACCAATTTTTTTTTTTTTTTTTATATCTGTATCACATAAGAAATAAATTAAAATTTATAATTTATATGAGAATGTATGCTAATGAATGAATGCAAATGTGAAATGAATGCCATGCATGAATCAATTTATCATAAAAATTAACAGGCAAATTTTGGGGTATGACACGCCAAGCATGCACAATCTTCTACTTCAAATGTTGGGGATCTTTACCCTCTTGATAGAAAAGACTTTCTAACAAAGTGTTATTAGGTTTGTCTCTCAAGGGGAACCCAAGTTGACGACGAGCCAAAGCAGGGTTGTAGTTAATTCCTCCTTGTGTACCAATAAGAGGCACATTAGAGAACTCACCATAACTATCAATAATCTCCAAACTACTCAATAAAGAATCATACCAAACTATATCATCATTAGTTGAGACATAAGTCTTTGAGACCATCGCAGACATTGTTTGTTCTCCACAAAAGTAGGCATCTGAGGCAAGTGCGAATTAAACCACTTGTACAGAAGAGGAACACAACACCCAATAGTTCCACCACCTTTAGAATTTCTTAGATGAAAAGATAAATACATATCTCCTAACAGAGTAGGCACAAGATTCCCAATCAAGAAAATTCTAATGGCGTTAACATCAACAAAACCGTTAATGTTAGGGAACAAAGGCAGTAGCTTCCTTGATGAGGAAATCAGAAGGCAACCCAAACAATCCTCCTTTCTTCACCCAATGAGCCTCAATCTCAGACTTCTTCAAGTGAAGAGCTCTAGCTATAAGATGAGATATGGGAATCTCTTCCAATCCACTAAATGGCACCTTGTTAGAAACAAGTATTCCCAAAAGAGAGGCATACTACTCCAACATAGGCACAAGCTGATAATCAGGAAAAGTGAAGCAACGGTAGAGAGGATCATAAAACAGAACCAAAACACTCAGAAGTCCCTCAACCATGTTAGCAGATAAAACAGATAGAAGCATCCCATGACGTTGCTTGAAGTCCAAGGGATCTAATACAAAAGATGCTAACTTCCTTAACTCTTTCAAATCTGGACATCTGAAACTGTACTTCTTAGTATTCCTTCGTCCACAATCCATAGCATGAAAATATTTGCAAATAAGACCTTAATTCAGCGAATTTTCGTGTGATGAATGTTATGATGCGCATGAATGCATGAATGCAACAATCACAAATAAGGGATCACACATAAGTGATCGATAAAATAACAAGTGTACCATTTTTCCTTTTATAGTAATAATGGGGAAATTTCCCGAATGTTGATCTCAAGGACTGCAAGTTAATATTGAGTTTAAATTATCATTCAATTAAACAAAAAGTATTACTTTGATTTTTAGGTGTAAAAATATAATAATAAAAGTAAAGGTAAACACGGATGAAAATAAGGATTTATAGAGAAAAAGGAACAATGCCAGGGAAGGTGTATGATTTATCCCTGTAATAACTCTGAGTCACTATTGCATCAACAAATATCAATTACTACCAGTTCTCAAGGGTATTTTCTCCCAAGTCCTTGGTGAGAAAACCTTTAATCAATCTACCCTAATTCCTATGTCCATAGCCAATTAGGGTGAAGTTAAGTTGTATAATATCAAGAATACTCTGGTTCATACATGGTATCCCTAGTCCTAGGTGATATATACTGTAGAGTAACCTTATGAAAACCTTATCAATGGCGGTCCAGCCTAATTGATAACGACAAATCAATCTCAATTGGTCCGAAAAAGAAAGCAATAAACACATCAAAAGGTTACCGTAAAAACAATATTATAAATGCAAATGTAAACTCAAATTCATTACAATTCTAAATCAGGGACCCCCCTAGCATTGGGGGGTTTAGCTACTCATATTGTTCAAAACAAATTCAAGATAAAAATTACACATTACAAGTAATTGGATGACTTTGATCTTCAATCGCTCCTGCTCATGAATATCTTCAGCTCTCTGAATGCCTTGATCTCTGTAATACTTGATTGCTTCATAATACTATGTTTTGCCGTATTCCAAGATGATTTTTCCTTTGATAGAAGACCTTCTTTTATAGTGAAAATTCCCAGCAGCAGTTGGACAGGTCCAAAGATATCTCTAAAAAGCCCGACGAACAAAAATCCCGAGAAAAACTGGATTTTTGGGCTTGGGCTGACACGGGTGGCCGTGTCAGCCTATTGTTCTGGCTGACACGCCCCTGGCAGGGGGTGACACGGTTGAGAATGCTACCTGACACGGCCCGTGTCAGCTGACACGGGTGGCCGTGTCAGGCTACTGTTTTCTTCACATGTCTTCCCTTGCCTGACACGGCCCGTGTCAGGTGACACGGGTGGCCATGTCAGGCCTCCTGTACCGAGGTTTTCTGCTCCTTTGCTTGTCGGAATCTCGCACTGTCTCGTTCTGAGTTCTCTGGTTCTTCTACCTGGACCTGTTGGACAAAAACACAGCTATCCCACGCATAAAATCACGAAAATAAAAAGTAAAACATAACAAAGATTAAAAACGCTTAAATAAAATAACGGAAGTAAAAATAACTCGAAATGTACCATAAATGCTTGCACAGTGTGCCAAATGCCTCTGTTTTGAGTCGGATCAGTAATGAAAACTCAATGTAAATGGTGACCGATCACAACCCCAAACTTAGCTCATTGCTTGTCCCATGTAATGTTTCAGACACATTGTCAGTCCCCAGAATTCTTCATGTTTTCCACCACTACTGAGATCATTCGCTAACGTTTTCCCTTTTCCTTCCACAAGTCCTGCCTTTCCTTGTAAGTCTTTACTCACACTTCCCCTTCAAAGCACCGTTTCACCTGTCAGCTTATATCACATTCTCATCAATTCTCTCGGGGTAAGCTGTTTACACATAATTCAAAGTATGCAATATCACTCACAAGTTTGAATAGTCTCTCTTTTCTCATCACCTACACACAACACACACACTTTTGAGGTCTTTCGGGTTGTAGCTTGGCTTGGGTTAGGGTGTGGATTATTAAAAAGGAAAACAATTGGCTTTTGGTTCAGAGTCGATATTACATCCTGTGCTTGTTTCTTTTATTTCCTCGGTTTTCTTTTCTTCTTTCTTCTTCACTGAATGCCCTTTTCCGTGCTTCTTTCTTTTAAATCTTCGAGTTATTCTTTTTCTCTTTTTATTTTTCTTTCGTTCTCTCGATTCATCAATTTTTTCTTTTTCTTTTGTTCTTGCACTTTCTTGGGCTTTGGGAGCTTTTGGGTTCTTTTTACCCCAAACTTAGTTTTTCAACACAATTTTGAGTGTATTATGACTCTGAACAGGGTGAGGAAGTGTTTTGGCTAACGGTTATATTCATGGTGTTTAAACAAAAAAATATGGATATAGGCTCAAATTGGGTTAACGAGGGATATAATTATTCGGGATGGCTAGAAAGGCCCGGGGTTAATTTCAAACAACGTGCCTCAGTGTGTGTATCATGCAGTGACAGTCCTAGAGAGTCTATGCAAATTTAGAGTGATAAAGACAAACCTGAATGGCGCTCATGATGATCAATGTGTTTGGCTTTTTATGACTCACTTTGTTTGGTTCAGCTTTGACAGGATCCACAGTACTCATCACTTTGGTGCGATTTCTTCCTTACTTCGGAATGTACAGGATACTCGTGTCGGATAAGCTGTATACGTTGCATCTGATCTTTACTTTCAACAGTGTTACTTCCCGGGGAGATCCTTCAGGACAAGCTATGGTGAGTGAGTGGCGTGATCCTTTCATCCACTCTTAATCGTGATCATTACTATTTCCAACCCGTTAACATAGGCTTGACACACTCGCATCATAATGTACCTTCAACAGACAAATCAAATCTAGAAAATAACACAATAACCAAATACTCAGAATAAAATTCTAATAAAAGACATAAAATCTCCCCCACACTTGAACTCAACATTGTCCCCAATGTTTTTGAACAAGAGCGGAGGATAGCACTCACAGGGTCCTACTGAGGAGGCGGTTGCGGGAAATGTAACATCAACTGTCGCATCATGCCGCTCATCTCATCCAACATCGCTCCCTGACGGGCTTGCTCGATGCCTTGCCGTTATCGTTCCGTTCTCAAGTCACCTATCTCGGTTTGTACCTAGCTCCATTGGCCAGTTGACCAAGATGATGAACTCGCCGCCTGTTGAATGGGTTCCTGATGCGGTGGGACAAACTGCTCAGGAGGTGCTTGAGGATCTTCCTATTCTATTTCCGTTCCTTCCACCTGGTCATCCATAAATTGCTCACCTGCAGTAACATGGTCAGTTTTGTGGCCTTCATCCGCATCGGGGTCGGCGCTCACATACAACCAATTAGCACAGACAGTAATAACAACTTTTTCCGGATCCGGCAGAGCGATGATAAACCTCTTATGGATAAGTACGGAATAGTAAGTAGGGGCAACAACAATCATACCTTGTGAAATTAAAGCAGACATGTCAATTTTTATGTTACTTGCAATTGGCGTGTCTTCGAGTAAAACAGCTTGATACCCGAAATGCTCAGCGATTTGGGTGATCATTCTCCCTACGGATATGCCTCCGGAGTTTGCTCGACCGACTCTGCCCAGATAGTCTGCTGCAAAGGCAGCTACATTGATGGCTTTGGTTTGAGCCATCGAGTACATAAAGAATAGCTCTCTTTGAGTAGCTACCCCTGTGCTATCGCCTCTTCCAAACAGGGTATAGGCTAAACCCTTCTGGGCGTACCTGAAACATGGATTCTGGATGCCCGAGGCTTTCGCACCTTTGGAGGAGTAATCCATCCTCCCGATGATGGCAATCCAGAAATCCTTAGGTGAGAACCCGTCTGGGACCGTTCCTGGTCGGTTCAGAGGGAGTCGGAGTATTGCAGCTAACTCCTCAACAGACAGTTCATGATAATTATTAAATAACCAGAAACGTAAGGTGCCAAAATAATACCTGGTCGTGTCAATCCACCTTTTTTCCAGCTGGAATTTCAACGTGTTGAGGAAATCGAGAGTAATGCGCTCGTATGTTGGCGCTTCCAAACTCATGAACTCGAGCATTCCCAAAACGTGGAACATCCGGTATACCTCCATTTTCAGCCTCAGAGCGTTCATAGTATGCTCACACATATACCTTGTCGGCGTGAGTTTGCACTTCTGGTGAATTTGGTATCGCCGTTCTTATTCCGGATTGTCAAACACGATGTTGTGTGGATTTGGATTCCAACTCAGACGCTTCCATGACTTTGCCATTTCCGCGAGTTGTTGCTTTCCAGTGAGGATTCTCCGCGGGGCATTTTGGACCTGCAAAAAATAGAAATAATTTGAACTTTCGAGTTAGGAAATTCCGAAACCGTGGTTAGGACCGGGACGGCGAGTGGAGTAATATTTGTGAAGGGTGTTTTGGCGATAGGTGAGTGGAAATGGGGGTTATGGAAGGGTTTGTGTGGTGAGGTTTATGAGTTTTAATGGAATTTGAGAGAGTGAGAGAGAGAGATGAAGAATGATGAGGTGTGGGAGGAAAATCAGATAATGATAAGGTTAATGGGGAAAAGGTGTGGCTAATGGTGGATTAAGTGGGAGGGTCCCACGAAAATTCAAATTTTTAAAAAAAAAATCAAAAATTTCGCCTGTCTGACACGGGTGGTTGTGTCAGGCTACTGGATTCATAAAATTCAGCGTTTTCCTTCAGTGCTCCTGACACGGCCGCCCGCGTCAGGCTACTGTTTACCAAACCAAAACTTTCTTTTTCTTTCAGTGCTCCTGACACGGCCCGTGTCAGCTGACACGGGTGGCCGTGTCAGGCCACTATTTTTCCAGTTCCTCGCTTGCTTTTCCCTCTCCTGACACGGGTGGCCGTGTCAGGCTGTTCTTTTGGCCGTTTTTTCGTTTTCTCGTCGGGTCAACTGCTGGTTCCTCTGGCTATGTGATGTTCCCTCCTTGTAGAGCTCCTGTATAAACCTACAGGCACACATAACTAATTAGAAATAAAAAGTGTGGGTTGCCTCCCACGAAGCGATTCGTTTAATGTTGCATGGCTCGACGGTTTTTCGTCTGCTTAAGTGAGACGAACTTTTTTGATTGGACCACCCTCCTGGTCTTGTATGTACGGTTTAACTCTCTGCCCATTCACCTTGAACATGTCTCCGTTTGCTGGATTTCTTAGTTCAACGACACCATGCGCAAATACTTTCTGTATCTCAAAGGGTCCTGACCATTGTGACCTTAGTTTCCATGGGAAGGGCTTCAACCTTGAGTTGAATAATAACACCAGTTGTCCTTCCTGAAGGTCTTTCTTCTGAATGTGCCTGTCATGCCAGGTTTTGGTTTGCTCTTTGTATATCTTGACATTCTCATAAGCTCGATTTCTGAATTCTTCCAGCTCTTGTAATTGGAGGATCCGAGATTTACCCGCTTTGGAAAGATCATAGTTGAGGATTTTGGTAGCCCAAAACGCCCTATGCTCAAGTTCGAATGGGAGGTGACAAACTTTACCATAGACTAACTGATACGGGGACATACCTATTGGTGTTTTGAACGCTGTTCGGTATGCCCATAGTGCGTCATCGAGCTTGATTGACCAATCTTTTCGTGAGGCACTGATGGTCTTTTCTAGGATTTGCTTGATTTGCCGATTGGATACCTCAACCTGTCCACTAGTATGGGGGTGGTATGGTGTGGCGATTATATGCTTGACATTGTATTTCTGCAGTAGGTTCTCCATCAACTTATTTAGAAAGTGGGTACCTTCGTCACTAATCAGTGCTCTTGGTACCCCAAACCGTGCGAAGATACAATTCTTGAGGAAATTTATTACCACCTTTGCATCATTCGTGGGCAGTGCAACTGCTTCCACCCATTTTGACACATAGTCAACCGTAACCAGAATGTATTGCTTTCCAAAGGAAGGTGGGAAGGATCCCATAAAATCTATCCCCCACACATCGAACAGTTCGACCTCTAACATGGCATTCTGAGGCATCTGATTTCTTTTGGATATGTTGCCTGTTCTCTGACATCTGTCGCACTCTTTTACTACTCCTTGTGCATCTTTGAACAACGTAGGCCAGTACAATCCAGACTGGAGGACTTTAGCTGCGGTTCTGTCTCCGCTAAAATGTCCTCCATATTCTGAGTTATGACAGGCTTTTAAGACGTCCCTCTGTTCTTCCTCTGGAACACATCTCCTGACCAGGCTATCTAATCCCTTTTTGTAAAGGAATGGATCGTCCCACACATAGAACCTGCAATCATGCAAAAACTTTTTAAGTCTGTTAGAGTCAAAGTCATCAGGTATCAGTCCACCTACCATAAAATTCGGGTAATCGGTGAACCATGGGATATGCGTAACGGCTTGAATACGTTTGTCCGTGAACTCATCTCTGATGGGGTGCGTTTCTTCTATTTCTTGAATCAGAGTCATCCGAGACAAGTGATCAGCAACAATGTTTTCACTACCCTTTTTGTCTCTGATTTCCAGGTCGAATTCTTGTAGTAGTAGGATCCATCGCAACAGCCTTGGCTTTGATTCTGTTTTGTAAAAAGATATTTTAAAGCAGCATGGTCAGTATATACAATTACCTTTGATCCCAACATATAGGATCTGAACTTATCAAATGCGTATACCACCGTCAGGAGTTCTTTTTCTGTGGTTGCGTAGTTCATTTGAGCAGGGTTTAGTTCGTGGCTTGCATAATAGATCACATGAAAAGAGCTTCTCCTTGTGTTGCCCTAGTACTGCCCCTACTGCGTTATCACTCGCATCACACATTATCGTAAAAGGAAGAGACCAATCTGGGGCAATAACTATGGGGGATGACACCAGCTCCTTCTTCAAGGCCTCGAAGGCTTGCCTACATTCCTTGTCGAATAAGAACGGGGTATCTTTTACCAGCAGACTAGTCAGGGGTTTGGCAATCTTGGAGAAATCTTTTATGAACCTGCGGTAGAAACCCGCATGTCCTAAGAAGCTTCGGATGCCTTTTTCATTTACCGGTGGTGGTAAATTTGCTATTACCTCCACTTTTGCTATGTCCACTTCGATACCTTTGTTGGAGATCTTGTGCCCCAAGACTATTCCTTCCCGGACCATGAAGTGACATTTTTCCCAATTCAGGATCAAATTTGTTTGCTGGCATCTTCCTAACACAAGTGACAAGTTAGTCAACTGGGAAGACAAACTTGTCAATTTTTACAAGAACATCTTCCACAATACCATAGGGTCTCCTAACAGAGCGATCCGTAAAATGAAGTGTCATTCGAGTATCTTGAACAAAGTCGATTCCTAATTTCTTATAGATGGACAATGGCATCAAGCTTACACTTGCTCCTAAGTCAATCAGAGCCTTCTTGAATTTTCTATCACCAATAGTGCAAGGAATAGTAACCGATCCCCTGTCTTTCTTTTTTACTGGGATTTTCATGCCTTGGAGAATGGCACTGCATGTTTCAGTTAGGATGATCGGTTCCGTATCAGTGGAACGCTTCTTGGAAATTATGTCTTTCATGAACTTGGCATATATGGGAAGTTGTTCCAATGCTTCAGAAAAAGGGATGTTGATTTCGAGCTTTTTGAACATTTCCAGGAACTTCTCAAAATTCTTTTCATGTTGATTTTTCTTTTTCTGTCTTGGAGGGTAAGGGAGTTTGATCACTGGTTTAGGAACCTTCTCTTTCTCCATGACAGGAGGTGATATTGCTTCTTCATCTTGGTTTTTTGTTTCCTTGATTTCTAAATCCACCTCTATCAATCCATCTTTTTCTATATAATTTTCCTCTATTGACTTTCTACTTCGGGTTGTGACAGCGTTAACAGTGTTATGTTCCCACGGATTTGTCACCGTACCACTAGGTAGGGTACCCGGGGCTTGAGAGTTTGAAGCTAACTGTTGGGCTATCTGTCCCATTTGTACTTCAAGATTTTTAATGGAGGCTGTGGTGTTTTTCTGATTAATCCTTGTTTCTTCTTGAAACTGTATGTTATGGGCTGCTAACTTTTCAATGGCAATTTCCCATTCAGCCTTTTTAGGTGCCTGTTGTTGCTGTTGTTGTTGATACTGAGTCTGATATTGCCCTGTACCTTGTTGCAGAACAATCCCTCTCTGATCTTTCCAGGAGAAGTTTGGATGATTTTTCCAACCTGGGTTATAAGTGTTAGAATATGGATTGTTCTGCTTCAAGAATTTGATCTCTTTAATTTGTTGGGGAGTGGCAAAGCAATAGACCATGTGATGAGGTCCATTATAGATTTCATAAGTGCTTGCCTGAGCTGGTTAAACCTGTGCTATCTGTTGAGTACCTATATTCATTGCTTTCAGCTTTTTGTCTACTTTGGCATCAACTGTGTCTTCTAGACGGATTTTATTTGTCTCTAATTTCATATCAATCACCCCATCTGGCTGACTGGTACACCTGTCGTATAGCTCTAGGTGCTCATTGGCAGCTATTGCTTCAATAATCCTTTTGATACCAGTGACTGTTGAGAAATTTGTTAAGCCACTGACTGCTGTATCAATCAACTATTTTATTTTTATTTTCATCCCATTAACGAACATCTGCATTTGTTCGGTCTGATCCATATTATGAGTTGGACACGCTACTAAGATCCTTTTGAATCTTTTGTAAGTGTCTCCCAATGATTCACGTCCTTCTATTTGAAATTAAGGATTTCATACCTTTTTCTCAGGAATACTGATGCTGGAAAATACTCATTTAAGAATACATATTCCATCTCTTCCCAGGATGTGATACTGCCGACAGGAAGAGAATAGAACCATTCTTCCGCGTCTTCAGCTAAAGTGAACGGGAACATTCTTAATTTTTTTGCTTCATCAGTATGACCATCAATTTTCAGGGTGGTGCTTATGGTCAGAAATTTTTGCAGGTGTTTGTTGGCATCTTCATTAACCTTTCCGGTGAAAGGTTTTCTTTCCAATTGATTGATCGTGCTAGGATGTAGTTGAAAATTTGTCACATTCACCGGTTGGTTGACAATGGTCAGTCGAGCACCCGGTGCATTTGCACCTCCATAGTCACCCAGGAGTCTTTCCGGAGGTGGAATTGGAGGAACTTCAGCCATTGGTTCCTTGACTTCTGAGTGATCAGAGGTACTTTCTTCTGTAGAATCTACTCTTTGTTCTCTGCGTCTTTGGTGAAGGGTTCTCTCGATCTCTGCGTCAAAAAGAAATTCAGCTGAGGGTTCTCCTCGCATACACAAATTAGTAAATTATAAATGACAGAAAAATAATTTTATTGCAGAGCAACAAAATTTTAATTGAAATTAAAATTAAACTCTATATTTTTGGCAGTCCCCGGCAACGGCGCCAAAAACTTGATCAGGAAAATAGCAAGTGTACTATTTTACCTTTTATAGTAATAATGGGGAAATTCCCCGAATGTCGATCTCAAGGACTACAAGTTAATATTGAGTTTAAATTATCATTCAATTAAACAAAAAGTATTACTTTGGTTTTTAGGTGTAAAAATATAATAATAAAAGTAAAGGTAAAGACAGATGAAAATAAGGATTTATAGAGAAAAAGGAACAATGCCAGGGAAGGTGTATGATTTATCCCTGTAACAACTTTGAGTCACTATTGCATCAACAAATATCAATTACTACCAGTTCTCAAGGGTATTTTCTCCCAAGTCCTTGGTGAGAAAACCTTTAATCAATCTACCCTAATTCCTATGTCCATAGCCAATTAGGGTGAAGTTAAGTTGTATAATATTAAGAATACTCTGGTTCATACAGGGTATTCCTAGTCCTAGGTGATATCTACTATAGAGTAACCTTATGAAAACCTTATCAATGGCGGTCCAACCTAATTGATAACCACAAATCAATCTCAATTGGTCCGAAAGAGAAAGCAATAAACACATCAAAAGGTTACCGTAAAAACAATATTATAAATGCAAATGTAAACTCAAATTCATTACAATTCTAAATCAGGGACACCCCCATAGCATTGGGGGGTTTATCTACTCATATTGTTCAAAACAAATTCAAGATAAAAATTACACATTACAAGTAATTGGATGACTTTGATCTTCAATCACTCCTGCTCATGAATATCTTCAGCTCTTCGAATGCCTTGATCTCTGTAATACTTGATTGCTTCACAATACTGTGTTTTGCCGTATTCCAAGATGATTTTTCCTTTGGCAAAAGACCTTCTTTTATAGTGAAAATTCCCAGCAGAAGTTGGACAGGTCCAAAGATATCTCTAAAAAGCCCGACGAACAAAAAGCCCAAGAAAAATTGGATTTTTGGGCTTGGGCTGACACGGGTGACCGTGTCAGCCTACTGTTCTGGCTGACACGCCCATGGCAGGGGGTGACACAGCTGAGGATGCTGCCTGACACGGGTGGCCGTGTCATGCCTCATGTATCGGGGTTTTCTACTTCTTTACTTGCCGGAATCTCGCACTGTCTCGTTCTGAGTTCTCTGGTTCTTCTACCTGGACCTATTGGACAAAAACACAGTTATCCCACGCATAAAATCACGAAAATAAAAAGTAAAACATAACAAAGATTAAAAATGCTTAAAGAAAATGACGGAAGTAAAAATAACTCGAAATGAACCATAAATGCTTGCATAGTGTGTCAAATGCCTCTGCTTTGAGTCGGATCAGTAATGAAAACTCAATGTAAATGGTGACCGATCAACAAAGCAAACAAATAAAGGTAAAGGGATAAATCAAGTCATTGTCAAGAATAATCATCCATTTTGGTGGATAATGGTTTTCACCTTATCAACACCCAAGTTCCATTGATATTGATAAGACTTGATTAGATCAACAAAGAATCAAGGGTTTGTTGTGAGTCACGAGCATGGAGTCTGGGTAAGAACCATCCCAAAGGAGTTAACTAAAGATAAAAACCTGTAGATCATGTTCCAAAAGGTTCCCAGAGTCTTAATTCCATCTATCGGATATTATAGGTTAGGATGACTGACTCATCAACCCATAATATTCTCAAGAGAAACTCTTCTGAGTATAGTATCGTGTAATAACTGTTATCAAGTCTATACTTGAACAGTCTCTGCACTATATCCTAAATAGGCCAAGAGGGGTTAAATGTTCTACGGTCCTCAGCTTCTCGGTCCCCAAATCAGAGATAATAATGCCTAACCACAAATAACTTATGTGACATTCCTAACTCCAAAAGGGTCTCCACTGAGTAGATGGGTCTCAAGCCAACTTGTTAAGGACTACTCCACACAAGTCGAACATGACTATACCATCCTCCTATCTTAATTGCACTCAAGTTCGGGTTAGAACTTATCTCACCATTCAGAGATCACCAAGCACAACAAGCGCAAATTATATCACACAAACAAATATATATATATATATATATATATATATATATATATATATATATATATATATATATATATATATATATATATATATATATATACACACATACATCAAATATACAGTTATATACACACACAAAAGTAGGCTAAACCCACTGGATACTACTCCCCAGCAGAGTCGCCACTTAATTTCTGTAGCGGTAAATTCATGACCATTAAGCTATGGATAAGCTAGACGTCAATAAAACCAGAGTCGCCACCATGCTTTTATTGTTTCCAAGGGAAAAGGGAAAAGTACGAACAAAACCCAAAAAGATAAGAAGTTTTCAAATAAAAACTAATAAAATGCCAGAGATTACAGGTAAGGGGGTTGTTACATAGAAGGAAGGTGTTAGCACCCAAAATGTCCTAAGTACTCCTAGGGAGCCCTTTTTGTATGCATATGTGTTTTTGTACAAATGATGTTTACAACAAAATGGAGTGGAGGGATGAGAAAAGAATTCATTAATTATATTTTTGTGTTTGACAAGACCTTCGGACTTGTGGCTACGTACCAACATAAAAATGAGGGATCAAAACCTCGTAGTTCATGGTATCAATTTCAAAGTGAGTGCATTGCTTTTAATAAAAATTTAAGTTTTGCAAAGGAACAAGGGCCTAAAAATGGTTTAAATGAGTGTTATTTCTTTTGGCTTTTGAAATTTTAAGTCAAGTATAGTTAAGTTTATTTACAAGTTTGATTAAGAAAAAGTTTGAAAATGCAATGGCATAAGGCCAAGGTTTCTAATTTGCAATATGGTCAAAGTTTAAAAAACAGACACAAGCAAAGAAGATTTTTAAAAGAGGGAGAGATTTTGAAATTAAAGTAGTGGGAAGGAGATGAAGAGACTAATCCTAACCATATAGAAACCCAAATTTAAAAGTTAAGAGTTGAAAAGATCTGACCAATGGGCTACAATCCAATAGACAAGAATGTCATATAGAAACCCAAATTTCCCTTGGACTTTAGAATCAAGTAATATCAATACATAAATAGAAAGATGAAGAGCAATGCATCAAATAAATATAGCCACTTCCAAGACTAACAACTCCATTATCTTCCTCATAATTGCCCATGTATAAGATGTCTTAAAAGATGGCATTAGGCACAGGTTCAAAATAATAGCTTCACTATAATCATGTTGTAAATGAACTCAAATGGATCTTCAATATTGTACCAGATGAATGTTCACTTCACAAGCACTTGGTTTCATGAAAATTGGCATTGACCAAGTCCTTTGCATATGGAGTGTTGCCTAAATTCTAAGTCCAAAAGTCTTAGGTCAAACCAACAGTCCACACAAGACGTTTTTTAGGGTTTTTTGTTCTTATTATGTACATTAAGGTCAAAAGACCACACAAACAAACAAGTATATACAAACACAATATATCACAAAATATGGTCCAAGTGGAAAAAGTGAAAATGACATTAAAGTTAACAACTTGAATGGTATGAATAATGGCAAATGAATAAGGCTTAAAAATAAAGTGCATTAAAAGTAAATGACTTGAAATTAAAGATTAGTTGTTAGTGGATTAGAAGTTAGTATTGCTTTTGCTTTGCTTTTGTTTAAGTCATTCTTTGGAGAACACTCAACCGACTTATCACAAACATGGATCCTTGAACTAAGGCATCTTCCAAAGGAAGGAAAAAAGGCCAAGTTTCCACACAATACCATGAAATATGGGAGACTTACAATCTCTCTAACTAGAATGCTATGCCTTTTGTGTCACAAATTTAGCGCTATGTTAAGCAATCGTAATTGGACTTATGTAGAAGTCACAACTATTTGAGATCGGGCAATAGAATTTTGGTGTTAATGCATGTTAGAGACACAGTATAATGGACTATGCTCATGAAACATACCACACACAAAAAGAATACGCAAAGTGGGGGACCTAATCTCATCCATACTTATGTTGATTTTGCAATCAACTAGCCTTTGGATATAGAGATATTATAGGTCCATGACATGAATGAATAAAGAAGGGAAATAAGATGAAGAGGGAGGGGAAATGGATCAAACACAAATTGTTCAAAGGGGGACTTTTACCAAATTAAGATCATTCATTCATTTTGGGAGATGGAATGTACATTCCATCAATCCCCTAAATCCAATGATCTTAACCTAGCAAAGTCAAATCAACCTTGACCAAGACCCAACAACACAAGTCAAACTCACAAAGTCAATTAAAATGGCTCTACACAATTTATTTGGAATTTAATCAAATAAAAATAATAAAAATATGCATTAAATTAAATTATGGTTGGTCAATTTCCTAAAACCTTATCAAAACACCAAAGAAATGGCCATGAGATTTATCATAGGTCAAACAAGGTCAAAGGACCTTGGAGAATTGTTTATAGAATTTTTGGAGACTTAAAAGTATTTTTAAACAATTAAAAATATTCACAAAATCAATTAAATCATGAAAAATATTAATAATGATCCAAAAAATAATATTAATTCAGAAAATGAGAGAGGATTTTACTTAACTTTTTTTGGTGAAACTCTCATATTTTTTGGATCAATATTAAATTTAATATGAATTAATGAAAATAAAACAAATAAAATGAAAATCAATTAATTAGAAAAATATGGACGACTTGATCTCTCTCATTAACTGAGGTGGCTTATCAAGTGGATGAAAACACGCGTTCCATGGTACACTTGAGTCAGCGCGCCATGCCAATGGTATTCAAAAGGAACACTCAAGATTAAAACAAATTGAACTGATCATGTGGCTTTGGACCACGCCACCTCATTGCCGGAGCAAAGCGCTGGTCGTCTTCTCAGGCGACCTTGGTCGTACTGGTCCACTCATCACCATCACAAAAATGAAAAAGAAGGACATCATCTTAAAGAGAAAATGGCACTGATCACGAATCTAACCTCCATTCAACCTAACTCCAAGTATATTGAGAGATACATGGGGTTGAAATTTGAGGTACATGAATTGAGTTGCTTCGATTTGACCTCAAAGCAACTCAATACTCTTGCCTACATTGGTAGGAATTCAGACAACCAAGGATCCAAGAGAATTGATGAGAAATAAGAGAGAATCGAAGAGAAGAAAAAATATGGAAAATACCTTCAAAATGCTGTGCAGAACTTGATCTCTCTTGCTTCAATTCGTGCTTGATCTTGCTTAGGAAGTTTGCAGAAATGGCTTAGGATTGGTACAAAGCTTTGGATCTTGGAGTTTTTGAATCTCCAAACAGTGAGATTCAAACTCAATTTTCAAAAAAACAATCAGGTTTTCCTTTCGAATGTGAGGGTTTCAAGTGTGGGAGGCAAAGCTGGCACGCAAGGGTCCTTATTTCTGATGCAAAGGGCTCTTATTTATAGCCAATTCAAATGTTATTTGCACCTTCCAAAATGTTTCCAAATTTGGAAAATGCATGATACATGCTTGCATGGCGTGTACAGGCCCATGAAGCTACTCAATTAAGTCTATAAGCAAGTGCAATTGAGTCTGAAAGTGGATTGGGATGCAAGGCAAAAGTGTGCAGCTGTTTGAAGTTTGATCCTTGCCAAATGATGCAACCATGTTCAGACCATGCGCAGACCCCTCAAACCTTGTCCAAAATGGATGAAACTGGACTCTTTGGAAATGTTAGATCAAGAGTAACAACTCTTTTGTTGAACACTTTTCCAATTGAAGATTTTATCATGATGAATTTGGAGGTGGAAGTTTGGAAATTTTAACATGTCAAAATTTTTTCTAAGTGTTAAGCCATATGTTCAACTATTCCACCTTGGCTAACTTTTCATGTGAGCTTCAAATGAGAAAAGTGTCTTTATAAAAGTTGTAGCTATTTCAAAAAAATTCAAAATGGTCACAAATTTGACCTCATTTGGATTTGGGATGAATGAGTTATGCATTTTTGAAGTTGAGGAAAATCACTTGTTCAATGGTATTGGTCCAAAATGACCTATAATGTATCCTCATATCACATGCTCATAAAAGTTGATTTATCTCTTCCTACAAACATAATATTTGAATTAGACACCTTGAATTTGATTTTGAAACTTGGAAATATTTCATATCATAAAAATTGAGCAAGTTATGGCCTTGGGAAGTTGACCTCCAAATTAGGGTTTAGACAAAATGACCTATAATCTTTCACCATAAAAAATGACCTTCCAAGCAAATATAGATCTGGAACTCAACATGAAAGTTGTTTGGAATGTAATTTAGAGTAACCTTTCTCTTGGAATCATTTTCATATGATAAAAATTGAAGGAGATAGGGTCTAGGGATCCCCAGTTTTGATCAGATGAATTCCTCTGGTCAACCACCATCAACCATCTTGCTAACTTGCAAATCTCTTGACTTTTTAGACTCATGGGAGATCATATATGTATAATATGATGAAATTTGAAGTGTCCGTTTAAATATTTAATCAATTGGTGAAGAATCTTGGTGAAGAAGTCACATAAGATACCCAGATGAACTAGGGTTTCCAAGGCAAACCAATTCCAAACTCTTGAAGAATTTTTGATAAAAATAACATGTAAAGATAATAGAGACTCATATATGATGCCTAGAGCCATTGTGGATTTTGGTTAGCAATGAGGGTCTTAAACCCTAGATGTGAACTTGATAGATCAAAGGTGATCAAGTGCCCTACCTACAAAAGAGTTAGGCAAATGAAAAAACATGTTTTTGGTATTTTGGTTAGTAAAAATAATAAAATAACAAGTATGATACAATCACATGGTGCTTGGTGATCTCCCCCTAATATAATCCCAATGAATGAAGGGTAAGAAGGATGCCAAGGTGTGATCCCAATGCCAATGCATATGATGAGATAACATGAGGGATCTTAGGGTCAAAATTGGGGACTTACAACTGCCCCTATTTAAGGATATTCTAACTGAGGAGATGAAGGTTAAAATCTTTGCGTCGACTCAGTAGAATGGACTTAAATAACAACATATAGAAATAAATTTTGGTCCCTAAGAGACCTCGTGATGCATATGACATGGATGTTAAAATAAACTCTCTGTGGGGAAATGTTGCCACAAAGGAAAAGAATTCAGAGAGACCGAAAGTCCGCAGGAGCGTAATATATTCCGTAAGGAAAACTCACTGGGGAGACAAAGACTCCGGGGGATAAAGGGTTATGCGTAGGCCAGGCTACGACTTAAAAATTGCTGGGGGACTAAAGGAATTCCATGAAAATGGAAAGAATCAACCGGGGAAACAAAGGAACGTCTGCAGGGGAACAGGTAAAATCAGAATAAAATTGAAATAATCGAACCATGCAGGAACAACGATTTCACTAAGGAAATACACACTCAAATCAACTGGGGAAGAAAATATCTTCAACGTAGGAGGAGTAGAAATTCATTACCCACTACCAGTTACTGGGTACATAGATAATGAAAATCTGATAGAGAGAACTTCCGTTACCAATTAGGGTAAACATATCAAGGATGACTCACTGAGGGCCACTAGTAGGTGAATTCATTACCAATTACTGGGTAAGAATAGACTTGTTGGGGAAGAGTTGATAATAGGATTTACAACTACCAGTTATTGGGCATAAGACCAAAGGGAGAGAATATACGTCACTGGTTAAAGTGAACATATCAAGGACAAACTCAAAGGAAAGAAAATCCGTCATAGATTAAGATGAACATATTAAGGATATACTTTCTTGGGATGCAAAGGAGGATACCCGTCATCGGTCAAGATGAACATATCAAGGATAAACCACCTGAACAAAAAGTAGGAATTACATCTATCGAATGCTGGATAGAATACCATCAAAGAGAATATCCGTCACCGGTTAAGATGAACATATCAAGGATAGACTCCAAGGGGAAGAATATGGATTACATCTATCAGTTACTGGATAGAATACCAAAAAAAGGATATCCGTCACCGGTTAGGATGAACATATCAAGGATAAACTCTACAAAGGGGAGAAAAGCAGGATTTACAACTACCGATTACTGGGCAGAAGACCGTAAGGAGAAGGAAATCCGTCACCGGTTAAGATGAACATATTAAGGATTAACTCTTTGGGAAATGAAATAGGGATTACAACTACCTTTTTACAGGGTAGAATACCACAGATGAGAATATCCGTCATCAGTTAGGTTCAATATAGACATAGAGGACAAGGTTCAATATACACAAATATTAAGTGTCTTAGTTTTGACATCATTCAAAACATTTCTAAAAAGGATAGTGCACTCACATACTCCCCCTTTTTTATGATGGAAAAACGTACAAAGTATTTGATGTCTTGATCATATATCCCTCTAAATATGTGCACCTTAGATACTTCTATCTTGTATGAACTTATCTCCTTTTGAGAACACTAAAAAGAGACAAATCCAAAAAACGTGAGAAGTATCATGTAAAACATACAAAAACATATATAAAACTCAAAGGCGTTACAAAGATAATTTGGTCAACATTAACGTGCACTCACATATCAGTTGATTGGCGTTAAAGTTAAGTTTTCCTAAACTTAAATAAAGATGCAATTTAGAAACAATTTAAAGGAGTTCATTACAAACACCGCATAACATTGTCAAAAATAGAAAAGCATAAGGACAATACATAAGAACACGAAAGACAAAAAAAAGAATGCATGCAAAGAAGTTTCCAAAGACTTGATCCATAATCAATATTACTAATTCCTAAGACCCCTATTTGGCTCATTTCTACCCTTGGGTTCTGGCCTCCTACCCCGGTACCAAGCCGTGCCTTCATTACCATTCCCGACATCTAGAAAGTCACACAACTTCCTATAAAATTGTTGATAATGATGGTAATTTTAATTTTGAAAACCAATATTATTGTTGATTCCGGTTGTAGTGAAACCATGGTGAAACACCATGTCTTGACGAATATGATTAAACTAACCGGTGGCATATGAAGCAAAGTTGTTGAAGTTGGTGTCTTGGGAAGTCATATGTTCTTGAACTAAATCTGAAGCATTCCTCTTGAGCCGCTTCAAATGCATCACGCCTATGTGACTCATCTTGTTGGCACTCCTGTTTCTCAACACACATGTTCTCAAGTATGGTGATAATCAAAGATTCGTCACCACTTGAGCCAATCCCAGAGATGTTTCCAAATGTCGTGCCCTGTTGAGTCCAAGAATTTTGTTGTCACTGACCCTATCCTTTTGTATTTTCATGTTTATCTTCATAAGGTATCCATGCCTCATCATCCTCATGGCGAGTATCATCCATTTCAGTGTCCACATGGTGATATTGGTCGTCAATCGGTTATTCTTCAACATTAACTGGACCAAATTCAGTCAGATCATCATAGTTGTAAATGACCTTACTAGACCCTTTCATTCAATAGAAATAAACCTTGTTTGCATTATCCCAATGGTACCCCATGTTTGTCATTGTGTTCTTATTGAATTCATGTGTTGGACCGAGTGATATGTATTGAAGATTTGGCACACCAATATGAAAGTGCTTTAGAATTTTTGCAGTCATAGAAACATAACACAAGAATGGCCCTCTGTTACTATCTCTAACAGCAAACATCCTTGACACAAAGTAGTTTGGCCAATTTATCTTAAATATATTCTGAAGAATACACATAATATGTACTTAAGCATTGTCTATCAGAGAATGACCGCCTTTCTTTGGATGCGACACATGAGTGATAAACCAATGAAGAATGCGAGGATCCCTCTTTAAGTAGCCCATTGTCAATTTGTCCAAGCTATCATCAGGCCTTGGTGCCTTTAGACATGAATTCAAATGATTCTCCCAATCGAAATCCCTATGAAGGGCATGCTCAGTCAAGGTTTCTTGGTGAGAAAGCATAATAATATCAAACACTTCCTTCCATAAGTCTCCTGTAAAGTGATATGTAGTCTTACCCATCTTGAATTTAAAAGTAGATGCATCCCTTGATTCCAACCCAGAATAGAAGACCTGTATTAAATCTTCATTGTAGTTGGTGGAGAGTTTCAAAAAGGTGTTAATTTTTGGATGATCCATAAGACTTACAATCTCTTGAATGTGTAACTGAGCAACAACCGTAGGATCATACACATGTTGTTTCTTGACAATCCTATTTCTGAAATTCTTCCCAAATTCTTCAACATATGTAGGATGTAGGAGTGAAAGATAACTTACAGGTCTGGATGAGGATGTACCCACAATATTTTTGCCACTGTTTACCTTAGGAGCCATGAAATTTGTATACAAGGGTATGCACAATAGGTGTTTGATAAAATGTGTGAAAGAGAAGTTTAGGAGTTTGAGTAATATATGAGATAACCCACTAGCACAAACTATGAAGATTTGTTTCTATACACATAAAGAAGAAGAAAGTAAATGAAAACAAGTGAGATTTTGAAATAGAAGATGATGAGGTTTTATGGAAAGTGAAATGAGTGTGGTGTAATGGAGTGAAAGAAATGAAGAGTTTTTTCTAGGAAAGGGAAAAAGTATTCTAGGGTTTCTAGGAAATGAAGAGATTTAAAAAGGGAAATAAATGAGAAGACAGTGGGACAACACACATTAAAAAAAGACACAAGGTCGTATGCATTGACCTACCACACAGAGGACTCGACCAGAAATATCCCGTTTAAAAAAATTGAAATTTTTTAAGCAATGTGTCAACCTATACAATGTAGGTGTCAACAAATATTGAACAAAACAATTTAAGAAATTGAGGCTATGTGTCGACCTCAAGCACCTATGTGTTGACACATACTATACAGGTTTAAACTTTTATAATTTTGAAGGCTTTAGGTTGACCTCTAAATGGAATGAGTCGAGGCATACATTGTGGACTTGGAAAAGTTCATGCAAAAATGTCAATTTTCATGAAAAAGCGATAAATAACATGCTCAAACACCAATAGTATAAAAATACTTCAAATTTGAAGAAATAATAGCATGACACACATATAATTATGGTGTAATAACATGAAGTCACTATAAAAATGTAGATTGAAAAAGACATGGTTCAACAATGAAGTTTTTGGAAGTGAACATGCATGAAATGTATCATTTATCAAATGAATCACACATTTTTGGAACATAAACATGCAATGACATATAAGAGATATATAAGAAACACATGAAATAAAAACTTACGAATAAAGAGATAAGTGAAACGATACTACCTCATAGGATGAGAGATGGAGGATTCACTCTCATGAAGTGGAACTTTCTAATGAAATGTCTATACCTTTTGACGTTAACATCCTTACTGATTTCATCTTTGTCTAAGTTCCTGTTAGTGGGCATTTGAGTGTCGATTGACTTTGCATTTTCCATTTCGAAGCATTTAAGTAACTCTTGGTGGTATTTTGATTGACATACAAACATCCATTCTTTGAGCTGCTTGATTTGAAGTTCGAGAAAGTAAGTCAACTCTCCCATTAGACTCATTTTAAATTCGCCCTACATTAACTTTGAGAACTCTTTGACCAATTGCATGTTAGTAGAACCAAATATAATATTATCAACATAAATTTGAAATAGTTTGAAATCTTTCGAGCATGCAAAAACTAGTAAAAGACATATAGCCTCGAGGCAGGAAACCGGAGCATAAGTTTCCTCATAATTTATGCCCTCCTCTTAATTATATCATTGGGTCACTAGTCGGGCCTTGTTTCTTATTATCGCTTTGTTTTCATCCAATTTATTTCTAAAAACCTACTTAGTGCCTATAACTTGAAGATCTCGCGGAGGTAGGACAAGATCCCACACATAATTTTTTTTAAATTGATTCAACTCATCTTGTATGGCCATAAGCCAATACTCATCAAGTAAGGCCTCTTTTGCGTTTTTAGGTTCAATTTAAGACACAAATGCAAAATGATAATAGAAATTACTTATCTTAGAGTGTATAGTTATACCTTTGGTGATGTCTCAAAGAATGTTATCAAATGGATGGTTCTTGGCAGTCTTTCAAGCAAAGGAATGTTATCCACTTCATTTGGACTCTCTTCCTTCTCTTTTACATGTTCACCATCTTCCTCATCCTTAGGTTTCACCGCTTCAGGATGATCAATTCCTTCTTTAGTGTCTTTGAGTATGTCTTCTGAAGATACACCTGCATCGGGAAAAAAATACCTTTCCTGATATTTCTTGGATAAGATTCATCAAAAGTGGCATGCACAGACTCTTCAATAGTAAGTAATCTTTACATTACCTTTACCAAGTATAACACCCTTATTATTGTCTCCGTAGGTCACATCACCCTTCTTCTTTTCCATCTAGAATTAGTGTTGATAACGTCCAACTTAGGTTGTTGAATTGTAAATTGGGTTGAGGATCTTTGGGGGTTTCAAATACGAAAACCCAGATGGGGGTTTCCTTCAAGATAACATGAGGATTTGAAGGTTTTGGACAAGATTACGCAAGTTGGATTCAATTAAGTGAAAGCTTTGAAGAACATGGGTTTCTTGTAAAGGAGTAGCGTGAGACAGTGAATCATCTTGGTAAATCTTGGGTGACAATAATTTGCAATTTGGATTCGATTGAGTGAAAACTTTGAAGAACGGGGGTTTCTTGCAAAGCAGTAGCGTGATACAGTGGATTAAATTGGTATTGTTGGGTGACTTGATCAATCTCAAATCAAGGAAAGAGAAAGTGTTAAAATCAATATCAAATATAGGATTTGTGGGCTTGCAGTGCTACATTTCTCTTGTAAACGACTTTTGCAAAGTAAGGTTAAATTTCATTATCTTAATTCGAGTTCGAATTGAGGATATATGTACTCATAGATAGGTGGATTGGGGAACTTCATAAACAAATTCGTGTGTACTCTCTCTCTCTTTGTCTCTCTCTCTCTCTCTCTCTCTCTCTCTCTCTCTCTCTCTCTCTCTCTCTCTCTTTATCTCTCTCTCTCTCTCTCTCTCTCCCTATCTATCTATCTATCTATCTATCTATCTATTTTACTTTTCATTTGCAAATTGTTGAATTCATCAATTGTACGATCAATACGTTTAGTTAAACTTTTTGATAACATTTTGAAAAAGGTTTTGTTGAGTTGATAACAATCTATTAGATTGTGGTTGGATTTGTAAATCAATAAAACCATACAAATTTCTAAACGAAAGTGATTGCACATAAGGTGTTCGATAATTGGTCTCATATGCGTTTTTGTGTATTTTGTCATTGGAAATAGAGTTTACTATTAATGTAGCATTCAAGTGATTGTGGTTAAAATTATTTTTATCAATTGGTTCTCATTATCATAACTTGATTCTATATACATATATCTAGGATTTTCGATAGCAGTTCGATTTAGACGATTCGATCCAGGTCAATTCTGCTAGCCGTTAAATTTTGCAAAATAATTTTTGTAAAGTTTTTTAACTTGGGATCTATTCACCCCGTCTAGATAAATTGTCTTTGTCTAACAAACTTTAACTACAAAAATCTCACTGTTGAATTAGAGTTTTCTATTTCTCTGAACATAAATAATAACAAGGTTACACAAACAGAGAAATATAAATTAACATAAGAAAAAATTGCAATGAGAATAAAAGGGGAGTTCCTTGACCTTAAGTTTTCAGCAACTACTTTGTTATTAGGGAGTTCCTTTTTAGTGGAAACAAGATTATGCATATTAGAAAAAAACTATGAAAGAAGAATCATAGCCATAACAAACCTAACTTTGAAATAAGAATTAAATGTTAGTGTCAAAATCTTAACAAATATTACCTTAACAAGAAGAATCAAAGATTCATTCTAATACTTTGTTAAGAAATCCAAGAGCTTGATGTTAACTTTTAGTTCAATTTGAAAGAAAATGAGACATATAATAAAATTATGTTGGTAATAAGTTCATGAAAAAAATACTTGATATATGTTAGTAATGAGAACCCTGATAAATTAGAAGTAATGAGAATACCAACAAAGATTTACTTGATTCTAGGTTTTCAACAACTTCTTTGAAATTATGGAGTTCTCTTTTCAAGGTCCTATAATCTCTGGCCTCTTTTGTCATCCTTCAAGTTGCAACAAGATTAGAAAATAATTGAGACAAACATTATGAATCAAAGGTTAATGTCAAAACCTTAACAAACATTACCTTAAAATAAGAACCACTTTTCATTCCATCACTTAGTTAAAACTCAAAATCAAAACAAAACCAAAATTAAAACACATCTAAATTTATCTTAAAGTTCACAAATCAAATAGAAACATAAAACATTAAAACAAGCAAAAGACATGTACTCTTTGTCAAAAATATCAAAAGATTTAAAACTATATCACAAACTATTAAAACAACAATAGAGCATAATGTTTTCCGACAGGATTCATTAAATATCAATAGGGTAAAAATTAGGAACATGTTCTACCTAATGAGTTTGTAATGAATTCAAATGAAGTCCTTACACCATAATAATGAGCTTAAGAGTGAGAGAAGAATAATTAGTGATATAAATAATTAATAATTAAAATGAAATATTAATTAAATTTGGTTGGGTTTGATTTTCGACGAATCCAAAATAAGTGTATGAACTGAATCGGTCCAACCCTAATATATCCAAATAAACCATCCGATCAGACCCGAAAACCATTCAAATCCGACCGAATGCCAAATAAATGATTTGGATCGGTCGGTTACCACCAATTGATAATAATTTGTCTAGCCTTACTTAATACGCACAATGTTGGGAAAATAACTAAAAAAAACAATTTTTTACGCATGTGGAAGCATACCTAAAAAAAAGAGCAAAAAAAAATTCAAAAGTAAAACTCACAAATTCATTATTCAACTTCAAATTTTTACAAAACAAAATTTCAAACTCTCTTATTAAATTACAATATTTAAGGAGAAAATTACAAACCCTCCAAACTAAAAATTGCAAACCATCTCCCAACTACAAGTTTTGGATGGAAAAATTGTAAATCCTCTTAATAAACTATTTTGAACGGAAAAATAGTAAAGTCTCTCAACAAACTATTTTTGGATGGAAAATAAGAAAACCCTCTCTAAACACACAACTACCCAAATCCCCAATACACACAAAAGACTACATTT
This sequence comes from Lathyrus oleraceus, assembly GCF_024323335.1. NCBI lineage: Eukaryota > Viridiplantae > Streptophyta > Magnoliopsida > Fabales > Fabaceae > Lathyrus > Lathyrus oleraceus. The sequence goes on from NC_066585.1 coordinate 218,529,441, forward strand.
TGTTGTTGTATAAAAAACTAAAATTAATTATCTCTATTTATATTAATACTCAAATTCTATTTTCTTTCTACTACTCAGTGTGGGACTTAGACGAATATACTATTTGAAACAACAAATCCTCCCTTCTTCATCTAAAGTCTCACATATGTTCACTTTGTCTTCAACTTCATCTTCAAAACGATCATTATAATTATAGCAATCAATTACATTTGTAAAATTATTACTCTTCAATCTTTTTATCTTCTTCCTCCCTTGATTAGAACCTTAGCTCTGATACTAGTTGTTGAGAAGATAACAAAAAAATATTTTTCTACGCACGCGGAAGCATACCCACAAAAATAAAAAGAGCAAAAAAAATTCAAAATAAAACTCACAAATTTATTATTCAACTTCAAATCTTTACAAAACAAAATTTCGAATTCTCTTATTAAATTACAATTTTTAAGAAGAAAATTGCAAATCCTCCAAACTAAAATTTTTTGAACGGAAAGATTGCAAACTCTATCTCAATTACAATTTTTGAACGGAAAAATTGTAAACTCTTTCTCAATTAAAATTTTTGGATGGAAAACTTACAAACCATTTCTCAACTACAATTTTTGGACGGAAAAATTACAAACCCTCTCAATAAACTATTTTTAAATGGAAAAATAGTAAATCCTCTCAACAAACTATTTTTGGATGGAAAAATAGAAAACCCTCTCTAAACACGCAACTACCAAAATTCCCAATACACTCAAAAGGCTATATTTTGTTGTTGTCTAGAAAACTAAAACTAATCATCTCTATTTATATTAATACTCAAATTCTATTTTCTTCCTACTACTAAATGTGGGACTTGAATGAATATACTATTTGACCCAACACGCAATTGTTTTTTTGATGACTTTCAAAATTTTAAGAGATAAACAATAAATTCACTACTTTTTATGATGGATTCTGATCTTATAAAAATCACAATGTTTTCAGTTTTAATTGTACTTTGTTCAATTCCAATTAGGAGAAATTTACTATATTCAATTTTTTATAGAACAATTCTACTTTGTTCATACGAAGATAGAGTTGTTGATGTAGAAGATTTAGAGTCTATGAAATTGAACTATTCTATGATTTGATCAAGTATGGTGTGTTATGTTTCGGTGGAAGTATATGATTACCAAAATATTGTTTTTAAAAACAAATAAAATCTTTGTATTTAGAATAAAATGTATATACTCTGATGTAGGGCGTATATACACTAGTGCAAACCTCGTGTTGGCATATATACACCACCCTCCATCTTGGCTATCCATGACCTAAAACTTAGGAAGAATATATACACCTTGGTTTTGTATATCAACTATCTATCCATCAAAATAAACTACCACCAAACTTCCTAATATATCATTTTCTTTTTGAAAAATTGTACTAGCAAAAGGGTGTCGTACCTTAAAAAATTATGAGAACACGACTTAGCGAAGCGCAATCGCACGCACCCGACGATGGACTTAACAGAGTCGCCACAGAACTTTATTTATTCTTATAAATGAAAGGGTAAATATCAATAAAACCCATGAAAGAACGACAAAGATTATGGTCGTCGCAACCAATATCAGGGTTCGGGAGTCAATAACGCAAGGGAAAGGTATTAGCACCCCTCACGTCCGTTTTGCTCAACGAGAATTGTTAGGTTAGTTGTGCGTGTTAGTGTTAGTTTATACATGTTAGACTTCTCAAATTATTAGTAGGGAAATAAAGAATAGGAACAAAAGAAAAGAGAAAAAATATTTTTGGATTTTTTATTAATGTGCGAAATAAGGAACTAAACGTAACTTTTTATTAGTGGGTCTGACAAGATTTATAAATCCTGCTCCTACGTATCTCCGGATGCAATAGAGAACTCAAGGCTTATGTAGTTATGGATATAAAATGTTTCTTTGTTGGTCGATTTTAGCGAAAGATACTTTGTGTCAATCGACGAAAACATTGTTGGACTACTCAAAATAAGTGGAGAAAGGAACGTTTACATCACGTCAGAAAAGTGACAATCGCACATGTGATTATTTCCGAAGATGCATCCTTTTTTCCTCATTCTTTGGTCATTTTTCTTCATTCTGATTATATACTGCTTGTGATTATATACAATGATGAACTGTTATCAGTAGGGGTGGCAAAATGGATGAATTGGATGAATATGGATTGAATTGTTAATGGATGTATCAAAACAATCCATTAGTCCATTAACAATCCACTAAAAGTTTCTTAACAATATCCAATCTAATCCATCCATTAAGAATAAAATTTGTCCAATCTATCCATTATCATATTTTTAATGGATGGATATCCATCCATCCATTTTTTTTTTCATTTTTGAAATAATTGATTTATTTTTTATTTTTAAAAAAAATCGACATTTTTATTTTTGAAAATATCAATTTTTTTACTTTTGAAAAAAATCACTTATTTTTTAGAAAAAAAATGATTTTTTGTATTTTTTGAAAAAACATTGTATTTTTCGAAAAAAAGCATTTATTTGTATTTTAAAATAAAAATAAAAATCAGTTTCTTTTTATTTTCAAAAAACGTATTTTTTTGTATTTTTGTAAAAAAAATGATTTTTTTGAAAATAAGATCAACTTTTGGTATTTTCCAAAAAAACAATTTTTAAATTTTTGGAAAAATTCTGTTTTTTGTATTAAAAAAAATTGATTTTCTTAGAAAAAAAAACTAATTTTGTATTTTCGAAAAAAATGGTTTTTTAATATTTGAAAAGAATCGATTTTCTTATATTTTGAAAAAAATAAATGTTTTTTTTTTGGGAAAAAATCATTTTTTAAAAATAGATCTAATGGAGATAAAAAAAGTCCATTAGATCATTAAAATATATTGGCTGAATTGGATTAGCCCATATTTATAAATGGATGAATTTTGTTCAATTTATTAACTTAATTTTGTGTAATAAATGAATTGAATATATTTTTTTTTGGACGGATTAAATTGATTTTTTTAATGGATTCAATTATCATTCCTATATATATATATATATATATATATATATATATATATATATATATATATATATATATATATATATATATATATATATATATATATATATATATATATATATATATATATATATATGTCAAAATTGTGAAAAATAACTTAGCCTTGGTTTGTGAGGATATATACACAAAATCAAGGTGTATATATTCTTCCTAAGTTTTAGGTCATGGATAACCAAGAAGGAGGGCGGTGTATATACGCTAACATGAGGTTTGGACTAGTGTATATACGCCGTATATACATTTTATTCTAGATATAAACATTTTATTTGTCTTTAAAAACAAGAATTTGGTCATCATATACTTCCACTGAAGCATAACACACCCATACTTGATCATACTTGATCAAATCATAGAATAGTTCAATTTCCTAGACTCTAAATCTTCTACATCAACGACTCTATCTTCATATGAACAAAGCACAATTAAAATTGAAAGCATTGTGATTTTTATAAGATCAAAAAGCATCATAAATAGTAGTGAGTTTATTGTTTATCTCTTAAAAGTTTGAAAGTCATTGGAAAAAACAAATGTGCGTATTAAGTATGGATGGATAAATTATTATCAACTTGTGCTAGCCGATCGATCCAAATCATTTATTTGACATTCGATCAGATTTGAACGGTTTTTGGACCTGATCAGATGATTGATTTGGATATATTAGGGTTGGATCAGTTCGGTTAGGATGCTTATTTTGGGTCCGTCGGAAACCAACCCAACCAAATTTAATTGATATTTCATTTTAATTATTAATTATTTATATCACCATTTATTATTCTCTCACTCTTAACCTTACTATTATGGTGTAAGGGATTCATTACGTAGATTTTGTTCCTAAATTTTGCTCTATTGATATTTAATGAATCATGTCTGAAAATATTGTACTCTGTTGTTGTTTTAATAGTTTGTGATATAGTTTTAAATCTTTTGATATTTTTGACCGGGAGTACATGTCTTTTGTTTGTTTTAATCTTTTATGTTTCTATTTGATTTGTGAATTTTATGATAAATTTAGATGTGTTTTGATTTTTGTTGTGTTTTGATTTTGAGGTTCAACTTAGTGATGGAATGAAGGATAATTTTTATTTTAAGGTAATGTTTTTTAAAGTTTTGACATTAACCTTTGATTCCTAATATCTATCTCGGTTATTTTCTAATATTGATACAGTTTGAAAGATGACTAAAGTTGTCAGATATTATAGAATCTTGAAAAGGGAATTCCATAAGTTGTTGAAAACCTAAAGTCAAGTAACACTCTATTGATATTCTCATTACTTCTAATTTATCAGGGTTCTCATTACTAAAATATATTGTCAAGTATGTTTTCATGAACTTTCTAACATAATTTATCATCTAGCTCATTTTCTTTTAAATTGAATTAAAGGTTAACGTCAAGGTCTTGGATTTCTTAACAAGATACTAGAATGAAGGTTTGATTCTTCTTTTTAAAGTAATATTTGTTAAGATTTTGACACTAACATTTGATTCTTATTTCAAAGTTATGTTTGTTATGGTTATGATTCTTCTTCCAAAGTTGTTTTCTAATATGCACAATCTTGTTTCAGCTTGAAAGAGAACTCCCTAATAATAAAGTAGTTGCTGAAAACTTAAGGTCAGGGACACATTACTTATTCCATGCCAATAGGATAATTTAAATACACCTATTGAAATAAAGATGCAGATGCTGCCATAGTATTGTTGCTATACATCTATATTAGAAGACAACATATTGCAAACATATTGCAAGGTAGTGCTTACAATTACAAAGGAAATACTACTACCAAAAGATACATTTTTAACTAACAAATGGATGATTCAATCTAATCCCAACATTTCTTGCAACATCATCTACCTTACTGTTGTTGTCTTTAATAACACATACATGGATAAGACAACCACAAACTTCAAATTTGTAGTTAGAAGTTGAATTAGCATAGCCTAGTAACTTTACATGAAACTTCTGTTTAATTGAATACTAAACAAACTTATAATAAGTAGTACAAACTTCATCCTAGCTACCAACTTCACATAAAAACTCTCGCGAACACTTATGATAAAGGTCTTGCAAAATTTCTAGCCATTTATGTAATGCATTCCTATCATTATCATGATCCATTTTATTTATATCTTGGATATCAAACTCAATCTTTGAACTAATGCAATAATGAGTTAGCTATTATTGAGAGTTTAAGAGGAAGAGTAAAAAGAAGATAAACCTTGACAGAGACATTAGCTCGAACACGTAGGAAACAATTTATGTAGTACATACTGTTTTAATTTTTCCAAACTTGTAATTTTGCTAAAAAAATCTATTTTTTATGTTATTTCTTTCTTACATACACATCATTTTGAAACAATTGAAACCAAGAATGTAAAAAGAATTTTGAAGAAAGGAGTTTTTGTCAAAGGAGTAGTGGTAACCGGAGGATTAATCGAAAGACTTGGGACAAGATTTGTAATTTGGATTTAGCCGAGTGAAATCTTTGAAGAAGGATGTTTTTGTCAAAGGAGTAGCGGTAACTGGATGATCAATTGAAAATATTGGGTCACTTGATCTTACTTAAGATCAAGGGAAGAGAATAAAATGAAATCAACATCAAACTTAGGAATTGGGAGTTTGGATTGCTATTTCTCTCTTGTATACAACTCTTGCAAAAGTTAATTCAATATCTCAATTCTATTTGGAATTGGGGACAGGCGTACCCATTGTGAGGACAATTGGGGAACTGCATAAACAAATCCATGCATTCTCTCTCTCTCTCTCTCTCTCTCTACAATTTGATATACTGATAATTCTGTTTGCGTTGAAGTATTTCAAACTGTTTTGCAAGATAATTGCAATCTAAACAATTGCAATTGGTTTTTCATATCATTAAGACAAAGGAAAATCAGCTTGATGTTTATTGCACACCAAATGTTTGATAAACTATCTTGGTAAATTTTTGTTTCCTATTTCCTTGAAAATTGATTACAAAGTGTTAATTGTTCAAACGTTTATTTAGAAAACATAGTGATTTATTTCTCATCATTGTTTTACGTTTTATTACAGTTGATACATATATCCGATTCTTCCGATGACGGTTCGAGATACACGAATGTTGATCCGGAATTGCTTTCGCTTGGCAGAGTAAATAATTTTTAAAATAGATTTTTTTAATAAAAGAAAATTTTATTTGCGATCTATTCACCTCCCCTCTAGACCATTGTCCTCGTCTAACAAGTGGTATCACGAGCACCTGTTTACCTTATGCTTAAAAATCGCTTATTAGATTATGGCTTCCAAACCTAAATTGGCGTATAATAGAGCGCCTATTTTCGATGGAGAAAACTATGGTTATTGGAAGGATTCTATAGGTGTCCATTCTATTGATAAAAATGTATGGAATGCTATCCAAAATGGTCCATTTGAAGTTACTATGACCAATGCGGATGGTGATGTTATACCTAAACCAGAAGCATAATGGAACTCAGATGATGAGAAAAAGTTGTCATGTGTTTAGAAAGAAAGGGATATTCTAATATCCGCTTTAAGAATTGATGAATATTATTGTGTTTCTCATTGTACAATTGTTAAAGCTATGTGGGACTCATTGCAACTTTCCCACGAGGGCACAAATGAAGTCAAACAAGCTAGAATCAATACTTTGAACCAAGAGTTTGAACTCTTTCATATGAAGCATGGTGAAACCATTGCCGATATGCAAAAGAGATTCACTCATCTTGTAAAATTTTTGAATTCACTTATAAACCCGTTTCCAATGAAATTGCTACTAACAAAAGTTTAAGATGTCTTAATTGGGAATGGAAACCTAAGGTCACCATAATCAAGGAAGCTAATAACCTCTTGACATTAGACATCACTATATTGTTTAGTAAGCTTGAAGAACATGAGAAAGAGCTCATGTTTTTGGAGAAACATGAGAAGAAGCTTTAGAAGGAGAAGAGCAAAGAAAAGGAGATGGACAAGAAGTCAATTTCTCTAATGGCTTCTAGTTCTAAGTCATCTACTAAAGAGCAATAGGATAGTGGAACTAGTGATAATGAGTGTTCAGATGATGAAGAAATGAGACTGCTTGTTAAAAGGTACCATAAGTACTTTAATAGAAATGGAATGAAGCACTCTGACAAGAATGTCATCAACTATAAAAAGACAATCAAATACCTCAAGGAAAGATAAGAATAATAAGGAAAAATCAAAAGGTTCTTGCTATAATTGTGGAAAAGTCGGTCATCATAAGCTGGATTATCCATCGCTTAAGAATGATAAAGGAAAGAGTCAACACAAGAAGTCTAGCAAGCCTAAAAGAGCATACATCGCTTGGGTGATAGTGAATCCTCAAGTGAAAGTAGCTCAAGTGAAAGTGATTAAGCGACAAATTTTTGCCTCATGTCCCATCATCATAAGAATAAGAATGTAACTCATTCTAAATATGAACCTATTCATAAAATTTCTTATTCTGAGTTACAAATTGCTTTTGAAAAAATCTACATGGTAAAGTCGTATAAGCTTTTAACAAGTTGACTTCAAATAAAATAATATTTTCATACTTAGAAGCCAAAGTTTTAGAAATTTAAAAACAAATGGAAGCTATTAAGAAAACTATGTTAAAGGATTCAAAAGTTGATGTTATGGATGGGAAGTCTTCTTGGTTTAGTTATGAAACTTGTTACATTTGGAAAAAAGAGGTTATTACTCTAAAAACCAAATTAAACAAGGCTTTAGAACCAAAACTTACCTTCGCTATTAATCCAATAAAATTTAAAAGATCTTTAAATGTACCATACAAAAAGTATAATTTTTTTGTAAGGGAGTCAAATAGATAAAGTCACTCTCATCATCACTTGACTTGTCACTATTGTTGAAAGAAAGATCATACCATTGCAAAATGCAAATTTAGGAGATATTTCGTTCCTAAAGGTGTATTTCAATGGTTACCCAAGTGCAACAATGTTTTCACTCACTCTTAAGGATTCAATGAAAATTGGGTACCTAGAATTCTTGTTTGATCTGATAGGTAGAATGTCTTGGATCCATGGAGAGAATGTATTTTTTCGGTAGTGCATGCTCAAGGCATATGACAAGTGACATTTCCCTGTTCATTGACTTCACGCCAAAGAAGAAGGGATATGTGACCTACAAAGACAATAATAAGGGTGTTACTCTCGGTAACGGTAGTATAGAAATTACTTACTGTTGAAGAGTCCCTGCATGTCACTTTTGATGAATCTTATCTGAGAAATGTCAGGAAAGGTATTTCTTTTCATGATACATGTGTATCTTCAAAATACATACTCAAAGACACCAAATAAGGAATTGATCAACCTGAGGGGGTGAAACCTAAGAAGGAGGGAGATGACGAACTTGAAAAATGGAAGGAGGAAAGTCCAAATAAAGTGGATGATTTTCCCTTAGCTTGGAAAACTGGCAAAGCCTATCCATTCGACAACATTCTTGGATACATCACCAAAGGCGTAACTACACGCTCTAAGCTAAGTAACTTATGTTATCACTTTGCATTAGTGTCTTAAATTGAACCTACAAACGCAAAAGAAACCTTAACTTATGAGCATTGGCTTATGGACATGCAATATGAGTTGAATCAATTTAAAAGAAATGATGTGCGGGACCTTGTTCCTCCTCCGCGAGATCATCAAGTTATTGGCACTAAGTGGGTTTTTAGAAATAAATTGGACGAAAATGGAGTGATAACAAGGAACAAGGCCTGACTAGTGGCTCATGGATATAACCAAGAAGAGGGCATAAATTATTAGGAAACTTATGCTCTGATTTCCCACCTCGAGGCTATATGACTTTTACTAGCTTTTGCATGCTCTAAATATTTTAAACTATTTAAAATTTATGATTGATAATATTATATTTGGTTCTACTAGCATGCAATTGGTCAAATAGTTCTCAAAGATAATGCAAGGAAAATTTGAAATGAGTCTAATGGGAGAGTTGAGTTACTTTCTCGGACTTCAAGAAGCTCAAAGAAGGGACGCTTGTGTGTCAATCAAATACTGCCAAGAGTTGCTTCAACACTTCAGAATGGAAAATGCAAAGTCAATTGACACTCAAATGTCCATTAACATGATCTTAAACAAATATGAAAGTGGTAAGGATGTTGACTTCAAAAGGTATAAAGCTTTGGGTAGAAAGTTCCATTTCATGTGAGTGCATCCTCCGCCTCTCATCCTATGAGGTAGTATCATTTTACTTATCTCTTTGTTCGTAAGTTTTTATATAATATGTTGCTTATCTATGCCTCTTGTATTTAATTTCATGTTTATGTTCCAAAAACGTGTGATATATTTGATGTATGATATATTTCATGTTTGTTCACTTTCAAAAATTTCATTTTTAACCAATGAATGTTTCAATCTATATGTTTATAGTGACACCATGTTTTTATTTTATCATCATATGTATTTCATACTATTATTTCTTCACATTTGAAGTATTTTTGATGATATTGGTGATTGGGCATGTTATTTATTTACTCTTACATGAAAAGTGAAATTTTTGCATGAATTTTTCTAGGTCCACAATGTATGTCTCGACTCAATCCATCAATAGGTCAACATAAAGTCTTCATCTTTCAAAAAAAAATTCTGGACAGTATGTGTCGATACACAGGTGATTGAGGTCGAAACATAAAATTAATTTTTATATTTTCAAAAATTTTGTTCAGTATAGGTCGACTCCCAACTCATATGGGTCGACTCATTCGATTTTCTTTTAAAATTTTATTTTTACCAAACTTTTGAGATTGACTCCTTAGGTACATGGGTCGACGCGTACGACACCTAGTGGATATTTTTTTCATTCCACGCGTCTGTCTCTTTTAAACTCCTCATTTACTACACTTTTTCAACTTCTCCTCATTTCCTAGAAAACCTAGATTATATTTTCCATTTCCTAGAAAAACCTCTCCATTTCTATTTCAAAATCTCCATAAAATCTCTTTATTTCCTATTGTCATACCCCAATTTTATCCTACCATTTATTTCTTTTTCTCAATTTAGTCATACATGTTGCACTACATATTTTTTAGTTCCATATAAGCATGACCATTTCATTTGGTCATACATTCCATTATTTATAGGTCATTCATTTGCATGCATTTAAATAAGAGTCAAAGATGAGTGTGGTTTTCTAATGATCTTGTTTGATCTTGTCATTTTTTTTTTATCTTATTGCATGTTCTAACTCCTCCATTGTCATTAAATTTATAAGTCAAAGGCTAGGTCATCAGGTTGACCTTTGTAACTTTGATTTTTTTGTAGTCAGTCACATGATTTTGTTCTGTTAGGTTGTGTGTTTAGTGATTGACAACATTTTGTTAAAACAAGTGAAATAGCAAGATGTATTGACATGCTTGTACGAAATCGTGGCATGCCGTGGTTTTACATTCTTGGAATATTTGTTTTTAGCGTGAGATTAATGAATATTATTTGTTGATTTAATTAACACATTATGCGGTTAAAAGTGCTTATTTTAGAAGCTCAAAGACCAGTTCCAGTTGTGCCTTGTTTCCTAAGAAAGGATGTCAAAACATTTAAGAAAATATTAGATTAGATTTGATTCGATTTTGCAGAAGATTGTGCAGCAATCTGATTTGATCTGTTGTTTATTTTTAGCCCGAAGCCCATGCTTTTCTAGTGCTATTTAAAGAACGACTAAAAACCTAAGACGACGACGAAGTTGCGCATGAGATAGTCTTTGTTAGGGTTTAGTTTGTTCAATAATGGATTCTGGTTCTTTAGAAGTGTGAGTTCTATTTATTTTTAAAAGTTGTTATCATTGTTGTGTGATTGAAGGGAAGTGATAAGGGTTTCATATCAAGGAGAGTCTTAGATAGAAATTACAAGGGTAATGATTAGGCGTGAAGTTTATAAAACCAGAGTTTGTTTAGAACTTCAATCTAATACTATTATAGTGGATTTCCTTCCTGACTTGGATGCCCCGAGATGTAGGTGGCGTTGCACCGAACTATGTTAACAATTGACTTGTGTTATTTACTTCTTGCTATTTACTTTAACACTGTAATTGTTTGTATTGTCACAATGTCCTGATCCTGATGTCGTGACATCGTATACAACATCGGTTATATGCGTACCAAAATTTCATGTTCAAATTTGTCTTAAATTTGGTTTTTATTTTACCTTGTGTGACTTATATTGAATATGAGTAGAGCTAAGATGAGAGAGATTTTTCTTTCTTATCTCTGTTTGACTGATATTCGATTTATATGGGGGTTATAATTCTTTTATTTCCCAAATAAGGTTATAATTTGAAAAAAAGAAAAATAGACTTAAAAAATGAAAATTGGAATGTTATGTAGTTAATTCAATTTTACTCATTTTCACATAGGAAAAAATTAGTACATTTGTATAATATGTCTTACATCTTAATATTGCAGAAAGTACAAAGTAAAGTTGTTTATTTATACTAAATTTCAAGTAATTGAATACAATGTTTAAAAAAACGAAATACAAAGAAGAAGTTTGTTTTGCAGCAAGTTGTGCCTTCATGTGCATTTGATCCATGCTCCATCATCATCCTTTAAATTCCATCATTTCCCCATCATCCGTCATGCGTATGAACCGAAACAACAACATAACCATGAACCAAGCCTAACATACATAATCATGAACGTATACGTGAAATTCACCCAGGAACTTGTTATTGCAGGGTCTTTAAGATCGTAACACATTCGAGAAGCAACAATTTATACGTATCAGTCAAAGGGGAAAACTGTCTTCCCCAATTTAGGCACGAACTGGTCTTCCCCTGCTCCCATATTACTGATAAGCAAGCTAAAGAAACTGCTTTTTTAGGGTTGGGAAATTCACTAAATCCACAATCTCATAATCAGGAGGGGCATTTAGTAGTTCCACAAAGAAAAAACACACAAAGTCTCTCACAATTCTTACGTGAGAAGACTCTCTCTCACTATTGCAATTTTAGCAAATATAAAATTATATGTGTATTTATTTATATAACCAATTTAATTAAATGCAAATTCATTACTTTTTTGATCAATATTTATGAATAGATTAACAACCAATTTTCATATTCATTTTCTTTATAAATAAATACAAATCTCACTTTTGTAAATTATTAAACACAATAACTTATACAAGTCAAATAAAAACCACATTTTATTATATACGGCAGACTAATTATAACTTTCCAAACATCAGATACGTATTTTTAAAAGTGAGAAATTTTTAGAAGTTACTTATGTGCAACAAGATGATTCTTTTTTGCACTTCAGTCATTCTCTTTGTTCATCTTTTTCAATAGCCTACATTTACTTTTAAAACGTCTCAATTTTCTATAATAGAAGCATCTTTCTTTCCTTATTTTTCTGTTCATTTCCATTGTTGTTGTCATGGACCTCTTCATCATCTATGTCCATATTATCATTGGATTTGTTATATTTTCCATCCTATTCAACATGTATTTTCTCATGAGCGCATTGGTTCTTAATATCTTCTTATTTTAGATGCTCTTCTTGTAAACAAATGTGATTACACAATTACACAAGAGTTGTGCCCTCATTTTTATGTTTCATGTTCCTTTTTAAATCCTTCTATGAAGGTGGAAGTTTGTCTATTATGAAAGATACACTGAACGTTTTGTCCATGTGCATTTGTATTGTTTTTAATTATTGAGAATAATCTCAATTTCATGTAATTGTTCCATAACAAGTTTATTGTCAACCTTTTTATAATGATTGAAATGGAAAAAAATAAATTTCTTACTTGTAACATCTTCTAACATGTATCTTAATTCTAGTTTATCCCATAGATCTTTTGTGGATTGATTGTTTTGATAGATATCGAACAAGGAGTCTAATATATTGTTAAGATTATGGATCATACAAATGTACTCTCTCTCTCTCTCTCTTCTCTCTCTCTCTCTCTCTTCTCTCTCTCTCTCTCTCTCTCTCTCTCTCTCTTCTCTTCTCCTCTTCTTCTATCCTCTCTCTCTCTCTCATGCTCTGCTCTCTCTCTCTCTCTCTCTTCTCTCTCTCTCTCTCTCTCTCTCTCTCTCTCTCTCTCTTTCTCTCTCTCTCTCTCTCTCTCTCTCTCTCTCTCTCTCTCTCTCTCTCGCTCTCTTCTCTCTCTCTCCTCTCCTCTCTCTCTTCTCCTCTCTCTCTCTCCTTCTCTCTCTCTCTCTCTCTCTCTCTCTCTCTCTCTCTCTCTCTCTCTCTCTCTCTCTCTCTCTCTCTCTCTTCTCTCTCTCTCTCTTCTCTCTCTCTCTTCTCTCTCTCTTCTCTCTCTCTCTCTCTCTCTCTCTCTCTCTCTCTCTTCTCCTCTCTCTCTCTCCTCTCTCTCTCTTCTCTCTCTTTCTTATATATATATTACTTTCAAAGTTGCAAGTAAGGATTTCATCTTTTTCTGCCAGCAGACAAAGTTGTCTCAATGAAACTTATCCTATCACCCCTAAAAAATACTTTTAATAGCGCTCCCAAAGGCTATTAAAACTCCCGTTATTATAAATTGTCCGCTCTTCAATCGCTATTAAAAGCACATTCTTTAATAGCACTTCTCTTGAAGCGCTATCGTACCCTATATTACACTAACACCCATTTATACTATTATAGACCGACTCTTTAATAGAGTTTTCCTGAAAAGCGCTATCTTAAGACATTTAAATTTCTTAGATATTACATAAATGATTTTACCGATTATGAAAAGTATTATCTTTTAAAAAATAATTTCTTTTATTATAAAAGTAATAATATATACGTTATTCAACTTATTCATTATAAAAGAAAATAACAATCAAATACAACTCAAATATCAATAATAATTACGAAAAGTACATCATCATAAAAGAAAAATCCATCACGTATTGTTCGTTAAAAAACCTACCAACATACAAAATGATTATAAGTATAAAATCTACCAACAAAACTTAACGAACTTCTAGTCAAAGAGAGAGGGATTGATTTCAAACTAGTTTAGTCTGATAAATACTGAAATAAATTGCCATACCTAGAAAATCAAGAGACTAAGTCTAAAGCAAAAGTAAACTCTACTTTAGCCATACTAGTAACACATCCAAATGTAATGTCAATTAGTATATAACAATGTCATTCGTATATATGTTAATAAAACTAAGCATGGTACCACTTTAAGAACTTGGTACCACGTAATCATGCATAGATCTTAATTTCCAATAACTATGTATTGATAACTTGAACTATTTGCGAAGTATGGCATATTGACCAAATCTGTACCAGTGAACTTCACAAAATTAGATGTTAATTTTTTGAGTAATGTTTCCATTGATTAAAAAATAATTAGACCTAATTTTTTGTTTGGGGATATTTATGGTTATTGGAAAGATGTTGGAGGACTAGAACAAAGAAGATGTGGATGAAGAATAGACTTAGAAAGTTGTCATTCTAGACTTTAAAGTTGTTATTAAAAATATGTGCTTAGTGTTACGATCGGCTGCTTTCGAGAAGATCAAGTCACAACTGCTCCACTTAGCATACAAACATAGCCTGAGGTGCTTCTTCTATCTTCCACTGACCCGGCATAATCGCTGTCATTAAAACCAATCAACTCATGACTTCCTCCCCTTCTATAAAGAATATCAAACGTTGTTGTACCTTGCAAGTAACGTAGAATTCTCTTGGCTGCCGAATGATGAACTTCTGTAGGCCTTGACATATACCTGCTTAATAAGCTTACTGCATACATTATATCCGATCTCGTAGCAGTCAAGTACATCATGCTCCCAATCAGTTGCTTGAAGAATGAACCATCCATCTCAATCCCATTTTCATCTTTGGAGATTTTGAATCCTGGAACCATTGGATTTTCAACGGAATTGCTATGCTCCATTCCAAAATGCCTTAACACTTCCATCATGTACTTCGTCTAACTGATGAATATACCACCATCAAACTGAACTACCTCAATACCAAGAAAATACTTCATCTTACCCAAGTCTATCATATCAAATTCCTTCATCATCGACTCTTTGAATTCAACCATCATATTCTCATCATCTCCGGTATAAATTAAATCATCAACATACAAGCTAATGATTAAATGTTTACCTTGTTTGTTGACTTTGGTAAACAAAGTTTGCTCGCTGTCCTCCTTCACAAAACCTTCCTTTCTGAAATATGATTCAATCCGGCTGAACCATGCTCGTGGTGCCTGCTTGAGTCCGTACAAAGCTTTGCTGAGCTTATACACCTTATGTTCCTCATTCTTTATTTTATAACCTCTTGGTTGCTTCACGTACACATTCTCAGTTAACTTCCCGTGAAGGAAAGCTGATTTCACGTCCAGCTGAAACACACACCATCTTCTTTGTGCTGCAAGTGCTAAAATCATTCAAATTGTGTCCATGCGAGCTACGGAAGCATATACTTCTTCATAATCAACTCCGTATTCCTGAGCATACCCTTTTTGCGACCAAGCGAGCCTTGTTTTTATCCACTTCTCCGAGCTCATTCAATTTTGTTTTGTACACCCATTTGACTCCTATTCTTTTAGCTCCTTTAGGCAGCTCAATAAGATCCCATGTTTCATTCTTCCCAATTGATCTCATTTCGGCATCCATGGTTGTTCTCCATTTCTCCTCCTTTACTGCTTCGTCAAACGAAATTGGATCAAAATGGACAACACTAGCAAACAAGGCTAAGTGAGTTTGTACCTCTTCCCCTTCATCTGAAAGACCATCACCAGAGACAAAATCATTCAAATATGTTGGTGCTTTTCTAACTCGGGGGGTCATCGGAGGAGCCGCTTCATCTTCTTCATTGCCATCACTAGATTCGTCCCTCACCGGAGAAGCTACGTTTTCTTCTTCACTACCATCGTCGGAATCCTTCACCTCTTCACCGTTGCCATCTTCCCTTTCCAGATCAAACCTTATGTCATCTTCAAAGCTCCTTTCCCAGTTCCATTGTTCTTCTTCTTCGAAGATGACATCCCCGACTAATTATAATCCTCTTAGAGATAAGATTATATAGCTGATATGCCTTTGATTCTTCGCTTACCCCTAAAAGAACACAACAATGGCTCTTGTCCTCAAGCTTTATTCTCCGAGCATCCGGTACATGAGTATGTGCTATACAACCAAAGACTCTCAAGTGCTCGACTGAAGGTTTCACCCCACACCAAGCTTCTTCTGGCGTCATTTCTTTCACCGATGATGTCGGGCATCTATTAAGAACATAAAATGCCCAATTCGCTGCTTCTGCCTAGAGTTTTCTTGGAACATTCTTCTCAACCAATAAGCTCCTCACCATATTCATCACGGTTCTGTTTTTCCGCTCAGCAACTCCATTCTATTGCGGTGTATATGCAGCAGTTAATTGCCTCTTGATCCCATTCATTTCACAATATTCTTTGAACTCATTTGATATGAATTCACCCTCACGGTCTGTTTTGAGACATTTAATGGGCAAACCAGTTTCTTTTTCGAGAAGAGCTTTAAATAACTTAAAGTAAGTGAATGCATCCGACTTAAAAGCAAGAAAATACACTCATGCCTTCCTACTATAGTCATCAATGAAGCAAATAAAATACCTCTTGTTGCCCTCTGAAACTGGAGATATTGGGCCGCAAATATCAGCGTGAACGAGCTCCAACTTTGATGATGTTCTCCATGTACTTTTCTTTTGGATTACATCTCTATGTTGTTTCCCTTTCAAACAATCGCTACACGTAATCTCACCCTCAGAAAAACTTGGCAAGCCTCTCACCATGCTCTTTGTTTGCAAAGTCTTCAATCTTTTGTAGCTGAGATGACCGAATCTTCGATGCCATAAATGAGCCACGTCTTGAGTGATTACTTGGAGACACTCTTCATCTCTTTCCTTTTTGACTGATCGAGTGTTCGATAGCAACACAAACATTCGATTGGAAACCATGGTGGTTTTGAAAATCAATCCCTTTGTGTGGTGATAAATCTGGCACATATTTGAATGCATCAGTACAACCAAACCCCTTTCTTACAGCCGCCCAACACTGAGAAGATTATTCTTCAACCCGGTACATAATACACATCCCGTACAAGGTGATTCACTCATTTTACGGTCAATCGAACACTTCCCTTTCCAACAAAATTCATGCTTGCATAATTCCCCAATCTTACCACCTTGTTGAACCCCTTTTATAAATCACAAAAGAGAGATGAATCACCACACATGTGATTGCTACATCCAGAGTCAATAAACCATACGTCGTCTCGATCACCTCCAAGCGTATCGGTATATGCCATTAGCACCATCTTTTCTGATTCATCCAAATTTGCATAATTTGCTTGGCACTCATACTGAAAGTGTCTAAGCTTATGACATTTATAACACTCAACTGTATCTTTGCTCCAGTTTAGGCGACCCTTGCCTCTACCTTGTCCTCGACCTCCTCTGAAAGCAGTTTTTCCTCGTCCTCTTCCACCATAGCCTTCATGAGTCACTTTCAAAGCATGTTCTTCTCCTCAATCTCCTTTGAATTTTTGCTCATGAACGAGCAGAGAACTTTGTAAGGCATCCACAGAGAGTTAATTTATGTCCTTGGCTTCCTCAATGGAACAAACAATGTAGTTCCATTTATCAGTAAGTGTTCTCAAAATCTTCTCAACGATCTTGACATCACTCACATCTTCCCCATAATTCCTCATGTCATTTGCAACCGTCATTACTCGACCAAAGTAATCATTTATCGATTCTCCCTGCTTCATTGCCAGAACCTCAATGTCACGATGTAGATGATTGAGCTAAGCTCTCTTCACTCGAACATTACCTTGACACTTCATCTTCATGGAATCCCATAGCTGTTTGGATGTCTCCTTTTGCGTAATCGTCTTCAGAATTGACTTGTCAAGTGACTGAAACAAGTAATTCTTAGCTTTCAAATCCTTCAGCTTCATCTTCTCTAGGTTCTTCTTTTGCGTCGGCGTCATCCCATCCATACTCGTAGGCTAGTTGTAGTCTGATTCGACAACAACCCAGTACTCCTTGGATCGAAGAAGATTCTCCATGACCATGCTCCAATGATCATAGTCACCGTCGAACTTTGGAATGGACGCTGAAACAAAGTTTGCTTCTGAACCCATCTTTCTCAAGTCACGCTCTGATACCAGATTGTTAGATGCAATAAAAATTCAATAGAAAAGAACTAACAATAATGGGAATGACTTGTTTATTCCTTGTGAAATGTTGTAAAATAAATAGGGAACAAAATGAACATGCAGTAACAAACTACAACCCACTTCTAGCTAGAAATAAGGAAACAAACTTGACTAAATCAATTCAACAAACTATCCTAAAAATTAGGACTCTTATTTGACTAAAGACTTATCAATAGTTTTGAAGGTTTCTCCAAAGATCTAGGAATGTGACATTTAGTGTCTCATCATGTGAACGGATTCTGTTGATGGTGAATGAATGGTGCTCAGGCCTCTTCCGCGATCGATGGGAAGAAGGATGCCTCCTTGGATGACGATATTCATGTGGTGTGTCTATTATTACTATTTTCAGAGTCTCATGGAGGTGAATAGTTGTTACATTGATGAAGACACCTAATTTTATGTGTTGCGTAGGTAAGTGTAGTTTTCACAGTGGTTTTGATGATTATAAAAAGAATAGAGAAAAATAATCAAAACCATCACTATGGAAGGAAAACATTGAATTAAATCAAAAAGAGATGGATTTGATTGTGGTTTTGATAATTAAAAACATTTTTTATTGATTAAAACGAATAGTGATTTAGGTTTTTTTTTTTCTGGATCTAGGTTGTCATCTTTTTGGAGAGCCTTAATTGATTAAATGATAATCGATTAAATCGTTTAATTTAGCTCTGGATCATTTCTTTTTAAGACATTATAATTTAATTGATTAAATGATTATTTAATCGACAATCACTTCATTGAAATTTTTAATGCACTAGTTATGGTTCCACAATGATTAGAAGGGTTTCTGCAAAAAGATTAACAATCGAGGTTCAAATCAATATATGAATGAGGTGGAATTTCATATGTATAAGTGAAAAATATACTTTGACTCATGGTCACACATATGTAGAAGAGACAATTATAAATGTCTCTGTTTGTCTGGTGTAGAATGTGGAGAATAATTACATGCATATTAATAATCTAGATGAAAGGATGGGTGTGCTTGTGTACACAGCATGCAGACGATGGTCCACCTGTTCAGCAGTGATTTTCGCACAATCATTGAATTAGGCCTTTGATTGTCGCATTTCAAAATTGTTTAACCATACTAAAAGATTGAGCAAATTTTTGGTTCATTACATTGCTAAATATGTCCAATTATATTCATACAGGGTGTGTGAATAGATGATATCATTGACATCTACGTATGGTTAACTGGATTGTAAATATTCTGCAGCTAGCAACTACACGTTAAGTCAGTAATGTATAAAGAAGCATAAACATGCGAAAAATATACATATAGACCTTTAAATTCAGCCGAACACTTCTCCAATATTTCAAATCAGAACCATTCTGTTTCTCTCAAGAGCTGAATATGACAACAATTTCCTCTTATTTTCGGGTGGTTTTGCCGGTGCTGGACTCTGACACGGCGGTATAACATTAAACATTCCAGGATGCGGACAAGTTCTCGGAATAGAAAAGAACTTCACACACTCCTCCATCGATCTTTGATCAGGAAGATCGGAAATACAGTTATTCTTCACATCAAGCACACCGTCTGTTACAAGCTTTCTGCATAATGGACCCAATCTGTTAAAATAGTTATATGACAATGTTAAATTCGACAAATTCTCCAACGCGCAAACCACTTCTGGAACCTGACCATACAACATGTTCCTAGAAAAGTGTAACTCTTCCACCTTCTTCAAACACGCAAACGACCACGGTATCGGACCTGTTAAAAGGTTACTACTGGCGTCGAAAAGTTCAACGTTTTCAAGGAATCCTACTTCGTAAGGTAAACAACCTGTTAATTGGTTGTTTAATAATAAAACTTCGATTAAAGTGGGTGAGGCTTTTCCTATGCTAGGAGGAATCGGACCGGAGAAATTGTTGTTAGCGAATGTGATATAAGCTGCTGTTGTTTCGCCTATATTGTCTGGAAGTGTGAGAAGAAAGTTGTTGTTATTGAGAAAAATTGTATCCAGTGTTTTTACGAAGATCTCCGGAGGAACTGCTCCGGTGAATTGGTTGAACCTAATGTCTAAAAACGAAAGTGTTGGCATGTTTAGGATCGAGGTTGGAAATGTTCCGGAGAACATGTTGTTACTTAGATCGAGTTCGTATAGATATTTAAGCGATGCTATTTTCGGTGAAATGGTACCTGAGAAATTGTTGGAGTTTGCATGGAAGAGAGCTAAGTCAGGGAGTTGACCGATGAAATTGTCGAGAGACGGGGAGGCGAGGTTGAAGCCGTTGAAATCGACGGAGGAGACAGTGGTGGCGGAGAGATTATCCGGCGGGTTATCGCAGTAGAAGCCTTTGTAGATACATATATCAGAACCAACCCATGTTGATGTTATTCCTAACGGATCTGAGGTTATTGTGTTTTTGAAGGATTGAATGATTGAGAAAACTAATTCGAGTCTTTGGTCTAAGAAGTTTAATATGTTAGGGACTAATGGAGTTAATATTGGAGATAATATTGGAACCTCAATGATCTGAGAATTTGCTAAGTGGAAACATAGAAGGAAGGTGATTGAAAATGAAAGTCGATAATGTTTTGATAAAACCATATTTTCAATGGGAAATGGATATGGGTGGATAGAGAAGTTGGTTATATAGTGGCCTCATACTCCTAGAGTTATATTTGTAACCTTCCATTTTGTTAAAAATACTAATTTTAATCTTCTATTTTTAACCTATGTTTTTCCTTTTAACCAATTTATCATTTTTTATTTAATCACTCAATTGAGACTTTCAAAGACTGAAATCTTGAGACTTGTATTGGAGCATATTAATAAAGAATTTTGGTATGTATTTTTTGTTTCTCAGAACACTTTGACCAAAATATTTGGTTTATTGTGAAACGTGTTCCGGAACACTGTCATGAAGAATTCCAGTTTAGTGTAAAAAACGTACCGCTTCGGAGCACTTAACATATGCGTTCCGGTTAACACACTAATATATACTAGAACTCTTTTATGAAGACTTCCGGTTTGTTAATTTTATATCCTGAAACTCTTTTATGAAAATTTCCGATTTGTGTTGTTAATTTGTTTTTTTTTTTAATAATTTTTTATTGTGTAGGTATGAAAATTCTTCTCCAAATATATGTAGATATTTTTGGTGTTTTTTCAACTACTCAAAGATTTGATACACGAGAAGAGGTGATAAGGTGGATTAAAGAGGTTGTAATCCATAATAAAGTAACTGTTATTATCACTCGTTTAGATTGTGAAACATGCAAGAGAGACAGAAGTAACAAATTAATATTTGGTTGCGATAAAGATGAGAAATACAAGGATATTGATAGTGGAACCCAAAGTGCGACGAAAAAATGTCGATGTCCATTTAAAATCAGGTCGACTCCGACGAAAGATGGGTTAGCCTGGAAGGTTGACGTAAAATGTGGAGTCCATAGCCATGGTTTACTTGATAGATTAGAAGGTCATTCCTTTGTTGGTAGGTTGACCACGGTTGAGAAATAACATGTCATTGATTTGACAAAGAGACATGTTCAACCTAGACACATATTGCTTTTCTTGTAAGACCAAGATCCAGATAAAAGCATAAGAGTATGATAGAAAAAGAGATAAGAGGTTTTAGAAGTGAGATACAACATTTGTTTAAGCTTATTGATGACACGGGCTATGTGTATTGGAGTAGAAAAAGAGATGATTCAGAAATTTTGAGAGAGCTATTTTTGACCCATCCATATTCAATTAAGTTGTTGAATATTTTTCCTATTGTGTTAGTTATAGACAACACCTACAAGACAAACAAATATAGACAACCTTTATTTGAAATTATTGGCATGACATCAATCAAGTTGACTTTTGCTGTCACTGTAAGACCCCAATTTTGACCCTAAGATCCCTCATGCTATCTCATCATATGCATTGGGATCATACCTTGGCATCCTCCTTACGCCTCACCCATTGGGTTTGTTTTGGGAGAGATCACCAAGTACTATGTGTTTGTATCGTACTTGTTATTTTATTATCTTTACTAACTAAAATACCAAAAATATGTCTTTGCATTTGTCTAACTCTTTTGTAGGTAGGGCATATGATCACATCAAGGGTTTAAGACCCTCATTGCTAAGAGCTCAACAATGAAATTATCCACAATTGCTCTAAACATCATATATGAATCCCTATGATCTTTACATGATATTATGATCAAGAATCCTTCAAGAGTTTGGAGTTGGTTTGCCTTGGAAACCCTAATTCATCCGGGTATCTTGTGTAACTTCTTCAACAAGTTTCTTCACCAATTGATCAAATATTCAAGGGATACTTCAAAATTCATGCATATGTTATTTCCCATGAGTCCCAAAGGTCAAGAGAATTTCAAGTTAGCAAGTTGGTTGATGGTGGTTAACCAGAGGAATTCATCTGATCAAAACCGGGTCCCCTAGACCCTATCTCCTATAATTTTTGTCATATGAAAATGATTCCAAGAGCAAAGTTACTCTAAATGACATTCCAAATAACATTTATGTTGAGGTATAGATCTATTTTTGTTTGGAAAGTCATGTTTTATGGTGAGAGATTATAGGTCATTTTGTCTAAACCCTAATTTGGAGGTCAACTTCCCAAGGTCATAACTTGCTCAATTTTTATGAGATTAAATATTTCCAAGTTGCACAATCAAATTCAAGATGTATACTTCAACCTTGATGTTTAGAGGAAGAGATAATTCAACTTTTATGTTCATGTGATATACAGATACATTATAGGTCATTTTGGACCAATGCCATTGAACAAGTGATTTTCCTCAACTTCAAAAATGCATAACTCATTCATCTTAAATCCAAATGAGATCAAATTTGTAACCACTTTGAAGGATTTTTAAATAGCTACAACGTTTATAAAGACATTTTTCTCATTTGAAGCTCACACAAAAAAGTTAGCCAAGGTGGAATATGTGAACATATGGCTTGACACAGAGAAATTTTTTTGATATGTTAAAATTTCCAAGCTTCCACCTCAAAATTAATCATGATACAAACTTCAAATGGAAAAGTGTTCAACATAATAGTTGTTCCTCTTGATCTAATCTTTCCAAAGAGTCCAATTTTATCCATTTGGACAACGTTTGAGTGGTCTGCGCATGGCTTGAACAGGGCATCATCATTTAACAAAGATCAAACTTCAAACAGTTATACACATTTGCCTTGCATTCCAATTCACATTCAGACTCATTCACACTTGATTATAGACCTATTGAACGACTTCATGGGCCTGTACACGCCCATGAAAGCATGCATCATCCATTGCCAAATTTGGAAGTTGAATTTGATGGTGCAAATATCACAAGCTGCAACTATAAATAGAGACCTCTAGCATCAGAATTAGGGACCCTTGCGCGCCAGCTTTGCTCCCATACCCCAAACCCTCACATTTGAAAGGACAAACCTGAGAATTTTCTTTAAAAATTGAGTTTGAGTCTCACTGTTTAGAGATTCAAAACTCTAGGGATCCAAAGCTTTTGTTCCATTCTAATCTACTTCTGCAAGCTTCCTGAGTGAGATCAAGCAAGAATCAAAGC
Organism: Lathyrus oleraceus; assembly: GCF_024323335.1. Taxonomy (NCBI): domain Eukaryota; kingdom Viridiplantae; phylum Streptophyta; class Magnoliopsida; order Fabales; family Fabaceae; genus Lathyrus; species Lathyrus oleraceus. Next base: position 218,553,201 of record NC_066585.1, read on the forward strand.
AAGAGCAATCGAATTCTGCACAACATTGAAGGTATTTTCCAGATTTTTTCTTCTCTTCGATTCTCTCTCAATTCTCATCAATTCTCTTGGATCCTTGGTTGTCTGAAGTCCTACCAATGTAGGTAAAAAGATTTAGTTGCTTTGAGGTTAAATCGAAGCAACTCAGATCATGTACCTCAAATTTCAACTCCATGTATCTCTCAATATACTTGGAGTTAGGATGAATTGAGGTCAAATTCGTGATCAGTGCCATTTTTACTTTGAAATCATATCCTTCTTTTTTATTTTTGTGATGGTGATGAGTGAACCAGTCCGGCCAGGGTCGCTTGAGAAGGTGACCGGCGTTTTGCTCCGGTGGTGAGCTGGAATGGTTCAGAGCCACATGATCATTTCATTTTGTTTTAATCACGAGCGTTGGTTTTGAATACCGTTTGTGTAGCGCGCTGACACAAGTGCATGGTGGAACGTGCGTTTGGATCCACTTGATCTGCCACCTCAATTAAGGAGGGAGATCAAGTGGTCCACATTTTTCCTGAATATTTGAATTTCATTTTATTTGTGTTATTTTCATTAATTCATATTAAATTTAAAATTGATCCAAAAAATATGAGAGTTTTACCAAAAAAATTTAAATAAATTCCTCTTTCATTTTCTAAATTAAAATCATTTTTTGGATCATTATTAATATTTTTAATGATTTAATTGATTTTATGAATATTTTTAATTGTTTAAAAATACTTTTAAGTTTCCAAAAATTATAAAAAAAAATCTCCAAGGTTCTTTGACCTTGTGTGACCTATGACAAATCTCATGGCCATTTCTTTGGTTTTTTGATGAGGTTTTAGGAAATTGATCAACCATAATTTAATTTAATGCATATTTTTATTTTTTTTAATTGTTTAAATGCCAAATTAATTGTGTAGAGCCATATTAATTGACTTTGTGAGTTTGACTTGTGTTGTTAGGCCTTGGTCAAGGTTGATTTTACTTTGTTAGGTTAAGATCATTGGATTTAGGGGATTGATGGAATGTACATTCCATCTCCCAAAATGAATGAATGATCTTAATTTGATAAAAATCCTCCTTTGACCAATTTGTGTTGAATCCATTCCCCCTCCCTCTTCATCTCATTCCCCTTCTTTATTCATTCATGTCATGGACATGTGATATCTCTACATCCTAAGGCTAGTTGATTGCAAAATCAACATGAGCATGGATGAGATTAGGTCCACCTCTTTGCATATTCTTTTTGTGTGTGGTATATTTCATGAGCATAGTCCATTATACTATGTCTCTAACATGCATTAACACCAAAATTCTATTGCCCGGCCTCAAATAGTTGTGACTTCTACATAAGTCCAATTACGATTGCTTAACATAACGCTAAATTTATATACAAAAAAGGCGTATCATTCTAGTTAGTGAGATTGTAAGTCTCCCCTCTTTCATGGTATTATGTGGAAACTTGGCCTTTTTTCCTTCCTTTGGAAGATGTCTTGGTTCAAGGATTCATGCTTGTGATAAGTGGGTTGAGTGTTCCCCAAAGAATGACTTAAACAAAACAAAGCAAAAGCAATACTAACTTCTAATCAACTAATCAACTAACATTTAATTTCAAGTCATTTACTTTTATGCACTTTAATTTTTAAGTTTTTATTTCATTTGCCATTATTCATACCATTCAACTTGTTTATTTTAATACCATTTTCACTTTGCCCACTTGGGCCATATTTTATGATAGATTGTGTTTGTATATACTTGTTTTGTTTGTTTGACCTTAATGTATATAATAAGAACAAAAACCCTAAAAAACATCTTGTGTGGACTGTTGGTTTGATCTGAGACTATTGGACTTAGAATTTAGGTAACACTCCCTATGCAAAGTACTTGGCCAATTCCAACTTTCATGAAACCAAGTGCTTGTGAAGTGAATATTCATCTGATACAATATTGAAGATCCATTTGAGTTCATTTGCAACATGATCATATTGAAGCTGCTATTTTGAACCTATGTCTAATGTCATCTTTGAAGTCATCTGATACATGGTAAACTTTGAAGAAGATCATGGAGTTGTGTAAGACCCTAATTTTGACCCTAAGATCCCTCATGGCATCATGTTATTGAACAAGTGCATTTCCTCAAGGATCAATAACATGTTTGGCTCCTTAACCCTAGGGTTGGGACTTGTGTGAGTGGTTTGAGACCACCAAGCATGCTTGTATTGTATATTATTGCTTTCTTATTTGATTACTAACCAAAAAGCACAAAAATATGTCACTAACTCTTTTGTTTTGAAGCTAAGGTGATCATGTGCTCCCATGCTCCTAAGAGGCTCCTAAGCCCAATGCAATGGATAGATGAAGATGGTAAAAAGCATGACAATGGTCCATAAAGTTCCTAATCATCATATATGTCTCCCAAGTATCTCAATTTTTCAATTTGATCAAGATAACCCAAAGGGCTTGAGGACTGTTTCCTAAGGAAACCCTAATTCAATTGTGCCTTGCTCATGAAGCAACCTCAACCTATGATCAAATTTAATCAAGGGAAGTTCTTTAATTCATTATTTTATGCATATATGACCTTATGTGAGGCTCCTCAATCATTTATTCATCAAGATTGGAAGTTTGGCCATGAAAAGTTGACCAGTCAAGTCATCTGACTAAACTGTGCACCATTGAGGTATAACTTGTGATGTGTTTGTCAAATGAAGATGACCCCAAGAGAAATAATATTCTTAAGAACCATATGAACAACTTTAATGTTCATAAAAAATCCATTTGAAAATTGGAAGGTTATCATTCATTTCAAAACATTATAGGTCATTTTGAATGAAACCCTAATTTTAGGTCAACCTACCAAGGGCATAACTTCCTTAATTTTTATGATTTTGAAGTGAGACCAAATGAATTGGAACTATTAAGATGTCTACTTAAAATGTTATGTTGGACAAAATTCCATAATCCTAAAAGAAACACATGTGATAATACAAAACATTATAGGTCATCTTGGACCTAAGTCATTGAATTTGAAAAGTACCCAACTTAAAATGCCCATAACTTTGTCATAGAAAATCCAAATGATGCAAACTTTGAGTCTAAATTGATCATATGGAAAATATCTACAACTTTTATGTTGGATGTTTTTCCAATTAAATCTTATATGATGCAAACAGAGGGGTTTGAATAGGCTTACTTTTGATGAAAATTTTCAAAGGTGACTTAAACATGTTTTGTGCCTAAATTTTCACAGCCAGTTTTCATTAATTTCCAAATGCCAAATGAATTTTTGCCCAACATGACTTTTGTTCCTTATTTCAAGGGTTTTTCAACCATTACTCACATTATTTTTTTGGACTTACCATTGGTGAGTTTCGAAGAGCTTTTCATTTATGTTCATTTTGACATTTCATGATGAAACTTAATGTGCAAGCCAGTTCCCTCCAAATTACACGTCCAATTCCATTTCAAATGAACTCAAAATGGTTTTGCACCCATCATTGGGCCTCACATGCGCCTGTACAGGCCCATGCATTCAATTTCCATTTGCCATGCACACGAGTGAAGCATGACACACAACCAATTTCAACTATAAATAAGCACTCCATCTCATTCATTTGGTAACCTTTTGGAGATCTGAAATGCTGCAGCACTGAAACCTAACCAATACCAAAGGAATTCTCTAGATTTTTTTCTCACTTTCAAGCTTGAAATTCAACATCATTAGTTGATTTTCAAAGCTCAATTACTTAGCCTATCATCTCCACTGCATCCCTAGAGTAAAGAGGAGTCAAGATCTTGAAGTTTTCGTGGCTTAAAGAGCTTTAAATCAGAGGTAGAACTTCAAACTTTTTGGATCTAGAACTTGCAATTCAATGTAGTATTCTCTTGTTTGTGTGGTTTTCTGAAGTCCTCACACTTGAGGCAAGCCAATTGTGGTTTCAATTTTTCATTTCGTGCACTTTCAGTTTGAACACCACGATCTTCCACTTCACATTTCTCTCAATATAGGAAGAGTGAGGAAGATCCGGGGATATAGTGTTGATCTCCATCACAAGAGCTTCATTTCCATGGCCTTCTTTTTAATTTTCATGAAGTTTTTATTCCCAGCAACTGGTGGCCGGATTCTGGTAGCTAGCCGGAGAAGACGGTGGTTTCCACCACCACCACAACGTGTCTTGCTTCCTGACCCTTGGATCTGGATGCCACGTAATAATCTCATACGTTCATTGTGTTTACTTCATTTAATGATTTATGTTGCGCGTTTGACTCAAGCACACGCTGCACCCCCACATCTGAGCCATCTATCCACGCCACGTCATCTAATGAATTGTATGCTGTGGCTGCGCATTTTTCTATTATTTCAATTTTCTTTTATTTTCAGTTAATTCAATTGATTTTCAAAAATTCATAAAAATTTTATTTGAAGTCATAAAAATATGAGACCAATGCCAAAAAAATTCTTGAAAAATCTAGTTTCATATTCTGATTTTTAAATATTTTTGCGACTTCATTTAATATTTTTTGTGAATTATTTTATTTTTAATAGTTTTAATTCATTTTAAAATACTTTCTGATATTTAAAAAATCCAAAAAAAAATCCTAGCACTTATGGACCATGATAAGGTAATGAAAAATAGTCTCATCAATTTCTTATTTGATTTGAGATTTATTTGAGATTTTAATCCATTTTGTGCTATTTTTAATTGATTTTAAATACTTTCTGATTTCCAAAATTGTTGAGAAAATTAGTCAAAGCTTGTTTGACCATGTTAGACCTATGAGAATTTAATTGGACTTGTTTAAGTTGATTTGAATTGAATTTGAGGTTTGACCTTATTTGTTTATTTTATATTTGCATTTTATTTTAATTCAAAAAATACCAAAAAAATATTATTGACTTGTTGACTTGTAATCTTCATTTCCTTTCTGTTTGGCATTGGTTGATGATAACTTGATTCACATTTGATCAATTGGACTTGATACTTGTCTTCTTTTCCATTCCCTTTCATCTTCATCCCATTCTTTCCATCAATTGGCCAATGAGTTAGGTTCTTATGGTTGGTCTTGACAAATGAGAGGTTTGACCTTCTTTGATCCAAACCAAATTCAACTTGATCCATGATCAAGTGAGTTGTTTTGTGTCCAAGATAGGTTGCTTCTTGGTCAAGCAAAAACCCTAAAGACAATACAAGGCCCTTCCCCTTTTGTTTTGGCATGGCAAGTTTATGGAGCTTGGCTTACTACTCATGATCTCTAACTTGTGTTTATTTGCCTATATTTTTATTGACCGGCCTCAGATAGGTGTGACTACTACATTAGTCCACTTACGATTGCTTAACATTGCGCTACATTGTCTTATGACAAGCTAACATAACTTCACTAATGACTAACTTTAATTTGAGCATTTAATTTTTTGCTCTTTACTTTTAACACCATTTATTTCTTACTCATTTATTCATATTGCTTTTCCCTTTTCTCACTTGAGCATATATTTTATGTTTATGTCATTTTTCTTTTGCTCATTTGAGCCCATTATTGTATATAAATATATTGCTATCTTGTGTTTGCTTTGTGTTTGTTTTGTGTGAACCAAATGCAAAAGGAGAAAGGACTTAGAATTAGGATTTACCTATGCTTAAAGGAGTTCAAGAGCAACTAGGCCTCATGCCTTTAGAATGCAAAAACTTGTTGAAGAGCAACTAGGCCCCATGCCTTTAGAATGCTAAATTTCAAAGTTGACTTCAAAGGACTTCTCATCCAAACTTATTCTTTGTCCATTCCGCTTATTGTGTTGTGACCTTTTTGATGTTTGCTTTTGTGTGCTAGGGATCCCACTTGGAGATTGTGAAAAGAGGACCATTGTCATGAGTAGCCAAGTGGAGATCCTAGGAGCTTGAATCCAAATTGTGTGATTGCTTGTTTGTCTGCTAAGTCCAAAGGAAAGGAGCATCTTGAATCATCTTTATGATTTGAAGAAAAGGAACTCCAAGGGTTTATCTTTTTCTCTTATCCTTGTATGCTTTAGGAATAACCCTTCTCTTCTTCTCCTCACTCTTACCAAAGCCAAAATCATTTTCTAAACTTTGACTTTGTTTCAAATTAGAAACCTAGGCCTTAAGCCTTTGACTTTTCAAAAACCATTTTCATCAATACTCATTGTGAATAAATCTTAATCCAACTTTGACTTCATTTTGTAAATAAACCTAACTTGTAAATATAACTCACTTCAATTTGTTTTTGTGGTTCCAATGGCCACCTTATTAAAACCTTTTCAAAAACATTAGTAATAGGTTTGAGTTATCATAGTGGTTGATGTAAATCTCACCTCATCCTTAGTGGTTGAATTATAAGTCTTCCATGCTTATTATAGGGTTAACCCCTCACTAGCATGTTGAAGCCTTCCTTACATGGTGGATTGTTGGTTTAGGTTGAGTTTTCTCCCTTTGATAACAAAAGACCTTAAGGCTTTTGATCAAATCAATTCACCAATCTTTGAGATTTTTACCCCGAACTTTGAGGTTTTGGTCCTCCTTTGGGATGGTACGTAGGCAATGGGTTCATCCATTCAAACAACAAAATTTGTAAATATAAATTCTCTTATCATCCCTCCAATCTTTTGTACAAATCTTTTCACAAATACCAACCTACAACACATATTTGCAAAAAGGGTTCCCTTAGAGTACTAAGGATGTTTTGGGTGCATAAAACCTTCCCATTTCATAACCAACCCCCTTACCCGGATCTCTGACATTTTTATTAGTTTTTGATTTGAAAAACTTCTTACCTTGGCTTTTGTTCGCTTTTTAGCCTTTCCTTTGGACAAATAAAAGTGCGGTGGCGACTCGAATTGTATGTTTACTTTTGGTTTAGTCAATAAACCTAAAGGTAACGAAAACTCCGCTACAGAAAAGTGGCGACTCTGCTGGGGATCTTTCCGGTGGGTTTAGCCTACTTTTTGCTTATGTGTGTTGTATGTTTATATTTATTTGTGACATATTTTTGTGCAAATTTGGGATGACTGTATTATTTGTAATGTATGAATTGCTTGATATATTAATTGCTTGTATGCTTGGTGGTCTCTTGTGAGATGAGTTCTATACCCGAACTTGAGTGCACTTATGATAGGAGAATGGCATAATCTTGTTGACTTGTGTGGAGTTATTCCTTAACAAGTTAACTTGCAAGCCCATTCACTTGGTGGATGTCTTATTGGGATCAATAATGTCACACGAGTAGTCGTGGTTAGGCATTACTCTTTCCAATATAAACCTTAGAAGCCAAGGACCTTAGATACCTAGCCCATCTTGGCCTATTTTAGGACATAGTGCGAAGGTCGTTCAAGTGTAAGACTTGAGGCGATTGTTACGCGATACTACACTCATAAGAGTCTCTCTTTAGAATATTTTTGGAGGACGAGTAATCGTTTTATCCGATAATATCCGAAAGATGAGATGATGACTATGGGAACCTCTTTAGAACATGATTCTCAGGTTTAACCATAGTACACTCCCGTTGGGTGGTTCTTAACCCAGACCCCATGCTCGTGACTCTCAACAAACCCTTGATTCGTGGTTGATCCGTTCTCGTATATCCTCAATATTAATGGAACTTGGGTGTTGAGAAGGTGTAAGCCATAATCCACCAAAATGGATGATTGATATTGATGATGACTTGAGCCATCCTGTGACCTTTGTGTGGTGTAACTTGCTTGATCCTTGAGTGTGTTTGTTGCATCCATGCATTCATGCATTCATTCGCATTCATATCATCCACAATAAAGATTTTACAAGGAACTTAAGAGGTCTATTTGCAAATTTTCAGACATGGATAAGCAAAGGAGGAATACGAAGAAGTACAGTTTCAGACAACCCAACTTGAAAGAGCTAAGGAGTTTGAAATCTTATGTATTAGAGCCTTTGGAGTTCAAAGCTCGCCATGGGAAGCTTATGTCTATTCTTTCTACCAAGGTGGATGAGGGTCTGATGAGTGTGTTGGTGCAGTTCTACGATCCTCTGTATCGATTCTTCACTTTTCCGGACTTCCAGCTTTTTCCTACACTTGAGGAGTATGCCTATCATGTGGGTATACCTATTCTGGACCAGTTACCGTTCATTGGTTTGGAGAAGATTCCGTCTTCTCAAGAGATTGCTGATATGCTTCATATGGATGTATGTGACATTGTTGCCCATATGACTACCAAAGGTGGAATTCAAGGTCTCCCGTCTGATTTTCTAGTTGCCAAAGCTACTTTGTTTGGGAAGGCCATGAGTAAGGAAGCTTTTGAATCCATATTTGTACTCCTCATCTATGGGCTAGTGTTATTCCCCAACATCGACAACTTTGTGGATGTGAACGCTTTTAGGATTTTCTCTTCTCTTAATCTCGTTCCTACTCTGTTGGATGACACTTATTTCTCCTTGCATATGAGGAATGCAAAGGGTGGTGGTTCTATTGTGTGTTGTTTGCCTCTGCTATACAAGTGGTTTATTTCGAATTTGCCTCAGACGCTTGCCTTCAAGGAGCACAAGGGATGTCTACGGTGGTCCGCGAGACTTATGTCTCTCACTAATGATGATATCTCTTGGTATAATCGTGTTTATGATGGCGTTCATATTATTGACTCTTGTGGTGAATTCTCCAATGTGCCTCTTCTTGGTACATGTGGTGGAATTAACTACAACCATGCTTTGGCTCGCCGTCAGCTTGGGTTCCCCTTAAAGGATAAACCTAACAAAATTTTGTTGGAAGGCTTGTTCTTTCAAGAGGGTAAAGATCCCCAAAACTTGAAGGATAGGATGATCCGTTCCTGGCGCAAGGTTCATAGGAAATGGAGGAATGAGCTTGGTCCGAAGAACTGTGTTGCTTTGGAACCTTACACCTTTTGGGTGAGGAAGAAAGCTCTTGAGTACTGCATGCTGTACGAATATCCGAGACCTACCCCTATGGTTATGGTTGGGCCTTCAAACCTCCCTAATCAAGGAGTAGAGGAGTCGAGAGACGAAGACCGGTCACGTGCTTGGGTTCGTGAGCGTGAGGAACTTCTTCAGTAGCTCAAAGATAAGGATGCAACGATAGAGTTTCTAGAGCATCAGGTTATTGATGAGCCTGATGATGTGGTTATTTATCTTCTTCCTCACTCATCCAGGTTTTGGAAGAGGAAATATGATCATCTTGCCAAGGAGAAGGCCGACATGGAAGCAGCTTATGAGAGAGAGGTGAAGAGGCTTCGTGCTGCTTATCTTCCGATCTCGAAGGCTTTGGACGATTTCTTCTAGGGCTCCATAGGATGTTTATTCTCCTTTCCTCTTGTATTGTATTTGGTTACCACAACTGTATTACTTCTTTGGTGTAAAAAGTTTCCAAATATTATTGCTATGAGTATTCCATATATTTGCAAATAGATCTCTATAAAGTTCCTCTGATAAGAACCAATCATATGCAGAAGCATTACATGCATCATGTGCATAAGCAGGTTTTATTCCGAGCTCTTGATCAGTGGTTTAACTCTTTACTCGTCATTTATTTTGAAGACAAGCTTACGCACAGGTGTCGCACCTCGAAAAATGGGGATACGACTTTGAAGCGAAGGCGCGATCGCACGCTCGCAATGATGGACTGAACAGAGTCGCCACCGAACTTTATTTATTCCCAAAAGTGGGAAATGGAAAATATCGATAAAACCCCTAAAAGAAAGGATAAGATATGGTCATCGCAACCAAATCAGGGTTCGGGAGTCGGTTACGCAAGGGGAAGGTATTAGCACCCCTCACGTCGATTGTACTCAACGGGAACCATTAGGTTAGTTGTGGGTGTTAGTGTTAGTTGAAATGTTAGGCTTTTCGAATTATTAGGTGGGAAAGAAAGAAAGGATGAGAAGATAATGTTTTTGGATTTTTGATGAAGGACTAAACCTAAGTTTTTTATTAGTGGGCCTGACAAGATTTAAAAATCCTGCTCCTACGTATCTCAAAAGAGAAATCAAGGCTTACGTAGTTCTGGGTAGAAAAATGTTTATTTGTTGGTCGATTTTAGCGAAAGCTGTAACACCTCAAAATTTGCCCTCCTCTCTTGGGACTAGCTTAGCATATTGCATTTCATCTTTTAAGACACTAGTCATTGCATATTTGCATATCATGTGGAAACAATAAGCAAGTCATCCTCCTAAGTCTTGCTCAGAAGATAAAGAGGTTAAAAGATTCAAGCTTGGGGGTCTCATGAATTGATCACTAATCATCTGAGGGTTTGTGCTTCAATTAGGCTTTCTTGGTTCCTCAAGGAGGTTGATCATTATCTTGGTTGAAGTGGTACATCACCATCATCATGGTCTTATCATCACCGAGAGGTTCATTGTTCCTGATCATGTGCCTTGGGATTAGGGTTTTGACCTCTGGTCAACCCTAATCAGTTGCATTATACCAATCAGGGTTTTTTTAAGGAGATGAGGTTTTCATTTATGTGGAGATCATCATATGCTTTTATGGAGATTGTATAAGCTAGGGTTTCATTTTGGAGCCATTTCATCAAGAGGTTGAGGCTCAAATTCATCTGTGCATGACCAAGTCATCTATCAACTGCAAAAGTCAACCACAAGTCAACAGTTGGATTTGGAGGTGGGAAGTGATTAGAAATACTCCATTCATGTTCAAACAAGTCTCATTTGACATTTCAAACATTAACGTTGAAGAAAATAAAGTCACGACAAAACTTTCCAAAAATAGAAAGTGACTTGTAATTTGAAATTGCCAAAAATGGAAAGGTTTTCAACTCAAGATTACATCATCAAGAAAGCTTCAAATGAAATTTTGTTGAACACGAAAGTTGTATATCTTTCTCTCCCATTTCCAAAAAGTCCAAGATCATCAATTTCTCATGTGTGGTTAAGGAGATATGGATCAAAACATGGCCAAGGATGCATTGAACTTCAAATGGGCATAACTTCTCAACCAAAACTCCAATTCAAGTGGTTCTTTTTGCTAAATTCTCATTTTAATCTCTAGTTTCCAAAACATACATTGCATTACATCAATTGTCATCACAAAAATATTTGCATTTTGGAGGGAAAAAATGGAATTTGAATTTGGTGAATTATTTGCACATGTGACCATCACCATTGGCTCCAAAACAGATTTTTGAGTAAAATTAAGTGGAAATTCGTGCACTATTCACCATGCATTTTCATGCATAGGGTGAAAACTCATTTTTGCACTTACACTCCCTAACTCATTCATTTCATTAGCAAATGGTTTAAGGCTTAATTAAACATGATTAGTGGAGCATATATAAGCATAACCATAACTGTTTTTCAGATTAACAACTCATAATTTCAGATCTAGATCTAGAATTCTCAAAATCTCAAAATTCTCTCTCACTTTTTTCTCCAAATTTCTTCAATCACCAACACTTTTTCTTGATTCATTCATCATCCTGAGCTATTATTGAGCATTATTGCACGTGGAAACAGAGGAAATTGTTGCATTCAAGTTCATGTTCAAGAGGTGAAGCTTCCATGGCAAGTGAAGATTGAGCAAGATTCAAGAGCATTTGAGCCTCATATTCATCATCATTCATCTTAAGGAGTATATTGGAGAAGATCTAAAGCATCAAGAACCTTGGAAACGCGTGAATCAAGGGACTGCTCATCAAGAGGTAGGTTTTTCGACCTCTTTAATTCTTCAATTCATTAGGCCTATCATGTAGATCTTTTAATGATGATGAAACTGAGCTTTGAATGGAGTGATTTGGTGTTGAAACGAGTGAGATATGGTCATTTGAAGTTTTGATGATAAACTTTATTTCATTCGATCCATGCATTTGATGATGTTTTTGTGTAATTGATTCATGGATTTATGATGTACGTGAAAAATAATGCATGATGCTGTGCTTGATTTTGAGTTTTGGTGATGTTTTGAAAATCTGGAAATTTGGAAGATGATCTTCAGCTTCAACCTTGCTGTCCAGTATTTGCTACGAATCTGCTAGGAAATTAGCTACGAAATTAGCTAGGAATTTTCTGGATTAGCTACGAAATCCATGCCATGCAGCGCCTAGGGTTTGGGCGCCAAAACGTCGTCGTTTTGGCTTGGGCGCCAAAACCAAATTCAAAAATGCACCTGGTTCGATTCCAGGCGGTTCCACAATTTCAAAAGCCTTCACATATTTTTCTTTTCCCTCCATGTGTTCATGTACATGTTGCTTCATGATTTTTTTATTTTTTCTTTAACTTCTAAAATTCATATATAATAGAAAATTGCTCCAAAAAATACGTGGGTTTTTGCATTATGTCACATTTTTTGTCTAGTATTTTATGAACATTTTTCCATAAATTGTGCATGGCTGTAAAATATTTGGTGCTAGGGTTTGTGTACATGTGTCCATTCTTGACATTGCCTTGCCATATCCTTTGTGAAATGCTCAATTTTAATCCAATGCTCATGAAATTTTACATGTTGAAACTAGACTCCTGGCTGGATATTTTGGTGTTGAGTTTTCATTTTTATCATTTGTCATTGTTGAGTTATGATTTTTATAAGTTAGGTGGACAATGTGTGTCACACCTTGGGATGTCCAATTTGATTAATTTGTTTTCCATGCCAAATGAATTCCAAATGTTCTGATTTTTTGTATGGTGCTTGATATGAATGTTGTGATTGATCATGATATTTGCTGGAATTTTTGGATTCATTTCTGATTTGTTGGAGATTTTTCATGCTGGATGGTCATTTGTGAGCTTTTGAAGTGTCTTGAATTTCAATCATTTGTGAAATGCTTGTGCTTTATCCTATGAATGTGAAATTTTGCACACTGATTCTGGACATGTTGAATGTTGTTTTGGCTATGGTTTGAGATTTTTACCATGTTGCATTTCTGTTTTAGGCTTGTGCTAAGTTGGTGTTCCATTTGGTGTCACATATGTGCTTGATTATGCTTGCCCTGGCTTATGCAATTTGATTACCATGCCTAATGTTGTCTAAATACTCTAATTTTTTGTGTGATGATCATGTTGTATGTTCTGTTTACCCATGAATTTTTCCAAAATTAATTGAAGAATTTTTGAATTAATGTGCATTTGTTCATTCTGTTGTCACAATGTGCTTTCAACTTGCATACCTTGCCATATTTGGTTCATGAAATGAATTTGGTGATTGATATTGGGATGAGACCTTTTGGATGATATTATTAATTGATTGAAGTTGAATCATTTCAATTTTCATGTTCTGTTTTGAATTTTTTCTCCCTCTTTGACCCTAGGCCTTGACCTAGTGGTTTGTCTCATCTTTGAGCTTTGATTTCAGGTTGAACATCCAGGTTATGTGGTTCATGATGCAACCTCACTTGAGCATTTGATGCTTGCTTTTGACTACTAACTTTGTGTGTTTTGTAGGGTTGTTAACTCATTTGAGTTTGACTTGTTGGCTTATGCCTTTGATCATTGGGTTTGACTGTTGATATTCATGATTGTCTGTTTATCTGTACAGTTTAACTGACTTGTGTGATGTTTCAACAGGTACATAAGTTGCTTAAGTTCAATTTGAACTTGCTTTTTCTTGGTTGCTTAACCACATAGGTATAACTCTCTGACTTCATGTAGTCTGGAAGACCTGTCATGTTACTTGGGCAGGCACCTGTCTGAAGTCCTCCTTAAGAGGCAATGCTTGTGTTTGTTTATTTTTGTGCCAAGCAGGAAAAGTCCTTTGATAAGGCAATTGGCAGATAAAAGAGATGTGTAGTCCATCTCCTGCTAGTCAGTGTGTCGTCCACTTTGCTCACACCATGTGTTGATGCATTGTGGATATTAACCCAAGATCTTTGTTGTGTCAGTCATATGTGGAGAAGAGTTCCAACTTTCTGAACTCCCACTTTCATTTGTCTGAAGCTCTCCCAGGCCAGGGATAAGAGTTGTGAGGTCTTACCCTCACTTCCCATTTCATCTGCTTCACCCTAACTCTCAATGTTAGGGTTAAGAGCTAACTACACCCGATTCCAGTTGGCTTGTGTTTCACAGCCTAACCTTGTGTGAGCCCACTTTGTTTGTATATAGTGTGTGCTAATTGTGTGTATGTTTGCTTTGCCTATGCTGTTTAGGATAGCTTGCTGCCTGTGCAAGTTAGATAGAAACCTCAACCTAGGACCACTGTGGATTGCATGATAACTATTAGGCTCGAGTCAGTCTCCCTTCTAGTTTGTCATTTCCCAGTCTCTGGTTAGGAGGAAGTTTCTCCCCTGTTCAGGGGAACTACGTTGCCCTGATCCTCATACCATATGAGGTACGTAGGCAGGAGATCGTACGAGATCTCTCCGGGCACCCTTTTCCTTTTTTGTGTGTGTTTGCTTGACAGCTAGCAGGCTCGAGTACCAGACTCCCTGTTAGCTTGTTTGTTCAACTTTGTTGTTGCTTTTGACGATTCAGCGTCGGGTTTCCTATGTGTGAGTGTGGAGTCTGACGTAAGTCCAGCGATTGGCAGTTGGTTTCCAGTGTGTGTTTGTTGGTTCGGAGTCTGATGTAAGTCCAGCGATTGACATTCGGTTTCCATGTTTGCCTGTTTGTGTGTGTTTTGTTTCGGCGTGCGTGAGCCGAACTACGGTAGCTCTGATTCTCATTCCAGATGAGATACGTAGGCATAGGATGCGATATCCTAGCGAGCCCTTTCCCCTCTTAATCCACCTGTGTTTATTTCAGTGTGTGTGTGTGTGATGTTTGTGAGCAGTTTTAGCAACCTTTCTTCTATCTTTCTGAGCGTGGATCCCGTCGAGTACGACGGATGCGTAGGGGTGCTAATACCTTCCCTTCGCATAACCGACTCCCGCTCCCATCTCTCTTTGGTCGCGAGACCATGTCTTTTCCAGGTTTACTTCGAGCGTTTCCTTTCCCTCTTTTGGGATAAATAATGCACGGTGGCGGCTCTGTTTGTTTGTTCATTCTCGCCGGTTGTTTTTCGCGGATGCGACAGCTGGCGACTCTGCTGGGGACAAAGAAGTTGACCTTTTGCTGGTCCATCTTCCCTAAGCGAGTCTCTCCTAGCGTTCTCTAGGATAGTTTAGGTTGCTTGTGCTGCTCTATTTATTGCATTTATGATTATTATGTTGTGTATATATTTGCATAAATGTTTGCATGCATCATATTATCATTGTGCTGTCTTCTGTACAGGTGGTTTCTCTGATTTGGGGGGGTGTTCTGAGTGGGGCTAAAACCTAGGCCCGAGTATACACCTAGGATTAGCGTGGTCTCATGTTGCCTCTCATGTTAGGTCAACGTGTTTTGGGCGACGTGACATACCACAAGCCGGACGAGGTTCTTTGAGGGAGCTCTTCCTTTGTGGAGTATCCACTTTGGTTGAGTAACTTCATCTGAGCTGGTGACTTCGGTGACCGTTCTTTCCCGGATCATTGGTTTAGACGATCTTATGAGAGCTACAACGGCACACCCGAAAGGGCAAACCCGTTGAGTATCTTTGCCTGATTGTCGAGACCATTATCCACCTTAGGATGACCTGATTAGAATTCACCTGTGAGGGGAGGGTTGATTCTTACAGATGCATGTTCTGGTGGTGACTTTGTTGGTGACTAATGGTTCAGCCGTTGATCAGAGTCCTATTTATAAGTCAGATTTATGGACATTTATTTCCGAGACGCCGGAGTTCTGTCCGTGGTATTTATCAGTGGGGATCCGTTTATTTCAGGATTCCCTGGGCTGGTTCAGAGGGTCTTGTGGTTATCTGTTCAGAGGACCTCTGGTGATGATGGTGATGTATCATTCAGTTCCGTTTATTTCGGAACCTTGAGTGGGATTTGTGGTCACATATTCCTTTAGATGGTTGTGATCAGTTCAGAGGACGTAACTCAGTTGATGATCAGATGACTTGGAGGATGGCAAAGTGACTCTTGCATTCATGCATCAGCATCATCCACATTTTGCATTCATCTGCATATAACCCATGTCTATCCATACTCAGGGTACATTCTCGATTGAGATTCAGGTTGAGAGACATCCTGATGTCAGAATGTTATTGTCGAATTTTTCATCTGTCTCGATGAAACCAGGATCGAAAGACAGAATGTTCCTCATATGGATAGACATTGCATTCATGTGTGAGTCATAATAACCTATCTTCTGTTTTGCAGGTGTCAGTTTCTAACGTGTTTGGGTTTACTCAGGAATCATTGCCCGCGCACGCCGAATCATTCCCCTGCACGTAGCTGTAGCACCTCAAATTTGCACCTCCCATTTTGTACATACATTTTCATATTAGGTCATTAACATTAACATTGTCCACTGCATAGCATTGCATTGTCCTTTGCCCAAGTGCAAGCCATCAGACAAGATTAGGTCAAGATGATCAAGAGAATCAATCAAGCAAGCAAGTGCATTCCTATTGAAACAAAGCCCTATGGTTGGTTCATCAAATTCACATGACCTAGGGATCATTTTGAAGTGGTTTGACCAAAGATTGGATGTTCATAAGTCATCAGTCCAGCTGAATTGCATCTGAAACCCTAGAAAGTCAACTGTGGTCAACTGTGCCAGAAATCAAGGATTTGAAGGTGGGAGTTGGTTTGAAAGGCTTCATTCTTGTCCATATAAGTCTCATTTGACATTTCAAAGATCAAGATTGAAGAATTTGAGGTCAGATGAAGAGTTTCCAAAAATAGTAAGTGACCTGTAATTTCAAACTGCCAAAAATGGAAAGGTCTTCTCCTCAAACTTACATCATCATACAAGCTTCAAATGGAATTTTGTCCGACATGAAAGTTGAAGATCTTGCTCTCACCTTTCCAAAAAGTCCAAGAACACCCATTTCTCATGTGTGGTTGGCAAGTTATGATCAAATCATTTTCAGGAAAAGTTGAACTTCAATGAGGCATAACTCTTGCACCATTTGGCCAAATTGGGTGATTCTTTTTTGAGCAAGTCACATTTGACATGTACTATCATAATCCATCATCACATTGCATCAAAAATCATTACATCAAAAGTGCATTTTTCAAGTGATCAATTTAAATTTTGGTGGGAAAAAAGGTGAATTTGAAAAGTATGTGCAATTTTCACTCCAAACCACTTCCAACAGCTTCTAAACAGAAATTTGGATTTGCCTCAAATGCATTTTTACTGTTCCATTGGTTCTATTTGAAAAAGGGCATTTTTGCCAAATTGCATAACATGTTCATTTGCACTAATCTCATTCACTTTGCCTAATCATGATTAACAGTTGGATTAACACATCATATAAGTTCTTAATTGTAACAGAAATCACATTAACAATTCATTCTCTCAAATCCAAATCAAAATCTCTCAAATTCTCTCAAATTTGTTCAAACTTTTTTTCACTTTTCCATCGAATTTCACCATTGCCTTTGCTTTGTTCGTGCTTGATTCATCATTTGCAGGTATCATTGAAGTTCTGTTGAGGCAAAGAGTGAAGAATCTTGGATAAATCGCAACTGTTGCTTCAAGGTTCAACCATGGCAGCTTGAATTTGGAGCAAGATTGAGCACGATTGAGCTGAAGTATTTCATTCATTCATCTCCTAAAGCATCATCAAGCATCTGTTTCAAGCTTACACATCCAAAAAAACTCCAAATCGATATCTGCACTTCACACAAGGTTGGAATTCAAAACTCTCAATTCATGAAATTAGCATATGGCTTTGGTAGATCTTAACATGTAGAGTATTATGCAACTTGAGTCGTGCGTTTTCATTGATTATTAAGGAAGAAATCTGGATTTAAAGTTTGGTTGCTAAAACTTCTTTGATTCGATTCTCTTGCCATGCGTAACATTAGAATAAATCGTTGCTGGATTGTTAATCTATGATGAAAGACGGTTCATTTGATATGAATTTCGTGCATTTTCATGAACATTTGTTCTTGAGTGATTTCTGGATGATGAACTGGTTGAAGGCGCTCAAGAACACGTTTCCAGATCGTGTTTGATTCACCTTGCCTGGCTTTTGCATGTTTTAGCTGTTAGCGCGCCATGCACCAATCACGTTGTGACACGCGCTTAAGTGAAACGCAGCGTTTCACTTAAGCTGCTCCATAATTACGCAATTGCCATTATGTCCAAATAATTCCATTTAATTCATTTTTGATTTCAATTTTTATTTCATTTTGTATGCTGATCTTAGAAAAATCATAACTCCTTCAATATTTGTCCAAATAATGTGGAATTTTTTGTGAAATGTTCCTCATGATCTCTAGTTTTTTATGGGGATTTTTCCAGAATTTATGCACGTGTGGATTTCTGTTTTGCCTAGGGTTTGTTCATGTGTATCCAATTTGTACCTTCCATGCCATTTTGCTTGTGAAATAATGATGCTTAATTGGATGAGGCTGAAACTTTTTGTGCTTATTCTAGACACCTTTAGGAGAATTTTGGTATGTGGTTTGTGATTTTTGAGTTTCTGGATTGTGAGATATGATTTTATGAATAGAGGTGTGACAATTTGTGTCACACCATTCATGTCCAACTTGTTGATTTTTGTTACCATGCCATATGAACATGAAATAATCTGGATTTTTTCATGAGGATACTTATGAATGTTGAGAATGAATGTGAATTTTTCTGGAATTTTTGAGTGCATTTCCAATTTGATTGATAATTTCTCCTTTGTTTGACCAATTGTTGACTTTTTGTGAGTCATGATTTTATTTGATTTGGGAAATTCTGGTGGTTAATTGGATGGACTTGAAATTTGGCATGTGTACTATAGACATCTTGAAGTTTGCCATGGCTTTGATTTCATTCATTTATCATGCTTGGTATCTGTTTTATGATTGCTTGAAGTGGATGCAGGTTTTGATGTTTTGTATGAGCTTGTTTGAACTTGGCTTGACTTCATGAATTTAATTGACTTGCTTCCCTTGGTCCAAATAACTTTAAATTTGGTATGATTGTCATGTTATGAATGCTGTTTGACCATGAATATTTTGGGGATTTATTGAAATGTTTGTGACTTGATTTGAGTTGAATATTTCTGTTTGGTTCTTTGAGGTTCTAAATTGCATGTTTTGCATTCTTTGCTTCATGAAATGATAATGGTTGATGATATGAGCATGAAACCACTTGGATTGGATTCCTAATTGATTGATCTTGATTTTGGATACGTTTCATGTTCTGTTTTGACTTTTTGTTCTCATTTTGACCCTAGTCTTGTACTAGTGGTTTGTGTTCTCACATGTGAGCTTTGTTTCAGGTTAAGAGCACAATTGCTTATGCTTGATGATGTGCACTCAATTGGAGTTGGCTTATATCTTGTTTATGACTAACTTTGAGTTTATTTTGTAGGCATTGAGACTTGAACTTGTGTCCTATGGCTTGCACCTTTGTGCATTGATACTTGTTATCTGTTTGTACTGTGGACTTGTAATTGTCTGTTTGCTTTTTGTTTGTGCTGAGTATTGATTATGTTGGATTGATTTCAGGTACCTTAGTTGCTATAGTTCCCTTGTGAACTTGTGTTTGCTTTGCTTGCTAGCTTGAGCACTGAGGTATAATGATCTCTTCTCCATGTAGTCTGGAAGACCTGGCCTGTTACTTGGCCAGGCACCTGTCTGAAGTCCTCCTTAAGAGGCAATGTTTGTGCTTGTTTATTTTTGTCCCCAAGCAGGAAAAGACCTTTGTTAAGGCAATTGGCAGACACAAGAGGTGTGTAGTCCACTTCCTGCTATTCTGTTGAGTCGTCCCTTGGCTCACATCACATGTTGATGCCTTGTGGACATTAACCCAAGATCAGTTGAGTCAGTGTCATAAGTGTAGAAGGGTTCCCACTTTCTGGACCCACACTTCATTGTCTGAAGCTCTCCCTGACCAGGGATAAGAGCTGTGAAGTCTAATCTTCACTCCCCTTTCATCTGGCTTCACCTTGACTCTCAATGTCAAGGTTAAGAGCTAACATTACCCTTCCAGTTGGCTTGCTCTTGCAGCCTAACCTTTTGTTTGAGCCCCACTTGGTGTGTATATAGTGTGTGCTATCTGTAATTGTTTGCTTTACTATTGCCTGTGCTTTAGGTTTAGCTTGCTTCCTGTGCAAGTTAGATAGCAACCTTGACTTAGGAATGATTATGCATGATAACATCTAGGCTCGAGTCAGTCTCCCTAGTTGTGTCTCCCTCTGTTATCTGGTTAGGCTAGTCTTGTGTCCCTTCGTAGGGGAACTACGTCGCCCTGATCCTCATACCAGATGAGGTACGTAGGCAGGAGATAAGATGATCTCTCCGGGCGCCCGTTTTTGTTTTGTCTTGTGTGTGTCAGGAGATGGATGTAAGCCCAACGATTGGCATTCCGTATCCTCTTGTTGTGTGCTTGGAGTCCGGTATAAGTCCATCAAGTGGCATCTGGTTTCCAGTGTGGGTGTGTTTGGTTCAGAATCTGATATAAGTCCAGCGATTGGCATTCGGATTCCACGTTTGCCTGAGTCTGTTTTGTTTGGTGTGCGTGTTAGCTGAGCTACGGATGCTCTGATTCTTCTTATTCCAAGAAGATACGTATGCATAGGATGCGATATCCTAGCGAGCATGTGTTCTCCCCGGTCCGAACTACTTTGACTCTGATGTCTATGCTTGATAGACTAAGTAGGCCCAGGATGCGATATCCTGCCGAGTCCTGTTTCTGTTGTTTTCTTGTGTCTCTTTCAGCCAGTGTGTGTTTGTGTTTGAGCAGTGTTTAGCAACCATTTTCCTTCCTATTGTGCGTGGATCCCGTCGAGTACGACGGATGCGTAGGCGTGCTAATACCTTCCCTTCACATAACCGACTCCCGATCCCATTCTCTTTGGTCGCGAGACCATGCCTGTCCAGGTTTACTTCGAGCGTTTCCTTTCCCTCTTTTGGGATAAATAACGCACGGTGGCGGCTCTGTTGTTCTTGTTTCCCGCCGGTTTTTCGCGTAATGCGACAGTAGCTCGTCCGCATAGATACCCTACCAGGCGCAACAGATCCAAACTGATGGATACATCCAACGCAGACATTCTCGAACTGAAAGAGAAGATGAGTGAGCTGATCAATGTTATGCAAGGGTTCGCCTTGGGGCAGAAGGCGTTGGTTGAGAAAGTAGAAAAGGTCGAGCGGGCTTTGGCTGCCAACAGTGGTAACAATATTGAGGGGGTCTCCAACAGTGGTCTTGGTGGTTTAAGGGATGGTGGTGATCCCAGGAGGAAGGCTGCCGATGTGGTAATTAATAACGCTGGAGGCTTTGGTTTCGCTGCGGGTGGTGGACCCGATAATATGGGCAATAGTGTGAAGGATAATCAGTTCCCCCCTTTTCTGGAAGCCTTGGAAGATAGAGAAGCGGATCAGTTCTCCATACTAAATGAACAATTTGGCTAGTATGGTGTCCAGCCGCCAAGCAAAGAAATTCAGGTGTTGGCAGAGAAGATCAGGGCTCTGGAAAGCCATGCCACTCCTGGGGTTGTCAACATGTCGAACATGGGGCTGGTTGAGGGGGTTGTGATCCCGCAAAAGTTCAAAGCGCCTGCGTTTGATAAATACAATGGGAGTTCTTGCCCAGAAACTCATCTCCAGGCCTTTGTTCGGAAAATTTCTGCCTATACAACGGATCAGAAGCTCTGGATGTACTTTTTCCAAGACAGTCTGACTGGCGGATCTCTTGAATGGTATACCAAGTTGAGATCATCAGATGTCAAGAGCTGGCAGGATCTCGGAGATGCGTTCTTTAAACAGTACCAGTTTAATGCTGACATGGCTCCTAGCCGTACCCAGTTGCAGGGTATGTCTCAGAAGCCGAATGAAGGGTTTAAAGAATACGCACAGAGATGGAGGGAGTTGGCTGCCAGAGTTCAACCTCCGCTGGTGGATCGGGAGATGTCTGATCTATTCATGGGTACCCTGCAGGGGTTTTTTGCTGAAAGGATGGTGGATTGTCCCGTCACTGGCTTTGCTGACATAGTAGTGGCTGGTGAGAGAATTGAAAGTTGGCTGAGAATGGGGAAAATACAGGGAAATGCTCCGTCGTCTGGAGTAAAGAAGCCATTTGGGAATGGTCAGCGCAAGAATGAGGGTGAATCGAGTGTTGTGTATGCCCAAATGGGACACGGTAGGGATCGTTACTACCAGCACACTGCTGCGGTAACCATTCCTGCTGGTAATCAATCGGTACAACAGCAACGTCAGCCACCTCAACAGAGAGCACAGAGAGATGGGTACCAAGTGAGAGGAAAGGGGATTGATCGTCAATTTGATAGGCCACCCGTGACATATGCTTTATTGTTTAAAAAGTTGATGGATCTTGGGTTGGTTCAGCCAAGGATGATGGCTCCGGTAAGATCAGATCAGAGCCCCCCTAATTATGATGAGAATGCCAAGTGTGAATTTCATTCTGGTACGCTAGGGCATAACATTGAGGGTTGTAGAGCTTTTAAGCATGTTGTCCAAGACTTGGTAGACTCCAAGGCCATTAATTTTGCACCATCTCCGAATGTTAATGCTAATCCCATGTCGGCGCATGGTCAGGCGATGGTGGGTGCAATTACTGAAGATTCAGGTCACGTCTGTGCGGTGGGTGAAGAGGCTGACAGTGACTGCGAGTTTGATGGTTGGATAAAACCTTGCGTACCAGGGATGGAAGTCCAGAACTGGAAGGCTTAAAAGATCATCATTGTCACTCATCCTGAAGAGTAATGTTTCTGTTTTTCAATTCTGTTTGCATGAAAGCCATACGTTTTGCCCGAAACGTATTGGTCCATTGTAAGGGCCACCTCATGTGTTTCATTGTGCAACATTTTGCATCATTAATAAATGGATGTTTTTGTAGTTAAAAGCGGTGTTCCTTGTTTTTCATTTATTTTTACAGTTTAAAAACAAATAAAAATGGCAATGTTTATTTTCATTTTTCCTCTTTTGATTTGTCTCGTTCCGACTTCAAAAAATAATCCTCCGGATCTCATTGATAACGATTTGGTTACACCCTCATATGACTTCGACAATCCGATCTATCATGCCGAAGAAGAAGGCGAAGAAGATTGTGATCTGCTGGAAGATTAGCCAGGTTGTTGAGACAAGAGGAAAAGGTGATTCAACCGCACGAGGAGCGAGTTGAGATTGTCAATCCAAGCACCGACGAGGTCAGGAAAGAAGTGAAAATCGGGGCTGCTTCAGAGGCGAGTCGAGAGCAGAATGGTAGCCCTGTTGAAAGAGTGCGTTGATATCCTCGCCTGGTCTTATCAAAATATGCCAGGGTCGGATATCGATGTCGTTGTGCACAAGCTACCATGGAGAGAAGACTGTCCTCTAGTGAAGCAGAACGCCAGTGCCACGTATCAGAGTGACTTTGTTTCATGATATGATTCATCATGGAATCGAATGTTATGTTGATGACATGATAGCGAAGTCCCAAGCAGAAGAGGGGCATCTGGTAGATCCGGGACAAGTTATTTGATCGGTGGAGACAATTCAGACTGAGGTTGAATCCGAATAAGTGCACTATCAGAGTGCGGTCCGGTAAGTGGTTGGGGCTTATTGTGAGCGGATAAGAGGAATTGAGGTTGATCCTGCTAAAAAAAAAGAAAAGAAAAAAAGAAAGGAAGAACAAAAGCAATACAAGAAATGCCTGAACCGAAAACAAAAAAGAGATCAAACGGTCAGGTGGATAATGATTGCCCAGGGGCATTGGGAAATAAAAGAATAAGTTGCAGGAGCCTCCGATTCTGTTGCCTCCCTATGGAGAGAGACCGTAAACCCTATACTTGACAGCCCTCGAGGGGTCTATAAGGTGTGTACTGGGGCAGCATGACGAGTCTGGTCGAAAAGAGCATGCAATTTACCTTAGCAAAAAGTTTACCGACTGTGAAACAGTACATTCACTACTCGAGAAAACTTGTTGTACTTTGGCATAGGTTGCTCGCCGACCGAGACAGTATATGCTGGTTCGTACCACTTTGTGGATTTCCAAGATGGATCCGATCAGGTATGTGCTTGAGAAGCTAGCATTGACCGGACAGGTTACGAGAGGGCAAATGATTTTGATTGAATACGATATTCAGTACATCTCTCATAAAGCAATCGAGGGGAGTGTATTGTCCGATTACATCGCCCCGTAACCCATTGAGGATTATCAACCAAGGAAGTTTGAATTCCCTGATGAGGACATCTCGAGGTGCTCAAATCGAAAGATTCTGAGGAACCGATCCTGGAGGAGGGGCCTGACCCTGAATCCGAACGGATTCTGATGTCTGATGGGGTCATTAACATGAATGGAAGTGGAGTTGGTGCTGCTTTGGTTACGCCAAAGGGATCCCACGTTCCTTTTGTTACCCGGCTAACGGTCGAATGCACCGACAGTGTGGCTGAGTACGAAGCTGGTATCCTGGGTATCGAACCTCTGTGCATCTGTTGGGGCAAAGCCTTTCTCGTTGGTATATGGGATGGAAGCGGTGCTACCGATTGAGGTTCAAATTCCCTCTTTGAGAGTCCTGATGGACGTGAAGTTGCAAGAGGCTGAATGGGTAAGGACTCAGTATGAAGAGTTGAGCCTGATTGAGGAAAAGAGGCTGGCGGCCATCTGTCATGGCCAGTTGTACCAACAGCGGATGAAGCGTGCTTTTGACCGAAAGGTGCGGCCTCGTGTGTATCACGTAGGAGATTTGGTGCTGAAAAGGATCCTTCCTCCTCAAAACGATCGTAGGGGCAAGTGGACACCCAACTATGAAGGTCCATTCGTGGTCAAGAAGGTTTTCTCTGGCGGAGCCTTGTTGTTAACGACCATGGATGGCAAGGATTTTCCATCCCCTGTAAATGCGGACGCAGTTAAAAAATACTTCGTATAAGAGACCCGCTGGACGAAAAGAATAAAATAGTCCAGGCAAAAACGGGCATCCCGGCGAACCAAAAAAAATGATGATGAAAAGGTTCGGGCAAAAATTAGGGATAAAAGGAAAAATTGTACACCCGGCAAGTCGAAAAACCTGAAAAGGCGGCTTGGGCAAAAAAGGGTATCCCGGTGGACTGAAAACCCGAAAGGGCGGTCCAGGCAAAAGAAGGATTGAAACGAACAACTGCGTCTGGCATGATCGTTTGTACTTTGGATATGACACATGGATAATCCTTGGCAGGGATCAATCGAAAGCGTCTTGTTCAGAAGGCAGAAAGCACGGAGAGTCTGAGGACATATGGGGTGTAACCGAGTTGGAACTCGATGAGATCACGGTTTCACATTGCCATTAGGATAGATTTTTCCTTTTGTGCGCGATTACCTCTTTTCAGGAATTGCTTCCTTTGTATTGCTCAGTTCGAGCCACACTTTTTCAATCAATAAAATGCATATTCAGTCAAATAATTTTGTTTTTGTTTTCATTTCCGCTTTGATTGCAAAAACATTCGTTTATTTTGATAAAAAGTCTTTGCATTTTGGTACATGGAGGTCCCTTCCTATGCATGCTTATAAGATTGAAAGCTTGAAATCTTATTCGGAAGGTTGAGTGACCCAAGTGTTGAAATTTTGGCACGCCTGGGGCACGTTTTTATCTAACGATCTCTTTTGCAGGTGCTGTTAGATATTTTCACTCACTTGCAGGTTGTGATGTGAAGCCTTTCTGACAAAAGATCCCCGTGGAGTCCAATCAGGGACGAATGAATGGAGGAATGGTGAAAAGACGACGAAAGACGTACGACGATCATGGATATTAATCATGAACACTCTTCAAAGTCTGAGGACTGGAAAGTTGGTATAAATCCAAGGAGTTCGATCTCCGTCGAGTACGGAGGAGGCGAGAATACAAGGTGATGAATCAGAAAAGTCCAGACGAGTCTGGGAGCTCCCAAAAGTGGAAAGCTGACATTGGGTTTAGATGTTGAAAACCAGGGCTCGACGAGTCGACGGGTGTTCTGCGCCAGAATTTCCTTGTTTCCCCAAGCAGAGGTGGAACTGTTATCTCCCCGGCAGATTCAAGGTCCGAGTCTTCCCTAGCAGGGTCGGGATGGTTATCTCCTCATCAGGTTTGAGATCGGTGTTCCTCAGCAGCCAGGCCTGAAGGTTGCTATTTCCCAGCGGAGGTGTCTGTGGGTAGTTGTTTCCCCTAGCACGGTGGAGCTTGTTAGTTCCTCAGCAAGTCAGAGACCGTTGTTTCCCCCCAGAGTGCGTTGGTGGTTTCTTCCTCAGCGAAGTCCCCAAGCGGGTTGGGTGCAGAGGAGGTTATCCCTAGTGAAGGTGGCCTATTTCCCAGCAGCAGTGCTATTCCCCAACAGGGTGGAGGTTGGAGTGTTAGTGGGTTCCTCAACAGAGTGCCTCAAGCTCCTCAGGAGAGTCCCTCGAGGGGGATACTTTTTATGGATGCATCACTTAAGAGATCATAGCATATTGCATAATAAATTGCGTAGCATTTCCATAGTTATGGAGCATTACGCTGAAAAAAAATCATGCATCAGCATCACAAGCATCAGCTAGTCTCAAGCCGTGGTTACCGTTTGAGATTTGGTTTCGTCAGTTGGTGAAGATGCTACTCAAGCCGTGGTTACCGTTTGAGAAGTGGTTTCGCTAGTTGGAAAATCAACATCAGCATTGCAAGCATCAGCTACTCGAGCCGTGGTTACCGCTTGAGATTTGGTTTCGCCGGATGGTAAAGATGTTACTCTGAGGAGTTTAGCATTGTGACATTGGGTCAATGGTATCCCCCGATAGTACGATATTGGAGGAAGATTTCTGTCGTGCGAGATGGAAGTTGGAAGGTGTTACTCTGAGGAGTTCAGCATCGTGATTTTGGAGCAACAACATTCCCCAGTTAGTCCCCGGCGAGCGCCTGCCTGGTTTTGACATATGTAGATGTCATCCTTGCGATACCAGTAAGTGTCGTGTCGATCCCCGTAGTATTTTCTTTGGTGTCAGTAAACATCATTGTTCGATGTCAGTAAACGTCGAGTTTCTTCCTAGTCATCAGCAAATGTCTGGTCGAGTATTTTCTTTGGTGTCAGTAAACATCATTGTTCGATGTCAGTAAACGTCGAGTTTCTTCCCAGTCATCAGCAAATGTCTGGTCGAGTTTTCTTTGGTGTCAGTAAACATCATTGTTCGATGTCAGTAAACGTCGAGTTTCTTCCCAGTCATTGGTCAATGTCTGGTCGAGTTTTCTTTGGTGTCAGTAAACATCATTGTTCGATGTCAGTAAACATTGTTCGATGTCAGTAAACATCATTGTTCGATGTTAGTAAACATCATTGTTCGATGTCAGTAAACGTCGAGTTCCTTCCCAGTCATTGGTAAATGTCTGGTCGAGTACCCTCTGATATGTCGCCATCAAAGTGGTGTTTTGGTGCTATTTCTGACGTTGCCAGCGGAATGATCACAAGAAAGGGAGAACGGGGTCCAAATGGAGAAAGGGAGACACGGGGTGTTTTCTGGAGAACGGGGTTCACAATGGCGATCACAAGTTATCGTCAGGCGACTGGGGTCCAAATGGAGAAAGGGAGACACATGGTGTTTTCTGGAGAATGGGGTTCACAATGGCGATCGCGAGCTATCGTCAGGCGACTGGGGTTCAAATAGAGAATGGGGTTCATTATTTGGCACACAAGACTACTATGAAGTTGTTGGGGTTCAAATGCGGTGATCGGGGATCATACGCGCAAGAAAATATTTGTTTGGGGTTCAAGAAAACGGAAAAGAGGAAATCATCAGAAAGTTCCGGGGTTCAAGAAAAAGTAAGAAAAAGTAAAAAAGATAATAATCCCCAGTGGATAGGTGGTGTTCAGGCCATAGTTATCCCTGTGTTACCATTTATTTTGGTATACAGGTCAGTATTCCTGTACGGTATTCAGGCCGACTTTTCTCCGTACCAGACGGGTTCTTCTTTAGAGATTACTTCTTTGCCGATTCTGACAGGCTTTGTTAATTATTTCCCATCAGAGTGCAAATTGTTCGTCTGTTCTTGGTATTCAATCACTCTTCATCCTGATCATCTGAAAGCCGAGGCTTCATATCGACAGGTTCACAGTGGATTGAATAGGGGCAGCTGTAACACCTCAAAATTTGCTCTCCTCTCTTGGGACTAGCTTAGCATATTGCATTTCATCTTTTAAGACAAGAGTCATTGCATATTTGCATATCATGTGGAAACAATAAGCAAGTCATCCTCCTAAGTCTTGCTCAGAAGATAAAGAGGTTAAAAGATTCAAGCTTGAGGGTCTCATGAATTGATCACTAATCATCTGAGGGTTTGTGCTTCAATTAGGCTTTCTTGGTTCCTCAAGGAGGTTGATCATTATCTTGGTTGAAGTGGTACATCACCATCATCATGGTCTTATCATCACCGAGAGGTTCATTGTTCCTGATCATGTGCCTTGGGATTAGGGTTTTGACCTCTGGTCAACCCTAATCAGTTGCATTATACCAATCAGGGTTTTTTTTAAGGAGATGAGGTTTTCATTTATG
Organism: Lathyrus oleraceus; assembly: GCF_024323335.1. Lineage (NCBI taxonomy): Eukaryota > Viridiplantae > Streptophyta > Magnoliopsida > Fabales > Fabaceae > Lathyrus > Lathyrus oleraceus. The sequence goes on from NC_066585.1 coordinate 218,581,576, forward strand.
TGGAGATCATCATATGCTTTTATGGAGCTTGTATAAGCTAGGGTTTCATTTTGGAGCCATTTCATCAAGAGGTTGAGGCTCAAATTCATCTGTGCATGACCAAGTCATCTATCAACTGCAAAAGTCAACCACAAGTCAACAGTTGGATTTGGAGGTGGGAAGTGATTAGAAATACTCCATTCATATTCAAACAAGTCTCATTTGACATTTTAAACATTAACGTTGAAGAAAATAAAGTCACGACAAAACTTTCCAAAAATAGAAAGTGACTTGTAATTTGAAATTGCCAAAAATGGAAAGGTTTTCAACTCAAGATTACATCATCAAGAAAGCTTCAAATGAAATTTTGTTGAACACGAAAGTTGTATATCTTTCTCTCCCATTTCCAAAAAGTCCAAGATCATCAATTTCTCATGTGTGGTTAAGGAGATATGGATCAAAACATGGCCAAGGATACATTGAACTTCAAATGGGCATAACTTCTCAACCAAAACTCCAATTCAAGTGGTTCTTTTTGCTAAATTCTCATTGTAATCTCTAGTTTCCAAAACATATATTGCATTACATCAATTGTCATCACAAAAATACTTGCATTTCACTTGCATTTTGGAGGGAAAAAATGGAATTTGAATTTGGTGAATTATTTGCACATGTGACCATCACCATTGGCTCCAAAATAGATTTTTGAGTAAAATTAAGTGGAAATTCGTGCACTATTCACCATGCATTTTCATGCATAGGGTGAAAACTCATTTTTGCACTTACACTCCCTAACTCATTCATTTCATTAGCAAATGGTTTAAGGCTTAATTAAACATGATTAGTGGAGCATATATAAGCATAACCATAACTGTTTTTCAGATTAACAACTCATAATTTCAGATCTAGATCTAGAATTCTCAAAATCTCAAAATTCTCTCTCACTTTTTTCTCCAAATTTCTTCAATCACCAACACTTTTTCTTGATTCATTCATCATCCTGAGCTATTATTGAGCATTATTGCACGTGGAAACAGAGGAAATTGTTGCATTCAAGTTCATGTTCAAGAGGTGAAGCTTCCATGGCAAGTGAAGATTGAGCAAGATTCAAGAGCATTTGAGCCTCATATTCATCATCATTCATCTTAAGGAGTATATTGGAGAAGATCTAAAGCATCAAGAACCTTGGAAACGCGTGAATCAAGGGACTGCTCATCAAGAGGTAGGTTTTTCGACCTCTTTAATTCTTTAATTCATTAGGCCTATCATGTAGATCTTTTAATGGTGATGAAACTGAGCTTTGAATGGAGTGATTTGGTGTTGAAACGAGTGAGATATGGTCATTTGAAGTTTTGATGATAAACTTTATTTCATTCGATCCATGCATTTGATGATGTTTTTGTGTAATTGATTCATGGATTTATGATGTACGTGAAAAATAATGCATGATGCTGTGCTTGATTTTGAGTTTTGGTGATGTTTTGAAAATCTGGAAATTTGGAAGATGATCTTAATCTTCAACCTTGCTGTCCAGTATTTGCTACGAATTTGCTAGGAAATTAGCTACGAAATTAGCTAGGAATTTTCTGGATTAGCTACGAAATCCATGCCATGCAGCGCCTAGGGTTTGGGCGCCAAAACGTCGTCGTTTTGGCTTGGGCGCCAAAACCAAATTCAAAAACGCGCCTGGTTCGATTCCAGGCGGTTCCACAATTTCAAAAGCCTTCACATATTTTTCTTTTCCCTCCATGTGTTCATGTACATGTTGCTTCATGATTGTTTTATTTTTTCTTTAACTTCTAAAATTCATATATAATAGAAAATTGCTCCAAAAAATACGTGGTTTTTTGCATTATGTCACATTTTTTGTCTAGTATTTTATGAACATTTTTCCATAAATTGTGCATGGCTGGAAAATATTTGGTGCTAGGGTTTGTGTACATGTGTCCATTCTTGACATTGCCTTGCCATATCCTTTGTGAAATGCTCAATTTTAATCCAATGCTCATGAAATTTTACATGTTGAAACTAGACTCCTGGCTGGACATTTTGGGGTTGAGTTTGCATTTTTATCATGTGTCATTGCTAAGTTATGATTTTTATAAGTTAGGTGTGACAATGTGTGTCACACCTTGGGATGTCCAATTTGATTAATTTGTTTTCCATGCCAAATGAATTCCAAATGTTCTGATTTTTTGTATGGTGCTTGATATGAATGTTGTGATTGATCATGATATTTGCTGGAATTTTTGGATTCATTTCTGATTTGTTGGAGATTTTTCATGCTGGATGGTCATTTGTGAGCTTTTGAAGTGTCTTGAATTTCAATCATTTGTGAAATGCTTGTGCTTTATCCTATGAATGTGAAATTTTGCACACTGATTCTGGACATGTTGAATGTTGTTTTGGCTTTGTTTTGAGTTTTTTACCATGTTTCATTTCTGTTTTAGGCTTGTGCTAAGTTGGTGTTCCATTTGGTGTCACATATGTGCTTGATTATGCTTTCCCTGGATTATGCAATTTGATTACCATGCCTAATGTTGTCCAAATGCTCTAATTTTTTGTGTGATGATCATGTTGTATGTTCTGTTTACCCATGAATTTTGCCAAAATTAATTGAAGCATTTTTGAATTAATGTGCATTTGTTCATTCTGTTGTCACAATGTGCTTTCAAGTTGCATACCTTGCCATATTTGGTTCATGAAATGAATTTGGTGATTGATATTGGGATGAGACCTTTTGGATGATATTCTTAATTGATTGAAGTTGAATCATGTCAATTTTCATGTTCTGTTTTGAATTTTTTCTCCCTCTTTGACCCTAGGCCTTGACCTAGTGGTTTGTCTCATCTTTGAGCTTTGATTTCAGATTGAACATCCAGGTTATGTGGTTCATGATGCAACCTCACTTGAGCATTTGATGCTTGCTTTTGACTACTAACTTTGTGTGTTTTGTAGGGTTGTTAACTCATTTGAGTTTGACTTGTTGGCTTATGCCTTTGATCATTGGGTTTGACTGTTGATATTCATGATTGTCTGTTTATCTGTACAGTTTAACTGACTTGTGTGATGTTTCAACAGGTACATAAGTTGCTTAAGTTCAATTTGAACTTGCTTTTGCTTGGTTGCTTAACCACATAGGTATAACTCTCTGACTTCATGTAGTCTGGAAGACCTGTCCTGTTACTTGGGCAGGCACCTGTCTGAAGTCCTCCTTAAGAGGCAATGCTTGTGTTTGTTTATTTTTGTGCCAAGCAGGAAAAGTCCTTTGATAAGGCAATTGGCAGATAAAAGAGATGTGTAGTCCATCTCCTGCTAGTCAGTGTGTCATCCACTTTGCTCACACCATGTGTTGATGCATTGTGGATATTAACCCAAGATCTTTGTTGTGTCAGTCATATGTGGAGAAGAGTTCCAACTTTCTGAACTCCCACTTTCATTTGTCTGAAGCTCTCCCAGGCCAGGGATAAGAGTTGTGAGGTCTTACCCTCACTTCCCATTTCATCTGCTTCACCCTAACTCTCAATGTTAGGGTTAAGAGCTAACTACACCCGATTCCAGTTGGCTTGTGTTTCACAGCCTAACCTTGTGTGAGCCCACTTTGTTTGTATATAATGTGTGCTAATTGTGTGTATGTTTGCTTTGCCTATGCTGTTTAGGATAGCTTGCTGCCTGTGCAAGTTAGATAGAAACCTCAACCTAGGACCACTGTGGATTGCATGATAACTATTAGGCTCGAGTCAGTCTCCCTTCTAGTTTGTCATTTCCCAGTCTCTGGTTAGGAGGAAGTTTCTCCCCTGTTTAGGGGAACTACGTTGCCCTGATCCTCATACCATATGAGGTACGTAGGCAGGAGATCGTACGAGATCTCTCCGGGCACCCTTTTCCTTTTTTGTGTGTGTTTGCTTGACAGCTAGCAGGCTCGAGTACCAGACTCCCTGTTAGCTTGTTTGTTCAACTTTGTTGTTGCTTTTGACGATTCAGCGTCGGGTTTCCTATGTGTGAGTGTGGAGTCTGACGTAAGTCCAGCGATTGGCAGTTGGTTTCCAGTGTGTGTTTGTTGGTTCGGAGTCTGATGTAAGTCCAACGATTGGCATTCGATTTCCATGTTTGCCTGTTTGTGTGTGTTTTGTTTCGGCGTGCGTGAGCCGAACTACGGTAGCTCTAATTCTCATTCCAGATGAGATACGTAGGCATAGGATGCGATATCCTAACGAGCCCTTTCCCCTCTTATTCCACCTGTGTTTGTTTCAGTGTGTGTGTGTGTGATGTTTGTGAGCAGTTTTAGCAACCTTTCTTCTATCTTTCTGAGCGTGGATCCCGTCGAGTACGACGAATGCGTAGGGATGCTAATACCTTCCCTTCGCATAACCGACTCCCGATCCCATCTCTCTTTGGTCGCGAGACCATGTCTTTTCCAGGTTTACTTCGAGCGTTTCCTTTCCCTCTTTTGGGATAAATAACGCACGGTGGCGGCTCTGTTTGTTTGTTCATTCTCGCCGGTTGTTTTTCGCGGATGCGACAAAAGCTATATTGTATTAATCGACGAAAACATTGTTTTACCCAAAACAGATGAGGAGTGGACGCATACCACACATCGAACGGATTTATAAATCTACATTCAGAAAAGCGTCACTTATCTCGACTCAACAATCGTGGCTGAAACATTGTTTTGCGTCACCTTAAGACAATATATCTTTCATTTATGAAAAAGGTTCTTTGATTAGTCGCACGGCGGCGAGAAAGAGTTTGATTGGTTGGATTTATTTTAAGTGATGGCGAGAACTTGGATGAGCGAGATATCCATCTCGAATCCTAGTCTCAGGAGTGCACGGTATACACCATGTTCCATTTCCATCTTTATTGGCAAAAGTGTTTAATAAAGATTAAGTATTTTTAGGTTTGATTGAGAAAGGGTTTGAAGAAACCGCATTGACAATTTTAAATGATGGCGAGAGCTAAGATAGGCGAGGCATCCGCCTCAAATCTTAATCTCAGGAGTGCACGGTATACACCATGTTCCATCTCCATCTTTATTGAAAAAGTATTAAGGTAGGAATCAAGTGTTTTCGAGTTTGAAAGACGAGTACTTATGACTTGCAAGCTCTTACAGCTTGGGTCTAGTACTCGGGACTACGTCTGGACATTCCACCCAGGCAGTCTGTTTCTTTCCAATATTGCTAAGAAAATGATTCGAATATTTACGAATGTTTTGGAGGGAAGACGAATATTTATGGCTTGCAAGCTCTTACAGCTTGAGCCTAATATTCGGGATTATAACTGGATATTCCATCCAGGATAATCTTTTTCTTCACAATTTATTTAGAAAAGAGATTTGAATATTGGAGTGGGGAAGAGAAGACGAATACTTACGGCTTGCAAGCTCTTACAGCTTGAGCCTAATATTCGGGATTATAACTGGATATTCCATCCAGGATAATCTTTTTCTTCACTTTTCATTTAGAAAAAGATTTGAATATTGAAGTGTGGAAGAAAGGCTTGAAATTGTATTTGACGGTGATGGGGAAATGAAATTGAATTTTGAATGTGATTATTTACATGTGTAAAAGTATGGACGTGGGTACTAATAACCTAACTAAATTAATTGACACACAAAAATCGACTAATCGAATAAAAAACAATATCGGAAATTCAACCATTAATTAAATCTAAAAGGTAAACATTTAAAGATACAAACAACTAAATAACGATCAAACTAAATTGATAAAAATTTAAAGTAAAATAAATAGTAGAAGTTATATACAAAAATTAAATAAAATAGTAAGCATAACAAATAGAAACATGAAGATTTGCTATCCTAAAGTATCAAACCCACCCCACTAAAGACAATGAAACTACTCTCTCTCCATTAGGCCACTCATGGTTATTTATAATTTTAATAACAACTGGAATATATAAACCAGAATAGGTTAAAATTAAAATTAAAATTAAAACTAAACTAAAATAGTCTGTTGGACTACCAATTAAAAGTGGAAGAATCCAAGAAAAAAAACCCTAGCCGCCTGGCTGTTGGGTTTCCAAGGGATTATGGATTGGGAAAAAAAAGCAATACATTAATATACACTATTTAATAAAAAAAACAAAGGAATACTAAACGTATTAAGTTTTTAATATGGTTTAAATGTTTGTGTTTTTTTTTTAAAATAAATAAAATGAGAAAATGTGAGGTACAGTAACAGAAACGAGAAATCCCTCATCGTCCTCACTCTTCAATCTCGTCCTCCCTCCTCTCAATCACTCATCTCCTCCAACCTTCGCTTGTACCCAAACCTCAATCGCTCGTCCTCAACCTCAATCGTGCACCTCTCTTTCTCACTCGATTGTTATCAACTCTCGAACCCCCAATCTCTCATCATCTCTCAATTTCAAATTTATCCACAAACTTCCACTCTACATGCAACCAGAAACAAAGGCTTTAACGAGATTTAAACGAATAAAACTCACCTTCGGCGATGATTCCTGCGGTGGCGGTGAGCTTGCAAGCCTCTCTTCGCTAGGTTTCAGGGTTTGCAGCCGTCAATTGAAATTAGGTTTTTCTCTGTGGTGTTTAGAACTAGGGTTTTCGTTTCTTGTTCGCCTCTGATTTTTTTCTCCTCTTTCCTAATAGTTTCCACTCTCACCCTTTATATTCAACAGGCTAGGGTTTCAAATTGGTCTATGGAGATCCAAAAGGGGCGTCTCTGCTAAATCCTTTCGGTGCTCAGAATTTTGGTCTGCCTCTTTGATGCTTGGATTTGGAAAAGGTAACATGAACCTATGCTTTTTCTTTGAATTTTGTCTCAACTCTTTTTTGGGATATTTTTGAATTTTAACGCCTTACCAATTACTCTGTTTTACTGCAGTGAAAAAATTAGTGAAAATTCAAGAGCGGTTTCGGTTCTCACAAGGCCTTGTTGGTGCGACTTCATTGTGAATTTGTTGCAGGTTGGTTCAAGTTCAATGATTTTGTGCAAATGCAAGTTTTGCAAGCTGAGTATTATGATACCGAGGAGGGATTGGTTTTGTGCAAAGGCAGGAACCACAAAATGCTTTGTTACTTGCATCACCTTTGGAGAGCAGTTGAATGATGAAGGAATCTGAATCGAAACGAGCATCAACAACAGTTGTGGTAAAGCCCAACAGAAAAACATCAAAGCTAACTTCATCATTGCCTTCTTGTTTATCAACACCATTATTACGATTCTGTTTCTCTTGCTTTCTATCTTTCTATTATGATTCATGTCTTTGGTTTGTAGGGTCTGATTCCTCAAAACAAACTATAGGGTATGTTTGTTTAGCTTGTGGACTTTTGGCTTGGACGGTAATGCAGGCTGGACTGTTGAAGATGTTCCTTGTGGTAATAGAGTTGCTTTTGCTGATTTTGCGTCTGTCATAGTTCTCTAATGACGTCAATTGTTGCTCTGCAGGTTCACAGTTGAGTAAGATAACGCGAATCACGGCGGCATCCTGATATGGCTTAGAATTTTGTCCTGCATAGAATCTAAGTTTCACGTGTCGTACTACAATTTGGTAGGTCCTCTGCAACTGGTGACATCAAGGTCATGTATGCGTCCGGATTTCCAAGTCCATGCCCACGTATATTCTGCAATAGGTTTTGTGCGCATTTGGTTTGAAGTGTCGTGATGTTTAGTCTCCCTGTATTCTAAAGCTTTTCATGGCTCTGTTTTGATAGGTCTGTTTTTTTGACAACCTCTTCCTACATTCTTAAATGGCACTGACTTTAGGATGTATAATCTGGTGCATTATCGCCTCCTGCTAGAAGGTGTCTTGTGTGAAAAAGCTTTTGAGAGGTTATCTGAAGTCTCCCTAGTATCTCATGCTTGGAACCGAAATCCGTTAGAATTAGCCAGGTCCCTTTGTATGATTATGTGTTGGTTTTGAGTATGGCTGTAATTCTTTGCATTTGAACAATTAAATGGGTAACCATCTGAATAAGAATTTTCCTTGGAAATACTCAAACTTCCTAGAGAATTGAAAAATCCCAATTCATACTTATCCATGTTGTTGTTGTAAGAAGTCGTTTTGGAATGACTCATTTGCGCAGGACCGTGTGCTGCAGGGTTACTTAGAAATGAATATGCAAGAGATTTATTCAAGTGATTGCTTTCTTATCCTGTTTAAATCTTGTGATATGTAACATGTGCCGCAACTTGGCATGCTGCTCTAGGTGGTGGAGTTGGAAACGTATTGAATTGTTAGATTGTGTATTGAAAGTTAATTGAATGAATGGGATCATGTAATGAATGTTTATTGAATTTTATTGAATGGAATTAGATATATTGAATGAAAGTTTGAAAGTTTAAATGAATTGTATGGTTATGGTTGTAGTTTGAACTTGATTGAAGTGATTGTAAAGAATAAGAATGGTTGTAACTTGGCGTATGTAAATGGATATTTGGTTATAAAAATGGATATGGATTTTAGAAATAATCCAAGACTAATATAAATGTCAATTTAAAATAAAAAAACCAACAAAACCAATTAAAATCAAATTAATCTATAATTTGTTAAAATTACTTTGATATCAATTCTAACATTTATTTGAAAATTAAAATCAATTAGAGTTTGAATCATTAGTAAAAACACAATTAAGATTAAATTGAAATTTGGAATTAGACTTAATTTGAAATTAAAATCAAATTGAAAATTAAAAAGTCAAATAATTAGAATCCATTTTATAATCAAAAGCACCATGATAAAAAAGGCCTAGATAATGACCAATGTTTATCAAAATAGAGAAAATATGGATTTGGGAATGGACGGTTGACTTTGGTCAACTAATTGACCAGAAAGTCAATGATTGACCTCAGACGTGAATTAGTGTTTATATTAAAATGAATGCATGATGCATAGTGGATGAATGCAGATGGATCTAAAATCGGGGTATGACAGTTGCCCCTATTTAAGTATCTTCAACTAGAGAATATGAAGCAGGACACTCTTCATATGATCATAATGGGAGATAGTTAAATACTAAGAAGATCAGGATTTTGATCCTGAATTCCTATGACATGATATGATATGATATGCGCCGATGCAAGATTTTCTTTTTTTTTTAAATTTTTATCTGCTAGGGATATGGTGAACCCTTAACAGGAGATGCTACTTGGCAGACCGACCTGTGGGGAATGCTGATGGTCCACAGGGAGACAGACAAATGGTAAAAAACAAACTTGCCGGGGAAGACAAATCCTGCTGGAGAATCAGACACACATTAGGGAGTACTCAAAGTAAAATTTGATAAACGATACTTATAATACAAGAGATTTCGGTAGTAAGTTCACATATGACTTACTAAACCCGAATAAGGAAAAAAAATGCTACAACAGGTTCATATATGACCTGGAAATACTGGAATTAAACACAACAACAGGTTCATATATGACCTGACAATGCTGGGGAATATCAAGAAGTTCTGACAGCAGGTTCAGATATGACCTAACAAACTCAGAAAAAATTTCAAGAAGAGTGTATCAACAGGTTCACATATGACCTGGTAATACTGGAATGAAAGCTCAACAGCAGGTTCATATATGACCTGACAATACAATAAAGTTCAATAACAGGTTCATATATGACCTGACTAGCACTGAACAACAGGTTCATATTTGACCTGATAATGGAATAAAGTTCGACAACAGGTTCATATATGACCTGAATAGTATTGAACAACAGGTTCATATATGACCTGATAATGGAATAAAGTTCAACAACAAGTTCATATATGACCTGAATAGCACTGAACAACAGGTTCATATATGACCTGATAATGGAATAAAGTTCAACAACAGGTTCATATATGACCTGACAATGGATCAAAGTTCAATAACAGGTTCATATATGACCTGAATAGCACTGAACAACAGGTTCATATATGACCTAATACTGGAATAAAGTTCAATAACAAGTTCATATATGACGTGAATAGCACTGAACAATAGGTTCATATATGACCTGACACTGGAATAAAGCTTAACAACAGGTTCACATATGACCTGAATAAAGCTCAACAACAGGTTCATATATGACATGACAATGGAATAAAGTTCAACAACAGGTTCATATATGACCTGAATAGCACTGAACAACAGGTTCATATATGACCTGATAATGGAATAAAGTTCAACAACAGGTTCATATATGACCTGAATAGCACTGAACAACAGGTTCATATATGACCTGATAATGGAATAAAGTTCAACAACAGGTTCATATATGACCTGAATAGCACTGGACAACAGGTTCATATATGACCTGATAATGGAATAAAGTTCAACAACAGGTTCATATATGACCTGAATAGCACTGAACAACAGGTTCATGTATGACCTGATAATGGAATAAATCTCAATAACAGGTTCATATATGACCTGAATAGCATTGAACAACAGGTTCATATATGACCTGATAATGGAATAAAGTTCAACAACAATTGGACTCTTAACCGTAAGCAATGGATTATAACCAACTTTTTAACGGATTTTGCCAACAACAATTGGACTTGAAAATAACTGCGAAAACCGGATGTTGGTTTAAGGGCACCAAAGACAAACTGGAATTAGAGGTCAAAGGATATAAGATCAATCAACAAGACCTGGGTCAATGCAAAATGAGCACGAAGTACATTTCGGCTATGCATGATTTGAATGCATGATATATGAATGATCATGGTATGAAAATGCTGACACCTGAGTGGACAGGGAGTTTGTAAAGACTTTTTATGGAAGCTCATGATTCCTTAACACCGAGAACTCAACCAAATATTTTGTGATAGATGTTGTCAAAGGAGAATTCTATCCAGTTTGGCAGCCATAACTTAGCAAATGGGATCCTTTTGTAGGATTAACGAGTCGTGCTAGCAAAATTTCCGGGCACTCGTCTTAAACTCAAAAGTTCTTGACGTCTGGCAAAATTTGTTTGAGTATTTCAAAAGCATGAAGAAAGAGGTTTTGCCCCTCTGTGGCTCATCTTGCCCCAGTTTGTTGGGTCTTTGAAAATGTTCACCTTGAAAGTGAGTTTGAAATAGCTTGACATGAGACAATCTCAAGATGGTTTGCCCCAAGTGTTTGAAACTTGCAGTCGTCTGAACTTGACTAACCAAATGTTGGAATGGCAGACTCTTGATTGACTTCCCTTGGATAGTTGGACTTATTGAGCTCTGAGGTGGCTTGCCCCGGTCTGAGTTTTGAAGCAAATTACTCTTGGCGAGATGACCCTTAGGGTGATTAGCTCGAATTAACTGATGCTCAAAGTGATTTCCCCTGTTTGGACTTCTTTTACTTTATCAATTTCCTCAACTGCATCTTGTTGGAATTTCTTTGATGCTAAGTGTTGACTCGCAAATAAGATTGTGCATTCAAAAAATGGTAATTTTAATGCAATGTTTATGCAAAAGTTTGAAATCGAAGTTTATTGATATGAATGGGTGAAATACAGTGAACGAGTCATTAGTAAGAACATAATGGTGACCAAATCTTTCACAGTATGCAAGTTGGTGCCATCAAATGATTAACAAAAATCGTTTGGAGTCAAGTTAACACACCCTTGTTATAGTATGCTTTCAAAATAAACCCTGTCTCAATTAGTACTTTTAAGGGTTGTAACGTGGCCTGGTTCACGGTTTTTTGAAACAAAAGGATATAAGGCTCAAAATTTATTTTTTACCCACCCCTTCTTCTTGATGATCTCCAGATCCTACGTTCAGTTAATTCAATACACGCATCCGACTTCCAAGGTGCGAAAGTGAAAATAAGGGTTCAAGGTGAGATTTTCTTGAAATGGCAGTCACCTTATTCTGATTTTGTTGAGGATTTTAATGACCTCTTTTGATTGATTTATTTTATCCCTAATTTTTCCTGGACCGCTTCTTTGAAGCTTTCGGTCCATAGGGGTGCCCTGACTTTTGCCTAAGTCATTTTGTGGTATTTGACTTAGCGGGCTTTTTTCAAATTTTTTTTACGTGTTGACTGCCACATTATTGGTGGATAAGGATCAACCAACATTAATTTTAGCTTTTCTTAGCTTCTTTGGCACTTCAACATGTGTGTGAAAGATAACATGTGGTTGAACCTATTTGGAGGGCGTTCATATGGACGATTTTTTTGAAAGATCGAATGCATTATCAAACTATCTGAACGCAACTACCCTGCCCCAGGTTAAGATTAAGGGTTTTAGATCCGAAATAAACACCAACTTCTAGGCTCAAAGTGGTTGTCTAGGGATTAACTCCTTATCACTTCAGTGTTTGGGGATTTGAAACAATGCCTTACATCATCGACAAGGTTTTACTCAAAAGCATACCACAACAATTTCAGGTGTTTTATTTTCATCATCCTCCTTCCAATCTTTGTTAACATAACGGTTTGATAAACAAAAGTGAATGAGAGGAGTATTTTTGTTTTTAACATGAATGAAAAATGAGTGAATATGAATGGTTCAATTCAAAAGATGCATAAACATTTCATTAACCTTATCAATTCAAAGAAAACAACAATGCTTAAAAGCAAATAACAATCAACATGCGAGGAAACTCCAAAAAAGATGTTGAAACAACCAAATGATTGCCATCTTCAGGGAATGACTTCTTCAAATTTGATCCATTAACTTCGGGGACACCCCTTGTGATCTTCACACTTATTCGGCCGATGGGTCGGGATCAACAAGCTTTTTGACATTGGCGTGATGATCTTCAAATTCTTTTCCTTCAATCTCATCGTTGAACGCAACCCTCTTGGATCCACTACTCACTTCTCCTTTTCTTTCATTGGTATGGGTCGTGACATTGGAAATCCAAGGCGGTATCTCAATGCTCTTACTAGGAAACAATGATAGCTCATTAGCCACATCCCTGACATCTTCCTTGTGGAACAAAACCTTAAGGGGTTTCAAGGGTCCTTTCCCTTTCTCATTACCTGGCCCAGAAATCAAGGTATATGTACCTGAGCCTTCCTCCTTGAGTGTCGGTGACCTTATGTCAATCAATCTTTGCAGTTTGAGCTTAAAACTCTTGCATTCCTCGATGGAGTGCCCCATTGTTCCAGTATGGTATCCACACTTGATCTTCGGGTGATCTTCTTCAAAGACTAAGCTCTTTTTGTTAATCAGTTCTCGTACCAAGCCTTTTAGCGCTAAGCAAGAATCCAGGTCATGTCCCACTGCCCCTTTATGGAATTCACATGTTGCATTTGTATTGTACCATGGAAGGTATGGTGACGTAGGTGTGAGAGCTCGAGGGGTCACCAAAGCATTCTGGATCAGCTGTGGGTAGAGCTTGCTATATGGCACCGGAATTGGGTCATTGTGATTTTTGTTCCTCTTGTTCTGATTCTGATTTTTGTTCTGAACCTCACTTCGGTGATTTTGAGGAGGAATAGCCAGAGGATGTTGATGATGACGTCTTGAGGGAGGGCCATATGCCGGTAGATGAGGAGCTTCCACATGGAATTCCCTTGACTTGAGGTAACACTAGATGGATGCGGAGTAGTAGCTCTCTTTGTTGCAGCAGTGTATATTGGGTGACCCTCTTTTCTCAAAAAGACTTGCAGGGTTTCCAAGACCCATCTCATTTGGATCTTCAAAAGATTAAGTTCCTCCTTCAGTGCTTCTTGGCTTTTCCTTAGCTCGTCCATCATCTCCTGAGACATGGTTCTTTGTTCTAAACGCGTGTTGAGAATCACTTTGCTTCGTGGACAAAGGATGGATGAGTTTTTTTTGTATTTTGTCTGGAAAATGTCATGCATTATGATTAGATGCAGATGCAAGGGAATGTGAATGAATGCAATGTAAGCCATGCATATTTTTTTTTCCTCAATACACGGGTTCAAAAGTCTGAGGTACTGATGAATCAGATTGCTCTCCAAGAATAGGTTCTCACCGGGTATGATCTAGGGTTACAAAGGTTCCTAGAGTCATTGATCTATTAGACTGTTTGCTACCTGCGGCAACTTACTTGCCAGGTATCAACTCCATCCAAAGAATCTACTCTAAGTGAGGTTCTGGCATCGATCCAACGAGAAATTCATCTCGTGGACCCACACTACGCAACCATCTTTCCTAATTGGACACATGATTAAGGTTCTACAAATGGTCCTTAGAGTCATGGATCCTTATGAAAATATTGAAGCTTACGGCAACTTACTTGCCGAGCGACAACATCCTCTCAAGAATCTACTCTAAGTAAGGTTCTCGTACCGACCCAACGAGAAATACATCTCGCGGACCCGCACTACTCAACCTCTTATTATCTTATGTTTTTACTCGAGACTCGGGTAAAAAGTCTTTCCCACAAGGTTTGCAATCAGAGTATCCAAGTACCAAACCATAATCGAACCAATACAACAGATTCATATCAATATGACAATAAAGATAGTAAAACCAATAAAGAAAAGCCACATAGGTAAACAAACAAAGGCACACAAACGACCTAACTAGGCTTGACTCACTTAGGGATGATATTCCCCAGTAGAGTCGCCATCTGTCGCACCTCGAAAAATGGGGATACGACTTTGAAGCGAAGGCGCGATCGCACGCTCGCAATGATGGACTGAATAGAGTCGCCACCGAACTTTATTTATTCCCAAAAATGGGAAAGGGAAAATATGGATAAAGCCCCTAAAAGAAAGGATAAGATATGGTCATCGCAACCAAATCAGGGTTCGGGAGTCGGTTACGCAAGGGGAAGGTATTAGCACCCCTCACGTCCGTTGTACTCAACGGGAACCATTAGGTTAGTTGTGTGCGTTAATGTTAGTTGAAATGTTAGGCTTTTCAAATTATTAGGTGGGAAAGAAAGAAAGGATGAGAAGAGAATGTTTTTGGATTTTTGACGAAGGACTAAACCTAAGTTTTTTATTAGTGGGCCTGACAAGATTTAAAAATCCTGCTCCTACGTATCTCAAAAGAGAAATCAAGGCTTACGTAGTTCTGGGTAGAAAAATGTTTGTTTGTTGGTCGATTTTAGCGAAAGTTATATTGTATTAATCAACGAAAACATTGTTTTACCCAAAACAGATGAGGAGTGGACGCATACCACACATTGAACGGATTTATAAATCTACATTCGGAAAAGCGTCACTTATCTCGACTCAACAATCGTGGCCGAAACATTGTTTTGCGTCACCTTAAGACAATATATCTTTCATTTATGAAAAAGGTTTTTTGATTAGTCGCACGGCGCCGAGAAAGAGTTTGATTGGTTGGATTTATTTTAAGTGATGGCGAGAACTTGGATGAGCGAGATATCCATCTCGAAACCTAGTCTCAGGAGTGCACGGTATACACCATGTTCCATTTCCATCTTTATTGGCAAAAGTGTTTAATAAAGATTAAGTATTTTTAGGTTTGATTGAGAAAGGGTTTGAAGAAACCGCATTGACAATTTTAAATGATGGCGAGAGCTAAGATAGGCGAGGCATCCGCCTCAAATCTTAATCTCAGGAGTGCATGGTATACACCATGTTCCATCTCCATCTTTATTGAAAAAGTATTAAGGTAGGAATCAAGTGTTTTCGAGTTTGAAAGACGAGTACTTATGACTTGCAAGCTCTTACAGCTTGGGTCTAGTACTCGGGACTACGTCTGGAAATTCCACCCAGGCAGTCTGTTTCTTTCCAATATTGCTAAGAAAATGATTCGAATATTTACGAATGTTTTGGAGGGAAGACAAATATTTATGGCTTGCAAGCTCTTACAGCTTGAGCCTAATATTCAGGATTATAACTGGATATTCCATCCAGGATAATCTTTTTCTTCATAATTTATTTAGAAAAGAGATTTGAATATTGGAGTGGGGAAGAGAAGACGAATACTTACGGCTTGCAAGCTCTTACAGCTTGAGCCTAATATTCGGGATTATAACTGGATATTCCATCCAGGATAATCTTTTTCTTCACGTTTCATTTAGAAAGAGATTTGAATATTGAAGTGTGGAAGAAAGGCTTGAAATTGTATTTGACGGTGATGGGGAAATGAAATTGAATGTTGAATGTGATAGTTTACATGTGTAAAAGTATGGACATGGGTACTAATAACCTAACTAAATTAATTGAGACACAAAAATCGACTAATCGAATAAAAAAACAATATCGGAAATTCAACCATTAATTAAATCTAAAAGGTAAACATTTAAAGATACAAACAACTAAATAACGATCAAACTAAATTGATAAAAATTTAAAGTAAAATAAATAGTAGAAGTTAATATACAAAAATTAAATAAAATAGTAAGCATAACAAATAGAAACATGAAGATTTGCTATTCCTAAGTATCAAACCCACCCCACTAAAGACAATGAAACTACTCTCTCTCCACTAGGCCACTCATGGTTATTTATAATTTTAATAACAACTGGAATATATAAACCAGAATAGGTTAAAATTAAAATTAAAAATAAAACTAAACTAAAATAGTCTGTTGGACTACCAATTAACAGTGGAAGAATCCAAGAAAATAAACCCTAGCCGCCTGGCTGTTGGGTTTCCAAGGGATTATGGATTGGGAAAACAAAAAGCAATACATTAATATACACTATTTAATAAAAAAACAAAGGAATACTAAACGTATTAAGTTTTTAATATGGTTTAAATGTTTGTGTTTTTTTAAAAAAAATAAATAAAATGAGAAAATGTGAGGTACAGTAACAGAAACGAGAAATCCCTCATCGTCCTCACTCTTCAATCTCGTCCTCCCTCCTCTCAATCACTCATCTCCTCCAACCTTCGCTTGTACCCAAACCTCAATCGCTCATCCTCAACCTCAATCGTGCACCTCTCTTTCTCACTCGATTGTTATCAACTCTCGAACCCCCAATCTCTCATCATCTCTCAATTTCAACTTTATCCACAAACTTCCACTCTACATGCAACCATAAACAAAGGCTTTAACGAGATTTAAACGAATAAAACTCACCTTCGGCGATGATTCCTGCGGTGGCGGTGAGCTTGCAAGCCTCTCTTCGCTAGGTTTCAGGGTTTGCAGCCGTCAATTGAAATTAGGTTTTTCTCTGTGGTGTTTAGAACTAGGGTTTTCGTTTCTTGTTCGCCTCTGATTTTTTTCTCCTCTTTCCTAATCGTTTCCACTCTCACCCTTTATATTCAACAGGCTAGGGTTTCAAATTGGTCTATGGAGATCCAAAAGGGGCGTCTCTGCCAAATCCTTTCGGTGCTCAGAATTTTGGTCTGCCTCTTTGATGCTTGGATTTGGAAAAGGTAACATGAACCTATGCTTTTTCTTTGAATTTTGTCTCAACTCTTTTTTGGAATATTTTTGAATTTTAACGCCTTAACAATTACTCTGTTTTACTGCAGTGAAAAATTAGTGAAAATTCAAGAGCGGTTTCGGTTCTCACACGGCCTTGTTGGTGCGACTTCATTGTGAATTTGTTGCAGGTTGGTTCAAGTTCAATGATTTTGTGCAAATGCAAGTTTTGAAAGCTGACTATAACGACACCGAGGAGGGATTGGTTTTGTGCAAAGGCAGGAACCACAGAATGCTTTGTTACTTGCATCACCTTTGGAGAGCAGTTGAATGATGAAGGAATCTGAATCAAAACGAGCATCAACAACAGTTGCGGTAAAGCCCAACAGAAAAACATCAAAGTTAACTTCATCATTGCCTTCTTGTTTATCAACACCATTATTACTATTCTGTTTCTCTTGCTTTCTATCTTTCTATTATGATTCATGTCTTTGGTTTGTAGGGTCTGATTCCTCAAAACAAACTATAGGGCATGTTTGTTTAGCTTGTGGACTTTTGACTTGGACGGTAATGCAGGCTGGACTGTTGAAGATGTTCCTTGTGGTAACAGAGTTGCTTTTGCTGATTTTGCGTCTGTCATAGTTCTTTAATGCCGTCAATTGTTGCTCTGCAGGTTCACAGTTGAGTAAGATAACGCGAATCACGGCGGCATCCTGAAATGGCTTAGAATTTTGTCCTGCATAGAATCTAAGTTTCACGTGTCGTACTACAATTTGGTAGGTCCTCTGCAACTGGTGACATCAAGGTCATCTATGCGTCCGGATTTCCAAGTCCATGCCCACGTATATTCTGCAATAGGTTTTGTGCGCATTTGGTTTGAAGTGTCGTGATGTTTAGTCTCCCTGTATTCTAACGCTTTTCATGGCTCTGTTTTGATAGGTCTGGTTTTTTTGACAATCTCTTCCTACATTCTTAAATGACACTGAGTTTAGGATGTATAATCTGGTGCATTATCTCCTCCTGCTAGAAGGTGTCTTGTATGAAAAAGCTTTTGGGAGGTTATCTGAAGTCTCCCTAGTATCTCATGCTTGGAACCGAAATCCGTTAGAATTAGCCAGGTCCATTTGTATGATTATGTGTTGGTTTTGAGTATGGCTGTAATTCTTTGCATTTGAACAATTAAATGGGTAACCATCTGAATAAGAATTTTCCTTGGAAATACTCAAACTTCCTAGAGAATTGAAAAATCCTAATTCATACTTATCCATGTTGCTGTTGTAAGAAGTCCTTTTGGAATGACTCATTGGCGCAGGACCGTGTGCTGCAGGGTTACTTAGAAATGAATATGCAAGAGATTTACTCAAGTGACTGCTTTCTTATCCTGTTTAAATCCTGTGATATGTAACATGTGGCGCAACTTGGCATGCTGCTCTAGGTGGTGGAGTTGGAAACGTATTGAATTGTTAGATTGTGTATTGAAAGTTAATTGAATGAATGGGATCATGTAATGAATGTTTATTGAATTGTATTGAATGAAATTGGATATATTGAATGAAAGTTTGAAAGTTTGAATGAATTGTATGGTTACGGTTGTAGTTTGAACTTGGTTGAAGTGATTGTAAAGAATAAGAATGGTTGTAACTTGGTTTATGGAAATGGATATTTGGTTATAAAAATGGATATGGATTTTAGAAATAATCCAAGACTAATCTAAATGTCATTTTAAAATCAAAAAAACCAATAAAACCAATTAAAATCAAATTAATCTATAATTTGTTAAAATTACTTTGATATCAATTCTAACATTTATTTGAAAATTAAAATCAATTAGAGTTTGAATCATTAGTAAAAACACAATTAAGATTAAATTGAAATTTGAAATTAGACTTAATTTGAAATTAAAATCAAATTGAAAATTAAAAAGTCAAATAATTAGAATCCATTTTATAATCAAAAGTACCATGATCAAAAAGGCCTAGATCATGACCAATGTTTATCAAAATAGAGAAAATATGGATTTGGGAATGGACGGTTGACTTTGGTCAACTAATTGACCAGAAAGTCAACGATTGACCTCAGACGTGAATTAGTGTTTATATTAAAATGAATGCATGATGCATAGTGGATGAATGCAGATGGATCTAAAATCGGGGTATGACAGTTGCCCCTATTTAAGTATCTTCAACTATGAAGCAGGACACTCTTCATATGATCATAGTGGGAGATAGTTAAATACTAAGAAGATCCGAATTTTGATCCTGAATTCCTATGACATGATATGATATGATATGCGCCGATGCAAAATTTTTTTCTTTTTTTGAAATTTTTATCTGCTAGGGATATGGTGAACCCTTAACAGGAGATGCTACTAGGCAGACCAACCTGTGGGGAATGCTGATGGTCCACAGCGAGGCAGACAAATGGTAAAAAACAAACTTGTTGGGGAAGACAAATCCTGCTGGAGAATCATACACAGATTAGGGAGTACTCAAAGTGAAATTTGATAAACGATACTTAGAATACAAGAGATTTCGGTAGTAAGTTCACATATGACTTACTAAACCCGAATAAGGAAAAAAAATGCTACAACAGGTTCATATATGACCTGGCAATACTGGAATAAAACACAACAACAGGTTCATATATGACCTGACAATGCTGGGGAATATCAAGAAGTTCTGACAGCGGGTTCAGATATGACCTAACAAACTCAGAAAAAATTCAAGAAGAGTGTATCAACAGGTTCACATATGACCTGGTAATACTGGAATGAAAGCTCAACAGCAGGTTCATATATGACCTGACAATACAATAAAGTTCAATAACAGGTTCATATATGACCTGACTAGCACTGAACAACAGGTTCATATATGACCTGATAATGGAATAAAGTTCGACAACAGGTTCATATATGACCTGAATAGTATTGAACAACAGGTTCATATATGACCTGATAATGGAATAAAGTTCAACAACAGGTTCATATATGACCTTAATAGCACTGAACAACAGGTTCATATATGACCTGATAATGGAATAAAGTTCAACAACAGGTTCATATATGACCTGACAATGGAACAAAGTTCAATAACAGGTTCATATATGACCTGAATAACACTGAACAATAGGTTCATATATGACCTGATACTGGAATAAAGTTCAATAACAAGTTCATATATGACATGAATAGCACTGAACAACAGGTTCATATATGACCTGACACTGGAATAAAGCTTAACAACAGGTTCACATATGACCTGAATAAAGCTCAACAACAGGTTCATATATGACATGACAATGGAATAAAGTTCAACAACAGGTTCATATATGACCTGAATAGCACTGAACAACAGGTTCATATATGACCTGATAATGGAATAAAGTTCAACAACAGGTTCATATATGACCTGAATAGCACTGAACAACAGGTTCATATATGACCTGATAATGGAATAAAGTTCAACAACAGGTTCATATATGACCTGAATAGCACTGAACAACAGGTTCATATATGACCTGATAATGGAATAAAGTTCAACAACAGGTTCATATATGACCTGAATAGCACTGAACAACAGGTTCATGTATGACCTGATAATGGAATAAAGCTCAACAACAGGTTCATATATGACCTGAATAGCATTGAACAACAGGTTCATATATGACCTGATAATGGAATAAAGTTCAACAATAATTGGACTCTTAACCGTAAGCAATGGATTATAACCAACTTTTTAACGGATTTTGCCAACAACAATTGGACTTGAAAATAACTGCGAAAACCGGATGTTGGTTTAAGGGCACCAAAGACAAACTGGAATTAGAGGTCAAAGGATATAAGATCAATCAACAAGACCTGGGTCAATGCAAAATGAGCACGAAGTACATTTCGGCTATGCATGATTTGAATGCATGATATATGAATGATCATGGTATGAAAATGCTGACACCTGAGTGGACAGGGAGTTTGTAAAGACTTTTTATGGAAGCTCATGATTCCTTAACACCGAGAACTCAACCAAATATTTTGTGATAGATGTTGTCAAAGGAGAATTCTATCCAGTTTGGCAGCCACAATTTAGCAAATGGGATCCTTTTGTAGGATTAGCGAGTCGTGCTAGCATAATTTCCGGGCACTCGTCTTAAACTCAAAAGTTCTTGACGTCTGGCAAAATTTGTTTGAGTATTTCGAAAGCATGAAGAAAGAGGTTTTGCCCCTCTGTGGCTCATCTTGCCCCAGTTTGTTGGGTCTTTGAAAATGTTCACCTTGAAAGTGAGTTTGAAACAGCTTGACATGAGACAATCTCAAGATGGTTTGCCCCAAGTGTTTGAAACTTGCAGTCGTCTGAACTTGACTAACCAAATGTTGGAATGGCAGACTCTTGATTGACTTCCCTTGGATAGTTGGACTTATTGAGCTCTGAGGTGGCTTGCCCCGGTCTGAGTCTTGAAGCAAATTACTCTTGGCGAGATGACCCTTAGGGTGATTAGCTCGAATTAACTGATGCTCAAAGTGATTTCCCCTGTTTGGGCTTCTTTTACTTTATCAATTTCCTCAACTGCATCTTGTTGGAATTTCTTTGATGCTAAGTGTTGACTCGCAAATAAGATTGTGCATTCAAAAAATGGTAATTTTAATGCAATGTTTATGCAAAAGTTTGAAATCGAAGTTTATTGATATGAATGGGTGAAATACAGTGAACGAGTCATTGGTAAGAACATAATGGTGATCAAATCATTCACAGTATGCAGGTTGGTGCCATCAAATGATTAACAAAAATCGTTTGGAGTCAAGTTAACACACCCTTGTTATAGTATGCTTTCAAAATAAACCCTGTCTCAATTAGGACTTTTAAGGGTTGTAACGTGGCTTGGTTCACGGTTTTTTGAAACAAAAGGATATAAGGCTCAAAATTTATTTTTTACCCACCCCTTCTTCTTGATGATCTCCAGATCCTACGTTCAGTTAATTCAATACACGCATCCGACTTCCAAGGTGCGAAAGTGAAAATGAGGGTTCAAGGTGAGATTTTCTTGAAATGGCAGTCACCTTATTTTGTTTTTGTTGAGGATTTTAATGACCTCTTTTGATTGATTTATTTTATCCCTAATTTTGCCTGGACCGCTTCTTTGAAGCTTTCGGTCCATAGGGGTGCCCTGACTTTTGCCTAAGTCATTTTGTGGTATTTGACTTAGCGGGTTTTTTTTCAATTTTTTTTTTACGTGTTGACTGCCACATTATTGGTGGATAAGGATCAACCAACACTAATTTTAGCTTTTCTTAGCTTCTTTGGCACTTCAACATGTGTGTGAAAGATAACATGTGGTTGAACCTATTTGGAGGGCGTTCATATGGACGATTTTTTTGAAAGATCGAATGCATTATCAAACTATCTGAACGCAACTACCCTGCCCCAGGTTAAGATTAAGGGTTTTAGATCCGAAATAAACACCAACTTCTAGGCTCAAAGTGGTTGTCTAGGGATTAACTCCTTATCACTTCAGTGTTTGGGGATTTGAAACAATGCCTTACATCATCGACAAGGTTTTACTCAAAAGCATACCACAACAATTTCAGGTGTTTTATTTTCATCATCCTCCTTCCAATCTTTGTTAACACAACGGTTTGATAAACAAAAGTGAATGAGAGGAGTATTTTTGTTTTTAACATGAATGAAAAATGAGTGAATATGAATGGGTCAATTCAAAAGATGCATAAACATTTCATTACCCTTATCAATTCAAAGAAAACAACAATGCTTAAAAGCAAATAACAATCAACATGCGAGGAAACTCCAAAAAAGATGCTGAAACAACCAAATGATTGCCATCTTCAGGGAATGACTTCTTCAAATTTGATCCATTAACTTCGGGGACACCCCTTGTGATCTTCACACTTATTCGGCCGATGGGTCGGGATCAACAAGCTTTTTGACATTGGCGTGATGATCTTCAAATTCTTTTCCTTCAATCTCATCGTTTAGTGCAACCCTCTTGGATCCACTACTCACTTCTCCTTTTCTTTCATTGGTATGGGTCGTGACATTGGAAATCCAAGGCGGTATCTCAATGCTCTTACCAGGAAACAATGATAGCTCATTAGCCACATCCCTGACATCTTCCTTGTGGAACAAAACCTTAAGGGGTTTCAAGGGTCCTTTCCCTTTCTCATTACCTGGCCCAGAAATCAAGGTATATGTACCTGAGCCTTCCTCCTTGAGTGTCGGTGACCTTATGTCAATCAATCTTTGCAGCTTGAGCTTAAAACTCTTGCATTCCTCGATGGAGTGCCCCATTGTTCCAGTATGGTATCCGCACTTGATCTTCGGGTGATCTTCTTCAAAGACTAAGCTCTTTTTGTTAATCAGTTCTCGTACCAAGGCTTTTAGCGCTAAGAAAGAATCCAGGTCATGTCCCACTTCCCCTTTATGGAATTCACATGTTGCATTTGTATTGTACCATGGCAGGTATGGTGACGTAGGTGTGAGAGCTCGAGGGGTCACCAAAGCATTCTGGATCAGCTGTGGGTAGAGCTTGCTATATGGCACCGGAATTGGGTCATTGTGATTTTTGTTCCTCTTGTTCTGATTCTGATTTTTGTTCTGAACCTCACTTCGGTGATTTTGAGGAGGAATAGCCAGAGGATGTTGATGATGACGTCTTGAGCGAGGGTCATATGCCGGTAGATGAGGAGCTTCCACATGGAATTCCCTTGACTTGAGGTAACACTAGATGGATGCGGAGTAGTAGCTCTCTTTGTTGCAGCAGTGTATATTGGGTGACCCTCTTTTCTCAACAAGACTTGCAGGGTTTCCAAGACCCATCTCATTTGGCTCTTCAAAAGATTAAGTTCCTCCTTTAGTGCTTCTTGGCTTTTCCTTAGCTCGTCCATCATCTCCTGAGACATGGTTCTTTGTTCTAAACGCGTGTTGAGAATCACTTTGCTTCGTGGACAAAGGATGGATGAGTTTTTTTTTTTATTTTGTCTGGAAAATGTCATGCATTATGATGAGATGCAGATGCAAGGGAATGTGAATGAATGCAATGTCAGCCATGCATATTTTTTTTCCTCAATACACGGGTTCAAAAGTCTGAGGTACTGATGAATCAGATTGCTCTCCAAGAATAGGTTCTCACCGGGTATGATCTAGGGTTACAAAGGTTCCTAGAGTCATTGATCCATTAGACTGTTTGCTACCTGCGGCAACTTACTTGCCGGGCATCAACTCCATCCAAAGAATCTACTCTAAGTGAGGTTCTGGCATCGATCCAACAAGAAATTCATCTCGCGGACCCACACTATGCAACCATCTTTCCTAATTGGACACATGATTAAGGTTCTACAAATGGTCCTTAGAGTCATGGATCCTTATGAAAATATTGAAGCTTACGGCAACTTACTTGCCGAGCGACAACATCCTCTCAAGAATCTACTCTAAGTAAGGTTCTCGTACCGACCCAACGAGAAATACATCTCGCGGACCCGCACTACTCAACCTCGTATTATCTTATGTTTTTACTCGAGACTCGGGTAAAAAGTCTTTCCCACAAGGTTTGCAATCAGAGTATCCAAGTACCAAACCATAATCGAACCAATACAACAGATTCATATCAATATGACAATAGAGATAGTAAAAATAATAAAGAAAAGCCACATAGGTAAACAAACAAAGGCACACAAACGACCTAACTAGGCTTGACTCACTTAGGGATGATATTCCCCAGTAGAGTCGCCATCTGTCGCACCTCGAAAAATGGGGATATGACTTTGAAGCGAAGGCGCAATCGCAGGCTCGCAATGATGGATTGAACAGAGTCGCCACCGAACTTTATTTATTCCCAAAAATGGGAAAGGGAAAATATCGATAAAACCCCTAAAAGAAAGGATAAGATATGGTCATTGCAACCAAATCAGGGTTTGGGAGTCGGTTACGCAAGGGGAAGGTATTAGCACCCCTCACGTCCGTTGTACTCAACGGGAACCATTAGGTTAGTTGTGTGCGTTAGTGTTAGTTGAAATGTTAGGCTTTTCGAATTATTAGGTGGGAAAGAAAGAAAGGATGAGAAGAGAATGTTTTTTGATTTTTGACGAAGGACTAAACCTAAGTTTTTTATTAGTGGGCCTGACAAGATATAAAAATCTTGCTCCTACGTATCTCAAAAGAGAAATCAAGGCTTACGTAGTTCTGGGTAGAAAAATGTTTGTTTGTTGGTCGATTTTAGCGAAAGCTATATTGTATTAATCGACGAAAACATTGTTTTACCCAAAACAGATGAGGAGTGGACGCATACCACATATTGAACGGATTTATAAATCTACATTCGGAAAAGCGTCACTTATCTCGACTAAACAATCGTGGCCGAAACATTGTTTTGCGTCAGAAGACAATATATCTTTCATTTATGAAAAAGGTTTTTTGATTAGTCGCACGGCGGCGAGAAAGAGTTTGATTGGTTGGATTTATTTTAAGTGATGGCAAGAACTTGGATGAGCAAGATATCCATCTCGAATCCTAGTCTCAGGAGTGCACGGTATACACCATGTTCCATTTCCATCTTTATTGGCAAAAGTGTTTAATAAAGATTAAGTATTTTTAGGTTTGATTGAGAAAGGGTTTGAAGAAACCGCATTGACAATTTTAAATGATGGCGAGAGCTAAGATAGGCGAGGCATCCGCCTCAAATCTTAATCTCAAGAGTGCAGGGTATACACCATGTTCCATCTCCATCTTTATTGAAAAAGTATTAAGGTAGGAATCAAGTGTTTTCGAGTTTGAAAGACGAGTACTTATGACTTGCAAGCTCTTACAGCTTGGGTCTAGTACTCGGGACTACATCTGGACATTCCACCCAGGCAGTCTGTTTCTTTCCAATATTGCTAAGAAAATGAATCGAATATTTACGAATGTTTTGGAGGGAAGACGAATAGTTATGGCTTGCAAGCTCTTACAGCTTGAGCCTAATATTCGGGATTATAACTGGATATTCCATCCAGGATAATCTTTTTCTTCATAATTTATTTAGAAAAGAGATTTGAATATTGGAATGGGGAAGAGAAGACGAATACTTACGGCTTGCAAGCTCTTACAGCTTGAGCCTAATATTCGGGATTATAACTGGATATTCCATCCAGGATAATCTTTTTCTTCACGTTTCATTTAGAAAAAGATTTGAATATTGAAGTGTGGAAGAAAGGCTTGAAATTGTATTTGACGGTGATGGGGAAATGAAATTGAATGTTGAATGTGATTATTTACATGTGTAAAAGTATGGACATGGGTACTAATAACCTAACTAAATTAATTGACACACAAAAATCGACTAATCGAATAAAAAAAACAATATCGAAAATTCAACCATTAATTAAATCTAAAAGGTAAACATTTAAAGATACAAACAACTAAATAACGATCAAACTAAATTGATAAAAATTTAAAGTAAAATAAATAGTAGAAGTTATATACAAAATTTAAATAAAATAGTAAGCATAACAAATAGAAACGTGAAGATTTGATATCCCCAAGTATTGAACCCACCCCACAAAAGACAATGAAACTACTCATTCTCCACTAGGCCACTCATGGTTATTTATAATTTTAATAACAACTGGAATATATAAACCAGAATAGGTTAAAATTAAAATTAAAAATAAAACTAAACTAAAATAGTCTGTTGGACTACCAATTTACAGTGGAAGAATCCAAGAAAATAAACCCTAGTCGCCTGGCTGTTGGGTTTCCAAGGGATTATGGATTGGGAAAACAAAAAGCAATACATTAATATACACTATTTAATAAAAAAACAAAGGAATACTAAACGTATTAAGTTTTTAATATGGTTTAAATGTTTGTGTTTTTTTTTAAATAAATAAAATGAGAAAATGTGAGGTACAGTAACAGAAACGAGAAATCCCTCATCGTCCTCACTCTTCAATCTCGTCCTCCCTCCTCTCAATCACTCATCTCCTCCAACCTTCGCTTGTACCCAAACCTCAATCGCTCGTCCTCAACCTCAATCGTGCACCTCTCTTTCTCACTCAATTGTTATCAACTCTCGAACCCCCAATCTCTCATCATCTCTCAATTTTAACTTTATCCACAAACTTCCACTCTACATGCAACCATAAACAAAGGCTTTAACGAGATTTAAACGAATAAAACTCACCTTCGGCGATGATTCCTGCGGTGGCAGTGAGCTTGCAAGCCTCTCTTCGCTAGGTTTCAGGGTTTGCAGCCGTCAATTGAAATTAGGTTTTTCTCTGTGGTGTTTAGAACTAGGGTTTTCGTTTCTTGTTCGCCTCTGATTTTTTTCTCCTCTTTCCTAATCGTTTCCACTCTCACCCTTTATATTCAACAGGCTAGGGTTTCAAATTGGTCTATGGAGATCCAAAAGGGGTGTCTCTGCCAAATCCTTTCGGTGCTCAGAATTTTGGTCTTCCTCTTTGATGCTTGGATTTGGAAAAGGTAACATGAACCTATGCTTTTTCTTTGAATTTTGTCTCAACTCTTTTTTGGGATATTTTTGAATTTTAATGCCTTACCAATTACTCTTTTTTACTGCAGTGAAAAAATTAGTGAAAATTCAAGAGCGGTTTCGGTTCTCACACGGCCTTGTTGGTGCGAATTCATTGTGAATTTGTTGCAGGTTGGTTCAAGTTCAATGATTTTGTGCAAATGCAAGTTTTGCAAGCTGAGTATTACGACACCGAGGAGGGATTGGTTTTGTGCAAAGGCAGGAACCACATAATGCTTTGTTACTTGCATCACCTTTGGAGAGCAGTTGAATGATGAAGGAATCTGAATCGAAACGAGCATCAACAACAGTTGCGGTAAAGCCCAACAGAAAAACATCAAAGCTAACTTCATCATTGCCTTCTTGTTTATCAACACCATTATTACCATTCTGTTTCTCTTGCTTTCTATCTTTCTATTATGATTCACGTCTTTGGTTTGCAGGGTCTGATTCCTCAAAACAAACTATAGGGCATGTTTGTTTAGCTTGTGGACTTTTGACTTGGACGGTAATGCAGGTTGGACTGTTGAAGATGTTCCTTGTGGTAATAGAGTTGCTTTTGCTGATTTTGCGTATGTCATAGTTCTTTAATGCCGTCAATTGTTGCTCTGCAGGTTCACAGTTGAGTAAGATAACGCGAATCACGGCGGCATCCTGAAATGGCTTAGAATTTTGTCCTGCATAGAATCTAAGTTTCACGTGTCGTACTACAATTTGGTAGGTCCTCTGCAACTGGTGACATCAAGGTCATGTATGCGTCCGGATTTCCAAGTCCATGCCCACGTATATTCTGCAATAGGTTTTGTGCGCATTTGGTTTGAAGTGTCGTGATGTTTAGTCTCCCTGTATTCTAACGCTTTTCATGGCTCTGTTTTGATAGGTCTGGTTTTTTGAAAACCTCTTCCTACATTCTTAAATGGCACTGACTTTAGGATGTATAATCTGGTGCATTATCGCCTCCTGCTAGAAGGTGTCTTGTGTGAAAAAGCTTTTGGGAGGTTATCTGAAGTCTCCCTAGTATCTCATGCTTGGAACCAAAATCCGTTAGAATTAGCCAGGTCCATTTGTATGATTATGTGTTGGTTTTGAGTATGGATGTAATTCTTTGCATTTGAACAATTAAATGGTTAACCATCTGAATAAGAATTTTCCTTGGAAATACTCAAACTTCCTAGAGAATTGAAAAATCCCAATTCATACTTATCCATGTTGCTGTTGTAAGAAGTCCTTTTGGAATGACTCATTTGCGCAGGACCGTGTGCTGTAGGGTTACTTAGAAATGAATATGCAAGAGATTTATTCAAGTGATTGCTTTCTTATCTTGTTTAAATCCCGTGATATGTAACATGTGGCGCAACTTGGCATGCTGCTCTAGGTGGTGGAGTTGGAAACGTATTGAATTGTTAGATTGTGTATTGAAAGTTAATTGAATGAATGGGATCATGTAATGAATGTTTATTGAATTGTATTGAATGGAATTGGATATATTGAATGAAAGTTTAAAAGTTTGAATGAATTGTATGGTTATGGTTGTAGTTTGAACTTGATTGAAGTGATTGTAAAGAATAAGAATGGTTGTAACTTGGTTAATGGAAATGGATATTTGGTTATAAAAATGGATATGGATTTTAGAAATAATCCAAGACTAATCTAAATGTCAAGTTAAAATCAAAAAAACCAATAAAACCAATTAAAATCAAATTAATCTATAATTTGTTAAAATTACTTTGATATCAATTCTAACATTTATTTGAAAATTAAAATCAATTAGAGTTTGAATCATTAGTAAAAACACAATTAAGATTAAATTGAAATTTGGAATTAGACTTAATTTGAAATTAAAATCAAATTGAAAATTAAAAAGTCAAATAATTAGAATCCATTTTATAATCAAAAGCACCATGATAAAAAAGGCCTAGATAATGACCAATGTTTATCAAAATAGAGAAAATATGCATTTGGGAATGGACGGTTGACTTTGGTCAACTAATTGACCAGAAAGTCAACGATTGACCTCAGACGTGAATTAGTGTTTATATTAAATTGAATGCATGATGCATAGTGGATGAATGCAGATGGATCTAAAATCGAGGTATGATAACAGGTATAACACCAGAGCAAATCATCTGAAGATAATGGAACATCTCGAGCAAGAGAACAAGGACTTGAAGGAAGAGATTGCTAGACTGACTGCCATGATGGAGTCAGTTCTGGCCGCTCAAAGTCAAGCTTCACCAACTCCTGCAACTCCTTCCGCGAGGACTATCATTTCAGAGGTAGCTACTTCAACGGTGCCCGCTGCAACAGCCTACTTCGCTCCAACTATGCCAGCTGGATTCCCTTGGGGAATGCCATCCAACTTCATGCCATAGGGCTTCACTCCCACTCTTGCTTCTATGTCGGCATCTAGCCCGGTCCTATCTGTGCCACCTCCCATTGTGCACACCTTACCTCGAGTAGAAGACACCATTTATCATTCCGAGTCGCCTGAGGGCCCGGACGTATATGAAAAAATGGATGAGATGAAAGATCAATTCCTTGAGCTGCATAAGGAACTGAAGACTTTGAGGGGTAAGGACCTCTTTGGGAAAAGTGCTGTTGAGTTGTGCTTGGTGCCCAACGTTAAAATCCCTGTTAAATTCAAAGTGCCTGACTTTGAGAAGTACAAGGGAAATACATGTCCACTCAGCCATCTTGTGATGTATGCTCACAAGATGTCAACACAAATCGACAACGATCAACTGCTGATTCACTACTTTCAGGATAGCCTGACAGGTGCTGCACTCCGGTGGTATATGGGGCTGGAGAGTGCTAGCATCTGCACTTTCAACGATCTAGGCGAGGCCTTTGTAAAGCAGTATAAATATAATATGGATATGGCTCCAGATAGGGACCGGTTGAGGGAAATGTCCCAAAAGGATAAGGAGACCTTCAAGGAATAAACCTAGAGGTGGCGAGAATTGGCAGCTCAGATAGTGCCACCCCTGGAGGAGAAGGAGATGACAAAGATCTTCTTGAAGACTTTGAGCTCTTTCTACTACGAGCGCATGGAGACCTTCAAGGAATACGCCCATAGGTGGTGAGAATTGACATCTCAGATAGTGCCACCCCTGAAGGAGAAGGAGATGATAAAGATCTTCTTGAAGACTTTGAGCTCTTTCTACTACGAGCGCATGATTGCTAGTGCTCCCTCGGACTTCACCGAAATGGTGAATATGGGAATGAGGCTAGAAGAAGGGGTTCGTGAAGGACGTTTATCTCGTGATGATGGTTCCTCAACAAAGAAGTATGGAGGGTTTTCTAGGAAGAAAGAGGGGGAGACTCATGCAGTTTCTTCCCATGTTAAAAGAAGGCCCTCTATAAGGAGGAAGGATGTGCGACCAGCCGTCAACCAACACCAGGTGGCTCATATAGCACCTGCTTTAAGAGAAGTTCAACAACAACCACAACAACAACATCATCAATAACAACATGCTTACCAGCCTCGCAACAATAACAACACCAGCACCAACAACTACGAGAGGAAGAGGGTGACCTTTGACCCGATTCCGATGACGTATGCTGAACTTTATCCTTCCTTGATCAATAGGAAGCTAATAACTCCTCGTGATCCTCCTGTTGTGCCAGCCAATCCCCAATGGTGGTACAAGCCCGAACTTCACTGTGTGTATCATTCCGGTGCTCTCGGACATGACGTGGAGAATTATTTTCCTTTGAAGACCAAGGTGCACAACCTTGTGAGGAGTGGGATACTGTTCTTTGAGGACGTAGGCCCAAATGTGAAGAAGAACCCATTGCCCGAGCATGGGAAGGCAGCTGTTAATATGGTTCAGGGGTGCCCTGACAAGTACAAAGTCCTTTATATGAATGACATAAGGCAATCCTTAGTAGAGATGCATAAGTTGTTGTGTGAACATAGTCATTATAAGCATGATCATGATAGGTTCCAGGTGTGCATTATTAATGAAGCTTCGAATACAGTGGATTCAGAGTTGGTGGAGAAATGGTCATTATGTTCAATGTAGCCATTTTTCCATGTATATCACCAATTTCAAATTTGTAAAGATCCATGGAGTCTCGCCATTTGCACACTACCATCCTATTAAATAAATTTGAGCCTTTATCCAATTCTTTGCACTCTTATTTGTTTTTGTTTAACAAATGTTTGCATGTTTTAATGATGAATATCATTTGTTTTAAACAAATAAAGTTTTCATAAATGAATTGTTTCAAACAAAATGAACATTCAACAATGACCGAAACGGTAAGCAGGATGTCCTCAGTGCTCTCCCAAGGATAGTATGATCACTAAAGGGTAAGACATTTGTTCATATTCTGGCATGTTTATATCCTCTTCATCAACTTTTAGTTGTCTCCCTAGTGAGCGCAAGAAGAATAGTACACCATCGGCTTCCCAAAGAGTCTGGTATGAGAGGTTCTCTCTGATGGCAGTAGATTGATCTATCTTCTTGGATTGCTTCCTCCTAGCAGAATTTGTGGATGTTCATCCAAAGCATTCCCGGATAGTTTGTTTGTGCATACATGCTGGTTTCCCCCGAGGAGTCTTAGCAATCCATGATCTATTGTACAGTTGATCTATGGGTGATCCTTTCTGTTCCAGTTCTTGCCTTGATCTTTTAGAGACTTGTATCCCTCTTTATCAGGCACTAGCATTTGTGTTTTATCAATTATATGGTTGTCATCCCTTTGAATGGACTGACCTAAAATCCCTTATAGATTGATAAAAGTTGAGATGCTATTCTACTCACAAGGAGGTTCGTCTTTCCTCAATATGAGTAGAAGTTCCCAGTGGAATAAGCATGTGTTCCCTGTAGAGCTATCTTTCCAGATAATTGTCTCCTCGGCAGGAAGTTGCCTAGAGTAATTGATGAAGGGCTTGTCTCCCTTTCTCACCCCCAGTATGTCGTTTGTTGACGAAGGATTCATTTACGAGCTCCTCAGCCAGGTTGGTTCCTTCGAGATTATTTGTAGCTTGTCCCCGGTAGGATTGCAAGATTAGAGTTTGATGGTTGTATCCGCTCTGAGTCTGAAGATTTCTTCTAGCATTGAGATTTGTTGTTGAAGATGTGTTTGTTTCCTTCCTCAGTGGAGCAAATTGCTATTTCTCCCCTTTGCAGAGTTTTCCTCTCCAGCAGTTAGAAGGGAGTGTTTTGACTGATATGCATCTGGTTGGTGGTTGTTCCCCATGGAGTTTCACATCATTCCTTGATAGGTTCCCCAATAGAGTTTCCTCTCCAGCGGATCTTGTTGTCTATCCCCAGCTGTGGTCGACGTCTTCCCGTGATTCTTCTTCTTCCAGAGATAGTCCCTACCAGAGTTGAGTTCTCTGTTTGATTATCTTCTTTCGCTGCTCCTGAATACATCTTCTTTGTATCCTTAGAGAGTGTAGCTTTGGGATAAGGTTTGATATCCCTGATGATTTACTTTCATCCTACTCGGGTTGTTCCCAAAATTATTTCTCCCATAGGCTTTTCCCTTCTTGTTGAGATGTTGTGTCGGGTGTCCGTTCGTGATTCTCGAACTTGTTTGTGTTAGATATGTCTGTTTGTGACCATTAATCATATACAAATCATGCATATACATGCATAAACATAGCATTCAGATATTCATGTTGCATTCTTTGCCATATATCCTTGCTTGTTATCTCCTGCTATTGGTGAAATATTCTTCCCCAAGCAGATGGTTGTGTCTGATCTCTCCATATAGAGTCAGCCCCATAGGCAGAAAGTGCCTATTTTTCCTTCTTTCTTCCCCATTGAGTTGTATCCTCGTGGATGATTATTATTTCAGTTTCCTCCCTAAGTGTGTATTGGGATGGGAATTACTTCCCTGAGTTATATCCTCATCGGGTTGAGTCTTGTTTGATTGTGTCTTTCTAGTTTGTTCCTAAACTGACTCCCTTTCTGGTTATCCCCTGCAGTTCCCTGTGGTTTAGTTGTTCAATTGCTCAGTAACCAGTAATTGTCCATCTCTTCCCCAACGAATCTTTTGGCTTTCTACCCAGTAACCGGAAATTGTAAGTCTTATTTCTGTGGTTTTCTACCCAGTAACCGGTAGATATAATCCCTCTTTGTTGGTTATCATTACCCAGTAACCGGTATTGATATTCCTTGGTTTTTGAGTATACCACCCAGTAACCGGTGATATCTCTCTCG
Source organism: Lathyrus oleraceus (assembly GCF_024323335.1). Lineage (NCBI taxonomy): Eukaryota > Viridiplantae > Streptophyta > Magnoliopsida > Fabales > Fabaceae > Lathyrus > Lathyrus oleraceus. The sequence continues at coordinate 218,615,458 of NC_066585.1, forward strand.
GATAATTGCTTTTGTCAAGCAATTTATCCCTTACGAGTCATCTTTCATTTACCCTTATTTGGTAATGATTGTTTCTCCTTCTGATTGGTCATCATTATATACCCAGTAACCGGTATCCCGATGTCCTTTCTTTTCGGTTGATTTGTCCTTCATTAACCCAGTAACCGGTTGTGGATAATCTTCCATGCGAGTATGTTATCTACGTTATGACGGTAATAGATAATATATCTCATGCGCTCTTCAGTCGAAGTCTTTTTCTTCCCCAGTTGAGTAAGATTCGTATTTCCTCGTGGAATCGAATGCCCATCCTGTAAGCCAAGTTTGCTTTTCCAACCCTCCTTTCGTATGATGAGTGTCTTGGATATGTTCCCAATTCACGCCTGGTTGTTCACCTATTATATGCCCAGTAACCGGTATCCCCGGTGTTCCTTCCTTCTGCTCCCTATTATGACTTTTTTTTGTCCCCTGTGGAGTCAGATTTCTCCCTGAGCGTGTTGATTCTCTCACCCAGTAACCGGTGTTTTGATAACATGTCTCGCTTTGAGTTTATTACCCAGTAACCGGTAATATCTCGGTGTTGCTTCCTCAACTGAGTCCTTTGTAGACATCCCCGTCTGAGTCTGGATTTTCATCCGAAGTATCCTTTTCCGGATAGTCTTGCTGTTTTGGCATTTTCTCCAATACATGCATCTTTGCGTCAGCTCGAGTCTTTCCATCGATTTATTTTCGTGGAATCCCTTCGTGTCTCCCAGCAAGTTTCCAAGTTGTGACCTGCTCACACAGTTTTACATTATTCCCCCCCCCCCCAAAGTCTCTGTCTCCCTAGTGAGTGTGTTAATCCTATGGATCTTCAGTTTCTCCCGTTTTCTTTTCCTTTGTGGCAACTATTCACCATGAAGATTTTATTGCATACATTTGCATCATGAGGTATCTTAGGGACCAAAATTCGACTCTTTGTTATTATTTAAGCTCATTCTATCTCGTCGAGACGAAGATTTTAACCTTCATATCTCCGGCTAGAACGATCTTAAATAGGGGCATCTGTAAGACCCTAATTTTGACCCTAAGATCCCTCATGGCATCATGTTATTGCACAAGTGCATTGCCTCAAGGATCAATAGAATGTTTAGTTCCTTAACCCTAGGGTTGGGACTTGTGTGAGTGGTTTGAGACCACCAAGCATGCCTGTATTGTATATTATTGCTTTCTTATTTGATTACTAACGAAAAAGCACAAAAATATGTCACTAACTCTTTTGCTTTGAAGCTCAAGTGATCATGTGCTCCCATGTTCCTTGGAGGCTCCTAAGCCCAATGCAAGGGCTAGATGAAGATGAGAAAAAGCATGAAAATGGTCCACAAAGTTCCTAATCATCATATATGTCTCCCAAGTATCTCAAATTTTCAATTTGATTAAGATAACCCAAAGGGCTTGAGGATTGTTTCCCAAGGAAACCCTAATTCAACTGTGCCTTGCTCATGAAGCAACCTCAACCTATGATAAAATTTAATCAAGGGAAGTTCTTTAATTCATTATTTTATGCATATATGAGCTTATGTGAGGCTCCTCAATCATTTATTCATCAAGATTGGAAGTTTGGCCTTGAAAAGTTGACCAGTCAAGTCACCTGATTAAACTGTGCACCATTGAGATATAACTTATGATGTGTTTGTAAAATGAAGATGACCCCAAGAGAAATAATGTTCTTAAGAACCATATGAACAACTTTCATGTTCATCAAAAATACATTTGAAACTTGGAAGGTCATCATTAATTTCAAAACATTATAGGTCATTTTGATTGAAACCCTAATTTTGGGTCAATCTACCAAGGGCATAACTTCCTTAATTTTTATGATTTTGAGGTGAGACAAAATGAATTGGAAATAGTAAGATGTATATTTCAAATGTTATGTTGGACAAAATTCCATAATCCTAAAATAAACACATGTGATAATACAAAACATTATAGGTCATCTTGGACCTAAGTCATTGAATTTGAAAAGTACCCAACTTAAAATGCCCATAACTTCATCATAGAAATTCCAAATGATGCAAAATTTGAGTCTAAATTGAGTATCTTGAAACTATCTACAACTTTTATGTTGGAGGTTTTTCCATTTGAAGCTTGTATAATGTAACCATAGGGGTTTTAATATGCTTACTTTTGATGAAAATTTTCAAAGGTGACTTAAACATGTTTTGTACCTAAATTTTCACAGCCAGTTTTCATTAATTTCCAAATGCCAAATGAATTTTTTCCCAACATGAATTCTGTTCCTTATTTTAAGGGATTTCCAACCATTACTCACATTATTTTTTTGGACTTACCATTGGTGAGTTTCAAAGAGCTTTTCATTTATGTTCATTTTGACATTTCATGATGAAACTTAATGTGCAAGCCAGTTCTCTCCAAATTACATGTCCAATTCCATTTCAAATTAACTCGGCATGGTTTTGCACCCATCATTGGGCCTCACATGCACCTGTACAGGCCCATGCATCCAATTTCCATTTGCTATGCACACGAGTGAAGCATGATGCACAACCAATTTCAATTATAAATAAGCACTCCATCTCATTCATTTGGTAACCTTTTGGAGATCTGAAACACTGCAACACTGAAATCCTAACCAATACCAAAGGAATTTTCCAGATTTTTTTCTCAATTTCAAGCTTGAAATTCAACATCATTAGTTGATTTTCAAAGCTCAATTCCTTAGCCTATCATCTCCACTACATCCCTAGAGTAAAAGGTGTCAAGATCTTGAAGTTTTCGTGGCTTAAAGAGCTTCAAATCAGAGGTAGAACTTCAAACTTTTTGGATCTAGAACTTGCAATTCAATGTAGTATTCTCTTGTTTGTGTGGTTTTCTGAAGTCCTCACACTTGAGGCAAGCCAATGGTGGTTTCAATTTTTCATTTCGTACACTTTCAGTTTGAACACCATGATCTTCCACTTCACATTCCTCTCAATATAGGAAGAGTGAGGAAGATCCATGGATATAATGTTGATCTCCATCACAAGAGCTTCATTTCCATGGCCTTGTTTTTAATTTTCATGAAGTTTTTATTTCCTGCAACTGGTGGCTGGATTCTGGTAGCTCGCCGGAGCAGACGGTGGTTTCCACCACCACCACAACGTGTCTTGCTTCCTGGCTGTTGGATCTGGACGCCACGTTATAATCTCATACGTTCATTGTGTTTACTTCATTTAATGATTTATGTTGCGCGTTTGACTCAAGCACACACTGCGCCCCCACATCTGAGCCATCTATCCACGCCATGTCATTTAATGAATTGTATCATGTGGCTGCGCATTTTTCTATCATTTCTATTTTCTTTTATTTTCAGTTAATTCAATTGATTTTCAAAAATTCATAAAAAATTTATTTAAAGTCATAAAAATATGAGACCAATGCCAAAAAATTTCTTGAAAAATCTAGTTTCATATTTTGATTTTTAAATATTTTTGTGACTTCATTTAATATTTTTTGTGAATTATTTGATTTTTAATAGTTTTAATTCATTTTAAAATACTTTCTGATATTTGAAAAATCCAAAAATATTTTTCTAACATTTATGGACCATGATAAGTCAATGAAAAATAGTCTCATCAATTTATTATTTGATTTGAGATTTATTTGAGATTTTAATCCATTTTGTGCTATTTTTAATTATTTTTTAATTGTTTTTAAATACTTTCTGATTTCCAAAATTGTTGAGAAAATTAGTCAAAGCTTGTTTGACCATGTTAGACCTATGAGAATTTAATTGGACTTGTTGAAGTTGATTTGAATTAAATTTGAGGTTTGACCTTATTTGTTTATTTTATATTTGCATTTTATTTTAATTCAAAAAATACCAAAAAAAATAGTGTTGACTTGTAATCTTCATTTCTTTTCTGTTTGGCATTGGTTGATGATAACTTGATTCACATTTGATCAATTGGACTTGATACTTGTCTTCTTTTCCATTCCCTTTCATCTTCATCCCATTCTTTCCATCAATTGGCCAATGAATTAGGTTCTTATGGTTAGTCTTGACAAATGAGAGGTTTAACCTTCTTTGATCCAAACCAAACTCAACTTGATCCATGATTAAGTGAGTTGTTTTGTGTCCAAGATAGGTTGCTTCTTGGTCAAGCAAAAAACCTAAAGACAATACAAGGCCCTTCCCCTTTTGTTTTGGCATGGCAAGTTTATAGAGCTTGGCTTACTAGTCATGATCTCTAACTTGTGTTTATTTGCCTATATTTTTATTGACCGACCTGAGATAGGTGTGACTACTACATTAGTCCACTTACGATTGCTTAACATAGCGCTACGTTGTCTTATGACAAGCTAACATAACTTCACTAATGACTAACTTTAATTTGAGCATTTAATTTTTTGCCCTTTACTTTTAATGCCATTTATTTCTTGCTCATTTATTCATATTGCTTTTCCCTTTTCTCACTTGAGCACATATTTTATGTTTATGTCATTTTTCTTTTGCTCATTTGAGCCCATTATTGTATATAAATATATTTCTATCTTGTGTTTGCTTTGAGTTTGTTTTATGTGAACCAAATGCAAAAGGAGAAAGGACTTAGAATTAGGATTTACCTATGCTTAAAGGAGTTTAAGAGCAACTAGGCCTCATGCCTTTAGAATGCAAAAACTTGTTAAAGAGCAACTAGGCCTCATGCCTTTAGAATGCAAAAACTTGTTAAAGAGCAACTAGGCCTCATGCCTTTAGAATGCTAAATTTCAAAGTTGACTTCAAAGGACTTCTCATCCAAACTTATTCTTTGTCCATTCCCCTTATTGTGTTGTGAACTTTTTGATGTTTGCTTTTGTGTGATATGGATCCCACTTTGAGATTGTGAAAAGAGGACCATTGTCATGAGTACCAAGTGGAGATCCTAGGAGCTTGAATCCAAATTGTGTGATTGCTTGTTTGTGTGCTAAGTCAAAAGGAAAGGAGCATCTTGAATCATCTTTATGATTTCAAGAAAAGGAACTCCAAGAGTTTATCCGTTTCTCTATCCTTGTATACTTTAGGAATAACCCTTCTTTTCTTCTCCTCACTTTAACCCAAGCCAAAATCATTTTCTAAACTTTGACTTTGTTTCAAATTAGAAAGCTAGACCTTAAGCCTTTGACTTTTCAAAAACCATTTTCATCAATACTCATTGTGAATAAATCTTAATCCAACTTTGACTTCATTTTGTAAATAAACCTAACTTGTAAATATAACTCACTTCAAGTTTTTTTTTGGTTCCAATGGCTGCCTTATTAAAACCTTTTCACAAGCATTAGTCATAAGTTTGAGTTATCATAGTGGTTGATGTAAATCTCACCTCATCCTTAGTGGTTGGATTATAAGTCTTCCATGCTTATTATAGGGTTAACCCCTCACTAGCATGTTGAAGCCTTCCTCACATGGTGGATTGTTGGTTTAGGTTGAGTTTTCTCCCTTTGATAACAAAAAACCTTAAGGCTTTTGATCAAATCAATTCACCAATCTTTGAGATTTTTACCCCGAACTAAGAGGTTTTGATCCTCCTTTGGGATGGTACGTAGGCAATGGGTTCATCCATTCAAACAACAAAATTTGTAAATATAGATTCTCTTCTCATCCCTCCAATCTTTTGTACAAATCTTTTCACAAATACCAACCTACAACACATATTTGCAAAAAGGGTTCCCTTAGAGTACTAAGGATGTTTTGGGTGCGTAAAACCTTCCCATTTCATAACCAACCCCCTTACCCAGATCTCTGACATTTTTATTAGTTTTTGATTTGAAAAACTTCTTACCTTGGCTTTTGTTCGCTTTTTAGCCTTTCCTTTGGACAAATAAAAGTGTGGTGGCGACTCGAATTGTATGTTTACTTTTGGTTTAGTCAATAAACCTAAAGGTAACAAAAACCCCGCTACAAGTTGCTAAGCTTGGATGTGGCTATCTTTATTTGATGCCTTGCTCTTCATCTTGCTATTTGCATATTGATATTGCTTGATTCTAAAGTCCAAGGGATATTTGGGTTTCTATATGACATTCTTGTCTATTGGATTGCAGCCCATTGGTCAGATCTTTTCAACTCTTAACTTTTAAATTTGGGCTTAGGATTAGTCTCTTCATCTCCTCCCCATTTCTTTAATTTCAAATCTCTCCCTCCTTTTAAAAATCTTCTTTGCTTGTGTTTGTTTTCTAAACTTAGACTATTTTGCAAATTAGAAACTTTGGCCTTATGCCATTGCATTTTTAAACTCTTTTCTTAACCAAACTTGTAAATGAACTTAACTATACTTTACTTAAAATTTCAAAATCCAAAAAGAACTAACACTCATTCAAACCATTTTTTAGTCCTTTTGTGCCTTTATCAAACCTAAATTTTTTGTTAAAAGCAATGCACTCATTTTGAAATTGATACCACGAGCTACGAGGTTTTGATCCCTCATTTTATGTTGGTACGTAGGCACAAGTCCGAAGGTCTTGTCAAACACAAAAAATATAATTAATGAATTCTTTTCTCATCCCTCCACTCTATTTATTGCAAGCATCATTTTGTACAAAAACACATATGCACACAAAAAAGGCTCCCTAGGAGTACCTAAGACACTTTGGGTGCTAACACCTTCCCTCTGTGTAACCAACCCCCTTACCTGTAATCTCTGGCATTTTATTCGTTTTGATTTGAAAACTTCTTATCTTTTGGGTTTTGTTCGTACTTTTCCCTTTTCCCTTGGAAATAATAAAAGCGCGGTGGCAACTCTGGTTTAATTGACATTTAGCTCATCCATAGCATGATGGTCATGAATTTACCGCTACAGTCACATTTGCGTATATGGAGTCTGAGAAAATAGAGATTTTTTTTGGATCTTGGATAAGCTTAAACAATTGTTTGTGAAGAAAGATTTTTGTCCACGAGTGATTTTGATAGATAGAGATCTTGCTTTGATAAAAGAAATTGAAATTGTGTTTTCTAGGTCGATTAATTTGCTATGTGGATTTCACATTAACAAAAATATTGGTGCAAAACGCAAGCAATATGGATGGAAGTTGTTTGGGTTAGTGACGAGGTTGAGTATAATCAATAGTTGCAACAACTTGAGCAAGCATGTTTTGATTTTAGTGGATTTATTAATTATGTGAAAGACACATGGTTGACTCCACATAGACAGAGATTTGTTGGAACATGGATTAATCAAGTGCTACATTTGGGTCACACGACGACTAATCAGTATGTGTTATATTTTTTTCTATGTATTTTTTTAATATGTGTTATTTTCAATATTTTCAATATGTATTATTTTTAGGGTTGAATCTGCTCATTGGAAGTTAAAGCAGGTGTTGGGGATCAGTATATGTGACATGGTCAAATGTTGAAAAGCTATGAATAACAACTTGAGGTTACAACTGAGCAACATTAGAGCTTCTTTTTAAAAACGTTTTTACGAAGTTGAGCACGCCCACATAAGTCCATTTTATGGTAATCTGTGTGGTTTTGTGTCTCGAGCTGTTTTGAGACGTATTACTAAAGAGTTATTGAGAGTTTATTATGTTCAAACTAACAGACAAATATGTGGTTGTACTCTTAGAACATCTTATGAGTTACCTTGTGCTTGTGAGTTAGGAAGATACACACATGGTGGTATACCGACACCAATAGATGATGTTTATGTTCATTCGAGGAAACTAAGTATGGAAGTTGAGTTAGAGGTAGATATAGATGATGGATCAGAGTTATGAAATAGATGAAATATGGAAACGGTTTAGATCATTAGATGTTTTTGGAAAAAGGGCATTAAAAAGTAGGGTTTGTGAACTTTCCTACCCCACAATGACTTTAGTGTGTCCACCACCTGAGAAATTAAAAACCAAAAGAGGAGTGAAGAAGAAAGAAAAAAACCAGTTGGATATGATGTTTATAGGGACCCTTCGTATCATGAGTATGTCGATCAAGCATCTCAATCTTCACATAGGAAATCTTAACCATCATAGACTTCGAAGAAGTTGAAATTATCAAAGAAGCAACGATAATCAAAGAAACATTTCACTCTTCAATTTCCTAATCATATTAGGTTATATATTGAAGATGTATTTAGTGATGTATCATATGGTAATTGTGGATTTAGAGTCATTGCATCATTTCATGGATATGGTGAGGATGATTGGTCAATGATTCGCCGAGACTTGGAGATGGAAATAATAGACAAGAAAATTTTTTGTAATCGTTTAGCAGAAGTGAGAGAATCTTTGATGATAGAATCCTTTGGTCCATAACCACCACAAAAATGGTTGACTCTACCAGATATGGGTTACTTGATAGTGAATTGCTATAATGTTGTACTTGTCTGTTTAGAAAATCCCTGCATGACTTTTTTTCCTATGACAAGTTCAAATTCACCAAATATCTCCATTTATTGCATTAGTTTTATAAACCAAAATCATTGGATTCAGGTACGTACTTTATTTAATTAAATATATGACTTACTGTTTTAATTATTTTACTTAGTTTACTTCATTAAATATATGACTTTATATTTTAATTATTTTTATCAGGTAAACATGAAAGAGGGGTTTCCGTTTCCACCAGTCACGTTAGATTAGAAGAACTTTCGTTGTCCAGCAGCAACGTCTTGGATGTTAGGATTTACACGACATCTACAACATTGGTAATTACTTACGCCTATATTACCATTAATATGTAATCAAAACATGAATATTATCTTATGTCATTCAATTTTAATTTCATATGTCTCATGATCACATAACTAATACATAACTCTAAAAGTTAATACATAGGCAAAAGCATAAACATAAATCAATGTGAACGAGAAATATGCAAAACTTTAAATAAATCAGCAAACTGCGGGTCATCCTTTTCAGCATTAACTTATCTGAGATAACAATAATCAATGTAGAAACACGAGCCCAATTAGGATTAGATGGTACTGCTTCATAAACAGGAATTGACACCTCTCTTGGCGCATCACGATGGGGAGGAACCAAACGAGGATGCGGAACAAGATAGTATCACTCCAGGTATCCATCACCTTTATCAGATGGAGTGGTGGTCAATGTTGTCGGACGGATCACATTAACAACGCTTTGATGGTAACCAATCAACTCAATATCAATATCGTCAGTCATCATATAATCAGGAGGTAGGGGTGGAACATACTTCCTGTATTCAAACTGACGTATACATATGTCAGGCAAGTATGGAACAACTAGGTCACCTCACTTCATACATGTAGCACCTCAAATTTGCACCTATCATTGTACATACATTCTCATATTAGGTCATAGCATAACATGGTCCACTGCATAGCATTGCATTGTCCCATCTGCCTCAAGTGCAAGATCATCAGGAGAGGTCAAACTGGTCAGGAGATCAGTCAACCAAGCAAGCAAGTGTGTTTCTCAAGGAGCCAAGGCCCTAGGGTTGGTCCAACATGTTCACATGACTTGGGGGTCCATTTGAAGTATTTAGGTCAAAGATTGGATGCTCAGAGGTCATCAGTCCATGCACAGTCAGTCAGAAACCCTAAAAAGTCAAACTTGGTCAACTGTGATTGATTTTATGGTTTTGATGGATGGATTTGGTTTGAGAGAGTTTATTCATGTCCAAATAGGCCTCATATATCATGGCAAACAACATCATTGAAGAATTTGAAGCCAAACAGAAAATTTCCAAAAATAGAAACTGGACCTGTAATTTTAATTGCCAAAAATGGAAACTTCTTGATCCCAAACTTACATCATGATACAAGCTTCAAATGAATTTTTGCCCAACATGAAAGTTGAAGATATTGTTCTCCCATTTTCAAAAAGTCCAAGAACTCTCAATTCCCATGTATGGTTGGCAAGATATGATCAATTCATTTTCAAAAATTCTTGAACTTCAAAAGGCCATATCTCTCAAACCATTTGGCCAATTTTGGTGAGGTTTTTTCCAACAAGTCATATTTAACCTCCTCTTTCCAAAAATGTAACTTTCATGTACCAAAACTCTATGGATCAAAATGTCCTTTTTTGAACTTACATGATTATTTTCAAGTGTGGTACAAAATTGAATTGTTGAATTAAGCATTTTCAATCAGAATGGCCAATTGGAATTGATTTGAAATGTCATTTGTGACTTGTGGAAGGCCCAAAATTCGTGCTCCTACCACCACACCTCACCATGTGCACCAAAATGACCAATTAGCAATTTGATTCATTAAGCAAAGTGGTGATTAGCATACATGGATTAAAGCTTAAACAGAAGTATATTAACATTTTTCTGATCATTTGGTAGCCCTAGCAGCCACACAAACACAGAAAATATCACTTGCTCTCAAAATCCATTTTTCTCCCATCTTGAAATTTCTGCCAAAAACTCCAAAGGCCTCGAGCTACCCATTGTTGTTTCATCATCCAAACATCATTGTGAGCTCATTGCAACATTGTTTCTCCATCTGTAAAAGCCTTTTGCCCGACTGTTTTCTCTAGACAACATCCATGGCAGATTGGGATTAAAGCCATTCCAAAGGTTGTTGAGCTACAAGTCACTAACTATTCATCATTGCAAGCTGAAAGGAGCACCTGTTCCAAGCCAAAGCATCCAAATCAACACTGTTTCAGCTCTGTCTTCAAGAACAAGTAAATTTTCGAGTCTCTCTATTACCTAAACCATTATATGCTTCTTGTAGATCTCCATTCCATGAGTATTTTGAGCTTTATATCACATGAATTGGTTGACTAGTTTAGGAGATATGCTGTTTTAAAGTTTGTTGATGAAATATGTGTTGGTGCGATTCATGTTGTTCAAGTGGATTTGATGAAAATGGTTTGTAGATTATGCATGTATGTTGTTTACTGATCATAATGATATGCTCATTACTCATTTCTGGGAAAATTGTTCTTGAACAAATTTGATGTTGAAATTTTTTTCTGCTCGATTCATGAGTTGTAGTGAGCTTTAGTGAAAATTGATGTTGGATTATGTATGAACATTGCTTGCTGGTCATGTTGGTATCCTCAATTTATGTTTCTGGGCATTTTGAAAAATCACGATTGAATGAAGGGGATGAAGATCATACTGTTGATGCATAAACCCTAATTTCCATGGCCATTCCCAGAAACTCGTGTGCATGGCACTGTGTCCCCATGCGGACCAATCAGAACATTTCATTGTTCTGCCCAAAACGCCGCGTTTTGTTTAGTGAACCCCATATTTACAAAAATGCCATCCGGCCATTATTAAATCCATTTAATCCATTTATTTTTTCAATTTTTATTTCAATTTGATGCAACAACTTTGAAAAATCATATCTCCATCATTTTAAGTCCAATTCTCATGGGAATTTTTGCATTATCTTCATCATGATCTCTACTTTTTTATCATATTTTTTTCAGAATTTTGTGATCATTGGATTTTATTTGGCATATTGATTTGTAACATGCATCCATATTGTACACATTTTACCAAAACCTTTGTGAAATGGTCATGACTTATCCTATGGACTTGAAACTTTTTGAGCACAAACTAGACACCTTCATGTTTATTTTGATGTAGAGTTTGTGAATTTCTCATTTCTGGATTGTGAGTTGTGAATTTTTGAAGTAAGGTGTGACAATTTGTGTCACACCATTGATGTGCAACTTGTTGATTTTCATAGCCATGCCTATTGACCTCAAAATGGATTGAATCTTTGCATGATTGAGCTTGAGTATGTCTAGTTTATATGTGATTTTTTGTGGATTTGTTTATGGCATTTTCCATTTGATTGAGATTTTTGTCCCCTGTTTGATCATATGTTGACTTTGTGTGACACTTGTGCCCATTTGTTTTGTGAAATGCTCATATCTTCTTAGATGGACATGAAATTTTACATGAGATAACTAGACATCCTAAGCTTTGCCATGGTTTTAGTCCCATTCATTTATCATATGCCATCCCTGATTTATGAATTTTTCAAGTTGATGCATGTTTGGTTGACTTCTTTGAGCATGTTCACAATTGCCTTGCCTTTCTGATTTTCATTGACTGCCTTCCACTTGTCCAAATGAGATGAAATTTGACATGCTTACCATGATGTGGGTTGTGATTGATCATGATTTATTTGGTGATTTTTGGAAATGTTTGAGATTGCTTTTGATTCAAGTCTTGCTGTTGACTTCTATGAGCTTCTGAATGCCATGTTTTGACATAAATTGTTCATGAAATGATGATGATGTTTGATATGAATATGAACCCAATTGGGATTGTTTCTTGATTGTTTGAACATGATTTTGGATGCTTGCCACTTGCTGTTTGAACTTTTTCATTCCCTTTTGACCCTAGGCTTGCCCTAGTGGTCCTGTTACTCACCTTTGAGTTCATGTTTTCAGGTTGACCAACAAATGACCAATGAGACCATTTCTTTTTGATTGAGCTTGATTAAATATCATTGACTAACTTGTGTGTTTTGTAGGTGGCTTGGCTAACATGTCTTAAGCCTTGTGCCTTGCACATCCATTTGCTTCTGATTAACTATTAATGTCTGTTTCTTTTTGTTTTGTTTGAAGTTGTATACTAATGTCTGCTTGACTATTTCAGGTGCTTTTAGTTGCTCAGTTCCTTGTGAACTTTTGCTTTGCTTTGCTTGTATAAGCAATTTGCATTGAGGTATATTTCTCATCTTCATGTAGTCTGGAAGACCTGGCCTGTTACTTGGCCAGGCAACTGTCTGAAGTCCTCCTTAAGAGGCAATGTTTGTGTATGTTTAAATCTTGTCCCTGTACATATGCAAAGTCCTCCTAAGTGAAGAGGCAATTGGCAGAACCCAAGGGATAAGCAACCTATCCCCTGCTAGTCTGTGTGTCACTCACATTGCTCACACTACCTGTGTTGATGCATAATGGGTAAAAGCCCAAGATCTATAGAGTCTAACTTGTGGAGAGAGTTCCCCCATTCTGAACTCCCACACCTTCTGATATTTAAATGCTCTCCCTGGCCAGGGATAAGAGCAATGAGGCACACCCCTCATCTCCTTTCATCTGCTTCACCTTAGCCCCTCAATGGCAAGGTTAAGAGCAACATCTACCCAATTCCAGAGGTTTGTTTGTTGAGGTTGATATGACCCCTCGACTAAAACCTAACCTTGATGTTTGAGCCCCTTGTTGGTGTGTTTATTTTATGCTGTATGTGCTTGTGTGTGCTTGTGTGGTGTGATTGTATCCCCTAGGTTTGTTAGACTCCGCATAGTCTCGTTTGCATGTTAATTAAGGTAGCACGGTTCCTTCGTATAGGACTTCCTTTCTTGCTTGGGCTTTCCTAAAACACAAACAAACATTATCCCCTCTAAAGGATACGTCCACTCCTTCTACTACAGGTGAGTAAGTCTCCAAAGGTCGAGCATCAGGTAGATTGTGCAGTGACGTTGTCCACTTAAAAAACACCAACCAACAGGAATAGTTTAGCCGAACTACGGCAACTCTGATTCTCATGTCCAGATGAGATACGTAGGCACGAGATGCGATGTCTTGTCGAGTTTGACTAACAACTAACACTAATTCTCTTCTCTCGCCCTCGTTGCGATTGAGACCTCCCCTTTCTCTTGCCCTAGTTGCAATCGAGACCCTTGCTTCCTGTGCAAGTTAGTTTAGGTGTGGCTTGCTTCCTGTGCAAGTCATGTTTAGGATAGGCTTGCTTCCTGTGCAAGTTAGCTAGAAACCTTAACTTAGGGACGATTTTGCATGACAACATCTAGGCTCGAGTCGTAGTCTCCCTAGTGTTGTGTCTCCCTCTGTTATCTGGTTAGGCTAGTCCTTTTTCCCTGCGTAGGGGAACTACGTCGCCCTGATCCTCATACCAGATGAGGTACGTAGGCAGGAGATGAACTGATCTCTCCGGGCGCCTTTTTTCTTTTTTCGCCCTTTTTCTTTTTCCACCCTTTGTGTCTTCAACCCCTCTGTGTGTGTTGTTGTGTGCTTGGAAGCTGATGTAAGTCCCTCGAGTGGCATTCGGGTTCCAGTGTAGGTGTTTTCTGGTTGGAGTCCGACATAAGTCCAGCGATTGGCAGTTGGTTTCCTGTGTGTGTTTTCTGGTTCGGATGCTGATGTAAGTCCAGTGATTGGCATTCAGGCTCCACGTTTGCCTTTGCCAGTGTTTGTTTGTGTGCGTGTCAGCCGAGCTACGAATGCTCTGATTCTTCTTCGTCCAAGAAGATACGTATGCATAAGATGCGATATCCTAGCGAGCATGTGTCGTTCCCCTGGTCCGAACTACTTCGACTCTGATGTCTATGCCTGATAGACTAAGTAGGCCCAGGATGCGGTATCCTGCCGAGTCAGTTTCAGTCTGTTTTCTTGTGTCTCTTTCAGCCAGTGTGTGTGTGAGCAGTGTTTTAGCAACCATTTTCCTTCCTATTGTGCGTGGATCCCGTCGAGTACGACGGATGCGTAGGGGTGCTAATACCTTCCCTTCGCATAACCGACTCCCGATCCCATTCTCTTTGGTCGCGAGACCATGTTCTTTCCAGGTTTACTCTGAGCGTTTCCTTTCCCTCTTTTGGGATAAATAACGCACGGTGGCGGCTCTGTTGTTCTTGTTTCCCGCCGGTTTTTCGCGTAATGCGACAATACACCCCTGTGCATACATAACTAATCAAACTGACGCCATAATCTATGATCCTCGAATGGACGCCATATGACGTCGACATGTGCCAGCTCGTCCAAAATAGGTCGCAAGTCATCCACCTTCAGGACTCTTTGCTTATAGGACCATCACATCGCTGGAGGAAGACCAAAATTATCAGCTAGTTTTCAATTATCTCCTCTTTTTCCAACTGTTGAAAAATACTCGTGAGTCCAGAATTATTACAAAATTAATACTATAAATTAACTAACTAAAATAAATTAAAACATAATAAACAAAATAAATTAAACTAATATCCTAAATAAAATTAATTAATATATAATAAACAAAATTAAATTAAATATCTGTAAGAGAGTAGGATATTCACCGAGCTGATTGCAACTGAACATGAAAGTATCTCTGAGGTATCTGTAAAGGATTATCAATGTAACTGTTCACAAACTGTATCCTGAACATCTCTCTAAGTTCGTAAACAATAAGAGGTATCGTGCCTCGACAAGCGTAAAGATCTTGTCGATAAAAATTATGGAATCCACCAACATCAACAAATATGTTTTAGTCGCATATGCATAACTAGAAGCAACTCTATGCACTATGAATAAATCGTATAGCCACTCCAATTTATAGTAAGAACCCATATAGCTACGAACATGTGTTTGTGCCTTACTCTGTGACACTCCTAAGTAATCAACAACAAATTCAACAACAACCTCTTGAGTGACATCTTGAGAGCTCCAGAATACTTCCTGATGGACAAGTGAAGCAGACAAGAGACAACATACAAAGTAATGTTCATCTCACCAAATGACATGTGAAATGAATATGTCTCTAGATGCCATCTATCCACAAATGTGGATACCAGGTTTGTGTCTATCTTCGTCAAACTGGTTCTCTGAAGTGAAGATAATTCTGGCCTAAAAATCCAACTCTCCATCTGTTGTGGAAGAACTTGTGGAACTCTCGATGTTAGCTTCAGCCCATGTACAACAACCTTCAACTCTTTCTTCAGACCTCTCTCCTGAAAACAATTAAAGCACATATTATAAAACACAATATAAAAAATTCAAATATTATTCAATATCAAATATATGTCGTTTACTTATCTCACCAAACCATAAATGTCGAGCAACATGATACTCGTACTTTACCAAAAAGACGTATCGTGCGACCTTCCTTGAAAGTCAATCGGCTCTGCTGTGGATGCAGATGCACCAATATACCCTTCCTCGCCTGTCAATGTGGATGAAGCGTCCCGTCCTAAACCACGATCTAGAATCCTGTCGTCCTTGTCTCGTGTTTGAGCCACTATCAAAATTATAATTAAAATAAAAATAAAAATAAAATATAAAAAAAATGAATCGGAACACTTCTTAAAAGATTCCGGTGTGAAAAACAAACCACGCATCCATAACACTTTTAAGAAGACCCTACGATGAAAATAATGAAAAATCGGATGTCTTTTAAGAAGAGTTCCAGTGCAAATTTTGAAAATCAGATGTCTTTTAAGAAGAGTTCCGGTGAACTGGAGAAAATCGAAACACTTACTAAATATGTTCCGGTATGTGAAATGTGAATCAGAAGACTTCCAATTAGTTCCGATTTGCAGCGATGAAACGTGTTGTTTCGAAAGACTTGAAGCGAGAGTGAAGTCAAAAATGAAAATTTTAAAAATATAACTTATATATATGAGGACATTTTGGTAAAAAAAAATTATAATGTAAGGGTAGAATGATAATTGATGGGGTATGGGCTAAATTTTTCTTAACAAAAGCATTTAAAAATTGTTTAACAATACTAAAAGATTGAGCAAATTTTTTGTTCATTACATTGCTAAATATGTCCTATTATATTCATACGGGTGTGGGAATAGATGATATGATTGACCTCTACTATTAGAGGCTTAGTATTTAATTTGTTCTTATATATGAATCTCCTATAATGGTTGTATTACTTTGTTCTTGCAGATGCATTTTCCACTGTATTGTTAATTGGATTGTAAATATTCTGCAGCTAGCAATTACACGTTAAGTCACTAATGTATGAAGCATCATCAACATGTGAAACATATACATAAAGACCTTTAAAATCAGGTGAACACTTCTCCAATTCCTTAAATCAGAACCATTCTGTTTCTCTCAAGAGCTGAATATGACAACAAATTCCTCTTATTTCCGGGTGGTTTTGCCCGTGTTGGACTCCGACACGGTATAACATTAAACGTTCCAGGACGCGGACAAGTTCTCCGAAGAGAAAAGAACTTCACACACTCCTCCATCGATCTTTGATCAGGAAGATCGAAAATACAGTTATTCTTCACATCAAGTACACCATTTCTTACAAGCTTTCTGCATAATGGACCCAATCTGTTAAAATAGTTATAAGACAACGTCAAATTCGACAAATTCTCCAAGGCGCAAACAACTTCTGGAACCTGACCATACAACATGTTCCTAGCAAAGTTTAACTCTTCCACCTTCTTCAAACACGCAAACGACCACGGTAACGGACCTGTTAAAACGTTACTACCCGCGTCGAATAGTTGGACGTTTTGGAGGAATCCTATTTCGTAAGGAAGACAACCTGTTAACTGGTTGTTTAATAATAAAACTTCGATTAAAGTGGATGAGGCTTTTCCTATGCTAGGAGGAATCGGACCGGAGAATTTGTTGTTAGCGAATGTGATATAAGCTGCTGTTGTTTCGCCTATATTGTTTGGAAGTGTGAGAAGAAAGTTGTTGTTATTGAGAAAAATTGCATCCAGTGTTTTGATGAAGATCTGCTGAGGAACTGTTCCGGTGAATTGGTTGAATCTAATATCTAAAAACGAAAGTGTTGGCATGTTCAGGATCGAGGATGGAAATGTTCCGGAGAGCATGTTGTTACTTAGATCGAGTTCGTATAGATATTTAAGCGATGCTATTTTCGGTGAAATGGTACCTGAGAAATTGTTGGAGTTTGCATGGAAGAGAGCTAAGTCAGGGAGTTGGTCGATGAAATTGTCGAGAGACGGTGCCGCGAGGTTGAAACCGTTGAAGTCGACGGAGGCAACGGTGGTGGCGGAGAGATTATCCGGTGGGTTATCGCAGTAGAAGCCTTTGTAGTTGCATATATCAGAACCAATCCATGTTGATGTTATTCCTAATGGATCTGAAGTTATTGTGTTTTTGAAGGCTTGAATGATTGAGAAAACCAATTCGAGTCTTTGGTCTAAGAAGTTTAGTATGTCAGGGACTAATGGAGATAATATTGGAGATAATATTGGAACATCAATGATCTGAGAAATTGCTAAGTGGAAACATAGAAGGAAGGTGATTGAAAATGAAAGTTGATAATGTTTTGATGAAACCATGTTTTCAATGGGAAATGGACATGGATGGATCAGGTTTTTGGTTATAATGGTTTATATAGTGGCTAGTAGGTGGTGTTAGTTTTCAATTTTGATAATGATGAAGTGATATACATTTTTCCTTGTTTTCTTGGTAGTGGTGTGATTATTAAGAATGATTTGAATAATGGTCCACATTCCGCACTCATAAGGTGCTACCCACCATGACTTTGAGTTTGGAGATTTGGTAAGTAAGCATTATGAGCACACCACTGACTTTAAGTTCAAATGGGAATACAAGTAATATGTTGCGGCGAAATTTGATGATTAAAGGGGAGCACGAGTACATTACAACTTAGACACACACTTGAAACTTTAGAAAATGTACTATTTGTATTTGTATGTTTTAAGGGTTGCTTTGGATGGGTTTATTTGAGGTTGTCTAATGAAAACAATATGAGTATATGACATTATTTGAAATACTTAATCAAAATAATTTGTGATATTTTTCAACAAAAAAAAAACTTATTTTTATAAATTTTTTAAAGAAAATTAATAGAAACAATTTATAACATATATAGTCCCGCTTTCTTCAATCAATCTTTGAAGAATCAGAGATCAGGCAAGTCACACCACCATCGACCAACAATTTAAATAAATCTTTGAAGGTTTTCGAGCCGAAACAAAATCATCAATCTACCATAGTAGACCAAAAAAGTTCGTTGGAGAACCATCCAAATGAAAAATAGTAAACAATAGTCCACCAGAGAATCAACTCAAGCATGTGTGCGGGCGGCGGAGGTGGAATGGAAAAAAATCTCCAACAGAACAAAAGGGTGGTGTGGAGGAAGAAACCCATCACACCCCCAAAGAAGGGAGGCTACCTATTGACACAGAACGTTTTAAATTGTATTTTATATATGTTATAAAAAAAAGTTATAAATCACAAGTAGATTAGTTAAAAATAAAAAAGATTATAAAATATTAGGGGCAACAACTTGACTCAGTGAAACCACATCTAAAAATAGTAAACATCTCAAACAGACGACTACTACAACAATAGTGGTCTAAAAGAAAGAAGTGAAAACATACACAACACATGCATTATCCATTTAACCTGCATATAAGGACGAAATATTAGAAAAAAAAAAGGTGTTGTATGGGTCTTCACAATCTTAAGCAATGGCAGATGAACTGCCCATCAATACAAATTGACTCACGTACCAACAACTCCCTGCGAGAAATCCCAACAAGCATAAGGTATTTCAAGTCAAACAAACATAAATCGTAGCAAACCATAACTAAGAAATCATAAGCTTGACAAGGCGGTGACAAGGTCGTGAAACAGTTTGTGTGATGAGTTCCTTCCTCCGCGGCATCCTTTTGCTTCGTTGGACGTTTTTCTCCATCCTACCTTCGCTTCCGTCACACAATTTTGAGGTGGTTCTCTCGAAAACTGTTGTTCCCTATTTTTGTTTGGATGATTCTCCAATGGACTATTTTGGTCTACTCCAACAGACTGGTGATTTTGTTTCGGCCTCAAAAACCTACAAGGATTTGTTTTAAATTATTGGTTGATGGTTGTATGACTTGCCTCTAAACTCTGATTTTTTTTTCATATTTGTTGAGAACTGCAATTTTCAAGTCATTTGGGTTGACGGGGTTTTCTCCATTCTGCCTCTGATGATGTCACACAGATTTGAGGTGGTTCTCTTGCGGTCTATTTTTTATGTTTTTCGTTTGGATGGTTCTCCGAATAACTGCTTTAGTGTACTTCGGCAGATTGATGATTTGTTTCGGCCTCAAAATTTTGTAAGGTTTTGTTGGTTGGTGGTGGTGTGACTTGCCTCTGATCTCAAAATCTTTTCAGATTCGTTGAGATCTTTGTTGTGATCTTCAATTTTCAAGTCATTTGGGTTGACGCCATCACAATAATGATTTTGTTATGTTTCACGGCCTTGTCGCTACCATACTAGTCTTGTGATTTTTATGTCATGAGTCATTGCGATTTAGGTTTACTTGACTTAAAAGACCTTTTATGCTTGTTATGATTGCTTAGAGGGAGTTGTTGGAACCTGAATCAATTTGTGTTGGCATTCGGTTCATTCGCCATTATTTAAGATTGTGAAGACCAACTTAATACTTTTTTTTTCTATCTAGTGTCGTCCATGGTAGTACATGTGATTGTATGTGCTTTTATTTATTTCTTTATGATTACTAATGTTGTGATCGTAGTTAATTTGGGATGTGTACGACTTTTTAATGTTGTTTAATTCAATTAGATTTTTGCCCCCTAATATTTTGTAATCTTTTTTTTAATTAATCTACTTGTTGTTTATAAATAAATTATAACATATATAAAAACAATATAGAAAAACAATTTAAATTTATTTTGTCTTTTCTTATAAAGATAGCTTATGAGAGCTTATAGCAAATAACATGTTTATCCAAACATGCCCTAAATATCATATTTACTTAGTCTAAAGAGAACAATTTATTTTATACTTTAAAGTTGACGATATCAATTATTAATTAACATATTAAGATTAGATATTACTATTAAGTTGTGGACCTCATTGCCACAACTTCCATAAACATCATAATGCATACAAAGAAATAAAATGGAATTCAATAATATTTATTAATTTAAGGAATTATAATAACAATCATAGATTTAAATACAAGTGCGTTGTAACTAAGTTTGAGTAAAATACGGTAACTGAAATAACTAAATAATAACAACCAAAATAATAATAAAACTAACTTATAGTTTAACACCCCATCTAATTGGAGTTTATGTAAATAAGACCCAGTTTGGAAACAAGAAGAAAAAATGGACCCAAAATGTAATGACTTAGTAAAAACATCAACCACCTGTTTTGCAGAGTTGAGAGGTTGAAGATGGACGAACTTCTCTTGTATTTCGTCTCGGATCAAATGACAATCCATTTCTATGGGTTTGTTCGCTAATGGAAAATTGAATTGGTGGTTATGTAGATCGCACTTTGGTTGTACAAATGTATGCATGCGTTTTCGACGCCATGAGATTTGGTATGCAGAATGGTTCTTTCGACAAATGATGACATGGGATAAACGGTTCGGTTGATAAGTGTTGTTCGACACTTCGACAAAATTGAAGCTTCGACATTTCGACAAGGTATCTGCAGATGGAAAGGCACTTTGACAGACATGGAGGATGTTGTAGTATTTCAACAATTCGACAAAGCCTGGAGAGAGACATCATTTCGACGTGAAGTGTAAATTCGAATTCAAAAGAGTTGTGACGTTTGGCAGAAGACGCGTGGGAGCATTTGGCGAAAGGAAGAAAGCCATGTGTCACAGTTTTAGAATTTGGTAGTTAATAACAATTATGTTATTTGTATATAAATAGGGTAGTTGTTATCGAAAAAGAGGTGAAAA
Organism: Lathyrus oleraceus; assembly: GCF_024323335.1. Lineage (NCBI taxonomy): Eukaryota > Viridiplantae > Streptophyta > Magnoliopsida > Fabales > Fabaceae > Lathyrus > Lathyrus oleraceus. Next base: position 218,636,814 of record NC_066585.1, read on the forward strand.
TTTACTTGTACAAAATTCTTTAAAATACTCAAAGTACCCGTGTGAGAGAAAAGAGTCATAGTTGGAACATGTATGTGTAAACTAACACCAAATTCCTTCAAAGTTTATTTTATAAAGTTTAAAGTTTCTTTACGAATTCCTTTTACGTTTTCCAGTCAATTGTCTTTCTGCACTTTCTTTTCGACACTTTATGTTTTCGTTAGTTACTTTCTGCCATTTATCTTATCTTGTCAAATTTACATCTGTTTAAACGTTTTAATCAACATCTTTCGACATAAAATATTCAGAGAACCAAAATGAAAGATATGAAAGTTGTTCTAGATATCTTCAAAGTCATTTAGATATGCACATGTCCTAGGATTTGTGTGGTTGATCCTGCAAGTAACCTAATTCTACAAGTTTTGGTAAACCAGAGGTTGTTCGCCAAAATTCACAGTGAATAAATTGGCACGCCCAGTGGGACAGTGCAGAAATCTAAAACTTAGATAATACATAATAATCAGGGTTTTTTTTTCTTCGTTGTATGAGACTAAGAAGCGGTAAATTAGCCGTATCTGACGTAGAAAGACCTAAAAGAACAAGAATAAGGAAAATGGTGAATCAGTCAAATAACCTAAATAATTCTGATCCAAATGAAGCCATCCCAGTATCCAACCTGGTCCCTTCGACAGGAGGCAATGTAGGATCAGTCCCTGTGTCTGAGGCTGTACCTTCGTCAACAGGGTCAATACCAGCGGTTTCAATATCGCAAAGTGTGCCTAGTTCGTCCATTAGGGCACAACAAATTCCCGTTGGGACACCCCCTCCTATGGGAAACACTTCTAGGCCTTTTATGACAAATTTCACCATGCCTCTGCCCGGTAGGGAACAACCATTTGGAATGCCAACTTCAGTAATGGCAAATCTACACAATTCCCCGGTAGTGTATTCTGATTCTATGGCCAATATGTCTTCACCTTTACAAGGGTCAGGATATGGCGGAAACATGAGTAGACTAAATCAACAACCACTTTACGTGCCGCCGATAACAAATAATTCGGCGCAGGTAATTAGACAACAAATGGACGAGAGTAATCATGATATGGTCCAAATGTTGACACAAAAAATGGGAGCGGTGTTTAATCCTCTAATACAAAACACCACCCAAACAAACCAATTGTTGGCAGCGCAAATGACGCGCATTGCTGATTTCTTTGGAGTCCCTCAAACTCGACACAGAGAACAAGTGGTTCCTAACCCAGTGGTAGCGGTCCAAGAAGAGCCTACGATAAACCAAATACCGTTAGACAATCCTCAAACAAACGCCGGAAACCAAGAGGATGTAGTCGAACAGCCTCGTGTCGAAATCCCTGTTCCACAAGAGCCTAGAAGGATAGTAATCCAGAGAGGCCAAGACGCGGACGTTGTGTTGCAACAGCGAATCCGGTATAATAATCCCCCTGTCGAAAATAATTTAGCGGCCATGGTCGAAACGATAATGGCACAGAATGGGATGAACATGGGATTACAAAGGCCTAGTTATGCTTCCCCACTGTCAGAATATATTCTGCAAGAAGAACTGCCACCAAGGTGGAAAGTTCCTAAGTTCACAAAGTTCTCAGGGGATACTAGCGAGTCCACCATAGAACACGTAGCACGTTATCTGATCGAAGTAGGGGAGATAGACCGCAATGAAAATCTGAAAATAAAATATTTCCCTAGTTCCTTGACGAAAAACGCGTTCACTTGGTTTACATCTTTGCCTGCAAACTCAGTATATACGTGGACCCAATTAGAAAGATTGTTCCACGAACAATTTTACATGGGACAAACAAAAATAAGTCTGAAAGAATTAGCCAGTGTTAAGAGAAAACACTCAGAACCAATACATGATTATTTAAACAGGTTCAGATTGCTAAAGGCTAGATGTTTCACTCCAGTGCCAGAACATGAGTTGGTCGAAATGGCCGCAGGGGGACTAGATTATTCTATAAGGAAGAAACTAAATACCCAGTATCTGAGGGATATGACACAATTAGAAGATAGAGTGAGACAGGTCAAAAGGTTAAGGGACGAGAAATTCAGAGCAAATAAGAATAAAAAAGAAAGGGTGACCTACACAGGGGTTTGCCAAGATGATGAGTACGACAAAAACGAACCAAGTAACTTCGACAAACAAGAGATTGACCTAGCAGAGCTAAAGCAAGGCCCACCTTATTCGTGCAAAGTACTAACTCCGTCGAACGGAAACCTAGTCGAAACCAACGATAAGTTCCCCAAAAGGACTTATACGTTCGACATCACCAAATGTGACGAAATTTTCGATCTGTTGGTTAAAGTGGTCAATTAATAAAACCTCCAGGCGCTAAAGAACCGCCTATGGAACAACAGAAAAAGAGAGGTTTTTGTAAATACCATAATTTTTTGGGTCATAAAATGTCTCGTTGTTTCCTTTTCAGGGATCTCGTTCAAAATGCTATCCGTGACGGAAGGCTAAAGTTTGGTGACAAACCAAAACAACAGATGAGGATCGATTCGAATCCCATGCAGCCAGTCGAAGCCCACTACGCTGAACCATCCATCGTGAACATGGTGGAGATCGAAGTTGCTCTTGATGGCAATTTGGAAATGGTGGAGGCCCCTGGAAGTTTCGACACAAACATCAACATGGTTGAGATTGCTGATGATCTCACAAGCCAGAACGGAGGTGAAGTTACTGAAGGCTTCGACAACCAGAAAAGGATGGAAACTACTGAAGGTTTCGACAAAAGGGACGGTGACGATACTGTCGAAGATGCGAAGTTTTGACAAGAGGGGAATTAGGACCGCTTGGGACAGCCAAGTGGGAAGTATGGTTATCTCGTGAAGTACAATGCACCGGCAAGCTCTCAGATCGACATCTACACAATCCAACCAAGCGGTTGGGAAGATGTTTCTTCAGACAACAGTGAAGAAACAGTTGAGGCAATTGAGCATCCCCCTAATACGAAAAATAAGGTTAATGAAGACCTCATTATTGAAAACAAGGCTACTGAAGGCCTTGATCTTGATCAGACAAAGACAGGTGACGTCGCAAACTGCGTCAACACTATGGGGCCTTTCAGTGAAGAAGTAACAAAAATCAAAGCGGAAGCTGTTAATGGTCCTTTGAAGCCCGTGGTCAGTGGAATTCTGCGTAGGATGATGGAAGACCCCAAAAGGAATTGGAACAAATGTTGTTGCAAACATGGTCCCAAGAACATATCTTGGTGTTGCTGCCCAGAGAAAGAGTTAGACCAAACACCAAAAGGCGTCGAAGGCGAAGAGGAGAGACTCATTAGAAAGATGAACGAATTAAGCATCCCTGACGAACGAAATGTTGGGGTAAACATGGTGGAAATATCTCAGAGGGACCAGGCCGAAGTGGGCGAAGATCATCGTCGAAAGGAGCACCAGAGGCTGGCGTATCCTAAAGAGGAGGAAAGTCTAATAGAATTCATCAAGAGGTGCCAAAGGATGAAAACCGAAGTAATGTTGTGCCCACGCTGCAGTGCAATTTTCGACAGGAAGGTAGCAACCAACCTGGAAGCAGTGGATAAAGCCAAGAGGAAAGAGAATTGGGGAACAGTAAGATATGACCCAAGGAGAAGTGATCACCACCAGTGGAGGCATGGAGAAAGACGCCAGAACACCTATAAACCATCTGACAAGGCGATGGATGACAAATGGGTTCAACCCATTAGAGATGCCTAGGGGCAACAAAAATGGGGAAAGTTTGAGGTTCAGAGAGGCGCTTCGATGGAAGGCAAGAAGGAAATGGAAAAGCACAAGCCAAGACCATATCCTTCAGAGAATTACAAAGGAAAAAACTCCATGTCCAGATCCCAATGGAGGAGATTCCAGAGGCAGAAGAGGGCAGAAAAAGAGGCTGCAGAAAAGAGCGTGAATGAAAAAGACACTGACAGAAAAGATAAAGCGGAGTCTAGTAACAGTCGTCAGATATGGAGCAGAAAAGAGGCCTCCCTCCAGATCAATCCTGGCAGCATTGTCGAACCCGTGGCGTCGAAAGAGAAGATGCAGGAAGATGACGAAATAACTGACAACTTCGAATCTAACTCAGAATCATCCTTCAATGTGATCTGCAACGTGGTCTCTGTTCTCCCTAGAGACTATGATAGAGTTATGGAGGTCGAAGACGAAGAAGACGAGATGGAAGAGGAAACAATGGCACACATGCCCGTTTGCTACTATGTTATGAATAATGGATGCGTCGAAGAGCAGAACGCTTTCTTCGAAAGACCAGATGACTCCATGAAAGCGCATTTGAAGCCTTTGTTCATAAAAGGAAAGGTGGAGAATGTTGGTGTGAATAAGATACTGGTGGATGGGGGAGCAACAGTGAATTTGATGCCCCATTTCATGTTGAAGAAGATAGGGAAAGACGACTCAGACGCGAAACCCCACAACATGGTGCTGTCGAATTATGAAGGAAAAGTAGGAATCACCATGGGTGTTATCTAGGTGAATCTGACTGTCGGAACCATAACAAGGCCAACGATGTTTATGGTCATTGCTTCAAGGGCGAACTACAACCTACTGCTTGGAAGGGAGTGGATTCATGGCGTAGGAGCAGTGCCCTCGTCGATGCATCAGCGAATAGCCATATGGAGGCCAGACGGGATCGTCGAAAACATTGAGGCTGATCAAAGCTACTTCATGACAGAGATAAACAATGTCAACAGTCAAAGCTTCGACAAGAACCTGGCTCACATACCTCCATGCAGTCCAGCCGAATTCGACTTGAAGGCAACAGACAATGCCTACTGCTCCATGTACCTTCATCCTACACATGGTTTCCAGTGGGATAAAGAAGTAATTGGCGAAACATACATGTGGGGAACTACTCATATAGCGCCAACAGGATGGGGAAGCGAATTTGACGATGACGAGTAAAGAATCAGCGCTCGAAAAAATTACGGCTTACATAGCCGAAAACAAACTCAAAGAGGCCCTTGAGGCTGAAGTAAAATTCATGGCTGTCGAAGCCAACAAAGAAAATTCCGACAAACAATGTCCCCAAAGAGACGTTGCAGAAGATCATGATAACAACCAAATGGGCAAATGGCAACACCAAAAGCTTGACGCCATTTATGACGACGAACCTCTAGGGTTCGAAAAAGATCCAGTGTCAACTAACGAGAAGATGGTGGCGCAGGATCCATTAGAAGAAATAAACTTAGGAGTGGGGGCAGAAAATAGGCCAACCTACATAAGCGCAAAAATGGACCCCCAGTTCAAGGTCGAAATAGTCCAGTTGCTGAGAGAGTTCAAAGACTGTTTCGCGTGGGATTATGACGAGATGCCTGGTCTTGACAGAAGTTTGGTCGAAATGCAGTTGCCGATAATGGAAGGAAAGAAGCCAGTAAAGCAGACTCCCAGACGCTTCGCACCAGAAATCCTGTCGAAAATAAAAGAGGAGGTCAAAAGACTTCTAAAATGCAAGTTCATCCGCACAACCAGGTATGTCGAATGGATTGCAAATATTGTTCCAGTAATTAAGAAAAATGGCAAACTTAGGGTATGCATTGATTTTCGAGACTTAAACTCGGCTACCCCAAAGGATGAATATCCTATGCCAGTGGCAGAAATGCTCATAGATTCTGCAGCCGGCCATGAGTACTTAAGTATGTTAGACGGATACTCTGGCTATAACCAAATTTTTATCGCTGAAGAAGATGTTCCTAAAACGGCTTTCCAGTGTCCTGGAGCAATAGGAACGTACGAATGGGTAGTAATGCCTTTTGGTTTAAAGAACGCTGGAGCAACGTACCAACGTGCTATGAATTCCATTTTTCACGACTTTATTAAGACTTTCATGCAAGTATATATTGACGATATTGTGATTAAGTCTGTTTCAGAGAAAAATCATATAGATCATCTTCGACAATCCTTTGAAAGGATGAGGAAGTTTGGTTTGAAAATGAACCCACTTAAATGTGCTTTTGGTGTGCAAGCGGGTGATTTCTTAGGTTTTGTGGTCCACAAGAAGGGGATTGAAATAAATGAAAACAAAGCCAAAGCCATAATGGAGGCGAAAGCGCCATCAACCAAAAAGGGGTTGCAGTCTTTGCTAGGGAAAATCAACTTTCTCAGAAGATTCATCTCTAATCTCAGTGGAAAGACGCAAGCTTTCTCTCCTCTACTTCGACTAAAGAAGGAAGACTTTGCATGGGGGCAAGAACAGCAAGCGGCTTTCGACAAAATCAAGGGATACCTTGCTAGTCCCCCAATCCTGATGTCTCCTTGCAGAAAAAGAAGTATGAGATTGTACATTTCGGCATCAGACAAAAAATTAGGAAGTATGTTGTGTCAAGAAGATGAGAATGGCGTCGAAAGAGCCATTTATTATCTCAGTAGGGTCCTGAATGATGCTGAAACTAGATACAGTATTATAGAAAAACTATGTCTATGTGTATATTTCTCTTGTATGAAATTGAAGCATTATATAAAACCTGTTGATGTATATATTTCCTCCCATTTCGACGTAATAAAGTATATGTTATCTAAATCTATTTTACATAGTCGAATTGGAAAATGGGCTTTAGCATTAACAGAATACTCCTTGAAATATCTGCCTTTAAAAGTTGTGAAAGGACAAGTGGTCACTGATTTCATAGCTGACCATTCTATAGACGAAGATGTGGAATATGTCGAATTAGAACCTTGGAAACTGTATTTCGACGGTTCCAGTCATAAAAATGGAACTGGCGTTGGGATGTTGATTATTTCTCCTGACAGAATTCCAACAAAATTCAAGTACAAAGTTGAAAGTCTGTGTTCAAATAATGAAGCAGAATATGAAGCTTTGATCGCTGGACTTAAAATCTTGTTGAAATTGGGGGCAACAAGAGTCGAAATAATGGGCGATTCCGAACTGGTGATAAAGCAGTTGACGAAAGAGTATAAGTGCGTGAAAGAAAATTTAATCATGTACTTTGTAATAGCCAATAGACTTCTCAAGGAGTTCGACAATGTGGTCTTCAGGCACATTCCCAGGTTGGAGAATCAAGAAGCGAACGATCTTGCTCAACTAGCGTCTGGATACAAAGTGTCGAAGGAAAAGTTAGAAGAAGCTATTGAAGTCAGAGGGAGAGTCGTATCCACCAAGTTGTCCCCATCAGATTTGGAGTCGATAAGATTAGGATGCGGTGACGAAGAAAACTTTGAGATATTCAACATAGATGATTCAGGAATTACAGACTGGAGAAAGTCTATCAAGAATTATCTACATGACCCAAATCAGAAAGCAGAAAGAAAGATAAAATACAGAGCTTTGAGTTCTGTACTTTTTGGAAATGAATTGTTCAAAAAGACTGCAGAAGGAGTCTTGTTGAAATGCTTAGGTGAAGACGAAGCCTACATAGCCTTGTCGAATGTACACAGTGGAGCGTGTGGCGCACACCAAGCAGGTCACAAAATGAAGTGGTTATTATTTCGACAGGGAATGTATTGGCCAACAATGTTGAAGGACTGTGTCGAATTTGCAAAAGGATGTCAGGAGTGTCAAGTACATGCAGGCATACCTCATGTTCCTGCAAGTGAGCTGCATTCAATCATAAAGCCTTGGCCATTTAGAGGATGGGCTTTAGACTTGATTGGGGAAATTCGACCAGCCTCTTCAAAAGGACGAAGGTACATTTTGGTTGGGATAGACTATTTCACTAAATGGATTGAAGCTATATCATTGGTAAATGTGGATCAAGAAGCAGTCATAGACTTTATCCAAAAATACATAATTTACAGATTTGGGATACCTGAAACAATAACAACAGATCAGGGATCTGTGTTCACTGGTAAAAACATGCCGAAATTTGCACAAGAAACAGGTCTTAAACTCCTTACTTCGACGCCTTACTATGCTCAAGCCAATGGGCAGGTTGAAGCAGCCAACAAGGTAGTGATAAATTTGATCAAGAAGCATGTAGGGAAAAAACCTAGAAATTGGCATAAGACTCTAGATCAAGTCTTGTGGGCGTGTCGAACGTCTCCTAAAGAAGCAACGAATTCGACTCCATTTAAGTTGACTTACAGACATGATGCAGTTTTACCAGTCGAAATATATTTGCAGTCAGTTAGAGTGCAAAGGCATCATGAAATCCCATCAGATATATATTGGAGTATGATGATGGATGAATTGGTTGATCTGGACGAAGAAAGACTACATGCGCTAGATCTAATAAGAAGACAAAAAGAAAGAGTCGAAAAGTTTTACAATAAGAGAGTAAAATTCAAGACCTTCTTAATTGGTGATCTCGTTTGGAAAGTAATCCTTCCTATGGATCGAAAAGATAAGTTAATGGGAAAATGGTCTCCTAAGTGGGAAGGACCTTTCCAGATTTTGAAAATATTTTCAAATGACGCGTATGAGATTGAAGAAATAGGGAAGGATGAGAGAATCCTAAAGATAAATGGAAAGTATTTGAAAAAATATAAGCCAATATTGTAGGAAGTAAAAATAATGATAGAATAATTGCAAACATAATTGTGATAAGATTTGCCAAATAAAAATGGCATTAAAGTCATTACAAAAAGCCTCAAAGGGCTGAGAATTGTTAAATCAATTCGACTACAAATTAATACTGGCAAAAGTTTCCTTCAAAGTGGCGAATTTCTGCCTCTGAAACTGGAGTCGATGATCACAAAGACTTTTGTGAGTAGAAAGAGTCTCAATCTCTTGACTAAGTTGTTGGGCCTTCTCAGCATGTCGAATACCCACCCTCAACTCTTCGTCAATCTCGCTCTGCTTGGGTTGCTGTATGGATGCCTTACGTTTTTTCTCTTGAGAGATCTTTTCTTGAAGTGCTGCTATCTGTTTCTCCCATTTTTGGATATTGTCATCACAAGCAGCAACCTCTTTGACATAAGTTTCAGAAAGCTTTTGCAACTTTGAAACGTTGTTAGTCGAAGTCGAAACAGCATCCCATTCAGCAGTTTGAGTTTCAGACTTTGAGGAGATTTGATTGGTAAGATCTCTTTGACGATGAAGATCTGCAGTGGCCAAGTCAATAAGGGTCATCAGCTCCATCACAAAACTTCCAACCTCAGCAGAAGCTTCCAAGACATTCACTTGCTTCAAAATTTTCTTAAGTTCAAGGTGAGCAAGAGAGTTCTCTTCCAAAATTTTGAACAAATCGACATCAAGGATTTTCGTTTTAATTTTGGTCAAGATGTTGCCGAGTGATGGTGCTTCAGAAGTTGCCCCAGAAGTGGTCGAACTGCTCTGCGAAGAATCTTGGAAATTAAAACGGGCGCTAAGCATGGCCTTGAGATACTCTAAAGGTCTCTACACTTTGAGATTTTCAAGCTCCTCGCGAGAGAAACTAGTCGAACCAGTTGATTTGCCACTCCCTTGGGTCTGGTCAGGAGCAGGTGGAGTGTTTCGCTCTAAAATTTGCTCAGCCTTTGTGTGTTTCGACTGGTTACCCCCATCTTTGGCAGCTTCGTTTTCGTGATCATCTTCGACCCCAACTTCCATGTCAGTATCATCACCCTGAGCTGCAGCATCTAATCCTGGAGGAGAAGGAGATTCATCTTCAGAAGATTCACCCACTGTAGCGTCGAATTCTGCCACAGTCTGCATTTCATGATCACTTGTGGGGACATCTTCTTCTAAGACTGTTTCCTCCAGAATCTTCTCAGGTGTTCTTTCGACAGCCACTTGTCCCTGAAAGTAATTCTAAGATTTAGAAGAAAAAGATGCAAAGAAGGTGAACATATACAGTCGAAATAAAGACTCACCTCAGGAATCTCAGTGTTAAAGCTGGATTTCCCACTCTCCGTGTCTTTCGACTGAGGCTTAGCAGGGGGAGTACTTGCAGAATCCTTCCTAGTTGATTTTACGATGGACCTTTGGGAAGAGACCTTCGTGAGTTTCTTCTTCTTCTGAGGGGGAGGGATTAACTCTGGAGATTCGTCACTAGACTCTTCATTAGGGACTTTATCCTCTTCTTTCTCCTCTTCACTCTTTCTCTTTTGGATTGTTGGGGGTTTTCGACTTGCCTAGTCATGCAAACCAAAGCCAGTTAGTTTCTTAAAAGGAAACAAATAAATGAGAAGAAGTGATGTGTTGTACCTTTGTCGAATGCTTCTTAGCAGCACTGGGCGACGCTTCGACAGACGTTTTCTTGGCAGGAATCCTCACGGCTAGGGAAAGAAAGAAGATTCAGAAACAAAAATAAGAAATACATGATAATACAGTTAGAATAACAAAAGGAAAAATCATGTTTTTCTGTGAACACCTTCAAGAATGGGATCCTCCACGCGAACGTGTTCTATTCCAATATGAAGGTGTCCTGGGTATTCGCCCAGATGATACTTAGTCGGAACCACACGCTCAGCAGGTTTTTTGTACTGTTGACGGAGAATTTTTTTTCATAAAATCCCCACAAACGAACCAATCTGGAAATGGAGGGCTAAATGCCATGCCAAATTCAGCGGTTGGCAAAGGAGGGAATTTTGGTGGATGACAACTGATAGCTAGGTCATAGCGCGCCTCTGGTCGAAGATTTGAAGGCAATGACAGTTTTTCAAACTTCTCCGTCAATTTTCATTTCAATTCTGCTGCTGCTTCGTGTATGGTTCGACTAAGATCATCAGGTCTATATGCAGTTTCGAAATACTTTTGAAATTTCTGTATTTCCCTAATGTGTCTTTGAATACCTTTTTTGGTCCGATCCTGCACAAAAGCGAAAGCATTTGTCAAATGTGTAGCAAAGGCAGCTACGTCGAATTTTTTTTTGGAATAATAATCTTTCCACCATTCGTCAAACTCAGGAGTACATAGGAATGATGGTCGAAATATAATTGGTCGAATATCGAGAGAATCATCAGCCAGTTTCTTCGACAGTTCTTTGCCCTCGTCTTCAGTATGAAGGGAGTTATAAAAGATGATGGATCCTTTCTTGGGAAATATAGGTTGAGGTTTCATCTGGATTAGGCCAAACTGTCTAGAAACAAGGTTGGGTTGATAAACTATCAAAGCAATTTGGTTTTTAGTGGTGTTACGGTAAGAAAAAAGGAGCCTAGGGGTTAAGAATGATTCCCAAACATTCAGAAATATATTTTCATCCTTCTGCATCTCCAAAGGCAGTTGTTGGGTAAACCACTTAGGTCCAATTTTTCTATCAGTAAAAGGTGCCATGGTCGAAGTAAACTGATACCTCTTGGCAAACATCATGACATAGCTTTTGAAAGCTTGTCGAAGGCTGATTCCTTCATCAGTTGGCGTTATTAGCACCAACCTTGGCCATTCGACAGTCCTATTTTTTACTTCTTCTTCATCTACTTCTGGCGCTACAGGAAGATTAGCTTCAAATGTGGCATTGAGCCATAATTGCAAGAACCAAAAAGATCCTAATAAGTTGATTTTACCTTGAGTTTTGGCGTTTTTCAAAAGATGTACGCTCTCACTCAGAGATTCATAAAGGTTCGCCAGAATCATTTCGCTCAAGCATAGTTTTGTGCCTGCATGAAGCTGATTGGCTATGGTAATGAATCTCTTAGCAACCTGGAGGGAGCGAGAGAAAAACACATATTTGGATATCCACAGAGTTAGAAAAGCTATGTGTTCGACATCTGAAACTTCAGTAGTACTCTTGTCATGATAATAGGACATAAATAAGGAGTATGGGGAGAGGCTAGTCTCGAAAGCGATGGTATCTTCATTTAAGACAGTAGGATCGAAATCTATACCGTTGGGGTGAAGGCCAACAATGGTTGCCGCGTCGAAAAGAGTGGGCGTAACCATCCCACAAGGGAGGTGAAAGGTGTTGTAGGTACTATCCCAGAAGTAGAGAGACGCCAAAAGCATATTTGGATAGATATTGGGTCCTACTCTCGACAACTGAATAAGGTCGAAAATGCCTACTTCTTTCCAAAAATCCCCTTTAACCTTTTCGATCTTATCTAGCCAAGATAAGTAGTCAAAGGGGTCTTTCGACCAGGGGAAAGTTCTAAATATCCTGGGGTAATTCAAATAGGCTAAGTCCAATTCTCCATTATCTGTCGAACTCGATGGGTCATTTTATTCTACAACTTTATCTTTAGGCTGAGGTTTCACTCCAGCGCCTATGGGTTTTGTATGGAAATAAGATGGAAAAAATTCTCTTAAACGTTTTGGTTTAATCTCTGGATTTGGAAGAGGACCTAACATAGCATGACAGTTTCCAGAAATAAGAACAGGGATTAATACCTGGGATTTATAGATGCATTCTTTTTCTTTCTCATTTGGAGGTTCTGGAACATACTATTGATTTCCAATAGTTACTGATCCTTTCAAATCGTGCACAGGAGAGAAAGCTGGATCTTGTTTCTTATTGGAATGTTTGCTGCTTGAAGGTTTTTGAGGAGCCATTGTTAGGAAGGACTTAGGAATTTTTCTCAGGAGAAATATGAAAGCTTAAGAAATGGGTATGAAGAAAAGTAATCTGAAGCGTTGAAAGGGTTTAGAGAAAAAGGTTTATGGGTATTTATAGGAAGAACATGATGAAAAACGCTTCAAAAGGGTAATGTTGATAGTGGGACACGTGGCCGATTTTGTTGGGGGTGTTGAAGAGTTGGAAGTTGAAAAGAGACCATGATGTTAGGAAATGATGGAGGTAGACTCTGAACGTGGGCTAGACGTGACATTTTTGAGAAAGTGTAATGATGAGTCTGTGTTGGAAATTGAGATTATCAAAACTTGGGTTTAATAAAGATTAAATGACATGGCATCAAAACGCTGGTTGACAATAAATGATTGTTTCTCCAGAAAAACGGTCGAAACATCTTTGCTGGGGGGCAATTTGTATGCATGCGTTTTCGACGCCATGAGATTTGGTATGCAGAATGGTTCTTTCGACAAATGATGACATGGGATAAACGGTTCGGTTGATAAGTGTTGTTCGACACTTCGACAAAATTGAAGCTTCGACATTTCGACAAGGTATCTGCAGATGGAAAGGCACTTTGACAGACATGGAGGATGTTGTAGTATTTCAACAATTCGACAAAGCCTGGAGAGAGACATCATTTCGACGTGAAGTGTAAATTCGAATTCAAAAGAGTTGTGACGTTTGGCAGAAGATGGGTGGGAGCATCTGGCGAAAGGAAGAAAGCCATGTGTCACAGTTTTAGGATTTGGTAGTTAGTAACAGTTATGTTATTTGTATATAAATAGGGTAGTTGTTATCGAAAAAGAGGTGAAAATTTACTTGTACAAAATTCCTAAAAATACTCAAAGTACCCGTGTGAGAGAAAAGAGTCATAGTTGGAACATGTATGTGTAAACTAACACCAAATTCCTTCAAAGTTTATTTTATAAAGTTTAAAGTTTCTTTACGAATTCCTTTTACGTTTTCCAGTCAATTGTCTTTCTGCACTTTCTTTTCGACACTTTATGTTTTCATCAGTTACTTTCTGCCATTTATCTTATCTTGTCAAATTTACATCTGTTTAAACGTTTTAATCAACATCTTTCGACATAAAATATTCAGAGAACCAAAATGAAAGATATGAAAGTTGTTCTAGATATCTTCAAAGTCATTTAGATCTGCACATTTGTGTGGTTGATCCTGCAAGTAACCCAATTCTACAAGTTTTGGTAAATCAGAGGTTGTTCGCCAAAATTCACAGAGAACAACAGAATATTGAGATTGGTTTATAATGTAAGATGGGAAAGTCTTGGAGAAGGTAGATCAACCATAGGGCTTCAGAAGTTGTATTGGCAAGAGTTTTGTATTCTTCCTCAAATGAAGAGCGTGAGACTACTTGTTGCTTCTTGATTTTTCAATTAATGATAGATGATCAATAGTGGACCCTTGAATGAGGGCACAAATAAAATCCTTGAGGTATGTTGGGGGTTTGGATGGTTTGCTGAATTTTCTTATGCGTTTGGGAACGGGAAGGGCAGGACTTAATGGACATGGGAGATGGATTACTGGTGGTGTTATTGGTGGGTTTGTGAGTGAAAGGTATAGTTGCAGTTATGGTTGTAATATTATTGTTGGGCATGAGACTGGAATTGGTTGTGAGAATATTCATGTTATTATGACGAGGATTGTAGTCTATGCTAATGTCAATGATGTTGTTAGATGTATGAGAGGGTGTGTGAATGTGATTGTTGCTTGTGGTGGGATATTGGAAGGAAGTTTAAAAGAAAATGGTATCCCTACAAATAAAAATAAGCTTATTTTTTAGGTCATATAAAATGTGTCCATTTACACCATATTTGTTGCCTAAATAGGTTACACTCTTCTTTCATCTTTATTGTCACTTGCATCTATTGGGTGTATGTAGTCATCAACAACCATATCCCAAAGATCAACATCGTGACCTAGAAATAAACTTTATATTATGTCCTTCCAATAATTAAATCTATCTCCATCAAAAACAGGAAGTTTAGCATTGTAGTGATCTCTATCATTTGTTTGAGTAACTAGTGGTGGAATATTAGACATGTGTTCCACGCTGGATCTTTATCTGACACTATTAAGTGTTTGATATTCTTATCAAGACCAGAACCAGAGCTCTGATGCCAATTGAAGGTGACAAGAAACACAAGAAATATGAGTTTGAATTGAGTTTCTAAAAATGAAAGTTTTTCAAAAACCAACTCAATCAAGCAAAAACACAAACAATAAAAATAACAAGGTTATTTGTATACTGGTTCGTTGTTAACGAAACTACCTCCAGTCCACCCTACCAAGGTGATTTTGCCTTCTCAACAAGGCATTAATCCACTATAATCGAAATTGATTACAGACACCACAAAGACCAATCGTCTTTGTCTTCATGAGTCTATCTGACTAAAACCTAGTCACTCAAGAAAACCACTCAAACAACTTTAAGTACAATGAATTTCTTCACACAATAACGAGCAAAAACTCTATGTGTGTTTACAAAGACTATACACATAAAGTTATATACTTAATCAAAAACGTGTGTATATTCAATAGCATGAGTGAATAAGCATGAGCAACTTCTTCCAATCTTTGAAGTCTTCTTTATATAGGCAGTTAAAAGATCCGTTTGAGGGTAAAATTGGAATAGAAAATTTCAACTGTCTCTTTGTATAACGACTTGAATATAGGATACAAAATGGTGCAATTGTACTGTCCTTAGCCCACAAAATCAGTGTAGTGGATGTAAGGGTGATCTTCTACTGTGTACTATTTTTCTAATGCAAAATCTTTTAATCTTATCTTCTAATCCTCAGAGGCTTCTGATGAAATGATGTTGAAGTATGCTTCAGATTCTTGACACAATTCCTCAGAACTTGGTCTTCAGAGTCTTTAGATCTTGTTCTTCAGAATCTTCAGAACTTGAGCGCATAATCTTGAAGGTTGACAATCCTTTAGAGGCTCTTTAATCAGAGTCACGGTCAGAAGATTTAGCATAAACGTTCATCGGAACCGTTGTCTAAGAGCTTTTTAGAACTTAACAGCATCTCGTAAAGCACTTGTATCTCTTCAGAGTTAGAGTGTGTTGATTCCAGAACCTGATTATGTCACACGTCAATGCTTTAGAGTCAGAACCTGTTAGCAAAAGCTACACACTAGATAAAAACCATTAGTGTACAAAATTGTTCTCTAAGAAACAATACATTGTTATCAGCAAAACTAAAGGCAAGATGCATAACCAAATCTTGTTCTTACACATGGTCTCTCTTATCCAGAGTTCAGAGTCTTACTTATCTAGAGTACATAGTCTTTGTATCCGTAGTCTAGAGTATTTCTTATCCATAGTCCATATTCTTTCTATCCAGAGTCCAAAGTCTAGAGTTTGGTTTGTTAAGCTTTGTTCAGCCTCTGGCTTGTGTAGAGTCTGCTTTATCCAGTATTAGACTTGTTCAAATTTTTCTTTATCTAGCTTCTGACTTGTTCAAATTCTACTTTATATAGTATCATGCTTGTTCAGATTCTGCTTTATCTAGCTTCTGACTTGTTCAGATTCTACTTTATCCAGTATCAGACTTGTTCGCATTTTGCCTTATCTAGCTTCTGACTTGTTCAAATTTTGCATACTTAACAAACTATTAAAGTACAAAGTGGATCTTTATACTTTGTTATTATCAAAACAAAAGGAGTATAGATGTAGAACAAAACTTGTTCCAACAAAATGAACCTCACTTAGACTCAAGAATACTCTCAAAGCACTATGGCTAAATATATGTGAGAAAAATGAGAGATTTAAAGAAATTATGAGAGAAATGAAAAGTGAGATGTAGAATCATTTTTCTGGATGTGAAAAGTGATCTAGAGTCTCCCTGTATATAGGCCAAGGCGTGGTATAAATTTAAAAATAATCCATTAGTCAAATCAATGTCCTAATCGATTAGGAAAAAATATTAGATACCTTAAATAATCGATTGTTAAGGCCACAAATGGAAGGTCTTGATATATAGTTTTTACCAATAATTAAGAGATTGTCCTAACCTATTTTACACTCAACTAAGCATGATCTAATAGAATATGCAAATAGTATAATTGATTATTAAGTTAGAAGATGTCTTTCAATCAATCAGACACTCTTCTAATCATTTGGATATGACTTAAAATTATTTTTTGGTGATTTAATTAAAATATTTGAAGCTTCTCAAAAGTTTTTTAGTGTATGTTATTTAGCCATACTATTTCCTAAAATATCATTATGTCTTTTACAAGAAAGTGGTCACTGGAACAAACACGACCAGATGAGCTTTGACACTTCATCTCTTTCATAACTTTGAAGCTTCGAGTCTTAGCATCATTATCTTTGATTTTAACATCACAAAAGAACCTTGAGTCTTCTTGATGAGGCTTGAAATATCTTCATGTTGACTACCATCATCTAAGATTTTGAGAGGACAAACCACTAGTAATCTTTGAAACTAAAATCTTCCCTTAATAACCGTTTGACAATAGTGTTGACTTTAAATAGATGTCTTGATCATTAAGAGCATAGTTGATTTTGGAGGATAGATTTATCGACCATCTTATGCATATTTGACCTCTTGACTTATCTTCAGCATATACTTGACATCACTAGACATCGTTTGATATTAACTGTTGTCATCATTAAAACTAAGCAGCTACTCAGTTGACTTGCAACTTCAACATAAACTTCACCACCTTTGAACACTTTGACTATACCTGCAAACACATAGATCCACGAAGATTCCCGTGTATAAGACATTTAGATGAATTGAAATAAATTGTGTGATTCAGGTAAAAAAAACTTTAGAGATAGATATTAAATTGTTATAAAACTCACATATATAAATAATATATTATTCTGATAAAAACGTTAATTAAAATATATAATAACAAAATTAAATGTGATAAATTCCACATTTGGGAGCTTGATAAGTACCAATTTTATTTATAAAAATGATTAAATAAAGAACTGGAATGACACAAATTCTCTATGGCCCTAGTATTTAAGATACATTCATGATATTTAGATTTGTAAAAAAATAATTAGGTTTAGGAGTACCTGATGGTTCTGAAATTGATGTGTTAATTTGATTTATGTAAGATTTTGGGTGTTGAAGAACATGTTGAATGATGGTAAATATGGATTTTTGTTGATCTACAAGGAAGCCAATAGGTACAATGTCAATGGGAGTTTCTCTAGGTTGATATGGACTATTACTTTTAGTGGAGTCTTCATGACTTGTTGTTTGAGCCAACTCGTCTTCTTGAGGTATGGTGGAAGGCCGTGTTTCTGGAAACACACCTTAATTGTATGACTCGGATTTACAAAAGGAGAAAATATTGAAGCTTTTTCTACGACCATCATGAATTGTCTTGGGGTTGAATCTTGTCAGCGGGGTTTTTTTTATATAGTTTATTGATTTGGGAAACGAATTTATCATCATCATTAGAAAGTGCAAGTTAGAACTCGTATTAAATCAATATTGAGAAGACATTATTGATGTGAGGAATTTGTTACATTAATAGAATTGGGAGTGAATAGAGGCATCCTACTCGTTGAGCATTTGGTTCGAGAAAAGGACTAACTTACTTAATTGAAAGTCAACGGTGTCACAAAGATGGTGAGTAAGAAACATTTCATTGAAGAGTGTCAATGGCGCCACAAAGGTGATGAGTAAGAAATGTTATGTGAGGTACAAGAGTTTGTGGAAGTAAGAAGAGCATCCACTTGAGGGGGAGCATTGTGGACTCACACTTGAGAGAGAGTGTTGAGGATGTAGCAAGTATGAATAGTGTGTGTAATGTGGAGACTTGAGCATTTATAAGTGAGAGAACTCACCCACCTATCACCTTAAGATTTTTGGTCAATATGTGGTGTGTCTCTCACAAAGGTGTTGCTCTAAAAGAAGAAGTCTCAAAATGTTCAATGCTCCATAGTAAAAAACTTCCCTAACACATGGTATCATGAGCCTCTGGTTCGAATAAAGGGGCCGAATTACTTGTATCGAAATCCCTAGAAAGAGGTATCTCGTTGAAATTGAAATGCCCATGAAGAAGTGTATCGAAATGTCCAGGAAGATGTGTCAATGGAGGTACAAGTGTATGTGGTCAAAAGAGTTTCCAATTGAAGGGGGTATTGTAGAATCACACTTAAGGGGAGTGTTATGAATAATAATCCAAGTGTGAGTCGGAGTCCCACATTGGTTATAAATATGGAGACTTCACCATTTATAAGTGGCATAACTCACACGCCTATCACCTTAAAGTTTCGAGTAAATATGTGGTGTCTCTCTCAATTGTGTGTTGTTCTTAGCCCAATATTAATGCTCTCCTTATGACCCAATAGAGACGTAGTGGTTTTGTCTTCAACGACACCTTCAATTGTCACCATTATTGAAAGAAGAACGAAGATTAATAAAAGAGATGTTTTTTAGTTCTTTGGTGGGAAAGAACAAAGGGGGAGAGCGCAGAGTGAGAAGGAAAAGAGAAACATGATGAAAGAATATATGTTTTGGCCTTACCAAAGATTTAAGAGATAAGATGGACCTCATTGCCATAACTTCCTCAAACTTCTTCATAACATATACAAAGAAATAAAATAGAATTCAACTATATTCATCGATTCAAAGAAAAATGATAACAACTACATATTTAAATACAAATGCATTTTAACTTATAGTAAAATACTATATCTGAAATATCTAATTAATAACAATCTAAATAATAATAAGACTAACTTATAATTTAAATCCTCGAATTTCAAAAGATGTCTAAATTATATATGTAGATGCTAAGAGTCAGATGTAAAACGTGAATTGCTATACATTAAAGCAACTTTCTACTAATTTTTCCCACCTCCATTGTGGTTATACCACTACTAACATATAATACTAACTTATTTTGGTTACAATATAATACTCACTTTTAACCACTATTCTATTAACTATTTATTGTCCAAATGTATATTTTCTGATTCATGTTTCGTAATTTCTGGTCAAATGTTTTCTGTGTATCCATCATCGAGTTTTCTTCTAAGTGCAACTTCACATTTAGCTTTGTTTGGCTAGATCCAACCTTCGTATGATCAAACAGTAGACCACAGTTTGATATCATTTTTTAAATCGAGAGTTGAGGTTATCTTTACCTGAAGCGGTTTCACCACTGATATAAAACAGATCATTTTTAGAAATGATGATGACATTTCAATCTATAGAAGACATGCAAAATCATTCATGTCAAAAGAGATGAACAACAAAAATCAGGTTTACATTCATGATGTCTGGTACGACTTCAAAAAACAATGCAATCTAAAAAAAAAGTACACGTTACTTTCGAAGTCATCAATCCATCTCCCTTTATCAATGTTAAAATCTTACGAACCTACAAGTAAGTAACTAGTTCTATGTATATTTTCAAACATGCCTTTGGTTATCTCTGTGAGTAAAACTCTTCTCTTTCATTCTACTTTTAATTTTTTTAATTTGTAGATCTATATTAAAAATTTTAAAGAATAAAAACAATTTTTCTTATGTGTAAAAACATGATATAAATAAACTGAGGATAATTATATATTATAAATTTTAATAGCATAACAAGTACCACAGAAATTTCATTCATGACTTGATATAATATAATAGATTAAAACATAACAACAAAACTAACATTTTTTTCCAATTACTACATA
Organism: Lathyrus oleraceus; assembly: GCF_024323335.1. Lineage (NCBI taxonomy): Eukaryota > Viridiplantae > Streptophyta > Magnoliopsida > Fabales > Fabaceae > Lathyrus > Lathyrus oleraceus. The sequence goes on from NC_066585.1 coordinate 218,656,908, forward strand.
ATCAAACAAAGCTACACCACTCGTCGTAGATTTACTATAGGGTGTAGTTTATCCCTCTTTTAGATCTATCCATTTCTATTTTTGTGTTGTCTATTTTATGCTTTTGTCTTTTGGGGTTTAAGTATGCACTTTTGGTGTTTGATAAAAAGTCTCAGAGAATTTTTGTGTCTTGAGATCAAAGGCAGTCGAAATACGCAGATCAAAGTCAAAGAAATCATCCTTAATTGGATTTGAAAAAAAGACTATGGATTCTCATTCCTATATTTCCACTAATGATGTTCTTAAGAGAGTTGATGGATGAATGATAAGTTGTTGTTTTTGATTTGGTTGTCTTTGTTTAGTTTGTGATCAATTTATGTGTAATGTCTTTGTTTTATGCTTCTAGACTATGAATGAGGTATGTCCTATGGCATATGTCTATTCATGGTTGTAATGCCCTCTGGATTTTCACTTAATGAAATGGTGTTTTCTATAAAAAAAAACCTACACCATATGAACTTTGACTAAACACACATCCACCTTCTTCAACTTCAACTAAACTTCATTTCTCCTACCGTCCATCTTTTTCTCCTTAAATCAACTGTTAATAATTAAACATACATCCTTTCTTGAGAAATGTGAATAGTAGACCCCCCAAAAATGCATTTTTTAAGTCTCTTCTCTTGGACAAAATCATACCATCTATTACCTACAAACATCTCGTATTGTTTCTCCTTTCCCTATGCATATCACATTCGTAGTTATCACCATTTTCAGCGCCTACCAGTTCGAGATCTGTTTGAATCAGAAACACGCATCTCTTGGATATGTCTCGGAGAAGATGCTTCAAAAAAATTTAAGCAAAACTTCTTATATTATTATCGTATAACTATTACCAAAACATTTTTTCTTGCCTTCACTCCGAACTTAATTACGTTTTCCCATTAATATCCTGCATCATCATCGTTGTCATCAGACTCATCAGATTCAGACTCGTCAAAGTCAAACTCATCAGATTCAGATTCACTTTATCTATTTCAACATTACGTCGCTCAATTTCAGCACGCATGCTCGATAGCAACATGCAGATCATAAACTTCATATGTACTAGAATCAAAAGAACAAACAAATTATTTTCATAAATAAACTTCATTTTAAAATAAGTTTTTTTTCCAAATTTCTGCATCATGAACATCATCTACAACAAATATATTTTGATACCGCACCATGATGAAGATGGTAAATCAGGACACTCTTTTTTCTCTTCCTTACTCATTTTAAATATGACTAAACAAACCTAACCATACTACTATTTATACTTATTATTTTATTATTTAATATTTTTCATGGGTCAGCTTGCAACTATACAAAGCCTATTCCAAGTGTGTTTACAATTTGTTTCTTTTATTTCATCAATCTCTTATTATTTTTTACTTTTACATACCACTTATCAAAATTACTTTTTCTTTTACTCTTCTTTAAACCATGATATTGTTTCGTTTTTGATTAACAAATGCGTGTACCAAATCAATACTCGTGCGTAGGAACAATTTGTTAAAATATTGTGTAAAGAAAAAATGTTAAACTGTTTCTTTTCCTTTTTTTAGTGTATTATTAATCTAGTGAACATATATCATCCAATACATGAAAATATATTAGAGTTTAAGTGTGTGATTCATCGGTTAAAACATAAGGGATTAGATAGCATAACTTTAGTTGTCTTGCGTTTGATTTATAAAATGATCACGGGACATACCAAAAATCAATATTAGGAATGGGATAAAAACTCAAATTTTTGTCCCTCACTAAACCATGAGATAACTTTTTGTCTCTAGTACAAGTTATTTAAAATACTATATCATTTTATTTTCTATTAAATCTATCTCTCTCTATCTATCTATCTCAGAGGCTCTTTGTGAATCTATTCACATCAGTTCCAACCATATTCCAAGTATTATGATAAAATCCAATTGGATAGCCATCCGACCCTAGGGCCTTCCAAAGGGACATACAAAACAAAGTGACATTTATCTCCTCTTCCTTTAGGGCTTCATTAAGCTTGTTGTTTAGCCTTGCATCAATAGGTGGAAATTAAATCTGAGTCTGAATCTAATTGGTAGTAGCAAGATTATATGTGTTGAGTTGTTTGTAGTTTTCTTGAAACATATTCTTTATTCTTCTTGCATATTCAACCCAATTATGATTGAAGTCTTTCAACATGGAAATCAACTTCTTCCTCGCCTTTGAACAACCTTTGTGTGATAATACCGAGTGTTCCTATCACCATCGACTAACCATTGTTGTCTTGTCGTTGGAACAAAGCCAATTCTTCCTGGTATAAAATCTTGTCTATTTCCTTTTGAATTTCTATCCCTAGTTTTCTAATCCCATTGTGGCCTCTTCCATCATGAAAGTATTTCTGAATTGTTTAATATCCAAAGAAGCTGACTTTTATTTCTTTGTATGCTGACAAGACTATGCATCCTCCAATCTTCCGCATATTGTTTAACCTTCTGCAGGTTGTTAAGAAAGATTGAATTACCCTTCCACGCATGTTTTATCATATATTTATAGTTACCCTCAATAAACAAATAACATTCAAACTTGAAGTTTCTAACCTTCTTGTCACCAACCTGATTCATGAGTGTTATTAATAAAGAATGGTGATCTGAAAATTACAACCAAATGAGAGTTCTAACAAGAGCATCATGGAATTGAAGTCTCTAAGAGTCATAACACAAACCTCTTTCTAATATCTCATACACACTCAACCCACTAGAATATATGGGACCTATCCAAGTGTACTTATGCCCTTATAAACCCAAATCCGTCATACTACAAGCATTAATTCTTTCCTTGACTTTTCACATTTTCTTCTTGACACAGGGACACCTCCTTTTTTTTTTTGAAGCTACCACTATATCATTGAAATATCCTCATAATATCCGACTTCCATGCGTATTTATAGAAATTCTTTTCAACTCTTCCAACATCTCCTTCTTTCCCTATTCATGAGGGCTAGCATAAATTAGGGGAAAAGAACCAATCTTTACCCTTCTTTGGGGAAATTGTTGCAAGCCTATATTGAAAGTGTTTTTCAACAGTTGGGACTTTTATTTTATTTGAGTCCCATCCCATAGTTATAACTCCTACAAAACCTCTAATTTCAGTGGAATCAAAATTATCAAACCCTAATTTTTTAAAAGGGAAAAAATTGTCAGTATCTATTCTAGTTTCCAACACCACAAACACATTAAGATGAGTCTCTCAGATGTATTGCTGACATACTCTGATAAAACCTCTGTTCGTGTCTCCTAAACAATTCCATATGAATATTTTAAATTTAATATTATACATAAAGAATTAGTGCATATTGTTACGTACTTCATGATATTGACTTTGAGTCTCCTCAACAAACACCACTTCTGATTTTTCTTCCTCTACCATCGTTCCACCATGCTTGACTTCCCCGTCCCATTTGTCTCCATTTACACCATATATGTTTTCTTCGTGAGCGTATTGTGATTCAATTAATCCATATATCTATTTTTGGCCAAGATGGTCCAAATTGTTGATTTAACATCCTGATTTTATTTAAATTACTTTTCATAATTTAATTATGTGATAGTTGTGGTTGTGTTGTGTTGATTGGTGTTTTGATGTGTTGTGTTGATTGGTGTTTTGATGTGTTGTGTTACCTTTGATGTGGGGTAGTTGCCTTAGAATTATAGAAATTAAGGTGTTGGAAGGTATGTGAGCAAAAGTGTGGAAAGGATGGTGCGGTGATTAAAACTAATCCACTATTTTAGTTATTATTTCATTTAATTAATTAATATTAGATGAATATTAATTTAATTATTTAATTTGAGTGGATTATTATTATTATTATTATTATTATTATTAAGAAATTAGTGATAATATAATTAGTTAATAAAATAATAGAAATTATAATAAAAATAGAAATGGGGATTTGGGATAGAAACTCAGAGAACGTAACATTTGGGAGAAAAGAGAAGAAGATGAGAAGGGGAGAAGAAGAGAATAGGACTCAAGGGGAGAATAATATAATAGGGCTCAAGGGGGGAATCACCATTATTGAAGGTCAAAGAATCTATTGCTAGAAACTCTAAGGTAATGGTGGAGTTCTGATTATCTAAGGGTTAACATGATGATGGTGGGTAAATCATGTCATGTAGGATTTATGTTTTTCTTCTTTATGTTCATGATCTTTGTGATATTTGTCAATTGTTGAATTGTGTGTATGATGATGTTGTGACTGATGTTGAAATAGTGAATTGTTGTTGTTAGAATCATAAAATTGATTGGATTATTTGTTGTCTATGTTGGGTGATTGATGTTGTTTTGGGCCAGAGTCAAAACTGGGTTATGAAGGTTTTCAGTGTAAATAAGTTTGAGTTTTGAACTTTGGAAAAGTAATTTTGGGTTTAAAATATTGGTGATAAAAATGAGGTTTTGGGACGAATTATATGTGATTTTCATTTTGAAAAAGTTGCTGAAAAGTGATTCTGCAACCGTGTAATCGGTTACCAGAATTGGAGTAACCAGTTACACTACTTAAAAACATGTTTCTGGGCAAAATTTGGGGGGTGTAACCTGTTACTGGTTTTTGAGTAATCGGTTACCCTGTGTAACAGAGGCCATACAGGGGCTGGAAAATGGGGGTGTAACTGGTTACCAATTTTAGGATAACCGGTTACCGTGTGTATATGACAGTGTGGGTTGCACTACTGGATGTAGTGTAACCAATGACTGGTTTAGGGTAACCAATTACACTGGGAGCAACTTCTTATACTATCATACTTAGGCAACTCTATAGTTTATTATATTATTTTTACTCTTTTAGTGTGTTTTTATATTTAACTTTATTTTATTTTCGTATTTTATTTTCAGCTTAAACAGTTATTTGACACCTTATCACTATGCAGATCATAACTTGAGCTACGATAACCGGATTGACGCGTTCTAATAGGCGTTGGAAAGTTGAGAGGTTAAACTAAAAGTTTCATATTGAAGTCAGAAGCTGATTCAGAGTGAAGAAGGGTCGAATTCGATTGATGTTGTTTTGGGTCAGAGTCGGAACTGAGTTATGAAGGTTTTTGGTGTAAATAAGTTGGGGTTTTTAATTTTGGAAAAGTGATTTTCAGGTTAAAATATGGTATAAACGATTTGTGAGAAAATGGGGGTTTGATACGAATTATAGGTGATTTTCGTTTTTAAAAAGTTGCAGAAAGACGCTTTTGCGATAATGTAATCGGTTACCAGAATTGGAGTAACCAGTTACACTACTTAAAAACACATTTCTGGGTAGAATTTAAGGGGTGTAACCAGTTAATGGTTTTTAGGTAACTGCTTACCCTGTGTAACAGAGGCCATGCAGGGGCTAAAAATGGGGGTGTAACCGGTTACTAGTTTTAGGGTAACCGGTTACTGTGTGTGGGTGACAGTGTGGGTTGCACTACTGGATGTAGTGTGACTGATTACTGGTTTTAAGGTAATCGATTACATTGAGAGAAATTTCTTTAAAACTTTAAAAATTCATAACTTTTGTTCCGAGTATCCGATTTGAATGTCGTTCAAAGGTCGAAAAGCTGAGAGCGTGTACTGTCATTTCAAATTGGTTTTAGTACCTAAAAATGAATATTTTCATGTGTGATGGTGTTGATAGGCATTGAAAAGTTTATGTGGTGGTGGGACATAACTTTAAATGCATTAATTTTTCTTTTTATGTTGTATGTTGATGTTGTTGAGCTGTATAACATGTGTTTGATGCATGATGGCATGTATTGGTGGTGTACATTGACTATGGAGGTAGGTCATTGTGCATGATGTTGTTGTTGCATGTATTGTATGTTGCATGCATTCATGTTGTTGGACAAATGGCCAGTTGTTGGTGAGCCTTAAATTCCATTGTGTAGATTGGGTCGGTAGCTGATTTCGGAGGTGATGGAATCAGTGAGACGTTATCGGAGGTGATGGTAATGAATTAAGGACTTTGATCCTAGGAGGTGAGGATCGAAGTGGTAAACTTGAGTGTTCACACATTGGTACCACATGCATTGAGTCGAGTTGTTTAGTCTAATTGCATTGTACATTGGTTGCATTTGTTATTGTGTTGGATGGTTAATTATGTTGTTATTATGTTGTATGGTTGTTATGTTGCTATTATGTGTGAATAGTCGTTGTGTAGATTATGTGGAATTGTGTTGTGGAATGGGTGATGTGCATGTGATAATCTAATGCTTACTTGTTATCATGCTTTCATTTATATAATTATGATATTTCACCCCTTTTGTTTGAATGTTTCCTCCATGTGGGTAACATGCAGATAATCCGCAATAGAAGCTCAGATGTGAGTGGAAGATGAAAGCTTTCGTTTTATTTTAGTGTCGGCGTTTGCTCTGATGTGTAACACCGGGGAATTGGAATGTTGTGTCTTTTATTATGTTTTAATATTTATTATATGACATGTTATGTTCATGTTGGATATGTTGAGTTAACTATTAGTTATTGTTGTTTTGCTACTATTTAATAAAAGTTAATATTCAGACATGTAGTTATTACTACTATTTTTATAATTGTCAAGTGTTACATATCTTTTCGATTGAGCAGGTTGATTGTATGTTGTAGTGTAGAATCCTAAATTGCATGTTGATTTGTTTACTCTGTTAAATGTTTTAAATTTGTGCGGGGGAAATTTAGGGTGTTACATAGTGGTATCAGAGCAGGTTGGTCTGTCCGGCCAAGTTGTTGAGTCGGTATGGTGTGACAGTTGAATACTGTCGATGTTATATTTTTAACCATTGTTGCTATTGTTGGTGTGAAACAGAAAATGGATGGAATAAACGATGTTGCTATTGTTGCTGCTTTGCAAGTTATTGCTCAGGATGTGCAGAATTAGCCTAATGCTGGTGGGAACGACGAGTTCCGGCATTTAGGGAAGTTCCAGAGGAACAACCCACTTACTTTCAAGGGTAGGTATGATCCTGATGAAGCATGGACTTGGCTCAGGGAGATTGAGAGGATTTTCAGAGTGATGGATTTCTCTGAAGCACAGAAGTTGCAGTTTGGTACGCACATGTTAGCTGAGAAAGTTGATGATTGTTGGATCAACACTCGTTAGGTGCTGGATGTTGCAGCTGAAGCTGCAACTTGGGTTGTGTTCAGTAGAGCATTTCTGAGAAGGTACTTTCCTGAGGATGTTCATGGGAAGAAGGAGATTGAGTTTATTAAGCTGAAGCATGGTAACTTGTTGGTTACTGAGTATGTTAAGTTCTCAAAGTGTATCAAATTCGAGAATGGTTTTCATTTGAAATTAAGCAGGCGATTGTATACCAACAAATCAGGAGGTTCCTAGAGTTGGTGAACAATTGTAGAATTTATGAGGATGGTAGTAAGCGTTAGTCAGTTCACTACAAGGGGCTGAGCGAGAGAAGAGGAAAGCAGAATCTGAATCGTGGGGAACCATATAGTGCTCCAGCTGATAAAGGTAAATACAGAGTTCTTGATGGTAAGAGGCCAAGTGGGGGAGGTGCTCTCACTCCTCTTAAGTGATATAGGTGCGATGAGTTAGGTCATCGTGGCAGTGAATGCAAGAGTGACATGAAGAAGTGTTACAAGTGTGGGAAGTCAGGACATCTGGTTGCTGATTGAAAAGACTTGCTACAACTATGGTGAACTAGGACATATCAACAATCATTTCCTGAAGCCTAATCCAGCTTCAACTGGAGGAAAGGTGTTTGCTATGATGGGGACTCAAACTTCCAGTGATGACTGGTTAATCAGAGATATATGTTATATTAATAATAAGCCTTTAATTGATATTACCGATACTAGTGCTACTCATTCTTTTATTGTTGTTGATTATATGAAAAGGCTAGGCCTTGTTGTGTCTTCTATGATTTGAGAAATGGTTATTAAAACTCATGCTAAAGGTTCGGTGACTACTACTTCAGTTTTTTGAATTGTCCTCTGTTAATCTTTGATAAAGATTTTAGCATTTGATCTTACTTGCTTGCCATTGGAGAATCTTGATGTTATCTTGAGGATGAACTGGTTACAGTTTAATCATGTTTATTTCAATTGTTATAACAAGTCGGTGTGGTTTCTTACTTCTGGTGAGGAGGAAGAAGCTAGTTTCTTATCTACTAGAGAGTTGAAGGAGATTCTGGAAGAGGAAGCTCAGGTGTTTGAGTTGTTTGTGGCATTATCTAGTAAGAGTCAGGAAGTGGTTGAGGAATTGAAGGTAGTGCGGGATTTTCCAAAGGTGTTTCCAGATGACATTTCAGTTGTACCGTCAGAGAGAGAGAGAGAGAGAGAGAGAGAGGTGGAGTTTTCTGTTGATCTTGTCCTTGGTACCATACCTGTTTCTATGGCACCATACAGGATGTCTGCATCGGAGTTAGCATAGTTAAAGAAACAATTAGAAGATTTACTAGAGAAGAGGTTTGTGAGACCAAGTGTATCACCTTGGGGAGCTCCAGTGTTTTTGGTGAAGAAGAAAGACAGTAGCATGAGGTTGTGTGTGGATTAATTATAGTTGAATAAAGTGACGATTAAGAACAAGTATCCATTTCCAAAAATAGATGACTTGATGGATCAGTTGGTGGGTGCACGAGTGTTTAGCAAAATTGATTTTAGGTTAGGTTACCACCAGATCAGAGTGAAGGATGAAGATGTATAGAAGACGGCGTTTAGGACTCGATATGGACATTATGAGTATTCGGTGATGCCGTTCAGTGTTTCTAATGCACCCGGAGTATTTATGGAGTACATGAATCATATCTTTCATACATACTTGGATCATTTTGTTGTAGTATTTATTGATGACATTCTGATCTATTCTAAATCAGAAGAACATATGGAGCATTTGAGAGTTGTGTTGCAAGTTTTGAAGGAGAAGAAGCTTTATGCTAAGTTGTCGAAGTGTGAATTCTAGTTGAAAGAGGTTATTTTTCTTGGTCATGTTATTTCAAGTGGTGGTATTGTTATGGGTCCATCCAAGGTAGATGCAGTTCTATAATGGGAGGCTCTGAAGCCGGTGACAGGGATTAAAAGCTTTTTCGGCTTGGACGGTTATTACAGCAGGTTTATTGAAGGATTTTACAAGTTGGCACGTTCGTTGTGAGAATAGTTTTATAGAGTTGAAGAAAAGGTTGACTACAACTCTGGTTTTGATTTTTCCTGAACCAAATGAATCGTTTGTGGTGTATTGTGATGTGTCATTTATGGGTTTAGGCGGTGTGCTAATGCAAGATGGAAAGGTTGTGGCTTATGCTTCACAACAGTTGAGGATTCATGAGAGAAACTATCCTACTCATGATTTGTAGTTGGCTGTGGTGGTGTTCGTGTTGAAATTTTGGAGGAATTATCTCTATGGTTCTAGATTTGAAGTGTTTAGTGATCATAAGAGTTTGAAATACTTGTTTGATCAGAAGGAATTGAATATGAGACAACGCAAATGGTTGGAATTCTTTAAGGATTATGACTTTGGGTTGAATTATCATCCTGGTAAGGTAAGTCGTTGTTGATTCTTTAAGTCAGAAGTCTTTGCATATGTCTGATATGATGGTTAGAGAGTTGGAAATGATTGAACAGTTCAGAGACATGTGTTTGGTCTGTGAGCTGACACCGCAGAGTGTGATGTTGGGCATGCTGAATCTCAACAATGATTTTCTTAATAATATTAAAGAGAGTCAGAAGTTGGATGTGAAGTTAGTGGACTTGATGGTTGGAAGTAGTCAGACTGAAAGTAATTATTTCAAAGTGGATGAACAAGGTGTGTTGAGGTTTAGAGACAAAATTTGTATTCCTGACAAAGTTGAGTTGAAGAAGATGATTTTAGAAGAAAGTCATCGACGTAGCTTGAGTATTCATCTAGGAGCCACTAAGATGTATCAAGATATGAAGAAGATCTTTTGGTGGTCTGGAATGAAGTGAGATGTGGCTCAGTTTGTTTATGTTAGGTTTGACTTGTCAGAAGTCAAAAGTTAAACATTAGAAACCTGTAGGATTTATGCAACCTTTGTATATTCCAGAATGGATATGGGATAACATTTCTATGGATTTTGTGACGGGGTTTCCGACTACTCCGAGAGGTGATCGGTCTCCAATTCTACTTGTTTTCTGACACTCATTCGACATAAATTCACGAAGTCGGTAACACATTATTTTACCTGTTTATGTTATTTTGTTTAGTAAATTAGATGTTTTCATTTCCATTCTATTTTGATTATTATCTTTGGTTTTCGTCAATGTACTCCATTTTATGCCTCCTTTTGGTAGTTTGATTAGTTTCAGGTGCAAGCAAGAACACCCAAAGACTCGCCAGGGGAATCGGGTGTTCCGGGCTCATCGGAAGAAGAATTTTAAAGGTACAGTAGCCCTGACACGGCCACCCACGTTGCCTGACATGGCCCGTGTCAGAGGAAGGAAGAAGGAGGAGCCAAGAGCCAAAAACGGGGAGCTAAGACAGGTGCTCGTGTCAGCTGACATAGCCCGTGTCAGCAGCCCTGGAAGCGGTATGTTGGAGAGAGTGGCACAGTAAGCCAACACGGCCGACCGTGTTACCTGACACGGCCAGTGTTGGCTTGGACGCCTGATTTTTTATTTTTCCCAGTTATTTGGCATTGTTGATCCTGAAGGGTATTTTGGACATTTTCTACATCAAATATTTGATCAGTAACTATTTTGGGGACTTTTGGAGACAAAGAACAGGGACTTTTTAGACGATAAAGAATTGGTACGATTGATATTGGAACGATCAAGAGTTGCGGAGAACGGAGGTCCTTCAAGAGCGGATGCGATTGAAGATTAACAGGATCCTCTTATTCTTGTAATGTTTAAATTATATATTGTATCTTATTTGAATAATATGAGTGGCTAAACCCCCCAATGCTAGGGGGTGTCCCTGATTTGATCGTGTAGTGACTATGAATTTGTAATTCCCTCAATTTTATGTTTGTTTGTCAATTTCGTTGTGCAATGTTTTTAATGCTTTCGTTATCAGAAAAATAAGGATTGTTATATGGTTAACAATTTTCGGGATTGCAATTGTTAAGCTTTTTGCATAGTGAAACTGTAGTAGATATCACCTAGGACTAGACATACCCTATGGTTACTGGTTATATCTTGTCATTTCAAAAGGCTTGGTTTCATTATAATCACCTAAGGACTTAGAGATTAGAATGAATGACCAAAGGTTTCCCTCTAAGGTTTTAGGAGGAAACAATTTTAAGATCTAGTAATTGCAGTTTTGAACTGTTTGAGGAGATATACATTCAAGGTCATTACATGAGATATTCATACACCATCCTTAGCATAATATTATAAATTGTGTAACAGATTTATTTTGTTTCATTTCTCATTCCATTAGACAGTGACTTATTACAAACCTTCAACTATTTGTTTTGTTCAATTGAATCACAATTTAAACTAATATTGTTGTGCAGTCCTCGAGATCAATATTTGGGAAACGTCCCTACTATTACTACATTGGCAAAATAGCACACTTGTTATTTTCCCAATCAAGTTTTTGGCGCCGTTGTCGGGGACTGCCAAATATAAAGTTTAAATTATTTCAATTGAAATTTTGTTGCTCTGCAACTAAAATTTATTCTTCGTTATTTTAATTATTTATTTCGATCATTATCAACTAATTTGTGTTTGATATTTGTATGCGAGGTAAGACATCAGCTGATTTTCCTTTTGACATAGAAATCAAAAGAACTTCGCGGGCAAGACTCAGACAAGCTCGATTGGCAAGACTGGAATCAGAAGAAGAACAACCTTCCATTCATTCAGGTTCAGAGGGAGAGATCGAAAAAATAGGGGAGAACCCACCGCCACTAGAAAGATTGTTGGAGAGGCCCAAATGCACCAACCGACAGATTAACAATTATCAACCAACCAGTGAATGTGGATAATTTCCAATTACATCCTAGTACTATTAATCAACTTGAAAGAAAGCATTTCACTGGAAAGGTAAATGAAGATGTAAACAAGCATTTGCAGAGGTTTCTGACCATGAGAAACACTCTAAAAATTAATGGTCACACCAAGGAGGCTAAGAAGTTGAGAATGTTCCCATTCACCTTAGCGGAAGAAGCTGAAGAATGGTTTTATTCTCTCCCAGCCGGTAGCATTACATCTTGGGAAGAGATAGAAAAAGCCTTCCTGAATGAGTGTTTTCCAGCGTCGGTTTTTCTAAGGAAGCGGTATGAAATTCTTAATTTTAAGCAGAAGGACGGGGAATCCTTGGGAGACGCCTACAAGAGATCCAAAAGAGTCCTGGTAGCCTGCCCAACTCATAATACGGATCCAACAGAACAAATGCAGATGTTTGTGAGTGGTCTCAAAATAAAGACCAAATAGTTGATTGATACCGCAGCCGGTGGCTCTACTAATTTTTCAACAGCCACTGGTATCAAAAAGATCATTGAAGTTATTACTGCTAATGAGCACTTGGAGCTGTAAGAAAAATGTGTAAGTAAACCGGAAGAGGTTATCAATTTGAAGTTGGAAACTAATAAAATCCGTATAGAAGATAATATAGCTGCTGAAGTTGAGAAGAAGCTGAAGGCGATGAATATAGGTACCCAACAGGTGGCACAAGTCCAATGTGATATTTTTAATGGACCGCACCAAACGGTGTATTATTTTGCAACTCTTCAACAAGTTGAGGAAATCAAATTTTTGAAGTAGAATAATCCCTATTCCAACACGTACAATCTGGTTTGGAAGTATCATCCCAATTTCTCATGGAAAGACCAGAAAGGGAACGCTCTTCAACAAGGTCAATACCAAACTTAATATCAATAACAAGCCCCTAAGAAAGTTGATTGGGAGATTGCCATTGAAAGAATGACAGCTCATAATGTTCAATTCCAAGAAGATACCCGAAACAATCAGAAAAACACTACCGAATCCATAAAAAATCTTGAAGTCCAGATGGGTCAAATAACACAACAATTAGCCTCGAGTTCTCAAGCAGAAGGTGCTCTACCTAGTGCAACTGTGACAAATCCTAGAGAGCATAATAATGTGAGTGTTGTGACAACAAGAAGCGGTAAGTCTCATGAAGTCCTTGAGAAGATAGCTGAAGAGGAAGATCAATTGATCGAAGTGGATCTTGAGATCAAAGAAAATGAAGTTGTGAGGGAAGAATTGGTTGCACCGAAACAAATGGTGAAAGAAAAAGTCACTGACCCTAAACCAGACATTAAGCTTCCTTTTCCCACAAGAAACAAGAAAAAAGGGCAACATGAGAAAAACTTTGAGAAATTCCTAGAGTTGTTCAAGAAGCTAGAGATTAACATTCCGCTTTTGGAAGCACTTGAACAAATGCCTACGTATGCCAAGTTCATGAAGGACATCATTTCTAAGAGGCGTACCATCCACACCAACCCGATTATTCTAACCGAAATTTGTAGTGATATTTTGCAGGGTATGAAGATCCCAATGAAGAAGAAAGATCGAGGAACTGTCACTATTCCTTGCACCATCGAAGATAGGTCATTCAAAAAGGCTCGTATTGGTCTAGGAGCCAGTGTAAGTCTCATGTCGTTATCCATTTACAAGAAGCTGGGTATAAGGGTTGTGTAAGATACCAGGATGACATTCCAATTTGCCGATCATTCGGTTAAGAAACCTTATGGTATTGTTGAAGGTGTTCTAGTGAAAATTAACAAGTTTGTATTCCCGGTGGATTTCGTGATTCCAGAAATGCCGGAAGATGAAGAGATTCCTTTCATTCTTAGGAGACCCTTTTTAGAGACGGGAATATGCTTGATCAACATAGAAGAAGGGACTGTGACTTTGAAGGTTTATGATGAGGAATTAAAAATTGATGTTCGAAACACCATGAAATACAAAGATGACATTTGCACCAGTCATACTATAGAGGTTCTGGATCAAGTGATTATGTATGATAGTCTTTTGAATGCACCGCAGTTACCTTTGGAAAGAGTGTTGAGTTTGTCCATTTTCGACAGTGATAAATAAGTGGACAACAGGGAATCCGAAGTGTTGGCCATGATAGACGCACAACCCTCTTGGAAAGGATCTCGACCGCACCGGTGGGAAGATTTACGATTACCTCAAACTAGTGAGGAGGATAAAGAGTCCAAGAAGGGAACGGAGTTGAAACAACTTCCTGAGAATCACAAATATGTATTTCTCGATTCTGAAGGTAAATGCCAAGCTATAATAAATTCGAGCCTCAACAATATCCAAGAAGAGAAGCTCATCCAAGTCCTAAAAAAATACAAAAATGCTATTGGATGGGCAATTGAGGATTTGAAAGGTATTAGCCTTACGTTGTGCATGCATAAAATTCTCATCGAAGATGACCACAAATCAGTGGTCCAACCTCGGAGAAGACTCAACCCGACAATGAAAGAAGTAGTTCGGAAAGAAATGGTGAAATTGTTAGACGCATGTCTTATCTATCCTATTATTGACAGCCTGTGGGCGAGTCTGGTGCATGTGGTCCCAAAAAAGGGAGGGACCACCGTCATAAGAAATGAGAAGAATGATTTAATCCCCACAAGGACAATTATAGGTTGGTGCGTGTGTATTGACTACAGGAGGCTAAACATAGCGACTAGAAATGACCATTTCCCGTTGCCATTCATTGATCAAATGTTAGAAAGGCTAGCCGGTCATGATTACTACTGTTTTCTAGATGGATACTCTGGGTATAATCAGATTGTTATTTCTCCAGAAGACCAAGAGAAGACAGCATTCACATGCCCTTATGGCGTGTTTGCATACAGAAGAATGTCATTCGGGTTGTGTAATGCTCCAGCGACTTTCCAACGTTGCATGACTTCCATCTTCGCTGACATGCTTGAAAAGCATATGGAAGTGTTCATGGATGACTTTTCGGTCTTTGGATCCTCGTTTGATAACTGTTTAACTAACCTTTCTCTTGTTTTAGACAGGTTCCAGAAAACAAATTTAATTCTGAACTGGGAGAAATGTCATTTCATGGTGCGAGAAGGAATAGTCTTAGGTCACAAAATTTCCTACAAAGGAATTAAAGTTGACCAAGAAAAAGTGGAAGTGATATCTAAAATCCCGCCTCTGGTTAACGAGAAAGGTATCAGAAGTTTCTTAGGACACGCGGGTTTTTACCGCAGGTTCATAAGAGATTTCTCTAAAATAGCAAAATCGCTGACCGCTATATTGGTCAAGGATAAGGCTTTTACGTTTAATGAAGCATGCACCATAGCTTTTGAGACATTGAAAAACAAATTAATTTCAGCACGGATTGTTATTGCCCCAGATTGGTCTCTTCCATTTGAGATCATGTGCGGTGTTAGTGATATTATTGTAGGAGCAGTTCTAGGACAACGGAGAGAGAAGTTGCTACATGTCATTTACTATGCTAGTCATGTGCTAAACCCTACACAGATGAACTATGCAACTACTGAGAAGGAGTTATTGGTCGTGGTTTATGCATTTGACAAATTCCGATAATACCTGTTAGGATCGAAGGTTGTCTTTTATACTGACCATGCTGCTTTGAACTACTCATTTGCTAAACAGGATTCTAAGCCAAGACTTCTAAGGTGGATATTACTCCTCCAAGAATTTGATGTGGAGATTAGGGATAAAAAGGGATGGGAAAACATCGTAGCCGATCATTTGTCCCGAATGTCTCCAATTGAAGAAATGGAAGACAAGAGACCAATAGAGGATGAGTTTGCTGATGAACACATCCTAGCTGTCATCGGTATCCCGTGGTTCGTAGACTATATGAATTATTTGGCAAATGGTGTAATCCCTAATGATTTTGATTCTAACAAGAAAAAAAAGTGTGTTCATGATTACAAATTCTACTTATGGGATGACCCATTCCTATACAAGAGAGGAGTAGATGGACTAGTCAGAAGATGCGTCCTAGAGAAGGAACAAAGGGATGTGCTTAGATATTGTCATGACTCGTATTATGGAGGACACTTCAGTGGTGATAGAACAGCAGCTAAAGTCCCCCAGTCGGGTCTATATTGGCCCACACAATTCAAAGATGCCCAAGACATAGTCAAGAAGTGCGACAGATGTCAAAGAACAGACAATATTTCTAAGAGAAATCAAATGCCGCAGAATGCTACGAATTGTTTGATGTGTGGGGAATAGACTTCATGGGACCGTTTCCACCCTCATTTGTAAATAATTATATCTTGCTAGCAGTGGACTATGTCTCATAGTGGGTGGAAGCGGTGGTATTTCCCAACAATGATTCTAAAGTGGTAGTGACTTTTCTGAAGAATAATATTTTTTCGAGATTTAGAGTGCCGAGAGCACTTATCAGTGATGAAGGTACTCATTTCTTAAACAAACTGATGGAAAATCTGCTGAAGAAATATAACGTTAAACACAAGATCGCCACTCCATATCACCCTTAAACGAGTGGCCAGATCAAAGTGTCCAATAGGTAGATAAAGCAAATACTGGAAAAGACTATTTGTGTATCTCGAAAAGACTGGGCAGTGAAGCTAGAAGATGCACTATGGGCGTACAGAATGACATTCAAAATGCCTATAGGTATATCCCCCTATCAGTTGGTTTACGGTAAAGCTTATCACTTGCCACTCGAGTTGGAGCATAAAGCGTTTTGGGCTTCCAAATTCTTAAACTATGATCTTGCCAAAGTTGGTGAATCCCGAATTTTTCAAATCCATGAGCTAGAAGAGTTTAGGAATCAAGCCAATGAGAATGCCAAACTCTATAAGGAAAAGACAAAAAATGGCATGATCAGAAGATACAAAGAAAGGAGTTTGTGGAGGGGTAGTTGGTACTCTTGTTCAATTCTAGGTTAAAACTCTTTCCGGGAAAGTTGAAATCCAGGTGGTCTGGTCCGTTCTTGGTCCACAAAGTATTTCCCCATGGAGCAATGGAACTTAAGAATCCAAGTAACGGGGATACATTTAAGGTGAACGGACAAAGATTGAAACATTACTACAAAGGGCGGGAGAGTGGTTTGATAGAAAATGTTCGTCTCAGAGGATAAGAGGGACGACCGTCGAGCCATGCGATGTTAAACACATCGCTTCGTGGGAGGCAACCCACGCTGTTTAATTCTAACGATTTCAGTTGTTTTGGTGTGGTTCATTTTCTTTATTTGTAGGTTCGTAAAATAAATCGCATAGGATGGAAGGAGAGGTTTGCGCCTAGCCTATAGAAGGCAGTTTCCTAGAAGAGCAGGGAGAAACAGATGAAAAAAAATTAAATTTTTGGCTAAAAACAGGGTCCTGACACGGGCGTCCGTGTCACCTGACACAACCCGTGTCAGGCAAGGCGCCCAAGGACCAAGAGTTTTTCCAATAGGCTGACACAGCCTCCCGTGTCAACTGACACAGCCCATGTCAGCTCTACTGTACAAGGATGGGATTTACAGAGTCCTGACACGGCCGCCCATGTCACGAGACACGGCCTGTGTCAGGCAGCGCGATGGAGAATTTTTGAATTTCAAATTTTACTTTTTTGTGGCCCCCACTCAGATTTTTCACCAATTAAAACCCTTTTAACTCACATTCAAACCCATTAATCATATTTTTATCACTTCTCTCTCTCATTTTCACTAAACCCGCATTCTTCCTCCATTCACTTTCCATTTTTCTCCATAACTTCCTCTACCAAAGTTCATTCCTTTACCACCTTACGTCGTCCAAATCATCGAGTCACTTCACGAAAGTTGCTCCATTCTACGTCCTCTATAAGTACACGATAATCTTTTCTCCTTATTCCATACTTTATTTCTGCTCATAAATTTTTGCAGGAACCAATTATGCCGTCTAAACGAATTGCTAAGGGAAAGCAAACGGAGGCTGAGCCGTCAAGGCCTCAAAAAATGATCATCCGTCATCCAAATTCTCACAATATAATTTTCGACAACCCGGAGCACGAAAGGCGTTACTCATCTCACGTCAAGCGTAAGATAACACCAACGAGGTATTTATACTCTAACACTTTAGCTCAATTGGGCCTGTCTGAGGAATTGGATAGGATGTTTCATGTGTTAGGCATGCTGGAATTTGTGCACTGTGAGGCGCCTACATATGAGCGCATTACGTTAGAAATTTTTAGCACTATTGAGTTCAAGCTGAAGAAAGGATGGACATGTACCACAATATACTATGGTGGCACTATGCATTTCAGGTTATACAATGTTGACCACGAGTTGACGGTTGAGCAGCTAGGTGAGATCCTCCGCTTACCCCTATTTGGCCCCAGAGCCGTTCCTGATAGCTTTGATGCTAAAAAAAATTGGTTGGCCATCACGGGTCGAACCGATTATGTGGCAAAGGAGCCTAAAGCATCTAGCATTTAGAACCCATATTTCCGGCATGCTCAGAAGGTATTGGCTTTCACACTCTTCGGTAGGGGTGATAGTATCGGTGTGGCTACCCAGAGGAAGCAGAGTGTTGCAGCATTTGCAACGGACTACCTCGGTAGAGTGGGCAGAGCGGCTCAGGGGGGAATTTCCATTGGGGGAATAATCACACAGATAGTTCACCATTTCGGTTATAACCCTGCTGCACTAAATGAGACACCAGTGTCATGTAAGAATAAGTTGGACATGAACACGCTAGTTCAGCAAGGTATGATATCCTAAATCTCTGATTATTATGCTTTGATGAGTTCTAGTCAGTTTATCATAGCCCTTCCTGACCCTACGAGGATAAGCATTGCCAACACTGATAATTGGTTATATGAGAGTGTCGTCCAGGATGATATGGACGAGCACAATGCTGACCCATTTGTTGCAGGTGACCAACAAGACGAAGATGTGCAGGAGCAGGATCAGTTTATCCCTCCGCACGAGGATACCACCCATACAGGTTCCGAGTCGTCATCTATGACACTCGACCAATGGTCGTAGGTACAGACTAAGATCAATGATCTCTGAGCGAAGAAAACACGCCAAGGAATAGAGCAAGCTCGTCAAGGGTCTGTTATGGATAAGATGCATGCGATGATGTAATGGCTGATGTTGCAATTTCCTCCACCGCAGTGATGTTGTGTGAGTGCGCCCTCTATCTTAGATTAAACATTGCGGACAATGTTTAGTTCAAGTATGGGCGGTTTTCTTATTTGTTCTTATTATTTTCAGCATTATTTTTGTTAAATTTATTAGTTATGTGGTATTTTGTGTGTTACAAATAGAGGATATTCCTGCCGGATGAATGATGAGGCTTGGAGCGATTGGATGAAAGACACACCCCTTTATTTGCTCTTCCAGAAACCCCCAAAAGTTGATGCTGCTGAACTGAATAATCAGACACGATTTTCTGTCATTGGACTACACAGGAATACTCTGTACCCAAAGCGAAGACGAAGCTACATCACACTGAGAGGTATCTTGGAAACCTGTATGCTATACCAAACATGGTGAGAATCACAAAAAGCCAAACATGTATCATCATGAGAGCTTTTCAGGTATGTATTTGTCACTCTGAGTTTGTGTAAGTAGATATTGGAATTTCATAACACACATGTACACACTGAGACACTTCTTTGTTTTAACCCCGAGCCTTTCCAACCAACCCGTCATATTACCCTTCGTTTACCCAATTCGAGACATATTCCCTTTTTTGTTTGTTATGAACCGTTATAAATAATCGTAAGCCAAACACTACCTTACCTTGCTCGGATAAGTGTTGTTAATTGTTGATCTATGGAAAATCCAAAGTTTGGGGTTGGGACACCGGTGAGAAGTGCAGTTGAAAAAAATATATATAAGTGTGAAACTTCAAAAAAAACGGAATGAAAAGAAAAAATTGAGAAGCAAAATAAAGCACTTATCTAGAAATATTGAGGTTGGCAAAAAGCATGCTCAAAGGAGCGCATGAAAAAAAAAGAGAGAAAAATAAGAGCCAATGAATCCTAACAAGAACGGTGTCCAAAAGAAAAACCTCTTAGTTGAACGATTAAACACATTAATGAGGATAACAACACGGACTTTGAGCCTAAACCACTAGTTTCCCCCCTTTTGTTTGTTTTTCCACACCTTGCACCTAAGCCCCATTATAACCTAAAAAGCCCTCTAATAGTGTGTGTGGTATGTTTTTGAAATGATGATATATGTTATTCAAACTTATGAGTGGACTCTGCATGCTCTGACTTTTGAGTGAAAACACTTCTACCTTGAGAGATTTGGTGAGAGTGTGAAAAGCTACAGGTGAAAATGGGCTTCGATATGAAAGTGTAGCGGAACGTCGGAAGTCGGGGAGGAGTAGAACAGTGAACGAAAGTGAAAAGGGAGTCGCGAAAGATCGCAGTGGTATTGCGGAAAGTGAATTGGAATAATTTGGGGGTGACCGTCCTGCTATCCCGAGCATCACTTGAGGACAAGCAATGAGATAAGTTTGGGGTTGTGATGAGTCTCCAATTCTACTTATTTTCTAACACTCTTTAGACATAAATTCATGAAGTCAGTAACATATTACTTTACCTGTTTATGTTATTTTATTTAGTAAATTAGATGTTTGCATTTCCATTCTATTTTGATTATTATCTTTGGTTTTCGTCAATGTACTCCATTTTATGCCTCCTTTTGGTAGTTTGATTGGTTTCAGGTGCAAGCAAGAATACCCAAAGACTCTCCAGGGGAATCGGGCGTTCCTGGCTGATCGAAAGAAGAATTTTTAAGGTATAATAGCCCTGACACAGCCACCCGTGTTGCCTGACACGGCTTGTGTCAAGGGAAGGAAGAAGGAGGAGCCCATAGCCAAAAACAAGGAGCTGGCACGGGTGCCCGTGTCAGGTGACATGGCCCGTGTCAGCAGCCCTGGTAGGGGTGTGTTGGAGAGAGTGACACAGTAAGCCAACACGGCCATCTGTGTTACCTGACACGGCTAGTGTTGGCTTGGACGCCTCATTTTCTATTTTTCCCAATTCTTTGGCATTGCTGATCCCGAAGGGCATTTTGGATATTTTCTCCATAAAATATTTGATCAGTAACTATTTACGGGAATTTTGGAGACAGAGAACGGGGACTTTTTAGACGATAAAGAATTGGTACGATTGAGATTGGAATGATCAAGAGTTGCGGAGAACAGAGGTCCTTCAAGAGCAGATGTGATTGAAGATCAACTAAATCCTCTTATTCTTATAATGTCAAAATTATATATTGTATCTTATTTGAATAATATGAGTGGCTAAAACCCTCAATGCCATGGGAGGTGTCCCTGATTTGATCGTGTAATGACTATAAATTTGTAATTCCCTCAATTTTATGTTTGTTTGTCAATTTCATTGTACAATGTTTTTAATGCTTTCGTTATCAGAAAAACAAGGATTGTTATATGGTTAACAATTTGCGGGATTGCAATTGTTAAGGTTTTTGCACAATGAAAATGTAGTAGATATCACCTAGGACTAGGGATACCCTATGGTTACTGGTTATATCTTGTTATTTCAAAAGGCTTGGTTTCATTATAATCACTTAAGGACTTAGATATTAGAATGAATGACCGAAGGTTTCCCTCTAAGGTTTTAGGAGGAAACAATTTTAAGATCTGGTAATTGCACTTTTGAACTGTTTGAGGAGATATACATTCAAGGTCATTACAGGAGATATTCATACACCATCCTTGGCATAATAATATAAATTGTGTAAAAGATTTATTCTGTTTCATTTCTCATTCCATTAGACAGTGACTTATTACAAACCTTTAACTATTTGTTTTGTTCAACTGAATCACAATTTAAACTAATATTGTTGTGCAGTCCTCGAGATCGATATTTGGGAAACATCCCTATTATTATTACATTGGAAAAATAGTACACTTGCTATTTTCCCGATCAAGAGGGCATGATACCATTTAGGTAATTGTTGATAGACTGACGAAGTCGATCCATTTTATTCTGATTAACATCAGTTTTTCTATGCAAAAGTTGGCAGAGATATATATCCGTGTGATTGTGAAGTTACATGAAGTTCCATTGAGTATTGTGTCGGATAGAGATTTAAGGTTCACTTCCATATTTTAGGAGACTTTGCAGGAAAGTTTGGGTTCGAAGTTAAGGTTGAGTTCAGCTTATCATCCACAGACCGATGGTCAGACAGAGAAGGTCATTCAATCATTAGAGGACTTGTTGAGAGCTTGTGTTCTCAAGCAAGGAGGTGCTTGGGATGGTCATTTGTCGTTGATTGAGTTCACGTATAATAATAGTTTCTATTCTAGTATTTGAATGGCACCTTTTGAAGCCTTGTATGGTCGAAGGTGCATGACACATTTGTGTTGGCATGAATCTAGAGAGAATGTATTACTTGGATCAGAGATTATCTAATAGACTAATGAGAGGGTGAAGCTGATTCGGGAGAAGATGAAAGCTTCGCAGAGTAGGAAGAAAAGTTATCATTATAAGAGGAGAAAGGATCTTGAGTTTCAAGAGGGAGACCATGTATTCTTGAGAGTCACTCTTGTAACACCCCGATAAAAATATGATAATTATTTAATTTAAGTTAATAGTATATTTATTAATTTAATTAAATAATTGGAATATTATTGGAATTATTATTATTATTGGAATATAAAAGTTAAAATCAGTAAAAAGGTCCCATTTGGTAAAAAAGGGTTTTTCACGTGAAAGCAGAGATCACGTAACATTGAGAGAAAGAGAAGAAACTGAGAAAGGGAGAAGAAGAGGCTAGGGCTCAAGAGGAGAATTCACGATTTTTGAAGGTCAAAGAAGGATTGCCGGATTAACTCAGGTAATAGGGGTTTATCGTCGTTTAATGGGTATTATGGGTTAACATGTAATGGGTAGTAATAAACCATTGAATCAACTCTAATTAGAATGATGCATGATGAAATTGATGAACTTTTGGATGAATGAGATATGAGTATAACTGAAGAAAATTCGTAGGAATTGGATGTAATAAGGTTAGAAATTGTGAAATTGAATGTGTAGGATCAGTGTTAGATAATATGAACGAATGCTGTGTAAAAATTGGACTGTGGAAGATTGGATCTGAGAAATCTCGTAGCAGAGAAAACCCATAGCAGATCTGGAATTTGGTTTCTGGTCATACGCGTATGAGATGACCTGGTACGCGTATGAGATGGCCTGGTACGCGTATGGGGTGAGGCATACGCGTATGGATGAAGAAGATGATGTTTTTAACGTAGTTTTGTCTCTGTTGGTACGCGTATGGGAGAAGTGGTACGCGTAGCATACGCGTATGAGATGGGCCATACGCGTATGGGATTGGCCAGGAAATGGGCCATACGCGTATGGGCATGAGGCATACGCGTATGGGCAGAAGTTGGATTTTTCTGAGCTGTTGTTGTGCAGTTTTTGGTCGTTTCAGCTGAGTGATGTAATTTAGCTAATGTATGATATAGTAGGGATCAATTTCCGTTATTTTGAGCAGTATAGGTATTAGTAGAGTGTGCTAATACTGTGATTTATTATTTGGCATAATATGATATGATTCTGTGATAAACATGCTGATGATGTATGATGGTATGCATAATGCTGTGAATGTATCTGTTATGTATGCAATTGTGAATGGACTGTTTATGGCTTAGAGTGTGAGCATATGTCTATCTTGGATTGTTGTTGATGTTTGCATGCTAGGTGATTTAGCGTGTATAGCATGGCCTTTATGGTGGTAGCTAATTCCCATGGTGAGGAATTAGTGAGTGAGTTGTTGTGGATTGTTGTTGATGTTTGCATGCTAGGTGATTTAGCGTGCATAGCATGGCCTTTATGGTGGTAGCTAATTCCCATGGTGAGGAATTAGTGAGTGAGTCACTAGGTCTCAAATGAGTGGGACTAGTGAGCTTGGTAGCCGTATCTGGGTTTGATCGGTGAGGTTGAACTATGTGTTCACGAATAGTCGGTACCGCATGCATGGAGTCTCATTGCATAATGTATGTATGGCGTATAATATGAATGGATGTATTCCAATATTATACGTGTGTTTTGTGTTTGTGTTGAGTATGATTTTAAGTTGATGTTGCCGTTGCTGAATGTGTGATCTGATTAGGGTGATGAAATGTGTTAATTTACTTAGCATTACATGATATTTTATAATGCTTATTATATCGATTGAGGAACTCACCCTTACAACTATGTTTCAGGTAACGAGCAGTGATTGAGTAGAAGCTAGTGCTTGGAGTCTAGTGTAGTTCCTTAGTGGGTCATGCTCTGGTATATGTAACATCGGGATGGGATGTTTTACCTTGTTTTCATTTGGTTGTTGAATGATTTTACATGTAATGTGTTACATGGTTTGCATATCCGCTGCGAATTGTGCAATATTTTATTTTGATTAATAAATGAGCATGACAAACTATTTTGGTGAATGGTGTGAAGTGTCAAGTGTGACACCCTTAATTGCATATCTACTCTGATTTATATTTGTTGTTTTAATTAATTATTGGGGTATTTTAGAAGGGTGTTACATTAGTGGTATCAGAGCATAGTCGGTCGAGTCGAGTCGTAATTATTCTGTTTCCCTGTACGTGATAGGTGTTGTGTAACCCTATCAGTACTTATTGTTTTAGCTTGTTGGGTTTTCAGAATAGAGATGGCTGGAAGAGGTAGAGACGATGCTGCGATTGCTGAGGCTCTGGGTATGCTAGCTGGAGTACTTGGAGGGAATCCGAATGTTGTGGGATTGGGAGCTGCTCGTCAACTGAATGAGTTCCAGAAGAACAATCCTCCAATGTTCAAGGGAGCATACGATCCAGATGGTGCTCAGAAGTGGTTGAAGGAGATCGAGAGGATCTTCCGAGTGACTGAGTGTGCCGATAACCAGAAGGTCAGGTTCGGTACGCATATGCTGTCAGAGGAAGCAGATGATTGGTGGGTTGCTGCCCGCACTGAGTTGGAAGCTGTTGGGAGTGCTGAGATCACTTGGGCGGTGTTCAGAGAGAGATTCCTAAGGAAGTACTTTCCAGAAGATGTCATAGGAAAGAAAGAGATAGAGTTCTTAGAATTGAAGCAGGGCAACCGGTCTGTTACTGAGTATGCTGCTAAGTTCACAGAGCTGTCGAAGTATTACACTCCCTATGATGAGGCAACTGGGGAATTTTCAAAATGTGTGAAGTTTGAGAACGGGTTACGTCCCGAGATCAAGCAGGCTATTGGGTATTAGCGGATTAGAGTGTTTTCTGACTTGGTAGACTGTTGCAGGATTTTTGAACAGGATACCAAGGCCAGAGCGGAGAGCTATCAGCAGAGGGTTGATAGGAAAGGCAAGAATCTGAATGATCGTGGGAAACCGTATGCAGCTGGAAAAGGTTTTCAGAGACAGAGTGGGATGAAGAGACCTAGTGGGGGAGACTCCAGTGCCCCTGCTAAGTGTTACAGATGTGGTCAGGCTGGACATCGTATCCATGAGTGTACCAGTACTGAGAAGAAGTGTTTCAAGTGTGGAAAAGGTGGTCACTTGGCTGCAGAGTGCCGGTTGTAGACTATGACTTGTTTCAACTGTGGAGAGGTGGGTCACATCAGTCCACAGTGTCCTAAGCCTAAGAAAGAGAACCAGTCGGGAGGCAAGGTCTTTGCTTTATCGGGTTCTGAGACTTCTGCAGATGATCGTTTGATCCGAGGTACGTGTTATATTAATGGCTTTCCTCTTGTAGCTATTATTGACACAGGTGCGACTCATTCCTTTATATCTTTGGATTGTGCTGTGAAACTTAAATTAGAGATATCTGAGATGCATGGAAGTATGGTGATTGATACTCCTGCAAAGGGTTCAGTGACTACTACTTCAGTTTGTTTAAATTGCCCTTTGAGTATTTTTGGTAGAGACTTTGGGATGGACCTCGTGTGTCTTCCACTAGTGCAGATTGATGTTATCCTGGGTATGAACTGGTTGGTGTTTAACCGAGTTTATATCAACTGTTTTGATAAGACTGTGATCTTTCCTGAGATTGAGGAAGGAAAGAGTTTGTTTCTATCAGCAAGGCAGGTGAATGAGGCAGTAGAAGATGGGGCAGAGTTGTTTATGCTGTTAGCGACTTTGGAGGCTAAAGATAAACTGGTGATTTGCGATCTAGCCGTGGTGTGTGATTTTCCTGATGTGTTTCCTGAAGAAGTGAATGAATTACCGCCAGAGCGTGAAGTTGAGCTCTCGATTGATTTGGTACCTGGTACTAGGCCGATATCGATGGCTCCGTACCGTATGTCTGCTGTTGAGTTAACTGAATTGAAGAGTCAGCTGGAAGATCTGTTGGATAAGAAATTTATTCGTCCGAGTGTGTCACCGTGGGGTGCACCAGTGTTATTGGTTAAGAAGAAAGAAGGTACTATGAGGTTGTGTGTGGACTACAGGCAACTGAATAAAGTGACGATCAAGAATCGGTATCCTTTGCCGAGGATTGATGATTTGATGGATCAGTTGGTTGGTGCGAGTGTGTTCAGCAAAATAGATTTGAGATCAGGGTATCATCAGATACGTGTGAAAACTGAGGATATTCAAAAGACTGCTTTCAGAACAAGGTATGGACATTATGAGTATTCTGTAATGCCTTTTGGTGTGACTAATGCGCCTGGGGTATTTATGGAGTATATGAATAGGATTTTCCATCCGTACCTAGACAAGTTTGTTGTGGTGTTTATTGACGATATTTTGGTGTATTCGAAATCGGAAGAAGAGCATGCTGAACATTTGAGAGTGGTTTTAGGAGTTCTACGAGAAAAGAAGTTGTTTGCTAAACTGTCTAAGTGTGAATTTTGGTTAGAAGAGGTTAGTTTTCTTGGTCATGTGGTTTCAAGAGGTGGTGTTGCTGTTGATCCTTCTAAGATAGAAGCGGTATCTAAGTGGGAAGCTCCGAAGTCAGTTTCTGAGATAAGGAGTTTTCTTGGACTTGCAGGTTATTATAGGAAATTCATTGAGGGATTTTCTAAGTTGGCGTTACCGTTGACGATGTTGACTAGAAAGGGGCAAGCGTTTGTTTGGGACTCAACATGTGAAGAAGGTTTCCAAGAGTTAAAGAGAAGGTTAACTACTGCTCCTATTCTGATATTACCAAGTCCGTCGGAACCATTTGAGGTTTACTGTGATGCTTCATTGTTGGGTTTGGGTGGTGTTTTGATGCAGAATAAGCAGGTTGTAGCTTATGCTTCGAGACAACTGAAGGTTCATGAGAGGAACTATCCGACACACGATTTAGAGTTGGCAGCTGTGGTATTTGTTCTGAAGTTATGGAGGCATTACTTGTACGGGTCAAGATTTGAGGTTTTCAGTGACCATAAAAGTTTAAAGTATTTGTTTGATCAGAAAGAGCTGAATATGAGACAGAGGAGATGGTTAGAGTTTCTGAAGGATTATGACTTTGGTTTGAATTACCATCCGGGTAAAGCAAACGTAGTGGCTGATGCATTGAGTCGGAAATCATTGCATATGTCTATGTTAATGGTTAAGGAATTGGATTTAATTGAGCAGTTTAGAGACTTGAGTTTGGTGTGTGAGAGTACTCACAATAGTGTTAAATTGGGAATGTTGAAGTTAACGAGTGGTATTCTGGATGAGATTAGAGAGGGTCAGAAATCCGATGTGCTTTTGGTTGATAAGTTGACTCTAGTGAATCAAGGTCAAGGTGGTGAATTCAGAGTTGATGAGAATGGTGTTTTGAAATTTGGTAATCGGGTGTGTATTCCGGATGTTACCGAACTTAAGAAGAGTATTCTTGAGGAAGGACATCGTAGTGGCCTGAGTATTCATCCTGGGGCTACGAAGATGTATCATGATTTGAAAAAGTTATTTTGGTGGCCGGGAATGAAAAGAGAAATTGCGAGTTTTGTTTATTCTTGTTTGACTTGTCAGAAGTCAAAGATTGAGCATCAGAAGCCGTCTGGGCTAATGCAACCGTTGGCTATTCCAGAGTGGAAGTGGGATAGTATCAGTATGGATTTTGTTTCTGGTTTACCGAGGACGATTAAGAATTTTGAAGCTATTTGGGTGATTGTTGACAGATTGAAAAAATCGGCTCATTTCATTCCGATCAGAATGGATTATCCGTTAGAGAGATTAGATGAGTTGTATATTGAGAAAATTGTAAGTTTGCATGGTATTCCGTCGAGTATTGTTTCGGACAGAGATCCTAGATTTACATCGAAGTTCTGGGAAGGTTTGCAGAGGGCTTTGGGAACTAAGCTGAGATTGAGTTCTGCATATCATCCGCAGACTGATGGTCAGACTGAGAGGACGATTCAGTCACTGGAGGATCTTTTGAGGGCTTGTGTTTTGGAAAAGGGAGGTGCTTGGGATTGTTATTTACCTTTGATTGAGTTTACCTACAACAATAGTTTTCATTCGAGCATTGGTATGGCACCGTTTGAAGCTTTGTATGGTAGGAGATGTCGGACACCTTTATGTTGGTATGAGTCCGGTGAGAGTGCTGTGGTTGGACCGGAGATTGTTCAACAAACTACGGAAAAGATTAAGATGATTCAGGAGAAGATGAGGATTGCTCAGAGTCGTCAGAAGAGTTATCACGACAAGAGGAGGAAGTCACTTGAGTTTCAAGAGGGAGATCATGTGTTTCTTCGTGTTACTCCGATAACTGGGGTTGGTCGAGCTTTGAAGTCGAAGAAGTTGACACCTCGATTTATTGGTCCTTATCAGATTTTGGAGAGGATAGGGGAGGTAGCCTATCGTATCGCTTTACCGCCGTCACTTGCGAATTTGCATGAGGTTTTTCATGTGTCTCAGTTGAGGAGGTACATTTCTGATCCGTCGCATGTGGTCCAAGTAGATGATGTACAGGTGAGAGATAACCTGACTGTTGAAACATCACCTATGAGGATCGAGGATCGAGAGTTGAAGCAGTTGCGGGGTAAAGAGATTGTTTTGGTAAAGGTAGCTTGGGGAGGACCAGCAGGTGGCAATGTGACTTGGGAACTTGAGAGTCAGATGAAGGAGTCTTATCCAGAGTTATTCGCTTGAGGTATGTTTTCGAGGACGAAAACTCTTTTAGTGGGGGAGAGTTGTAACACCCCGATAAAAATATGATAATTATTTAATTTAAGTTAATAGTATATTTATTAATTTAATTAAATAATTGGAATATTATTGGAATTATTATTATTATTGGAATATAAAAGTTAAAATCAGTAAAAGGTCCCATTTGGTAAAAAGGGTTTTTCACGTGAAAGCAGAGATCACGTAACATTGAGAGAAAGAAAGAAACTGAGAAAGGGAGAAGAAGAGGCTAGGGCTCAAGAGGAGAATTCACGATTTTGAAGGTCAAAGAAGGATTGCCGGATTAACTCAGGTAAGGGGGGTTTATCGTCGTTTAATGGGTATTATGGGTTAACATGTAATGGGTAGTAATAAACCATTGAATCAACTCTAATTAGAATGATGCATGATGAAATTGATGAACTTTTGGATGAATGAGATAAGAGTATAACTGAAGAAAATTCGTAGGAATTGGATGTAATAAGGTTAGAAATTATGAAATTGAATGTGTAGGATCTGTGTTAGATAATATGAACGAATGCTGTGTAAAAATTGGACTGTGGAAGGTTGGATCTGAGAAATCTCGTAGCAGAGAAAACCCATAGCAGATCTGGAATTTGGTTTCTGGTCATACGCGTATGAGATGACCTGGTACGCGTATGAGATGGCCTGGTACGCGTATGGGGTGAGGCATACGCGTATGGATGAAGAAGATGATGTTTTTAACGTAGTTTTGTCTCTGTTGGTACGCGTATGGGAGAAGTGGTACGCGTAGCATACGCGTATGAGATGGGCCATACGCGTATGGGATTGGCCAGGAAATGGGCCATACGCGTATGGGCATGAGGCATACGCGTATGGGCAGAAGTTGGATTTTTCTGAGCTGTTGTTGTGCAGTTTTGGTCGTTTCAGTTGAGTGATGTAATTTAGCTAATGTATGATATAGTAGGGATCATTTCCGTTGTTTTGAGCAGTATAGGTATTAGTAGAGTGTGCTAATACTGTGATTTATTATTTGGCATGATATGATATGATTCTGTGATAAACATGCTGATGATGTATGATGGTATGCATAATGCTGTGAATGTATCTGTTATGTATGCAATTGTGAATGGACTGTTTATGGCTTAGAGTGTGAGCATATGTCTATCTTGGATTGTTGTTGATGTTTGCATGCTAGGTGATTTAGCGTGTATAGCATGGCCTTTATGGTGGTAGCTAATTCCCATGGTGAGGAATTAGTGAGTGAGTTGTTGTGGATTGTTGTTGATGTTTGCATGCTAGGTGATTTAGCGTGCATAGCATGGCCTTTATGGTGGTAGCTAATTCCCATGGTGAGGAATTAGTGAGTGAGTCACTAGGTCTCAAATGAGTGGGACTAGTGAGCTTGGTAGCCGTATCTGGGTTTGATCGGTGAGGTTGAACTATGTATTCACGAATAGTCGGTACCGCATGCATGGAGTCTCATTGCATAATGTATGTATGGCGTATAATATGAATGGATGTATTCCAATATTATACGTGTGTTTTGTGTTTGTGTTGAGTATGATTTTGAGTTGATGTTGCCGTTGCTGAATGTGTGATCTGATTAGGGTGATGAAATGTGTTAATTTACTTAGCATTACATGATATTTTATAATGCTTATTATATCGATTGAGGAACTCACCCTTACAACTATGTTTCAGGTAACGAGCAGTGATTGAGTAGAAGCTAGTGCTTGGAGTCTAGTGTAGTTCCTTAGTGGGTCATGCTCTGGTATATGTAACATCGGGACGGGATGTTTTACCTTGTTTTCATTTGGTTGTTGAATGATTTACATGTAATGTGTTACATGGTTTGCATATCCGCTGCGAATTGTGCAATATTTTATTTTGATTAATAAATGAGCATGACAAACTATTTGGTGAATGGTGTGAAGTGTCAAGTGTGACACCCTTAATTGCATATCTACTCTGATTTATATTTGTTGTTTTAATTAATTATTGGGGTATTTTAGAAGGGTGTTACATTAGTGGTATCAGAGCATAGTCGGTCGAGTCGAGTCGTAATTATTCTGTTTCCCTGTACGTGATAGGTGTTGTGTAACCCTATCAGTACTTATTGTTTTAGCTTGTTGGGTTTTCAGAATAGAGATGGCTGGAAGAGGTAGAGACGATGCTGCGATTGCTGAGGCTCTGGGTATGCTAGCTGGAGTACTTGGAGGGAATCCGAATGTTGTGGGATTGGGAGCTGCTCGTCAACTGAGTGAGTTCCAGAAGAACAATCCTCCAATGTTCAAGGGAGCATACGATCCAGATGGTGCTCAGAAGTGGTTGAAGGAGATCGAGAGGATCTTCCGAGTGACTGAGTGTGCCGATAACCAGAAGGTCAGGTTCGGTACGCATATGCTGTCAGAGGAAGCAGATGATTGGTGGGTTGCTGCCCGCACTGAGTTGGAAGCTGCTGGGAGTGCTGAGATCACTTGGGCGGTGTTCAGAGAGAGATTCCTGAGGAAGTACTTTCCAGAGGATGTCAGAGGAAAGAAAGAGATAGAGTTCTTAGAATTGAAGCAGGGCAACCGGTCTGTTACTGAGTATGCTGCTAAGTTCACAGAGCTGTCGAAGTATTACACTCCCTATGATGAGGCTACTGGGGAATTTTCAAAATGTGTGAAGTTTGAGAACGGGTTACGTCCCGAGATCAAGCAGGCTATTGGGTATCAGCGGATTAGAGTGTTTTCTGACTTGGTTGACTGTTGCAGGATTTTTGAACAGGATACCAAGGCCAGAGCGGAGAGCTATCAGCAGAGGGTTGATAGGAAAGGCAAGAATCAGAATGATCGTGGGAAACCGTATGCAGCTGGCAAAGGTTTCCAGAGACAGAGTGGGATGAAGAGACCTAGTGGGGGAGACTCCAGTGCCCCTGCTAAGTGTTACAGATGTGGTCAGGCTGGACATCGTATCCATGAGTGTACCAGTACTGAGAAGAAGTGTTTCAAGTGTGGAAAAGGTGGTCACTTGGCTGCAGAGTGCCGGTTGAAGACTATGACTTGTTTCAACTGTGGAGAGGTGGGTCATATCAGTCCACAGTGTCCTAAGCCGAAGAAAGAGAACCAGTCGGGAGGCAAGGTCTTTGCTTTATCGGGTTCTGAGACTTCTGCAGATGATCGTTTGATCCGAGGTACGTGTTATATTAATGGCTTTCCTCTTGTAGCTATTATTGACACAGGTGCGACTCATTCCTTTATATCTTTGGATTGTGCTGTGAAACTTAAATTAGAGATATCTGAGATGCATGGAAGTATGGTGATTGATACTCCTGCGAAGGGTTCAGTGACTACTACTTCAGTTTGTTTAAATTGCCCTTTGAGTATTTTTGGTAGAGACTTTGGGATGGACCTCGTGTGTCTTCCACTAGTGCAGATTGATGTTATCCTGGGTATGAACTGGTTGGTGTTTAACCGAGTTTATATCAACTGTTTTGATAAGACTGTGATCTTTCCTGAGATTGAGGAAGGAAAGAGTTTGTTTCTATCAGCAAGGCAGGTGAATGAGGCAGTAGCAGATGGGGCAGAGTTGTTTATGCTGTTAGCGACTTTGGAGGCTAAAGATAAACTGGTGATTTGCGATCTAGCCGTGGTGTGTGATTTTCCTGATGTGTTTCCTGAAGAAGTGAATGAATTACCGCCAGAGCGTGAAGTTGAGTTCTCGATTGATTTGGTACCTGGTACTAGGCCGATATCGATGGCTCCGTACCGTATGTCTGCTGTTGAGTTAACTGAATTGAAGAGTCAGCTGGAAGATCTGTTGGATAAGAAATTTATTCGTCCGAGTGTGTCACCGTGGGGTGCACCAGTGTTATTGGTTAAGAAGAAAGAAGGTACTATGAGGTTGTGTGTGGACTACAGGCAACTGAATAAAGTGACGATCAAGAATCGGTATCCTTTGCCGAGGATTGATGATTTGATGGATCAGTTGGTTGGTGCGAGTGTGTTCAGCAAAATAGATTTGAGATCGGGGTATCATCAGATACGTGTGAAAACTGAGGATATTCAGAAGACTGCTTTCAGAACAAGGTATGGACATTATGAGTATTCTGTAATGCCTTTTGGTGTGACTAATGCGCCTGGGGTATTTATGGAGTATATGAATAGGATTTTCCATCCGTACCTAGACAAGTTTGTTGTGGTGTTTATTGACGATATTTTGGTGTATTCGAAATCTGAAGAAGAGCATGCTGAACATTTGAGAGTGGTTTTAGGAGTTCTACGAGAAAAGAAGTTATTTGCTAAACTGTCTAAGTGTGAATTTTGGTTAGAAGAGGTTAGTTTTCTTGGTCATGTGGTTTCAAGAGGTGGTGTTGCTGTTGATCCTTCTAAGATAGAAGCGGTATCTAAGTGGGAAGCTCCGAAGTCAGTTTCTGAGATAAGGAGTTTTCTTGGACTTGCAGGTTATTATAGGAAATTCATTGAGGGATTTTCTAAGTTGGCGTTACCGTTGACGATGTTGACTAGAAAGGGGCAAGCGTTTGTTTGGGACTCAAAATGTGAAGAAGGTTTCCAAGAGTTAAAGAGAAGGTTAACTACTGCTCCTATTCTGATATTACCAAGTCCGTCGGAACCATTTGAGGTTTACTGTGATGCTTCATTGTTGGGTTTGGGTGGTGTTTTGATGCAGAATAAGCAGGTTGTAGCTTATGCTTCGAGACAACTGAAGGTTCATGAGAGGAACTATCCGACACACGATTTAGAGTTGGCAGCTGTGGTATTTGTTCTGAAGTTATGGAGGCATTACTTGTACGGGTCAAGATTTGAGGTTTTCAGTGACCATAAAAGTTTAAAGTATTTGTTTGATCAGAAAGAGCTGAATATGAGACAGAGGAGATGGTTAGAGTTTCTGAAGGATTATGACTTTGGTTTGAATTACCATCCGGGTAAAGCAAACGTAGTGGCTGATGCATTGAGTCGGAAATCATTGCATATGTCTATGTTAATGGTTAAGGAATTGGATTTAATTGAGCAGTTTAGAGACTTGAGTTTGGTGTGTGAGAGTACTCACAATAGTGTTAAATTGGGAATGTTGAAGTTAACGAGTGGTATTCTGGATGAGATTAGAGAGGGTCAGAAATCCGATGTGCTTTTGGTTGATAAGTTGACTCTAGTGAATCAAGGTCAAGGTGGTGAATTCAGAGTTGATGAGAATGGTGTTTTGAAATTTGGTAATCGGGTGTGTATTCCGGATGTTACCGAACTTAAGAAGAGTATTCTTGAGGAAGGACATCGTAGTGGCCTGAGTATTCATCCTGGGGCTACGAAGATGTATCATGATTTGAAAAAGTTATTTTGGTGGCCGGGAATGAAAAGAGAAATTGCGAGTTTTGTTTATTCTTGTTTGACTTGTCAGAAGTCAAAGATTGAGCATCAGAAGCCGTCTGGGCTAATGCAACCGTTGGCTATTCCAGAGTGGAAGTGGGATAGTATCAGTATGGATTTTGTTTCTGGTTTACCGAGGACAATTAAGAATTTTGAAGCTATTTGGGTGATTGTTGACAGATTGACAAAATCGGCTCATTTCATTCCGATCAGAATGGATTATCCGTTAGAGAGATTAGCTGAGTTGTATATTGAGAAAATTGTAAGTTTGCATGGTATTCCGTCGAGTATTGTTTCGGACAGAGATCCTAGATTTACATCGAAGTTCTGGGAAGGTTTGCAGAGGGCTTTGGGAACTAAGCTGAGATTGAGTTCTGCATATCATCCGCAGACTGATGGTCAGACTGAGAGGACGATTCAGTCACTGGAGGATCTTTTGAGGGCTTGTGTTTTGGAAAAGGGAGGTGCTTGGGATTGTTATTTACCTTTGATTGAGTTTACCTACAACAATAGTTTTCATTCGAGCATTGGTATGGCACCGTTTGAAGCTTTGTATGGTAGGAGATGTCGGACACCTTTATGTTGGTATGAGTCCGGTGAGAGTGCTGTGGTTGGACCGGAGATTGTTCAACAAACTACGGAAAAGATTAAGATGATTCAGGAGAAGATGAGGATTGCTCAGAGTCGTCAGAAGAGTTATCACGACAAGAGGAGGAAGTCACTTGAGTTTCAAGAGGGAGATCATGTGTTTCTTCGTGTTACTCCGATAACTGGGGTTGGTCGAGCTTTGAAGTCGAAGAAGTTGACACCTCGATTTATTGGTCCTTATCAGATTTTGGAGAGGATAGGGGAGGTAGCCTATCGTATCGCTTTACCGCCGTCACTTGCGAATTTGCATGAGGTTTTTCATGTGTCTCAGTTGAGGAGGTACATTCTGATCCGTCGCATGTGGTCCAAGTAGATGATGTACAGGTGAGAGATAACCTGACTGTTGAAACATCACCTATGAGGATCGAGGATCGAGAGTTGAAGCAGTTGCGGGGTAAAGAGATTGTTTTGGTAAAGGTAGCTTGGGGAGGACCAGCAGGTGGCAATGTGACTTGGGAACTTGAGAGTCAGATGAAGGAGTCTTATCCAGAGTTATTCGCTTGAGGTATGTTTTCGAGGACGAAAACTCTTTTAGTGGGGGAGAGTTGTAACACCCCGATAAAAATATGATAATTATTTAATTTAAGTTAATAGTATATTTATTAATTTAATTAAATAATTGGAATATTATTGGAATTATTATTATTATTGGAATATAAAAGTTAAAATCAGTAAAAAGGTCCCATTTGGTAAAAAAGGGTTTTTCACGTGAAAGCAGAGATCACGTAACATTGAGAGAAAGAGAAGAAACTGAGAAAGGGAGAAGAAGAGGCTAGGGCTCAAGAGGAGAATTCACGATTTTTGAAGGTCAAAGAAGGATTGCCGGATTAACTCAGGTAAGGGGGGTTTATCGTCGTTTAATGGGTATTATGGGTTAACATGTAATGGGTAGTAATAAACCATTGAATTGACTCTAATTAGAATGATGCATGATGAAATTGTGAACTTTTGGATGAATGAGATAAGAGTATAACTGAAGAAATTCGTAGGAATTGGATGTAATAAGGTTAGAAATTGTGAAATTGAATGTGTAGGATCTGTGTTAGATAATATGAACGAATGCTGTGTAAAAATTGGACTGTGGAAGGTGGATCTGAGAAATCTCGTAGCAGAGAAAACCATAGCAGATCTGGAATTTGGTTTCTGGTCATACGCGTATGAGATGACCTGGTACGCGTATGAGATGGCCTGGTACGCGTATGGGGTGAGGCATACACGTATGGATGAAGAAGATGATGTTTTTAACGTAGTTTTGTCTCTGTTGGTACGCGTATGGGAGAAGTGGTACGCGTAGCATACGCGTATGAGATGGGCCATACGCGTATGGGATTGGCCAGGAAATGGGCCATACGCGTATGGGCATGAGGCATACGCGTATGGGCAGAAGTTGATTTTTCTGAGCTGTTGTTGTGCAGTTTTTGATCGTTTCAGCTGAGTGATGTAATTTAGCTGATGTATGATATAGTAGGGATCATTTCCGTTGTTTTGAGCAGTATAGGTATTAGTAGAGTGTGCTAATACTGTGATTTATTATTTGGCATGATATGATATGATTCTGTGATAAACTTGCTGATGATGTATGATGGTATGCATAATGCTGTGAATGTATCTGTTATGTATGCAATTGTGAATGGACTGTTTATGGCTTAGAGTGTGAGCATATGTCTATCTTGGATTGTTGTTGATGTTTGCATGCTAGGTGATTTAGCGTGCATAGCATGGCCTTTATGGTGGTAGCTAATTCCCATGGTGAGGAATTAGTGAGTGAGTTGTTGTGGATTGTTGTTGATGTTTGCATGCTAGGTGATTTAGCGTGCATAGCATGGCCTTTGGGTGGTAGCTAATTCCCATGGTGAGGAATTAGTGAGTGAGTCACTAGGTCTCAAATGAGTGGGACTAGTGAGCTTGGTAGCCGTATCTGGTTTGATCGGTGAGGTTGAACTATGTGTTCACGAATAGTCGGTACCGCATGCATGGAGTCTCATTGCATAATGTATGTATGGCGTATAATATGAATGGATGTATTCCAATATTATACGTGTGTTTTGTGTTTGTGTTGAGTATGATTTTGAGTTGATGTTGCCGTTGCTGAATGTGTGATCTGATTAGGGTGATGAAATGTGTTAATTTACTTAGCATTACATGATATTTTATAATGCTTATTATATCGATTGAGGAACTCACCCTTACAACTATGTTTCAGGTAACGAGCAGTGATTGAGTAGAAGCTAGTGCTTGGAGTCTAGTGTAGTTCCTTAGTGGGTCATGCTCTGGTATATGTAACATCGGGACGGGATGTTTTACCTTGTTTTCATTTGGTTGTTGAATGATTTTACATGTAATGTGTTACATGGTTTGCATATCCGCTGCGAATTGTGCAATATTTTATTTTGATTAATAAATGAGCATGACAAACTATTTTGGTGAATGGTGTGAAGTGTCAAGTGTGACACCCTTAATTGCATATCTACTCTGATTTATATTTGTTGTTTTAATTAATTATTGGGGTATTTTAGAAGGGTGTTACATTAGTGGTATCAGAGCATAGTCGGTCGAGTCGAGTCGTAATTATTCTGTTTCCCTGTACGTGATAGGTGTTGTGTAACCCTATCAGTACTTATTGTTTTAGCTTGTTGGGTTTTCAGAATAGAGATGGCTGGAAGAGGTAGAGACGATGCTGCGATTGCTGAGGCTCTGGGTATGCTAGCTGGAGTACTTGGAGGGAATCCGAATGTTGTGGGATTGGGAGCTGCTCGTCAACTGAGTGAGTTCCAGAAGAACAATCCTCCAATGTTCAAGGGAGCATACGATCCAGATGGTGCTCAGAAGTGGTTGAAGGAGATCGAGAGGATCTTCCGAGTGACTGAGTGTGCCGATAACCAGAAGGTCAGGTTCGGTACGCATATGCTGTCAGAGGAAGCAGATGATTGGTGGGTTGCTGCCCGCACTGAGTTGGAAGCTGCTGGGAGTGCTGAGATCACTTGGGCGGTGTTCAGAGAGAGATTCCTGAGGAAGTACTTTCCAGAGGATGTCAGAGGAAAGAAAGAGATAGAGTTCTTAGAATTGAAGCAGGGCAACCGGTCTGTTACTGAGTATGCTGCTAAGTTCACAGAGCTGTCGAAGTATTACACTCCCTATGATGAGGCTACTGGGGAATTTTCAAAATGTGTGAAGTTTGAGAACGGGTTACGTCCCGAGATCAAGCAGGCTATTGGGTATCAGCGGATTAGAGTGTTTTCTGACTTGGTAGACTGTTGCAGGATTTTTGAACAGGATACCAAGGCCAGAGCGGAGAGCTATCAGCAGAGGGTTGATAGGAAAGGCAAGAATCTGAATGATCGTGGGAAACCGTATGCAGCTGGCAAAGGTTTTCCAGAGACAGAGTGGGATGAAGAGACCTAGTGGGGGAGACTCCAGTGCCCCTGCTAAGTGTTACAGATGTGGTCAGGCTGGACATCGTATCCATGAGTGTACCAGTACTGAGAAGAAGTGTTTCAAGTGTGGAAAAGGTGGTCACTTGGCTGCAGAGTGCCGGTTGAAGACTATGACTTGTTTCAACTGTGGAGAGGTGGGTCATATCAGTCCACAGTGTCCTAAGCCGAAGAAAGAGAACCAGTCGGGAGGCAAGGTCTTTGCTTTATCGGGTTCTGAGACTTCTGCAGATGATCGTTTGATCCGAGGTACGTGTTATATTAATGGCTTTCCTCTTGTAGCTATTATTGACACAGGTGCGACTCATTCCTTTATATCTTTGGATTGTGCTGTGAAACTTAAATTAGAGATATCTGAGATGCATGGAAGTATGGTGATTGATACTCCTGCGAAGGGTTCAGTGACTACTACTTCAGTTTGTTTAAATTGCCCTTTGAGTATTTTTGGTAGAGACTTTGGGATGGACCTCGTGTGTCTTCCACTAGTGCAGATTGATGTTATCCTGGGTATGAACTGGTTGGTGTTTAACCGAGTTTATATCAACTGTTTTGATAAGACTGTGATCTTTCCTGAGATTGAGGAAGGAAAGAGTTTGTTTCTATCAGCAAGGCAGGTGAATGAGGCAGTAGCAGATGGGGCAGAGTTGTTTATGCTGTTAGCGACTTTGGAGGCTAAAGATAAACTGGTGATTTGCGATCTAGCCGTGGTGTGTGATTTTCCTGATGTGTTTCCTGAAGAAGTGAATGAATTACCGCCAGAGCGTGAAGTTGAGTTCTCGATTGATTTGGTACCTGGTACTAGGCCGATATCGATGGCTCCGTACCGTATGTCTGCTGTTGAGTTAACTGAATTGAAGAGTCAGCTGGAAGATCTGTTGGATAAGAAATTTATTCGTCCGAGTGTGTCACCGTGGGGTGCACCAGTGTTATTGGTTAAGAAGAAAGAAGGTACTATGAGGTTGTGTGTGGACTACAGGCAACTGAATAAAGTGACGATCAAGAATCGGTATCCTTTGCCGAGGATTGATGATTTGATGGATCAGTTGGTTGGTGCGAGTGTGTTCAGCAAAATAGATTTGAGATCGGGGTATCATCAGATACGTGTGAAAACTGAGGATATTCAGAAGACTGCTTTCAGAACAAGGTATGGACATTATGAGTATTCTGTAATGCCTTTTGGTGTGACTAATGCGCCTGGGGTATTTATGGAGTATATGAATAGGATTTTCCATCCGTACCTAGACAAGTTTGTTGTGGTGTTTATTGACGATATTTTGGTGTATTCGAAATCTGAAGAAGAGCATGCTGAACATTTGAGAGTGGTTTTAGGAGTTCTACGAGAAAAGAAGTTATTTGCTAAACTGTCTAAGTGTGAATTTTGGTTAGAAGAGGTTAGTTTTCTTGGTCATGTGGTTTCAAGAGGTGGTGTTGCTGTTGATCCTTCTAAGATAGAAGCGGTATCTAAGTGGGAAGCTCCGAAGTCAGTTTCTGAGATAAGGAGTTTTCTTGGACTTGCAGGTTATTATAGGAAATTCATTGAGGGATTTTCTAAGTTGGCGTTACCGTTGACGATGTTGACTAGAAAGGGGCAAGCGTTTGTTTGGGACTCAAATGTGAAGAAGGTTTCCAAGAGTTAAAGAGAAGGTTAACTACTGCTCCTATTCTGATATTACCAAGTCCGTCGGAACCATTTGAGGTTTACTGTGATGCTTCATTGTTGGGTTTGGGTGGTGTTTTGATGCAGAATAAGCAGGTTGTAGCTTATGCTTCGAGACAACTGAAGGTTCATGAGAGGAACTATCCGACACACGATTTAGAGTTGGCAGCTGTGGTATTTGTTCTGAAGTTATGGAGGCATTACTTGTACGGGTCAAGATTTGAGGTTTTCAGTGACCATAAAAGTTTAAAGTATTTGTTTGATCAGAAAGAGCTGAATATGAGACAGAGGAGATGGTTAGAGTTTCTGAAGGATTATGACTTTGGTTTGAATTACCATCCGGGTAAAGCAAACGTAGTGGCTGATGCATTGAGTCGGAAATCATTGCATATGTCTATGTTAATGGTTAAGGAATTGGATTTAATTGAGCAGTTTAGAGACTTGAGTTTGGTGTGTGAGAGTACTCACAATAGTGTTAAATTGGGAATGTTGAAGTTAACGAGTGGTATTCTGGATGAGATTAGAGAGGGTCAGAAATCCGATGTGCTTTTGGTTGATAAGTTGACTCTAGTGAATCAAGGTCAAGGTGGTGAATTCAGAGTTGATGAGAATGGTGTTTTGAAATTTGGTAATCGGGTGTGTATTCCGGATGTTACCGAACTTAAGAAGAGTATTCTTGAGGAAGGACATCGTAGTGGCCTGAGTATTCATCCTGGGGCTACGAAGATGTATCATGATTTGAAAAAGTTATTTTGGTGGCCGGGAATGAAAAGAGAAATTGCGAGTTTTGTTTATTCTTGTTTGACTTGTCAGAAGTCAAAGATTGAGCATCAGAAGCCGTCTGGGCTAATGCAACCGTTGGCTATTCCAGAGTGGAAGTGGGATAGTATCAGTATGGATTTTGTTTCTGGTTTACCGAGGACAATTAAGAATTTTGAAGCTATTTGGGTGATTGTTGACAGATTGAAAAAATCGGCTCATTTCATTCCGATCAGAATGGATTATCCGTTAGAGAGATTAGCTGAGTTGTATATTGAGAAAATTGTAAGTTTGCATGGTATTCCGTCGAGTATTGTTTCGGACAGAGATCCTAGATTTACATCGAAGTTCTGGGAAGGTTTGCAGAGGGCTTTGGGAACTAAGCTGAGATTGAGTTCTGCATATCATCCGCAGACTGATGGTCAGACTGAGAGGACGATTCAGTCACTGGAGGATCTTTTGAGGGCTTGTGTTTTGGAAAAGGGAGGTGCTTGGGATTGTTATTTACCTTTGATTGAGTTTACCTACAACAATAGTTTTCATTCGAGCATTGGTATGGCACCGTTTGAAGCTTTGTATGGTAGGAGATGTCGGACACCTTTATGTTGGTATGAGTCCGGTGAGAGTGCTGTGGTTGGACCGGAGATTGTTCAACAAACTACGGAAAAGATTAAGATGATTCAGGAGAAGATGAGGATTGCTCAGAGTCGTCAGAAGAGTTATCACGACAAGAGGAGGAAGTCACTTGAGTTTCAAGAGGGAGATCATGTGTTTCTTCGTGTTACTCCGATAACTGGGGTTGGTCGAGCTTTGAAGTCGAAGAAGTTGACACCTCGATTTATTGGTCCTTATCAGATTTTGGAGAGGATAGGGGAGGTAGCCTATCGTATCGCTTTACCGCCGTCACTTGCGAATTTGCATGAGGTTTTTCATGTGTCTCAGTTGAGGAGGTACATTTCTGATCCGTCGCATGTGGTCCAAGTAGATGATGTACAGGTGAGAGATAACCTGACTGTTGAGACATCACCTATGAGGATTGAGGATCGAGAGTTGAAGCAGTTGCGGGGTAAAGAGATTGTTTTGGTAAAGGTAGCTTGGGGAGGACCAGCAGGTGGCAATGTGACTTGGGAACTTGAGAGTCAGATGAAAGAGTCTTATCCAGAGTTATTCGCTTGAGGTATGTTTTCGAGGACGAAAACTCTTTTAGTGGGGGAGAGTTGTAACACCCCGATAAAAATATGATAATTATTTAATTTAAGTTAATAGTATATTTATTAATTTAATTAAATAATTGGAATATTATTGGAATTATTATTATTATTGGAATATAAAAGTTAAAATCAGTAAAAAGGTCCCATTTGGTAAAAAAGGGTTTTTCACGTGAAAGCAGAGATCACGTAACATTGAGAGAAAGAGAAGAAACTGAGAAAGGGAGAAGAAGAGGCTAGGGCTCAAGAGGAGAATTCACGATTTTTGAAGGTCAAAGAAGGATTGTCGGATTAACTCAGGTAAGGGGGGTTTATCGTCGTTTAATGGGTATTATGGGTTAACATGTAATGGGTAGTAATAAACCATTGAATCAACTCTAATTAGAATGATGCATGATGAAATTGATGAACTTTTGGATGAATGAGATAAGAGTATAACTGAAGAAAATTCGTAGGAATTGGATGTAATAAGGTTAGAAATTGTGAAATTGAATGTGTAGGATCTGTGTTAGATAATATGAACGAATGCTGTGTAAAAATTGGACTGTGGAAGGTTGGATCTGAGAAATCTCGTAGCAGAGAAAACCCATAGCAGATCTGGAATTTGGTTTCTGGTCATACGCGTATGAGATGACCTGGTACGCGTATGAGATGGCCTGGTACGCGTATGGGGTGAGGCATACACGTATGGATGAAGAAGATGATGTTTTTAACGTAGTTTTGTCTCTGTTGGTACGCGTATGGGAGAAGTGGTACGCGTAGCATACGCGTATGAGATGGGCCATACGCGTATGGGATTGGCCAGGAAATGGGCCATACGCGTATGGGCATGAGGCATACGCGTATGGGCAGAAGTTGGATTTTTCTGAGCTGTTGTTGTGCAGTTTTTGATCGTTTCAGCTGAGTGATGTAATTTAGCTAATGTATGATATAGTAGGGATCAATTTCCGTTGTTTTGAGCAGTATAGGTATTAGTAGAGTGTGCTAATACTGTGATTTATTATTTGGCATAATATGATATGATTCTGTGATAAACATGCTGATGATGTATGATGGTATGCATAATGCTGTGAATGTATCTGTTATGTATGCAATTGTGAATGGACTGTTTATGGCTTAGAGTGTGAGCATATGTCTATCTTGGATTGTTGTTGATGTTTGCATGCTAGGTGATTTAGCGTGTATAGCATGGCCTTTATGGTGGTAGCTAATTCCCATGGTGAGGAATTAGTGAGTGAGTTGTTGTGGATTGTTGTTGATGTTTGCATGCTAGGTGATTTAGCGTGCATAGCATGGCCTTTATGGTGGTAGCTAATTCCCATGGTGAGGAATTAGTGAGTGAGTCACTAGGTCTCAAATGAGTGGGACTAGTGAGCTTGGTAGCCGTATCTGGGTTTGATCGGTGAGGTTGAACTATGTGTTCACGAATAGTCGGTACCGCATGCATGGAGTCTCATTGCATAATGTATGTATGGCGTATAATATGAATGGATGTATTCCAATATTATACGTGTGTTTTGTGTTTGTGTTGAGTATGATTTTGAGTTGATGTTGCCGTTGCTGAATGTGTGATCTGATTAGGGTGATGAAATGTGTTAATTTACTTAGCATTACATGATATTTTATAATGCTTATTATATCGATTGAGGAACTCACCCTTACAACTATGTTTCAGGTAACGAGCAGTGATTAAGTAGAAGCTAGTGCTTGGAGTCTAGTGTAGTTCCTTAGTGGGTCATGCTCTGGTATATGTAACATCGGGACGGGATGTTTTACCTTGTTTTCATTTGGTTGTTGAATGATTTTACATGTAATGTGTTACATGGTTTGCATATCCGCTGCGAATTGTGCAATATTTTATTTTGATTAATAAATGAGCATGACAAACTATTTTGGTGAATGGTGTGAAGTGTCAAGTGTGACACCCTTAATTGCATATCTACTCTGATTTATATTTGTTGTTTTAATTAATTATTGGGGTATTTTAGAAGGGTGTTACAACTCTGGTGACCGGTGTGAGACGTGATTTGAAGTCGAGAAATCTTACTCCTCGGTTTATTGGTCCGTATAAGATATCCATGTGAGTTGGACCTGTTGCTTATATAGTGGCGTTTCCGCCGACTTTGTCAAATCTACATGATGTGTTCCATGTTTCACAACTTCATAAGTATGTTCCGGATCCGTCACATGTGATTCCGATGGATGATGTGCAGGTGAAGAATAACCTTACAGTTGAGGCTCTACCTATAAGGATTGATGATCGAGAACTAAAACAGTTGAGAGACAAAGAGATTGCTCTTGTGAAGGTAGTGTGGGGAGGCGTTGCCGAAAGAAATATGGCTTAGGAGTTGGAAAGAAGGATGCGAGAGTCGTATCCAAAGTTGTTCGCATCAGGTAATTTTCGAGGACGAAAATGTTCTAAATGGGGGAGAGTTGTAACACCCCAATTTTATTTAAATTATTTTTCGTAATTTAATTATGTGATAGTTGTGGTTGTATTGTCTTGATTGGTGTTTTGATGTGTTATGTTACCCTTGGTGTGGGGTAGTTGTCTTTGAATTATAGAAATTAAGGTGTTGGGGTGTGTGTGAGGAAAAATGTAGAAAGGGTGGTGTGGTGAGTAAAACTAATCCACTATTTTAGTTATTATTTAATTTAATTAATTAATATTAGATGAGT
This sequence comes from Lathyrus oleraceus, assembly GCF_024323335.1. Lineage (NCBI taxonomy): Eukaryota > Viridiplantae > Streptophyta > Magnoliopsida > Fabales > Fabaceae > Lathyrus > Lathyrus oleraceus. The sequence goes on from NC_066585.1 coordinate 218,701,571, forward strand.
ATTTACTTAATTACTTAATTTGAATGGATTATTATTATTATTATTAAGAAATTAGTGATAATATAATAAGTTAATAAAATAATAGGAATTATAATAAAAAAAGAAAATGAGATTTGGGATAGAAACTCAGAGAACATAACATTTGGGAGAAAAGAGAAGAAGTTGAGAAAGGGAGAAGAAGAGAATAGGGCTCAAGGGGAGAATCATCATTGTTGGAGGTCAAATAATTTATTACTAAGAACTCTAAGGTAATGGTGGAGTTCTGATTATCTAAGGGTTAACATGATGATGGTGAATAGATTATGTCATGTAGGTTTTGTGTTTTTCTTCTTTATGTTCGTGATCTTTGTGATATTTGTCAACTGTTGAACTGTGTGTATGATGATGTTGTGACAAATGTTGAAATGATGAATTGTTGCTGTTAGAATCATAAAATTGGAAAAGTGATTTTCGGGTTAAAATATGGTATACACGATTTGTGAGAAAAATGGGATTTTGGGACAAATTATAGGTCATTTTCGTTTTGAAAAAGTTACAGAAAAGTGCTTCTGCGATAGTGTAATCGGTTATCAGAATTTGAGTAACCGGTTACACTGCTTAAAAACGTGTTTGTGGGCAAAATTTGAGGGGTGCAACCGGTTATTGGTTTTTGGGTAATCAGACACCTTGTGTAATAGAGGCCACGTATGGGCTGGAAATTGGGGTGTAATTGATTACGATGTGTGTGTGTGTGTGTGACAATGTGGGTTGCACTACTGGATGTAGTGTAACCAGTTACTGGTTTTAGGGTAACCGGTTACACTAGGAGCAATTTCTTAAAAACTTTAAAAGTTCATAACTTTTGTTACGAGTGTTCGATTTGAGTGTCGTTCGATGTGTCGGAAAGCTAAGACGTGTATTGTCCTTTAAAGTTGGTTTCAGGACCTGAAAATGAATATTTTTTGTGTGGTGGTGTTGATAGGAATTCAAATATTTATGTGGTGGTGTGACATAACTTTAAATGCATTGTTGTTGCTTGTTATGTTTTATGTTAATGTTGTTAAGTTATATAATATGTGTTTGATGCATGATGACCAGTATTGACGGTGTACATTGACTATGGAGGTGGGTCATTGTGCATGATGTTGTTGTTGCATGTATTATATGTTGCATGCATTCATGTTGTTGGAAAAATGGTCAGTCATTGGTGAGCCTTAAATCTCATTGTGTAGAATGGGCCGATAGCTGATTTTAGAGGTGATGGAATTAATGAGACGTTCTCATAGGTGATGGTAGCGAATTAAGGACTTTGATCCTAGGAGGTGAGGATCGAAGTGGTGAACCTGAGTGTTCACGTATTGATACACAATGCATTGAGTCGAGTTGTTGAGTCTTATTGTATTGTACATTGACTGCATTTGTTATTGTGTTGGATGGTTGATTATGTTGTTATTATGTTGGATGGCTGTTATGTTGCTATTATGTGTGAATATCCGTTATGTGGATTATGTGGAATTGTCTTGTAGAATGAGTGATGTACATGTGATAATCTAATTCTTACTTATTATCATGATTTCCTTTATATAATTATGATATCTCACCCCTTCTGTTTGAATGTTGTCTCCATGTGGGTAACGTGTAGATAATATAAAATATGAGCTTAGATGTGATTTCATTAGTAATGTGCACCCCGATGTTTTCGCCAAACCTATTGTGTCTCCGAATGTCAAACGCGTTGTTGTGAAAGAGGTAGTTGTTGGCAACGAAGAGAAGATTAAGTTCAACAACCAATTTTGAAGGGAAGATTGACAACTAAGGAAAGATTGAGTTCAACAACTTTGAGCTGATGACGAGATGGATGCGATGATTTCGAGATCGATCGAAAATATTATGAAGATGTTTAAATATTCACCTGTATACTAAAATGTAATATTCGATTTATGTTAACGATTACCTAATAATGTTTCTTTTTTTATGTTATGAATGCTAATTTTATTTTTTATTCTGCATTGTTGGCTATGTGTTTATTTCTGGTTCTGCATGATTCGAAAATACACCTTCATAACGTTTAGAGGGATATATTTTTGAGAACAAATTAGGCGAAAATCGGGGGCGTGACTCAAAGTCAATATAAATTGTGTGTATTTGACGTGCATCTGGAAATATATCTCTAATTTTAAGAATGTTTTGAATTTTTCACTGCAAAGATTCTCTTATATTTATTCACCTTTAAAGTTTGTCTTGCATGTGTGAGAAGTATGGAGCATTTTTGGAGATTGTTCTTACTATAAAAAGCATTATACTTTTCTAATATAAATGAAACAACCCTAACCAATAATAATTTTAAAATACATGTAATAATTTCAATTTTTTAAGTTCTGCACTCCTCATCCATTTCTTTCAATATCATAAATTATCTTAAGCAAATAAAAAAAACATTTTGGTTGTACCACCAAACTATTACAAGTCAAAGATGCCAAATTGGGATAACAAATATTTATTCATGAACAAGACAGCACACAATTAACATAATAGTTCCATAGAATCAAAATAAATATCTTCAAATTAGCATTATTTTGAAGCTCAACAAACCATGGCACTAGCACCTTATGAACTAATAACACCGACACATATTTTACATATAAAATATTGACAATAAGACATAGACAATAGTAATGATAATTCATAAGCACAAGAAATTGATGTGTCTGTGTCGATAACACTTGACACACCTTTGATCTGTAGTGTTTCGCTACATGGCGAACACTCACATTCTCAACCGATGTGGTTTGAGAGACTTATAAGTAACAGGCTCAGTAGCCATTTCCGAGGCAGTGTTCTGTTTCTGTTTCTGCCCCCAATGTGTTTTACAAGGCACGTATTTCAGACTCGGCGGATTCGAACAAGGTTTCACCTTACATTGAAATGCATAACACTCTTGCTTCGATTTTTGATTCGGAAGTCCAGGAATACAATTCCTACTAACATCCAATATCTTCGACTTCAACAAACTCCAACACGATGGTTCAAGAGCAGTAAAATAATTATCCGCCAGAGACAAATTCCCATTATTACGTATCCCAGGTAAAACACAAACACTCTCAGGAACAGTACCGTAGAATTTGTTATGTGCTAGATTCAGAAACTGAATCTTCTCTAAACAACCAAACGAAGCAGGAATAGGACCCGTTAACAGATTTTCACTAACATCAAAAACAGTAGCTTTTTTCAAATAGCCTATTTCATAAGGTAAACAACCTTCAAATTTATTCTGTAAGAAAAGAACTTCAGTTAAAGTTTTCGCAGCGTTACCGATACTTCTAGGAATTTCGCCAACGAATTGATTGTGTGCGAAAGTTAGATACCTTGCAGGAGTAGAACCGAAATTGGCAGGTAAACATTGACTAAACTGGTTGTTATTGATGAAGATTACGTCGAGATCTTTCTCGAATAACTGCGATGGAACAGACCCGGTGAGGAAGTTGAACCTGAGGTCTAGGAAAACTAGTTTTGTAGATAGAAGAACTTCGTTCGGAAACGGGCCGGAAAGTTTGTTGTTACTGAGGTCAAGTTCGTAGAAAAAAGGGTATTTAGTGATTGCTTCTGGGATTTGGTTTGAGAAATTGTTAGAATTGACATGGAAGAATGTTAATTCTTCTAGTTTGTCTAATATACCAGTGAAGCCTGTGAGTGGTATATTGGTACAGTCTTTGCTTGAGAATTTTGCTTGGTTGAAGTCTAATCCAGCAACTGCTTGTTGGTTATCTACTGGGAATGTTCCACAAAGGATTCCCCTGAAGTTGCAAGTTTCTGTATTATTGTTCCAGTTATTAGTGTACCCTTTGGGGTCATTGATAAGTGATTTGAATTTGAGAAGTGCGGCACGAGCTTTTTCTAATCGGGTGGGGGGACACGGCGGAGGTGGAGGTGGAGGGCAGTTATTTTCCGGGGAAGGAGCGGGAGAATAGGCGCCTCCTCCTCCTCCGCCGATGATGATTTCTAGTGTTTCTCGTTTAGTTTCTGGTGTTAGGCCTAGTGCTTCACTTTCTGAAGATGCCACATGTTCTTGAGCAAGAACTATGTATTGAAAGTGAAGCACAAAAGCACATGTTATTGCTAAGAATGAAAAGGAAAGGGACTTGGTTTTTCCCATTTTGGTTTTGAGAATTTTGTTTGATGAGATGAGTGAAAGAAACAATGGATTGGGACTATATATGGTGTTATTGGTTGGTTGCACCTTTTTGTGTAAAAATATTTGCATGACTTTTGGTTGGAGAAAAGTCAAGACTCGTGAACTTGAGGTGTATGATGATCTAAAAAAACAAAAAGTGAGCACACTTATGATAAGCTGTTGTGCTTTCTTTTTCTATGGATGACAATTTTCATTATATTATATTACTATTGGTTAATGTGATCTCTTGGAGGGGGATATTTTTCTCTTGCATTCAGAAAGAAAAAAACCCGCAGTAATTGTTTGGTCAAGATCAGATAATCAAACAACTTAGATATAAATTTAATATTTTAAATTAACATACAAAAATTAAAATATATTTTATATTAAATCATTAAATCTTGATCAAACGGTTATTAAAAACTTGAATGTGTGAATGCGTACATTTATTGAATGCATTGGATTCAATTTCCTTGGGTGATCGAGTCTCAAATAATTGGGATTAAGGAAGTGGACAAACTGTTATGTGGCCTACCATGTTAATTTTAATAGTTGGGTGCTTTTGTTAAGATATTTTTTTGGTTATATGAGGCAAAAATTTAATAAATTTAGAAAATATTACATCTTAATCAGCTAACATGGAATAGGTTAATTCAGGATAAGGATAATGTAAAATAAGTAGAGGCTCTAAAATACTGATAAGAAAATAATAATTTGTTTTCCTTTATATCATAGGTTAGAAAATGAGAAGATTAAACACAAAATTTATGATGCGTCAAACAAAAAACGTAAATAACTATACTAAATAGTCTAAAATTAATCTATCCAGTATAAAAAATTGCAATAGTGATAGAAAAAAAAAAGAACATGCAAAAATTGTTTATTCAGTTTAATAATAAGATGTCTACACTTGAGGAAGAAGGCAATTTTTATGACATTAATTAAGAGTTTTTAAACAATATATTATAAATAAATTTTAAGAAAATAAATCTTTTAGTTTATAATAACATTTCTTATTTTCTACCTAATTTATTACTTTATATCTCATTCTTTTAAGGTATAAACCATTCAAATTTTAATATCTTTAGAAGTATTTTTCAATCTCTTTTTATTATATTTTAAAGATCTTATGATCCTTAGCCTTTGAAATTTTACGAATTTCTCTCTGTCTCTTTAATTTTTTTTAATAAGTTCATGTTTTGCCAAAAATAATGTTAGAAAAAACCTTCAATATGATATAACTCCAGAGACAAAATACTATGTGATTTTTTATAACGTCTTAGTTATAGTCCAAAATGCCTCGTGGCTTCCCTCAAACTCCTCATACATTTTAGGTAGATTTAAAATTGTTCTCAAATGCTCCTCCAAATCCAAATGCATCACATTCTAAATAGGAACATATCACGTATTGACAAAACGCCACACGATTAAAGCAAAATACAATTGGGACGAAACTCTTATATTTTAGTTCACACTCAACAAATCTCTAAGTAGACTTTGAAAATAATGACGGTGTCAATTTATCCACCAACCACCTTGCTGCTCTTTCCAAGCTTAGATCATTTTTTAACGGGCATGATCAAATCCAATAAATACTTGAATCAGTGCATATGGAATGACTTGGTAAATACATGCACTAAATTATCTTCTAAAAGCAACTTCTCCATCATAATCTCTTTTGACTCAATCACGTCCTTTAGAAAGTGCAAATAGATGTCAATGTGTTTTGTACTCTCGTGATACACTCAATGATTAGCCAAGTGAATAACAATTTGACTATCATAGTGTATCTTCGTGCATGCTTGAATGATCCCTAACTCCCCAATCATGTCACTTAATCATGTGACATTTAGGAATGTATATTTCGAATGAGTGATAGATAATGCGAATAATAGTTATTTTTTTTCTTTCCAACTTATAGTCATTCCAAACAACATAAACACAAAATCCTACAAGGATTTTTCTACTGTCTACATTACCCACATAGCTTGCATAAACAAAACTCTCTAAAACGCCTTTATCTCTAGTTTCCTTTATGTAATTCAAACCACCTTTCAATGAATCATTTAAATACCTCAACACCACTTCAAAGATTCCAAATGAGCTCGACCCCAAATTTTCTGTAAATTGACTTACTATAATAATTGTGTATTTTAAGCCTGATCTACTACAAATCATACCATACATCATTCTTCCAACCACAACTGACTGAATCGGGAGCGATCTCAATCAAGTTCTTCATTTCTCTAGTTTGAGGATATTTCATAATTGAAAGCTTATTGTGGTGATCCAAAGGAGTGCTTACTGTTTTAAAATCTTGCATTCTGAACAACTCCACCACTTTCTTCAATTAACTAAATTGAGAAATGAACAATCTACTACTTTTAATTTTTAATTTTTAATTTTTCATGATATCCATCTCTAGGATCCTCTTAGCTTCACCAAGAACTCTCATCTTAAATTCTCACTTACCGACGTCTTCCTTTCTAGAGAACTTTCCATAAAGACATAATCTATATATAGAAAACATTGAGAATGGCTTCACCACTCATCTTCAATATGTATAGACAACTATCATAACCACTTCTCACAAAATCATGCTTAAATAAGAATTCGTCAAATCGAAGATACTATTGATTTAGGCTTTGCTTCAACCCATAGAAATATTTCTTCAATAAACACACCTTATATATTTCCTCAACAAAAACCTTTAGGTTGCTCCCTGTAGATTGTTTCTTTATATTCTTTGTGTAAGAAAGTCATTTTAACATCCATTTGTTCCAACTCAAAAATAAAAATTGGAGCTTCTAGTGGAATTCCACGGCTAATTAGTATTTATGCATTCTGGTGCAAGGTTACGAGTATCACCCAAATGGCGGGTTGACCGTCACGCACCTTAAGTCGCTGACGGGCGTCAACGCTATGATGGGGAGACGGTCATGGTCTCTAGGCTTGGTTTTTCAAGTCGGTTGCCATTGGAATGATGGGTTAGGAGTTTTAACAGGATGACGGGCGTCATCCTAGTTACGGGAAACCTGTCATGCTGTCAAAAGAGGCAATTTTGTCCCAGTTTGTGTAGTTCGAGCAGTCGGCTCAAAATTTTTATATTGTTTTATGGTTTAGTCGATGATTGGGCACTATTTGGCTATGTTGGGAATGTTAATTAATTATTATGAGCTTAATTAATCGTGGTGGGATTATTATTGTTGAATAATAATTTATTTACTTACATGTTATTGTTTTTGTGGGGTAGCAATTGTATCGAACATGTATGGTGTTGTTTTGGGGATGTTATATAATATGAAAATGATTAGTATTGTTGTGAGGTGCATGATTATATTCTGATTAATTATGTATTGTTGACATGGTGATAAATAGTTCAAGGGGGGGGGGGGGGGGGGGGGGGGGGGGCTATTTGTATTCTTGTATGCATTATTATTATGATTAGTGAATACTAGTTCAGAAGGGGGAATTGCTATTGTATATCAATGCATGTTGGTTATGGTCAGAATGGGGATCGTAAGAATTACTATTGTTATTGCATTTATTTATATTGACATGCATCATTGTGTCGTGTCATTGAAAGAGGCATGTTCGCTAGTTCAAAAGGGGGCACTAGTGGCTTGTCCCAAACTCGGAATGGGGGGCTTGGACCTTAGAATGAGGGCTCATGGGTTCAGAAGGGTAGACCCAGTTCTTAAGAGAACCAAATACCCTATGCATAATGTCATGTTGTGTCGTGAGTCTCATTTCATATATGTGTTATGTCGTGGAATGTGTGTGAGATTGTGATGATCTGGATTGTGTATTTAATGTATGATATATTATTGTGTTTATTTACCCTTACATTATTTACACCATTTTATATTGAAGCTTATTTATCACCCTTTTTACTTAATGTTGTCCACCATTGACATCTTGTAGATAATCAGGAGTAAAGTTATTATTGTGTGTGGAAGGTGGCTTGTTGGATCTATTCTTAATTTACTTATCATTTTATCGTGATTTGGTGGTTTTAATGCTCTGATTTTGTAAAATCGGGAATGAGGCATTTTTACTATGTTTTGAGTTAATGTTGAATTATGTGATTTGAAGTCTAACATTTTATTTGAGAAATTTAATTTTAAAGTTGTTGTGATATGATTTTTCGCTGCTTATTGTCAAAAGTGTTGATGAGCTTTTGGATGGTTGTGGTAGTGAAACCTTAAATTGTCGATTAAATATTTTTATATAAGTTTTGGGGTTTAGGGTCTTACATTAGTCATATTAGAGCAGGGTGGTCCGTCCGGCCAGGTTTTCGTCATGTTGTTTGTCCCATAGTATGCGACGGGTGTATGAACACTGTCAGTGCAATGTTTCTTCTAACGATTGTTTAATGGTGTACAGAAATATGGCAAGAGGATGAAACAATTGAGTGATTGTTGATGCTTTGGATGCGATGGTGCAGACGCTACAATGTCATCAAAATCAGGCTAGTGATGAATTTCGTGGATTGGGAAAGTTCTAAAGAAACAATCCACCAACCTTCAAGGGAGATATGATCTGAAGGGTGCACAGACATGGCTCAGAGAGATTGAGAAAAAAATTTGAGTGATGGCATGCAGTGAAGCTCAGAAGGTGAAGTTCGATATTCATATGTTGTCAAAGGAGGTCGAAGACTGGTGGGATAATGCGCATCCGAGACTGAAGGTTGTCGATCTGAAATTACTTGGGATATGTTTAGAACTGAACTTTTAGAGAAGTATTTTCAAGAGAACATGCGCAGAAGAAAAGAAATTGAGTTCCTCGAGCTAAAGCATGGAAATATGACAATTGTCGAGTATGTTGCTAAGTTCGAAGTTGGTGAAGTTTTATCCACACTATAATAATGAGGAAGTTAAAGGGTCGAAGCGTATCAAGTTCAAAAGCGGATTGCGTCCCGAGATCAAGCGAGGTATTGGGTATTAGGAGATTCTCCGGTTTCCTATGCTGGTGAATAAATGCATAATTTATGATTAGGATAATAGAGCCCTGTCTGCTCACCGTAAGAGTCTTAGTGAGAAGAAATGAAAGAATTAGAATCGTGGAAAATTGTAGTGCTCCAGCTGACAAAGGGAAGCAGAAGGCTTTAGATAAGAAAAGGCCAATTGGGGGAAAGACTCTCGCTTCTATCAAGTGCTTCAAGTGTGGGGTCCCGGATCATCGTGCCAATAATTGCAAGATTTTTTAGAAGATATTCTTTAAGTGTGGAAAGACTGGAAATTTTATCGCTGATTATAAGAGTAGCTCGCTGACTTGCTTCAACTGTGGAGAACCAAGTCACATTGTCAGAAACCCAAGTTGGTTCAGTCTGGAGGATCTTTTTTTCTTTGATTGGGTCAAAGACTACTAGCACAGACAGGTTGATTCGAGGTACATGTTTTATTAATGATATTTTACTGATTTCTATTATTTACATGGGTGAAACATATTCGTTCATTTCTCTCGAGTGTGCTGAAAGGTTGAACTTAGATTTGTCTTCTTTGGTTGGGAGTATGATTGTTAATACTTCAGCTTTGGGTCCATTAACTACTTTGTGGGTTTGTTTGAATTATCCACTAACTATCTATGGTAAGAATTTTGGGATGGATCTAGTATGTCTAATGATAAATAAACTAGATGTTATCCTTGTAGTGAACTGGTTGGAGTTCAACCAAGTTCATATCAACTGTTTCTACAAGTCAGTGTCATTTCTAGAATTCATTGCAAGTGATGAGTTGTTTCTGTCAGCTAAGCAAGTGGGTGAATTCATGAAGAATGGTGCTAAGGTGTTTATGATATTAGCTTCTATGAAGGCTGAAATAAAAACTATTATTGGTGAATTACCAGTGGTGTGCAATTTTCCAGAAGTGTTTCCAGATGATATCAGTGATTTACCATTGGAGCACGAGGTTGAGTTTGTCATAGACTTAGTACCCAAAACTATACCTGTGTCGATGGCGATGTATAGAATGCCTGCTTCATAGTTGAGTGAGATAAATAAACAATTAGAAGAGTTTCTTGAGAAGAAGTTTGTCCAACCGAGTGTTTCATCGTGTGGAGTGCCGATGTTGCTAGTCAAGAAGAAAGACAATAACATGAGATTATGTGTTGACTATCGATAGTTGGACAAGGTTACTATCAAGAACAAGTATCCTTTTCCAAGAAATAAAGAGTTGATGGACCAGTTTATTGGTGCTTGCATGTTCATTAAGATTGATTTGTGGTCGGGTTATCATCATATTTGAGTGAAACTAGGAGATATTCTGAAGACCGCATTTAGGACAAGGTATGGTTATTATGAGTATCATATGATGCCGTTTGGGGTGTCTAATATGTTTAGTGTGTTTATGGAGTATATTAATAGGATTTTCCATCCTTACCTAGATCAGTTTATGGTTGTATTCATCGGCGATATTTTGATATATTCTAAGTCTGATGAAGATCATGTGGAGCATCTGAGAGTTGTGTTATAGACCATGAAAGAAAAGAAGTTATATGTGAAGTTATCTATATTTAAGTCATTCTTTGGAGAACACTCAACCCACTTATCACAAGCATGGATCCTTGAACCAAGACATCTTCCAAAGGAAGGAAAAAAGGCTTAGTTTCCATACAATACCATGAAAGAGGGGAGACTTACAATGTCACTAACTAGAATGCTATGCCTTTTTGTGTCAAAATTTAGCCTATGTTAAGCAATCATAATTGGACTTATATAGAAGTCACAACTATTTGAGGTCGGGCAATAGAATTTAGGTGTTAATGCATGTTAGAGACATAGTATAATGGACTATGCTCATGAAACATACCACACACGAAAAGAATATGCAAAGTGGGGGACCTAATCTCATCCATACTTATGTTGATTTTGCAATCAACTAGCCTTAGGATATAGAGATATTATAATTCCATGACATGAGTGGATAAAGAAAGGGGAATGAGATGAAGAGGGAGGGGGAATGGATCAAACACAAATTGGTCAAAGGAGGACTTTTACCGAATTAAGATTGAAATTCTGGTATCAGATATGAGATGTCGAAGGTAATGTCACGACACTAATATTTGAACAATATAAACAGGATAAAAGATAAAGAACAACAATTCAAGAGACACAAGCAATTGTTAACCCAGTTCGGTGTAAACTCACCTACGTTTGGGGGCTACCAAGCCAGGAAGGAAATCCACTAAATAGAATCAGTTCAAAGGCTCTCAGTAAAAAACACAAGTTACAGTCTTTTTTACCTAATCTCTACCCGTGTGACTTCTACCTAAGAACTCTTAGATATGAGATCCCACTCACTCCCCCTCAATAACACCAGTGATATAAAACAAGAATTACAATGAAAAGAAGACACTCTTCAAAGACACACACTTGATCTTACTTAACAGCTTCAATCAAGTAGACACACACTCATGCTTAAAAGCTTTGAGTGACAAATTACAACTCAAAAATCAGACCAATTCAATCATCTATGGATGAATTGAATGGCTTACAATTCACACGATCACACAAGACTAAAACCCTTATTCTCTCTCAATATTTCGTACGTTATTTCTTGTGTATCAAATCAGGTTTTCCATGTCCTTTTTATAGAAGCATTTGGTTGGGCTTGGACATCATAAAACCCTAAAACTATTTTCCATTCATATCTTCTCATGACAGTTGATTAGATCTCTTTGGAAAATAAGTTAATCTCGTTGTAATTACTGATTGATATCGTGTTCAATCATCTCATCAATCTTACACAGATTGCCATTAAAAACGCAATCACATAATACATAACATTCAGACTGAATGTTCTGTATACAGATGTCATGACATCGGGTATGACATCACAGTAAAATTCTACATAATCACATTTTAAACATCCAACAGGTACATGATATCTTATGTTAAGACATCACATGTGACAACTTGTGAACACTCTAGGTTTTACCAAAATTGCTGCCAACACAAGAACCAACAAACTCCCCCTTTGGCAAATTTTGGCTAAAACATATATCAGTCCATTTGTTCACAAGAAAAAAAAACATATCAGTAGTTAAGCAGCAGCAGAAGTAATAACCACACAATTACTAGCTATAATAGCAACTAGTAATAAACACACAATAAACACATAGGTGCTTCTTCTCCCCCTAAGTCTGTTCAACATAGACATCTCCTTCAACAACAACAGCACCTGTAACATTCAGAATCACACTCTGACATCTCCTTCAACATCACATGTACAACACAGAACATCTCCTTCAACATCATCTGTACAACACAGAACATCATTCTGTTCAACATCAGACATCTCCTTCAACATCACATAACAACATTTTATTCAACATCATCAGCTGTCATCACATATTAACTACAACTCTCCACATCTCCAGACATTAACTGCAGCTCTTCACATATTAACTTCTCCCCCTTTTTAGTCAAAATAGAGTAAAGTGACCAATTAGACAAAATAAATGTCAATCAGTCCAGCAGAGAATGTCACAAAGGATGTTATAACATATAAAATGTTAAAACAAAATGTCAGGTGGTACAGAACCATAATTATACACAGCTACATGAGCTGAGATAATCAGAAATCCAGAGAACTCATAAAGAGCCAAAATATTACAACATGGCATCAAAAAAGGACTGCAAAAAAAACTACAATCATCAAACAGAAAACATCAAAGAATCCAAGCATCCAGAACACACATCATTATAACAGGGGGACCATCATCACCACAACTCAGTCTGAGGAGGTAGCATCTTCATCATCTTCAGATCTAGAACTGCCACTAGATTGATCTTGAGAATTAAACCTCTCACTTGAGGTGTGGGCATCTGTTTCCTTGGCTTCACCAATATTATCCATCTCTCCTTGCTCCAAGCTACTAATTAGAACCTCTAAAGCCTCTTTCCTAGCCTTAGCCACCCTAATCCTAGTTTCCAACTCCTTACAGGTTTCTTTTAATTGAGCAATCAGGCCACCTTGAGAGGTTGACTTCTTCATTGCAGATGTCATGACAATGTCATTGACATGACTGCCTTCAAATAACTTATAATGAATTGACAATGGAGGCTTCCTTCTACTGGGGATATCACTTGTGCTTAAAATACCAGGTTGCTAGCTTAGAATTATCCCACAAATGATTGAGGGAAAGACAATTGGCAGGTTCACTGCATTTGTGGAAGCATGTCTAACAATTTGTTCAAACATGAACCTTCCATAATCAAAGTTGAGTCTGGTTCTAATAGCATATATTATCCTTCCAAGAGAATTAGAGATTGTTGAAATGTGGTTTGTTGGTACCCAGTTGGATGACCCTATCTTATGCAATATAGCATATTTTACAGTTAATTTGCCAGCAGAGAGATGCTTTTTGCTTGGCCATTCCTTGACTTGTCCAGCAGTGATTGTCCTACAGACTTCATTGTCTGTGGCTTCTAACTCAACAACACCTTTTGTTCCTCTTTCTAGGAACTTATTGATTACAGTAGGAGAGAACCTTACACACCTTCCTCTAACAAACACTTTGCAAAACTCCTTGTTGTTCTTGTCAGCAATATCCTCCGGGATGTTCACCACAAACTCCTTCACTAGACCTTCAAAACATTGGGGTAATGCACTAACTGTTTTCATCAACCTAACAAACTTGATCAATTCCATAACCTCCTTCACTTCCACAACATCCTTCCCTAGTTCCCTCTTCATAGCAACTCTCCTCTGTATTACAAATTTCCACTTGGCTGCACCATCTTCCAGATGGAAGGAAATGTTATCCAGATGCACAGCAGCAACCTTAGCTGGAGACTTTCTAACAGTTTGCTTTTTGGTAGGAGACATGTATGGGACATCGTCTTCAACTTCATCCTCAGAATCAGAACTTTCTCTGACCTTTCTCTTCTTGACCTCTACTTTACTCCACGACTTCGAAGGACCTACAGCAACAGCCTTCTTACTAGTTCTGGCTGTCATCATCTCAGCCACAGACCTGCCTTTCCTGGTCTTCATTTTCTTTGCAACACTTGGTTTCAAGTGATGAACCAAGGTGTCATCTTCCTCATCTGAGCTCTCTTCCTCCAAATTAATCACTTTTTCAGCAGAGTCATGCTTCTTAGATTGAGAAGCATCTACAGGTTTCTTACTAGGCAAGGTTTTACTTAGAGAACACAGTCCCTCAGCAGCAATATCTTTCTCTGACCTAGATGAATCATCATCTTTCTCATTTTGAGGTTCCACCTCAGGTGAGGGGTCTCTTCTAGACAGAGGAGTCGAAACTCCCTTGACTGAGTGCCCTTCATTTAGGATCCTTGTGACCAGATTCCTAATGACACGATCCTTATAATGCATGTCATCCTTAGAGGGATGGTTATCAGAAACGTTACCTTCAGTGTTTCCTGCAGTGGAAGAAGGGCCAGGGGAGTCTCCTGGGATTACTGAAAGAGGAATAACTTCCAAAATGTCTTCATCCAGAAAATCCATGGAGGGAGTTCTTGCTTTGTGAGTAGGTTTAGAACCAGAAGATGACGGATGTTGTGACATTTTGTTGAACTTGTGAAAATATTTTTGTTGCCCTAGCAGAGATGGACGATACAGTTTGATAAAGATGGAAGTGGTTGTGTTGAGGTAATGTGTGAAAATGGTATAGATGGTAGTTCCAATACTAGGTAATGATTTACCATAAATGGGGCACTTTCTTTTAAGTGGGCAGACAATATTTTTATTACCTTTTCCACTCCAAATTAATTGCTATAAATTCTCATGAATACAAATCCCCAATTTCCCTCTTAAACATTCAAATTGATTAGCATCCAAAGCCTTTGTAAATATGTCAGCTAATTGCATTTCAGTAGTAACATGCTTCAAGGCTATGATTTTCTCTTCCACTAGTTCTCTAATAAAGTGATGGCGAATATCAATGTGCTTTGTCCTGCTGTGCTGAATAGGGTTCTTGGAAATGTTTATAGCACTCAGGTTGTCATGGTACAATGTCATGACATCTTGTGTGACATTGTATTCAGTCAACATTTGTTTCATCCAAACCAGTTGAGAACAACTACTTCCAACTGCTATGTATTTAGCTTCAACAGTGGATAGGGACACACAATTTTGTTTCTTGCTAAACCATGATATCAAGTTGTTTCCCAAGAAGAAACATCCTCCTGATGTACTTTTCCTATCATCAGCACTTCCACCCAGTCAACATCACAGTATCCAGTCAGCATGGATCCAAAACCATGAGTATATAACATTCCACAGTCACTGGTGTCATTGACATATTTCAATATCCTCTTCACTTGGTTTATGTGACTGACTTTTGGTTCAGCTTGATATCTAGCACAAACGCCTACAACAAAGGCAATGCCAGGTCTACTTGCTGTGAGATATAGCAGACTTCCTATCATGCATCTGTATAGACTTTGATCTACACTAACACCATTTTCATCTTTGGAGACTTTCAAATGTGTAAGAGCAGATGTTCTTTTATGACTTTCATTCTCCATGCCAAACTTCTTAACAATGTTTTTGGCATATTTGCTTTGAGATAGAAAGATAGAATCTTCCATCTGCTTGACTTGTAACCCAAGAAAATAGGTCAGCTCTCCAACAAGGCTCATCTCAAACTCAGACTGCATTTGTCTAACAAAATGTTCTACCATCTGATCTGACATCCCACCAAACACAATATCATCTACATTTATTTGAGCCACCATGAGCTTTCCTCCTTCATTTTTCACAAATAGGGTCTTGTCAATACCTCCCTTCTTGTATCCATTGTTAGTGAGGAACACGGTGATTCTCTCATACCAAGCCCTAGGAGCTTGTTTCAAGCCATAGAGGGCTTTCTTCAATTTGTACACATGCTTTTGAAGATTTGGATCTATGAATCCTTTAGGCTGTTCAACATATACTTCCTCATTTAAGTAGCCACTCAAGAAGGCACTTTTTACATCCATTTGGAACAGTTTGAATTTCAGAATACATGCCACTCCAAGCAATAGTCTAATGGACTCAAGGCGAGCTACATGGGCAAATGTTTCATCAAAATCCACTCCTTCAACTTGAGTATATCCTTGTGCTACTAATCTTGCTTTGCTTTTAGTAACCACCCCTTGTTCATCAGATTTATTCTTATACACCCACTTTGTACCTATGACATTTATTCATTCAGGTCTAGGAACCAGTTCCCATACTTCATTCCTCTTGAATTGACCTAACTCCTCCAACATGGCATTGATCCAGAACTCATCAATCAAGGCTTCCTTGACATTCCTAGACTCAATCTTGGACATAAAGCAGCCATGTGAGATCACTTCCCTTGATCTAGTTGTGACCCCTTTATTTGGATCTCCTATAATGAGATCTTTGGGATGATCCTTCTGAACTCTGATAGAGGGTCCCTTGTTGATTTTGTCATCTTCAGGTTCAGCTTGAGGAGGTTCACTCTCCTTATTTTTGTTTTAGAAATTAGCTGGGGGATCATTCAGAGATGTCTCAACATCGTCTGTGACATCAGTCTGTTGGCCATCAACCACAACATTAATAGATTCCATCATTACTTTAGTTCTGGAATTAAAGACTCTATATGCTCTGTTGTTTGTTGAGTAGCCCAGAAATATTCCTTCATCACTTTTGGGATCCATCTTCCTTCTTTGTTCACGATCAGTCAAGATATAGCATTTACTACCAAACACATGGAAGTATTTGATTGTCGGTCTTCTCCCTTTCTAGACTTCATATAAAGTTGTAGGAGTCCCTTTCTTCAAGGTCACTCTGTTTTGAACATAACAGGCTGTGTTCATGGCTTCAGCCCAAAAATGGTAGGGCAATTTCTTAGCATGAATCATAGCTCTGGCTGATTCTTGAAGGGTTCTATTTTTCCTTTCCACCACACCATTTTGCTGGGGAGTAATGGGAGATGAGAACTCATGATGAATTCCTTCTGAAGAACAGAATTAAGAAAACTTGTCGTTCTCAAATTCCTTCCCATGATCACTTCTAATTTTGATAACTGGACTTTCCTTTTCTCTTTGAAGTTTTAGACAAAGCTCTTTGAAGACTTCAAACACATCAGATTTTTTTCTTATAAAATTGATCCAGGTGTATTTGGAGAAGTCATCCACCACTACATAAGCATACTTCTTCCCACCAAGGCTTTCCACCTGCATGGGTCCCATCAAATCCATATGGAGGAGTTCCAGAACTTTGGAAGTGGTGTCATGTCTGAGCTTCTGGTGTGACATCCTTGTCTGTTTTCCAATCTGACATTCCCCACAGACTTTTCCTTCATCAATCTTCAAGTTGGGAATTCCTCTAACAGCTTCAACAGATATAATCCTCTTCATACCTTTAAGATGCAGATGGCCCAATCTTTGATGCCACATCTTCACTTCTTCTTCTTTGGCTAAAGTACACATTGAAGAATGATCAGTTTCTTGAGAACTCCACATGTAATAGTTGTCTTTAGACCTGACTCCTTTCATGATCACTTCATTTTCTTTGTTAGCAATTAGACATTCAGTTTTAGTGAAGTTTACATTTAGACCTTGGTCACACAGTTGACTGATGCTTATTAGATTTGCAGTCAATCCCTTAACAAGTAGGACATTATTAAGGTCAGGAACTCCAGGGCAATCAAGCTTACCGATCCCCTTGGTTTCATCCTTTGCTCCATATCCAAAGGTTACATAGCTTGTGGCATGAGGATGAAGGCCAGTTAGCAGGTTTTTGTTTCCAGTCATGTGTCTGGAGCACCCACTGTCAAAATACCAATCTTCTTTGGCTGAAACTCTGAAGGAAGTGTGAGCTATTAGACTTGTAACATTAGTCCTAGGAACCCATTGTTTTTTGTTGACAGGTCTGTGATGTTTGCGTCTAGGTTGATGATGAGCAGGACTAGGATAACCATACAGCTTATAGCAGAAAGGCTTTATGTGGCCAAATTTTCCACAGTAATGACATATCCATCTTTGGTGTTTCCCTTTCTGCTGTCTTCCGTTATGATGTTGTGACATATGATGTGACATCTCAGGTTTGTTATCAGTATGGCTGCACTTAGGTTTGGATTTAGGTTTGCCACCAGTGTAACTGCACTCAGCCTTAGATTCATTGAACCCAATGCCAGATTTGTCTCCTGTCATTTGTCCAGTCTGGAGAATTTTGTCTAAGGTGTCAAATCCATTGTTTAGCATCCTGACATACTTTGTCATCTCATCTAGTTTGGAATTCAGAAACATTGCTTCAGTTTTTAATTTAGAGATGGTTTCCAAGTGTTCTACCTTCTCATTCTCTAGTTATGTTATCACCTTCTTCTGGCTTTCAACTTGTTGACACACTTCTTCACTTCTGTGACACAATTTTCTGTAGGTATTGGCTAATTCTTCAAAGGTTACTTCATCATCACTTGAGTCTTCATCAGAACCCCATCTTCCAGTCAAGGTAGTCACAAGATTTGCAGACTCTTCAATTTCACTTTCATCAGACCAAGTGGCAGCAAGACTCCTCTTCTGTTTCTTAAGGTAGGTTCCACATTCAGTTCTAATGTTTCCATACCCATCACATTCATGGCACTGAACACCTTTTCCTTCTTTGGGCTTTTCATCTGACCTTGTTCTTCTTCCAGCATTGTTGGATTTATTGATGTCAGATGAGATGTTCTTGACATTAGCCTTAGATCTTACATCCATCTTTTTCAGAAGTCTGTTGAATTGTCTTCCCAGCATTGCTACATCATTTGCCAGATCTTCATCAATATCTTGACCACTTCCCTCCTCTGTCTCCTCAGTGTTTGACATGAAGGCTATGCTTTTGACTTTCTTTTCGGATCCACCATACATTCCCATCTCAAATGTTTGGAGGGATCCAATTAGCTCATCAACTCTCATATTTGAAATGTCTTGAGACTCTTCTATGGCTGTCACTTTCATGGCAAATCTCTTAGGGAGTGACCTGAGTATTTTCCTCACTAATTTTTCATCTGACATCTTCTCACCCAGGGCTCCTGAGGCATTAGAAATTTCAAGGATATTCATATGAAATTCATGAATATTTTCATCTTCTTTCATCCTTAAATTTTCAAACTTGGTAGTGAGCAGCTGCAGTCTAGACATCTTCACTCTAGAAGTGCCTTCATGCGTGGTTTTGAGAATGTCCCAAGCATCTTTAGCCACCTCACAGTTGTTTACCAATCTGAAGATATTCTTATCTACTCCATTGAATATAACATTCAATGCTTTAGAGTTCCCAAGAGCTAAATCCTCCTCCTCCTTGGTCCATTGTTCTTCAGCCTTCTTATCAGTAGTAGCCTCTCCATCCTTAATAATAACTAGATGTTCCCAGCTGTTAAAGAAAACCTTCCAAGCTTTATTATCTAGAGATTTTAGGAAGGCTACCATTCGAGGTTTCTAGTAGTCATAGTTGGATCCATCCAAAATAGGTGGTCTATGAACAGATCCTTCATCTCTCTCCATAGTACCAAAAAGTATCGTCCCTAGATCTCACCCAAAACCAGAGCAGGATGCCTGCTTTGATACCAATTGAAATTCTGGTATCAGATATGAGATGTCGAAGGTAATGTCACGACACTAATATCTGAACAATACAAACAAGATAAAAGATAAAGAACAGTAATGTAAGAGACACAAGCAATTGTTAACCCAGTTCGGTGCAAACTCACCTACGTCTGGGGGCTACCAAGCCAGGAAGGAAATCCACTAAATAGAATCAGTTCAAAGACTCTCAGTAAACAACACAAGTCACAGTCTTTTTCACCTGATCTCTACCTGTGTGACTTCTACCTAAGAACTATTAGATATGAGATCCCACTCACTCCCCCTCAATCACACCAGTGATATAAAACAAAAATTACAATGAAATGGAGACACTCTACAAATACACACACTTGATCTTACTTAACAACTTCAATAAAGTAGACACACACTCATGCTTAAAAGCTTTAAGTGACAAATTACAACTCAAAAATCATACCAATTAAATCATCTATGGATGAATTGAATGGCTTATAATTCACACGACCACACAAGACTAAAACCCTTATTCTCTCTCAATATTTCGTTCGTTATTTCTTGTGTATCAAATCAGGTGTTCCATGTCCTTTTTATAGAAGCATTTGGTTGGGCTTGGAAATCATAAAACCCTAAAACTATTTTCCATTCATATCTTCTCATGACAGTTGATTAGATCTCTTTGGAAAATAAGTTAATCTCGTTGTAATTACTGATTGATAGCATGTTCAATCATCTCATCAATCATACACAGATTGCCATTAAAAACGCAATCACATAATACATAACATTCAGACTGAATGTTCTGTATACAGATGTCATGACATCGGGTCTGACATCACAGTAAAATCCTGGATAATAACATTTTAAACATCCCGCAGGTACATGATATCTTATGTTAAGACATCACATGTGACAACTTGTGAACACTCTAGGTTTTACCAAAATTGCTGCCAACACAAGAACCAACAAAGATCTTCATGCATTTTAGGAGATGGAATGTACATTCCATCAATCCCCTAAGTCCAATGATCTTAACCTAGCAAAGTCAAATCAACATTGACCAAGGCCTAACAACATAAGTCGAACTCACAAAGTCAAATAAAATGGCTCTACACAATTAATTTGACATTTAAACAATTAAAAATAATAAAAATATGCATTAAATTAAATTATGGTTGGTCAATTTCCTAAAACCTCATCAAAACACCAAAGAAATGGCCATGAGATTTATCATAGGTCAAACAAGGACAATGGACCTTGGAGAATTTTTTTCATAATTTTTGGAAACTTAAAAGTATTTTTAAACAATTAAAAATATCCACAAAATCAATTAAATCATGAAAAATATTAATAATGATCTAAAAAATAATTTTAATTCAGAAAATGAAAGAGGATTTTATTTAATTTTTTTTGTGAAACTCTCATATTTTTTGGATCAATATTAAATTTACTATGAATTAATGAAAATAAAAGAAATAAAAATAAAAATTAATTAAATCAGAAAAACGTGGACCACTTGATCTCCCTCATTAATTGAGGTGGCAGATCAAGTGGATGAAAATGCGCGTTCAATGGTGCACACTAGTCAGCGCACCACAGAACTGGTAATAAAAAAGAACGCTCAAGATTAAAACGCATTGGCTTGATCACGTGGCTTAGAACTCATCCAGCACATCACCGGAGCAAACCACCGACCATCTTCTCCGATGACCCTGGTCAGACTGGTTCTCTCATCACCATCACATAAATGAAAAAAGAGGACATGATCTTAAAGAAAAAATGGCGTAGATCACGAATATGACCTCAATTCAACCTAACTCCAAGTATATTGAGAGATATGTGGAGTTGAAATTTGAGGTACATGAACTGAGTTGCTTCGATTTTACCTCAAAGCAACTCAATCTTCTTGCCTACATTGGAAAGACTTCAGACAACCAAGGATCCAAGAGAATTGATGAGAATTGAGAGAGAATCGAAGAGAAGAAAAATCTGGAAAAATACCTTCAATGATGTGCAGAACTTGATCTCTCTTGCTTCAGTTCATGTTTGATCTTGCTCAAGAAGCATGCATAAGTAGATTAGGATTGGTACAAGGCTTTGGATCCTAGAGTTTTTGAATCTCCAAACAGTGAGATTCAAACTCAAATTCCAAGTGAAATTTCTCAGGTTTTCCTTTCAATGGTGAGGGTTTCAAATGTGGGAGGCAAAGTTGGCGCGCAAGGGTCCTAAAAACTTATGCAATGGACCTCTATTTTAGCAAATGCAAGTGATATTTGCACCTTTGAAAATTCTTCCAAATTTGGCAAAGTGAAGTGCATGCTTGCATGGGCGTGTAAAGGCCCATGAAGCAACTCAATTAAGTCCAAATGCAAGTGAAATTGAGTCTGAATATGGATTGTGATGCAAGGCAACAATGTATTGATGTTTGAAGATTGATCCTTGCCAATTGATGCATCCATGTTCATACCATGCGTAGTCCCCTCAAACCTTGTCCAAAATGAATGAATTTGGACTCTTTGGAAAGGTTAGATCAAGAGGAACAACTCTTATGTCGGACACTTTTCCATTTCGAGTTTTTATCATGATGAATTTTGAGGTGGAAGTTTGGAAATTTCAACATGTTAAGATTTTTTCTAAGTGTCAAGCCATATGTTCAATTATTCCACCTTGGCTAACTTTTTATGTGAGCTCCAAATGAGAAACGTGTCTTTATCAAAGTTGCATCTACTTCAAAAACCTTCAAAATGGTCACAAATTTGACTTTATTTGGATTTGGGATGAATGAGTTATGCATTTTTGAAGTTGAGAAAAATCACTTGTTCAATGGTATTGGTCCAAAATGACCTATAATCTATCCTCATATCACATGCTCATAAAAGTTTATTTAGCTCTTCCTCCAAACATCAAAGTTGAAGTAGACACCTTGAATTTGATTGTGAAACTTGGAAATCTTTCATCTCATAAAAATTGAACAAGTTATGGCTTTGGGAAGTTGACTTTCAAATTAGGGTTTAGACAAAATGACCTATAATCTTTCAACATAAAAAATGACTTTCCAAGCAAAACTAGCTCTAGGCCTCAACATGAAAGTTGTTTGGAATGTCATTTAAAGTAACGTTTCTCTTGGAATCATTTTCATATGATGAAAATTGTAGGAGATAGGGTCTAGGGGAACCCAGTTTTGGTCAGATGAATTCCTCTAGTCAACCACCATCAACCACCTTGCTAATCTGCAATTCTCTTGACTTTTGGGACTCATGGGAGATCATATATGCATAAGATAATGAATTTTGAAGTGTCCATTTGAGTATTTGATCAATTGGTGAAGAAGCTTGTTAAAGAAGTTACTCAAGATACCCAGATAAACTAGGGTTTCCAAGGCAAATCAATTCCAAACTCTTGAAGAATTCTTGATCAAAATAACATGTAAATATCATGGGGAATCATATATGATGCCTAGAGACATTATGGATCATTCCCTGGTTGAGCTCTTAGCAATGAGGGTCTTAAACCCTAGATGTGAACTTGATGGATCAAAGGTGATCATGTGCCCTCCCTACAAAAGAGTTAGACAAATATAAAGACATATTTTTGGTTTTTTAGTTAGTAAATGATAAAATACAAAGTATGATACAATCACGTGGTGCTTGATGATCTCTCCCCAAACAAACCCAATAAATAAAAGGGGTAAAGAGGATGCCAAGGTATGATCCCAATGCCAATGCATATGATGAGGATAGCATGAGGGATCTTAGGGTCAAAATTGGGGTCTTACAGTTGCCCCTATTTAAGGACATTCTAACTGAGGAGGAGAAGGTTGAAATATTTGTATCGACTCAGTAGAATGAGCTTAAATAATAACATATAGAAACAAATTTTGGTCCCTAAGAGACCTCATGATGCATATGATAAGAATGCTAAAATAAACTCTTTGTGGGGAAAGACTGCCACAAAGTGTTGGTTCTAAGTGTTAGCAGCAATTTTGGTAAAACAATTAATGTTCACAAGATGTTGCATGTGATGTCTTAACATAAGATATCTATGTACCTGCTGGAGTTTAAAAACATAATTATGCAGGATTGTTTCAGGATGTCATACACGATATCATGACATCTGATATTATGTACCTGTTGGAGATTTAAATTGGAATTATGCAGGATTGTTCCAGGATGTCAGACCCGATGTCATGACATCCTGTACACAGAACATTCAGGGTGAATGTTATGTGTTATGTGATTGCGCATTTAATGGCAATCTATGTATGATTGAAGATCTGATTTGCAGGCGCATTCAATCATTAATTACAACCTGATTTACTTATTTTTCAAAGAGATCTAATCAGCTGTCATGAGAAGATTTAATTGGAAAATAGTTTTAGGGTTTTCAAGATGTCCAAGCCTAGCTGAATGCTTCTATAAATAGGACTTGGAAAACATGATTTGATACACAACCAATATAGAGCGAAATATTGAGAGAGAGCAAGGGTTTGTGTCTTGTTTAGTCGTGAGACTTGTAAGCCATTCAATTCATCCATAGAGGATTAAATTGGTCTGATTTATGGGTTGTAATTTGTCACTCTAAGCTTGTAAGCAAGAGTGTGTGTCTACTTGATCAAAGTTGTTAAGCAAGATCAAGTGTGTGTCTACTTGATTGAAACTGCTAAGTAAGATCAAGTGTGTGTTATTGAAAAGTGTCTTCTTTTCATAAGGAATTGTTGTTTAAAATCACAGGTGTGATTGAGGGGGAGTGAGTGGGTTCTCATATCTAAGAGTGCTTAGGTAGAAATTGCACGGGTAGAGATTAGGTGAGAAAGACTGTAACTTGTTAAAGTGTACTAAGAGTCTTTGAACTGATTCTATTTAGTGGATTTCCTTCCTGGCTTGGTAGCCCCCAGACGTAGGTGAGTTGCACCGAACTAGGTTAACAATTGCTTGTGTCTTTTGCATTACCATTCCTTATCTTTATCCTGCTTGTTTTACTCAGATATTAGTGTCGTGACATTACCTTCGACATCTCATATCTGATACCAGAATTTCAATTGGTATCAGAGCAGGCATCCTGCTCAGGTTCTGAGTGAAATCTAGGGACAATACTTTCTGGTACAATGGAGAGAGATGGAGGATCTGTTCACAGGCCAAAAATTTTGGATGGGTCTAACTATAACTGTTGGAAACCTCAAATGGTATCTTTCCTAAAATCTCTTGATAACAAGGCTTAGAAGGCTGTGTTAACAGGCTGGGAACATCCAGTAATTACTAAGGAAGGGGAAGCCACTACTGATAAAAAGCCTGAAGAACAATGGTCCAATGAGGAGGATGATCTAGCCCTTGGAAACTCTAAAGCATTGAATGCCATATTCAATGGAGTAGACAGGAATATCTTCAAATTGGTAAACAACTGTGAGGTGGCTAAAGATGCTTGGGACATTCTCAAAACCACTCATGAAGGCACCTTTAGAGTGAAGATGTCTAGACTACAACTGCTCACTACCAAGTTTGAAAATTTAAGGATGAAAGAAGATGAAAATGTTCATTAATTTCACATGAATATCCTTGAAATTGCCAATGCCTCTGGAGCTCTGGGAGAGAAGATGTCAGATGAGAATCTAGTAAGGAAAATACTCAGGTCACTCCCCAAGAGATTTGCTATGAAGGTGACAGCCATAGATGAATCTCAAGACATCTCAAATATGAGAGTTGATGAGCTAATTGGATCCCTCCAAACATTTTAAATGGGAATAGGTGATGGATATGAAAAGAAAGCCAAAAACATAACCTTCATGTCAAACACTATAGGGGAAGATGAGGAAGGTGGTCAAGAGATTGATGAAGATCTGGAAAATAAGGTAGCAATGTTGGGAAGACAATCCAACAGACTTATGAAAAAGATGGATGTAAGATCTAAGGCAAATGTCAAGAACATCGCATCTGACATCAGTAAATCCAACAATATTGGAAGAAGATCAAGGCCAGAAGAAAAGCCCAAAGAAGGAAAAGGAGTTCAGTGTTATGAATGTGATGGGTATGGTCACATTAAAACTGAATGTGGGACTTATCTCAAGAAATAGAAGAGGAGTCTTGCTGCCTCTTGGTCTGATGAAAGTGAAACAGAAGAAGCTGCAAATCTTGTGACTGCATTGACAGGAAGATGGGGTTCTGATGAAGAGACAAGTGATGATGAAATAACCTTTGAATAGCTGGCCACTACCTACAGGGAGTTGTGTCACAAAAGTGCATAAGTGTGCAGACAAGTTGAAAACCAGAAGAAAGTGATAGCTCAGCTGGAAAGTGAAAAGGGGGAACATGTGGAAACCATCTCCAAGTTGAAAACTGAAGTTGTACTCTTGAATTCCAAACTAGATGAGATGACCAAGTATGTAAGAATGATTAACAATGGATCTGACATCTTAGACAAGATTCTCCATACTAGTCAACCAAGAGGAGACAAATCTAGGATTGGGTTCAATGAATCTAAGGCTGATAGTAGTTACAAAAATGGAAAACCTAAATCCAAATCTAAGTGCAGCCATATTGATAACAAACCTGCAATGTCACATCATATGTCACAACTTCAGAAGGGAAGACAGCAGAAAGGGAAACACCAAAGATGGAGATGCCATTACTGTGGAAAATTTGGCCACCTGAAGCCCTTCTGCTATAAGTTGTATGGTTATCCTAGCCCTGTTCATCATCATACTCACCATCAACCAAGACCCAACCATCACAGGCCAGTCAACAAGAAGCTATGGGTTCCTAAGACTAATGTTTCAAGTCTAATAACTCATACTTCATTCAGAGTTTCAGCCAAAGAAGATTGGTATTTTGACAGTGGTTGCTCCAGACACATGACTGGAAACAAAAACCTGCTAACTGGACTTCATCCCCATGCCACAATTTATGTAACCTTTGGTGATAGAGAAAAGGGTGAAATCAAAGGAATTGGTAAGCTTGATTGCCCTGGAGTTCCTAACCTTGACAATGTCTTACTTGTTAAGGGATTAACTGCTAATCTAATAAGCATCAGTCAACTGTGTGACCAAGGTCTAAATGTAAACTTCACTAGAACTGAATGTTTGATTACTAACAATGAAAATGAAGTGATCATGAAAGGAGTTAGGTCTAAAGACAACTGCTACATGTGGAGTTCTCAAGAAACTGGTTACTCTTCAAAGTGTACCTTGGCCAAAGAGGAGGAAGTGAAGATATGGCATCAAAGATTGGGCCATCTGCATCTTAAAGGTATGACGAGGATCATATCTGTTGAAGCTGTCAGAGGAATTCCTAACTTGAAGATTGATGAAGGAAAAATCTGTGGAGAATGTCAGATTGGAAAATAGACAAGGATGTCACACCAGAAGCTCAGACATGACACCACTACCAAAGTTTTGGAACTCCTCCATATGGATTTAATGGGACCCATGCAAGTGGAAAGCCTTGGTGGGAAGAAGTATGCATATGTAGTGGTAGATGACTTCTCCAGATACACCTGGATCAATTTTATAAGAGAAAAATCTGATGTTTTTGAAGTCTTCAAGGAGCTTTGTCTTAAACTACAAAGAGAAAAGGAAAGTCCTGTTATCAAAATTAGAAGTGATCATGGGAAGGAATTTGAGAACAGCAAATTTATTGAATTTTATTCTTTAGAAGGAATTCATCATGAGTTCTCATCTCTCATTACTCCCCAGCAAAATGGTGTGGTGGAAAGAAAAATAGAACTCTTCAAGAATCATCCAGAGCTATGATTCATGCTAAGAAATTGCCCTACCATTTTTGGGCTGAAGCCATGAACACAGCCTGCTATGTTCACAACAGAGTGACATTGAAGAAAGGGACTCCTACAACCCTATATGAAGTCTGGAAAGGAAGAAGACCTACAGTCAAATACTTCCATGTATTTGGTAGTAAATGTTATATCTTGGCTGATCGTGAACAAAGAAGGAAGATGGATCCCAAAAGTGATGAAGGAATATTTCTGGGGTATTCTACAAATACCAGAGCTTACAGAGTCTTTAATTCCAGAACTAATGTATTGATGGAATCTATTAATGTTGTGGTTGATGACCAACAGACTGATGTCACAGACGATGTTGAGACATCTCTGAATGATTCCCCAGCTGACTTCTCAAACAAAAATAAGGAAAGTGAACCTCCTCAAGCTGAACCTGAAGATGACAAAATCAACAAGGGACCCTCTATCAGAATTCAGAAGGATCATCCCAAAGATCCCATTATAGGAGATCCAAATAAAGGGGTCACTACTAGAGCAAGGGAAGTGATCTCACATGGCTGCTTTGCGTCAAAGATTGAACCTAGGAATGTCAAGGAAGCTTTGACTGATGAGTTCTGGATCAATGCCATGCAGGAGGAGTTAGGTCAATTCAAGAGGAATGAAGTATGGGAACTGGTTCCTAGACCTGAAGGAGTAAATGTCATAGGTACAAAGTGGGTATATAAGAATAAATCTGATGAACAAGGGGTTGTTACTAAAAACAAAGCAAGATTAGTAGCACAAGGATATACTCAAGTTGAAGGAGTGGACTTTGATGAAACATTTGCTCTTGTAGCTCGCCTTGAGTCCATTAGATTATTTCTTGGAGTGGCATGTATTATGAACATCAAACTGTTCCAAATGGATGTAAAAAGTGCCTTCTTGAATCCTAAAGGATTCACAGATCCAAATCTTCCACAACATGCGTGTAGATTGAAGAAAGCCCTTTATGGGTTGAAGCAAGCTCCCAGGGCTTGGTATGAGAGACTCACAGTGTTCCTCACTAACAATGGATACAGGAAAGGAGGTATTGACAAAACTCTATTTGTGAAGAATGAAGGAGGGAAGCTCGTGGTGGCACAAATATATGTAGATGACATTGTGTTTGGTGGGATGTCGGATCAGATGGTTGAACATTTTGTTAGACAAATGCAGTCTGAGTTTGAGATGAGCCTTGTTGGAGAACTGACCTACTTTCTTGGGCTACAAGTCAAGCAGATGGAAGACTCTATCTTTCTATCTCAAAGCAAGTATGCCAAGAACATTGTTAAGAAGTTTGGCATGGAGAATGCAAGCCATAAAAGGACACCTGCTTCTACATATGTGAAAATCTCCAAAGATGAAAATGGTGTCAGTGTAGATCAAAGTCTATACAGAAGCATGATAAGTAGTCTACTATATCTCACAGCAAGCAGATCTGACATTGCATTTGCTGTAGGTGTTTGTGCTAGATATCAAGCTAAACCAAAAGTCAGTCACATAAACCAAGTGAAGAGAATACTGAAATATGTCAATGGCACCAGTGACTATGGGATGTTATATACTCATGGATCTGGATCTGTGCTGACTGGTTACTGTGATGTTGACTGGGCTGGAAGTGCTGATGATAGAAAGAGCACATCAGGAGGATGTTTCTTCTTGGGGAACAATCTGATATCATGGTTTAGCAAGAAACAGAAATGTGTATCTCTGTCCACTGCTGAAGCTGAATACATAGTAGCTGGGAGTAGTTGTTCTCGACTGGTCTGGATGAAGCAAATGTTGTCTGAATACAATGTCACATAAGAAGTCATGACATTATACTGTGATAACCTGAGTGCTATAAATATTTCCAAAAATCCTATTCAGCACAGCAAGACAAAGCACATTGATATTTGTCATCACTTCATTAGAGAACTTGTGGAAGAGAAGATCATAACATTGGAGCATGTTACTACTGAAAAGTAATTAGCTGACATATTCACAAAAGCTTTGGATGCCAATCAATTTGAATGTTCAAGAGGGAAATTGGGGATCTGTTTTCATGAGAATCTATAGCAATCAAAGGAGTTTGTGGTTAATATCCCAGAGGATATTTCTGACAAAAATAGCAAGGAGTTTTGCAAGGTGGTTGTAAGAAGAAGATGTTACTTCCTTAGACTGAGTAGTGAAGGTCCCCCCTGATATGAAGGTTGTTCTGTGTGTTGTTCTGGATGATGATTTGGCTGTTTTGGAAGCTTGTTTGTTTTTTTTTTCTATTGAAATATGTGTATTTGTGGCAGTCCTTACTGATGCCTTTATGTAATATTTGGACTCTTGATAAGTTCCATGGATTTCTAATTATCTCAGCTATCACAGCTGTGTATAATTATGGTTTGTATCTCCTAACAATTATGTTTTAACATGTTATATGTTATGACATCTGTTGTGACATTCTCTGCTAGGCTGATTGACATTTATTTTGTCTAATTGGTCACCTTTGGTCAATTTTGACTAAAAAGGGGGAGAAGTGATTATGTGGAGCAATTAAATATGTGGAGTTGTGTGGAGATGTATGTGCTGGTGTAGCTGAACAGAGGAATAACTATTATTGAAGGAGATGTGGTTAATGTAAGACAAAATGATGTTCTATTTACAGATGTTGGAGGTGATGTTATGTGGTGCACAGGTGATGTTATGTGGTGCACAGGTGATGTTGGAGCAGATGTCAGAGGGTGACTCTGATTGTTATAGGTGCTGTTATTATAGGTGCTATTATTGTCAAAGGAGATGTCTGTATTGAACAGACTTAGGGGGAGAAGAAGTACCCTTGTGCATTTGTGTGTTTTACTAGTTGCTTCTATAACTAGTAATTATGTGTTTGCTTCTGCTACTGTTTAAACTATTGTTTAACTACTGATAGTTTTTTCTTGTGAACAAAAAGGACAGATATATATTTTAGCCAAAATTTGCCAAAGGGGGAGTTTGTTGGTTCTAAGTGTTGGCAGCAATTTTGGTAAAACAAAGAATGTTCACAAGATGTTGCATGTGATGTCTTAACATAAGATATCTATGTACCTGCTGGAGTTTAAAAACATAATTATGCAGGATTGTTTCAGGATGTCATACACGATGTCATGACATCTGATATTATGTACCTGCTAGAGATTTAAAATGGAATTATGCAGGATTGTTCCAGGATGTCAGACCCGATGTCATGACATCCTGTACACAGAACATTCAGGGTGAATGTTATGTGTTATGTGATTGCGCATTTAATGGCAATCTATGTATGATTGAAGATCTGATTTGCAGGCGCATTCAATCATTAATTACAACCTGATTTACTTATTTTTCAAAGAGATCTAATCAGCTGTCATGAGAAGATTTAATTGGAAAATAGTTTTAGGGTTTTCAAGATGTCCAAGCCCAGCTGAATGCTTCTATAAATAGGACTTGGAAAACATGATTTGAATACAGAGAGAAATATTGAGAGAGAACAAGGGTTTGTGTCTTGTTTAATCGTGAGACTTGTAATCCATTCAATTCATCCATAGATGATTGAATTGGTCTGACTTGTGGGTTGTAATTTATCACTCTAAGCTTGTAAGCAAGAGTGTGTGTCTACTTGATCAAAGTTGTTAAGCAAGATCAAGTGTGTGTCTACTTGATCAAAGTTGTTAAGCAAGATCAAGTGTGTGCCTACTTGATTGAAACTGCTAAGTAAGATCAAGTGTGTGTTATTGAAAAATGTCTTCTTTTCATAAGGAATTGCTGTTTAAAATCACAGGTGTGATTGAGGGGGAGTGAGTGGGTTCTCATATCTAAGAGTGCTTAGGTAGAAATTGCACGGGTAAAGATTAGGTGAGAAAGACTGTAACTTGTTGAAGTGTACTGAGAGTCTTTGAACTGATTCTATTTAGTGGATTTCCTTCCTGGCTTGGTAGCCCCCAGACGTAGGTGAGTTGCACTGAACTGGGTTAACAATTGCTTGTGTCTTTTGCATTACCATTCTTTATCTTTATCCTGCTTGTTTTACTCAGATATTAGTGTCGTGACATTACCTTCGACATCTCATATCTGATATCAGAATTTCACAAAGGAAAAGAAATCAGAGAGACCGAAAGTCCGCAGGAGGGTAATGCATTCCATAAGGAAAACCCATTGAGAAGGCAGAGACTCTAAGGAATAAAGGGTTATGCGTAGGCCAGGCTACGACTTAAAAACTGCTGGGGGACTAGAGGAATTCCATGAAAATGGAAAGACTTAGTCGGGGAAACGAAGGAACGTCTACAGGGGAACAGGTAAATCAAAATAAAACTGAAATACTCGAACCATGCAGGAAAAGCGATTTCACTAAGGAAAAAAACGCACTTAGCTCAACTGGGGAAGAAATAAACTTCAACACAAGAGGAGGAGAAATATATTATCCACTACCTATTACTGGGTAAGGAGATAATAAAATCTAATAGAGAGGACATCCATTACCGGTTAGGGTAAACATATCAAGGATGACTCGCTGAGGGCCACCAGGAGATGTATTCATTACCGGTGACTGGGTAAGAATAAAATTTCTGGGGAAAGCTGAAAATAGGATTTACAACTACCGGCTACTGGGTAGAAGACCAAAAGGAGAGAGTATTCGTCACTGGTTAAAGTGATCATATCAAGGATAGACTCCGAGGAAATAAAATCTGTCACCGGTTAAGATGAACATATCAAGGATAGACTTGCTTGAGGATGTTAAGGAGGATACCTGTCATCGGTTAAGATGAACATATCAAGGATAAACCACCTGAGCAAAAAGTAGGAATTACATCTATCGAATGCTAGATAGAATACCATCAAAGAGAAATATCCGTCACCGGTTAAGATGAACATATCAAGGATAAACTCCGAGGGGAAGACTAGGAATTACATCTATCAGTTACTGGATAGAATACCATCAAAGAGAAATATCTGTCACTGGTTAAGATGAACATATCAAGGATAAAGTCTGCAAAGGGGAGAAAAACGCAGGATTTACAACTACCAATTACTGGGCAGAAGACCGTAAAGAGAAGAAATCCCTTCATCGGTTAGGATGAACATATCTACGGTTAACCCTCCGGGAAACAAAATAGGGATTACAACTACCTTTTTACTGGGTAGAATACCAAAGATGAGAATATCCATCACCGATTAGGATGAACATATCAAGGATAGACTCAAAGCAAGGGAAGAAAATATCTATCACCGGTTAGGATGAACATATCAAGGATATACTTCCTGGGGGAAACGTGAAAATGAATCAGTTGGAGAGAGAAAGGTTACTTTTGTCGGGTATTGGACAAGAAGTAACAAACTGCCAACTATGAAGAATATCACCAGTTACTGGGTAATAAACTCTCAGGGGACCAAAAGCATCTATCTAAGTAAGATCTAGAAAGAAACGGTCAATTAAGACTCAACCCGATGAGGATATAACTCAAGGGGATGGTTCCATCCAGATAATCAATTGGGGAGGAAACTGAAATAACAATCATCCATGAGGAAATAACTCAGCGGGGAAAGGAGAAAGGTTAAAGTCGTTCGACTTATGGGGCTGACACTCTACAATTAAAAAGAGGACAGACTCACTATTACCACAAGAAATTAGTAAGGCATGTTGAAGGCGTAATTAATGAAAGCGCCTTATGGATTTAAGGATTATACCTCACTAAGGGGATGTTTGAAAGAAAAGCTGAGTCCAAGATAAGCAAGAGCTGGGAAAACCATAAGTTACCAGAAGAGGAAATCAACGAAAAAAGCAAGTTGGGTCGAAATCCGTTATGTCGACTAAACCAGAGTTTGGGACTTAAGAAGTTCTGGATTGTATCAGACACATAGGGGATGGTGTCGACACAAGTACCTGAGCGGGATAAGTTTGAAATTTAAAATGACTAGCAGTTACAAGGAGAATGAGCGCCAAAGATATGGAGCAGTTTTTAGATCGTGTAGCACGACGTCTGTCTACAGACAATTATTTTTGGAGTACTTTTTCCTGTAGACAGTCTCTTTAGTTCATTATAAATAGGGAATCCCACAGAGGACTCCGGGGTGTTCACTTTGTACCAAAATCACTTGTAAAAAAACTTCACATTCCCAGCGCGAGGAAGCAAGAGTTTTCAAGGGTGCTATGTACGTGAATCACCACATTTACTTCAATGCAAATTCCTTATTTTTCAATTGTTCCCGTTGAACACTTTGTTTTAATTTCGTTTACGTTTGAATTGTCCTTTTATGTTGTCGTCTACGCCGTCGACACTAATTCTATTACGATAATAGAATTCACCAAAAGCGTGTTCGTTGTGTATGTCTTTTGAATGTTATAGTGATGTTGGTCACGAGTCACCCATAGTCTATAGCATCATCATTTTGTGTGGAAAAACCTTTGCTTGTTCAATATTTTCTCAGAAGTCGTTTCTCACAAAGTTAATAGTTCGTCGAATTGAACGAGTTACCTAGTTACATTAGCACATGTCTTAGGATCAACTGGTCGATCCTGCAAGTAACCCTTAGTTTTAGGCTTAGGGAGGACCAGCGATTGTTTACCAATTTCTGTAAGTCTGAAATCAGTCTAAGAGGGGGGGGGGGGGGTGAATTAGAAACCTTGAAATTTTCTTATTGTAAGGATTATTTTTCTGGTTTATAGTGGTGTTTAGGAAAGTAGTAAAGTGCAGAAAAATAATGACACGGAGATTTATCCTGGTTCCCTTCACAATCCGAAGGTACATCCAGTCCCCTTTCAACAAGAAAGAGATTTTCACTATTTGTTTGGACTTGTACAATGACCAACAAAGACCACCAAGAACAAACTCTTGGATTTCCAACAAAGTCCACTTATGAGAACAATCCTCTCAAAGTGACTCTCTTGTTTCTAAACAAACAAGGAAACCTTCTTAGTGATAAGAGAACAATCCTCTCCTATGCACCTCTTACTATCAAACAAGTAAGGATAAAACACTCATATCTTAATTCCACTAATGCTGGAGAAATTAAGATGTGAAGAACAATAAGTGTATAATTTAAATGGAAGTTTGAATAATCTGGAAATATCTGCACATCAATCAACGGATTGATCTTCTCCTTTTGGAATAATCAATCTCACAATGTTTATAGAAGTGTTCAAATGATGCATATGAATTTTGGACACTTATCTTTGAAAATAGTAAACAAAGCAAGATTGTGAAAATTAATTTTAAGGAGGTGATTTGCAATCTGAAAATTTTTAGTTTAAATATCCTTCTATGAACCTCTTTAAACAAGTGCAAACAACCAATGGATGCCATGGTTCACAGAGAAGAAGCATGAATTGAAAATATGAAAAGGTGCAATTTTTCTACAAAAATTCCCAGTAGTAACTGGCTACCCAAATTGTGTTAACCGGTTACATTAATTGTAACGTTAAGAAAAATTCAAATTTTAAACTGTGTAGCTGGTTACCAAGAAACTGTTAACCGGTTACATGTTAACAAAATCTGTCCAGAAATTGAATTTTGTTTCGGGTTAACCGATTACCCCAAAAGTGTTAACCGGTTACCACTATTGAAAAAAGGAAAATTTGAGAACTTTTAAACGCTGTAACCATTTTGAAACAAATTCTAAGTGTCCATATCATATTATGCATGCAACAGTCAATTGAACACTTTATATATAAACATTAACTAAGATTAAATTCCAATACCTTTGTGATCAATTTCTCGAGCGACTTTGAGCTATGTATGATTGAAACTTTGTGTGAATTTGCTCTATTGAAGTCTTGATCCATTCTTTGATGATTGACCTTGTACGTGCATCGTTGTCTTCATCAAAATACTTGAGAAGCCATGTCTTCACAATTTCCACAGTAAACAAAGTGGCACACCTGGTGGGACCAGTGCTAGTGTAGTTACGCAATTGCATGAAACTTAGAAGTGGCAAACTATATAGTAGACCATAAGAAACTGTGAAAATGTCAAACTCCAATACGGATGAAGTGCCACAAGGGACTTTATCCACTACAGAAACAATAATTTCACAGGTTGCAACTTTGCCTCCGATGACAAGTGCAACCTCAACAATGTCGACTACAGGTGCGGTTGGAGCATCAATTCCTTTACCTCCACCGGGAGGTTCAGGATCAACGATGACAACGTTCAGACCTTATATGCCTCGCTTTGGCACCACAGATCCTCTTTATGGAATGCCGTATTCCTTAATGCCAGGATATCAGTCAACATCAAGTGCAACATTGTTTTCAAACAACACTCAAAATACGAGTCCCTCCTTACAGGGATTAGCGCAAGGGGGCAATGCTCAGAATAGGAATAATACTCAAAATAGAACCATGCCGCTGTCGAATACTTCAATAGCAACGTTGAGGCAGCAAATGGATGATAGTAATCATGAGTTGGTTAATATGTTAACTAATCAAATGGGTACTGTTTTTAATCCTGTGATACAGGAATCTGCTAAAACAAATAGGCAGGTGGCTAATCAATTGACATGCTTGTGTAACTTCCTAAGGGCACCGGCTCGATAGATGGCACAAGTGGTTAGGAAAACCATTCATGTTCAAGTAGAGATAGGGGCAGCAGAAGATGAGACCGTCCATGAGGGACAAATCCTTAGACCCCAAGAAAATCAAGGCGTTGAGTCAGGAGTAGCAGGACGTAACCAAATGGTGTTAGTTAACCGACATCAGGATGCTGATCAAATTGTCGATCAATATCGGCAAGAAGACTTAGCAGTGGAAAATAATTTGGCAACTATTTTCGAAAGAATTATGGCTAGGAATGGTATGAGTTCCACATTGCAAAGGCCACTATATGCTTCCCCATTGGCTGAATTTATTCTCCAAACCGAGTCACCTATAGGAACGAGGGTGCCTAAATACACTAAGTTTAGAGGATAATTTGGTGAGTCGATAATAGAAGATATTTCCAGATATTTAACAGAGTCGGGAGATTTGGCTCACAATGAGTGTTTGAGAGTAAAAAACTTTCCTTCCTCTTTGACTAAGGCTGCCTTCACATGGTTCACTTCTTTGTCCCCAAATTCGATTGATTCGTGGGCCAAGTTAGAAAAGAAGTTCCATGAACAGTTTTATGAAGGGCACTCTAAAATCAGTTTGGCAGAATTGTCTAGCATCAAGAGAAGGTTTGCTGAGAGTATTGACGATTATCTGAATAGATTTAGATCATTAAAGGCCAGGTGCTTTACGCAAGTACCGGAACATGAACTTGTTCAAATGGCTGCTGGAGGGTTAAATTATTCCATTAGGAAGAAAATAGACCCAACCTTTGTAAAGAGTATGTCACAATTGGCTAATAGAGTTCGACATCTCGAACGGCTGAGGTTAGAAAAGGTTAGACACAGTAAGGCTAAGAAGGAAAAAGTAGCTTTCGTCGATTATGATGCGACAAATCCAATCTATGAGGCTGATTATGCCTCATCGACCGAATTAGAAATTGACGTGGCTGAGTTAAAGTCAGGATCTGCTTATGAGTGTCGGTCATTACTTCCTGCACAAGGGAAAAATCCTGTCGAAAACAATCTAAAATTCCCTTCAAAAACTTATACATTTGATGTGACAAAGTGTGAGGAAATTTTTGATTTGTTAGTTAAAGATGGTCAAATGGTGGTGCCACCTGGTACTAAAATACCACCATTGGAACAAAGACAGAAAAGAGGATTTTGTAAGTATCATAATTATATGGGTCATAATACCTCTAATTGTTATCTTTTCAGGGATCTGGTTCAGAAAGCAATTCAAGAAGGCAAGCTGAAGTTTGTTGGCCGCAAAATGAAGATCGACGTTGACCCTCTCCACCAGGAGGAAGCTCTGTTCATTGAGCCAGTCGAGATGAACATGGTCGAGATCACTGAATATGATGATGTTGACATGTTAGAGGAAACTGGTGAAAGCCCAGATGTCGACATAGCTGAAGTCTATCCAAGGGTTGATGAAGATTTGGTAGATTTCCTGTAC
The DNA here is from genome assembly GCF_024323335.1 of Lathyrus oleraceus. Classification (NCBI taxonomy): domain Eukaryota; kingdom Viridiplantae; phylum Streptophyta; class Magnoliopsida; order Fabales; family Fabaceae; genus Lathyrus; species Lathyrus oleraceus. Next base: position 218,738,951 of record NC_066585.1, read on the forward strand.
CGCTGCAAGAATAAAGGTTCACAAGTCTGCTTATGCCCTAGATGTGGCGTTGTCACCGACAAAGTTGCTGCTGAAAATTTCCAAAAGCTACAATTGGGAAAAAGCAAAGGAAGTGGGTTGAACAGAGCACGCCAGAATGAAAGAATCCCAAGGAAAGCTGTGGAAAATGCTCAAGCAAGGCCTAGGAGCTTTGTACCATTGGAAAGTGCTCCTAGAGGCATTTGGATCAAGCCTCAGGGAAAACTAGAAAACCCACAAGGTGTTGCTGCTGCCAGAGGAGGTTTAGCAATCAACTACAGGCGTGAGTTCAAGTCTGAGAAAAAGACTCATGTTTCTAAAAATTATTTGGGGAAGAACCCAATGTCCAGAACTCAATGGATGCGTTTTCAATGTCGCAAGCAGGATGAAAGAGAGGCTGCTAGGGAAATGGATGAAAAAGGTATGGCTAACGGGGTTGATTCTCGAAAGAGAGTTGTTGTGAGGGTCGACACTGCAGCTAAGGAATGGATCAGGGAGTATATCCATCGACCAAGTGAGGAATGTTCTGATGAGGTTACTGATGACTTCAATTCAGAATCAGAAGCAAGTTTGGATATCTTAGTCAACATGGTGTCAATTCTACCAGAAGAGTACAATTGTGTTACTAAGGTGAAGGATTCGGTAGATGATGCCGATGCTGAAGAAATGGCGTTACATAAGCCAAGATGTTACTTTATGAGGAATGATGGTTTTGTTGAGAGCCAAGAAGCAATTTTTGAGAGGCCCACAATGACTATGAAGAGTCATCTGAAACCTCTGTTGATTAGGGCTAAAGTGGAAGGTGTGACTATCAACAAAGTGTTGGTAGATTGTGGTGCTACTGTTAACATCATGCCACACCATATTTTGAAGAAAATTGGCAAGTATGACACTGATGTTAGATCCAACAATGTAGTCTTATCTGACTACGGGGGCAAAACAAAAATCACCATGGGTGTGATCATGGTGAACGTCACTGTCGGCTCAATCACTAGGTCGATATTGTTCATGGTAATAGATGCCAAGCCAAGTTACAATTTGCTAGTCGGTAGAGAATGGCTCCATGGTGTGGGAGATGTACCATATTTAGCACATCAGAGATTCGTAATTTGGAGAGAAGATGGAGTGGTCGAAAACATTGAAGTCGATCAAGGCTATTTCATGGCTGACGTGAAGAATGTCGACAAGAAGGAATTCGAGAGAAAGTTGGCTAATATTTCTCCTTGTTTACCATCTGAAGATGTGTATTCTAATCTGAATGAAGCTTTTATTTATCTAACTTTGCACGAAACTCATGGCTTCATTTGGGATGTGGAACGTTTAAAGGAACCACCTTATGCAGAAATCCGGCCGACAGGCTGAGGGGATGTCACTGATGATGTCTGAGCTAGAAGCTCTAAAGAGGATTTCAGCATACGTTGCTGAAAACAAAATAAAATCGGACCTAGAGGCTGAAGAAAACATGGATGTCGAAGCCTATGTTTCAAAGAAAGAAGATATTTTTGCTATTGAGCCAGAGCCTCCAGATAAGTCAACTGTGACTAAAGAAAACGTCAACATGCAAAGTTTAGATTGCATTTACGATGATGAACCTTTAGGGTTTGAAAAAGATCCAAGGGCTCTAGAAAAGATGCGACCACAAGACCCCTTAGAAGAAGTCGACCTTGGCGAAAATGGAGATAAGAGGCCAACATACATCAGCGCCAACATCGACAAAGAGTTGAAATCTGAGGTAATATCTCTACTTAAAGAATTTAAAGATTGTTTTGCTTGGGATTATAACGAAATGCCTGGTTTAAGTAGAGATTCGGTAGAGCTAAAATTGCCAATAAAAGCTGGAAGAAAGCCAGTAAAGCAGACGCCTAGGCGTTTCGCACCAGATATCATGGAAAAAATAAAAGCAGAGATAGAAAGGCTCCTCAAAAGCAAGTTTATACAAATTGCAAGGTATGTCGAGTGGTTGGCCAATATTGTGCCAGTAATTTAGAAAATTGGGTCCTTACGAGTATGCATTGATTTTAGAGATCTAAATACTGCTACCCCCAAAGACGAGTATGCCATGCCCGTAGCAGAAATGTTGGTCGACTCGGTCGTTGGTTTTGAATATTTAAGTATGTTAGATGGTTATTCTGGATATAACCAAATTTTTATTGCAGATGAAGATGTGCCGAAGATGGCGTTTCGATTCCGAGGAGCCTTAGGTACATATGAGTGGGTTGTCATGCCATTCAGCCTGAAAAATGCCGGAGCGACATATCAGAGGGTAATGAACTCAATGTTCCATGATTTTATTGAAGAGTTCATGCAAGTATACATTGATGATATCGTGATAAAATCAAATTGTCGACTTACTCATATCAAACATCTCCGAAAGGCCTTAGTAAGAATGAGAAAATATGGATTGAAAATGAATCCATTAAAGTGTTCTTTTTGTGTGCAGGTGGGTGATTTCCTTGGCTTTGTAGTACATAAAAAAGGTATTGAAGTAAACCAAAGAAAAACAAAAGCCATTATGGATGTCAAGCCTCCATCGACCAAAAAGGAACTTCAATCTTTGTTGGGCAAGATAAATTTTCTTAGAAGATTTATATCCAATTTAAGTGGTAAAACTAAAGCTTTTTCACCACTCCTTCGACTGAAGAATGAGAATTTTAAGTGGCAAGAAGAGCACCAAGAGGATTTCGACAAAATTAAGGAATATTTGACTAAGCCTCCAGTACTGGCCCTTCATGTTAGGAATAAACCAATGAGGTTGTATATTGCAACTTCAGAATCGACTATAGGAAGTATGTTAGTCTAAGAGGATGGAAAAAGTGTCGAAAGACCTGTGTATTACCTTAGTCGAATGCTTAATGATCCTGAAACTAGGTATAGTGATATAGAGAAACTATGTTTATGCCTGTATTTTTCTTGTATGAAACTAAAACAATATAGTAAGCCTGTTGATGTGTATGTATCTTCTCACTTTGATATTATTAAGCACATGTTGTCTAAACCAGTTTTGCATAGCCGAATTGGTAAATGGGCTTTGGCTTTAACTAAGTATTCTCTGACGTACGTGCCCTTAAAAGCGATGAAAGGGCAAGTGGTGGCAGATTTCCTTGTCGAACATTCAATGGTCGAAATGGCTCCAAATTATGTAGACATAGTGCCATGGAGATTGTACTTCGACGGTTCAAGACATAAGAACGGATCTGGGATGGGGGGAGTCATAATTTCTCCAGATGGAATTCCACCAGAGTTCAAATACAGAATTGAAGGAGTATGCACAAACAATGAAGCAGAATATGAATCTTTGATCACAGGACTTGAACTTATGCTGGAATTGGGGGCAAGGAATGTCGAAATTATGGGAGACTCTGAGTTAGTAATTAAACAGGTATCAAAAGAATACAGGTGTGTCAAAGAAAATTTAATCATGTATTTTGTGATTACCATCAAACTACTCAAGAGATTTGAGAAAGTAAGCCTCCAGCATATACCAATGAGAGAGAATCAGAGAGCAAACGATTTGGCACAGGAAGCTTCAGGGTATAAAGCGTCGAAAGACCAGAATGAAGAAGAGGTTCAAGTAAGAGAGAAGGTACGAGCAACATTGTTATCACCATCAGATTTGTCGATTATAAAGTTAGGAGTTGTAGATAGATATCATTTTGAAATTCTGACTGTCGACGACGAGGGAGAAAATGATTGGCACAAACCATTAGTCGATTATTTACGTAATCCTATAGGGTTGACAGATCGAAAGGTAAAACATAGGCCCCTCAGCTATGTCCTGGTGAATGATGAATTGTTCAAAAAGACAACTGAAGGAGTTTTGCTAAAGTGCCTGGGAGAAAGTGAGGCATATGTGGTTGTGTCGAGTGTACATAGTGGAACGTGTGGGGCGCATCAAGCGGGACTGAAGATGAAATGGCTTTTGATGCGCTTAGAAGTTTATTGGCCTTCAATGTTGAAAGATTGCATTGAATATGCTAAAAGTTATCAGGAATGCCAATTGCATGGGGGCATACAACGTATGCCTGCAAGCGAGTTGCATACAATTGTGAAGCCCTAGCCTTTTTGAGGATGGGCATTAGATGTGATTGGAGAAATAAAACCAGCTTCGTTGAAACAACAAAGGTATGTTTTAGTCGGTATCGACTATTTCATAAAATGGGTCGAAGTCATAGCATTGACAAATGTGGATTAAGAGGTTGTGATAGACTTTGTCCAAAGTCACATCATATGCAGATTTGGTATCCCAGAAACAATTACAACCGACCAAGGGTCAGTTTTTACTGGTCGAAAGATGCAAGATTTTACAAAAGAGATTGGAATCAAATTATTGACTTCTACCCCATATTACGCACAAGCAAATGGCCAAGTCGAAGCGGCCAATAAAGTTATCATTAGCCTAATAAAGAAACATGTAGGCAGGAAGCCAAGAAATTGGCATAAGACGTTAGATCAAGCTTTATGGGCATGTCGAACGTCGCCAAAAGAAGCAACCGGAACAACTCCATTTCGACTGGTATATGGGCACGATGCAATGTTACCAGTAGAGATTCAGGTTCATGCAGTCAGAATCCAGAGGCAACATGAAATACCTTCTGAAGATTATTGCAGCATGATGGTCGACGAACTGGTCGAGTTAGATGAGGAAAGAATGTTAGCCTTGGATTCATTACAAAGGCAGAAAGAAAAAGTCGCTAGAGCCTACAATAAGAAGGTGAAGGGCAAAATGTTTGCTGTCAACGATTTAGTTTGAAGAGTGATCTTGCCTATGGATAAAAATGATAGAGTTTTGGGCAAATGGTCCCCAAATTGGGAAGGACCGTTTAAGGTTTTGCAGGTTTTTTCTAATAACGCCTACGAGGTCGAAGAGTTGCACCAGATAGATGAATCTTGAGGGTAAATGGAAAATACTTAAAAAAGTATAGGCCTCTCCTTCAAGAGGTCAAGATTTCGAGAAGCTAAATGGCTGTCGAATAAATTAGGTTGGAGAAAACTATGTTTGAAACCAGCTACAAAAGCACAAAAAATTAAACATACACAATGCTGGGAAATAAAGTAGTGGCATAAAAGTTGGCAAAAGCCATTGTTGAAATATTACATCAAAATAAAAACGGCTAAAATTTTCTGAATCTAGACTGAAATGATTGAAGATTAAGATTGTAGTGCAAAGACTGAGGTTCAAAGTTGTCGGCCTGGACCCTAAGCTGTTCAAGTTTCTTTTCAACGTTGGAAAGTTCTTCAGCTACGGCCAAGGCATCTGTGGTGGTTTGCTCGACAGTATCTTGGGCCGGCTTCACAACCTTGTCGACAATGCGGGATTCTTCCTCAGTAATTGACCCCAATTCACTGTCCAGAGCAGTAATTTAACGCCGAAGGTCATCAATTTGGAGGTGTATCTCAGCAACTCTTGTTTGTTTGGAGGCCAATTCCTTCTTCTTCTCCTCAATCATTCCCAACAATTTGGTGACTTCTTCATCGACTTTCATCACCAGCTCCCATTTCTCCTTCACAAAGGCCTCGGTAGTTTCAATCTGGTGTTCATTTCCCCTAACGTTATCGAGATGACGCAACATGGGAACCAGATTCAAAGAGTACGCGTAAAGATGGAGGGAGTTGGCTGCTCAGATCACTCCTCCCTTGGAGGAAAAAGAGATGACAAAGATCTTTCTGAAGACCCTGAGTTCATTTTATTATGTATGATTGCTAGTGCCCCCAGTGACTTTACCGAAATGGTAAACATGGGGATGAGGCTTGAGGAAGGAGTCTGAAAAGGACGATTGTCAAAAGATGAAGCATCATCGAGTAAGAGGTATGGCAGTAGTTTTGGGAAGAAAAAGGACAACGAAGCTAATGCAGTAATTAGTGGAAGGCAGAGGAGGCTTCAGATCAGGAGGAGTCAACATCATCATCAAGTATCTTCAGTCATTCCAGTATTCTCTAATAATCAATCAACACCAGTTCAACAACAACAACCGCAACAACGAACAAACACCTACAACAACAGGAATACCAACAACAATCATCATCAGCAAAACTTTGAGAGGAAGAAGGTCTCTTTCGACCCGATTCCTATGTCTTATGTTGAGTTGTACCCGTCTTTGGTTCTCAAGAACCTAATCCAACCAAGAAACCCGCCGCAGATTCCAGAACCACTTCCTTGGTGGTACAAACCTGAACTCCGTTGTGCTTTTCATCAAGGGGCACCCGGACATGATATAAAGAACTGTTATCCGCTCAAATATGAGGTTCAAAAGTTGATGAAGAGCGGAATGGTGTCTTTTGAGGACCGAGCGCCGAATGTGAAAGCAAATCCATTGCCCGACCATGGAAATTCTTCTGTGAATATGGTGGATGGTTATCCTGGAGAGTTTAAGGTTTTTGATGTTCGTTTTATCCGAAGGTCCTTGGTGCAGATGCATAAGGACATTTGTTTGGTGAGTGATTGTGAGCATGACCATGAGGGTTGTGCCGTTTGCAGTACTAATTCAAGGGGTTGTGAAGTTGGGAAAATGGACATCCAACGACTGATGGATGAAGGCATGATTCAGATTGTTCAATCCCGTCATGTAGATGACGATGTAAATGTCATAGTGCCCATTTTCAAGCAACCAGAAAGATTGGTAATTCAGTACGACAACAGCAACAGTAACAATGTCAGCAATAGATCAATATTGCCGTTAGTTATACAGTTAGCGGCCCAGTCCCGTATTCATCTGATAAAGTTATTCCATATCAGTATAATGCTACAATGATGAAGGATGATCAAGAGGTCCTGTTGCCTACAACCAGTTCTGTGGTCAGCATTGCTGATGTCACCAAGGTGACCCGCAGTGGTCGTGTGTTTGGGCCGGTGTTCCCAAAGGATAAAGAAGAATCAGTTGTCAGTAAGAAGGTAGAAGCGCCTGCTGTGGATCCGATTAGTGCTTCAAAGGGTAAGTCTGGTGAATCCAGCGATTCGAAGGCTAATGAAGATGAGGTACTTCGATTGATCAAGAGGAGTGAGTTTAATATGGTGGAGCAGCTGCTCCAAACCCCCTCAAAGATCTCAGTGTTGTCTCTGCTCATGAATTCTGAAACGCACAGAGAAGCACTGCAGAGAGTTCTAGAGCAAGCTTTTGTGGAGCATGATGTTACAGTGGATCAGTTTGATCATATTGTGGCTAACATCACTTCCTGCAACAATCTCGGCTTTTGTGATGAAGGACTCCCTAAGGAAGGCGGAAATCATAACTTGGCTTTGCATATCTCTATGAATTTCAAAGATGATGCTTTGTCGAATGTGCTTGTTGACACTGGGTCCTCGTTGAATGTGCTGCCAAAGTCAACTCTGTCAAAGCTATCATACAAAGGAGCGCCCATGAGGTATAGCGGTGTAATCGTCAAAGCTTTTGATGGTTCGCGCAAAACAGTTATTGGCGAAGTGGACCTTCCAGTTAAGATAGGTCCGAGTGATTTTCAAATTAATTTTCAAGTAATGGATATCCACCCGGCCTACAGTTGTTTGTTGGGAAGGCCATGAATCCATGAGGCGGGAGCTGTTACCTCCACTTTGCATCAGAAGCTCAAATTTGTGAAGAATGGAAAGCTTGTAATCGTTGGTGGGGAGAAGGCGTTGTTGGTTAGCCACCTGTCATCTTTCTCTTATGTTGAAGTTGAGGATGAGGTTGGAACTCCATTCCAAGCCTTGTCTATTGCTGCTGAAAAGTGAATTTGAGCACCTATGTCCTCATTGAAAGATGCAACGAAGATTGTGGAAGAAGGCAACTTTGATCAATGGGGGCGCATGGTAGAGGTCTCCAACAACAAAGGCAGAACCGGTTTAGGATTCCAGCGAGGTTCATCGACTGCAAGGTCTGAAGATATGCAACTTAGCCTTCGTAGCGGAGGGTTCATTCATGGCAATGAACAACACTTAGTTGATGTGCTAGAGGATGACGAAGAGGAAGATTGCACCAATTTTGTGACGCATGGAAAGGCTTGCAACAATTGGATTGCTGTTGATATTCCTGTTATTTTGCATCGATCTAAGTAATTGCTTTTAAATGTTTTTAAAATACTTCTCCTATGCCTAAGGGAAAAGTGAACATTGTTTGGGCATTTTCAAATTGATCATTAATAAAATTAATTATATTCATCCACATCTATGATGTTTGTTTTTACTTTTTGCATTATTCTGAAAATGGTAATCACAAAAAACATAAATAAACAATATAATTGTCCATCTACATAATATTTGGTCACAAATCCACTTCTCTAAAATCAAAATATCAAATTATTATGCAGGTTGGTTTCTAACCCTATTGAATACAATGATCCTTCTCCTTCTCCAAATTTTGAATTTCCCGTGTTTGAGGCCGATGAGGAAAGTGATGAATAAGTGAGTGATGAATTATCTCGCCTTCTTGAGCAAGATGAAAAGACTATTCAGTTGTTCGAGGAGCAGATTGAGCTAGTCAACTTGGGTTCCGAGGATGATGTGAAGGAAGTCAAGATTGGGTCTCGACTATGTTCAGATGTCAAGAAGGGGTTGATTGATCTTCTTCGAGAGTATTCAGATTTGTTTGCTTGGTCCTATCAAGACATGCCTGGTTTGGATTCTGAGATTGTGGAGCATAGATTGCCATTGAAGCCAGAATGCCTGCCAGTCAAGCAAAAATTGAGAAGAACGCACCCTGATATGGATGTGAAGATCAAAGAAGAAGTGCAGAAACAGATTGACACCGATTTCCTTGTGACCGCTGAATATCCGCAATGGATGGCCAATATTATGCATGTACCGAAGAAAGATGGAAAAGTTTGCATGTGTGTCGATTATAGAGATTTGAATAAAGCCAGTCTGAAAGATGATTTCCCTCTGCCACACATTGATATGTTGGTAGACAATACTGCTAAATTAAAAGTCTTTTTGTTTATGGATGGATTTTTCGGATATAATCAGATCAAGATGGCACCCAAAGATATGGAGAAGACCATATTCATTACGCCTTGGGGAACATTCTATTATAGAGTGATGCCTTTCGGTTTAAAGAATGCTGGTGCAACTTACCAAAGAGAAATGACTACTCTTTTTTCATGATATGATGCACAAAGATATTGAAGTATATGTCGATGGCATGATTGCTAAATCAATTGATGAAGAGGAACATGTTAAGAATTTGTTGAAGTTATTCCAACGTTTGAGGAAGTATAAACTCTGCTTGAATCCCAATAAATGTACTTTTGGTGTTCCTTCTGGTAAGTTGTTGGGCTTTATTGTCAGCGAGAAGGGTATTGAAGTTGATCCTGCCAAGGTCAAAGCAATACAAGAGATGCCTGCGCCCAAAACTGAGAAGAAAGTCAGAGGTTTTCTCGGTCGCTTGTGTAACACCTCAAAATTTGCCCTCCTCTCTTGGGACTAGCTTAGCATATTGCATTTCATTTTTTAGGACATTTGTCATTACATCTTTGCATATCATATGGAATAAGCAAGTCATCCTCCTAAGTCTTTCTCAGAAGATAGAGAGGTTAAGAGATTCATGCCTGAGGGTCTCATGGATTGATCACTAATCATCTGAGGTTTGTGCTTCAATTAGGGTTTCTTGGTCCCTCAAGGAGTTTGAGCATTATCTTATTGGCAATGGTACATCATCACCATCATGATTATGTCATCCTCAAAGGCTCATTGTTTATGCTCAGATTCTTTGGGATTAGGGTTTTGACCTCTGGTCAACCCTAATCAGTTGCATTCTACCAGTCAGGGTTCCTCAAGGAGGTGGGGTTTATTTGCTTGGATGAAGATCATATGGTCATTATATTGAGCTTGTATAAGCTAGGGTTTCATTTTGGAGCCATTTCATCAAGTGGTTGAGGCTCAAAATCATCTGCGCATGTTCAAGTCATTTGTCAACCATAAAAGTCAATAGAAAGTCAACTGAGGGCTAGGAGGTGGAGAAATGAGTTTCAACATCTCATTCATGTTCAAAAGAGGCTTATTAATCATGTCAAATGCATATCTTGAAGAATTTGAGGTCAGATCAAAAGTTTCCCAAAATGGAAAGTGACCTGTAATTGAAAGTTTCCCAAAATGGAAAGTTTTTGATTCAAATTCAACTTGATCTTACATCATCAAAGAAGCTTCAAATGAAATTTTGTCCAACATGAAAGTTGAAGATCTCTCTCTCTCCCATTTCCAAAAGGTCCAAGATCATGAATTTATGATGAATGGTTGAAGAGATATGATCAAATCATTGCCAAGTGTGCTTGAACTTCAAAAGGCCATAACTTTTGACTCATAACTCCAAATTGAGTGCTCCTTTTTGCCAAATTCTTCTCATGACATGAACTTTCCAAATCATTCATCACATTACATGGAATTTCATCACATAATTATTTGCTCATTCATGTGATTTTTGGAGGGAAAATCATGAATTCAAAATTGGTGCATCATGTGGACTTTTTAACCATTCCAACATGTTCATGAGAGGATTTTAAGTGAAATTGCATGGCCATTGCTACTGTTCACGTGGGATTGCATGCATGGGGTGAAAAAACCAATTTTTGCATAACACCTCTTTTCTCACTAAATTTCATTAACCAAGCCTAAACATGATTAGCAAATGGATTAACATGTCATATAAATAGCTAATCATAACAGAATTGCTCATTATTCATCATTTCTAGATCTAGAGTTTTTTCCCTCCAAAATTTTCTCTCAACCAAAATTCAAAATTCTTCCACATAACCTTGAGTTTTTCTTCCATATTCTGGTTTTATGATCTTGATTTAGTGCAGATCCAACTTGGTTTTGAAGGATTCGTGTGGAAATCAAGCATGGCATGTTCATGAAGATGAAGATGGAGTTTCAAATTTGAGCAAGATCTAAGTATCTCCAGGCCTCAATTTCAACTTCAGGATTCATAACAGTGATATAGGAGTGGATTTACACGCTTGCCAAGCCTTGGATCTGCCACTGCCATTGTTGGATCTTCAAGAGGTCAAAAATTCGAACCTCTTAATTCCTGTTTTTGTGTACATAATCTTGTAGATCTTGTTGTGGTGAGAATTCTGATATAAATATATTTGAATTTGGATGAAAAATGAAGAAGATATGTGGATTTCAAGTTTAGATCTAGAAACTTCTTTGCTTCGATTCAGAAAATCCATGGAGATTTAGGCTTAGATAATATGATATTTGAATTCTACATTGAAAGAGCTTTCCAACGATATATAATTTGTAAAATTCTGGAAAATTCTAGAAATTTGGCTTTGAATGTTCATACTGTTCATCTTCATCTTCGTGAGGAAGATGAAGATCTTCATAGTAGCGTCGGCTTAGTGACGGCTTAGCGTCCAATCTGGTTTGGCTAGGGTTTTGCTTGAAACGACGTCGTTTTGTGTTGTGGCGCGCTCATATTTGAATCTGAACCAAGATCGATTCCTGGCGCAAGCAATTTTTCAAACTTGCTTCACTTTATGCTTTTCCCTCCTTTTTTCATACACATGGTCATGATTGATTTCAATATTTTTCCAACTTAGAAAAATCATAACAAATTGAAAAATGACTCAAATAATTCCAATTTTTTTGTAGCATGATCCTCTGTTTGTCTAGTTTTTTATGATGATAATTGCTGAAGTTGTGCATGGCTGGATTTGGAATGGTGTTAGACTCTTTGATCATATGTGCTTTTGTGACCTTGCCTTATTCATCTTATTGTGAAATGCTTGATTTTAATCCAAATTGCTTGAAATTTTACATGATTATTCTTGACATGTTGCTGGACCTTTGAGACTTTATTATGCATTTTTCTCATTTACCATTTGTGTTTTATGCACATGTTTGTATGGTGTGACAATTTGTATCACACAATTTGATGATCAACTTGTGCAATTTAATTTCCATATCAAATGACTTCTGTTGATTCTGATTTTTTATATGATGATCATGTTGGATGTGTTGAATGCTCATGAATTTTTCCAGAATTATTTGAATCATTTCTGTTTTGATTTGGAATTTTCATTCATAATGATCAAATATGTGCTTTGAAATTGTCTTTGACTTCCCTTGCACATGAAATGCCTTTGCATGATGATTTTGGTTTGGTCCTTTTTAGGACATGTTTATGATTGATTAAATGTGATTCATATTGAGTTTGAGCTTTTGTTTTGGCTTTTAGCTTTACTTTTGACCCTAGCCTTTGAGCTAGTAGGTTTGTTCTCACATTTGAGCTGTGCATTTCAGGCTTCAAAGCAATTAGCCACATTGGTTGATATAATCTCATCACTTGAGATACAAATTATATTGTTTGATTAACCTTGTTGTTTTGTAGGTCTTGAGGATGGTGAATCAATTTAGTTTGCTTGCACCTTATGCCTTGCACCATTGTTGTCTGATGATGAACTGTCTGTTGAGATCTATAAACTGTTGTCTGTTTGTCTGAATTCTGTACTGATTGATTTAGTTGTTTCCACAGGTACCTAAGTTGCTTTAAGTTCATTTGAACTTTGCTTTGCTTTGATTGTGGTTGGCATACCACTTAGGTATAATTCCTTGATCTTCATGTAGTCTGGAAGACCTGTCATGTTACTTTGGCAGGCCCCTGTCTGAAGCCCTCCTTAAGAGGCCATGTTTTTGTTTGTTTAAGTTTTGTGCCAAGCAGGTTAAGTCCTCTTAAGAGGCAATTGGCAGATAAAAGGGATGTGCAATCCATCCCCTGCTATTCAGTTGTGTCATTCACTTTGCTCACACCATGTGTTGATGCATTTTGAATAAAAACCCAAAATCTTGTCCATAGAGTCAGTCATTTGTGGAGAAGAGTTCCTACATTCTGAACTCCCACACTTTCTATTTGATTCAAGCTCTCCCAGGCCAGGGATAAGAGCTGTGAGGTCTTACCCTCACTTCCCATTTCATCTTCTTCACCCTAACTCTCAATGTTAGGGTTAAGAGCTCAAAACACCCATTTCCAGTTGGCTTGTTTGTCGAGGTTGATTTGACCCCTTGACTAAAGCCCAGCCTCGTATGAGCCATTTGTTTGCATATAGTGTGTATGCTTGCTCTTGTGATTGCTTATTCGCTGTTTATTGGCTGTTTCAACTTGCTGCCTGTGCGAGTTAGGATCTGTTCAGATACCTCAACCTAGGGCTATTGTGGATTGCATGACAACTTTTAGGCTCGAGTCAGTCTCCCTTTTAGTTGTTATTCCCAGGTCTATGGTTAGGAGAAAGTTTCTCCCCTGTTAAGGGGAACTACGTTGCCCTGATCCTCATACCAGATGAGGTACGTAGGCAGGAGATCGTGCGAGATCTCTCCGGGCACCTTTTTTCCCTTTTGTGTGTGTTTGCTTGACAGTTATTAGGCTCGAGTTCCAGACTCTCTTTTAGTTTGGCAGTCGGTTTCCTATGTGTGTTTGCTTGGAGTCTGACGTAAGTCCAGCGATTGGCAGCCGGTTTCCTGTGTTTGTTGTTTGTTCGGAGTCTGATGTAAGTCCAGCGATTGGCATTCGGTTTCCTTGTTTGTGTTTGTTGTTTGGAGTCGGACGTAAGACCAGCCATTGGCAGTCTGTTTCCATGTGTGTGTTTGCTTTGACGTCTCAGCGTCTGTGCGTGTGTTTTGTTTCGGCGTGCGTTAGCCGAACTACGGTAGCTCTGATTCTCATTCCAGATGAGATACGTAGGCATAGGATGCGATATCCTAGCGAGCCCGTTTCCCATTTCCCCGAACTACGTCGACTCTGATGTTTGTGTCTGACAAACTACGTAGGCCCAGGATGCGATATCCTGCCGAGTCCTCTTCCTTTATCCTCTTCCGCCTGTTTATTTCAGTGTGTGTGCATTCTTTGAGCAGTTATTCAGCAACCTTATTCTATTCTTTCTGAGCATGGATCCCGTCGAGTACGACGGACGTGAGGGGGTGCTAATACCTTCCCCTTACGTAACCGACTCCCGATCCTTGTAATCTTCGGTCGTAAGACCATTTCCTTTCCAAGTTTACTTAGAGCGTTTCCTTTCCCTCTTTTGGGATAAATAACGCACGGTGGCGGCTCTGTTTGTTTGTTTTTTCCCGCTGGTTGTTTTTCGCGGATGCGACAGCTTGAATTATATTTCCAGATTTATTTCACACATGACTGCCACATCTGCACCTATATTCAAGCTTCATCGGAAAGATCAGTCTTGTGATTGGACCGAAGATTTCCAAAAATCTTTTGACAGCATCAAGGAATATCTGCTTGAACCTCCGGTTTTGTCTCCACCTGTTGAAGGAAGACCGTTGATCATGTATTTGACTGAGCTCGGAGATAGTATGGGTTGTGTTCTTGGTCAGTAAGATGAGACTGGAAAGAAAGAATTTGTAATTTACTACCTCAATAAGAAGTTCACCGACTGTGAGACTCAGTATTCTATGCTTGAGAAGACTTGTTGCATATTAGTTTGGGTTGCTAAGCGTCTGCATCAGTATATGTTGAATCATACCACTTGGTTGATATCAATAATGGATCCGATCAAGTATATATTTGAGATGCCTGCTTTAACTGGGAGGATTGCTCGTTGGTAGATGTTGTTATCAGAGTATGATATTGAATACCGATCTCAGAAAGCGATCAAAGGTAGTATCTTGGCTGACCATTTGACTCACCAACCGATTGAAGATTACCAGTCAGTGCAGTATGATTTTCCTGACGAAGAGATCTTGTACTTGAAAATGAAAGATTGTGATGAACCATTGTTTGAAGAAGGGCCAGAACCTGGTTCCCGTTGGGGCATGGTATTTTATGGAGCTGTTAATCAATATGGTAATGGTATTGGGGCAGTTACTCCTCAAGGCACGCATTTTCCATTTACAGCTAGATTGACTTTCAAGTGTACAAACAATATGGCAGAATATGAAGCTAGCATTATGGGGCTCGAAGAGGCCATTGATCTCAGAATCAAGCATTTAGATGTCTTTGGAGATTCAACTTTGGTTGTGAATCAGATCAAAGGTGAATGGGAGATGAATCAACCCGGTTTAATACCATATAAAGATTATGCAAGGAGGATTTCAACTTTCTTTACAAAAGTTGAGTTTCATCATATCCCTCGAGATGAAAACCGGATGGCAGATGCTCTTGCAACGTTGGCATCAATGATTGTAGTAAAATATTGGAATGAAGTTCCCAATTTGTCTGTGATGCATCTTGATAGACCAACTCATGTGTTTGCTGTTAAAGAAGTCAAAGACGAGAAACCGTGGTATTACGACATCAAGTGTTTCCTCCAAAGTCAGATTTACCCCGTATGGGGCATCATTGAAAGTTAAGAAGACTTTGAGAAGATTAGTCGGCAATTTCTACTTGAATGGTGATGTACTCTACAAGAGAAACTTCGACATGGTTTTGCTCAGATATGTGGATAGACACGAAGCAGACTTGTTGATGGATGAAGTACATGAAGGTTCCTTTGGTACTCATTCCAATGGACATGTGATGGCGAAGAAGATGTTGCAAGCAGGTTACTATTGGCTGACAATGGAATCTGATTGTTGCAAGTTTGTGAAGAAATGCTACAAGTGTCAAATATATGCTGATAAGATTCATGTTCCTCTGATACTATTGAATGTTATTTCTTCCCCATGGCCATTCTCCATGTGGGGAATTGATATAATTGGGATGATTGAGCCCAAAGCTTTAAATGGACATCGTTTCATTTTAGTGGCAATTGACTACTTCACAAAATGGGTTGAGGCGGCATCATATGCAAATGTAACCAAGCAAGTTGTTGTAAGGTTTATCAAGAATCATATCATATGTCGTTATGGTGTGCCAAGTAAGATCATTATTGATAATGGATTGAACTTGAATAACAATATGGTGGAAGCTCTTTGTAAAGACTTCAAGATTGCACATCATAATTCTTCTCCCTATAGACCTAAGATAAATGAGGTTGTTGAAGCTGCGAATAAGAACATCAAGAAGATTATTCAAAAGATGGTTGTCACATATAAAGATTGGCATGAGATGCTCCCATTTGCTTTGCACGGGTATCGTACATCCATCTGCACTTCAACAGGGGAAACCCCTTTCTCTCTTGTATATGGTATGGAAGCAGTGCTCCCCGTAAAGGTTGAGATTCCTTTATTACGTGTGCTCATGGAAGCCAAGTTGACTGAGGCTAAATAGTGTCAAACCAGGTTTGATCAACTAAATTTGATAGAAGAGAAGAGATTAACTGCCATGTGTCATGGTCAGTTATATCAGCAAAGGATGAAGAAAGCTTTTGATAAGAAGGTCAGACCTCGTGTGTTCAGAGAAGGTGACCTTGTGCCCAAGAAGATTTTATCTTTTAAACCAGATTCTAGGTGCAAATGGACTCCTAATTATGAAGGCTCGTATGTTGTTAAGAGAGCCTTTTCAGGCGGTGCTTTGATTCTTACAACTATGGATGGTGAAGAGTTCACTCGTCCTGTGAACGCAGATGCAGTCAAGAAATACTTCGCCTAAAAAAAAAGAACAACTCGCTAAGTTGAAAACCCGAAAGGGTGGCTTAGGCAAAAATGAGCGTCTCGGTGGACTGAAAACCCGAAAGAGCGATCCATGCAAATATTAGAGACATAAAATAGAAAAATTTCCCGATAAGTTGAGTACCCTGCCTTGGGGCAACTTATGCAAAAATTAGGGATTATGGCAAGTAATTGCATTCTGCTAATCTTCAAATTTTGGAGAAACTTTGAGCACAAGGGTTGACATCGATTCATCATCCCGACAGTGGTCAAGAGCATAGGGGACATCAAAAATTGGTAGAAGGATTAAGGATCATTTGTATTCAATGTAACCCTTTTCCATGTAAATTACCATTTTCAACTTTGTAAAAATCTATGGAGTCTTGTCATTTACAGACTACCATTCTATTAAATAAAGTTGAGCTTTTATCCAATTATTTCTACTCTTATTTACTTTAGCCAATAATTTTAAATTTTATTATGATCATTTTTGAAATTGAAATCTTTAATCAAAATTATTTTCTTAAACATATAAAAACAAGTATTTTTCAAAGCAATTAAAAAGAAGTATCAACAGCATTTCAAAAAGCAGCAAGTCTTAAGTGTGAAGCATTAAGGGTTCTTAAAGCAGTTAACCATTCAGGTATCCTTAGCCGAGTTTGTGGACCCGGTTCCCCTGCGGAGTTGTGTTTGATCCCCAGTGGAGCTTCGTTTCTTTTTCAGCTGAATTGGTTGATTCCGTGCCCTGCAGTGTGTTATTTCCCCGACAGAGTTTCTGCTTCCCCCGACTGAATTTGTATATTCCTCAGCATTTTTGATCCTCAGCAGAGTAATGAGACTCCCCTAGTAGATCACGCTGGGTTCTCCACCAGTCACCATCCGACTTGCTCCCAGTCATAGTTTCCTCCTGGTTTCTGAGCAGCTACTTGTGTTTATCCTCTGTATGGTTGTCTCCCATTTTGATATGGTGTTGACCTAAAATTTCCTACATATTTGATAAATTTTCCTCTCCTCCACGGATCTCCTCCTTCCTCAGCTAGAGTTGAGCCTTTAGGTCGTTGATCTCTCTCTCTCTGTTTTCCAGCAGTTATCTCCCTCTTTTGTGGATTGACCGAGGATTGTATCGATGATTCAAATTCTTTGCGACACCTTTGTATCATTTGTGATCGTTTTGTCAGCATAATCATCATATATACATATACACTCATATAATTTCATAATTTCATAATTGCATCATCGTATTTGATTGATTTATTTGAGATTCTTATTCTCTGTTATGGCGGTACTTTATCCCCATACAAATGCGGTGTATGTTCTCCCTCAATTGTAGAATGTCAGCCCCTTAGGCAGAAAGACTTTAACATTTCTCCTTTTCCCCACTGAGTTATTTCCTCGTGGATGATTATTACTTCAGCTTCCTCCCCAGTTGATTATCTGGATGGAATCGCTCCCCTTAAGTTATATCCTCATTGGGTTGAGTCTTGATTGATCTTTTCTTTCTAGCTCTTGCCTAGATAGATGCTTTGAGTCTCCTAAGAGCTTATTACCCAGTAACTGGTAATACTCTTCTTAGTTTGCAGTTTGTTACTTCTTGCCCAATACACAGCAAAAGTATCCCTGTTTTTCTAGCAGTAGAGTCCCTAGTGGATTCGTTTTTCTTGATTCCCCAGGAAGTATATCCTTGATATGTTAATCCTAACCGGTGACGGATATCTTTCTTTCCCCTGCGAGAGTTTATCCTTGATATGTTCATCCTAACCGATGACGGATACTCTCATTTTTGGTATTCTACCTAGTAAAAAGGTAGTTGTAATCCCTATTTTGTTCCCCAGAGAGTTAATCCTTGATATGTTCATCTTAACTAATGACGGATTTCCTTCTCCTTGTGGTATTCTACCTAGTAACCGGTAGTTGTAAACCCTACTTTCTCCCGCAGAGTATATCCTTGATATGTTCACTTTAACTAGTGATGGATACTCTCTCATGGTATTCTATCCAGGTCATGGATATTCACCCATCATATAGTTGTCTGTTGGGCAGACCATGGATTCACGAGGCAGGCGCCGTGACATCCACCCTACACCAGAAACTGAAATTTGTTAAAAACAAGAAGTTGGTGGTGACAGGGGGAGAAAAGGCTCTCCTGGTTAGCCATTTGTCTTCCTTTTCTTACATAGATGATGAGGATGAAGTTGGAACTCCGTTCCAAGCTTTATCTATTGTTGAGCCTACTAAGAAAGGAACTTCTTCATTTGCATCATATAATGATGCTAAGTTGGCCATTGAGCATGGTACAACTACTGGATTGGGGCAAATGATTAAGCTGGAAGACAACAAATCCCGGGCTGGCATAGGGTTTTCTTCTGGAGCTTTCAACAAGCATGGGTTGTTCAAGATGAGGAAGTTGCTGCTGTTGTGGAAGAGGATGTAGAGGAAGATTATGGCAACTTTGCCATCCTTGGAGCGGTCTGCAATAATTGGGTCGTTGTTGATGTTCCAACAGTTATCCATAAGTCAAAGTAATGTTCATTGTGTTTAAAAACCCTTCTCCCATGCCAAAAGGATGAGTGATGACATTATTGGCTCATAAATACAATGATATTTTCATTCAATAAATTCATGTTAAATGTTTGTTTTTCCAATTATTTTCACTTTTCGCTTTTTTGCATAAAATTGGTGATCACATAAAACCCTAAAAATAGAATAAAATCAATCTTTTCATCTGCATAATGATTTACCTTGTTTGAATTCTAAAATCTCTTTTATATCCAAAATCATTATGCAGGTTGATCAAACCCATTGAACATAATGATCCAACACCATCTCCCAATTTTGAGTTCCCTGTATTTGAGGCAGAAGAAGATGATGTTGAAGAGATTCCTGATGAGATTACCCGTCTACTTGAGCACGAAGAGAAGATCATTCAGCCGCATCTTGAGAATCTGGAAATAGTCAACTTGGGGTCTGAAGATTGTGTTCGCGAAGTGAAGATTGGGGCACTCCTGGAAGAATATGTTAAGAAGGGGTTGATTGAGTTGCAACGAGAATACGTCGATGTCTTCTCCTGGTCATATGAAGACATGCCTGGTCTGGATACTGATATCGTGCAACATTTCCTGCCTTTGAAGCCTGAGTGTGTGCCTGTGAAGCAGAAGCTCAGAAGAATTCATCTTGATATGGCAGTGAAGATCAAAGAGGAAGTTCAGAAGCAAATTGATATGGGGTTTCTGGTGACTTCTACATATCCTCAATGGGTGGCCAATATTGTGCCCGTACCTAAGAAAGATGGAAAAGTCCGAATGTGTGTGGACTATAGAGACTTGAATAAAGCTAGTCCGAAAGATGATTTTCCTCTACCACATATTGATATGTTGGTAGATAATACAGCTAAATTCAATGTCTTCTCGTTTATGGAGGGATTTTCCGGATATACCCAGATTAAAATGGCACCCGAGGATATAGAGAAGACAACATTCATCACACCTTGGGGAACATTCTGTTATTGAGTGATGCCCTTCAGTTTGAAGAACGCCGGAGCCACGTATCAACGAGCTATGACTACTTTGTTTCACGATATGATGCACAAGGAGATCAAGGTATATGTTGATGATATGATTGCAAAGTCAAGAACGGAAGTTGAACATGTAGAACACTTGTTGAAGCTTTTTCAGCGTTTGAGGAAGTTTAAGCTTCGTCTGAATTCTAACAAGTGTACATTTGGAGTCCGTTCCGGCAAGTTATTGGGCTTTATTATTAGCGAGAGAGGTATTGAGGTTGATCCTGCAAAGGTCAAAGCAATACAAGAGATGCTTGCGCCCAAAACTGAGAAGCAAGTCCGAGGTTTTCTTGGCCGCTTGAATTACATTTCCAGATTTATATCCCACATGACTGCCACATGTGCGTTGATATTCAAGCTCCTCCGGAAAGATCAGTCTCATGATTGGACCGAGGATTGCCAAAAAGCCTTTGACAATATCAAAAAGTATCTGTCTGAGCCACCGATTCTGTCTCCACCTGTGGAAGAGAGACCATTGATTATGTATCTGACAGTTCTTGAAGACTCTATGGGTTGTGTCCTTGGTCAGCAAGACGAATCAAGAAAGAAAGAATATGCTATCTACTACCTGAGTAAGAAGTTCACTGATTGTGAGTCTCGATACTCGATGCTTGAGAAGACATGTTGTGCTTTGGCTTTGGCTGCTAAGCGCTTACGCCAGTATATGTTGAATCATACAACTTGGTTGATATCCAAAATGGATCCAATCAAGTATATCTTTGAGAAACCTGCTTTAACATGGAGGATTGCCCGTTGGCAGATGTTGTTATCTGAATATGATATTGAGTATCGAGCTCAGAAGGCAATAAAAGGTAGTATTTTGGCTGACCACTTGGCACATCAACCAATTGAGGATTATCAGTCAGTTTAGTATGACTTCCCAGATGAGGAGATTTTGTATTTGAAAATGAAAGATTGTGATAAGCCTACACTCGACGAAGGGCCAGAGCCTGGTTCCCGATGGAGCATGGTATTTGATGGCGCTGTAAATCAATATGGAAATGGTATTGGGGCAGTGATTATTACTCCTCAGGGCACACATTTTCCTTTTATAGCAAGGATATCTTTCAAATGCACGAATAATATGGCAGAATATGAGGCTTGTATCATGGGATTGGAAGAATGTATTGATCTTAGGATCAAGCGTCTCGATGTTTATGGTGATTTGGCCCTTGTCGTTAATCAGATTAAAGGTGAATGGGAGACGAATCAGCCATGCCTCATCCCTTATAGAGATTATGCGAGGAGGATTTCAACATTCTTTACTGAGGTTGACTTCTATCATATTCCTCGAGATGAGAATCAGATGGCAGATGCACTTGCTACGCTTGCTTCAATGATTATGGTTAGACTCTAGAATAAGGTTCCCAATATCACTGTGATGCGCTTGGACAGACCAGCTCATGTATTTGCAGTAGATGAGGTGCAAGATGATAAGCCATGGTATTATGATATCAAGTGTTTTCTTCAAAGCCATATTTACCCGCCTCGGGCATCTGTGAAAGATAGAAAGACTTTGAGGAGATTATCGGGCAGTTTCTACCTCAATGACGATGTGCTTTATAAAAGGAATTTTGACACGGTTCTGCTCAGATGCGTGGATAGACACGAAGCAGACCTGTTAATGACTGAGGTCCATGAGGGTTCATTTGGTACTCGTTCCAATGGACATGCCATGGCTAGGAAGATGTTGAGAGCAGGCTACTATTGGCTGACAATGGAGTCTGAATGCTGCAAATATGTGAAGAAATGCCACAAGTGTCAGATTTATGCGGATAAGATTCATATTCCCCCGACACTTCTGAATGTGATTTCATCACCATGGCCTTTCTCCATGTGGGGAATTGACATGATTGGCATGATAGAGCCGAAAGCATCCAACGGCCACAGGTTTATTCTCGTAGCAATTGATTACTTCACCAAGTGGGTTGAAGCGGCGTCATATGTAAACATGATCAGGCAGGTGGTTGTGAAGTTTATCAAGAATCAACTCATATGTCGTTATGGTGTGCCAGATAAGATCATTACTGATAATGAATCTAACTTGAACAACAAGATGATGAAAGAGCTGTGTAGCGAGTTCAAGATTGCACATCATAATTCTTCTCCTTACAGACCCAAGATGAACGGGGTTGTTGAAGCTGCTAATAAGAATATCAAGAAGATTGTCCAAAAGATGGTTGTTACGTACAAAGATTGGCATGAGATGCTACCATTTGCTTTGCATGGATATCATACATCTGTCTTCACTTCAACAGGGGCAACCCCTTTCTCTCTTGTATACGGCATGGAGGTCGTGCTCCCAGTAGAGGTGGAGATCCCATCAATGAGATTCTTGATGGAAGCCAAATTGACTGATGTTGAATGGGTTCAGAGTCGTTATGACCAGCTGAATTTGATAGAAGAGAAGAGATTGATTGCCATGTGCCATGGTCAGTTATATCAGCAAAGGATGAAGAAAGCCTTTGATAAGAAGGTCAAACCTCGTGTATTTTGAGAAGGTGACCTTGTGCTCAAGAAAGTTTTGTCTTTCGCGCCCGATTCCAGGGGCAAGTGGACTCAAAACTATGAAGGTCCATATGTTGTTAAGAGAGCCTTTTTAGGCGGTGCTTTGATACTTACAACTATGGATGGGGAGGATTTCACTCGTCCTTTGAATTCAGATGCAGTCAAGAAATACTTCGCCTAAAATAAAAACAGAATAACTCGCTATGTTGAAAACCCGAAAGGGCGGCTTAGGCAAAAAATGAGCGTCTCGGTGGATTGAAAACCCAAAAGGGCAGTCCAGGCAAAAGTTAGAGACATAAAAAAAGTGAATATATATATCCCGCTAGATTGAGTACCTCACTCAGGGGCAATCTAGGAAAAAATTAGGGATTTGGCAAGTGACTGCATCCTGACAAGACTTTGTTCTTCAATTGTCATCTGTCAAAGATTCTCGCTCAGTCATCGTCAACTGAAGCTTCAAATACATCGGATTCAGAGTTGGTGGAGAAATGGTCATTATGTTCAATGTAGCCCTTTTCCAATATATATCACCAATTTCAAATTTGTAAATATCCATGGAGTCTTGCCATTTGTAGACTACCATTCTATCAAATAAACTTGAGCCTTTTATCCAATTCTTTGCACTCTTATTTGTTTATGTTCAAAGAAATGTTTTGCATGTTTTAATTGAGAAATATCATTGTTTTAAATAAATAAAATTTTCATAAATTGTTTTTAAACAAAGTGAACATTCACAATGACAAAAGGATACTTGGGATGTCTTCAGTGCTCTCCCAAGGATGGTATGATTCCCAAAAGGGTAAGAAATTTGTTCGTATTCCCAGCATTCTTGTATCCTCTTCATTTCCTTTCAAGTTGTCTCCTCCGTAGGCACAGAAGAAAGTTGTACCTCCCACCAAATCCCCAGGGAGTTTGGGAGCTCTGGGTGTGATCTCAATCTTCTAGATCCCCATTGAGTCTGGGTTTAGCATTTGTGTTATCAAATATATGGTTGTCATCCCTTGTGTGGATTGATCTAAAATCCCTTATAGATTGATAAATTGAATATGCTAATCCTTCTGAAGGAGTCGTTTTTCCCTCACTTCAAGTAAGAAATTCCCCTCAGAGTGAGCCGAAAATCCCTAGTATAAGCGGAGCCACCATCAAACTTGGTTTGTAGCTTTTCCTCTGTGGACTTATCTACTTTTGATCTCCAGCAATTTTGCTCCTCGACCATCCTCAGCAGGGTTGATCCCACTCTTACTCCCCAGTATGGTCACCATCAGGGTATCTCCAGCAATTGCCTATGGGTAATCCTTGATTCAGTCGTCAGCAGTGTTTCCCTAGTGGAATTTCCTGATCAGAGCCCATTTGTGGTTTCCTCCCGAGCAGAGTGGTTGATGAAGATGTTTATCTTTCCTTCCTCAACGGAGTAGTGTCCATTCCTCCTCGGCATATGTGATTTCTTTAGCAGTACAAGAAATGTGGTAACATTGAAACCTTCTGATTAGCGGTTGTTCGTCACAGAGTTTCATCTCCCTCTCCGATAATTTCCCCAGTAGAGTTGCTTCTACGACGGATTTTATCCATGTGTGGCTCCTGTCCCCAGCTGGAGTGACTGATTCTCATTTCCCTGCAGAGATCTCTGTTTCCTGGTATCTTTTGCCCCCATCAGATTGGATGTTCTCCAGAGGGTCTGGCTTTCTCTCTTGAGATGTAGTACCGAATGTTTGTCCATTGACTCTTGGACCTGTTTGTGTTAGATATGTCTGTTTGTCAGCATTCATCATACATAAACTACGCATATATGCATAATCTTAACATTCAGATATTCATGTTTCATTCTTTGCCATAAAATCTTTGATTGTTGTCCTCTGCTATTTGGTGATACATATCTTCCCAAAGCAGATGTTCGTGTCTGATCTCCCTACGTAGAGTCAGCCCCATAGGCAGAAAGTGTTTATCCTTTCTTCCATATTCCCCACTGAGTTATGTCCCCGTGGATGATTGTTGTTTCTGTTTCCTTCCAACACATATATTGGGATGGAGTTCTCCCCTGAGTTATATCCTCATTGGGTTGAGTCTTGTTTCATTGTGTCTTTCTAGTTTGTTTCTAGACTGACTGCTTTTGTTACTTCCCCATAGTTTAGATGAATGATTGCTCAGTAACCAGTAATTATTCATCTTTTCCCCGGCGGAGTCTGTGGCTTTCTACCCTTATACCGATAGTTATAAACCCCATTTTATCCCCTTGCAGAGTTAACCTTATTTTGTTCATCCTAACCGATGGCGGTTACTCTCCCATGGTTTTCTACCCAGTACTTGGTAGATGTAATCCCCTCTTGGACGGTTATCTTTATCCAATATTCGGTATTGATATCCCTTCACCCTTTTGAGTATATCTCCCAGTAACCAGTGATATATCTCCAGGATCATTGCCTTTGTCAATGTATCCCCAGCGAGTCATCTTTCATTTACCCCTAGTTGGTAATGGTTGTTTCTCCTTTTGATTGGTCATCATTTTATACCCAGTATTCGGTATCCTGATGTCTTTTCTTTTCGGTCGATTTATCCTTTATTAACCCAGTAACCGGTTGTGGATAATCTTCCATGCGAGTATGTTATCTACGTTCTGATGGTAATAGATAATATGTCTCATGCGCTCTTTGGTCGAAGTCTTTTGTTCTTCCCCAGTCGAGTAAGATTTGTATCCCCTTTTTGCGGAGTCGAATGTCCATCCTATAATCGAGTTTGCTTTTCAGCCCTCCTTTTGGATGATGATTGTTTTGGAAATATTCCCCAATTCACGCTTGGTTGGTCACCTATTATATGCCCAGTAACCGGTATCCCTGGTGTTCCTTCCTTTTCTGCTCCCTATTATGACTTTTGTCCCCTGTGGAGTCAGATTTCCTGAGTCAAAATATACCTTTTTAGGTCTTCCTCAGATGATTTTGGATGTTTGATATCTCTCACCCTCATACCGGTTTTAGATATTCATTCTCCCCGGGCGTGTTGTTCTCTCACCCTTATACTGGTGTTCTGATCACATGTCTCCTTGAGCTTATTACCCAGTAACCGGTAATACCTCATCCTGTTGTTTCCTCAGAGGAGTCCTATTTGGACATTCCCCAGTTAACTCCCTTAGTGGATATTCCCCATCTGAGTCCGGATTTTCATCCGAAGTATCCTTTGTGGATAGTTTTGCTGTATTGGCATATTCCCTAATACATGCATCTCTAAGTCAGCTCGAGTCTTTCCATTGATTTATTTTCATGGAATCCCTCTCGTGTCTCTCAGCAAGTCTTAAGTCGTGACCTGCTCACGCATTTTATCCCCTTTCTTATCCCCATTAGAGTCCCCAGAGTCTCTGTTCCATTGAGTGTATTACTAATATGGATGATCAGTTCCTCCTGATTTCTTTTATCTTTGTGGCCACATATCTCCACAGAGTGTTACCTTTTGCATGCAATACATTCGCATCATGAGGTCTCTTAGGGACCAAAATTCACCTCTTTGTTATTATTTAAGCTCATTCTACCTCGTCGAGATGAAGATTTTAACCTTCACCTCTCCGGTTAGAATGACCTTAAATAGGGGCATCTGTAAGACCCCAATTTTGACCCTAAGATCCCTCATGGCATCATAGCATTGCATTTGCATTGCCTCAAGGATCATAAGCACCTTGGCTCCTTACCTTTGGGTGGGATCTCTTGTGAGTTGGTTTGGGATCACCAAGCACGCTTGAATTGTATATTATTTCTTTTCTCATTTTTATTTACTAACCAAAAGCACAAAAATATGTCACTAACATCTCTTGTTTGTAGCTTGAGCAGTCACAATAACTAAAGCTTCTAGGAGATCCTATGAGCATTGATAAGGCCAATTGGAGGTGAAAGCAAGCATGTCAATGGTTCCCAAAGCTCTCATCCATCAAATATGCCTCCCAAGTATCTCAATTCATCATTTTGATCAAAGCAAATCAAGGGGTTTGAGGCTTGTTTCCCAAGGAAACCCTAATTCATCTGTTCATCAACTGTGCCTTGCTCATGAAGCAACCTCAACCCATGATCAAATAAAATTAAGGGAAGTTCTTTAACTCATCATTTCATGCATATTTGTGAAGGTGAGAAAAACAAGAAAGGGGGGTTTGAATTATTTTGGAAAATAAGCGCTTTTGCAGAATAAGAACACACAGGATTTTATACTGGTTCGCTTATAACACAAAGCTACTCCAGTCCACCCGGCCAAGGTGATTTCGCCTTCAAAAAGGACTTAATCCACTAATCTTGAAAGATTATTACAACCAACGTCTAAGAGAAAGATCTCTTAGTCCTCCCAAGTATATAGACTACGCAGAGTCATTTGAGGAACAAAAAATCAGTTTAAGCAAAAAAGGAATTTGTAATCTAGAGTGCTTCTAGGATAAAGCAAATATTACAGCAATTTGAGCAAACAAGAGATTTCACGTATGAGCAACAGCTCGTGAAAGACCAAGAGAGAGAGAGAGTTGAGTATTTCTGTGCGTTCAGGTGTATCTCTCAATGAAGTTCGCCGTCCTTTATATAGTGGTGAAGGGACTGTTGTAGTGATGGCAGAATATTTGACTTTGATGAGAGTTTAATGCCATTACTTCTGTGCTTCTTGCCATAACAGATTTGTCTCCTTGAGTAACTTCCTTCAAAATATACTTTCTTTCCATTTGAGGTTGTAGTTTCCGTTACTCTTTCTAGATTAAGAGATTCTTCGTTAGAATCTGTGTTAACTCTGTTATTCTCAGATTGTTGTGATGTGACATCAGAGCTTCTGATAGTCATGGTCTTTTAGATCATCAGCGTTGATTCCAAAGGAAGTTTAGAGCTTTTGATATTCTGCTATGCTGTTTTGCTTAGAGTCAGAACTTCTAGAGCGCGCTTCTTCTCTTCAGATGCTTCTGATCTTCTGATACTTTGTATCTGATTCGATTCTGTATCTAATAAAGCGATCAGATTCTTTCGTTAGAGTGCCATTTTTGGTTTCATCCTTTGTTATCATCAAAATCCTGGAATCTGTTGTAGAACAATTTTTGTTCTTACAATCTCCCCCTTTTTGATGATGACAAAACAAACTAAATTAATAGATGAAACATTCAGATATAAGAGTTTTATCAGATCGGATAGAAGTGAGTTCCCCCTGAGATAAGCTAGGGAGTTCAAAAGTTCTTATCAGAGCTTCCAAGCAATGAAGTTTCTAGATACCCTTCTGCAACTTTCTGATTCAAAGAGTGTTAGATAGATTTTTATTGAAAAGTATGTTTGCAGAGTACTGAAGGAATTAGATAATTTTTCATCAGAGCTGTTTTGATTTCTCCCCCTTTTTGTCAGAATCAAAAAGACTTCAAAAATAATAAGCAGGAAGAAATTATATATATATATCCAGATAAGAGCATAAACATCAGAGACAAAACACAAAGCAACAAGCAAGAAAAAAATCCTAGGTGCCTAAGGGTTGGGAGGAGGAGGCATCCTCTGAAGCAATTGGGTCAGCAGATTCTGGATGTTGGCGTTGACTGTGTCCTGTTGATCCAATCTGGCTCGGACTTCCTTTTGCTCTTTCTGAAGCTCCTCAAGGGTCTTGAGAACCAGAGGGGCAAATGTAGAGGACTCCCCCTGAGTCAGAGCATTCTGTTCTTCAGCACGGAGAGCTTCAGCATCAGCAGCGGCTTTAGCTTCAGCTTCAGCAGCAGCAGCCTCAGCTAGAGCTTTGGCTTCAGCTTCCTTAACCCTTTGAATCTCTTCTTGTCTTGCTCTTTCTTCTTCTTCCCTTCTGGCTTGTTCCTCAGCTTCTCTGGCTAAGCGCTCCTGTAGTCTTGCCTCAGCGTCTCTGATAAAGTCGTTTCTGACTTGCTCAGAGAGGTTCTTCAGCTTGAAGGCCTCAGAGGTCATCC
Organism: Lathyrus oleraceus; assembly: GCF_024323335.1. Classification (NCBI taxonomy): domain Eukaryota; kingdom Viridiplantae; phylum Streptophyta; class Magnoliopsida; order Fabales; family Fabaceae; genus Lathyrus; species Lathyrus oleraceus. The sequence continues at coordinate 218,767,385 of NC_066585.1, forward strand.
AGCCAATAACTCTGTTCCAGTGTGTCCTAACAAAGGAAGGATCATCACTGATGCCATAGTTGATGGTCAGAGACTTGACCTTTTCAACTGATGCTCCTGCAAACAGCATAATTGTTTCCTCTAGGTTTGGCAGGGAGTTTTCTGGTTCAGATGGTAGAGGTGAAGAAGTGGGAGGGCTTAGGTTGAGAATTTGAGGTTCAGCGGAAGTGTTTGGAGGGGTAATGTCAGAGGTGTTGGGGTCAGAGGGTTGAACGTCAGATGGAGTGATGTTTGGTTGTTCTGTGGGTGGTGAGGTTACTTCAGGTTCAGGTGGAGGTTGTTGTGGTTGTTGTGAGGCAAGGTTCTGAGTCTGAAGTTGGGCTAGAGTGGGGGAAGAGGGGTTAGAGAGTTCTGTGTCAGATGAGATGACAAAGTAAGGAGGTGATTCTGGGGCTGAAGAAGAGGAGGTGGTTTCATTCATTTTTTCAGCTTCAATTCGGGGTAAGGAGGTAGTGGTAAGATTGAATTTTGGGAGAGGTTGAGATGTTCTGGTGGTTGAAGTAGGGGTTTCAGATGGAGTGTACAAAGGTGTTGGTAGAGGGATAGAGGAAGCAAGTTGCTGTGTCTGTGTAGAGGGAGCAGGAGAGACAGACTTACCAGAAGACTCATGCAGAGGTGCTGGAGGTCTTGATCCAGAGGATTCTCCTAGCTTTGCTTTCTTCGTCTGTGATGTCTTCTCAGATGGACCTTTTTTATGCCTCATGAAGTTGGGAGCTTTATCTGGCAGTTCGTTCAAATTGAATTCTGAGATATCCACTCCTTCATCCTTCAGACCTTGTAGATAGAGGAGGATTGCCTCTTTAGGTTCTTCCTTGGAGAACAGATATAGACCATGGGGAATTTTCCTCTGATCTTTCAAGGCTTCCCAGGAAGTGTCCAGAGTAGGTCTAACGTTGACCTTATCCAGAATCCCCATGCTCTTCAGATTCTTTGAGTTCAGAGGCTTTCCAGTGTCGATTGCCATGTCTTCCATGAGCCTGAGCTTTACCAGATGGTCCACGAGACCACTTTCTATCAGTACATCTGAGATGAGTCTTCCCAGAGGAATGTAAGTTCTGGGCTTCATGTGATTTCTGGTTTCTCGTACAGAGTCTCTGAGGTACTTGAAGAGAAGTGCTGGGAGGCATAGCTTTAGACCTTTGTGAATGCAGTACATAATACATTTCTGATCTGTATTGATGTAGTCTGAGGAGTTTGACGCTGGGCGATGATGAATGGTACCCAGAATGATCTTCAGCCAAACTCGGAGGTTCTGAAGTAATTCCTTGTTCTTGGAGGGATTTCCTTCTGCGTTTTGCTTGAAGATTGTTGGATTGATTTCTGAAGATATGTATTTAGCCCTGGGATTGATGTTGTAGATTCTTCTGCCTCCATCTTTCTCCATGTTCAGAAGAGCAGCGATGGACTTCTCAATAATCACCATCTTGACTCCCAGTACGTAGGAGACAATGAAGTGATCGTCGGCATCAGCAAATCTCCAGAATTCTTTCATAAGATTTGGGTAAACTGGACCGTAGAGGCGTTGAAAGTAGTTTCCCCAACCTTGTTTGTGAAGTTCTTTAGTGAGGTCTACGCCATTTCTTCTCATATTATCAAAATCCACCAAGGATTCACATAAAACTTCCAGTTTATCAAAGGGCGTTGCAAGATGGATATGGGGCTCACGATCGAGAATGTGAGGCTCCTTGTAGATTGGTGTTGTAACTACGCCTGTGACCGTTGGAGTAGGGTTGCTGGTGCTTTGAACTTGATCACTTGAACCCATTTGCTGAGAGTAGTTGAACACAGCTTGTTGTTGAGCATCCATGATGTTGATGAAGAACTGAGATGAAGATGAAGAACTGCTTGCAGAGATGCCTTGAGAGAACTGAGGTTTAAAGAGTGAGTGAGAGTGAAATGTGTGCAAAGTGAGAAATGAGTGTTTAAATACCCCAAATTAGGGCGCATGCAAAACGACACACAAATCAGAGTTTTAGCACAAAAACCAAGTTAGCACGTTTAGAGGGAGAAATGATTATAGCTCATAAATGATGTCTAATCCCAACAGTTAGCACACTGCTCGAGGAGATCTCAAGAGACTGTTCCTTGATTACTGCTGGACAACTGTCTAGAAGTTCCAAGGTCAGACGCAAGACACTCCACGTGTTTTGATTTATCTGATCTTCAGGAATACCAAAGGATTGGTTCCTGGAGATTTCCAACTCAGATAACTTCTAACTGGGTAGAAGTATCAGAGTCAGAGGCATAATCCATTTGTTTATGTCAGAGTCTCATTTAACAGCCTCAGAGGCACATTTTATTCAGGGCAGTTTTGAATGTTCAGATTTTCTAAGATAAAGAGGAATCTATCTTCAGCTAAGGGTTTAGTAAAGATATATGCCCATTGATGATTTGTATCAATGAACTTCAATGTTACTATCCCTTTCTGAACATAGTCTCTGATAAAATGATGTTTTATTTCAATGTGCTTAGCTCTGGAGTGCAAAATGGGATTCTTACTTAAACAAATGGCAGCAGTATTATCACAAAAGATAGGAATGTTACTCTCGAAGATTTGCAGATCTTCTAACTGATTCTTCATCCAGAGCATCTGAGTAGTGCACAGTGATGCTGAGATGTATTTTGCTTCTGCCATGGACAGGGCTATAGTTGATTGTCTTTTGCTGGCCCAGGGTATCAGATTGTTTCCCAAGAGCTGACAATTCCCAGATGTGCTTTTTCGTTCCACTCTATCTCCTGCGTAATCTGCATCACAATAACCAGAAAGTCTATACTCTGATGTTTTCTCATACATCAGGCCCAGGTTAGGAGTTTCTTTCAGATATTTGAAAATTCTCTTAACTGTTGTTAAGTGAGTTTCTCTAGGATCTGATTGAAATCTGGCACAAAGACAAACACTAAAGAGAATATCAGGTCGAGTAGCAGTCAGATAGAGAAGGGAGCCTATCATACCACGATAGAGCTTCTGACAAACCTTTTTACTGACTTCTTCCTTTTCAAGAATGCATGTTGGATGCATGGGAGTCTTTGCAGAGTTGCATTCAGCCATGTCAAATTTCTTCAGAACATCTTTTATGTATTTGCTTTGATGAACGTACGTGACTTCTGAAGTTTGGTTAATTTGAATTCCTAGAAAGAACTTTAGTTCTTGCATTAAGCTCATTTCAAATTTTGCCTGCATTAACTCAGAGAATTCTTGACAAACAGAGGTGTTAGCTGAACCAAAAATGATATCATCAACGTATATCTGGCATATCATGAGATCATTGTTAAGGTTTTTACAGAAGAGTGTGGAGTCAACTTTTCCTCTAATAAAATTATGTTCCAGAAGAAAGTTACTTAAACGTTCATACCAAGCTCTGGGAGCTTGTTTAAGTCCATATAAGGATTTTTTAAGTTTAAAAACATGTTCTGGATAATTTGGATTTTCAAAACCTGGAGGTTGGTTGACATACACTTCATCTGATATATAACCATTAAGGAATGCGCTCTTGACATCCATTTGATACAATTTGATAGAATGATTTATAGCGAATGATACAAGAAGACGAATAGATTCTAACCTGGCGACTGGAGCAAAGGTTTCATTGTAGTTAATACCTTCTTGTTGATTGTAACCTTGAGCCACCAGTCGAGCTTTGTTTCTGACGACTTCTCCTTTCTCATTCAGCTTGTTTCTGAAAACCCATCTGGTTCCGATAACGTGAGTGCCTCTGGGCTTAGGAACAAGATCCCAGACATCGTTCTTTGTGAATTGATTTAACTCTTCTTGCATGGCTAGAACCCAGTCGTTATCTTGAAGTGCCTCATCACAGGACGTAGGCTCGATCAGAGATACTAGTCCCATAGGAGTTTCTTCAGAGGTCTTGAAGGTAGACCTGGTTCTGACAGGTTCGTCCTTGTTACCCAGAATCAACTCTTCAGATATGTTGAGGCGCCTTTTAGCTTTCTTTGGGATTAATGGAAGGTTAATTTCTTCAGGATTTTGAATGGCGGTTGCTTCTGGAGCTTTGTCAGATCCTGCAAGAGTGATTTCCAAATCTGCAAAATTCTCAACTAGCTTTGACTTTTCAGGGTCAAACTTATCGTCAAATCTGACATGAATTGATTCTTCCACAATTTTGGTTTCTGTATTGTATACTCTGTAGCCTTTAGAGCGTTCTGAGTACCCTAACATAATACCTTTCTGTGCTTTGGAATCAAACTTGTTCAGATGTTCTTTAGTGTTTAAAATAAAGCAGGAACATCCAAAAGGATGAAAATATGAAATGTTTGGTTTTCTTCCTTTACACATTTCATAGGGAGTCTTTTCCAGAATAGGTCTTATGGAGATTCTATTCTGAATATAACACGCTGTATTTAGAGCTTCGGCCCAAAAGTGCTTAGCCACATTGGTTTCATTGATCATAGTTCTGGCCATCTCTTGGAGTGTCCTATTCTTCCTCTCTACAACTCCATTTTGTTGTGGAGTTCTAGGGCAGGAGAAATCATGGGATATTCCATTAGAGTCAAGTAATTCCTCAAAAAATTTGTTTTCAAATTCCCCACCATGATCACTTCTGACTCTTACAATTTTAGAGTCAAATTCTTTTTGCACTTTGGAACAGAAGCTAGTGAATACAGAGTGAGACTCACTCTTGTGCTTTAGGAATTTCACCCATGTCCAGCAACTGAAATCATCAACAATGACTAGTCCATACTTCTTTCCATTGACTGATGCTGTTTTCACAGGACCAAATAAATCAATGTGAAGAAGTTCCAGAGGCTTAGAGGTAGTAACAATAGTTTTCTTTTTGAAAGATGTTTTTGAAAATTTTCCTTTATGACATGCTTCACATAGAGCATCTGAAGAGAACTTCAGCTTAGGTAGGCCTCTGACTAACTCGAGTTTATTTAGCTGGGATAATTTCCTCATGCTAATGAGGCCCAAGCGTCTATGCCATACCCATTGCTCTTCGTGAACGGACATCAGACACTTCATATTTTGTTCTTTTAAATCAGAAAGACTTATTTTATAAATATTGTTTTTCCTCTTGCTTGTGAATAGGACATAACCATTGTTTTGATTTATGGCTTTACATGTTTTTTGATTAAAGATTACATCATAGCCGTTATCACTTAATTGACTTATGGATAACAGGTTATGCATTAATCCTTCTATGTAAAGGACATCAGATATAGAGGGAAGAGTACCATTACCAATAGTTCCGGAGCCTTTGATCCTTCCTTTCTGATCTCCTCCGAAGCCTACGAATCCAGCGTCTTTAAGTTCCAGGCTTTGGAACATAGACTTTCTTCCCGTCATGTGTCGCGAGCATCCAGAGTCCAGGTACCATGACTGGTGTTTGAACTTTGCTGCATAAGATATCTGCAACATAAACAAACTCATCTTTTGGTACCCAGAGTCTCTTGGGTCCTTTATGATTAGTTTTCCCAGAGTTTCTTATCACTTTGGGTTTTCTAGCATTATTAAATTTTTGCTCTTGTGTGTGTGTATAGTGATATGAAAATGGAGATTTAGGTTGGTCACTAGTAGAAGTTTTATCTTCCTTAGGATCATACCCAATTCCTCTTCTATTGTTCTGACTGACTCCATAAATCATGGATGCCATTACACTCCTTCCTATCCCATTTTTCAGAAACTTTTCAAAGGCTTTTTCGTATTTATAAATTATCGTGTTTGAAGTTTGTGGAGCTTGAGATAATGCTTCTTCCAGTTTTAAACAATTTTTCTTTGCTGCATCTCTTAGTGATGTTAAAACTTTATTTTCATCTTTTAGTTCTAGAATTATTATCTCAAGTTTGCCACACTCTTCAAATTTTTCTTCAAGACAGCCTTTTATTGCTTTAAATTTTTGTTTTAGTTTCTGATATGAGCTAAGAGTTTTAGACAAGCATGATTCTAGGTCAGATCGAGAGAGTTCAGAAAATGCCTCTTCTGATTCATATTCTTCATCTGAAGTGTTCCTGGATGTGGTAGCCATGACCGCCACATTGGCCTGTTCATCAGAGTCAGATTCTGATGAGTCAGATTCACTATCATCCCAGGTAGCCATCAATCCCTTCTTGGTTCTGAGGGAGTTTTTCTTGAAGCTCTCTTTTCTGGAACTGTCTTTCTTTAACTTGGGACATTCGCTCCTGTAGTGACCTGTTTCTTTACATTCATAACAAGTAACATCTTTGTTAGTTTTACCTTTTAAGGTTGATTCTAATCGATCCCCTCTGGGTCTTGGTCTCCTGAAGTTATTGTTCCTCTTTTTCCAGAGTTGTTTAACTCTTCTGGTTATGAGGGACAATTCTTCTTCATCATCAGAATCTTCCTGTTCAGAATCATCAGCATCTTCTGTTTCGGCCTGGAAGGCTTTGTTTCTGTCAGATTTGCGCTTTTCAGATCTGGACTTTAATGCAACAGACTTGTTCTTCTTCTGAGGCTCATCTTCCTCCAGTTCTATCTCATGACTTCTGAGTGAACTGACAAGCTCTTCAAGACTGATGTTGTTCAGATCCTTTGAAAGCTTTAAGGCAGTGACCATGGGTCTCCACTTCTTTGGTAAGCTTCTGACTATCTTTTTGACATGGTCTGCAGTTGTGTATCCTTTGTCTAGAACTTTGAGACCTGCAATAAGAGTTTGGAATCTAGAGAATATTACCTCTATGGCTTCGTCATCCTCCATTTTGAAGGCTTCATATTTCTGGATTAGAGCCAGAGCCTTTGTTTCTTTGACCTAAGAGTTTCCTTCATGAGTCATCCTCAGGGAATCAAGTATGTCTTTAGCTGTTTCCCTGTTGGTGATTTTTCATACTCGTTGTAAGATATGGCATTGAGAAGTATCGTTCTGGCTTTGTGATGATTTTTGAATTTGCGCTTCTGATCATCTAACATCTTACTTCTGGGAACTTCAACTCCAGCATCTGTTACAGGAGGTTTGTATCCATCTGTGACAATGTCCCAGAGATCAGCATCATAGCCTAGAAAGAAACTTTCAATTCTATCTTTCCAGTAATCGAATTTCTCTCCATCAAAGACAGGAGGCTTAACATTGTAACTGTCTCTTTCATTTGTGTGGGCCATAGTTTTTCTCGTTCTGGATCTCTCTACACTGTTAAGTTTTTGATTAGAAAATCAATAACAGAGCCGAAGCTCTGATACCAATTGAAGGTGAGAAAAACAAGAAAGGGGGGTTTGAATTGTTTTGGAAAATAAGCGCTTTTGCAGAATAAGAACACACGGGATTTTTACTGGTTCGCTTATAACACAAAGCTACTCCAGTCCACCCGGCCAAGGTGATTTCGCCTTCAAAAAGGACTTAATCCACTAATCTTGAAAGATTATTACAACCAACGTCTAAGAGAAAGATCTCTTAGTCCTCCCAAGTATACAGACTACGCAGAGTCACTTGAGGAACAAAAAATCAATTTAAGCAAAAAAGGAATTTGTAATCTAGAGTGCTTCTAGGATAAAGCAAATATTACAGCAATTTGAGCAAACAAGAGATTTCACGTATGAGCAACAGCTCGTGAAAGACCAAGAGAGAGAGTTGAGTATTTCTGTGCGTTCAGGTGTATCTCTCAATGAAGCTCGCCGTCCTTTATATAGTGGTGAAGGGACCGTTGTAGTGATGGCAGAATATTTGACTTTGATGAGAGTTTAATGCCATTACTTCTGTGTTTCTTGCCATAACAGATTTGTCTCCTTGAGTAACTTCCTTCCAAATATACTTTCTTTCCATTTGAGGTTGTAGTTTCCGTTACTCTTTCTGGATTAAGAGATTCTTCGTCAGAATCTGTGTTAACTCTGTTATTCTCAGATTGTTGTGATGTGACATCAGAGCTTCTGATAGTCATGGTCTTTTAGATCATCAGCGTTGATTCCAGAGGAAGTTTAGAGCTTCTGATATTCTGCTATGCTGTTTTGCTCAGAGTCAGAACTTCTAGAGCGCGCTTCTTCTCTTCAGATGCTTCTGATCTTCTGATACTTTGTATCTGATTCGATTCTGTATCTGATAAAGCAATCAGATTCTTTTGTTCTTGTTCAGAGTCCTGCACACTTAGAGAAATTTCGTTAGAGTGCCATTTTTGGTTTCATCCTTTGTTATCATCAAAATCCTGGAATATGTTGTAGAACAATTTTTGTTCTTACAATTTGAACTTATTTGAGTGTCCTCAATCATCAATTCATCAAGATATGAGGTTTGGACTTGAGAAGTTGATCAGTCAATTCATCTAACTATTTTGAAATACATTGAGACCTAACTTTTTATGTGTTTGTCAAATGGAGATGACCCCAAGATCAAAATTGTTCTTAAGGACCATATGAACAATGTTAATGTTCATCAAAAATTGATTTGAATCTTGGAAGGTCATCATCCATTCCAAGACATTATAGGTCATTTTGACTGAAACCCTAATTTTGGGTCAACTTACCAAGGACATAACTCCTTCATTTTTAATGATTTTGAGGTGGGATTAAATGCATTGGAAATATTAAGATGTCTACTTCAAATTTTATGTTGAGAAAAATTTCAAAATCCTAAAATAAATACATGTGATAATGCAAAACATTATAGGTCACTTTGGACCAAATGCATTGAAATGTAAAAAAGTCCAACTTCAAGTGCCCATAATTTCTTCATCAAAAATCCAAATGATTCTAAATTTAAGTCCACATTGATTACCTTGAAAAGATCTACAACTTTTAGGTTGAAGATTTTGTCATTTGGAGCTTGTATTATTGAGACAGAAGGGCTTGAACTTTGGTCAATTTTGAAAATCTCACATGTGCATGTTTTGCACCCTACACTTCATGTCCACTTTTCATCAATTTACAAGGCCCAAATGGAGTTTTGATCAACATAACAAATGATCCTTATGAAATAAGCTTTCCATCCATTACTCATAAGGTGGTGTTTCTATTTTTGACATAGCATTTTCGAAGACTTGAACATAATAGTACAATTTTGGAAAATCATTTAATTTGCATTGCATGAGATATTACCACCCAATCTGCACGTCCAATTTGCTTTCATCATGCATCAGCTACCAAATCCAGTTGGAATTGGGCCCTTCATGCGCTTGTACAGGCCCATGCATGGAGGCCCTTTCCATTCATGCAAGTTTGTGATCATGCACAACAGCCATGCCTGCCTATAAATACAATGCCATAGCTTCATAATTTCTCAACCTGAAGGCGCCCCAAATGCTGCTGAACTGAAATCACAACCCTCACCAAAGGAACTATCTCACTTTTCTCTCAAATTTTCAGATCTGAACTTTGGTTTCCTCGATCAATTTTCGGATCTTAAAGTTCCTAAACCTTCTTCTCCTTGATCCATAGTGTGAACTGTAAGCATTAACATCAAGGAATTGTGACTCCAAGCCCTACAAATCAGAGGTTCACCTCACACTTTATTTTCTTCAAATCAGCTTGTATAATGCTTAATTCTTGTTGTTGCTGTGTGATATGAAGTCCTCTGCATAGAGGCAACATTATTGTGCTTTCAATTTTCAAAAATTATGAAGTTCATTTGAATACCACAGATCTTCCATCTCTGATTTCTCTCAATGTAGAAATCTAGAGTGGATTTGGTTGGTACAAGGGTGATGTACATCACCCCAGCTCTCGATTGATGCCTGGATCGTGTCTTTTGGTTACCATTTGAATCTCTGCAAATTTGGACTTGGCCGGAAGTTGGCTGGAGAAGACGGTGGCGCTGGCCACCATCTGGTCTCCAGATTTGATCCGAATCGTCCATCTCAGTTTCCAGATCTAATCACATGCGTCCAACATTATGACTATTTTATTGGCTTGATGCGCTTCAGTTGACCAAGGCACATGGTAGGCGCGCGCTTCCTGACCTCATGATTTGCCAACTCAATTAATGAGCTCAGATCAAACGGTCCACGCATTTTCCTATTTTCTAATTTCTGATTTTAATTCTTTTATTTCTTTTAATTCCATTTCTTTTTAAAAATTCATAACTCCTTCATTATTGGTCCAAAAAATATGAGACCAATTTCATTTTTCTCCTTTCAATTTCTACTTTCTAAAAATGATTTTTAATATTTTTTATTTTCTCATTTGATATTTTTTAGCAATTTTCTCTTTTCTGCTTATTTTTAATTCATTTAAAATAGTTTTTGATATCCAAAAAATACAAAAATATTTTTCTAACCTCTTTGAATGATGATAGATCTATGAAAAATATTCTCATCAATTTATTAATTGATTTGAGATTTATTTGAGATTTTAATTCAATTAGGTTATTTTTATGCATTTTTAATTGATTTAAAATAGTTTCTGACTTCTAAAAATGCTGAATATTTTTTGTCAAACTCTGTTTGACCTTGTTGAACTTGGGATAATTCACTTGGACTTTTCAAAGTTGATTTGAAGTGAGTTTGAAGTTTGACCTTTCTTTATTATTTTAATTCAAGTTTTATTTTAATATTGAAAAATACCAAAAATATTTTATTTGTTTCTTGACTTCTAATCTTCATTTTGCTTCTGTTTTTTATTGTTTGACCTTGATCTTCTCTATCTTTGGTCAATGCTTGTTGATTATCTCATTCCATTTCCATTAATGTACTTTAATTTTCATTCTTCTTCTTCTTCTTCTTTTTCTTTTTGATCAATGAGTTAAATATTGGTGGTTAGCATTGATACATGGAGGTTTAACCTTCCTTGGTTTAAATCTAATTCATCTTGATCATGGATCAAGTGAATGGCTTTGCATTAAGGATATGTTGCTTCCTAATCATGCAAAGAACCTAAATCAATACAAGATCATTTCTCATCTTCTTTTTGGCATGGCAAGTTGTAGGAGTTTGATTCATTAATCAAAATCTCTAACTTGTATTGTTGCCTACATTATTATTGACCGGCCTCAGATAGTTGTGACTTCTACATAAGTCCAATTACGATTGCTTAACATAGTGTAACAACCCGATTTTTAGTATTTAATTCTTATATTATTATTATATTTTATTTTATTTATTTGGAGTGTTAATTAATTAATTGGTTGTTAGGTAGTATAATAATCGATTATATTAATTAATTTGGTGTGTTAATTAATTATTTAGTTGATATGAGATATAATTGAATAATTGAATTAATTAACTTGGTGTGCATACTGAGTTGGTTTAATTTATTTGAATTAAATAGAGATATTATAATACTAGGTATTATTGGGCCTATTAATTAAATTAGAGGTATCATCATGCTTTAAGCCCAAATAGAATACTAGTATATAAGAGGTGAGGAGAGTGAGAATTAGGATTCATTTGATCATTTGACAACAATAGAGAAAGAGAAGAGGAAAAGTAAGGAGAAGAGGGGAAGAACAAGAGAGAAGCTAGGGTTTCCAGAAAATTGAAGAGGTAAGGGGGGAATCCTTATTATTATGGGTTAGTATGATTGGGTCAATGGGTAGAAATATGTTTAGGCTAAAACCCTAATTTTTATGACTTTGGAATTGTTAGGTTTTTATGAGTATTATTGATTTGTGGTGATTTAATTGTGTTAAAACTGTAAATTAACTTTATATACTTAGAGTATTGTATGAGTTATAATTTTCTGAGCGTTTGGCTTTTTACAGAATCGAAATCGGAGGTCCAAAAGTCCTCCAACGATGAAAAACGCAGAAAATTATGCATTCTGTTTTGTGTTAATGCAGGAATAACATTCTGTTTTGCGTTAACCGGTTAACCAAAAGCGTTAACCGGTTAACACAGTTGAAATCTGCCAGGAAGTGCATTCTGTTACGCGTTAACCGGTTACCCAAATGCGTTAACCGGTTAACACTGTTGAAAATTGCCAGGGAGTGCGTTTTGGTTCGCGTTAACCGGTTACCCATATGCGTTAACCGGTTAACACTGTTTGAAAAGTGAAAAATTGAGATTTTAAATGCTGTATTCGTTTTGGAATGAAATCTATGTGTGCGTATTTGATAATTAGCCATATTATGTGAATGGTGTAATTGTTATGAATGTGTATATGTACCATTGGTGGATAATTCATAGAGTTGAATTATGGTGATATGTGGAATGTTAAGATGGTAGAGATGGTCTTAATTGCATATTATGTGAATGGTGTAATTGTTATGAATGTGCATATGTACCATTGGTGGATAATTCATAGAGTTGAATTATGGTGATATGTGGAATGTTAAGATGGTAGAGATGATCTTAATTGCATATGTGTTCGTATTTGTACATTCATTCATGGCATGGTCGGCTTCATAATGGAAGCGGTGAAACTGTGGGTTCACATAGACGTTGATCCTTAATTGGAAATAGGCGTAGCATACATTGATCCTTAATTGGAAATAGGCGTAGTAGACGTTGATCCTTGAATGGAAATAGGCGTAGCATACGTTTATCCTTAATTGGAAATAGGCGTAGTAGACGTTGATCCTTAATTGGAAATAGACGTAGTGGCTTTGATCTTGTCCGGATCGGAAGCGTGGCTTGGATTCTAGATATTGAATCGGAAAGCGGTGAAACATTGGGTTCACATTGCGGTACCACATGCATAGAGTCACGTGTCTTGCATTGAGTCACATTAGAGTTATGTGATCATCGAGTGTATGCATTGTTGTGATTGTGATGTGTGTATGAGATATGGTAATTGAGTTTGGTGATGTTTGGATACATAACTTGGCAAAATATATGATTATGTGATAATTGTAGTTATGTGTATTTTTGGGAATATAGTATTGGATTTTAATATTGTACTCCTTGAGTTTTGATGGATGTTTGAAGCATGTAAAATAAATGTTGGTTAATATTATTTACATGGTTATACGAAGTGTGATGAATTCCTTTAATTGTTGATTTAATCATTGTGCTTTATTATACTTCTTCATAATGATTCGAATTCTCACCCTTTTGTTGGAATGATGCTTTACATGGCATCGTGCAGATACTCAGGAGTAGTATTGCTGAAGTAAGTGGAAGGTAGCTCATTCGAGAGTTAACCGGAGAGCTTCTGTATTCTAGTTTGGAGACTAGGTAGTGAGTCAATGTTCTGGTCATGTAACACGGGGTAGATTAGTAGTATTGAACTCATATCTTATTTGGATACGTATTAGGTTATTACTTGTGAACATGTTTGATTGCAATTGCTGTTTGAGATGCCATAGTGCCAAATATTCTGGATATGGTTTTATTTTATCTTGAGGAGATTATTGAGAGATGATCATGGTATGGGACATGGATCATTTTATGAAATGCATGAGTATTCATTATTTTCCGCTGCGAACGCATATTCTTGAATATTCATGATGATTAAAATGTGTTATTTTAAATGACCAGGTGTGTTGTATATTGATGATGAACGATGTTGGTTTTTGAAAGCTTTTAGTTTTTGAAAACGTCGATGTGACGCCCTTTTGTTTATATGCGTGCTTATTTACTCTGATTATATGTTAAGTATTTTGGGGTAGAAAAAGGGGTGTTACATTAGTGGTATCAGAGCATGGTCGACCAGTTGGTCAATAGTCGTTAGGGTTTTCAATCCCGTTGTATTTGATTTGTGTATCTGACACGATCGATACTGTTTGTCTGGTTTATCTGATACATTAGTGGTATCAGAGCAGGTTGGTTCGTCCGTCTAGGTTGTTTAATTATGCTGGTCCCCTAGTATGCGACATGTGTGTGAGAACACTATCGATGCTTATTTTATTTTCCATTGACAGGTCGGGAATGAAATAAGTGGGGGAGAAGCGTCTGCTTATCTTGGATGTTCCAATTGTATCGAGCTTGGACATTATGTTGTTGCATGCAAGAGTGCAGTGTTGGCTAGTAAACCTGCTTTATTATACTTCTTCATAATGATTCGAATTCTCACCCTTCTATTGGAATGATGCTTTACATGGCATCGTGCAGATACTCAGGAGTAGTATTGCTGAAGTAAGTGGAAGGTAGCTCATTCGAGAGTTAATCGGAGAGCTTCCGTATTCTAGTTTGGAGACTAGGTAGTGAGTCAATGCTCTGGTCATGTAACACGGGGTAGATTAGTAGTATTGAACTCATATCTTATTTGGATACGTATTATGTTATTACTTGTGAACATGTTTGATTGCAATTGCTGTTTGAGATGCCATAGTGCCAAATATTCTGGATATGGTTTTATTTTATCTTGAGGAGATTATTGAGAGATGATCATGGTATGGGACATGGATCATTTTATGAAATGCATGAGTATTCATTATTTTCCGCTGCGAACGCATATTCTTGAATATTCATGATGATTGAAATGTGTTATTTTAAATGACCAGGTGGGTTGTATATTGATGATGAACGATGTTGGTTTTTGAAAGCTTTTAGTTTTTGAAAACGTCGATCTGACGCCCTTTTGTTTATATGCGTGCTTATTTACTCTGATTATATGTTAAGTATTTTGGGGTAGAAAAAGGGGTGTTACACATAGCGCTAAATTGCCTTATGGCACCCTAACTCTAACATTAACCACTAATCATTAACATTTAATTCTTGCTCTTTACATTTATGCAATTTATTATTCTTGTACATATTATTCATTTGCTTTTGCCCTTTGCTCATTTGAGCACATGTTTATGTTAATGCAATTTGCCTTTTGCTCACTTGAGCACATAATTGTGTATATATTATTGTGCTTGTGTTTTGTTTTGATTGTTGTGGACCGAATGCAAAAAATGGACAAATGGACTTAGTTTCTAGGACATTCCCTATGCAAAATTGGAGTAAAATGCCTAATATTGAAGATGGATTAGAAGGACCAAATCTCTAAACTCACTCTTGTCCATTCTTGATTTACTTCATAGAACTCTTTGATGTGTGTGCTTTTGTGCTAGGGAATCCTATTTGAGTCAAATTGAAGAACCATTGCCATGATCATCTAAAGTGAAAGATACAAGAGCCATTGGGGATATTCTAAGAGATTGTTTGATTATGTTGATTGCTTGAGCTTACACTTATTTTGCTTGCATATTCCAAAGGATGAGAGCTACTTGGATCATCAATATGATCTCAAGAGAGGAACTCCATTTGTGGTCTTGTTTCTTATCCTTCATCTCTTGTATGTTTAGAACTTTAGCCATTCTTCTTCTTCCCTCCACTCTAACCCAAGCCAAAACTTTTGTGTAAACATTTAACACTTCTTTTAAAACATTAGAAACCTAAACCTTATGCTTTTGATTTTCAAACTTTCTTTTCATAACACTTATTTTGAATTGAATCTTTAAGTAAACTTTGACCATATTTTGTAAATACTTTTCGTTGGTAGATATAACCCATTCAAATACTTTTGTGGTTTTAATGGCCACTTTCTTAATCAAAAATTTTCATAACCTTTAGCAATTAGGTCTGAGTTATCCTTGAGGTAGATATAATACTCACCTATATCCTTAGTGATGGACAATGAGTCTTCCATGCTTATTATAGGGTTAACCCTTCACTAGTATGTTGAAGTTATCCTCACATGGTGGATTTGTGGTTTTTAGGTTGAGTTTTCTCCCTTGGATAACAAAAGACCTTAAGGCTTTTGGACCAATCAATTCACCAACTTGTTTTGAGATTTTTACCCCGAACTACGAGGTTTTGATCCTAATCTTTTAAGAGGGTACGTAGGCAATGGGTTTATCCATCCAAACACAAAATTGTAAATAACTTGTATATTCTCTTCTCACCTCTTCGATCATGTTTGCACAAATAAATTTTCACAAAATACCAACCTTACAACAAGTGTGAAAAGGGCTCCCTAGGAGTACCTAGGATGTTTTGGATGCTTAAAACCTTCCCATTGCATAACCAACCCCCTTACCCCGATCTCTGACATTTTTACTAGTTTTTGATTCGATAAAACACTGTAGGTTTTTGTTCGCTTTCTAACCATTCCTTTGGATAAATAGAAGTGCGGTGGCGACTCGACTTGTATGGTTTACCTTGGATTTAGTCAATATCTCTAATGGTAACGAATACCCCGCTACACCAGTAACTCTCCTCCAAGAGTTACGTTCCCTTCAGATTACACTGACGAAGATGATCAGGATTCTGATGAGATTGAGGGGTACTTTCACCAAGATGAAGACATGAGTGAGGGAGAAGCCGATCCTGAAGGAAATCAGACTGGAACTGATGATGCTGTTGTCGAAACAGTCCCAGATCCAACTAATGTTCGATCATCCACAATCCAGACTTCGCCTATATCACTTACTGAGGAGGAGAAAAATGCTTTGAAACAAAATGATCCCCTCAAGTATGTAAGGTTGATGATGGCTCAAAGAGAATCTTCTTCAGAAAAAAGTATTTCTGGAGCTTCGACCCATTCTGGTGCTAGTGCAAACGAAGCATCATATGACGAACTCCTTAAGCAGGTGAAGAAGGTTGTTTTTGATGTAGATCTCTTTGAAGAATTGAAGAAGGATGTCGGAGGAAGCTTTGGCATAAAGAAGTTGATAAGCAAGATCAACACCACAGCTTGCCCCACTGATATAGGTGAAGCCCTTATCGAGATCCAGAACCTCATTGACCAAGTTTGTGCTGAATACCATAGGGAGGTGGATGCCAAAGCAAAGCTTAAATCAACTGAACAAGCTCAAGCTACTGAGTTTGATAACGCCCTTCTAACTTCAAAAGCCTCTGAGGAGTTAGTCGCTTCTAGAAAATCAGCCCAAGCAGAATTCGACATTTATACTGCTTCGATACAACTCTGGGAATCTCACATTGCAGAATTGCAGAAGAAGATTTCTGATGCTAAGGCGAAGCAGGCTGCTATTCAAGGCTTGGATAGTACTGAAGCTGATAATCGGGCGAAGCATAGCGTAGATCACGTCGAAAAGGCTACTACTATGAATGAAGATATTGCACGCCTCAAGGGGGTTCAAGCTGCTATTCATTACAAGATAAGCTTAGCGAAGATAAAGTATGACCGGATGAAGGCCACTATCCCTTTCTGATTTTCACTTGTATTCGTTCTATTTGACTTTTGTTTGTTTGTAATTCGATTAAGACAAAGCCATCTTGGCAAAATTTGAAGTTTTAAATATATTCACCATCTTGGCTATGATAGTTCTTTGCTTACTACATTGTTATGATTTTAACTTCATGCACAAATGGTTTATACTTCTTTAAGTATTTCCCATTTACTTTTAGGATTCTTCGATCCTCTGCTAGTTCTTCTATTTTGTATGCATTATTTGAAAATACTTTTAAAATTCGAAAAGGTCCTTCCCAATGTGGAAACCATTTTCCTAATGTTTTATTCTTTCGATCCATAGGTAATATAACTTTCCAAAACTAAATCATTCATAATGAAAGTTTTACCTTTGACCCTCTTATTGTATGCTCTTGCTACCCTCTCCTTCTGTCTTCTTAATACTTCTAATGCATGCAACCTTTCTTCGTCCAAATCAACCAGTTCATTCATCATCATTTCCCAATATAGGTCAGATGGAATTTCTCCTTGTCTTTGGATTCTCACTGATTGCAAGTAGATTTCGACATGTAATACTACATCATATCCAAATGCAAGTGGGAAAGGTGTAGTGTTAGTAGCTTTTTTAGGGGAGGTTCGACAAGCCCAAAGTGCTTGATCTAAAATTTTGTGCCAATTTTTTGGCTTCTTCCCTACATGATTTTTAATTAAACCAATTATTACTTTATTGGCTGCTTTGACTTACCCATTGGCTTGAGCATAATAGGGTGTGGATGTTAATAATTTGAAACCCATTTCCTTTGCAAATTCTTGCATCTTTCGACCAGTAAAAACTGATCCTTGATATGTTGTTATACTTTATGGGATCCCAAATCTATATAATATTTGCCTTTGAATGAATTCAATGACAGTTTCTTGATCCACATTTACTAAATGTACTGCTTCGACCCATTTAGTGAAATAGTCAATTCCTACAAGGATGTACTTTTGACCTTTGGATGAAGTAGGTCGAATTTCCCCAATTAGATCTAATGCTCAACCTCTGAAAGGCCAGGGCTTGATAATTGCATGAAGCTCACTTGCAGGAGCATGTTGAATTCCTGCATGTACTTGACATTCTTGGCAACCCTTAGCAAACTCTATACAATCTTTTAACATGGTGGACCAATACATTTCATATCTGAAAAGCAGCCATTTCATCTTATGGCCTGCCTGGTATGCTCCACAGGCTCTACTATGTACACTAGATAATGCTAAGTACGCCTTTTTTTCTCCTAAACATTTCAACAGGATCCCTTCAGGGGTTTTCTTGAATAATTCATTCCCCATCAAAACATAAGATAAAGCTCTGTACTTGGTTTTTCTTTCTGTATCTATCGAAGGGTCCTTGGGATAATTAATAATTGGATTCCTCCAATTTGTATTCATTAAGATATCAATGGCCAGTACTTCAAACTCTTCTTTGTTAGTATATCCTAACTGAGTGCTTTCCAAATCTGTCGGAGATAATCTGGTAGCCATTGCTTTTCCTCTTACTTCGACAAGTTCCTCTAGCTTCTCTTTTGAAATTCTATACCCTGAAGCTATTTGTGCTAAGTCATTAGCTTCTTGGTTTTTTATTCTAGGAACATGTTTTATGTCTATATACTCAAAAATTTTGAGCAACCTATTTGCAATGACGAAGTACATAATCAAATTTTCTTTTATACATTTGTACTCTTTCGTTAGTTGCTTAATTACTAATTATGAGTCTCCTTTAATTTCTACCCTAGTTGCCCCCAATTCCAATAAAGCCTCAAGTCCTGCAATAAGGGCTTCATATTCTGCTTCGTTGTTAGAACAAAGGGGACCTTCGATTCTATATTTGAGTTTTGTTGGAATTCCATCAAGAGAAATTATCATTATCCCAACTCCACTTCCATCCTTATGAGTAGAACCGTCGAAGAATAATCTCCAAGGTTTTAACTCAACTTGAAGTTAAAGACTTTCGACCACTGCATGGTCTACAATAAAGTCTGATACTATTTGTCCCTTCATTGCCCTTAAAGGCATAAAGGCTAAAGAGTATTCAGTGAGGGCTAATGCCCATTTGCCAATTCGATTGTGCATTATTGGCGTCGATAACATATACTTAATGACATCAAAGTGTGAAGAGACGTATAAATCAATAGGTTTTATATAATATTTGAGTTTAGTACAAGAGAAATGCAAACAAAGACACAACTTTTCTATTGAAGTGTATCTAGTTTCTGCATCATTTAAAACCCTACTAAGATAATAAATGGCTCTTTCGACGCCATCTTCATTCTCTTGTACTAACATGCTACCTATAGTAGTGTCGGAAGCTGATATATACAATTTCATAGGCTTCTTTCCACATGGTGGTGACAAGATATGAGGATTCGTCAGATAATGCTTGATCTTGTCGAATGCCTTTTGATGTTCATCATTCTATTCAAACTTCCCTTGTTTCAGGCGTAGGAGGGGAGATAAGGCTTGAGTTCGACCACTTAAGTTTGAGATGAATCTTCTTAGGAAGTTTATCTTTCCTAATAATGATTGCAATTATTTCTTAGTTGATGGTGCTTTGGTCTCCCTAATAGCCTTCGTCTTATTCTGATTGATTTTTATCCCCTTTTTATGGACCACAAAGCCCAGAAAATCTCCAGCCTACACAAAGAATGCACATTTAAGAGGATTCATCTTTAAGCCATGTTTTCTCATTCTTTCGAATGATTGGCTGAGATGGGTTAGATGATTTTCGTCTGATATAGATTTTATCACAATATCATCTATATAAACCTGCATAAATGTCTCTATATAATCATGGAATATAGAATTCATTGCTCGTTGGTATGTTGCCCCAACATTTTTTAAACCAAAGGGCATAACTATCCACTCATAAGTGCCTATTGCCCCTGGACATCGAAAGGTTGTTTTAGAAACATCCTCTTCAGCAATGAAAATCTGGTTATAGCCAAAATATCCATCAAGCATGCTAAGATATTCATAGCCTACAGCTGAGTCAACCAGCATCCCTGCCACAGGCATTGGATACTCATCTTTAGGAGTTGCTTCATTTAGATCACGAAAATCTATACATACTCTTAAAGAGCCATTTTTCTTAATTACAGGAACTACGTTTGCAATCCATTTGACATACCTTGTGGTCCTGATGAAATTGCATCGAAGAAGTCTTTCGACCTCTTTTTTGATCTTTGAGAGGATCTCTGGGGCGAATCTCCTTGGAGTCTGCTTGATGGGCTTCTTGCCATCCTTGATAGGCAGCTTCAATTTGACCAGTTCCCTCTTCAAACCAGGCATCTCGTCGTAGTCCCAAGCAAAGCAGTCTTTGTTTTCTCTTAGCAGTTCAATTACTCTTACTTTCAACTTAGGGTCCAGTTTAGTGCTGATGTAGGTGATTCTTTTTGTGCTCCCATCTCCAAGATCAGTTTCTTCAAGGGGATCTTGCGCTAACATCTTCGCACTCAACGTCACTGGATCTTTTTTGAATCCCAGAGGCTCTTCGTCATATATGGCATCTAACCTCTGGTCTGCTAATTCCATAGGCACCTGTTCGTCAGGGGGTTTTGGTTTAAAGTACTCCCCAGGTCCTGCATTATAAATTTCACCATATGTGGCTTCGTCAGCCATGTTAGTTATCTCGGCTTCGAGAGCCGCTTTTCTTTTGTTCTCAGCCATGTAGGCCAAAATCTTTTCGAAAAAAGAAGACTCGGGCATAATCCAGGTCTTCATCCCAGCCTGTTGGTCGTACTTCAGATGATTCCCCTTCTTCTGGGCCCCCCATAATTTCCCTATCCCACTGAAAGCCATTGGGATGTAGAGTCAAAAAATACAAAGCATTTTTATTTGGGGAGTAGATGTCTTCAGCTGGGTGGCATGGTCCTATATGAGCCAAGTTCCTGTCGAAGTTCTTCCTATCTACATGGTTCACTTCCGCCATGAAGTAACTTTGGTCAGTTTTAACATTTTCTACTACACCATCTTCTCTCCAGATGGATACCCTCTGATGCATGGTCGAAGGAACTGCCCTTATTCCATGGATCCATTCCCTTCCTAGCAGCAAGTTGTAATTCGCCTTCGCAGGTATCACCATGAACATTATTGGTCTTGTGATTGATCCAACAGTCGGATCTACTTGTATGACACCCAGAGTCTGCCCTATCTTACCCTCATAGTTCGAAAATACCATATTGTAAGGTTTAACATCAGTATCGAACATACATATCTTTTTTAACATGAACTGAGGCATCAGATTGACTGCTGCTCCTCCGTCCACCAGAACTTTGTTCACCCCCACATGTTCAACTTTAGCTCTAATGTATAGGGACTTGAGATGGTTCTGCATCCCTTGGTGAGGCCTTTCAAAAAGAGCATTCTGCTCTTCGACAACGCCGTTGTTGAGAACATAGTAGCACACAGGTTTATGCTTTGCCATCTCCATAGCACCTGCTTCCTCATTGTCTTCAATCTCCGTCTCCTGATTATATTCGTATGGCAGAACTGATACCACATTGCAATTTATATTAACAGATGACACTCCGTCGGACTCAAAGTCGTCAATGAGCATTTCTTCCTCCCTTATTTGTTCCTCCTGAACTTTCTGATTTGTGTTTTTGTTTTCAAATGAAAACAACTTCCTTCCTACAGGGGGTTTGGTCGAATTTGTAACATTTGAGGGGACCTTGCTGTTGCTGGATTCTCCAATCTCCCTCGAAGTCATCTCTCTTTCAGCCTTCCTCAACCTCTGATGTCTTTTCCACTGGGACCTTGACATGGGATTCTTTCCTTTGTAGTTCTCCAGTCTGATAGCCTCTCTCTTAGATTCCTGGAACTGTTTTCTATAAGCCCAAGAGGTTCTTCCTCCATCCTCAAAACTTTCCCACTTTCCCTTCTTCGACCCCACCTGAGTCCATTTGTCCTCAGGGACTTCTGCCGGAAGCTTAAACGTAACTCTTTTTGCCCTTGGGTGAGGTTTGTCTTACCTCCTAGGAACTCCCCTCTTGTCGAATATGTACATATTCGGGTTACCTCCGTGTCCATCCCAACCTTGGTTAGATGGAATTCTCTCGCACGCTTTAGCCAATTCCCTGTTGTAAACTGCCCCACATCTGGGACACATCAAGCATTCTATTTCGTACTTGTAGCAACGCACAATAAAACCAAGAAGGCTTTCTCTAGGCTTGGGATACACCTTCAGTAGTTGGCTTTCCTTTCTCCAATTTCTCTCAGTCTTAGTTCGTTGCCATCTTTCATAGTCCTTAGCCACCCTTCGACGCATCATGATGCTATACCTTAGGCACAACAACATGTCAGAATTTCTTTTGTGACACCTCCAAAGGTATTCACGTAGGCTCTCATTAGCTTTGGGATAGCCAAACTGCATTCCCTCTTGCTCTATCTTCAGACACCTCTCCACTTCCTCCATCTCTGGGGGGGGGGGGGTTCAGATCCACCATGTTGACACCTAGATTGGCGCCATCAGCGATTGAAATTTCCTCAAATTTCTTCCTTAGGCCCTCAGTAGCCTCAGTTGCCTTCCTATTAAGACCTTCAGTGGCCTTTGGTTCGACATCAGCAACCTGTTCACCTTCGACAGAAATTCCAAAGGGAACATCATTATTTAGGCCATCAGTAGCCTACTTTCCAACTAGCACATAGCCTTCAGTTCCTGTTTCCTTCACAGCCTCCACTTCCACCATGTCAATCATGTTGATTTCGACATGTTCAACATAATTTGTGTCAACAATGTTGAGGAGGTCAGCGTCAACCTTCATCTGGTTTCTCCCCCTGTGAGCGAACTTGAGGCGGCCATCCTTAATTGCATTCTGAATAAGATCCCTGAAAAGAAAGCATTGTGAGGTTTTATGGCCTAAAAAATTATGATATTTACAGAAGCCCCTTTTCTTCCGTTGTTCTAACGGAGGAATTTTGGTATTATGAGGCACTATCATTTGGCCATCTTTTACTAATAAATCGAAGATTTCAGCATATTTGGTAACATCAAATGTGTAAGTCTTTTTAGGAAATCTATCATTCTTTTCAGTTTCGACAGGGTTCCTGCCATTCGAAGGTGTAAGTAATTTACAAGCATAAGGTGGTGCTTCTTTTAATTCATCCAAATCTACTTCGAATTCCTCGAGACCATAAGGGTCATTAGAGATTTCAGAGTCCTCATCTTCGACTTCGACATAAGCAACCCTTTCTTTTTTATAATTCTTATTCGCTCTGGCCTTTTCAGCTTTTAAACGTTCGACCTGTCGAACCCTGTCTGCTAATTGGGTCATATCTCTTAGATACTGGGTATCTAACTTTTTCCTAATGGAATAATATAACCCTCCAGCGGCCATTTCGACCAATTCATGTTCAGGCACTACTGTAAAGCATCTAGATTTCAACAAACGGAACCTATTCAGATAATCATCTATAGGTTCGGTGAATTTTCTTTTAATACTGGCTAATTCCTTAAGACTTATCTTAGTTTGGCCCATGTAGAATTGTTCATGAAATAATCTCTCCAAATGAGGCCAAGTATCTATGGAATTTGGTGGTAAAGTTGTAAACCACGTGAAGTCATTCTTCGTTAAAGAACTGGGGAAATATTTCATTCTTAGGTTCTCACTGTTTGCCAAATCCCCCGCCTCAGTCATGTATCTAGCTATGTGTTCTATAGTGGATTCACTAGTGTCCCCTGAGAATTTGGTGAACTTAGGCATTTTACAACCCCTTGGTAATTCCGTTTGTAGGACGTATTCTGATAAAGGAGAGGTATAATTTGGCCGTCGAAGTCCTGTATTCAAACCATTATGGGCGATGATTCTCTCTATCATAGTAGTTAAGTTATTTTCCATCATGTTTTCTTGCCTAACCCTATGAATTACTTCGTCTGCATCCTGGTCTCTATTAACCATCATTACTCTCCTAGGTTGTTCTTTAGGGACTTCCTGTCGAACTGACTGTTGTTCTAATCTTGCCCCCATGACCCTTTCGTCAGGCGCTTGTCTAGGTGGTCGAACCTGATTTATAGTTGGTTCTTCTTCCTGGATTATACCTTGGTTTGGTCTGCGTCGAACAAAGGACTGAGGGGCGTCCAGGAAATCTGATATGCGTCCCATCTGCGCTGACAGTTGTTGGTATGTTTGGGCATTATCATTGTTAGTCCTATTTACATTCTGTATTAGGGGAGAAAAAATGGTATTCATTTCTCTGGCAAGAACTCCTACCATATCATGGTTACTAGCATCCATTTGTTGTCTAAAGGTTGCCTGGTTATTCGTTGTAAGGGTAGGTAATACGGTGGATAATCCTTGTGATTGGGTATTTCGACCTACATGGTTCATGCCAGAACCAGAATTTTGAATTGGCGAAATAACCGTATTATGGGGTTAAGTATATATGGAAGTATTATTTTGAAGTCCTGCCATGGAAGTAGATGAAATTCCATATGGGTATTATCTCCAAGGCCTAAAATTCTCAAATCTCGGTGGCCTATGGGTAATAGGTGGTGGTTGAGTTCCGATAATTGTTGAAAACGGGCCAGGGATTGAACTTGCAGAAACGTCTGCTACGCTTGACATAATAGGCATTATTGTCGAATTATTTAAGGCCATGGATCCAGATGTTGGTATGGCTTGTGTACTAGGGATCTTAGTGGATGCATCAATCAAACTTGTTCCGACTGTGCCTGTTCCCTGGGGAGGAAATTGTTCCCCTTAACTGGTTGTATTAACCATCTTTTTTGTGTATTTTCTTTTGGTTATAGGTTGCGAATTGTTGGCTATCTTACCACTTCTAAGGTTCATGCAACACTATGATTTTTTAACTCAAAAGAATAACAACAATTTTGTATTGTAAAAGTAAAGCAAACTATTATAATTAACCGTTCTTTTGACACCGTCCCACTGGGCGTGCCAATTTGCTTACCAGTAATTTCTGACAAACAACCGCTAGTCCTCCAATATTATTAATCTTGGTAACTTACAGGATCGACTAGATTGATCCTAGGACATGTGTCTCAAGAACTAGTGTTATGGTGATTTGATTCATGATTAAGTTTGTTTCTGGTTTATGAATGGTAATTAGGGTTCTTTATCTAGCGTTAATGGTATAAAGTAAAAGGTGTTTCGACAATAAACTCTAAACGTAATCTAAAGGCTTATGACTTTAAAGATAAAGGATAAATGGCAGTAATTTTGTAAAAAGGCTTTTTTTAAAGATAACAAAGGTAATTGGCAAAAGTAAAGATAAATAACTTGAAGTAAAAGGTTTTAAGTTTGAAAAGGTGCTGGAAATAAAGGTTTGACGAAATGTAAATGTAAAGGTAAAAGCAATGATGAAAGACTTTGAAGATAAAAGCAATTCGACAAAAGGCTTAAATAGAAATAAAGATAGAAAATGGTTTAGTTTAAGTAACTTACATTAAAAAGATAACATGAAATGTAATCATGGTGTTCTTCATACATACATTTTCAGCAAAGACTCGTTTCTCTCGCTCCGGTACTTTGAGTATTTTTAGTGAATTTTGTATATCAGTTTGAACACACGAAATCTAAAAACTAAGACTCCTATTTATAACAATTCGACCCTAACGATCTCTACACAGATGATTGCCACGTTCAACGTTTTCAAGCGCTGTGTGTCTCAGATGCTTCCACGCGTTCGCCTGACGAAACTACTTCGTTTGAATTTCAAATCTTTCCCACTCGAAGCTTCGAATCTGCCAAACGCCGATGTCGAAGAGAAATTGTGGAGATCCTAAAATCTTCTAAGTCTTAAGCTTCGACAAAAAGGTCCTTTCTCCCAAGAAAAGGATTTAATAAATAGCTTCACAAAGCCATTTTTATATTATTCTCCAAAACATAATATTTTCAAAGAACTTCAACCTAATGGTCGAAATCTCCAGCTAACAGATTGTAAATACGAATTAAACTTACGAAGCATTGGAAAATCAAGTGGGGAATATTGTTAATTTCTTTGGCACACCCCTAGTGGTGCAAATGTGACCTACCCCTCAGATATGGAACATTAGGTTGGTCGAAACTACAGAAAATGGGGTAGCACGAACTACTGTAGGTCAAAACTAAGGATTTCAAACAGACCCCCCCCCCAAAAAAAAAAGGTAAGAGGTAGAGCAAATAAAGCAAAATAACCATAGGTCTTTGATGGTGCAGAGAAATCAAAATGCTGACAAAGTGCTCAGATATGTCCAACAAAACAATTTTGGGGGACATAATAACATAGCAAATGTGGTTGAGCAAATTTTGGCCCATAATGGCCTTAAGGTGGGACTCCACATGCCCAATTTTATATCTCTTATGTCATAGTATGTGCAAGATCCCAATTTTGACCCTAAGATCCCTCATGATATCTCATCATTTGCATTAGCTTTGGGATCACACCTTAGTATCCTCCTTACCTCTCATTCATTGGGTTTGCATTGGGAGAGATCATCAAGCACATTTGATTGTATCATACTTTATTTTTATTTGTTTACTAACCAAAACACCAAAATATGTCTATGTATAACTTGGTTTCTTTTGTAGGTAGTACGTGCATCCACCTATGCCTCGTCAAGCTCACAACAAGGGTTCGAGCCCCTTAGTGCAAGAGATCAATCAATTAAAGATTCAAATTGGTTCTAAACATCATATATGGATCCCCATGTTCTTCATTTATCATTTTGATTAAGAATTCATCAAGAGTTTGGAGCTTGTTTGTCTTAGAAGCCCTAATTCATTTGGGTATCTTGTATGACTTCCTCAACAAGTTTCTTCAACATTTGGTCAAATATTTCAAGGGATACTTCATTATACATCATCTTATGCATATATTATCCTCCATGACCTCTAAAGATCAAGAGAACTTCAAGTTTGCAAGTTGGTTCAAAGATGTTGACCAGAGAAAGTCAACTGGTCAAAGTTGGGGTTCCCTAGACCTTATCTCCTTTAATTTTTGTCATATGAAAATTATTCTAAGAGAAAAGTTACTCTTTATGACATTACAAACAACTTTCATGTTGACATAAAGAGCTATTTTTTCTTGGAAGGTAATTTTTTATGGTGAAATATTATATGTCATTTTGTTTGTGCCCTAGTTAGGAGGTCAACTTCTAAGGACCATAACTTGCTCAATTTTTATGATATGAAGGACATCAAAGTTTCATGATAAAATTAGAGATGTCCTATTAAATTTTTATTCTTTGAGAAATGTCAAATCCAAATTTCAAGAGCATTTGCCAAGATGAAACATTATAGGTCACTTTGGGCCATCATCATTGAACAAGCAATTTTCCTCAACTTCTAAAATGAATAACTCCCTCATGCCAAATCCAAATGATGTCAAATTTATGACCAAATTGAATAGGGATGAAAGATACACAACTTTGGTGAAGAAACCATTTTCATTTGGAGCTCATAGCAAAAGTTATTCAGGGTGGAAGAAGTAGTCATTTGACTTGGTACTTAGAAAACTTTCAATTATGTTTGATTTCTCCAACTTCCACCTTAAAATTCATCATGATACAAGCTCCAAATGAAAAATTGTTCAACATAAAAGTTGTTCCCCTTGATGTCACCTTTCCAAAAAGTCTAATATCACCTCATTTGGAGAAGAATTAGGGGACTTGCACATGGTTCCTTTGTTGGGTTTATTTTGGCAAGTTTTGAATTCAAGTGACCATTTCCTTTTGCATGCTTACATGTTATTATTTCAGGATCCATTGTGCATGAATTGGAGTGAGATTACATCATGGTTTAGGCCCAAATCAATACCCTTACTTCCATTCATCAATGTTGCTAAATTTGGCAAAATTTTCAAGTGTGTGAAAAGCAATGCATAACCTATAAATACGTGTCCATTGCGATCAGAATGAGGATCCCTTATGCCAAGCTTTGAAGTATTGCCTCCCTAACCTCCATTAAAGGATAAACTTGAAGATTTCACTTGAAGTCGAGTTTCAATTCTCCTTTTGTTTTGAGATTGAAACTCCAAGAATCCAAGCCTTTCATTGATCCATTTCACTTCCTGCAAGCTTCTAGAGTCGAGCCAAGGCAAATTGGAAGCAATATCAAGCTGAATTGAAGCTACACGAAGGTGATTTTTCTCAAACTTGTCTTATTTGATTCTCCCTCATTTCTCAACTATTTTGATTGATTATTGGTTGGCTGAAGTCCTACAAATATAGGCAACAAGATTGAGTTACTTTGAGGTCAAATTGAAGCAACTCAGATCATGCACCTCAAATTTCAAATCCATATATCTTTCAATATACTTGGAATTGGATGAAATGGAGGTTAGATTCGAGCTCCTGAGCATTTTTCCTTTAAAATGATGTCCTTACTTTTTATTCTGGTGATGGTTTATGGTGGACCAGTCCGGTGAGGTCCACCGGAGAAGATGATCGGAGCCCTAACTCTAGTAGTACGTTGACACCCTTCAAACCATTTGATATGATCTCATGTTCTAATCCTGGTCCTCGCTTTTGAATACCACGCGTGTACACGTGTTAACTAAGGTGTTTGATGGAAGCGCGTGCTTGACCATCAGATTTGTCACCTCAATTAATGAAGGAGACCTGATGGCCCTTGTTTTTTTATTTTTTTATTTTGTTATATTTTCTGATTTTTTGTTTAATTCTTTTATTTTGTTTAATTTATAATAATTTCATTTTTAAACAAAAAAATATGGGACTTTCACCAAAAATCTTTAAATATTTTTCTCTTACATATTTTGAATTACAATTATTTCTTGGATTAATTTTGGTATTTTTCATGAATTAAATGTTTTTGTACATATTTTTAATTGTTTTAAAATACTTCTGACTTTCTAAAAATTGTGAATTTTTTTATCTAAGGTCCTTTGACCTAGGAAAAATCCCTTGGCCATTTATTTGGTGTTTTGAAGGGGTTTGAGGTTTTGTCCAAATTAAAATGCATTTTAATTCATTTTTAATGTGATTTTTAATTGATTAAATGTTTAAAAATTATGTTGAGTCATTTTTATGGACTTGTGATGTTTGACTTTCTGTTTGGGCCTTGGTCATGGTTGATTTGACTTTTGTTTGATCGAAACCATTGGACTTAAGGGATTGATGAAATGTACATTTCATCTTCTAAAATGAATGAATGGTATTAATTAGATGAAATTCCTCTCATGATCAATTTGTGTTTCTATTTCCCCTTCCTTCTTCATCTTCATCCCTATTCTTCCCCAATCCCTCATTGACCAATGAAATCTCTAATGTCTAAAATGCTAATTGATTCATCAATGACCTTGTGTTAGATGAATCAATACAAGTCAAACTGAGATAGGTCCTTCCCTTTTTTTAGTGTGTGGTATGTTTTAAGAGTTTGGTTCTTTGTTCCAAATCTTTAACATGCATTAACACCTATATTTTTATTGCCCAACCTCAGATAATTGTGACTTCTACATAAGTCCAATTACGATTGCTTAACATAGAGCTAAATATGACCTTTAAGGCATAACATTCTAGTGAGTGAGATTGTAAGTCTCCCATTCTTCATGGCATTGTGTGGGAACTTGACCTTTTTTTCTTTCATGGGAGCTAGTGACATACTTGTTGAATTATCAAAGTTGGAGCCCTTCTCATGGAAGATGTCTTGGTTCAAGGATTCAAACTTGTGAATGAATGGTTGAGTGTTCTCCAAAGAATGACATAATCAATTAAAACTCATCACTAACATTTGACTAACTATTGACTAACTTCTTAATTAATATTTCTTTACTTTCAAGTCCTTTACTTTATGCACTTTAAATTTCAAGTACCTTTATCATTCCTTGCCATTTACATTTCATGCAACTTATTTATGTTTCAAGTCCTTTTCACTTTGCTCACTTGAGCCATATCTTGTGATTATATATATTGTTTGCTTGCTTTTGTTTTGTTTGTGGTCTTAGGACCCTAAAACACCTAATAACAACAAAAACCCTAAAAAACATTTGTTGGACTGTTAGGACTTGATATGAACTTTTGGACTTAGAACTGTGCAACACTCCCTATGCTAAAGGACTTGGCCAGTGCCAACATTTTAGATTGAACTATCTTTGACTGTGCCTTCATCTGATGCAAGACCTTAGATCTCTTTGATTTATTTGCTACTTTGTCTATGTGCTTAATTGTTATTTTATTATTATTGTCTATGTCTGATGTTCTATTCTGAGTTGATCAAGGAATATTTCATCTGATACATTGGAAGACACTAAAGACTGCTAGCTATTGGAGTGCTTGCTTGGATATGTATATCTTTATTTGATGCCTTGGTATTCACTTGATGCTTGGATGTTGCTCATTGCTTATCGCTTATTGCTTATCAAAGTCCAAAGGAAAATGGGTTTTTATATGACATTCTTGTCTGATTGGATTGCATCCCATTGGTCATATCTTTTCAACTTTTCAACTTTTAAATTTTTGCTTAGGGTAGTCTCTTCATCTCCTCCCACTTTCTTTAATTTCAAAATCTCTCCCTCTTTTCAAAAACTTTCTTTGCTTGAGATTTCAAACTTAGACATGTTTTAATGATTATAAACTTTGACCTTATGCCATTGAATTTCTAAACTTCTTTTCTTAAATCAAATTTGTAAATAAACTTAACCATGTTGACTTAAATTTCAAAAGACAAAAAGAACTAACAACCATATTCAAATCTTTGGCCTTTTGTGCCTTTTCACTCAAACTTTTATTAAAAGCAACTCACCAACTTTCTTTGAATTTTTTACCACGAACTACGGGGTTTTGATCCCTCATTTCTATGTTGGTACGTAGGCATAAGACCAAAGGTCTTGTCAAACACAAAAATTTAATCAATGAATTCTTTTCTCATCCCCACACTCTTTATTTTATCAAACATCATTTAGACCAAAAAGCATATGCACACAAAAAAGGACTCCCTAGGAGTACCTAGGACACTTTGGGTGCTAACACCTTCCCTCTATGTAACCACCCCCTTACCTGTAATCTCTGGCATTTTATTAGTTTTGATTTGAAAACTTCTTATCTTTGGGTTTTGTTCGTACTTTTCCTTTTTCCTTTAGAAACGATAAAAGCGCGGTGGCGACTCTGGTTTTATTGACGTCAAGTTTATCCATTGCTTATATGGATGTTTGTCGCTGTGATCCTTACTCTCATTCTTGTTGGTCTATGCAAATGTTGTTTTAGCCAAAATTTGCCAAAGGGGGAGATTGTTAGGTATGATATGTAGTGATTGACTACATTTTGGAAAAACAAGTATTCTAGTCAGATGTTGAACAAGACGTTATGACATGTTAGTTCAACATTAGAGTGTGACATATTTTAGTATCTTGTAAGATTTGTTTCTTTTTATGAGATATCTGAAGATTTAGTTCACAAAATATGTGAGTCAAGTAGAGCATTTTCTAAAAAGTAAAAGACTGTTTTGCCATGACTTGTTTACGAAGTAAAAATGTCAAAACATTTTAGGAAACATCTGATCTGATTGAAATCAAATTTGTAGAAGATTGTGCAAAGTCCTTGGATCTGTTGTGAATCAAGCCCGAAGCCCATGTCGTTCAAATGCTATATATAGATCGTTTCTAAACCTAATAAAACATCGAAGCGACGTTGAATATTGTTTGTGTTAGGGTTTCATGTTTTTGAATTGTGTGAGCCATTCAAGTATCTCCTCATTACTTGAATTGGACTTGGTTTATTGAGTTGTAACTGTCAATCCCTCATAAGCTTTAAAGCAAAAGTGAATTGTGTTTTCTTTTATAAGTTGTTGTCTCTATTGTATGGTTGAAGAAAAGTGTGATGGATCTCATTTCCAGGAGAGTCATAGATAGAAATGTCCATGGGTAGAGATTATGTGAGAAGTTTGTAAAACCTGAGGTTGTCTAGAACTTCGAACTAATTCAGTGTTAGTGGATTTCGTTCCTGGCTTGGTATCCCCCAGATGTAGGTGACGTTGCACTGAACTGGGTTAACAACTGCTTGTTTTTTTTTCTTTCGTCGTTTATTTAAATCCTATTATAGTTTGTGGTGTGATTATTTGCTGACCCTGGTCTCGTGACATCGTGTACGACATCCATGATCTGCATACCAGAATTTTAAATTATATAAGATCCTTTCACCTTTTAGTATTACAATAGCAATCTCGCCCTCTTTAGACGAGGTTTGGATAGTTGACTGAGTGGTATATCACAAATATTATTCACCGCTTCAACAAAATAATTCTACTATTTTTTAATATTCATTTTAGTATTTGATGACTTGAGTGAATCTATTACGGTTGGTTGTGGATTGTCGTCTAAGAACGACCATCACACAATCGGAGTTAGCATTGAACATTTAACAACGAGGTTGACTTTTTAGATCAACAATAGGGATGATAATAGGTTAGGTAGACTTATACGGGCCTATGTCCAACCTTTTTATGTTTGGTTTGATCTGACCTATTTAATAAAAAAACTAGGCTTAGATTTTTTTAAAAGTCTATTTAATTAAATAGCCCAAACTTAGGCTATTAAAAAACTATATGAAACTTTATACGCCGACCAATATATGCATATCTATTAGAAAATATGCTAAATAGTATCTAAAAAACGTTGTTGTCTATGTAAAAAATACGTAAAATGAACTATTTAAAAGCCTTAATGTGAAATAGACTTTTAAATACACTTTTAAGTCAGACCAAACATTATAAAAGGTTAGGTCAAACCAAAAAAGAAGTTTATAATAGGCAACAAACTAGACTCAAATCGTAAAAATTTATAATAGGTTAAATTCAAATCTTTTAAGACCTGATATGCCCTGTCATATTTCTACCCCTAATCAACATTGATCTCAACACCATTACCGATTACCATTGAAAAAAGAATCACCATGAAATTTATTGAAGTGAGAAATCAATGGAGCTGAAGCAATGTAACCTTTTTGTAATTTGAGAAGAGCCATACAATTTTTAAAAGAGGGCTTCGATCCACACATCTAAATGTTAATAATTATGGATGCTCAAATTCAAACCGATTCAAATAAAAACCGCAAACTGATTCAAAAAACTAAAAACTGCCAAAAATCAAATATTATTGAATGTGTTTGGATGTTATTTTGTGAAAACTGCTCCGTTCGTATTGGATTTCAGATTAATTTTTTAAAATTAATCCAAATCAAACCGAACCACCACATTTGTATATTTTTATATTTATTTATTTTTTATTAATTTAATATATTATGTTAAATTATTATTCAATGATACATATTTTTTAATAATATTTATTATATTGGTTTAATTTATTTGTTTTTGTTATTGCTTAGTTTCAACCATAATTTATCAATCTCATTTTGTAATTGCTTATAAAAAAAATCTCATTTTATAATATTAACTTTTAAAATATTATAGACTATATATTACATCAGACCTATTATTTATTAGTATTTTTTATAATATTAATGAAAAATATAATTTATAATTTGAATATCCAAAAACCGATCCAAAATTAAATCGGATTAGATTTTTTTTAATATATCATCTAAAATCAATCGAATAAATTTAATTTTCTAAAATGGATCCAACTGAACCGCCAATATCCCTATTAATAATAATACACTAATCTTTTTGTTTTGGTGGTTATACTGGAGGTGTGAATAGTAGTAATCTTTGTGGGTCGGGTGAAAATGGAGTAAGAAACATTTTACAATTAAACTTAAACGGGCCTTTAAATGAAATACCCGGCCCACAAAAACAAAAAGGTAATCTTCTGCGTAAACCTAACAGACAGAACCGGCGACTAGGGAGAGCACGGGCAGAAGCAGAGGCAGCTATGGTTCACGTTTCATTTTACAGAAATTGTGAGTTTCCAAAAGCTTGATCTTGCGTCTATACTTTCTCATTTTCTGTTAATCAAATTGTTGAAACTATTTCATCATGCGTAGCGATTAGAATTAGAGCTTTGTTTAATTTACACATCTCGTCATTATTGAACAGATGGGAAAACCTTCAAGAAGCCTCGTCGTCCATACGAGAAGGAGCGATTGGATGCTGAGTTGAAGCTCGTCGGAGAGTACGGTCTTCGCTGCAAGAGAGAGCTCTGGAGGGTTCAGTACGCTCTCAGCCGTATCCGTAACAATGCAAGGAATCTGTTGACGCTGGATGAGAAGAACCCTCGTCGGATCTTTGAGGGTGAAGCACTTTTGAGGAGAATGTTTCGTTATGGTCTTCTTGATGAAACTCAGAACAAGCTCGATTATGTCTTGGCTCTCACTGTTGAGAACTTTCTCGAGCGCCGCCTTCAGACACTTGTTTTCAAATCTGGCATGGCTAAGTCCATTCATCACGCTAGGGTTCTTATCAGGCAAAGGCACATCAGGTACTTTTTGATCGAAACTCACTTATTGAAATGTTAGTCTGGGATTAGTATTGAATATGTGTTGTGATTTGTGGTTTAGAATTGATTTTGCAATGTATCATTTTGAAAACATTCTCCTGGGTTAATGTTTTATGAAAAAGATTGCTCATGTTACCAATATGTTTTACTGCATATTTTTTCATGTAGGTTATGTATATATGGTTTCTTATCTCTAACAATGTTTCGTATGATTTGTTATATTTTCCTTGCTCCGTGTGTTTTGTGCTTGTTTAGTGTATTAAGCAATGGCTGATGGTCGTTTGTTTGTATTTACCTTGAGTTGGAAAAACAGGATATTTTATAAGGCTCAACAAGCTAGTGTGTTTCTGGCTTCTATTGAACTATGTCTGTAATGTTTTCCACTTTTTATAGCGGCTGTTATAGTAGCATTGGTTTTTGTCAATTAATTCCATGTTATTGTGCAGAAATGATCCTATTCATTGCTCTTGAATTCGAGAAAATTTTGAATGAATTTGAATGATAATGTCTATTGGTCCTATAGGCTATACATTCTTCATATATTTTTTATGCCTATTGGTCCCATAACAATGTCCTGTTTGCAAATTGACAATGATGTCATTTTGTGTTTCTCTTAGGGTTGGGAGACAGGTGGTGAACATTCCATCATTCATGGTGAGGGTTGATTCACAGAAGCACATTGACTTTTCACTCACCAGTCCTCTTGGTGGTGGTCGTCCTGGTCGCGTGAAGCGAAAGAACCTCAAGGCTGCAGCTAAGAAGGCTTCAGGTGGTGATGGAGACGAAGAGGATGAAGATTAAGTTATGATTTTCTTTTGCTTAGATCCTTGCATTACCTTTTTAAATATGTCTTAGACTTTTTAGATTACTTGTTATGCATTACTTACAATTTA
This sequence comes from Lathyrus oleraceus, assembly GCF_024323335.1. Lineage (NCBI taxonomy): Eukaryota > Viridiplantae > Streptophyta > Magnoliopsida > Fabales > Fabaceae > Lathyrus > Lathyrus oleraceus. Next base: position 218,802,608 of record NC_066585.1, read on the forward strand.
CCTGAGATGTGTTGTTTTTGAAAATTTCTTTTCCAAGTATTAAGTTTTGCTCCAACACATTTGATGATCTGAGATATAAATGAAGATTACTTAAATGATGTTTCTGCTAGAATATTACTTATGTTACTTCTGCTTTATGTAAAAGTAGAAAATATTTTTGTTTGTCTATAGTTTCTAGCACTGATTGTTGCTGGTTTTTTATGGTCTCTCCTGTGATGTTAGTAAAAAGTTGAAAGCTGTTCCAGTTCTCATTATAAATTTCGACCACAACCCCAAAACCTTTTGTTTTGGAATTATCATATTGTACCTCTCCTGTAATGTAATATATTTTTTTGCAATAGTGAAATATTTTGAATTTTTAAAATCCAAATAACCACCTTTTTCAAATAAATTCACATAAACAACGTTTGCATCTAAGAGTTTAATGGTGACGTCAATTTATAATTTTTATAATCCAATGGTATTCCTCATCCAAGTTTGCCACAATGTCAAGTGTTTTTTCTCAATTCATTGATTGGAGTTGGCCACGTTGGAAATGTAGTTGCTTCACAGTGCAACGTAATGTTCTGCCATATTAATACTACTATGCGTTGAAATGTTGAAGATAAAGCAATATCTATCCAATTGTCATTATATATTTTACACTATATTTTATTTACACTAAAATTATTTTATTTATAAATTATGTTTATTCAATTATTATATTTTTGTTTTATAATTTTTTTAATTATTGTTATAAAATTTTGTGTTATTGTAATTTTTTAATTATTGTTATAAAATTTATATTAAAAATTTGATTGATTTAATAATTTTATTTTATAATAATCTATATTTAAATAATTTAAATTATTATTTTAATTTAAAACAATTTAATATAAATGAAATATTAATATATAAGATAAAATTGTAGTATCCAATATGAGTTCTTTAAAATTGTATTATTGACATATAGAATGAATGAGTTACTTCAAGATGATATGGTTTAATAGGTTACACAAAAAACATAAAAATGAGTAGCACATTGGAGATGCTGTTAGTTACTTGTTGTAAGTTGTAACTGAAATGTGTTTTTGCAATGTAGTTAATGTTACGATACTTTGCTAAAATAGTTATGGACTCACCAAGTTTTTTAATTTAGTTTCCATTGCAATGTCATAGAGAAATTAATGATGAGTGAAAATGAACTACGTTTAAACTCACATATACTAGCGGAGGACACAGAGTTGCAGTCTAATTAGGTAGTGGGTGGATCTTAGTGTTTTCTAGTATGTGGCCATAGACAAATGCCTAGATTTTGTGGAAGAACATCGAAAAAAATGCATCCAAGAAAGACTCAAAAACAAATTTTTTGTGGAAGAACATCGAAAACATGTATACAAGAAAGACTTAAAACAACTTTAGCTATTGGATAATTGGTGAATCTTAAGTATAAAGACAAAAGATTAGTTGTGTAAAACTTGGGTGACTTCTAAGAATTGATAAACCTATTGATTGCTAGGAGGGGATGAAAAATTGAGACACTTTTGTTACATTATTTAGAAATTTGTTGACTTTTTTCCAAATAATATTGACTCATGTGAGTCCTTTATTTTTTCTTCAAGTAATAGATAATATGTTGAATGAAAAAATTGGAAAAAATATACGGGATCAAGTAGCTCTCAAACCTTTGTTACGGAGAACGGAGGAAGAACTAAGAGCAAGGGTGATCCAATAAATTCAAAGACAAATCACAATCTCACCCACAAAGACATTTCAAGTGTTATCATTATGGTGAAGAAAGTTACATCAAAAGTAATTCCAAAACTTGAAAGAACGGAGAAAAAATAACCACATGATTCAAAGTGAAAATACCATAATCCTAATAGTTGATGGGGAATCGTTGTTGCTTTTTGTTGAAGAAAAGTGTCACATTGCAGATTTATGTGTAGGATGGATAGTTGACTAACAACATCTTACCATGTCACTTCCAACAAGAAATTATTAGGATGTAGAAAGCATGGGACTTTGACTAGGGGTGTTCGTGGTTCATGAATTGAATTGAACCGAACCATATTAATGGTTCAATCCAGTTTTTAAAAACCACTTTAGCAAAAAGTGGTTAATCTATTTAATCAATTCAATTCGGTTTAAAACCAATTCAGAACCGGTTCATAATTTTAAACCAGTTTAATTTATTTAAACCAGTTTAAAACCAATTTTTTAAAAAATTGGATTAATTTTTTCACCAAATTCCAAACTGGTTTTTTTATATATTTAAAAAAACTGTTTCTTTTTTGTTTTTATAATAAAATTGAATTTAAAAATTGAATTCAAATCTGGATTTTTTAAAAATTGTTTCTTTTTTGTTTTTAAAAAAATTGAATTCATATTCATCACAGCGAATGCCACGGCCGACAACTTTTTCTGATATGCACTTATATCATATCAGAACATTTGACTTCACATTTAAAAACACTACATAAACTTGTGATTATAAAAAGAATCAAAAATAAAAAGGTGTTATTATATCAGTTTTAGTATATACTCCGTATAAGAAATCTTGGTATGTATTTGGATTCATAAGTCTTAATATAGAAACATTGATCTTGATATATTTAGAATTTTTCAATTAGAATTGACATTGATTATTTAATTTTATTCAACATTTAATAATCATTTATTAAACTATATATATAATGTGAAATTGATTTTGATATATATAAACATTTAATAGAAGGTAAAATATATAGAAACAGTTATATATAAACATTTAATAGAAGGTAAAATATATAGAAACAGTTATGAATCATTTTGAAATCGATTCAAAACAGATAGAAGGTGAAATTGAAATTGATGTTGAGTTTGAATTGGAGAGAAGATGATTTAGGGTTCATATTTCATATTTGGGGAAGAACACGTAATGTGAAAATGAAAATGTTATGATAATAGTAACTGACTAAAAAATATTAAAAGATTATAATTAAAATATTTATCATTTTAATATAATGATTTATTAAGTTTATTGAATTTGTGAAATAATAGTATTTATATTTTAGATAAAATTGTGGAGAGAGTTTATAAGAGTTTAAACTGGTTTTTAAACTCAATTAGATTAATTGAATTGGTTAAAATAAACAATTCAATTTACTAACCATTTAAATGGTTTAAGTTTTTTATGGTTCAATTCAGTTCAGATTAAGTATTTGGATCAGTTAACCAAATTTTTGAACACCCCTGACAATGAAAAGATGGACAACAATAGTACTATAAGTATTATTGGAATGGATGATTTAAGTATTCAAATTAATAGGAGTTGCACACTTACATCGAAGGATGTGCAACATGTTTTTGGATCTCCTTATAAATTTTAAGCCACGGCCCTTGAAGAAAGGTGTGATGGCTTGGTTCAAAGATTTGAAACCAAAATCAATAAACTCATGGATCCAACTTTAACTCATGGATCCAACTTTGTCACCGCTATGTGGTGCACTTCACCATGTCGTTGAGGCAACTGAGGCCATTGAAAAATATGATAACATGGAAATTTTAAAATTAGAGAAAAAATTACGACCGTTGTCAATAAACAACTATAAAATAATATTATGTGAAAACTATTACAACACATAATATATTTCAGATCTCCAATAAACTCATATTCTCCAAAACAAATATTTAATTATATCTCACAATACTCTAATACAAGAGTTTAAGAGAATAAATAAAATCAAATACAAACTTAAAATGCTTTTGATTGACGCGTCTTGGAATGAAGAACTTGAATCCTATATATAGTCTTGGACTTCCTCTTCCTTCACAAAATTAAACGATATGAGACTTCAAAGAACTTGTATCCTATATATAGCCTTGAACTCTCTATTCATTCACAAAACTAAGCAATGTGAGACTTCTTCAATATTTTCAACCAACCCCAACAATCTCCACCTTGATTGAAAATAATACACAAGTTTTTATTGTTTTCATCGACAATCATACTCCACCATAAAGAGTATCAAGATGTATATTTTCAACCAACCCTAACGATCTCCATCTTGATTGAAAATAATATATAAATTTTCATTATCTTCACCGACAATCATACTCCACCATAAAGAGTATCAAAATATATATTTTCAACCAACCCCATAAATCTCCACCTTGATTGAAAATAATATATAAACTTTCATTGTCTTCACCAACAATCATACTTCATCATAAAGAATATAATCACTTGAAGTTATATCACTCCAAAAAAATTCACATTGTCTTTCCATTAATCATAGTTTTAAAAACTATCATAATGTCTCATATAAAATATATTTCACTTGAAGATAAACCACTTCAAGAATTTCACATTGTCATCACCGACAATCATATATTTTATCATGAAGAATAAATTTTACTTAAAGTTAAACCACTCCAAGAATTTCACATTGTCTTCACCGACAATCATAATTTTAAAAACTACCATACTCCCTCATGAAGAATATATTTCACTTGAAGATAAATCACTTCAAGAATTTCACATTGTCATCACCGACAATCATATATTTTATCATGAAGAATAGTTTTTCTTGAAGTTAAACTGCTCCAAGAATTTCACATTTTCTTCACCGACACTCATAATTTTAAAAACTATCATACTCCCTCATGAAGAATATATTTCACTTGAAGATAAACCACTTCAAGAATTTCACATTATCAACACTGATAATCATATACTTTATCATGAAGAATAAATTTCACTTGAAGCTAAACCACTCCAAGAATTTCACATTGTCTTCACCGACAATCATAGTTTTAAAAACTATGATACTCCACCTAAAGAAGAGTATACTTCACTTGAGGCTAAATCACTTCAAGAATTTTCACATGTCAAAAATCAGGTTGAAACTTTATGGTACAACTTCCTTGTTGGTAGGAAGCTCTTCAATCACCGACATAATTTTGCACCTTTTGTAATCTTGACACTCTAAACATATCTTTGACTTGAAACTTTCACAAGTAAAACAAATTCTTCCATCAATTTTCTCTAGCCCAAACTGCACATCAGAATTTGTGATTGCAACTTCACAATGCTATCCTTCTTTTTTGATGTGGAAGATCAGACAAAATTGCAACCACATTATACTAAGAACACTTATCCTCGGATCGAGCCAAAAGCCCTGATACTAGTTATTGGGAAAAAACAAACAAAGCATAGAAAAAATAGAGGAACACAATCACAACACAAGAATATAACGTGGAAACTCTAAAACCGGAGAAACAACCACGACCATTGTCAATAGACAATCAGAGAATAACGTTATGTTAAAATTGTTAAAAAAATATAATATATCCTCAAATAACCCAGACCCCTAGTACACCCACACTCTCCAAAACAAATATTTAACTAAATCTCACAATATTCTAATACAAGAGTATAAGAGAATAAAGAAAGTCAAATACAAACTTAAAGTGTTTTTGACTGGTGCATCTTAGAATGATGAACTTGAATCCTATATATAGCATTGGACTCCCTCTTTCTTCACAAAACTAAGCGATACATGACTTCAACGAACTTGTATCCTATATATAGTCTTGGACTCTCTTCATTCACAAAACTAAGCGATGTGAGACTTCTTTAATATGTATATTTTCAACCAATCCCAACACAACAAAGAAAGGATCCTAGTTAAGTACACCGAGGATATGATGAAAAGGTAGTTATTCCTGTAAGGACTTCTTAGGGGATCCAAATTTGCATATAGTATTATAATAGAGGCCTAAAGTGACTTTAACCACTTGCTGGAAAGAGATAAGAAAAACATCTAGTATTAATATATGAAGGGAAAATTCAAGTTGACTTGATATTAAATTTTAAATTTAATAAACTAAAAAATGTAATCGAGTTTATTTAGTTGTAATCTCGAGCGAACTTGTTCAATGAGTTTTCCACCATATTTTGTTGAAGTTAAAATAAGAACACTGTAGAAAATAAGTTCAACACTAGAGAAAAAATTGATCTCAAGATCATTGTAGAGAAACTATCTAGTGAATTTGTGAGTGTTTTAGTTCCTCTAATTCGGTTACTATAGTTACTGATTTTTTTGGATTTTGATATAATTTTTTTGGGTTAAATATCTTTGTAGTCTTTGTAACTATTTCAATCTTCACTTTTAGTCACTCAACTTTTTTTCTTTAAAGAATGACCCTCATAATATTTTTCATTCACATTTTTGGTCACTCCCGTTAATGTCTATTAACAAAAGTTGATGTAACATGCCATGTGAATTTTTTGTATGACTAGACATATACTTGACAATCCGAGTGTGACAAAGATGCTAACATAGATGTCACATGGTAATTTGTTCTCATTTTATATTATTTATATTAATTAAAGTTATAGAGATGGAAAGTCTGTTGCTAAATTCGCTGTTAAGATGAACATCTTACATAAACTCATAAACGACAGCTAATTTGTAGCTAATCTGTAGTCAATTCCTAGCAAATTCAAACACGTCATTCTTATGACCTAGACTTTATTTTTTTCCATTATTTTTTGCACGAAAGTTTATCACTTTATAAGAATCTCTCCCACAAAAATTGAATTTTTTGCTGACATGAGATAAATTAATTGTAAATTTTTTAAGCATTGGTTTTCCATAAAATAGAAACAGCTCAAAATTTGACATATGATTGAATTTTGAGCTAATATTTTGCAGGGAATTATTTCATAACACATAAAAAAAGATCTGCAAAGTTTTATGATCTGCCAAATAAATATCGATTTATTTTGATTTTTACATTGAAACACATAACATATTTTTTCAAGAGGCAGAAAATTAAAATAAATCAAGATTTTTTCTGGTAGGATGATCAATACCAGAAAACACGATTAACTACTTCAACCGCTTTCATTGCCAGGCTAATCAAAATGAAAGGGTATCTAAGTATTAACAGGGAAAACTTTCAAAGGACAAATTAATCAACTACTCTAACGGCTTATATTGGTAAGTTGATCGACACAAGATATTTAGAGTTTTACTAAGAATTAACATGGAAAACTCTCCAACGAAATTCCACAAACGAAATGTAATAGGACTATATAGTTGGGCATTATGACCATGTGTTCGTGCTAATAACACCAATAATTGAAGGGCATACCCAACTTTGATATGTGGGAATCTTCACAATGAGTAAATGGTCAACAAAGTTTGCTTAAAAATATAAGACATTATTACGAATATGGGGAACCACATATCACAAAGTTTTAAGGGAATATACATGCATTATCTCTATAAATAACCAAATGAGTTAACATTTCTATAAACCATTATTCCATGATCATTAGATTATTTTTCCTCTATAAATACCACAAATTGAAAATCATTTGACACATCCAATCGAGCTATTTTGCGCATTTTTATGAATTTACTTTAATTTATTTTGCATGCACTTCTTAGTTCAGTGGCTCAACATCCTCACATAGTGTATTTAATGCTCTTAGAAGTACTTAAGAAATCTATAACCGGTGAACATAGTTTCCTTTTTGGCATAGTCGTTTTAAAATAAAAAAATAATTTTTTAGGGATATTAGTCTATCATTCGACTAACTTTAACTATTCAACAATAAATTTGGCACACCGGTTAAAATACTACAACCAATACCACTAAACATTCTATTCATTGGGTCAGAACTACGTTTGACCTATGTACATGTGGTTTGGAAAGAACCTTGGTAGCATGGATAAACCATCACCATTGTCAAAGACGAGGTCAGGCAAATAAAAACCTAATGGACCTTCATAAACAATGTGAATACTAACAAGTCCTCTCTTCTTACCCGGGGAATCAATGGTAATGAAAAATTATTTCTAGACAATTATTGAATATATGGATACATGGTATCATGTATACGTCTCTGAGCAATTTGACAATATTGTAAAATTTATGGTTCATAATGAGGTCCAATAAACTTGAGATTCAGAGGTCAAATAAGTAAATTTAGGTGACAATTTTGTCATGTCTAATATATATATATATATATATATATATATATATATATATATATATATATATATATATATATATATATATATATATATATATATATATTTCAATGAAATTAAGATCAGAGATGCATTGGTATCTAAAGTGAACTGATCAATACAATAATAAGGCACTCTTAAGTCCAATTCATCCCTATACAACCAATATCTTTTACTATTTGAAATTTTAAACATATTTTTTTTTATTTCCAATCCATGAGAAATGCCAATTGTGAATGACACAAAGAATAAGATTAATATGCTATTTAGACAAAAACATGTAGCAAGGAGTTTGCAAAAGCAATCATAAAATTTGACTATGCAAAAAATGCATAATAGACCTAATCATGACATCTTAAAGCAAAAATAAAACATCAAGATAATAAAAATTAAACAAATACTAATATAATATTATAAGTTAATTATCATTTAAAGAGAGAAAATTGAGATATGTTACAAAAAGGCAACATATGCACATCAAGTTCAAGCACATGGAACACAAATTTATCGGCTTCAAAATAATATTACCGATTTGTATACAAATACAATTCATAATTTTTTTATCACTAGTACTAACAACTTAAAACTCAAACATGGATGCGTAGGTAATAAATCCCAAAAAAACTAAATACGGTCTCTTGAAATTTTAATTCACATTGACTTATTCTAAGAGATAAGATCAAATAATGAACTCATTTGTTTTAACTTTTTAAAACAGTGGTTTTGTTAATGAAGATTAGTCGAAATCTTAGTCGTCAACCCTATAGCTACATTAGTTGTAGTGCAACCCTATAGTTACAGTAGCTGTAGTGCAACCCGAATGTGAAATTTGTGGAACACCAGGGCATGTGACTGCCGAGTGCAGTCTACTAGCTGAAACGAACCCATACCAAGCCAATTATGCCTAAGGAAATCCTTATTCAAACACTTATAACCCTGGATGGAGGAACCACCAAACTTCTCTTACAAGAAGAATAACCCTACTTTTTCCCAAAATTCTACTCCTCAAAGACCAACAAATTTCCAAGCCCAAAGATCCTCACAACCGATACAAACAACATCTCAGAAGTCAAACCTTATGAAGATTATGGAAGATTTTATCACGAGTCAAGCTCGACAGAATAAAGAACTCATGAATCAGAACGTCCATATTAATGAACTAATTTCACAGTTAGGAAACAAGGTTGATTATGTGGTGACCAACAACAAGATGCTTGAAACCCAAATCTGTCAAGTAGCACAGCAACAAGCTTCCCAGGATACACCAGGAGGATTGTTCCATGGACAACCTTAACCTAACCCTAAAGACCAAGCTAATGTTATTTTACTGCAGAGCGGAACTCAATACGATGAGCCTAAAATTCCAGAACCACCAAAAGAAAAGGTTGTGACTACTCCAGAAAAACAAAAAGAGGATCCCGCAGAACCAGAAAAACAAAGAGAGAAGGATATTAATGATAAGGAGGCAAGGAATGATAACCAAGAAAATCGAACATATGTACTGCTGCCACCTTACATACCGTCGATTCCATATTCGCAAAGGCTTAAACAGACTAAACAAGACACCCAATACAAGAAGTTAGTGAAAGTAATTGAGAAACTTCACGTCGAGATACCTTTCACCGAAGCCATTACCCAAATACCCTCATATGCCAAATTCCTGAAAGACATCTTAACAAATAAGCGCAAGCTCGGTGACCCCAAACCTTTAGAATTCAATGCAATTGCTGAAAACAAATTAGCCAAGAAACAAAAAGATCCTGGAAGCTTTTCGATACCATGTGTTCTAGGAAAACATGTCATAGACAAGGCATTATTGGATTTAGGAGCTAGCGTAAGTTTGATGCCTTTAGTAGTTTGTGAAAGACTAGACCTAGGAGACATGCAACCACCTAGGATGTCCCTTCAATTGACAGATCGATCAGTTAAGTACCCGATAGGTATATTAGAAGATAACCCAGTTAGAATTGGACAACTCTACATCCCTACTGACTTTGTCGTAATGGATATTAAAGAAGATAAAGAAATCCCTATCCTTCTAAGCAGACCATTCTTATCAAGTGCTGAAGCCATGATAGATGTAAAAAGAGGTAAGATGACTTTCGAAGTAGGTGACGAGAAGGTAGAGTTTATCATATCCAAATTTCCGAAAGCACCCACCATGGATGACTCTTGTTGTGAAATTGATATCATTGATGAATGCATAACAGAATTGGATAAGGAATAACATATCGAAATAATAAAACTACCTCCGACGCCCATAATGGAAGACAATGGATTTAAGTCGGTTACACCTTACATTGACGATAGCCTTAACGAATGCTTAACACTTACCCCTGATGATATGCCGAACTTTCAGAAACCCACAATAGAGCTTAAGGAATTGCTTAAGAACTTGAGATACGAGTATCTTGATGAAGAACTCAACCATCCAGTTATAGTAAGTGCCAACCTTAATAGAGGCGAAACCGATAAACTCTTAGAAATCCTAAGATACCCTGCATCTCTAGGCTATACCATCTCAGACTTGAAAGGAATAAGTCCCTATGTGTGCATGCATCAGATTATGCTAGAGGAAGATTCTAAACCTTCTAGAGAACACCAAAGAATGATAAATCATATAATGAGTGATGTAGTTAAGAGAGAAGTATTAAAATTTCTAGATGCAGGAATTATCTACCAAATATCTTATAATACATGGGTCAGTCATGTGCATGTGGTACCAAAGAAAGGAGGTGCCACAGTCGTACAAAATGAAAAAGGAGAATAAATAGAAAAACGCATAGAAAATGGATGGCGCACGTGCATAGACTATAGAAGGCTAAACAAAGTAACCTGAAAGGATCATTTCCCCCTTCTATTTATTAACCAAATGCTGGAGCGCTTAGCTAAACACTCTTACTTCTGTTACTTAGACGGATACTCCGTATTTTTCCAAATCCCCATCCACCCAGATGACCAAGAAAAAACAACTTTCACGTGTCCTTACGACACTGTCGCTTATCGATGAGTGTCATTCAGACTATGTAACGCTCCTGCAACCTTCCAGCAAAGAATTGGATAATCAGGGGCAAAATGCTGCAAGATTCAAACATTGGGGTAAGCCATCTGAAGGTCATATTATGACAGGATGTTTCCAAACTCCTTTTAAGGTGGGCCTTTTCAAAGATCCATCATACTGGGGCAAGATGAACCACAGAGGGGCAAGTCCTCTCCATGCTTTTGAGATGCTTCAGCAAACTCTACCATACCTCAACGACTGTTAAGTTCGAGAAGAGTTCCAGAAATCATGCTAGCACAATCCATCAATCCTCCGAAAGGATCCCTTTGGCTAGTTGTAACTGTCAAGCTTGATATATTCTCCTTTGAATGAATCTATCAGCATCACTTGATTGAGTTATCGGTTTTGAGGAATCAAAATTTCCATAAAAGCTTCTGTAAACTCCTAGTCTGCATATTGTTAGCATTTGCATATCATGATCATTCACATATAAAAAATAAAAGCAAAATCAAGTAATGCGTAACCCGAAGTATACTTTTATCTCATTTGCATTGTCCCAGGTCTCGTCGATGATTGTCATCCCTTGACCCCAAGTTCGGTCGTTACCGGTGCCTTTCCAAGTCCAGTTAACACTGGTACTCTGTGATAAGTCCAATTATCATTGGCATCTTTCAAAGTCCATTTGTCACTGGAGTTTCTTAAAATCCAATTGTCATTAGTATATCTAAATTCATATGGTTACTATCATCATGTTCAAAGGCGTGTTGTTACTAGTATCCGCTTTCAAAATCCAATTGTTATTGATATCCTTAAAATCCAATTGTCATTGGCACCTTTTAAAATCCAATTGTTATTGGTATCCTTGAGGTCCAGTTGTCACTGGTATCATTTTAAAACCCAATTGTCATTGGCATCTCCTAAAGTCCAGTTGTCACTGGCATTATCTTCAAGATCCAGTTGTCACTAGCATTATCTTCAAGATCTAGTTGTCACTGGTATCATTCCAAAGTTCAGTTGTTATTGGTACTCTTTTTTTATAATCCAATTGTTATTGGTATTCAAAGTCTAATTGTTATTGGCCTAGTTTAAAGTCCGGTTGTCACCGGCATCCTTTTCAAGGTCTGGTTGTTATCGATATTCATGTAAAAGTATAATTGTTATTGGCGTCATCCTGAAGTCCAATTGTCACTGGCACCTTGTTTTAAAAGACCAATTTTCATTGGCGCCTTTAAAGTCTGGTCGTTACTGGAACCGTTTGCAAGTCCAATTGTTATTAGCACCTTCAAAATCCAATTGTCATTGGTAACCGGAGTCTAGTTGTTACTAGCACGCATCTTTTAGAGTCCAGTTGTAACTAGCACCCTGTCTTAAAGTCCAATTGTTATTGGCATCCTTGCAAATTCCAATTGTTATTGGCACAATTTAAAGTTTAGTTGTCACCAACATCTATTCTAAAGTCCAGTTGTTATTGACATCCCCTGTAGAATCCAATTGTCACTGGCTTTCATTCTTAAACATCCAATTATTATCGGTGTCTTTAAGATCCAGTTGTCACCAATATCCTTTCAATGTCCAATTGTTATTGGCATTCATTTTTAAACTCCAATTGTTATTGGTACCTTTAAAAGTCCAGTTTTTACCAGCGCTTATTTTTGAAAGTTCAGTAGTAATTGGCACCAATCCGTTAGAAAATGGTTGTAACCAATGCTTACGGTCAAAGTCCAGCATTGTTGGCACATACAGCGAGTTTTCTACCCTGTTTGTCCCGATGTTTCCTAGAAAGTCAAGTATGACTCTTCATTCTAAGGAATTCCCAAAAGTTCGGATGTCGTTCTGTTTTAAAGACTCCAATGTTTTGTCTTGATTGATTTATTAGTAAAGAATCATCATAGTCTTTTGTGTTGATGTTTTTCTTGTTAGAAAACACCCGAGTTTTATCTTGGACGATTTCTTTGTAAAAAATCTCCATGTTTCTTTTGTCGTGGATGACTTTCTTGTAAGAAAGCTCTCGAGTTTGTCTGGGATAAATTCCTTGTTAGGGATCTCCTTTTTGTTTGAGTGGATGATATTCTTGTTAGGAAACTCCAGAACCTTGTGATGGATGATTTCATTGTTATGAATCTCCAAAGTCTTTGATTGAATGATTTTTCTTGTCACAAAACTTTTTCTCCAAAGTTATTGGCCCAGTTTAAAGCCCTCTTGTCTCCAAAGTTTTGTTGTGGATGATTTCTTTGTGAAGAATCTCCAGGTTTTCTTTTGCGCGAATGACTTTTCTTGTAACAAAAGCTCCTGAGTTTGTCTTAAATGTTTTTCGTGTTGGGGATACCAATTTTATTAGTTTGGATACTTTTCTTGTTAGAAAACTCCAGAACCTTATGTTGGATGAATTCTTTGTTATGAACCTCCAAAATCTTTGATTGGATGAATTTATTGTGAGAAATCTCTAGAACTGTCAGATATACTCTAAGGTGTCGTTAGGTCATGTCTGAATCTATTGATAAAACTCACTTTGAATATTCCCTAGTGTTGTACCCCAAAATTTGTCCTTCCCTTTTCATCTTTTCACTCAACCCTTAACTTGAGATTCATTTGCTCATTTTCATATTTCATTTATATGCATTCATTCATAGACTCAAAACCCTAATTCTTGATTGTTCATGTGGTTGACCTCATGAAACTTTCATGTATGCATCTAAAACCCTAATTAGATAGGCTCAACATTGAGTTTGTTTCTGGATTTTGGCTTAACTAAGACTATAACTATTGATTCATAACCATTTTTGGGTCGTTGTGTTAAAGCTTGATCAGAGGACATTATTGTTTGGTTTGTGAACTTTTATTAGGTGTTTGGCACTTTGATCTTCTGATTGGTTTGAAGCCCTAATTATGGATGCCTAACTTTTGTCCATGAGCTTGATCTTACGATTGTTCATGAAACCCTAGTTCATAATTTGGGCTATTTGGTCTTGGTGGTTTGATTGTTACCATTATTCCTTGGTATCTTCCATCAAGATGAATCATATTTTGATCAAGGTTTACTACATGGTTATAAGGTTTACTACATGGTTATTGGTTTGAAGATCTATTTCATAGCAAACATAGTTACTTGTTCTAATTCACAGTCATGATGCATTAATTCATGTCATAAATCTAAACTTGTGTTCATTTTCCATTTCATCTTATTTTTCATTAAACCATTCAATTTTGAACTATTTGGCTTTACACTTTCCATGATTAAATACTTTCACATTCAAATTTTGATTAACATGTCAAACTCTCTCAAACCAATTTCAAGTTAACTTAAAACCACTTGAAATTAATTTTCCAAAATTTTAGTTGACATTTAATCCATTAACCTTTACAATTCAATTCCAATAAACTAGTTTTCAAATTCATTTCAATCATTAAATAATTAGATCTTTTTTTCAACAACTTTTAAGAGCATTATAAACCAATTCAATGCACATTAAAGTTCCATAACTTCTCATTAATCCACCTTCCATTCAACGTTTAATTATAATGTATTTCCATAAATATTCAAAATCGAATTCCATTCTATTTTCCATTACAATATTATAGACCCTCTGAACAAATCCATACATTCAAACCAATACAAACTCATCTCAAGAGTCACAAAAGCCCAACCATGGGAACCTAATTCAAGCAAGTCTTAACATGCTAATTCATTTACAGCTTCATGATCATGCCTTCCTTGCCTCATGGCATTTTCTTTCTTCGAAGTCAAGAAATCTATTCTTTCATACGAGTACCTACAAAAAGCCATAAAGGGGCCATGAGTTCATTGTATCAAACACATATACACAAAGCATTCATTCTAGCTAATATAATAGGTGTTCATTATAGTTTAGAACTTTCAATTACTAATTGTTTACATAAGCCAACAAGCTAATAGAAATGGTTGAGATAAATAATATTGGAAGTTGATGCATATCATTAATGGGGAACAACTAACATGGCGGAAGTTGAATTACTCTATTAGGGCATAGCTAGCATCAATAGAGGAACCAAAACAATCATTTCTAACTGTTACACTACAACAGTTTACTTGAACACAAATCTAATTTTGTCCTACCTTCAAATAATGTTAAGGTTCCAAATGCATACACACTACAAAGTGTAACAGAAACCATTAAACCACATTAACCATTGAGCAACCCATATCAATTCAAGATACATGGCAGTTTAATCTTTTCTTTTACACTTGCATTCATTTTAACATGCTCGCCCTAACTCCAACATGGCTCAAAATCTTACATAACAGAATACACAATTCTATACACGGTTCCCTACGCTATTCCATGCGCATGCTATGCTTTCTAATAGCACAATCAGGATTTCAAAGTAGATTGAATGAAATACATAGCATAAGAATACAAAAACAATTTCAACCTGCACCAAGAGATACTTCACTGCAGCTAACAAAGCTTGGTGTAAATAGAATTCTAACAACACATAGAAGTTCAACTAAATTTCACGAGGCAATATAACCAGAACAACATCACAACAAGTAGTTTGTTGAATTAAAGCTCAGTTACACTAACATCTCATAACCAATGGAATTAAGGAGAAAAAAGTTTAACCTACTAACTTAATTCATTTTAACAAAGAATCAAAGCATCACACAACTAACAGAACAAGGGCAAATTCCATTGTAAGCCAATTAAGTGGCATCACAGTGAATCATTTACGACACTAACCGAATTTACATTGTAACTAACTCTAACAAATTCCTAATTTTTATAACCAATTCATTGTGAATTTCAAGAGAATTTCACCTGCATTTCCTGCATTTCCAACAGAATTGAGAAAGAGAGAACTTATAAATAGGACTCTTCAATCTGCAACTTGAGTTTTCACCTTCTGCAACCTGAGCCTCCATTTTCTGCAACCTGAGGTTTCAATCTCCAACCTGAGTTCTGCATTTCTACTCGCCCTGCAGCATTTTAATCGCATTCTCGATTCAGCATACACACAATCTCACAACTACGTATCACAGCTTCGTAACAAATCACGACACATAACTGAGAAGAAGAGGATTATAGGAACATCATCACAGAGCTGAGAAGAAGAAGGAGAAGTAAGCAGGTCGAAGCATACCGGTTGTTCGTAGGAAGGTCACCGCGCCGGCTCCGATTTCGATCCGGTGAGTTTTCTGCGGCTTCTTACTTCTTTACTTAACGTTAATTTATGGGATAAATCCGTGTTGCTCCTCGATTTTGCATGCGCGAGCTTGAGCGTTTTGAAGCGAACACGATGATGATTGAAACGCTAACATGAGGGATGAATCCTAAAATGAGAATCATGATGAATCCTCGATATAATCCAAGCGCGAGTAGAAGTGTGATGAAACGCATTGATGTCGAATCCCTGAATTCCGATGCAAGAGAACGCTTTATGGTGTTTGAAGAATTCGATCGCTTCTTCATGGATGAACGAAGGTGACGAAGGTGAAACGAACGTGATGATGATGAAGGCGCGACAGTGGAAGAATCTGGATCGATGTCGAGGCGCGACTCATTCGTACGCGGTCGTTTGCGCATTGCAAATTTCCACCATACGAGAAAGAGAGGAAGACTCCATCCCTTATGTTGTTCCAGGTTTGGGTTGTGTGGGCCTAAAGCCCAATATGAATTTTTCTGCTTCTTCCCTCCAATACGGGCTTACACCTCCTCATATGCATTAACATTAGGCTGGGACAGAGGCCCATCTTCATTTCTTGGATTCAGTTTTGTTTTTTCTTTTCTTTTTGTTTTATTAGTTAGTTAGCAATTAAATCTTAGGTTAATTAGATTAATTAGGACTGTTAGATTTTAATTAGTTTAGTTAGATTTTGAAATTAGTTGTTACAGATTAGATTAATTAGGTTTAAATCTTGATTAATTTAATGAGGTTAATATATTTTAGAATTGTAGTTAGAAACTAACTAGGTAATTAGGTTTTTAGGAAATTAGAAATAATTAGATTTGTTAGATGTAATTGATTTTAACTTTTGCATGATTCAATATTTCTCTAATTAACCAAATTTATGCGTAATGACCATTTTGCTCTTAGGGCTAAAAATCTTGATTTTTAATATATATACTCCCTCAGTTTAGGGCCTTGATCAGAGTTGTCTGATTCCTATCTAGTTGATTAATTCAATAGGTTTAATATTGTACATAGTTCAACTTTCATTTCAATCCCACTGATTAGTGTGGACCAAATGTCACTTTGGTCAACCAAATCCTTTGTATTATGTTATGATTGAAGGAGAATTGCGACCCAAAGCGCAGCGGAAATTAAAATTTCTCCTTTAGAGATCCTTACGAATGGTCATGATCAGTGATAGAATATTTACCTCTTGTGACGGTTGAAACCTTTGGTGCAGATCTCTTGTGACGATCAAAACCTTTGATGCAAGTCCACGAAGCGATCACGAACGTTGAACGATGACAACGTCTCTACTCAGTCCACACGAACGGTTTCCTTCAATCTCAGTGCTAGCTGGTACGAATGAAGGCTTTGAGTGAGAGAGAGAGAGTGATAGAAAACGAAAATAATGCAACCGCAAATTTTTTGCTTCTGCACAAGGGTTTTATTTATAGAACCACTTGTGTGGGCTTCAAGCTAAAAAGCCCACTTAAGTGTATTTTGGCCCATATCTTATAATATGCCCAAAATCACTTAAGCCCATGGTACCTTACCATATTTCGTATTCTACTCAAGTACACCGTACCTTACGATGTTCTATAATTCACTTAAGGGCACCGTACCTTACGGTATTCCTTAGTTACCCTATCTCTCATCAATCCGTCCTTTGTGTGTGACCCTGTAGGTTTTCGCGACGTTGGCAATTATATTAAATCACGCATTTAATATAATAAACAGTGAGCGGTATCTAGCAACACATCACTGCTACCCAAGACACGAAAATGTCAAGTGATCTGACAATTCCTTCCGTGATAATAATTATGTGTATAATTACCCTTTTGCCCTTATGTCTATATTGAACACAAGGCATAGACCGTGTCATCCTTGTCCAGTTCAATATTGGGCCCATAGACATTTATCCTGTTATGCAGGATGGGCAAATTTCATCTAGGTCACTCATGTCCCTCAACATGCTTTGTGGAGTACCGATCAACTGCCTTTATGGTTATCCAGTTACGGATAACGTTGGATCAGCAATAAAGCACTCGACTCTACATCTAGGATCCACAGTGGTTTCAGGTCGAAGAGTGGAATACACTATTATCACCATGAGAATAACTTATGACACCTTGCATAACTTTCTATATAGTATTCTCATAGCGGGTCAATCCGGTATAAATATTACTCCTAATATTCATACCTATGTTTAAGACTTGATAACTCTTTATCCATGATCCATGAGATGTGATCATCAGTCTACAAACATAATAGTCTTAATGCTTTAATGTTATCCCACTTCACACTAAAGCTCGACTACGGATACTTTAGGAATAATGTCCTTATGTTTAATGTGTTCTCATGATTAAGTCACACTTAATACATTAAACAGACTATCTATTCCAGGGACTTTATTAATCAACCATAATAAAGAGAATGCCTTTTATTATTCGATACAAGTACCAAAATGTATTGGCCTCTAGGGCTTACACCAACAATCTCCCACTAGCACTAGAGCCAATCAGGCATACCCCGTATGCCCATTGATCTAGTATGGCCATCATGCTTCTGCTGCGCAAGAGGCTTTGTCAATGGGTTAACTATATTGTCAAGTGTAGGTACTTTACATATTTCCACATCTCCTCTATCTATTATCTCTCGAATGAGATGATAACGCCTAAGTATGTGTTTGGATCGTTGGTGAGATCTAGGCTTCTTGGCTTGTGCGATAGCACCATTGTTATCATAATAGAGACCAATGGGATCCACAATGCTAGGGACTATAATGAACTTTTTGATCCAAACAACTCCCTTTTCTGCATTTGAGGCAGCAATATACTCGGCCTCGGTTGTAGAATCAGCAACTGTATCTTGCTTTGAACTTTTCAAGCTCACAGCGCCACCATTTCAGCAAAACACATAACCATTGGAATCATTCATATTAAAGCGTCTCAGCACTTTGTCTATGTACTCTGACTTAGGCCAAGCATTTTATGATCTATCTCTATGGATTCTGATTCCTAATATATAGGCTGCTTCACCTAGGTCCTTCATAGATAAGCATTTCCCCACCCAAGACTTTGCTTGTTGCTGGGTAGGGATATCGTTTCCAATAAGTAATATGTCATCTACATATAATACCAGGAATACGATCATGCTCCCACTAACCTTCTTGTAGACACAAGGCTCATCTTCGTTCTTGATGAATCCATATTGTTTTACTGTTTCATCAAAACGAAGATTCCATGAGTAGGTCACAAGCTCATCTTGATCCATGAGTAATACATCACCTTGATCAGATATCCATATATCTCAGGTAGGTGACGTATCCTGCCTGACCTACGTTGGTCTTGTTCTACTTGAGCAGGTTGCTCTTACACAACTACTTGTGTTTCCTGCTCCAATTCCTCCATAGGTGTGTCGATGCTTTGTGATTCTTGAATTTCTTCAAGCTCTACTTTCCTCCCACTGGTTCCTTTGGAAATAAAAATCCTTTTCTAGGAAAACTCCAGTTCGAGCGACAAACACTTTGCCCTCAGAAGGATTGTAGAAGTAATACCCTTTTGTTTCTTTAGGATACCCCACAAATAAGCATTTGTCAGATTTGGGCTCAAGCTTAGTTGAAACTTGTCATTTCACATAAACCTCGCAACCCCAAACCTTTATGTAAGACATATGTGGTTTCTTACCACTCCATATCTCATATGGTGTCTTCTCAACCTTTTTGGATGGAACACGGTTAAGTGTGTAAGCTACTGTCAATAGTGCATGTCCCCAAATGGAGTTTGGAAGATCGGCGTGACTCATCATGGATCGGACCATGTCTAACAGGGTTCGATTTCTTCTCTCAGACACACCATTCCATTGGGGTTTCTAGGAGGAGTGAGTTGGGATAGGATCCCACACTCTTTCAGATGGTCATCAAACTCTAGGCTTAAATATTCACCACCTCGATCTGATTGAAGTGTTTTAATATTCTTACCTAGTTGGTTTTGTACTTCATTCTTGAATTCCTTGAACTTTTCAAAGGACTCTGATTTGTGTTTCATTAAATACACATAACCATATCTACTGAAATCATCAGTAAATGTGATGAAGTACTGAAAACCTCCTCTGGCTGGAATGTTCAGTGGTCCACATACATCAGTATGTATGAGGGCCAAAAGATCATTAGCTCTTTCACCTTTTCCTGTGAATGGAGATTTTGTCATCTTCCAAGTACTTTGGGCAGTTTCTCTTCCAGTGTCCGGTCTTACCGCAATGGAAGCAGGTGCCTGCCTTTGTTATGCCTCCACTAGGCCTCAAAACAGTAACAGTGGGTCTGGGTTTGGCAACTTCCTTGCCCTTCCCTTTATCACCCTGCCTGGTGGGCCTTTTGTTCTGTCTCTTTCCATTTCCGATCATCAGAATGGACTTCCCTTTTGTCTTCAGATTCTGCTCGGCAGTTCTTAACATGGCGAGCAGTTCAGGAAGAGATTTGTCCATATCAATCATATTGAAATTTAGGACAAATTGACTAAAACTATCTGGCAACGATTGCAAGACCAAATCAGTCGCAAGTTCCTTTCCGAGGGGAAAACTCAACCTTTCAAGCTTTTCCATATACCCAATCATCTTGAGCACATGGGGACTTATAGGGGCTCCCTCAGCTAACTTGCCTTAAAAAAAGGGTTTTTGAAACTTCAAACCTCTCATGCCTTGCTTGCTCTTGATAGAGCATCTTCATGTGTTCGATCATATCGAACGCTGTCATGTTCTCATGTTGCTTTTGCAACTCTGAGTTCATGACATCCAGCATGAGACAAGCAGTTTCATTGGCATCATCGACATGCTTCTTATAAGCATCTCTTTCTGCCTTAGGTGCAGAACTAGGAGGTTCCTCTTCAGGAACAGGTGTCTCCAAGACATACAGCTTTCTATTATGTTTGAGGACAATCCTCAGGTTTCGGTGTCAATCCAGAAAATTTGTCCCAGACAATTTTTCCTTGTCAAGGATTGATCGCAAGATGTTGTTAGAGGTGTTTGCTGTCATGGTTATCTACATAAGGATTAAGAAAATATAAGTATCATTGACATATTTAATTAGGCCTTTAATCAAATATGCTCCCACTATTTTACTCAAAACAAATGACCCTCATCATTTGATTCGGAAAATCCCGTTGGAAGATTTTCTAGTGGGTCGAGATCCATATTTCACTTCGTTCTAAGTCCGCGTAGGCGGATTACACAAAACTAGGTTATTTAGGTAGGAACTCCTTCCAATTGTATCTCATACAACTCTCGAATATTTCAGTTGGGTGAATAACTCCTTATTCCAATCCATCATATGGATTATTCCCAACTCTTGCTTCTAAACATATATAAGAAAATTATAATCAAGTTTGACTCATCGTTTTAGCAGTTGGATATTACAATTATCCCATCGCACCTTAACTAATACAAAACATGCACCTCGCGTAGGCGAAACCTACATATCCGATACCAGTCTTGATGAGTGCTAAAACTTGGAAAGCAAACACATATAATCTTATTATAATTTGTTTAGTTAAGTTTGACCCATTGTTTTAACAGTTGGATATTACAATTATCCCATCGCACCTTACTAATATATAGATCATGCACCTCGCGTAGGCGAAACCTACATTATCCATTACTAGTCTTGATGAGTGTTAAAACTTGGAAAGCATAAACTTAATATTTAATTTTGAGGGAATTGCAATTGTACTGATCTCACCGGCTTGTTTATCATATAAATCGTCTCTCACATGCATCAACATACATTCACATACATTCACATGCATCAACATACATACACAATGAAACAGTTATGGCCCCTAGCGCAATTGTTCTCCCAAGCCAATGAGAGAACCTAAGCTAACCTAATAACGATCTAAGCTTCTCCAAGCAAGATCTTCAAGGTTGTCCTCCTTTGATCTTCAAGGTTGTCCTCCTTTGATATTGAAATCTTCTCTTTCTTCATAACATTGTCTTCTTCTCTTTCTTCATAACATTACATTCCAGAAGAAACTCGTTTTACATACGAGGGATTGAGATGAGAAAAGAAGTTACATTAAGAGATCAAAAGGAGAGGCACGACACGCAGGTCGTATTTAAAAACCCAAAACAAAATAAAGGACACCTAAGGCCATAACTGATCACCACAAGGCAATAATAATAAACACATTGTTATTATTAAATTTTAATTCCTTTAATTAATTAAAACCAAATTAAATTTTGGCGACCGATCACACTACGCAGAGTTGGCGTCCAAAATTTTAATGAACAATTCATTTGAAATGGACATTGTTTTTGCATCCACACAACTCTTGCGCAGACACAAAACAGAAACCCCAAAATTTTGACTCTGGGAGTGTGACGACCGTCACAGGCGTGTGACGACCGTCACAGGCAATGTGAGTGTGACGAGCGTCACAGGGTTGTTACGACCGTCACAGGTCAAAACAGAAATGCCTAAAATTCTGTGAGTCTGTTACGACCGTCACAGGTCAATCTATGGGTCTGTTACGAACGTCACGCGTCTTGTTACGACCGTTACGCATCCAGTTTGTTACACTTGTTATGCTCGTCACACGAGCTTCACGCGGCCAATTAACAAACTTTGAAACAGTCAACACACGTGTTCCAAAAACCCTAAATTGACAACTCCTTGACGGCACAACCCTTGCGCCGTCACCAACCCTAATGCGCCAATTTCAGACCGTCAAACACACCTCGATTGTTGATTCAGTATGATTGATCAACATGCCATTGCTTCACCATACTAATGTCGGATTCCGAAGCAAATGACCATTGATCGCTCAAAGGAAAACAATCATTTAGTGTTCGAATGAATGAAATAGAAACAGTATATCACATATACTGTACTTTGTATTAGGATTACTTATATCATATATAAGTTGATCGGTTTCAATTGCGTAACCTATGGACGATCGATGTATCACTGCTTCACCATACTAATGTCGGATTCCGAAGCATAGTCAACATCAATCATCCAACTCGTACACTCATGATGCCAAATTTAATTACCCGTTTAATTAATTGATTCATTCTGTCTTTTAATCATATTAATACAGAAAATAAACAACTATCCGATTCATGGTTTCGTAAGTGGCTCTGATACCACTGAAGGAGAATTGCGACCCAAAGCGCAGCGGAAATTAAAATTTCTCCTTTAGAGATCCTTACGAATGGTCATGATCAGTGATAGAATATTTACCTCTTGTGACGGTTGAAACCTTTGGTGCAGATCTCTTGTGACGATCAAAACCTTTGATGCAAGTCCACGAAGCGATCACGAACGTTGAACGATGACAACGTCTCTACTCAGTCCACACGAACGGGTTCCTTCAATCTCAGTGCTAGCTGGTACGAATGAAGGCTTTGAGTGAGAGAGAGAGAGTGATAGAAAACGAAAATAATGCAACCGCAAATTTTTTGCTTCTGCACAAGGGTTCTATTTATAGAACCACTTGTGTGGGCTTCAAGCTAAAAAGCCCACTTAAGTGTATTTTGGCCCATATCTTATAATATGCCCAAAATCACTTAAGCCCATGGTACCTTACCATATTTCGTATTCTACTCAAGTACACCGTACCTTACGATGTTCTATAATTCACTTAATTAGTTACCCTAGTTACCCTATCTCTCATCAATCCGTCCTTTGTGTGTGACCCTGTAGGTTTTCGCGACGTTGGCAATTATATTAAATCACGCATTTAATATAATAAATAGTGAGCGGTATCTAGCAACACATCACTGCTACCCAAGACACGAAAATGTCAAGTGATCTGACAATTCCTTCCGTGATAATAATTATGTGTATAATTACCCTTTTGCCCTTATGTCTATATTGAACACAAGGCATAGACCGTGTCATCCTTGTCCAGTTCAATATTGGGCCCATAGACATTTATCCTGTTATGCAGGATGGGCAAATTCCATCTAGGTCACTCATGTCCCTCAGCATGCTTTGTGGAGTACCGATCAACTGCCTTTATGGTTATCCAGTTACGGATAACGTTGGATCAGCAATAAAGCACTCGACTCTACATCTAGGATCCACAGTGGTTTCAGGTCGAAGAGTGGAATACACTATTATCACCATGAGAATAACTTATGACACCTTGCATAACTTTCTATATAGTATTCTCATAGCGGGTCAATCCGGTATAAATATTACTCCTAATATTCATACCTATGTTTAAGACTTGATAACTCTTTATCCATGATCCATGAGATGTGATCATCAGTCTACAAACATAATAGTCTTAATGGTTTAATGTTATCCCACTTCACACTAAAGCTCGACTACGGATACTTTAGGAATAATGTCCTTATGTTTAATGTGTTCTCATGATTAAGTCACACTTAATACATTAAACGGACTATCTATTCCAGGGACTTTATTAATCAACCATAATAAAGAGAATGCCTTTTATTATTCGATACAAGTACCAAAATGTATTGGCCTCTAGGGCTTACACCAACAATGATTCCCTAAGTCTACTCAAGTCATCAAAAGACCCTTGATCACTTGATAAGACAGGTTCGTTGTGCTCAAGCTATAGTGGATACGCTGAATCTCAGGAGCTCAAGACCTTAAGGTTCAAATGCAAGATCAAGACTTCAAGTCAACATCAGTCAAGCATAGCTAGCAAAGTAGACCACTTCTCAAGCACAATAAAGGTATCAACACTTGACAAATGTGATTCAAATTATAAGCTACGAGCCTTAAGTAATGAGGAATGATGAGACAGAGTTTCTCCTACCCTTGTCTAGAGTGACTTTGCATATGGGGCATAGACCCTAGCTATTCAAAGCATTCACCCTTATTCATAGACTTTAGTGCAATTTGAATCATGCAATTGACAACTCTTCTTCAAACAAGCACCAATCATTCAACACTTCAATGGTGAAGCATCATTTCACATCAATCCTTCTTCAACAGTGAAACACCATTACTCTCTTCTTGAATTCAATATCAGAACATCCTCTTTGATGTTCATACATCTCTTGGGATCATCATCTTGGGTTCACATACCCATTTCTCAATCATTTGCTTCATGCATTGCCTACCAGTTCAGACTATGGCATACTTTGTTGCTTGCCTACAAGGTGCAGACCTTGGCAACTTCCTTCAGCCCATGGAGTTCAGACTCTGGCTTTATTCTTTGCCTATGAGGTACAGACCTTGGCACGTCGCCCATATAGTTCAGACTATGGCATCTTTCTTTTCTTCCTATAAGGTGCAGACCTTGGCATTCTTGTCCGTTGAGTTCAGACTCTAGAAACCCTTGATTGTTCCCATACAATTCAGACTGTGGCATCTTTAGTCTCTTCCTATAAGGTGCAGACATTAGCATTCTTTCTCGTTGAGTTAATACTCTGACAACCCTTGATTATGCCCATACAATTCAGACTAGGGCATCTTTATTCTCCGCCTATAAGGTGCAGACCTTGGCATTCTTGCACGTTGAGTTCAGACTCTAGAAACCATTGATTGTTCCTATACAGTTCAGACTGTGGCATCTTTAGCCTCTGTGTATAAGGTATAGACCTTGGCATTCAACCCATAAAGTACATACTATGGCTTTGTTTCTTGCCTATGAGGTGCAGACCTTGGCAACCTCTTTTAGCCTATGGAGTACAGACTCTAGCTTTGTTCCTTGCCTATAAGATTCAGATCTTGGCGTCCTTGCCCCAATGAGTTCATACTTTGGACACCTTGATATTTCCTATAAGGTACAGACCTTGGCATCTTTCCTATACAATTCAGACTTTGGCATTCATTCATCCAGCCCATGGAGTTCAGACTCTGGCTACCTCTTTTATTGCCTTACAGTTCAGACTTTGGCATTATACTCTTTTTCCCTCACTGAGTTCAGACGTTGGCATTCAGATCACTTCCTTTGCCTTGTATAGTTCAGAGTATGGCATGTTCATACATATTTCCCATGAAGTTCAGACTCTAGCAACGTTTGACATTGTTTTAAAGTTCAGACTTTGGCATCATGTTCCTTTGCCCTAATTGAGTTCAAACTTTGGGAATCCTTTCCTTGCCTTGAAGTTCAGACTTTGACACTCATATATCTTTCAGTTTGGAGTTTAGAATCTGACTATATATCATTCTGCCTTATGGGGCACATACCCTAGCAATATCCTTTCCTACCCAGGGAGTCTCAGACTCTGATAGCATCTTTGGTTCAGACCATGCCTTCATTGGTACCTTGTGGTTGATTACCATCATTGGTTAATGCCACATCCTTTCTTTGTAAAGCAGTTTGCTTTGCCTCTGGGAAATCCTATCATATATCATATTGATGTCAGCCTTAGTGGGTTGAACTATGATTGCTTTGATTTTCTCATTACATGATGAGAATACGTAGGCACGAGGGTTTGAATCCTCCGCGAGCATACTTATTTATCCCTCTTGCCTTAGGGCATTCCCAATCCATCTCCATAACATATTCATATTCTACCTTCATTCACTTCATGTGATATACCCTGTCTTTGAGCCAAATATAATATCCCTTTGAGCTCCATCTTGTATCACCTTGTGAACCAAGAGCTGTTTGTGTTGTGAAACCAAACATTTAACTCTCCTTGTTTTCGACTATACCATATAGTGGCAGATGTTCAGACTATCCACATATTGGTCAACGCCAATTTTACTCTTGGATTCATATTTCATCCTTTTTGGAGTTCAAATCATACCACTCTTTGGTTCAGAGCATACCTTTATCACAATTTCTTTTCACCTCCCGCCACTAGTTCTATGAACTACGGAGCTCTGAATTCCTCATTGCACTATGAGGATACATAGGCATGAGGGCCCCAATCCTCACCGAGCACTCTATCTATTCCGTTCTTTTTTCCCTTATTCTTTTGCGAGTAAACCTTAGATATAACACTCATTCGAGCAAGAACAGTCAAAACAGTTCCCGTTGAGTACAATAGATATTAGGGGTGCTAATACCTTCCCCTTGTATAACCGAATTCCTTACCCATCATATCTCTTTCCCCCGGGTTTTATCGATGTTTTCCCTTTCCTTCGGGAATAAATAAAGTTCGACGATGACTATGTTGTATGTTCGAGCGTGTGATACGTTCGGGTATATTTCTGCTAGCTTCACCTAGCGCCATTTCTACAGCAGGATTGTTATCACTAGTGAGTTTTCACCCTCATTTTTGTTTCCCGTGGGCCACCGTTACCATATGTCTCCATCATTCCCCACAGATCTGGCTGTCTTTCTTCATCCATCATAAAACATCATGCTAGGGCTCATCTCATATTGCATCACATCCCTAGCAAATCGAAATGAAAAAAGTCATGCATACTTGCATAACATATCATATCACGTCATATGCATTCAGGATCAAATTTCAGGTCTTTTTATTATTTAACTATCTCCCACTGTAATCATATGAAGAGTGTCATTCTTCATATTGTATGGTTGAAGATACTTAAATAGGGGTAGCTGTCACACCCCAATTTTGACCCTGAATCCCTAAATCAATACATTCATCACATCATTTGCACCACTTCCATATCATATCATGCATTTCATCTTGCATAATGCCTAGAATGTTCGTCAAAATAAATTTTTGGATCTACAAATACACCGGTTGAATCAATTTTCAAATGTCTGTCAAATTAGTGGCCGAAAAATTTCAAAATCGAGCTTGGAGACATCAGTTTTATTTATCTACAGTTTGCGTTGTTTAACCTGATGTGCTCATTTTATTTTTTCGATCATATTTTGATCTGCCTGAGCATCTTCAACCGAGCATTTTTTACTTCAAAATTTGATCAAAACATGTATATTTCCGAGAAGTATATTGCGTGCTGATCATTTTGGTGCATTCAGTTTAATGTTTCTAACACTTTTGTATTCTATTTTTTTTTTCATTTTTGATCCGTTTATTTCTGTTTTATAGTCAAAATAATTGGGACGATTAATTAGAATTAATCAAGTTTTAGTTTGAATTTGGTGGTTTTAATTTATTTATTTTTCATTTAATTTTTGAAACCTTTTCTTAATATTTAAAATTAATAAGGAGACCAAATGGAAAATATATTTTCCCCTCCATAGAGCGGAAGGAGAATGGCGATTCAAAACGCATCAGAATTTTAAAAAAAATCTCCTTTAGTGATCCTTACGAATGGGCATGATCAGTGATAGAATCGTTACCTCTTGTGGCGATTGTAACCTTTGCTGCAGATCTACGGAGCGATCACGAACGTTGAACGATGACAACGCCTCTACTCAGTCCACACGAACGGATTCCTTCAATCTCAGTGCTAGCTGCTACGAATGAAGGCTTTGAGTATGTGTGTGTGTGTTTGTGTGTGTGTGTGTGTGTGTGTGTGTGTGTGTGTGTGTGTGTGTGTGTGTGTGTGTGTGTGTGTGTGTGTGAGAGAGAGAGAGAGAGAGAGAGAGAGAGAGAGAGAGAGAGATAGAAAGAGAAAGAGAAACGAAATTGCAACTGCACAAATGCTTCTGCACAAGGGTTCTATTTATAGAACCACTTGTGTGGGCTGCAAGCTAAAAAGCCCACTTAAGTGTATGTGGCTCATATCTTATATATGCCAAATCACTTAAGCGCATGGTACCTTACCATATTTCGTATTTTACTTAAGTACACCGTACCTTACGATGTTCTACAATTCATTTAAGTGCACCGTACCTTACGGTGTTCCTTAGTTACTCTATCTCTCATTAATCCGTCCTTTTGTCTGTGACCCTGTAGGTTTTCGTGACATTGGCAATTATATTAAATCATGTATTTAACATAATAAATAGTGAGCAGTATCTAGCAACACATCACTGCTACCCAAGACACAAAAATGTCATGTGATCTGACAAATCCTTTTATGATAATACTTATGTGTACAATTACCCTTTTTCCCTTATGTCTATATTTAACACAAGGCATAGACCGTGCCATCCTTATCCAGTTCAATATTGGGCCCATAGACATTTATCATGTTACGCAGGATGGGAAAATTCCATCTAGGTCACTCATGTCCTTCAGCATGCTTCCTGGAGTACCCATCAACTGTCTTTATGGTCATCCGGTTACGGACAATGTTTGATCAGCAATAAGGCACTTGACTCTACATCTAGGGTCCATGGTGGTTTCGGGTCGAAGGGTGGTATACACCATTATCACCATGAGAATAACTTATGACACTTTGCATAACATTGTATATAGTATTCTCATAGCGGGTCAATCCAGTATAAATATTACTCTCAATATTCATACCTATGTTTAAGACTTGATAACTCCTTATCCATGATACATGAGATGTGATCATCAGTCTATATACATAATAGTCTTAATGCTTTAATGTTATCCCACTTCACAATAAAGCTCGACTACGGATACTTTAAGAATAATGTCCTTATGTTTAATGTGATCTCATGATTAAGTCACACTTGATACATTAAACGGACTAGCTATTCTAGGGACTTTATTAAACACACATAATAAAGAAAAAGCCTTTTATTATTAATAAATATTTCGATACAAGTACCAAAAGTATTGGCCTCTAGGGATTACAGCAACAATCTCCCACTAGCACTAGAGCCAATCAGGCATACCCCTAATGCCCATAGATCTAGTATGGCCATCATGCTTCTGCTGCGCAAGAGGCTTTGTCAGTGGGTCAACAATATTGTCAAGTGTAGGTACTCTGCATATTTTCACATCTCCTGTATCTATTATCTCTCGAATGAGGTGATAACGCCTAAGTATGTGTTTGGATCGCTGGTGAGATTTAGGCTCATTAGCTTGTGCGATAGCACCATTGTTATCACAATAGAGACCAATGGGATCCACAATGCTAGGAACTATACCAAGTACACTAACGAACTTTTTGATCCAAACAACTTCCTTTGCTGCACTTGAGGTATCAATATACTCGGCCTCGGTTGTAAAATCAACAATTGTATCTTTCTTTGAACTTTTCCAGCTTACAGCGCCACCGTTTAAGAAAAACACATAACTAGATTACGATCTAAAGTCATCCTTATCTGTCTGGAAGCTAGTATCGGTGTATCCAATTACAGCAAGCTCTTCCTGACCTCCATATATCAAGAATGAGTCCTTAGTCCTTCTCAAATACTTAAGGATATTCTTTACAGCTACCCAATGAGCATCGCCGGGATCAGATTGGTACCTACTCGTTGCACTTAAAGCATACGAGACATCTGGTCAAGTACATAACATGGCATACATGATAGATCCTATTGCAGATGCATATGGAATCTTATTCATGCGATCCCTTTCTTCCTTAGTTGAAGGGGATTGTGTTTTTGATAGACACATGCCATATTGCATAAGTATGAATCCTTTCTTGGAATCATGCATATTAAAGCGTCTCAGCACTTTGTCTACGTATGTACTCTGACTTAGGCCAAGCAGTTTTTGTGATCTACCTCTATAGATTCTGATTCCTATTATATAGGCTGCTTCACCTAGGTCCTTCATAGAAAATCATTTCCCCAGCCAAGACTTTACTTGTTGCAGGGTAGGGACATCGTTTCCAATGAGTAATATGTCATCTACATATAATACCAGGAAAACGATCATGCTCCCACTAACCTTCTTGTAGACACAAGGCTCATCTTCATTCTTGATGAATCCATATTGTTTTACTGTTTCATCAAAATGAAGATTCCAGCTTCTGGAAGCTTGCTTCAATCCCTAGACTGATCTTTGTAACTTACATATCTTTTGGGCTTCTTCTGGTATGTCAAATCCTTCAGGCTATGTCATGTACACATCCTTAAGAAGATTCCCGTTAAGGAAAGCAGTTTTGACATCCATCTGCCATATTTCATAATCATGATATGCAGCGATAGCAAGTAAAATCCGAACAGATTTAAGCATTGCAACTGGTGAAAAGGTTTCATCATAGTCAACCCCATGAATTTGTTTATATCCTTTTGCAACTAGTCTTTCCTTATAGGTATGTACCTTACCATCCATGTCAGTATTCTTTTTGAAGACCCACTTGCATCCTATAGGGTTAACTCCTACAAGAGGTTCTACCAAGGTCCAAACTTGGTTTGTGTACATGGAATCCATTTCAGATTTCATGGCTTCTAGCCACTTCTCAGACTTAGGACCAGTTATGGCCTCTTGGTATGTCACATGCTCATCTTGATCCATGAGTGATACATCAACTTGATCAGTTATGAGATATCCATATCTCTCAGGTAGGTGACGTATCCTGCTTGACCTACGCTGGTCTTGTTCTACTTGAGCAGGCTGCTTTTCCATAACTACTTGTGTTTCCTGCTCTAATTCCTCCATAGGTGTATCAATGCTTTGTGATTCTTGAATTTCTTCAAGCTCTACTTTCCTCACACTGATTCCTTTGGAAATAAAATCCTTTTCTAGGAAAACTCCAGTTCTAGCGACAAACACTTTTCCCTCAGAAGGATTGTAGAAGTAATGCCCTCTTGTTTCTTTAGGATACCCCACAAATAATCATTTGTCATATTTGGGCTCAAGCTTAATTGGAATTTGTCGTTTCACATAAACTTCGCAACCCCAAATCTTCATGTAAGACATATGTGGTTTCTTACCACTCCATATCTCATATGGTGTCTTCTCAACCTTTTTGGATGGAACACGGTTAAGTGTGTAAGCTGCTGTCAATAGTGCATGTCCCGAAAAGGAGTTTGGAAGATCGACGTGACTCATCATGGATCAGACCATGTCTAACAGGGTTCGATTTCTTCTCTCAGATACACCGTTCCATTGGGGTGTTCCAGGAGGAGTAAGTTGGGATAGGATCCCACACTCTTTCATATGGTCATTAAACTCTAGGCTTAAATACTCACCACCTCGATTTGATCAAAGAGTTTTAATATTCTTACCTAGTTGGTTTTGTACTTCATTCTTGAATTCCTTGAACTTTTCAAAGGACTCTGATTTGTGTTTCATTAAATACACATAACCATATCTACTGAAATCATCAGTAAATGTGATGAAGTACTGAAAACCTCCTTTGGCTGGTATGTTCAGTGGTCCACATACATCAGTATGTATGAGGGCCAAAAGATGATTAGCTCTTTCACCTTTTCTTGTGAATGGAGACTTTATCATCTTTCCAATTAAACAAGATCTACATGTCTCATATGATTCATAATCAAAAGAGTCCAAGAGTCCATCTTTATGGAGTTTGGAAATGCGTTTCTCATTTATGTGGCCTAATCGACAATGCCAAAGGTAAGTTGGATTTAACTCATTAGGTTTCATCCTTTTAGTATTAATGTTATAAATAGGCATTTCAAGATCAAGGATATATAGTCCATTGTTCATTTGTGCAGTAGCATAGAATATATCATTCAAATAAATTGAGCAACAATTGTTCTTTATTATAAATGAAAAACCAAACTTGTCTAAACAAGAAACGGAAATAATATTCCTTCTAATTGCAGGTACATAATAACAGTTCTCTAATTGAATTATTAAACCACTAGGTAAAGTTAATAAATAAGTTCCTACGGCTAAAGCAGCAACCTTTGCTCCATTGCCAACTCGTAGGTCAACCTCACCTTTTGCCAAATCTCTACTCCTTTTTAGCCCCTGCACAATGGTACAAATGTGAGAACCACATCCAGTATCTAATACCCATGATGCAGAAGTAGATAAATTAATTTCAATAACAAAAATACCTGAAATTGAAGTCTCTACTCCATTCTTCTTATCTTCCAGGTACTTTGGGCAGTTTTTCTTTCAGTGTCTGGTCTTACCGCAATGGAAGCAGGTACCTTCCTTTGCTATGCCTCCACTAGGCTTCAAAGCAGCAACAGTGGGTTTGGGTTTGGCAACTTCCTTGCCTTTCCATTTATCACCATGCTTGGTGGGTCTTTTGTTCTGTCTCTTTCCATTTCTGATCATCAGAATGAACTTCCCTTTTGACTTCAGATTCTGCTCAGCATTTCTTAGCATGGCTAGCAGTTCAGGAAGAGATTTGTCCATATTATTCATATTGAAATTAAGGACAAATTGACTGAATATGTCTGGCAACGATTGCAAGATCAAATCAGTCGCAAGTTCCTTTCCGAGGGGAAAACCCAACCTCTCAAGGTTTTCCACATACCCAATCATCTTGAGCACATGGGGACCTACAGGGGCTCCCTCAGCTAAATTGCCTTGAAAAAGGGCTTTTGAAACTTCAAACATTTCATGCCTTTCTTGCTCTTGATAGAGCATCTTCAGGTGTTCGATCATATCGAACACTTCCATGTTCTCATGTTGCTTTTGCAACTCTGAGTTCATGGTAGCTAGCATGAGACAAGCAATTTCATTGACATCATCGACATGCTTCTTATAAGCATCTCTTTCTGCCTTAGGTGCAGAACTAGGAGGTTCCTCTTCAGGAACAGGTTTCTCCAAGACATACAGCTTTCTATCATGTTTGAGGACAATCCTCAGATTTCAGTGCCAATCCAAAAAAGTTGTCCCAGACAATTTTTCCTTGTCAAGGATTGATCGCAAAATGTTGTTAGAGGTGTTTGTTGTCATGGTAATCTACATGAAAATAATGAAAATATAAGTATCAATAACATATTTAATTAGGCCTTTAATTATATATGCTCCCACTATTTTACTCAAAACAAATGACCCTCACCATTTGATTCGGAAAATTTCGTTGGAAGATTTTCTAGTGGGTCAAGATCCACATTTCACTTTGTTTTAAGTCTGCGTAGGCGGATTACACAAAACTAGGTTATTTAGGTAGGAACTCCTTCCAATTGTATCTAATACAACTCTCAAATATTTTAGTTGGGTGAATAACTCCTTATTCCAATCCATCACATGGATCACTTCCAGCTCTTGCTTCTAAACATATATAATCTTATTATAATTTGTTTAGTTAAGTTTGACCCATTGTTTTAGCAATTGAACATTACAATTATCCCACCGCACCTTACTAATATAGAACATGTACCTCGCGTAGGCGAAACCTACATTATCCGATACTAGTCTTGATGAGTGCTAAAACTTGGAAAGCATAAACTTAATATTTAATTTGAGGGAATTTGAAATTATTCTGATCTCACCGGCTTATTTATCATATGCATCAACATACATTCACATGCATCAACATACATTCACATGCATCAACATACATTCACATGCATCAACATACATTCACATGCATCAACATACATAATGAAACAGTTATGGCCCCTAGGTTCTCCCAAGCCAATGAGAGAACCTAAGCTAACCTAATAACGATCTAAACTTCTCCAAGCAAGATCTTCAAGGTTGTCCTCCTTTGATATTGTATTCTTCTCTTTCTTCATAATATTACATTACATAAAAGAAACTTGTTTTACATACGAGGGAGTGGGATGAGAAAAGAAGTTACATTAAGAGATTAAAAGAGAGGCACGACACGTAGGTCGTATTTTAAAATCCCAAAAAAAAATAAAGGAAAACTAAGGCCATAATCGATCACCACAAGATAACAATAATAAACACATTAATATTATTAATTTAAATTTTGTTAATTAATTAAAACCAAATTAAATTTCGGCGACCGATCACACTACGCAGAGTTAGCCGGGGGTTCCGCTGCCCGGTCAGTGGACAGGGGTCAAGGGGGCAGCACCCCCTTGCGGGGTTGCAGGGGCAGCTCCCCGACTTAAATTTTTAATGAATAATTCATTTGAAATCGACGTCGTTTTTCGCATCAACACTTGATACTTTAAACTCTTACGCAATCACAACCCTAATCGCATAACTCTTTGACAGCACAACCCTTGTGCCGTCATTAACCCTAATGCACCAATTTCAGACCGTGAAACACACCTCGATTGTTAATTCAGTATGATTGATCAACACATCATTGCTTCACCATACTAATGTCGGATCAAGAAGCAAATGACCATTGATTGCTCAAAGGAAAACAACCATTAAGTGCTTGAATGAACGAAACAGAAACAGTATATCACGTATACCATATTTTGCATAAGGATTACTTATATCATATATATAACTTGATCGATCTCAATCGCGTAACCTATGGACGATCGATGTATCGCTGCTTCACCATACTAACGTCGTATTCCGAAGCATAGTCAACATCAATCATCCAAATCATACACACATGATGCCAAATTTAATTACTCGTTTATTCTTTGATTCATTCTGTATTTTAATCATATTAATACAGAAAATACAAAAAATAAACAACTATCAGATGCATGGTTTCGTAAGTGGCTCTGATACCACTGAAGGAGAACGGCGATCCAAAACGCAGCGGAATTTAAAAAAAAATCTCCTTTAGTGATCCTTACGAATGGAAATTGAAATTCTAGTTATCAGACTTTGGATGTCACACTGGTTGTTATGACATCCAATTCTGCACAGACAGGGATTATGCAGAACTTAATAGTAAGTGCAGTAAATAACACAAGTAATTGTTACCCAATTCAGTCCAACATGACCTACATCTGGGGGCTACCAAGCCAGGGAGGAAATCCACTATTAGTAGTATCAATTCAAAGCTAAACTCACCCGTTTACAACTTATCACTTAATCCCTACCCAATGCAATTTCAATCTTAACCTAAGATCAGAGTTCCTACTCACTCCCCCTCAATCACCTCAGTGATATTAAAGACACTTTGAAGTCACACTTCAAAAACAACTCTTGATTATGCTTCACAGCTTAAATCAAGATACACAGCACTCACGCTTAAAAGCTTTGAGTGACACAACACTTACAACTCAATGAACACCCTATGCCAAAGCAATCATCTACTTGATAATGGCTTGGCTTACAAGATACGTCTAATACAAGACACACAAAATACAGCAGTGAAGTATGATGGACACACTGACTCTTCACGCTTCAAAATCCCCGAAACTGAATGAAGGAATGCCTTCCTTTTTATATTGCAGCACCTGGGCTTTTGCACCTGTATTTTCCTGAATTTTAGGTCACACAAGTTCCCTCAAGTTCAACATTTAGGTTGCTAACAAATAGGCTATTTGTTAGGTTCATTGAATGTAGCTTGGTTGTTGATTTCCTGGATTTTCTCTCAGCTGTTGAATCCCTAAAGAATAGCCTGAGAAAAAGCTGAAACAAAAAACTGAACAACCTACAATTTAGCATATGCTGTCAGGCACGAATGTCACGACATTCAGCTTGACATCAAGGTCCATATGCTGAGTCTGTTTTTCCAGAAAACAGACTGTACAATTTGCTGACCTGTACATGATCAAACTGACCATACTACAGTAACAGCTTACATTAGTAAATGTCAAAGTGTCCAACTTAACATTTACACATTTGGCCTTAAGTTAGTTCTGTTATTCTCTTGAAGAACAAACTAAGTTATATGCTGAAGTATAGCAGAACACCACTCTGCCTAATCTTCACCAGCTGCTGTTAATGATGAATGTCACAACATCCAGTTTGACATTCAGTCAGTAGGCCTTATGCCAGGTTTGGTTCTTCCTTGATAACCAGACTGCAAATGAATACTAAGTTCTAACAGAACTTCTGTTCCTTAGTATCTGTTGACAGGAATGAATGTCACAGCATTCAATAGTCCTGTGTTAGCTAGTCCTGCAGTAACTACAATGTAGTCACACTTACATGTCATGACATCAGTCAAGACAATAGTGTTTTACCATATAATGCAGCCAATTAAACACCTACAAACTCCCCCTTTGGCAAATTTTTGGCTAAAGCACTTTGATCCCCATAACAGAGTTCATGGCAGCGGAATACTACTAGCTAATACACTCAGAGTGGCAGCACACTCACACACATGGAAGTTAAACAAAAACTTCGCATAGCAGCACACACATATTAGAAGTTGCACCTAAACTTCAACATCAGCTGCAGGGGGGGGGGGGGGAATCTTCAGATCTGTCATGAGAGTCTGTTGTAGAGACCCACTCTGTGTGTCAGGGGTGTTGGTGGTTATTACTCCCCCTTTTTGTCACAAATGTTGCCAAAGCCAACAACATAGCCAGAGCACAATGACAGAGTTCCAGACTTGGTTTTACTTCACAGTTTCAACCAAGTTAACATCCACTTGATCTTGCTTCACAGCTTCGATCAAGTGATCACCCACTTTTGCTTTACAGTAGGTACCACCATATCAGATGCCATGATTTTGTTTCTGACATCCAGAACCACTCCTGCATGAACAGCATCCTTGAACTCCTGCAGGTACAGAGGTCTTCTCTCTGTAGGGTGTCTCCTAACCCTCTTGTATCCACCCTTGTTGCAAGCAGCATAGCTATGATCTGTTGACCATTCATAGCCTAGTACAAATTGTTTAATATGCAGATATATTAAACAATTTATCCCAAACATCAGTGGTTGCTATAAGGTCTCAGAGAGACATATTCCCAGTTTGCTCCTTAAGTTTTCAAACTGAGTAGCATCCAGAGCCTTTGTAAATATGTCAGCCAGTTGAAGATCCGTGGCTACATGTTCCAAAGTGATCACCTTGTCTTCCACCAGATCTCTGATGAAGTGGTGCCTAATGTCAATATGTTTGGTCCTGCTATGTTGGATGGGATTCTTGGAGATGTTGATGGCACTGAGATTGTCACAGAACAATGTCATGACATTTTGAGTGACATTGTACTCAGTGAGCATTTGTTTCATCCAAACCAGTTGGGAGCAACTGCTTCCAGCAGCTATGTATTCAGCCTCTGCAGTGGACAGAGAGACACAGTTCTGCTTCTTGCTGAACCACGATATGAGGTTTTCTCCTAAGAAGAAACATCCACCTGATGTGCTTTTTCTGTCATCAGCACTTCCAGCCCAATCAGCATCACAGTACCCAGATAGGACAGGCTTAGACCCATGTGAATACAGCATCCCATAGTCACACGTCCCATTGATGTACTTGAGAATCCTTTTGACTTGATTCAAGTGGCTCACCTTGGGTTCTGCTTGGTATCTGGCACACACTCCAACTGCATAGGAGATGTCAGGTCTACTTGCAGTTAGATACAGCAGACTACCTATCATGCTTTTGTACAGGCATTGATCAACACTAGGCCCTCCATCATCTTTGGTTAGTTTCAGATGAGTAGGAGCTGGAGTCCTCTTGTGCCTGGCATGATCCATACCAAACTTCTTAACTATGTTCTTGGCATACTTGCTTTGGGAGAGAAACATAGAGTCCTCCATTTGGTTTACTTGCATTCCAAGGAAATAGGTCAATTCTCCCACTAGACTCATTTCAAACTCAGATTGCATCTGGTGAACAAATTTTTTAACCATTTGTTCTGACATTCCACCAAAGACTATATCATCAACATAGATTTGAGCTATCATGATTTTGCCTTCTTCATCCTTCACAAACAAGGTTTTATCTATGCCACCCTTTCTGTATCCATTAGAGGTCAGAAATTCAGTTAGCCTTTCATACCAAGCTCTGGGTGCTTGCTTCAACCCATACAAGGCTTTCTTCAACTTGTATACATGCTCAGGTTGGTTAGGATCACAGAACCCTTTGGGTTGTTCCACATAGACTTCTTCATTCAGGTAGCCATTCAAGAATGCACTCTTCACATCCATTTGGAATAGCTTAAACTTCAGGATGCATGCTACCCCCAACAGCAATCTGATGGACTCAAGTCTAGCCACAGGAGCAAATGTCTCATCAAAGTCTACTCCTTCAACTTGAGTGTATCCTTGAGCTACTAGTCTTGCTTTATTTCTAGTAATTACTCCTTTCTCATCAGATTTGTTTTTGTAGATCCACTTGGTACCAATGATGTTGGACCCTTCAGGTCTTGGAACCAGCTCCCATACTTCATGCCTTGTGAACTGCTCGAGTTCCTCTTGCATGGCAATGATCCAGTATTCATCAGTCAGGGCTTCTTTCACATTCTTTGGTTCAACCTTGGAAACAAAGCAGGAATTTGAGTTTATTCCTCTTGACCTGATAGTTACACCACTGGTGGGATCCCCTATGATAAGATCCTTAGGGTGGTCTTTCTGAATTCTGATA
This sequence comes from Lathyrus oleraceus, assembly GCF_024323335.1. Lineage (NCBI taxonomy): Eukaryota > Viridiplantae > Streptophyta > Magnoliopsida > Fabales > Fabaceae > Lathyrus > Lathyrus oleraceus. Next base: position 218,841,798 of record NC_066585.1, read on the forward strand.
GATGGCACTTTGGTGGGTGCTTCTACTTCACATTCAGGAGGAGGTTCCTGTACTTCTTCAGGCTTGACTGGACTGTCAGTTGGATTATCAAGGAATGTTTCAACATCCTCCATGACATCGGTTCCTTCCTCTTTATCATCCACAATGACATTTATGGACTCCATCAGGACATTGGTCCTGTAGTTGAACACTCTATAGGCTCTGCTGTTAGTGGAGTATCCCAGAAACACGCCTTCATCACTTTTGGGATCTAGCTTCCTTCTCTGTTCACGATCTGTGAGAATGTAGCATTTACTTCCAAAAATATGAAAGTACTTCACAGTGGGTTTTCTACCCTACCATATTTCATACAGAGTGGAGGAGGTTCCTGTAACACCTCAAAATTTGCCCTCCTCTCTTGGGACTAGCATTAACATACTGCATTACATTTTTAGGTCATTAGGCATTGCATATTGCATATCATGTGGTTACATTATGCAAGCCATCTTCCCAAGTCTTAATCAGGAGATAGGAAGTCAGAAGGTGCAAGCCAGGGTTTTATTGACTGATCATGGGCCATCTGAGGATTGGGCTGTGAATTAGGGTTTCATGATTCTCAATGGATGTTGGTCTTCATCTTGATTGCAATGATACATCATCATCATCATGGTTGGATGTCATCAGAAGATTGAAGAAGATTCCTTGAGATTAGGGTTTTGACCACTGGTCAACCCTAATCAATTGCATTGGGCCAATCAGGGCTGGATCAGGAGATGAGGTCTGTGATGGTTGTGGGGTTCATTTTGTGATTATATTGTGCTTATTGAGGCTAGGGTTTCACCCTTGAGCCATTTCAGTTGAGGATTGGGGCTCAGTTTGATCTATGCATTGCCAAATTTATCTATCTGATGAAAAGTCAACTGTGGTCAACAGTACATGATCTGAGGAATTTGGAGGTGGAAATGAGTTGAAGACACTTCATTCATGTTGGAACAAGTGTTGAATGGCATCTCAAAGCTTAAAAATGAAGAAAATCAAGTCAGGACAAAAACTGCCAAAAATAGAAAGTGACTTGTAACTGAAGTTTCCAAAAATGGAAAGTTTTGGACCTCAAGACCACGTGTCCAAGGAAGCTTCAAATGAAAAATTGTTCAACATGAAAGTTGTAGATCTTGTTCTCACCTTTCCAAAAAGTCCTAGAACTTGAAAATCCCATGTATGGTTGTCAAGTTATGGCTCAGTGAAGTTCAAAAATGACCCATAATCAGGAGGCCATAACTTCCACATGGTTTGTCCAAATTGCAAGTTCTTTATATGCACAAACTCCATTTGACATGTACTTTCATGGTGCATAATTGGATTTTTCCAAAAATGGCCAAGGCAAAAAGTCACTTTTCAACTGGACAGCTGAATTGGATCAGGGGCAAAATTGTCCAACTCTCAAAATAATTGGAATTTTGAGATGGGACTTTTTGCTACACCTCATAAATGGAATTTAGAGTGTGTTGGAAGCATCATTTCATGGCTAAGGCTTTTGGATTGAGATTTGGCTTGAAAAGTGGGATGGTTAAAAATGGATAAATGCATCCACATGGTGATTTTGAGATTTACACAACCAATGGGCATGAGGAAAGTTTCTACAACTCACATGTGATAATTGAAAGGTGTATGTGCTGTCAAAACAGGTGGCACTAGCTGGCATAGTGAAATTCCATTTTTACCCCTCATTTGGAAATTACACTTTCATTAACAAATCCATTTTTGCTAATTAACTTGATTAGAGTTGGATTAAGCTATCATATATAAACTTAAACACTCTCTAATCATAACAGAACACACATTTCCCAAAGTTGGATCAAGAACTCATCAAATTCTCTCAAACCCTCAAGAACACAAAAACCTTCAAATCCAAATTTCATCATCAATTCTCAATCAATCTTCGAGATTCTTTTTGCATTGAACTTCTACAATCATCCTCTCAAACTGTTTTGATAATTTGGAAGGAGAGGAGTATGAAATCGCGGCTGTTCAATATCACTCCATCAATGGTGAAATCGAAGCTTAAGCAGTAGAAGCCATAGCGATTGATCCTGAACACATCACTCGAATTCCTGAAGCTGTTGGCGCATCTGTTTGAGGTTGATTTGCACAAAGAACCACGCGATTAACACTGCCATTCCAGGTACCTTTGAATTTCGATCATCATGTTTTGCTCGATGTTCATATGCGTTTTATAGAGCTTGCTACGTAGATCATGGTGATGTAATTAGTTTTGCAAATGGTTGACTGTAGCTTAAGAAATCGCGATTTGAAATTATGAACACAAACCCTAAGTGATTCGATTTGTTTGATATAGGAAGAATTGGTTGAAATAGAGTTCATATTTGGATTGTAGAGGTTGAGACGAGTCCATTGATTATTCGCATGTCCATTTTCGTTGAAATTTTATGTTCATCATTTTTCTGAAATTCTGGAAAAACGTTTGGTTGAGAACGAAGCAGTTAACGCGTTTGATCCAGAAATGCTTTTGAATTTTTAAATTCGGTGTTTCCCTCCCGCGCCACAACATATTTACAGATATGCCACTGGCATTTTAATTAATTTTAATTAATTCTTAACAAATATTTTAACACCTTTAAAAAATCATAAAAAATAGGAGAAAAATCAGAAAATTGTGGAGATTTTTTCTATGACTTTGTTGTTGACTTTAGGATCTTTTTGACCTATTGGTCAAAGTTGTGCATGGTAGAAATTTCATTTGCCCTAAGGATGTTTCACATGTGTTCATTTTTGATACCTTTTACCATTTGGCTTGTGAAATACACATAATGTTAAATAAATGCCTGGAAATTTTTGTGATGATTCTTGACTCATTGATGCTCATTTATATGTAAATTTCATGAGTTTTTGATACCTGGACATGGAGTTATGAATTATTGAACTTAGGTGTGACAATTTGTGTCACACCTCTTGATGTCAAATTGCTGGAATTATTTGAGTGACCTATACATGTTGAAATTGATTGAAATTTTGCATGATGCTTAGTTTGCATGTTAGGAAGCTATGAGAATTTTTGTGGAATTTTTCATGTCATTTTCAAATTGATTGTGATTTTTCATTTCTGTTGACCAATTGTGCAAGTTTGTATGATACATGTTGGTAGATTGGTTGGGAAATGCTCATATTGTATTGTATAGTCATGAAATTTAATATGCTGGTAATAGACACATGTTAGGACCTCCCTGTTTTGGTCTCATCCATTTCTTTATTGTTTTCATTGAGATATGAATTTTTGAAGTGGAAGCATGTATTGATGTTATGATTTGGAGCCTATAATTGTGTCTGTTTTTGTTGATTTTCATTGACATGGTTCCATTTGCCCAAATGAGCTCAAATTTGACATGGTAGACCTTGGATATCCCCTGTTTAGGTGTATTTAATTTGAGAATTTTTGGAATTATTTTGATGTGGATTTGAATGCAATAGTTCTGTTTGTATGCTTGATGCTTCATTTGAACTAGTTTGCTTTGTTTTGTGCATAACATGAGCATGATGAATGATATAAACATGAGACCAATGGTGTTTGCTCTTGTTTGACATTAATTTGACTTTGGTTGGTGAATACCTTGCTGTTTAGGAATTTTCTTGCCTTTGGACCCTAGGCTTGGCCTAGTGGTCTAGTTGCTAATGTTTGCTTGATTTTTCAGGATCAAAGGCATAATGAACATGGAGAATGATCCAAATCAATTTTAATTGGTGTTGTTTGATGTTTGTATACTAACATAACATTGTTTTGTAGGTTTTTGAAGCTTGGGCTTAAGCCTTGAGCTTGCCTTGTGTCGCCATTGAGTTGTATAGACTGATTGATTGAACTTGCTGTTTATGTTTGTCTGTCTGATTACTAACTGTGTTTGACTGTTTCCAGGTACTTTTAGTTGCTCGGTTCCTTGTGAACTTTTGCTTTGCTTTTCTTAAGCAACTTGCATTGAGGTATAACTTCCTCACTTCATGTAGTCTGGAGACCCGGCTGTTACCGGGCCGGGCAAATAAATGTCTGAAGTCCTCCTTAAGAGGCAATGATTGTGGTTGTTTATTTTTAAGCCTAAGCAGGTAAAGTCCTTAATCAAGGCAATTGGTGGAAGTTAGGGATAAGCAATCTATCCCCCACTATTCAGTTGAGTCTTCTCCTTGCTCCCATTACATGGTTGTAGCATTGAGATCCTAGCCCAAGATCCTGTGCAGTGCACATTGTGTCAGAGTCTCTGAGTATAGAAGGGTCCCCCCATTCTGGACCCATGCTCATTTGTCAGAAGCTCTCCCTGGTTAGGGATATGAGCTGTGAGGTCTGATCCTCACTTCACCTTTTCATCTGCTTCACCTTAGCCTCGTAATGGCAAGGTTAAGAGCAAACACAGCCCGTACAGACGACTTGCTGAGGCAGTCAAACCCATTGATTGAGCCTCTTGTTTGGTTATAGTGGGTGTTTTGTGATTATTTGTCTAACATGCTTGATTGAGATGCTTGTTCTCATTTGATATATGATTGTATGCTTGTGTGCTAGCTTCTTTCCTGGTTAGGATAGTTTGCTTATGCAAGTAGGTAGAAACCTGAACTTAGGGTGACTTTGCATGACAACATTAGGCTCGAGTCTCAGCTCCCTAGTGTCGTGTTTTCCCCTCGGTTTCTGGTTAACAATTTAGTCCCTTTCAGGGGAACTACATCGCCCTGATCCTCGTTCCAGACGAGGTATGTAGGCAGGTGGTCGTGCGAGACCACTCCGGGCAACCTTTTTCTTTTTTGCGTGTGTTTGCTTGTTATCTGATCGTATGTTTGGGTTCGGATGCCGACGTAAGCCCAGTGATTGGCTGTCGGGCTCCACGTTTGCCCTTTTGAGTGTGTTTTGGTTCGGATGCCGACGTAATTCCATCCAGTGGTTGTCGGGCTCCATGTTTGCCACCCTTGCTTGTTTGTATGTTGTGTTGTTTGGCGTGCGTAAGCCGAACTACAGTGGCTCTGATTCTTGTTCCAGACAAGATATGTAGGCATAAGGTGCGATACCTTATCGAGCTCGTTTCTCTTAACCCCACCTGCGTTCCCCGTGTGTGTGTGTGATGTTTTAGCAACCTATTCTTATTTCTAGGACGTGGATCCCGTCGAGTACGACGGACGTGAGGGGTGCTAATACCTTCCCCTTGCGTAACCGACTCCCTTACCCTGTCTCTTTGGTCGCGAGACCATGTCTTTCCAGGTTTCTCTGAGCGTTTCCTTTCCCTATCTTGGGATAAATAACGTTTAGTGGCGGCTCTGTGTGTTTTGTTTTGAGTCTCGCCGGTTGATTTTTCGCAGGATGCGACAGCTGGCGACTCTGCTGGGGAAATTTATGTAGACCTATGCTGGTCCATCGTCCCTAAGCGAGTCCTTCCTAGCGTTTTAGGATTGGTTTGGGTTGCTTATTGTGTGTTGTTTATTTATTGCATTTATTATTCTAACCCTTGTTTATATATTTGCATTAAATATTTGCATGCATCATTACTGTCACGTTGCCATCTTCCTCCGCAGGTGGTTCCTCTGTTTGGGGTGGGTGTTCTGAGTGGGGCTAAAACCCAGGCCCGAGTATACACCTAGGACTAGTGTGGTCTCATGTCGCCTCTTTCGTGTTAGGTTAACATGTGCCTGGCGGCGTGATGTACCACAAGCCGGACGAGGTTCATTTGATAGTGCTTTCCTCTGTGGAGTATCCACTTTGGCTTAGTTACTTCATCTGAGCTGTTGACTCTGGTGACCGATCATTTCCCGGATCTTTGGTTTAGACGATCTCAGGAGAGCTACAATGGCACACCCGAAAGGGCAAACCCATTGAGTATCTCTGCCCGATTGTCGAGACTATTATCCGCCTTAGGATGACCTGTTTAGAATTTACCTGTGAGGGGAGGGTTGATTCTTTCAGATGCATAATCAGATGGGCTCAGATGGTGACTTTTGTTCCGTGGGTCTTATTTATAAGTCGGATTTATGGCTGTTTATTTCAGAGACGCCGGAGTGCTGTCCGTGGACATTTATCAGTGGGGATCCGTTTATTTCAGGATTCCCCGGGCCGAGATATTTATCAGTGGGGATCCGTTTATTTCGGATTCCCTGGGCCGATTCAGATGGTGATGGTGTGTCTGCTCAGAGACCAGTGATGATGATGATGTATCTTTCTTCCGTTTATTTCGGAACCCGTGGGTCAGATTTGTGATTGTTTGTTCCTCAGATGGTTATGATCAGTTCAAAAACCAGATTCAGTGCAGATGATCAGATGGCTTGGAGGATGGCAACGCATTGCATTCATTCATCAGCATCATTACATCTTGCATTAATTGCATCTAACACATGTTTACCCATATGCAGGGACATTTTTGATCGAGATCCTGGTTGAGAGATTTCTTTGCTCAGAGATGAGGATCGGTTTGAAGCCCGATGTTGTCTACAGTTTCTTTGATCCAGATATCAGTGTGCTAAAGGATATGATAGCATTGATTACTCCCGACCATGTGGGGATGTTCAGAGAGGCATACGGTAGTATCCTGAAGATGGTTTTCAGACTCACTGACAGTGATAGGAGTGCCGTTCATACTCTTCTCCAGTTCTATGATCCTGGGCTGAGATGCTTTGTGTTTCCAGACTATCTGTTGGGACCTCTGATGGAGGATTATGTTAGCATCCTGGGTATTCAGATCCGTGATCAGATTCCTTTTCATGTCACCAGAGCAGATCCAGATGTCCTTGGAATTTCACGTGCTCTTTATTTGAGTCCGGAAATGGTCAAGGAAGGGTTGAAGGAAAAGGGAAAGCTACCCGGTTTTCATTTGAGTTTCTTGGAGGCTAATGCCAAGGAGCATGCTGCTTTGGGTAACTGGAAGACGGTTTGTGCTCTGATTTCTGTGAGCATCTATGGGATTGTTCTGTTTCTTAATCAGAAGAATTTTGTGGACCATAATGCTATCAGATTGTTCATACAGAGGAACCCTATTCCTACTCTGATCGGAGATGTTTACTACTCAGTGCATAACAGGAATGAGAAGAGGCGTGGTGGCTTGATCAGATGCTGTTCTCAGTTGCTCTTCCGATGGTTTATGGGGTATTTGCCTTCTCGGGGTGCCTTTGTTCAGATTGATCCCAGTGTCAAGTGGTCCTTCAGATTGATGGGTCTGCGGGCTGATGACATTGCTTGGACTCATAATGGTCTGGCTGGTCGAGACTTTATATGCAGTTGTGGGAGTTTACCTAATGTGCCTTTGGTGGGAGTTCAGGGTTGCATCAATTACAACCCAACGCTTCTCAGGAGACAGATGGGGTTTGCTATAGAGGGTCCTCCTCTCGGGCGAGAGATTCAGGAGTCCTTCTATTTCCCGATTGATGGTAATCAGACCAAGCTGAGGCAGGTATTGGATGGGTGGCGCAACATCCAGAGAAAGGGCAAGGTTCCCTATGGCAAAGTCAATTGCCGGTATTTTCCTCTTTTTGAAGATTGGTTGCGAAAGAGGATTGAGCTCACATTTTTACCATTTCCTGGAGGTGATTCTGTGTGTCCTAGGATCGAGGGTCCAAGTTCTTCCGTCAGCATGGAAGAATTCCTTGAGATGAAGAGGGCCAGAGATCAGTTGCTTACAGAGAAAGCTGAATTGGAGAGAAGTGTTGCTCGTTTTCAGGCGGCCAATCAGGAGATCAAAGTGAAGATGGAAGATCAAGACAAGCGGCATGCCTTGAAGGTCCAGCGCTTCGAGATGGATACAGCCTATTATGGGAAGATCAGCCAGGCTTTAGCATCGTCTAACCGGGAGCATGACATCACGAAGGAGAAGCTGTTCAGAGCATCAAAGGTGATTGAAGATGAGAAGAGGAGGCAAATCCTCGTCAGGGATCAGAGAGATGAGAGAGCCAGAGTAGTTGCTGCAGAGTGGGAAGCGGAGAAAGCAAAGATCAGGGCTGAAAGAGATCACTATATGGCTGAGAGAGACCATTACTTCAGGCAGATGAAGATTCATCAGAAGGAAGTTGGAAGACTACAGCAGGAGAACACCGAGCTCAGGTCCGCCGCAGAGTTCGCGAGGATGGAAGATGAGATAGGGCCACCTGCGGGACCCTCACCAGATAGATCTTTCATTTGTGTTGGATTACCGTCAGGCTTGTTGACGGAATTCACTTGTCTGTATTTCTTTTCCTGATTCTGGAGGATTGTATTTGACTTTATCTGAATTGATGTATGACTATGGCACTGATTGTGCACTCTTTTGGTTATGGATGGTGATTTTCAGTCAGTGATTGATCTTCAAGCTTTATTTGCTTTACCGTATGCACTTACACAAGCACACACATGGTTGGGGGTATTCATGCCAAATCACATATCTCCGATCTGCACGATGAGATTGAATGCTGAATATAAGAAGCTTGCCGCCGGATTGTTATATGTCTCGATGATGCCAGGATCGAGAGACAAAGTGTCCCTCATATGGATAGACATTGCATTCATGCATAATAACTTGTTTTCTGTTTTGCAGGTGTCAGTTTCTAACCTGTTTTGATTGACACAGGAATGATGAATCCGTCCAACGCTGACATTCTTGAGCTGGAAAAGAGGATGGGAGAACTGATCAGTGTCATGCAAGAGTTCGCCTTGGAGCAAAAGGTAATTGCCGAAAAGGTGAGGAGGATTGAAGACTGGATGAAGATGGGGAACATGCAAGGAAACACTTCGTTGTCTGGACCGAAGAAATCCTTTGGTAACAACCAGCGCAAGGATGAGGGTGGATCGAGTGCTGTGTACGCCCAGAGAGGACACGGTAGGGGTCGTTACTACCAGCACACTGCTGCAGTAACCATCCCTGCTGGTAATCGGGCAGTCCGACAGCAACCTCAGACTAATCCCCAGAAGATACAGGGAGCTGGGAGTCAAGTGAAAGGAAAGGGGGTTGATCGTCATTTTGACAAGCCACCCATGCCATATGCTGCTCTGTTTAAAAAGTTGATGGATCTGGGGATGGTTCAGCCAAGGACGTTAGCTCCATTGAGAGCAGATCAGTGGCCACCAAACTATAATGAGAACGCCAGGTGTGAATTTCATTCTGGTACGCAGGGGCATGACATTGAGGGTTGTAGAGCCTTTAAGCATACTGTTCAAGACCTGCTGGAGTCCAAGGCCCTCCATTTTTCACTATTGACAGATGTTAATGCTAATCCCATACCGGTGCATGGTCAGGTGATGGGGAATGCAATTACTGAAGATTCAGATTACACCCGGGCAGTGGGTAAAGAAACTAACAGTGACTGGGGAATTGATCAGTGGATAAAATCGTGCGTGCCAGGGAGCTGGAAGGCCTAAAAGATCAACACTGTTACTCGTCTGGAAGAGTATTATTTCTTGTTTTCAGTTTATTTGCATGAAAGCCATACGTGTTGCCCGACACGCAATGGTCCATTGTAAGGGCCACCTCATGTTTAAATTTGCATTTCTGCATCATTAATAAATGGATGTTTTTCAGTCAAAAAGCGGTGTTCCCTGTTTTTCATTTATTTTGCAGTTTAAAAACAAATAAAAATGGCAATGTTTATTTTCATTTTTTATCTTTTTGTTTTGTCTCGTTCCGACTTCAAAAACAAGTTTCCGGATCTCGTTGATAACAATTTGGTTACCCCTCATATGACTTCGACAAACCGATCTATCTTGCTGAAGAAGAAGACGAAGAAGACTGTGATCTGCTGGAATTAGCCAGGTTGTTGAAACAAGAGGAGAAGGTGATTCAGCCGCACGGGGAGCGGGTTGAGATTGTTGTTCCAAGCACCGTCGAGGTCAGGAAGGAAATAGACAAATGAGGCCGCTTCAGAGGCGAATCGAGAGCAGAATGGTAGCCTTGTTGAAAGAGCATGTGGATGCCTTCACCTGGTCATGTCAGGGTATGCCAGGGTCGGATACTGGTGTCGTTGCGCACAAGCTACCGTGGAAAGGAGACTGTCCTCCAGAGAAGCAGAACGCCAGTGCCATGTATTAAAAAGCCATGGTGACTTTGTTTCATGATATGATTTATCATGAAATGGAATGCTATGCTATGACATGATAGCAAAGTCCCAAACAGAAGAGGGGCATCTGGTTGAGATAATTCAAACTGAGGTTGAATTCGAATAAGTGCACTATCAGAGTGCGGGCCGGTAAGCTGCTGGGGGTTCATTGTAAGGGAGGAATCAAGGTTCATCCTGCTAAAAAAAAAAAAAAAAAAAAAAAAAAAAAAAAAAAAAAACAATAAGAGAAACGCCTGAACCGAGGAAAAACATAAAGGAGAGGTTCGTGGTTTCTTAGAAAGATTGAACTACCTGTCATGGTTCACATCTCATCTAGCAGCCACATGTGAACCCATGTTCAAGATGTTGAAAAAAAAAAAAAATCGAACGGTCAGGCGAAATAATGATTGCCAAGGGGCATTGAAAGAAATAAAGGAATAAGTTGCAGGAACCTCTGATTCTGATATCTCCTGTGGGAGGAGCAATTGTCAGTTCTGTACTTGACGGCCTTCGAGGGATCCACAAGGTGTATTGGGTCAGCATGACAAGTCTTGTCGAAAAGAGCATGCAATTTACCTTAGCAAAAAGTTTACCGACTGTGAAACAATACATTCACTGTTCGAGAAAACTTGCTGTACTTTGGCATAGGCTGCTCGCCGACTGAGACAGTATATGCTGGTTCATACCACTTTGTGGATTTCCGAGATGGATCTGATCAAGTATGGGTTTGAGAATCCAGCATTTACCGGACGGGTGGCGGGAGAGCAAAAGAATGTTGATCAATTCGTAATACTCTCAGAAAGCAATCAAGGAGTGTATTGTCTAATTACATTGCTCCGCAACCTATTGAGGGTTATCAACCGAGGACGTTTGAGTTCCCTGATGAGGACATCTCGAGGTGCTCTAATCGAAAGATTGAGAGTAACCGATCCCGGAGGAGGGGCCTGACCCTGAATCCGAACGGATTATGATGTCTGATGGGAAGGATAAGGCGGATGAGTTAGTGCTTCCCGGGGCACGATGGAATGTACCAACGATGGTGACCGAGTACGAAGCTGGTATCCTGGGTACTGTACCGCGGTACGTACGTCTGCTGGGGCACACACCTTTCTCACTTAGAAAGCTTGATTGAAGAAAAGAGGCTAGCAGCCATCTATCAGGGGCAGTTATATTAGCAGGGAAGGAAGCGTGCTCTTGACAAGAAAGTACGACCTCGGGTATATCACGTGGGTGATATGGTGCTGAAAAGGATCCTTCCTCCTCAAAACGATCGAAGGGGCAAATGGACGCCGAATTATGAGGGTCCATTCGTGGTCAAGAAGGTTTTCTCTGGTGGAGCCTTGTTGTTAACGACCATGGATGGCGAAGATTTCCCATCCCCTGTGAATGCGGACGCAGTTAAAAAATACTTCGTGTAAAGAGACCCGCTGGACGAAAAGAATAAAATAGTCCAGGCAAAAATGGGCATCCCGGCGAACCAAAATCAGAAAAAGGTTCGGGCAAAAATTAGGGATAAAATGAGAAAATGTACACCCGGCAAGTCGAAAACCTGAAAAGGCGACTTGGGCAAAAAAGGGTATCCCGGTGGACTGAAAACCCGAAAGGGCGGTCCAGGCAAAAGAGGGATTGAAACGAACAACTGCGTCTTGCATGATCGTTCACGCTTCAGTTAAAGCATCATGGATAATACCCGGTAGGGGTCAATCAGAAGCGTCTTGTTCAGAAGGCAGAAAGCATGGAGAGTCTGAGGACATATGGGGTGTAACCGAGTTGGAACTTGATGAGATCACGGGTTTCACATTGCCATTAGGATAGATTTTTCCTTTTGAGCGCAATTACCTCTTTTCAGGAATTGCTTCCTTTTGTATTGCTCATTTGAGCCACACTTTTCCAATCAATAAAATGCACATTCGGTCAAATAATTTTGTTTTTGTTTTTCATTACCGCTTTGATTGCAAAAACATCCAGATATTTTTGATAAAGAATTTTGCATTTTAAGACATACAGGTACCTTCCAATGCATGTTTATAAGATTGAAAATTTGAAATCTTATTTGGAAGGTTGAGTGACCCAAGTGTTGAAATCTTGACACGCCTGGGGCACGGTTTTATCTGACGATCTGTTTTGCAGGAACTGTTAGATATTTTCACTCACTTGCAGGTTGTGATGTGGAAGCTTTGTCAAAACAGATCCCCAGAGAGTTCGCTCAGGAACGGATATATGAAAAATGACGAAGACGTTGCGGCGTACGACGATCCTTGATGATAATCAAGAAGACTCTTCAAAGTCGGAAGACTTGAAAGTTTGTAGAAATTCCCCCAGAGGAGGACGGTAGGAAGAGACGACGCGAGACATCCGACGACCCTTGAAATTAACCAAGAAGACTCTTCAAAGTCGGAAAATTGAAATTTCTGTATAATTCCCAGGAGTACGTTCTCGTCGAGCGCGGAACGATTTGGAATACAAGATGATGGAGCAGAAAAGGTCCAGACGAGTCTGGGAGTTCTCAAAAGTGGAAAGCTGATACGAGAATTGGAGGTGGATACCGTGGTTCGACGAGTCGACGGGTGTTCTGTGCCAACTTTTCTCATTTCCCAGCTAGGTCCCCAAGCGGGGTCATAAGGACTAGCTCCCCAGCAGATCCAAGGTCTGTGACCTCTCCAGCCGAGTCAAGACGGTTCTCCGGCAGGTTTACAACGATGTTTCCTCAGCAGTAGCCAGAAGATTGCTGTTCCCCGAGTGGAGCGGGTCTTTTTCAAAGAAATATATCTCCAACAGTGTTCATCCTACCTGTGGATTGAACAAGTTCCCGTAGTGGACAGATATCGGCATCCCCAGCTGAGGATTCTACCTATGGATTGCATGGGTTGCCCCCAGCGGAGTAGTATGCATTCCCTAGCAGGGTCAAGATGGTTATCTCCAGCAGGTGATAGAATGATGCTTCCCCAGTTGAGTCTGGAGGTTGCTATTCCCCTAGCAGAGTCTCTGTGAGTATTTCCCCAGTGAAGTCGACAGGTATCTGTGAGGGTTTCCCGAAGCGGAGTCAGGTTCTTCCCCAGAAAGTCAAGATTGTTGTATCCCCGCAGAGTGTTGGTGGTGTTTATCCCCAGCAGTTTCTCGAGTGAATTGGGTGCGAAGGAGGTTCTTCCCCCAGCAAGGGTTGCCTTATTCCCAGCAGCAGTAGTACTCCCCAGCAGGGTGGAATTGGAGCGACAACGAGTTCCTCAGCAGAGAGTCTCGTGTTCCCCAGAAGAATCCCTTGAGGGGGATGTTTTTTATTTTTATGCATTCATCATGAAAAAATGACATGGCATATTGCATAGAAAAATGAATAATCGCGTAGCATTTCCATAATTATGGAGCATTACGCAGAAAAAATCAATCATGCATCATATTGCACGCATAAGCTAGTCTCAAGCTGTGGTTACCGTTTGAGAAGTGGTTTTCGTCAGATGGTGAAGATGTTACTCTGAGGAGGTTAGCATCACAACGTCAGATCAGCAATGTTCCCCAGTAGTGCGATATTGGAGGAAATGTTTCCGTCGGACAGAGATGGAAATAATATCAGAAGATGTTACGCGATCAGCGCGATTCAAGCCGTGGTTACCGCTTGAGGGTGGTTTTATCAGACAGTGAAGGTGTTACTCCGAGGAGTCTAGCATCATGGTTTCAATCAAGGATATTCCCCAGTAGTACGATACTGGAGGGTAAGTTTCTGTCGAGCGAAGATGGGAATGATAATCCAAAGTTTTCCGGAGTTCAGACCGAGGCGGTGTCCAGACCGACGTGGCGTTCAGGCCTAATTTCCGATTCCCAGATCGAAGAAGTTTCCGACAATCAGGTTGAAGTACTTGTGGTATTCGGACCAGTTTTCCGGAGTTCAGACCGAGGCGGTGTCCAGACCGACGTGGCGTTCAGGCCTAATTTCCGATTCCCAGATCGAAGAATTTTCCGACAATCAGGTTGAAGTACTTGTGGTATTCAGACCAGTTTTCCGGAGTTCAGACCGAGGCGGTGTCCAGACCGACGTGGCGTTCAGGCCTAATTTCCGATTCCCAGATCGAAGAAGTTTCCGACAATCAGGTTGAAGTACTTGTGGTATTCAGACCAGTTTTCCGGAGTTCAGACCGAGGCGGTATCCCGACCGAAGTGGCGTTCAGGCCCAGTTCCCGATTCTCAGATCGAAGGAGTTTCCGACAATCAGGTTGATGTGCTTGTGGTATTCAGACCGAAGAGGCGATCAGGCCGATGTTCCGGTGTTCAGACCGAAGGGGTGTTCAGGCCAAGGAAATGAAAAAAGAAAGAAGATGTTGGGGTTCAAATGTAGTGATCTGGGATCATTTGCGCGAAAGAAAAATTCGGGGTTCAAGAAAAGCGAAAAAAAAAGAAGAGAATAATAATCCCGAGTGGATGTGTGGTAATCAGACCATGGTTATCCCTGTGTTGCCATTTATTTTGGTATCCAGGTCGACGTTTTCCAAGAGTTTGTTTCTTCGCCGATGCTGACAGGCGTCGTTAATTATATCCCATCAGAGTGCAAATTGTTCGTCTGTTCTTGGTATTCAATCACTCTTCACCCTGATCATCCGAAAGCCGAGGTTATTTCGTATCGACAGGTTCACAGTGGATTGAATAGGGGCAGCTGTAACACCTCAAAATTTGCCCTCCTCTCTTGGGACTAGCATTAACATACTGCATTACATTTTTAGGTCATTAGGCATTGCATATTGCATATCATGTGGTTACATTATGCAAGCCATCTTCCCAAGTCTTAATCAGGAGATAGGAAGTCAGAAGGTGCAAGCCAGGGTTTTATTGACTGATCATGGGCCATCTGAGGATTGGGCTGTGAATTAGGGTTTCATGATTCTCAATGGATGTTGGTCTTCATCTTGATTGCAATGATACATCATCATCATCATGGTTGGATGTCATCAGAAGATTGAAGAAGATTCCTTGAGATTAGGGTTTTGACCACTGGTCAACCCTAATCAATTGCATTGGGCCAATCAGGGCTGGATCAGGAGATGAGGTCTGTGATGGTTGTGGGGTTCATTTTGTGATTATATTGTGCTTATTGAGGCTAGGGTTTCACCCTTGAGCCATTTCAGTTGAGGATTGGGGCTCAGTTTGATCTATGCATTGCCAAATTTATCTATCTGATGAAAAGTCAACTGTGGTCAACAGTACATGATCTGAGGAATTTGGAGGTGGAAATGAGTTGAAGACACTTCATTCATGTTGGAACAAGTGTTGAATGGCATCTCAAAGCTTAAAAATGAAGAAAATCAAGTCAGGACAAAAACTGCCAAAAATAGAAAGTGACTTGTAACTGAAGTTTCCAAAAATGGAAAGTTTTGGACCTCAAGACCACGTGTCCAAGGAAGCTTCAAATGAAAAATTGTTCAACATGAAAGTTGTAGATCTTGTTCTCACCTTTCCAAAAAGTCCTAGAACTTGAAAATCCCATGTATGGTTGTCAAGTTATGGCTCAGTGAAGTTCAAAAATGACCCATAATCAGGAGGCCATAACTTCCACATGGTTTGTCCAAATTGCAAGTTCTTTATATGCACAAACTCCATTTGACATGTACTTTCATGGTGCATAATTGGATTTTTCCAAAAATGGCCAAGGCAAAAAGTCACTTTTCAACTGGACAGCTGAATTGGATCAGGGGCAAAATTGTCCAACTCTCAAAATAATTGGAATTTTGAGATGGGACTTTTTGCTACACCTCATAAATGGAATTTAGAGTGTGTTGGAAGCATCATTTCATGGCTAAGGCTTTTGGATTGAGATTTGGCTTGAAAAGTGGGATGGTTAAAAATGGACAAATGCATCCACATGGTGATTTTGAGATTTACACAACCAATGGGCATGAGGAAAGTTTCTACAGCTCACATGTGATAATTGAAAGGTGTATGTGCTGTCAAAACAGGTGGCACTAGCTGGCATAGTGAAATTCCATTTTTACCCCTCATTTGGAAATTACACTTTCATTAACAAATCCATTTTTGCTAATTAACTTGATTAGAGTTGGATTAAGCTATCATATATAAACTTAAACACTCTCTAATCATAACAGAACACACATTTCCCAAAGTTGGATCAAGAACTCATCAAATTCTCTCAAACCCTCAAGAACACAAAAACCTTCAAATCCAAATTTCATCATCAATTCTCAATCAATCTTCGAGATTCTTTTTGCATTGAACTTCTACAATCATCCTCTCAAACTGTTTTGATAATTTGGAAGGAGAGGAGTATGAAATCGCGGCTGTTCAATATCACTCCATCAATGGTGAAATCGAAGCTTGAGCAGTAGAAGCCATAGCGATTGATCCTGAACACATCACTCGAATTCCTGAAGCTGTTGGCGCATCTGTTTGAGGTTGATTTGCACAAAGAACCACGCGATTAACACTGCCATTCCAGGTACCTTCGAATTTCGATCATCATGTTTTGCTCGATGTTCATATGCGTTTTATAGAGCTTGCTACGTAGATCATGGTGATGTAATTAGTTTTGTAAATGGTTGACTGTAGCTTAAGAAATCGCGATTTAAAATTATGAACACAAACCCTAAGTGATTCGATTCGTTTGATATAGGAAGAATTGGTTGAAATAGAGTTCATATTTGGATTGTAGAGGTTGAGACGAGTCCATTGATTATTCGCATGTCCATTTTCGTTGAAATTTTGTGTTCATCATTTTTCTGAAATTCTGGAAAAACGTTTGGTTGAGAACGAAGCAGTTAACGCGTTTGATCCAGAAATGCTTTTGAATTTTTAAATTCGGTGTTTCCCTCCCGCGCCACAACATATTTACAGATATGCCACTGGCATTTTAATTAATTTTAATTAATTCTTAACAAATATTTTAACACCTTTAAAAAATCATAAAAAATAGGAGAAAAATCAGAAAATTGTGGAGATTTTTTCTATGACTTTGTTGTTGACTTTAGGATCTTTTTGACCTATTGGTCAAAGTTGTGCATGGTAGAAATTTCATTTGCCCTAAGGATGTTTCACATGTGTTCATTTTTGATACCTTTTACCATTTGGCTTGTGAAATACACATAATGTTAAATAAATGCCTGGAAATTTTTGTGATGATTCTTGACTCATTGATGCTCATTTATATGTAAATTTCATGAGTTTTTGATACCTGGACATGGAGTTATGAATTATTGAACTTAGGTGTGACAATTTGTGTCACACCTCTTGATGTCAAATTGCTGGAATTATTTGAGTGACCTATACATGTTGAAATTGATTGAAATTTTGCATGATGCTTAGTTTGCATGTTAGGAAGCTATGAGAATTTTTGTGGAATTTTTCATGTCATTTTCAAATTGATTGTGATTTTTCATTTCTGTTGACCAATTGTGCAAGTTTGTATGATACATGTTGGTAGATTGGTTGGGAAATGCTCATATTGTATTGTATAGTCATGAAATTTAATATGCTGGTAATAGACACATGTTAGGACCTCCCTGTTTTGGTCTCATCCATTTCTTTATTGTTTTCATTGAGATATGAATTTTTGAAGTGGAGGCATGTATTGATGTTATGATTTGGAGCCTATAATTGTGTCTGTTTTTGTTGATTTTCATTGACATGGTTCCATTTGCCCAAATGAGCTCAAATTTGACATGGTAGACCTTGGATATCCCCTGTTTAGGTGTATTTAATTTGAGAATTTTTGGAATTATTTTGATGTGGATTTGAATGCAATAGTTCTGTTTGTATGCTTGATGCTTCATTTGAACTAGTTTGCTTTGTTTTGTGCATAACATGAGCATGATGAATGATATAAACATGAGACCAATGGTGTTTGCTCTTGTTTGACATTAATTTGACTTTGGTTGGTGAATACCTTGCTGTTTAGGAATTTTTCTTGCCTTTGGACCCTAGGCTTGGCCTAGTGGTCTAGTTGCTAATGTTTGCTTGATTTTTCAGGATCAAAGGCATAATGAACATGGAGAATGATCCAAATCAATTTTAATTGGTGTTGTTTGATGTTTGTATACTAACATAACATTGTTTTGTAGGTTTTTGAAGCTTGGGCTTAAGCCTTGAGCTTGCCTTGTGTCGCCATTGAGTTGTATAGACTGATTGATTGAACTTGCTGTTTATGTTTGTCTGTCTGATTACTAACTGTGTTTGACTGTTTCCAGGTACTTTTAGTTGCTCGGTTCCTTGTGAACTTTTGCTTTGCTTTGCTTAAGCAACTTGCATTGAGGTATAACTTCCTCACTTCATGTAGTCTGGAGACCCGGCTGTTACCGGGCCGGGCAAATAAATGTCTGAAGTCCTCCTTAAGAGGCAATGATTGTGGTTGTTTATTTTTAAGCCTAAGCAGGTAAAGTCCTTAATCAAGGCAATTGGTGGAAGTTAGGGATAAGCAATCTATCCCCCACTATTCAGTTGAGTCTTCTCCTTGCTCCCATTACATGGTTGTAGCATTGAGATCCTAGCCCAAGATCCTGTGCAGTGCACATTGTGTCAGAGTCTCTGAGTATAGAAGGGTCCCCCCATTCTGGACCCATGCTCATTTGTCAGAAGCTCTCCCTGGTTAGGGATATGAGCTGTGAGGTCTGATCCTCACTTCACCTTTTCATCTGCTTCACCTTAGCCTCGTAATGGCAAGGTTAAGAGCAAACACAGCCCGTACAGACGACTTGCTGAGGCAGTCAAACCCATTGATTGAGCCTCTTGTTTGGTTATAGTGGGTGTTTTGTGATTATTTGTCTAACATGCTTGATTGAGATGCTTGTTCTCATTTGATATATGATTGTATGCTTGTGTGCTAGCTTCTTTCCTGGTTAGGATAGTTTGCTTATGCAAGTAGGTAGAAACCTGAACTTAGGGTGACTTTGCATGACAACATTAGGCTCGAGTCTCAGCTCCCTAGTGTCGTGTTTTCCCCTCGGTTTCTGGTTAACAATTTAGTCCCTTTCAGGGGAACTACATCGCCCTGATCCTCGTTCCAGACGAGGTATGTAGGCAGGTGGTCGTGCGAGACCACTCCGGGCAACCTTTTTCTTTTTTGCGTGTGTTTGCTTGTTATCTGATCGTATGTTTGGGTTCGGATGCCGACGTAAGCCCAGTGATTGGCTGTCGGGCTCCACGTTTGCCCTTTTGAGTGTGTTTTGGTTCGGATGCCGACGTAATTCCATCCAGTGGTTGTCGGGCTCCATGTTTGCCACCCTTGCTTGTTTGTATGTTGTGTTGTTTGGCGTGCGTAAGCCGAACTACAGTGGCTCTGATTCTTGTTCCAGACAAGATATGTAGGCATAAGGTGCGATACCTTATCGAGCTCGTTTCTCTTAACCCCACCTGCGTTCCCCGTGTGTGTGTGTGATGTTTTAGCAACCTATTCTTATTTCTAGGACGTGGATCCCGTCGAGTACGACGGACGTGAGGGGTGCTAATACCTTCCCCTTGCGTAACCGACTCCCTTACCCTGTCTCTTTGGTCGCGAGACCATGTCTTTCCAGGTTTCTCTGAGCGTTTCCTTTCCCTATCTTGGGATAAATAACGTTTAGTGGCGGCTCTGTGTGTTTTGTTTTGAGTCTCGCCGGTTGATTTTTCGCAGGATGCGACAGTTCCTTTTCTCAAGGTGACTCTGTTGTGAACATAGCACGCGGTATTCATTGCTTCAGCCCAAAAGTGCATAGGGAGTTTCTTTGCATGAATCATTGCTCTGGCAGATTCTTGAATAGTTCTATTTTTTCTTTCAACTATTCCATTCTGCTGAGGAGTTATAGGGGAGGAGAACTCATGGCTTATTCCTTCAGATGAGCAAAACTCATCAAACTTGGAATTCTTGAATTCAGTACCATGATCACTTCTAATCCGGACCACACAACTGTCCTTTTCCCTTTGAAGTCTTATGCACAGATCTTTGAAGACATCAAATGTATCTGACTTCTCTCTGATGAAGCTTATCCACGTGTATCTGGAATGGTCATCAACCACCACGTAGGCATACTTCTTCCCACCAAGACTTTCAACCTGCATAGGTCCCATTAGGTCCATGTGCAACAGTTCCAGAACTCTGGAGGTTGTGGAATGTCCCAGCTTTGGGTGTGACATCTTGGTTTGCTTGCCCACTTGGCATTCTCCACAGACTCTTCCTTCATCAATCAGAAGCTTTGGCATTCCTCTGACTGCTTCCTTGGATATGATCTTCTTCATTCCCCGTAAGTGGAGATGTCCAAGTCTTCTATGCCACAGCTTCACCTCCTGTTCTTCCTTGGCTGAGGAGCATGTTGTGGAAAAGTTAGAGAGATCAGGTTCCCACAGGTAGCAGTTGTCTTTGGACCTGGTTCCTCTCATAACTTCCTGATTGTCACCATTTGTCACAATGCACAGCTCCTTAGTAAACTGAACATGAAAACCTTGATCACACAGCTGACTTATGCTGATGAGGTTTGCAGTTAGTCCTCTTACTAACAGCACATTGTTCAGTTTTGGCACTCCAGAACAGTCCAGTTTGCCCACACCTCTGATTTTTCCTTTGGCACCATCACCAAAAGTCACATAGCTGGTGGTGTGAGGTTGAATGTCTACCAGTAGATTTTCCATACCAGTCATATGTCTTGAGCATCCACTGTCAAAGTACCAGTCTTCTCTGGAAGAAGCCCTTAGGGCAGTGTGTGCTATCCTAGCATACCATTGTTGCTTCTTAATGGGAACACATCGCTTACGTGTTTTATGCTTAGGTCTGACATGTGAGGCTCTGTTAGGGAAGCCATGAATCCAGTCGCAGAAGGCTTTTATATGTCCAAGCCTGCCACAGTGGTGACACCTCCAATTCTGGTATATTCTCTTCTGATGATCATTCATCCTAGCTCCTCGATGTTGAGACATTGGCTTTGACATCTGCTTGAACTTCTGAACTCTAGCCTTTGGGCGTTTGTGTTCAGCTCTTTTTCCAAATCCTAGCCCAGATTTGGTTCCAGACTGCTGTCCCACCTTTAGAATTTCTTCCAAGGTGTCAGTTCTCTTATTCATCATTCTGATGGATTTGGTCATCTGGTTCAGCTTGGAGGTCAGCAGGGCTATCTCATCATTTAGCCCCTCTATGGTAGACATTTGCTTCTGTCTCTCATCTTCCAGTTCCTTGATGAGTTTCTTCTGCTTTTCTCCTTGTGCACGCACTTCAGCACTGGTGGTACACAGCTTCTTATATGCTGCAGCAAGTTCATCAAATGTCAGCTCATCTGCACTTGTGTCATCTTCAGAGACACACACACTGGTTAGTGCAGTGACATGTTTGGCAGATTCTCCTTCAGATTCACTTTCAGAATCTCCTTCAGACCATGTGATAGCTAGCCCCTTATTTTGCAATTTGAGGTAAGTAGGGCATTCAGCTCTGACGTGTCCATACCCTTCACAGCCATGACACTGGATTCCCTTCCCATGGTTGAACTTCTCCTCAGAAGTTGATCTTTTCTTAATGTCAGTCGGGATGTTCTTGACATTAGGTCTCCCTCTTTGATCAATCTTCTTCATGAACTTGTTGAATTGCCTCCCAAGCATGGCTGAGGCTTCTGATATACTTTCATCACCTCCTGTATATCCTTCTTCTGACTCCTCTTCAGCATTTGATATAAAGGCTATGCTTTTCTTCTTCTCAGCATACTCACCTAAGCCCATTTCAAAGGTTTGGAGAGAACCAATGAGCTCATCTACCTTCATATTGCTGATGTCCTGAGCCTCCTCTATGGCAGTGACCTTCATAGCAAACCTCTTAGGCAAGGACCTGAGAATCTTTCTTACAAGTTTCTCTTCAGTCATTTTCTCACCTAGTCCACCAGAGGTGTTTGCAATTTCAAGAATATTCATGTGAAAGTCATGAATAGTCTCCTCCTCTTTCATCCTCAGATTTTCAAACTTGGTTGTCAACATCTGAAGTTTGGCCATCTTCACCTTGGAAGTACCTTCATGAGTTACCTTGAGGGTATCCCAAACTTCCTTAGCTAGTTCACAATGGTGCACCAGCCTGAAGATGTTCTTAGTGATTCCATTGAACAGTGCATTCAAGGCTTTGGAGTTTCCAAGAGCTAATGCCTCTTGTTCCTTGTCCCAATCTTCTTCGGGAATCTGCACACTGACTCCATCTTCACCAGTCCTCGTTGGATGTTCCCATCCCTTGTTGACAGCTCTCCAGACTTTGCTGTCTAGAGACCTTAAGAAGGCTATCATGCGAGGCTTCCAGTCATCATAATTAGATCCATCCAACATGGGTGGTCTGTTTGAGTGTCCTAAATCCTTGTCCATGGTACTAGAAAGTAACTTCCCTAAATCTCACCCAGAACTTCACAGGCAGGGTGCCTGCTCTGATGCCAATTGAAATTCTAGTTATCAGACTTTGGATGTCACACTGGTTGTTATGACATCCAATTCTGCACAGACAGGGATTATGCAGAACTTAATAGTAAGTGCAGTAAATAACACAAGTAATTATTACCCAGTTCAGTCCAACATGACCTACATCTGGGGGCTACCAAGCCAGGGAGGAAATCCACTATTAGTAGTATCAATTCAAAGCTAAACTCACCCGTTTACAACTTATCACTTAATCCCTACCCAATGCAATTTCAATCTTAACCTAAGATCAGAGTTCCTACTCACTCCCCCTCAATCACCTCAGTGATATTAAAGACACTTTGAAGTCACACTTCAAAAACAACTCTTGATTATGCTTCACAGCTTAAATCAAGATACACAGCACTCACGCTTAAAAGCTTTGAGTGACACAACACTTACAACTCAATGAACACCCTATGCCAAAGCAATCATCTACTTGATAATGGCTTGGCTTACAAGATACGTCTAATACAAGACACACAAAATACAGCAGTGAAGTATGATGGACACACTGACTCTTCACGCTTCAAAATCCCCGAAACTGAATGAAGGAATGCCTTCCTTTTTATATTGCAGCACCTGGGCTTTTGCACCTGTATTTTCCTGAATTTTAGGTCACACAAGTTCCCTCAAATTCAACATTTAGGTTGCTAACAAATAGGCTATTTGTTAGGTTCATTGAATGTAGCTTGGTTGTTGATTTCCTGGATTTTCTCTCAGCTGTTGAATCCCTAAAGAATAGCCTGAGAAAAAGCTGAAACAAAAAACTGAACAACCTACAATTTAGCATATGCTGTCAGGCACGAATGTCACGACATTCAGCTTGACATCAAGGTCCATATGCTGAGTCTGTTTTTCCAGAAAACAGACTGTACAATTTGCTGACCTGTACATGATCAAACTGACCATACTACAGTAACAGCTTACATTAGTAAATGTCAAAGTGTCCAACTTAACATTTACACATTTGGCCTTAAGTTAGTTCTGTTATTCTCTTGAAGAACAAACTAAGTTATATGCTGAAGTATAGCAGAACACCACTCTGCCTAATCTTCACCAGCTGCTGTTAATGATGAATGTCACAACATCCAGTTTGACATTCAGTCAGTAGGCCTTATGCCAGGTCTGGTTCTTCCTTGATAACCAGACTGCAAATGAATACTAAGTTCTAACAGAACTTCTGTTCCTTAATATCTGTTGACAGGAATGAATGTCACAACATTCAATAGTCCTGTGTTAGCTAGTCCTGCAGTAACTACAATGTAGTCACACTTACATGTCATGACATCAGTCAAGACAATAGTGTTTTACCATATAATGCAGCCAATTAAACACCTACAGAAATGATTAGTGATAGAATCGTTACCTCTTATGCGGATTGTAACCTTTGATGCAGATCTACGGAGCGATCACGAACGTTGAACGATGACAACGCCTCTACTCAGTCCACACGAACGGATTCCTTCAATCTCAGTGCAAACTACTACGAATGAAGGCTTTGAGTGAGTGAGTGAGAGAGAGAGAGAGAGAGAAACGAAATTGCAACTGCACAAATGCTTCTGCACAAGGGTTCTATTTATAAAACCACTTGTGTGGGTTGCAAGCTAAAAAGCCCACTTAAGTGTATGTGGCCTATATCTTATAATATGCCAAATCACTTAAGCGTGTGGTACCTTACCATATTTCGTATTCTACTTAAGTACATTGTACCTTACGATGTTCTACAATTCATTTAAGTGCACCGTACCTTACGGTGTTCCTTAGTTACTCTATCTCTCATCAATCCGTCCTTTTGTGTGACCCTGTAGGTTTTCGCGGCATTGGCAATTATATTAAATCACGTATTTAACATAATAAACAGTGAGCGGTATCTAGCAACACATCACTGCTACCCAAGACACAAAAATGTCATGTAATCTGACAAATCCTTTTGTGATAATACTTATGTGTACAATTACCCTTTTGCCCTTATGTCTATATTGAACACAAGGCATAAACTGTCTCATCCTTGTCCAGTTCAATATTGGGCCCATAGACATTTATCATGTTACGCAGGATGGGCAAATTCCATCTAGGTCACTCATGTCCTTCAACATGCTTCGTGGAGTACCGATCAACTGTCTTTATGGTCATCCAGTTACAGACAAAGTTTGATGAACAATAAGGCACTTGACTCTACATCTAGGATCCATAGTGGTTTCAGGTCGAAGGGTGGTATACACCATTATCACCATGAGAATAACTTATGACATTTTGCATAACATTGTATATAGTATTCTCATGGCGGGTCAATCCAGTATAAATATTACTCTTAATATTCATACCAATGTTTAAGACTTCATAACTCCTCATCCATGATCCATGAGATGTGATCATCAATCTATATACATAATAGTCTTAATGCTTTAATGTTATCCCACTTCACAATAAAGCTCGACTACGGATACTTTAAGAATAGTGTCCTTATGTTTAATGTGATCTCATGATTAAGTCACACTTGATACATTAAACAGACTAGCTATTCTAGGGAATTTATTAAACAAACATAATAAAGAAAAAAACCTTTTATTATTAATAAATAATTCGATAGAAGTACTAAAAGTATTGGCCTCTAGGGCTTACACCAACAAGAGCGACAATCACATGCCAACTAGAAGAGAGTTTTTCTCATTTTTTATTCAATGCATCTTTCTGTGAGGGCAAGGAGGAGATTTTTTTTAGATGAGAACATCTCATTTGGACACGTAGCTAATTTCTGACATACATGACCATCATGGCTAATTTTCGTCACAGGTCCCTTCTCTGAATCAGAGACTCGTCACTAGATTTAAGTCCATAACTAATCTCCAACATATATGATTAATGAAATGCAACAAACATCATCAATGCAATAATCATCACAAGTTCCTCTCTGGACCTACAACATCACCAATATAAGGTCACCACAATAGTTCCTCTTTGAACCACACATCTCAACATAACACAGTATAATATATAATTTTAACCCAACAAAATAAATAGTAATATAATTACTCAATACTTCTCACCAACAAGGTAAAAATAACATTATACAACCATCATCATTCAACAAGGTATGTTCATAACTCAACAGAGCTCACATATAACTCTACCACTTTTTATTAAAAATTAAAGGTTACAAGGCGGACTCTAACTTTATCTCATTTACTCTCTAACTCGACTCTGAATATATCAAAAAACTTAACTCTAACTATCAATATTTCACTCTAAACCTTTCATACTCCACTCTAATTAGATTAAACTCAACCCTCTTAATTCAAAATAATTCTAAAATATAATTTTCACACCCCAACTTTGACCCTGAATCGTCTAATCAATACATTCATCAGATGCATATCATAGCATGCATTTCATCTCATATAATCATAGAATGTCAGTCAAAATAAATTTTCGGATCTACAAATAGATCGGTTGAATCAACTTTAAATGTGTCAAATTAGCGGGCAAAAATTTCGAAATCAAGCTTGGAAACATTAGTTTTATTAATATAAAGTTTGCGTAGTTTAACCTGGTGTGCTCATTTTATTTTTTCTGTCACATTTTGATCCACCTGAGACTCTTCAATTGGGCATTTTTTGACTTCAAAGCTTGATCAAAACCTGTATATTTCCGAGACGTATATTATGTGCTGATCATTTTGGTGCATTCAGTTTAATTTTTCAGACACTTTTGCGTTCGATTTTTTGTTCATTTTTTATCCATTTATTTCCATTTTCTAGTCAAAATAATTGGTACGATTAATTATAATTAATCGAATTTTAGTTTTAACTTGGTGGTTTTTATTTATTTATTTTTCATTTAATTTTTTAAACCATTTCTTAAAAGGAGAACACCCTCACAACAAAATATCAGACACCTCTTCAATGTACAGAGGCCACGCGTCCCATTATTTTTCAGATTTTCATAAAAATATGACCTTTCATCTTTCATCTACTGATAAGGAGAGAGAGAGTGAGGGTCTGACGAAAAAGGATATGGATAGCATAAAAGTAAAACATACTCTCTCATTTTGAAAAGAAGAAAAACAAAAGATAGTTTTTCTTCATTTTGTTCTTCCACTAAAATACCTTATAACCTCACCACATATCCCTTAAGCTCCTCACCAATTTCCATACTCAGCCACGCCTCTCATAAACTCAACCATGTGACACCTTCAACAACCGCTGCATAGCTCTCTCCGCCACCACTCTTTCAACTTCACCAACTCGCCTCCTCCTTTAATCCATCACCCGTGACATACCCATTTAAACATTTTTCACCGTGTTTTCGACACCACGACAACACCACATATGTCACCTCTCTCCTCCGGTCTGCACATGTACCACGACCACCACAACACAAACACCCTTTACCTCCTCCTTCAAAATAACCCAAAAAACTACACCTTCTTCTTCCTTAAAACATCATCATTTTTGTCCGCCTAACACTACTGACCTTCACCTTCTCAAAACTCAACATTTTTTCTCCTTCGAACAACAACTCGGCAAGCACGAACAACAACAACTCGGCTTAGCAACGCAATACCTTTATTTTGCTGAGCATCAGTTTTACGGCGAGGACAATTAACAATATTTTAGCAGCAACAACATCACCACCAAGCGATTCACATTGAATCTTACTTCCATTATTCACGTCTAGAACAATGGAAATCAACAACCACTTCAACATTCTTGATCGATTCTGGCAACGGCAATACAAGAGATTCGGTAACATTCAATTTGATGTTTGGATGTGTGTAATTACATTTTTTAGAAGAAGATGAACAATGCTTTTGTTCATGATGAGCATGTTTTTTGTTTGATCATGCGTGTGTAGTTTTAGAAATTTCTATTCTCTACTTTTCTTGATATTCTATCATTATCCATGTTTTTTAAATTTTTTGTTAATTATTAAATTTTGTTTTATTATTTATTTTTTTAGTCAATTTTATTTATTGGGCTAAAAGGGTGAAACTTAAATTGAGCCCATTTGGTTCATGTTATTGACACCCCTTTGTGTCTTCTATTTATGATAAGTATGATAAGTCTTTTGATTTTATTTTGATTCCGTTAGTTTTGATGATTTTGTAATATTTCCACAAATATTTTAAATAATATTGGATTACTGCTGTTAAATTCCATTTTGTAAAGTTGGATTTTTGATTAGCGGATTCGACAATTTCATGTCGTTATGCTGCTAAAATTTTGTTAAATTGATAGATATTTTTTATGTGTTATGATCCTTGCATACGATGTTTCTTTTGTTGTCGATACACACGCACACACACACACACACACACCGGCTTTAAGAACATTATTTAGATTTTTGCATGCATTTCTTGACTTTTCGCTTGTTTTAAATGACGTTTGTTGATAACACCAAATTACACCATTATTTTGACTTGTTTTTGTACATGTTTTGTTATCATTTTATCTCCATTTCTAGTATTATGTGGGTACTTTATCTATATTTCAGGTATTTAACCATATTGGGACCATGCGAAGAAAGGAAATAATTCGGATGCAAAACAATGAAAAAGTGGAAATTTGCACTCAAGGCTACCCACACGGTGTTCGCCATAGAAGTAGCCACCAGGAGAATGACGTATCCCATGTTTCAATCGTTGTAAGACTTGGTCACGCCCATGTTATGAAGATGGCATTCTCTATGTAGGGGATGGCGTTCGCCATCCTTTGTTTTTGCGCTGCAGTTGAAAAAGGGCATTGATTGGTCTTCCACTCTTCCCATGTTTCCCTATATTTTCTCCTACGATTTGAGAAGTTTTCACTTGACATTTTAAGGTTTAGGATTATTATAAATAGTGATTTATTTATCTATCCAAGGCATCCAAGCTTAGTACCAACATAATCCATAAATTCAATATCCTCAGATCTTTAACCCCCTTACATCAAATGGTTATCGCATTTTGTTCGTGTATCAAGCTTGGAGCACTTTTATTTTGAAGTTATTTATCTTCCCGCATTTACATTCCGTCGAAGTTTATTTCTGCCTACCCGCATTTTATCAGATTTAAGTCTCCGATTGGAGCAGGTTCTTATTTTATTCAGCTTTATTTACGCTTTAATTGCTTTATCTGTCTTTGCTTTATTTTCACTTACTTTATTTATCGCATTTTATTTCCTCGCCTTTGCCTTTAAACCACTTTGTTTAAAATCGTCGTTATGTTTAATTCTAAACCTAAACCAAATGCCTTTTTACTTACCATGATCATGTCTAGCTAATTTATTCGTACTAGAATCTGAGGTCCGATCATTTGACAGTACTCTGTTCTTTATTTCTTTAGGATTACAATTTTGGGTTGTTTTGGTTTTAACGCAATTTTTCTTAAATTAATCAAATCCGCTACTACGTACGTAGGATAGTGATAACGTCAGATAAGATCGAAAGACGTCTGACACTACAGATTAAAATTGGTTATTTTTGGTTAGTAAATACCACGAAAGCATTTTATTAATTACTTAGGAGGTTTAATATTTCTAGAAGAAGGTTTTAAAACTGTTTGCAAACGCGCGCCTATAGGGTTAAGACCCGGTCACCTGAGCATAAGCTAGGGACCCTTTTTATTTAAACTTACAAATCAAAATCACTTTTCAACTAAGTAAAGAATCTAATTCCTTAAAATAGGATTTACTACTTTGACGCAATTAGCGTCGGTCATATATGACAATGGACGGTATAAATTAAAGAGTAAAATTCGGTAATGAATATGCGAAAGCGATAGTTCCTGTTTAATTGAATTCTTTTCAAAGTAGAAAATATTGCCCCGTACAGTAATCCTATTAGAAGTTATCAAGAGTACTGTTAATTAATGTGAACCAAGTTCTAGTATTAGTTGCTAGAATTTATTAAATTTTATTATTTTCTTGTTCCATTCTTAATACATTCGCCTTAGATAAACACCCTAACAAGTAGGAACGATAGATTTGACTATTGGTCTCTATGGGATCGATATCTTTTAAAACTACTCGATAGACTGTATACTTTATATTAGTTATTCCGATAGACTCAAAATCTCGTGAACAAGTTTTTGGTTCCGTTTCCGGGGACCAATTACGTTAAAATTTCTTAACTTCTTGTTACATCGTCTAGATTAAGGAACTCTATCTCTATCACTATGTATCATCAAAAAATTTCTTACAATTACCGCTATCAATATTTTGAAGTCCCGCATGAGTCTCATAAGTCAAATATTAAGATGATATGGGATAATTATATTGAAACACTAACTCTATCCAACCTAGAGTATACCATGCGAAGAGTTATGGCAACACAAACCATGCGGAATAAGGAATTTATAAACCAAATTTTTAACACTAAAGAAAACCTTAAGAAACTAGACACACTGGTCGACTCCCTGGTCATATGAAGCAAAGAATTGGAGACTAAAATATCCCTACTTGCACAAACACCTTTAGGCCATCCCCTTGAGAAACACAGGATTATAGTAGCAACCAGTAGTGAAAAACTGATCAAAAATCCTAAGAAGAGCAATAATGAGGTTAAAGAAATTTTAGATGAGAAAAGGATAGAGACCCTAAATATTATCCGCACAAATCTTCCTCTATCCAAGGTTCCGCTTAAAAACAGAAATCCAAAGGACCATAAAACGAACAAAAATAGAGGATTATTAGCTTTTAGGACAAGGAATGAAAAATCTGAACTCAAAAGGATAATACCTATAATCATACATGAACCACCTTGCAGAAAGGGAAAAAGAAAAGGTGAAGGATATGAGAGATGGCTCGATAAGTGGCCATGGAAACCAAAGACTATTGAAAGTTCAGTCAAGGAATTATCCTCTAAAGAACCCCCATGAGCATCCACATCTCTAAGCTTTGTCGAGGTACCGACATTAAACAAAGTGTTGCGTGGGAGGCAGCCCACAATTTCATTTTCTTTATTATGCATATTTTCTTTCTTTATATATAACGATGATTTATTTTCTTCCTACTAACGAGACTAATTATTGGTTTATTTCACTCCAGATATCAGCACTCTTTATTCCTACTGACCATACTTTCAAGATGCAGAACTTGGATGATATGCACATCCACTTCAGAGATGAAGCCTAGAGAAAATGCTATTTGGCATTATCTGAAAGACCCTTGCTACCCACCAGATACCATGATTGTCATTGCCTAGAGGCCTTATGGATCGAGCCTAACATCAAAGCCATGTGTAGCTAGTTGGATTGGGATGAATACCCAGAGGGCAAAAATGTCACATACCAGAACCTTACTTTGGAGTTCCTGAGTTCACTGACCCACGAGCCTTATAGTGGTTGTGGATTTAATAGAGGGACTATCACATTGAGATTATTTGGATGTGAATACACCTTTAACTATAGGGATTTTGCAAAACTACTAGGATTCCAGTATGTCCCAACCGCTGTAACAGAGGTATTTTATGATAAGGATACGCTGGATACGTTCTGGGGAGCTATCACCACAGAAGGTAATCCCAACCCATCCACCCAACTCTCCACTTACATCTACAACCCGACACTTATGTACTTCCAGATGTTTTTAGCCCAAACCTTCTTTGTTAGGAGTGAGGGTAGTGAACCTATTAGCACAGAAGAAATATTGTTTCTCTATCGTGTCGCCGAGTCAGAACCAGTTGAATCCGGAACTTCCCTTATAGCCAACCTTGATGGTATTACTAGGTCTGTAGAAGGCCTAATCCATGTAGGAGGAACAATAACGTAAATATCTTATGCCTTGAACCTCCAAAACCAACTCTCTCATCTAGTCACATATTGTGGATTCACCCTCCTGGTAAGATGAGCGTACTTCAAGACTAACGAGTACAAACTACTCATTAATAATGAGGTGGTCACCATTTTACCTTGCCCAACCCAGAAAGAACCAGTATTTATAATAAGGAAAACTGGAAACATAATCTAGAAGGACAGGGAGAGACACCGATCAGACCCACCACCCCCCATTGCAGAATACCATTCATCGCCTCCCTCAGATACACCTATTGCGTTTTCCTCTACGGGACCAACATAGAGGCACAACCATGACTATGAGCTCAATGTCATGCGCCAAGAGATTGTTTCCATTCGTGAAGATATTCGCGACCTCACTTCATAGATGGAAGTGGATAATGCCACTCACACAGCAAAGACATATTTCCTATGGAGTGAACTCCGTAGTCTTCAACGCCAGGTTACTGCAGCTCAAACATCCAGACCATCCTAGATCCTGGGATACCCACTGCAGCCCGGCCAATAACATTCGTTGAAAAGTCATTCATGATGGAAGAGGAGTTTATTTTTTACCGTTATCATCACTATTAATGTTATTCATACTTATTATGTTTTTTCTAATTGTTCTTTTTACTTCAAATTACCTTTTCTGTATTACATCATTTAACATATTTTTAATCTCATCATGTGTCATATTATTTTTTATGTGTCAACTTCAAGGTTAATTTGTGCTAATATACTATGCAATCAACCATCTCGAACAAAACGACAAGATTCCTTAAAAAGGGCCCAAAAAATACACCAAAAAAACTCTCCAAGGGTCAAAAGTTTGCAACTTAAGGGCCATCTGCCGCTCAGCCAAAGATGGTGTTCGCCATCCAGTACTTGGCGTTCTCCATGGGTCCTGGAATGTGAAATTCGGGACAGAAGTGAAAACCTCCATTTTCTCCCCACTTTTCATATTCCTTCTTCTTCCCAATCCCACTACCTTCTACCTTAAACTCCATTTACAACCCCATTCACTCACATAACTCCCCATAACTCAAATACCCACTCAATTTCCATACACCCACTCAAATTCCCATCCTTAAAAACTCATTTTCTCACAAAAATCTTAAAAACCCCCATTCCTCATTTTCACCAAATTTCTTGACAACAATGGCAGTCGTAGGGGGAATTATCTTTCGTGAGGGAAGAGACGGCAACAAACAAATGCAAAAATATCAAGAATTTATGACCCGAGAAGTTTTCTCTACCAGGTATATCGAATATAACTGCTTATATAATTTAGGCATTTACAATTGTGTGTACTATCTATAAGAGAATTTAAATCTACATCATATGTTTAACCATCAAGACAACACATATGAGACTCTGACTAGGGAATTTTTGAGTTCCCTCATGTACACTGTTAGACCAAACACTGCAAGTGCCGTGGGTACGGTTAGGTTCTACATGTTCAATCTGGAATATGAATTTACTACTGACCAACTTGCAAGTTTGTTGGGATTTCGCCACGGGGAGGGTGTTTTATGTGCGACACCATTATACATTGCTTGGGCCATTGAGGCATTCCAGTTGTGGAGAGATCTAACAGGTCTCACCACTGATTCCTTTGAGGGAAATCTAATGTCTGACATCTATAACCCGACCATACGTATTTTCCGATAACTGTTGGTGAATACTATATTTGGCTGAGATAATTCTAATAAATTAAATGCAAAAGAATTTCTCTGCCCACAGGCAGCTCTGACTCCCTGACAGTTGAATTCGGTGCTTTTCATGATGACCCACATGTCTGCTGTTGGGAAGAAGAAATGGACCATTTCTTTTGGAGGATTTATTACCTCCATTGCCCGTGCTCTAGAGCTTGATACTGGGCTAGCTATGCTAGAACCCTTACCTCCTCATACTTTGAACCTCACTCTTTTGAGGCATATGAGGCTCTACAAGGTAAGGAAGGAAGGAGGATACCATCTCATGGTCATAAGTCATGAGATTAGAAGTATTGTTTTGCCATGGCCCGCCCGTACAGATGTACGTCAAAGGGCCAACTGGACTTTTGATTTATAGGCCCCACCTTATATCGGCATGATATTGATGAACATGCCTCAGAATGTCAATACTGAGTATGATGTGACAGATGATGAGTATGAAGGGAGACACATGTATCCCGTTCATGATGCCCCTCTACCACCTACACACACTACACCTGGTTATGCTAACCCTTTTGCAGGTACCTCTTCCGATTTTACTTGCACTAAGGACATGTATCGGGATCAGATGGCATGCGAGGAAGAGCGTGATGACTTGTTTTATGCCATGTATGAACAACAACAAGATATGATAGAGTTCATGCGAGAATCACAATTCCAGACAGACCGCACCCTCAGATCAGTGGCGGATTCCAGAGTCACGATGGCTGCACAACAAATGTGTCTGCAAGCTACACATGCCCACAACTTTGCTCTTGTGCATGCAAACCAGGCGTCCATAATAGGGAACCTCCAGAGTCTACAGGCGTCCAACGCCTCACTCTCAGCCCGAGTCCAGCAACTCCATATCTCTTAGGGTTCACGTCATCGGAGCTAAAGTCGTCATCCCCGACATCCCGACCAGCCAAGAGAGGGTAGTAGGGGCCATCAGTAACATCTCTTCCAGGTTTTTTCGTTCCTTTCTCTTACCTTTATCGAAACATTAAGGATAATGTTCAGTTAAAGTGTAGGAGAGGAATTTTACCGTTTTCATTTTGCTATTTTCATTTTTTATTTACTTTCTCTTTCTATTTGTTGTTTTTAGTTTAGGTTATTTGTTGTGTTAATTCATGTGTTGTCGAGTCTTTATGCGTGATTTTTCTGCTGTTTATTAATTCTCCCATTTTATAAGCCATAATTAAAAAAAATTGTAAATTTTAGGCTATTAGACAAGTTACGAATAAGTTATAGAGACTTGGGAAAACCTCCAAAAGATCAGTATCGTCTCAACATCTTAAGTCTCCTAATTATAAATATCAATTTGGATACTTATTATGCCATGACCTTGAAATCTCGCCCCTAAATAAGTCTCTGAGTAGTTTATACTAATAGTTAACACCATATGAATTACCACCGAGTAAGCGTACTAATGCAAATAGGTGAATGATCCAATTTTAAAGAAAAAAAAGAAAAGAAAAAGAAAAAATCTGGAAAATTAAGAAAAAAGAAATCCGCCTTCTAAGTTAGGTGACCCTCACCTGGTCACTTAGCCTAAAGACTGTGAAACCACTAAGAATATTGTATATTCACCAGAATTTTTAGCGTAATATGGATCAGGGTACTAACAGGCCTGACGCCGTGTGTAAACAGATAACAGGCTTAATGTGATTCTGCCTTAATGAAAAAAGGGACGAAAAATGGGATGAGTAAGTTAGACCTGGGCATAATGACATGATGCAAATTGGTTTGTATAGGAAGGAGACTTATGACCGCAAGTGTCAAATGTGTTGTTACGATACTCTTACTTTCTGGGCTAGTACCTATCAATATGGCCTTGAGATAATTAGAGTCCTTAGCCTAAAATAGTTAAAAGAGAACCATTTTTTTCTTTATGTGCTTACTTGCTTGAGGATAAGCAAAGGTTCAAGTATGAGAGAGTTTGATAACACCAAATTACACCATTATTTTGACTCGTTTTTGTAAAGGATTTATAATCATTTTATCTCCATTTCCATTATTATGTGGGTACTTTGTCTATATTTAAGGTATTTAACCATATTGGGACCATATGTGAAGAAAGGAAACAAGTCGGATGCAAAACAATGAAAGAATGGAAATTTGCACTCAAGGCTACCCACATGGTGTTCGCCATAGAGGTAGCCACCAGGAGAATGACGTGTCCCACGTTTCAAAGGTCATAAGACTTGTTCATGCCCATGTTACGAAGATGGCGTTCTCCATGCAGGGGATGGCGTTCTCCATCCTTTGGTTTTACGCTGCAGTTGGAAAAGGGCATTGCTTGGTCTTCCACTCTTCCCATGTTTCCCTATATTTTCTCCTACAATTTTAGAAGTTTTCACTTGACATTTTACGGTTTAGGATCATTACAAATAGTGATTTATTTAGCTTTCCAAGGCATCCAAGCTTAGTACCAACATAAGCCATAAATTCAGTATCATCAGAGCTTTAACCCCCTTACATCAAAAGGTTATTGCATTTTGTTCGTGGATTAAGCTTGGAGCACTTTTATTTTGAAGTTATTTATCTTCCCGCATTTACATTTCGTTGAAGTTTATTTCCGTCTACCCGCATTTTATCAGATTCAAGTCTCCGATAGGAGCAAGTTCTTATTTTATTCATCTTTATTTACGCTTTAATTGCTTTATCTGTCTTTGCTTTATTTTCCCTTACTTTATTTATCGCATTTTATTTCCTCGCCTTTTCCTTTAAATTGCTTTGTTTAAAACCGTCGTTATGTTTAATTCCAAATGTAAACCAAATTCCTTTTTACCTATCGTAATCATGTCTAGCTAATTTATTCGTACTAGAATGTGAGGACCAATCATTTGACGGAACTCTGTCCGTTATTTCTTTAGGATTACAATTTTGCGTTGTTTTGGTTTTAGTGCAATTTTTCCTAAATTAATCAAATTCGCTACTACGAACATAGGATAATGATAACGTCAGATAAGATCGAAAACCGTCTGACACTAAAGATTAAAATTGGTTATTTTTGGTTAGTAAATACCGGGAAAGAACTTTATTAATTACTTAGGAGGTTTAATATTTCTAGAAGAAGGTTTTAAAACTGTTTGTGAATGTGCACGCCTATAGGGTTAGGACCCAGTCACCTGAGCAGAAGCTAGGGACCCTTTTTATTTAAATTTACCAATCAAAATCACTTTTCAACTAAGTAAAGAATCTAATTCCTTAAAATAGGATTTACTACTTTGACGCAATTAGCATCGGTCATATGTGACAATGGACGGTATAAATTAAAGAGTAAAATTTGGTTATGAATACGCGAAAGCGACAATTCCTGTTTAATTGAATTCTTTTCAAATTAGAAAATATTGCCCCGTACAGTAATCCTATTAGAGGCTATCAAGAGTACTATTAACTGATGTAAACCACATTCTAGTATTACTTGCTCTAATTTATTAAAGTTTATCATTTTCTTGTTACATTCTTAATTCATTCGCCTTAGATAAATACAGTAACAATTAGAAACGAAAAATTTGACTATTGGTCTTTGTGGGATTAATATATTTTGAAACTATGTGATAGACTGTACTTGCAGTTAGTTATTCTGATAGACTTAAAATCTCACGAACATTTATGAGGTTTACTCAATCGCGATTTTATAACATTTTTTTTTTGCTTTACCATTGTGTGAATTAAGCCTCACTTTACGATTTCATTTGTGGAGTGTATGAGTTCATTCCATGACATCTTGCAATGATACGTTCTACGTTAGTGTTTATTTCTATTCATGATAACGCACAACGATCAAACTTCATTACGTTTAAATCAAACTTGAATTCTGTAAGACCCTAATTTTGTCCCTAAGATCCCTCATGGCATCATATCATATCATTCATTGCCTCAAGGATCATTGTGCACCTTGCTTCCTTCCCTATGGGTGGGTTATCTTTTGAGTGTGATTCTTGATCACCAAGCATGTTTTGCATTTGTATATCATTGCTTTTCTTTTTATCACTAACCAAAAGTACACAAATATGTCATCTAACCTTTGCCTTGCAGATGAAGCAATCACAGGTCAAAGCAGTCAAAGGCAGTCATTGAGCAATAGATGGTGGCCATTATTGAGAATTTAGACCCCACAATCATTCACAAGAGTTCATATGAGCTATGATATCATTTTGAATCAAAATCTCAAGTGGTAGAGGCTTGAATTTCATCTGAACATTGCCAGGTCATCTGAAGACCTAGAAAAGTCAACTGCCAAGTCAACTGTGGATTTGGAGGTGGGAAGTGATTAGAAATACTTCATTCATGTTCAAACAAGTCTCATTTGACATTTCAAACATCAACATTGACTTGGCAGTTCTCCATGTGTGGTTAAGGAGATATGATCAAATCGTGGCAAAGTGTACTTGAAGATTCAAATGTGCATAACTTCTCAACCAAAGCTCCAATTCAAGTGGCTCTTTTTTGTACATTCTTCTCTTGACTTCTACTTTCCAAATCTTGCATTACATGACATGCATTATCATCATATGATCATTTGGAAATTCACTTGATTTTTGGAGGGAATTTTTAAAGTTTAAAATTGGCCAATTGTTTGAACATTCTATCATTGCCAATAGCTCCAAAATGGGTTTTCAAGTGAATTTGAACCCAAACTCGTGCACTGTTCACCATGCATTTTCATGCATAGGGTGAAATTGCTAATTTGCATATGCACTCCATTTTGCAAGTTCCAATTACCATTTGGCTAAACATGATTAAGAGCATGATTAGGAGGGAGTATATAACACAAACCCTAACTGTTTTCAGCTAAGAACACTCACAATTTTCAGATCTAGATCCAAACACCAAAATTTTCTCTCACTTTTTTCTTTCAAATTCTTCAAACACACTCCACTTTTCTTGATCAATTCATCACCTGGAAGCAACTTTGAGCAAGATTGGAGGAATAATCAAGAGAATTCGTGCAAGGTTGAAGCATTCTTGAAGCTTTGAAGCATCCATGGCAGATCCAAATTCTTGCAAGATCGTGTGCAATTGAGCTGAGTTTTCTCTTCCAATCACTTGTACAAGCACTGTGGAAGAACTGTTGAGCCAGTACATAGCCTGAACAACACGAAATCCAGCTCTGCTCATCAAAGAGGTTCCTAATCGACCTCTCTTTTTCTCAAAATTATTATGCTATTGTTGTAGATCTTGCAATGCTGAGTATTCTGAGCTTTAAACCACACATTTTCATGCACAATTGAGTTAGATATGTTAGATTAAAGTTTCATGTGTGATTCTTCTTCACTTCGATCCGTGCATGTTTTAGTGTTTCTTGTTGATTTGATTATGGATTCGTGTTGTGTGATGGAAGATCTACATGTTGATATGCTCAATGTTAATTTCTGGACACTTTTAATTTTTCTGGAAATTGGTTGATGAAGATCTTCGTGTGTTCTTCATGGCTGCATATTACCTGCGAATTTTCCTATGAAACGCATAAGTTTTGCTGCGAATTTTGCTGCGTGTTCATCATGTTTTCCTGTGGATTTCATTTCCAGCGTCTGCATGTGATAGCCTAGGGTTTTAACATGATAGGTCCATGTAATGCCATGCTAGCAGTTTGTTTGGTCCGTGTTTGTCTGACTTTGCCATGTGGCTTTGACCTTGCCACATATGATTAATGAAACGGCGCGTTTCATTCAGCTGGCGCCACTATTCAAATAATTCCTCACTTTGATTCCTGGCCATGCAATTATTTTCAAAATGCTTCATATTATTTCTATTTCCCTCCATATGTTCATACATGCTTCTCATATCATTTTTTTTATTTTTTTTTCCATCTTTAAAAATCCATATCTAATTGAAAATTGCTCCAAAAAATATGTGGTTTTTTGCATCATGTTGCATTTCCTATCTATTATTTTTTGATCATTTTTACATAAATTGTGCATGGCTGGAAAATAATTTGTGCTAGGGTTTGTGAACATGTATCATATCTTGACCTTGCCTTGCCATATCTTTTGTGAAATGCTGAGCTTTTATCCAATGAATCTGAAAATTTGCATGGTGAAACTAGACTCTTGGCTTGACATTTTGGTGTTAATTTGGTATTTTTACCATTTGTGGTTTCTGTTTTGTGATCATGTGAATGTAGGTGTGACAATTTGTGTCACACCTTTGCTTGTTCATATTATGTGATGTGTTTTCCATGCCTATTGATCTCCAAATGATCTGATTTTTTGTGTGATGCATATTATGGATGTTGTGAATGAGCATGAATTTTCTTGGAATTATTTTATTGATTTCTGATTTAATTGAGATTTTTCATTCTGGTTGGTCACATTTGGACTTTGAAATTTCCTTGAACTTCAATTGATCATGAAATACTTTTGGTATATGATATTGATGTGAGACCTTTTGGATTGTCTTAAGATGTGTTTGAAGTTGATTCATGTTAATTTTCAGCTTCTGTTTTAAATTTTTTCTCCATCTTTGACCCTAGGCTTTGACCTAGTGGTTGGTTGCTTATCTTTGAGCTTTGGTTTCAGGTTGAACATCCAAGTTCCATAGTTGTTGATGCTCCATCACTTGAGCATTTGATGTTTACCTTTGACTACTAACATTGTGTGTTTTGTAGGGTTTTTAACTCATTTGAGTTTGACTTGTGGCTTATGCCTTTGCTTATTGGGTTTGACTGTTGATATTAATGTTGTCTGATTGTCTGTACAGTTTAACTGATTTGTTTGATGTTTCCACAGGTACATTAGTTGCTTAAGTTCATTTTGAACTTGCTTTTGCTTGGTTGCTTAACCACTTAGGTATAATTTCTCTTCTTCATGTAGTCTGGAAGACCTACTGTTACTTGGTAGGCACCTGTCTGAAGTCCTCCTTAAGAGGCAATGCTTGTGATTGTTTACTCTTTGTGCCAAGCAGGAAAAGTCCTTTGATAAGGCAATTGGCAGATAAAAGAGATGTGTAATCCATCTCCTGCTAGTCAGTGTGTCATCCCTTTGCTCACATAACATGTTGATGCATTGTGGATATTAACCCAAGATCTATAGAGTCATTCACTTGTGGAGAGAGTTCCAACTTTCTGAACTCCCACACATTCTATTATTTGAAGCTCTCCCTGACCAGGGATAAGAGCAATGAGGCACACCCCTCATCTCCATTTCATCTGCTTCACCCTAACTCTCAATGTTAGGGTTAAGAGCACAACATACCCCATTCCAGTTGGCCTTAATGCCTAACCTTGTTTGAGCCTAATTGCTTGTGTATAGTGTGTGCTAACTGAATCATTGATTGCTTAATCCATCTGTGCATGTCTGCCTATGTGTGCCTTTGTGCATTTATCATCATTAATTGTTCATTATTGCATGACCATCATTGTTCATATCTTTGTGACATCTTTGTTTGTCCATTGAGGAATCAATTGTAAGTCCAGATGTTGGCCATTGTTTCCTATGATTTGGAAGGAGTTGGGACTAAGACCATTT
This sequence comes from Lathyrus oleraceus, assembly GCF_024323335.1. NCBI lineage: Eukaryota > Viridiplantae > Streptophyta > Magnoliopsida > Fabales > Fabaceae > Lathyrus > Lathyrus oleraceus. Next base: position 218,882,114 of record NC_066585.1, read on the forward strand.
GTTGGCATCCTATTTCCTAGGAGTCGAGTGTAAGACCATTTATTGGCAACTTGTTTCCTTTTGCTTCTTGCTCTTGTTTGCTTTTTGTATGTGAGGATTCAATTGTAAGTCCATGTTATTGGCATTTGTTTTCCCATGATCATTCTTTGGAGATTGGTATAAGTCCAGTGATTGGCATCCGGTATCCACCTTTTGTTTCTTTGTTTAGGAGATTGGAATAAGTCCATATATTGGCATCTGGTATCCTTGTTTATTCTATTCTTTGGAGATTGGTATAAGTCCAGTGATTGGCATCCGGTATCCATGTTTGTTTTAGGAGATTGGTGTAAATCCATTGATTGGTATCCGATATCCACCTTTTGTTTGTGAGATTGGTGTAAGTCCATTGATTGGAATCCGGTATCCATTTGCTTTGTTTATTTGTTATTGCTCATTGCCTATTCCAAAGGAACCACTTGGATCATCTACATATGATCTCAAGAGGTGAACATCTAAGAAGTTTTACACTCCTTCACTCTCACCCTTTTTGTTCTAAATCCCTTTCCACATGTTGACTTTCAAAATTTGAAATAAATATTGTGCAAACATCTTCATGTCTTTTCAAATTAGAAACCTGGACCTTAAGTCCTTGATTTTCAAACTTCACTTTTGATAATACTTCTTTTTGAATTGAATCCTAATCGTACTTTGACCATATTTTGCGAATACTCATAATCAATTAACTTCACCCATTCAATTGTTTTGTGGCTTTGTCCATTCTTGATAAGTTTTTTCATACATTAGCCATAGGTTTCAATTATCACAGTGGTTGATGTAAATCTTACCGTATCCTTAGTGAGTTGATTGTAAGTCTTCCATACTTATTATAGGGTTAACCCCTCACTAGTATGTTGAAGCCGTCCTCGCATGGTGGATTGTTGATTCAGGTTGAATTTTCTCCCATTGATAATGAAAAACCTTAGGGCTTGTGTTTTAAAATGAATTCACTTACTTTTGGAAATCTTTTAGCCGAACTACGGCGTTTTGATCCTTTACCTTTCATGGAAAGGTACGCAGGAAACGGGTTCATCCGTTCAAACACAAAAATAATAATTTGTATATTCTTTTCTCATCCCTCCCATTCATGTTTGCACAATAAATATTTCATAAAAAAATAACATTTCATTCAACAAGTGTGAAAAGGGCTCCCTAGGAGTACCTAGGACGTTTTGGGTGCCTAACACCTTCCCATTGCGTAATTTACCCCTTACCCCGATCTCTGATCTTTTCATTGGTTTTCTATGTGTAAAACTTCTTAGGCTTTTGTTCACTTTTTAGCCATTCCTTTGGATAAATAAAAGTGCGGTGGCGACTCGATTTCTTTGTATGCTTTGCTTTTGGTTTAATCAATAAATCATAAAGTGACGAATACACCGCTACAAACTCTAATTTCGATAGCTTTGGACGTCTTTGCGTTATGTGACATTGATTTATATCCTTGCATCATGATCTTGATTCGTGCATGTTTCTTTTTTGTTTTAATTCTTTTGATTTAATTAAGATGAATGTGTGTTGTGCGCATGACGTGTGTGTCACTATCTCTTATCTTTTGGATTACTCTTGGGCCTTCTTACAATGAGACCCTTCTTGTTCATGTACACTTATTTTTTTGCATTTGCTTGATTGGGTTTTGCTTTAATCATTTCATTATCTCATACCCTCATTCGAGAAAATGTACCCTCACTCCCATGACGTGTAATAATTTTATCGCTTTATTTTGTTTGCTTACTGTTTAGGTAATTTCTAAATCAGGAGTAGAATCAACCTTTTTTTTCAAAAAGAACAAAAATAAAAGCTCGATCCAACGTCGAGTATTTTTCTTAAAGACCAAACCATTTAAAACCCTTCTTTCCAATCCATTTCTATCATTCCCAATTTCTTAAACCTTTTCATCTTCAACCATTTTGGTCAAACCATTTTGCAATCGTTAATCAAAAGCTTGATCCAACATCAATCCATTTTCCCAATGGAAACTCAAAAACACTTAACCATTATTTAACACTTTTCAATAAATTGGATGAAATGAACGGGGTGTATTCCACGAGCTCCTTAGAGTTGGGATCCGAGATGTAGTTCCCGCCAACCCAAACATGCATCATCCTCAAATCAATTCCATAATGTTTGATGAACCTCGACTATCATCGTGTGTGTTTTCTCAATCAAAACTTTAATACATCTAAAAATATCAAAACTCTTTCACAAATAATATCAAAAAGGAATGGGGTGTAGTCCACGAGCTCCCGAGTGTGAGGAAATGAGATGTAGTTCTCACCCTTCTGAACTCTCTCATCATCCAAAAATACTTCAAACCAATTAAACTCTTTTGTAGACGCCACACAGTTGATCCTCAAACCCTTTTATTAAACGAAAGATATTTTGTCTCGAGACAATGCAAAAATAATGTTTTGTCCACTTGAACGTGTGAGTAAGCTAGCGACGTTGCCCGAGAATGTTGATTTGTAAATCCATTTGGTCGTGATGCAAACATTCCCTTCTCCACTTGTTTTAGGTAGCAAACAACGTTTTTTCATCGATTGACACAAAGTATCTTTCGCTAAAATCAACAAACAAAGAAACATTTTCTATCCAGAACCACGTAAGTCTTGAGTTCTCTATCGCACCCAGAGATGAGTAGGAGTAGGATTCTAAAATCTTGTTAGACACATTGATAAAAAATCCAAAAACATTTTTTCTTTTCTTTTTTGCACCCTAATAAAAAGTAAACCTTTTGTCCTCTTCTTTTCCCTTTTAATAACTCAAAAAGCATCACATTTCTAAGCTAACACTAATGTGCACAAATGGTTCTCGTTGAGTACAACGTACATGAGGGGTGCTAATACCTTCCCCTTGTGTAATCGACTCCCGAAACCTCATTTGGTTGCGACGACCATAATGTTAGTCATTCTTTTTTTAGTTTTATCGATATTTCCCATTTCCCTATTTGGGAATAAATAAAGTTTGGTGGTGACTCTGTTAAGTCCATCCCATGAGTGTGCGATTGTGCTTCACGAGCGTCGTGTTCTCATTTTTTGAGGTACATCAATAAAAAACTCAACTCAATGATTCATCAAAGTCATCAAACTATTGTCCAAGTTATAAACTAGCCACAAACGTTTGAATCACACCACTCAATTATGCATTTAGACTTCTTGCTCACATCCTCATACACACATTTAACCTCTAAAGCATTATTATTATGAGGTATTACTACGCGTCAGCTTCCAAACGCTTCAAACCACACCTCAATCGGAGGAATGAAACTCAAGTCATGGAGAAAAAAATGGGAACCAATAGATTGTCTGGGGGAACCAATTGGTTGTACTGAGCATTCTGTACAACATTTTTCACTCGAAGTAGGGAACCAATTGATTGTAGCAGAGGACCGATCGACTGTCACCTGGAATTTTCCCAAAAAATCTCGCTTCTAAATTCATCTTACTCAACCTTTAACCATTCCAAACCATATTCAATCATATTCTAACATGCCCAAGTATTTCACACCATGAATTCAACATCATACATCAATTACATAACATTTAACACATCATACTACACAAATTAATCATATTAACATCGATTTATCACAAAATCATCATTATGTCAATCATCTCAAAAACACATAAAGAATAACAACATAACCCATAATTTCACATATCAGATCATACTAAATTTAGTAGTTAACACAATATAAAAACAATACCATAACAATATGATCTAGAAATGTTTGTACAACCATCTCAAGGGCTAAAACCTCATCAATGGAGGAAAGGAAAAATAACAAGGAAGAAGGTTATGATCTTTTTCTATCCTTTATGCATAATACACCTATAGATGAATAATTCCCCCTACCTCAAATTTACAGCAAAAATCTTGAATCTGAAGCTATGAGGCTCTAGTATCGCTTTGCTAGAGTTTCCCAACTCTACTGACAACTTTTCATGTACCAACACTTTCTCTCCCTATTTTTCTATTTAAACAATTAAAAACCCTAAATTTATTTTAATTAATTAAATTCCTTCCCCCTCAAATCATGATAATTCTCTCCTCACTGGACTAAGAATATTAAAATGATATTTTTCTCCTAAAGTCTCAAATTCCTCTATTTCTCTATTAATTTTAATTATAAAAAATCGAATAATTCTACAAAAAAATCCAATAATTCCCAAAAGTACCAAATAAAACAGTCTAACACTCAAATAAAACAATATAAGGCATTTAAACTCAAATAAAATAATTTAATTTAAAAACGGGGGTGTTACAAACTGCACCTATTAAGTTAGACAATCCTTACCCGATTACTCAATTTAACTGTATTGATTGTAATGTTTGAATTGCTTGATATACAATTGCTGTTTGCTTTGGTGATCTCTGTGAAATGAGTTCTATACCCGAACTCGAGTGCACCTTAGGATAGGAGAATGGCATAGTCTTGTCGACTGGTGTGGAGTATTCCTTAGCCAGTTGACTTGCGAGCCCATTCACTTGGTGGAGGTCATGTTGGATTAATAATGTCACACAAGTTATTTGTGGTTAGGCATTATTCTTTCAATCATGTGCCTTAGAAGCCAAGGACCGTAGTTTACCAAGCCCATCTTGGCCTATTTTTAGGATGTAGTGCGGAGATCGTTCAGATGTCAGATCTGATGCGATTGTTACGCGATACTACACTCATAAGAGTTTCTCTTGAGAATATTCTTAGAATACGAGTATTCGTTCCTCCGATAATATCCGAAAGATGGGACGATGATTATGGGAACCTCTGGTAGAACATGTTTGGCAGGTTTAAACCCTAGTACACTCCCTTTGGGTGGTTCTTAACCGAGACTCCATGCTCGTGACTCTCAGCAAACCCGTGATTCATGGTTGAGTCGTTCAGACAACCTTAATATCAATGGAACCTGGGTGTTGATAAGGTGTAAACCTAAATCCACCAAAACGGATGGTTGATATTAAGGATGTTTGAGCCGGTTCATGTACCGTTAATATCAATGGAACTTGGGTGTTGATAAGGTGAAAACCATAATCCACCAAAATGGATGATTGATATTAAGGATACTATGAGCTTTCCCATGACCTTTGTCTGGTGTGCTTTGCTTGATCCTTGAGTGTGATTGCTGCATTCATACATTCATGCATTCATCTGCATTCATGTCATCAGAAAAAAGAGAAATTTTTCAAGGAACTTAAAGGGTTTATTTGCAAAATTTTCAGACATGGAAAGACCAAAAAGGCATACAAAGAAGTACAACTTTAGACAGCCTGATGTGAAAGAGTTAAGGAATCTGACATCTTATGTATTAGATCTCTTGGTTTTCAAAGCTCGGTATGGGAAGCTTCTGCCTCTGTTGACTACTCAGGTTGATGAGGGACTGATGAGTACTTTGGCGCAGTTTTATGATCCTCTGTATCACTGCTTCTCTTTTCCGGACTTCCAGCTGTTGCCTACTTTGGAGGAGTATGCTCATCTTGTGGGTATTCCTATTCTGGATCAGGTGCCGTTCAGTGGCTTAGAGAGTATTCCGACCGCTTGAGAGATTGCAAACTTGTTGCACATAGATGAATCTTTGATTCAAGCTAATCTGACTACCAAAGGTGGAATTCAGGGTCTTCCTTCTGAGTTCCTCATTGCTCAAGCTACCGTTTATGGGAAGGCCATGAGTGAGGATGCCTTTGAGGCTTTATTTGTGCTGCTCATCTATGGGTTGGTTTTGTTCCCCAACATCGACAAATTTGTGGATGCAAACGCTATTAGGATCTTCTCAGTTCTTAATCCCGTTCCGACTCTGTTGGGTGATGCCTATGTCTCTTTGCATCTGAGGAATGTAAAGGGTGGAGGAGTTATTGTGTGCTGTTTGCCTCTGTTGTATAAGTGGTTTATTCCTCACTTACCGCAGACGGTTGCTTTCAAGGAAAACAAGGGATGTCTACAATGGTCTCAGAGACTTATGTCTCTCACTAATGATGATATCTCTTGGTATGATCGCGTGTATGATACTGTTCATATTATTGACTATTGTGGTGAATTCCCTAATGTGCCTCTTCTTGGTACATGTGGTGGGATCAGCTACAATCCTATCTTAGCACGTCGTCAGCTTGGGTTCCCCCTAAAGGATAAACCTCATAACATTCTGTTAGAAGGTGTGTTCTTTCAGGAGGGTAAATATCCCCAAGGCCTGAAAGCCAGGATGGTCCGCGCTTGGCGCAATATTCATAAGAAGGGTAGAAATGAGTTGGGTCCGAAGAACTGCATTGCTTTGGAGCCATATACTTCTTGGGTCAGACAGAGAGCATCAGAGTATCTTATGCCGTATGATCATCCGAGACCTACACCGTTGGATGTGGCTGGGCCTTCAACCCTCCCTAACCAAGGCGTAGTGGAGTTGAGAGAAGAAGACCTTTCACGTGCTTGGATCCGTGAAAGAGAAGAATTGCTTCAGCAGCTTAAGGAGAAGGATGCTCTGATTGAGTTTCTCGAGCATCAGGTGATCGATGATCCAAATGATACTTGGACTTCTCTGCTTCCTCAGTCTTCCAAGTTCTGGAAGAGAAAGTATGATCGACTTGCGAAGGAGAAAGCGGACATGGAAGCAGCCTATGAGAGAGAGATCAAGAAGCTTTGTGTTTCTCGTCTTCCAGCATCCCGAGCTTCAAGGGATCCATAGGATGTTTATTTTCCTTTTCCCTTATAATGATCAAAAATGCTGTACTTCTTTGTCTTGAATATATTTGATGAGATATTTTCCATATGCAATTCAAATGCTTAAATACTCAAAAATTGCAAATAAATGCCCTAAAAGGTTCCTTGAAAATAAAAAACAAAGCATGTGCACAAGCATCGCATGCATCATGTTGCATAAGCAGGTTATTCTGGTCTTCTTGTCTGTGGCCTAACTCTGTGCTCTTCATTTATTTTGAAGACAAGCTGACTCACCGGTACTATACCAGAGCCAATTCTGCTAGAGTGATGGATCGACTTGAACAAGAGAACAGAGAGCTGAAGGAAGAGGTCGCTCGACTGAGTGCTCTGATGGAGCAATTTTTATCTGCTCAGAATCAACCTTCTCCACCTCCTGCAACTCCTCCTCAGAGGACAGTTATATCTGAAGTCGTTGCTCCGACTGTGCCAGCTGCTAGTGCTCACTTCATGCCGAATGCCATGCCAGCCGGGTTTCCGTGGGGTATGCCTCAGGGTTTCATGCCTGATATTCCAGCTCCGACTTTCGCTTCTATGCCGGCATCTAGCCCGGTCCTTGCTGCTGCTCCTCCTGTCGTGCATACCATTCCCAGGGTAGACGACACCATCTACCATTCTGAGCCGTCTGAGGGCCCAGATGTCAATGAGAAGATGGATGCGATGAATGATCAATTCCTTGAGCTGCGAAAGGAATTGAAGACCCTCCGAGGGAAAGATCTGTTTGGCAAGTCTGCTGCTCAACTTTGCCTAGTTCCCGGTGTCAAGATCCCGATCAAGTTCAAAGTTCCTGACTTTGAAAAGTACAAGGGGAACACCTGCCCTCTCGCTCACCTGGTCATGTACGCCAGGAAAATGTCTACACAAACCGATAATGATCAACTTCTGATTCATTACTTCCAGGATAGTTTGTCTGGTGCCGCTCTGCGTTGGTATATGAGCCTTGATAGTGCAAACATCCGATCCTTCAACGATCTTGGCGAAGCCTTCGTCAAGCAATACAAGTATAATGTTGATATGGCGCCTGACCGTGATCAGCTCAGGGCCATGTCTCAGAAGGATAAAGAGACATTTAAGGAGTACGCCCAGAGGTGGCGAGAGTTAGCAGCTCAGATTACTCCTCCGCTGGAAGAGAAAGAAATGACTAAGATCTTTTTGAAGACTCTTAGCTCATTCTATTATGAGCGGATGGTTGCGAGTGCTCCCTCTGATTTCACCGAGATGGTGAACATGGGAATGCGTCTGGAGGAAGGAGTCCGTGAAGGACATCTGTCTAAGGATGAGAGCTCTTCTAAACGGTATGGGGCGTTTAAGAAGAAAGATGGGGAGGCACATGCTGTGCAGTCCCATGCTAAACCAAGAAGACCCTCTGTTAAGAGGAAGCCTGTGCGTCACGCCAGCAGTCAACACCAGGTGGCTCATATAGCGCCTGTTTTCAGAGATAATGCTCAGTATCAGCAGCCTAATCAGCATCAACATCAGCAACAACCTCAGTATCAACAGCAACACCGTCCACAGCAACAGGCTTACCAGCCTCGTGGCAGCACCAGTAATCAGGCCAATCTGAATTATGATAGGAAGAAGATCAGTTTTGATCCAATTCCTATGTCATATGTTGAATTATATCCTTCCTTATTGGAAAGGAAACTGGTTACTCCCAGGGATCCTCCGGCTGTGCCTGCTAAGCCGCAGTGGTGGTACAAGCCAGATCAACACTGTGTTTATCATTCCGGTGCTCCGGGTCACAACATTGAGAACTGCTATCCATTGAAGACTAAGGTTCAAGACCTTATGCGATGCGGTGTTCTGAGCTTCGAGGACTCAGGCCCCAATGTTACAAAGAACCCATTGCCCGAGCATGGGAAATCAGTGAATATGGTCCAGGCATGCCTTGGGAAATATAAAGTCAAATATGTCAGCCATATTCGACAGTCATTGGTCGAGTTGCATCGTCTGCTGTGTCAGTACAGCTATATGGAGCATGACCATGACAAATGCCGCATCTGTTCCGTTAATAGACTGGGTTGTCGCCAAGTGCGAAGAGAGTTGCAAGAGCTATTGGATGAAGGTACCATAAAGATTCTTCAGAACCGTAATGTTGATGAAGATGAACCAGAAGTGAATGTTATTTCTCCTGTGTTCAAATTGCCTGAGCCTGTTGTCATCCGTTATGATGGTAGCAAGCCGAAGGTCTCTCCTTCTCTGATAATCAAGCCTGCAGGCCCTGTGCCTTATTCTTTGGATAAAGCGATTCCTTTCCGATACAATCCCGTTGCTGTGGAAGATGGGAGAGAAGTGCCGTTGCCTTCGACTTCCGTTGTTAATATTGCTGACGTGAGCGGGTTGACCCGTAGTGGTCGCGTGTTTTCTGCACCCCCGAAGCCTCACGTTGCTTCTGATTCTGCTGAGCGCCCGGTTGGGACTGCTGTGAATGTTCAGAATCCGGAACCTGTTGCCAAACCCTCCTCTGTACAAAAGACTCCTGCTTCTTCTGTTGGCCCGAGTGGCGTTGTGAATGAAGAATGTGATGAGATGCTGAGGCTCATCAAGAAGAGTGAGTACAACGTTGTAGAACAGCTTCTACAAACGCCGTCCAAGATCTCCGTTCTATCTTTGCTGCTGAACTCAGAACCCCATAGGGAGGCTCTGCAGAAAGTTTTGGACCTGGCTTATGTTGATCATGATGTCACGATTGAACAGTTTGACAGTATAGTTGCAAACATCACTGCTTGCAACACTTTGAGTTTCTGTGACGCTGATCTCCCTGAGGAGGGAAGAGACCACAACATGGCTCTACATATTTCTATGAACTGCAAGACTGATGCCATGTCCAACGTGTTGGTGGACACTGGATCATCTTTGAATGTATTGCCGAAATCCACTCTTTCGAGATTGTCATATCAGGGGCCTCCCATGAGGCAAAGTGGTGTTGTTGTGAAAGCTTTCGATGGGTCGCGTAAGACCGTGATCGGAGAAGTTGATCTCCCAATCAAGATTGGACCAAGTGATTTCCAGGTTACCTTCCAGGTTATGGATATCCACCCATCTTATAGCTGTCTCCTTGGTAGACCATGGATTCACGAGGCTGGCGCCGTGACATCCACCCTACACCAGAAGCTGAAATTTGTCAAGAACAAGAAACTGGTTGTGGTAGGGGGAGAAAAGGCTCTCCTGGTTAGCCACCTGTCTTCTTTCTCATATATTGATGCTGAGGATGAAGTTGGAACGCCGTTCCAAGCTTTATCTGTTGCTGAGCCAATTGAGAAGAAATCTCCTTCATTTGCTTCCTACCGTGATGCGAAACTGGCCATTGAATGTGGTGCAGTTGCTGGTTTGGGGAAGATGATTGAGCTTGAAGACAACAAATCCCGGGCTGGTATTGGCTATTGTTCTGGGGCATTCAACGAGAAAGGTTTGTTCAAGAGTGGAGGTTTCATCCATGCTGATCAAGCTGCTGCTATCTTGGAAGAGAATGCAGAGGACTTGAGCAACTTCATCATACCTGGTGGTGTCTGCCACAATTGGGTCGCTGTAGATGTTCCTACAGTCATTCATAGATCAGAGTAATGGTTCACTTTGTTCAAAACCCTTCTCCCATGACAAAAGGAGAAGTGATGACATTGTTGGCAACATTTATACAATGATATTTCATTCAATTAATGCATTGTTAAACATTTGTTTTTCCATTGGTTTTCACTTTTTGCTTTCGCATGAAATCAGTGATCACAAAAAACCATAAAAACAAGAATAAAAGCAATCTTTTTCATATGCATAATGGTTTGCTTGTTTAAATTCTAAAGTCTTTCAATAACCAAAATCATTATGCAGGTTGATTCTAAAACCCATTGAACATAATGATCCAACGCCATCTCCCAATTTTGAATTCCCTGTATTCGAGGCAGAGGAAGATGATGTTGAAGAGATTCCTAATGAGATTACCCGTCTCCTTGAGCACAAGAAGAAGATCATTCAGCCGCATCTCGAAGATCTGGAAACAGTCAACTTGGGGTCTGAAGATTGTGTTCGTATGGTGAAGATTGGGGCGCTTCTTGAAGAGTTTGTCAAGAAGGAGTTGATCAGTATGCTACGAGAATATTCCGATATCTTTGCTTGGTCGTATGAAGACATGCCGGGTCTAGATACAGATATTGTGCAACATTTCCTGCCTTTGAAGCCTGAGTGTGTGCTTGTGAAGCAGAAGCTCAGAAGAACTCATCCAGATATGGCAGTGAAGATCAAGGAGGAAGTTCAGAAGCAAATTGATGCGGGGTTTCTGGTGACTTCTACATATCCTCAATGGGTTGCCAATATTGTGCCTGTGCCTAAGAAGGACGGAAAAGTCCGTATGTGTGTTGATTACAGAGATTTGAACAAAGCTAGTCCTAAAGATGATTTTCCTCTACCACACATTGATATGTTGGTAGACAATACAGCTAAATTCAAAGTCTTTTTGTTTATGGACGGATTTTCCGGATATAATCAAATCAAGATGGCACTCGAAGATATGGAGAAGACAACATTCATCACACCTTGGGGAACATTCTGTTATCGAGTGATGCCCTTCGGTTTGAAGAACGCCGGAGCCACGTATCAACGAGCTATGACTACCTTGTTCCATGATATGATGCACAAGGAGATAGAGGTCTATGTTGATGATATGATTGCTAAGTCCCGAACGGAAGTTGAATATATTGAGCATTTGTTGAAGCTTTTTCAGCGTTTGAGGAAGTTTAGACTTCGTCTGAATCCGAACAAATGTACATTTGGAGTCCATTCCGGCAAGTTGTTGGGTTTTGTTGTCAGCGAGAGAGGTATTGAGGTTGATCCTGCAAAGGTCAAAGCAATACAAGAGATGCCTGCACCCAAAACTGAGAAGCAAGTCCGAGGTTTTCTTGGCCGCTTGAACTATATTTCCAGATTTATATCCCACATGACTGCCACATGTGCGCCGATATTCAAGCTCCTCCGAAAAGATCAGTCTCATGATTGGACTGAGGATTGCCAGAAAGCTTTCGATAATATCAAAGAGTATCTGTCTGAACCTCCGATCTTGTCTCCTCCTGTGGAAGGAAGACCTCTGATTATGTATTTGACTTTTCTTGAAGACTCGATGGGTTGTGTACTCGGTCAACAAGATGAATCAGGGAAGAAAGAATCTGCTATTTACTACCTCAGTAAGAAGTTTACTGATTGTGAGTCTCGGTACTCAATGCTTGAGAAGACGTGCTGTGCTTTGGCTTGGGCTGCTAAGCGTTTGCGCTAGTACATGATAAATCATACAACTTGGTTGGTATCCAGAATGGATCCAATTAAGTATATCTTCGAGAAGCCTGCTTTAACTGGGAGGATTGCCCGTTGGCAGATGTTGCTGTCCAAGTATGATATTGAGTATCGGGCTCAGAAAGCTATCAAAGGTAGTATCTTGGCTGACCATTTAGCGCACCAGCCGATTGAAGATCATCAGTCTGTTCAGTACGACTTCCCAGATGAGGAGATTCTGTATATGAAAATGAAAGATTGTGATGAGCCTACACTTGATGAAGGTCCAGAACCTGGTTCCAGATGGACGATGGTGTTTGATGGCGCTGTGAATCAGTATGGAAATGGAATTGGGGCAATAATTATTACTCGTCAGGGTTCTCATATTCCATTTACAGCAAGGCTAACTTTCAAATGCACGAATAATATGGCTGAGTATGAGGCCTGTATTATGGGACTGGAAGAATGCATTGATTTAAGAATCAAGCATCTTGATGTGTATGGTGATTCGACCCTAGTTGTTAACCAGATCAAGGGTGAATGGGAGACGAATCAGCCAGGTCTCATTCCATATAGAGATTATGCAAGAAGGATTTCAATGTTCTTTACAGAAGTTGACTTTCATCATATTCCTCGAGAGGATAATCGGATGGCAGATGCTCTTGCTACGCTTGCTTCCATGATTGTGGTTAGACGGTGGAACGATGTCCCCAATATTACTGTGATGCGCTTAGACAGACCATCTCACATATTTGCAGTTGAAGAAGTGAAAGATGACGAGCCTTGGTATTTTGATATCAAGAATTTCCTCCAGAACCAGGTCTACTCGCCTGGGGCATCTGTGAAAGATAGGAAAACTTTGAGAAGGTTGTCAGGCAGTTTCTACCTCAGCGGTGAAGTGCTTTATAAGAGAAACTTTGACATGGTTTTGCTCAGATGCGTGGATAGACACGAAGCAAACCTGTTGATGACTGAGGTCCATGAGGGTTCATTTGGTACTCATTCCAATGGACATGCCATGGCTAGGAAGATGTTGAGAGCAGGCTACTATTGGCTGACAATGGAGTCTGACTGCTGCAAGTATGTGAAGAAATGCCATAAGTGTCAGATTTATGCGGATAAGATTCATATTCCTCCGACACTTTTGAATGTGATTTCATCACCATGGCCTTTCTCTATGTGGGGAATTGACATGATTGGCATGATTGAGCCGAAAGCGTCCAACGGACATAGGTTTATTCTCGTAGCAATTGACTACTTCACCAAATGGGTTGAAGCCGCTTCGTATGCGAATGTGACCAGGCAGGTGGTTGTGAAGTTTATCAAGAACCAGCTGATTTGCCGTTATGGTATGCCAGATAAGATCATTACTGATAATGGATCTAATCTGAATAATAAGATGATGGATGAGTTGTGCGCTGAATTCAAGATTGCACACCATAATTCCTCTCCTTACAGACCTAAGATGAATGGGGCTGTTGAAGCTGCTAATAAGAATATCAAGAAGATTATCCAGAAGATGACAGTTACGTACAAAGATTGGCATGAGATGCTGCCATTTGCTTTGCACGGATATCGTACATCTGTCCGCACTTCAACAGGGGCAACCCCTTTCTCTCTTGTTTATGGCATGGAGGTCGTTCTCCCAGTAGAGGTGGAGATCCCATCAATGCGAGTCTTGATGGAAGCCAAGTTGACTGATGCTGAATGGATCCAGAGTCGTTACGACCAACTGAATTTGATTGAAGAGAAGAGATTGACTGCCATGTGTCATGGTCAGTTATATCAGCAGAGAATGAAGAAAGCATTCGATAAGAAGGTCAAGCCTCGTGTGTTCCGAGAAGGTGACCTCGTGCTCAAGAAAGTCTTGTCTTTCGCGCCCGATTCCAGGGGCAAGTGGACTCCAAACTACGAGGGTCCATATGTTGTTAAGAGAGCCTTTTCAGGCGGTGCTTTGATGCTTACAACAATGGATGAGGAGGATTTCACTCGTCCTGTGAATTCAGATGCAGTCAAGAAATACTTTGCCTAAAAAAAAGTATATAAAAACAGTATAGCTCGCTAAGTTGAAAACCCGAAAGGGCGGCTTAGGCAAAAATGAGCGTCTCGGTGGAGAACCCGAAAGGGCGATCCAGGCAAAAGTTAGAGACATAAAAAAGAATATTTGTATCCCGCTAGATTGAGTACCTCACCCTGGGGCAATCTAGGCAAAAATTAGGGATTTGGCAAGTAACTGCATCCTGACAAGACATTCTGTTCCACAACCGTCTTTTCGTCAGAGATTCTCGATTCGTCGTCAACTGAAGCTTCGAATACATCGAGATTCAAATTGGTAGAGAAAGGATCATTATGTTCAATGTAGCCCTCTTCCAATATACATCACTGATTTCAAATTTGTACAGATCTATGGAGTCTTGCCTTTTGCAGGCTACCATTCCATCAAATAAATTTGAGCTTTATCCAATTATTTGCACTCTTATTTGTTTCAATTCAACAAATGTTTTGCATGTTTTAATTGATAAAATGTCATTGTTTTAAACAAGTAAATTTTTTCAAATTATTGTTTTAAACAAAGTGAACATTCACAATGATGAAAGGATACTTAAGAATTTCTCAGTGCTTTCCCAAGGGTGGCATGATTTCCAACAGGTAAGACATTTGTTCATATTCCTGGCATGGTTGTATCCTTTTTCACCAGATTTGTTGTTGGGGTTGTTCCCCAAGCAGAGCTTTTGTTGGGGTTTGTTCCCCAAGCAGAGTGTTGGTTGAAGACTCGGTTTTCTTCTCCAGCAGTAGTCTCTCCTCAGCATGGATGCTGTCCTGTTTGGAAGATTCAGTGGTTAGTGGGTTGACATCCCGGTACCCCGTCACTCTCCCCAGTGCAGTCGCCAGCGGGGTTTTTCCTATGTCTCCATCAGAGTGCTTGTTGAGGTTTTCACCTCTTATTCCTTCAGCAGAGTAGTGAGTATTTTCTTCCTCAGCTGTTGTTGGTTGTTCTCCTGGAAGGTTTGGTATTTGGTGGTTGATCCCCAACTCTCTTCCTCCTCCCCTTGTGGAATCCCCAGTAGATCCCCGGTGGATTCGCCAGTAGATTTGTGGTATGGTGGATCGTATATTTTTTCCCCCAGGGTCCCCGCCAGAGTTGGTATCCTCAACAGAGTTGTTGTTATGGCAGTTTCTGCCTGTTGAAGTCTCTGTTTCCCAGTAGGGTCGGTTGGTGATCTGTCATCCAGAGATTTGGTTGATTCCCTGATGCTTTTGATCCTCAGTAGAGTGGCTGGTTGCAGAATCTACTTGTGTGATCTATTGTTTCCCTCAGTGGGTTTATCCCCAATGGAGTGGCTGCTTGTATTCCCCAAGTAGAGTTGCTTGTGCAGCTAGATTCTACTTGTGTGGTCTGTTCTCCCTTAGCGGGTTGTTCCCCAGCGAAGTTATTTGGAGTTGCTTTCGTAGCAGTTCTTGCTTATAAAGTGAACGCTTGTTTCCCAGTTGATACTGGGATCCCCTGCAGAAATCTCGGGATTTCTCCTTTTCCCCAACAGATTTGTCTTTGTGGCAGTTTCTTGCTTGTTGTGACTTTCTGTGCCCTAGTTGGGTTGATTGATGATTCATCACTCAGAGATTGGTGTTTTCCTGATATCTCTGATCTTTTGCCTCCCCGCAGATCTTTGCTTTTTAGCATGAGGATCTCCAGCAGATTGGCTTTCCAGTGGGGTTTCTTGGCATTGTTCCTCTGGAAGTATAGTACCGGGCGTTTGGTTCCTGGGCCTGTTTGTGTTAGATATGTCTGTTTTGTCAGCATTCATCAAACATAAATCACGCATATTCATGCATACTCATAAACATTCAGATATTCATATTGCATTTTTTTGCCATATATCTTTTGTTTGTTGTTCCCTGTTAATGGTGATATAGATCTCTTCATAGATCTCCCCAAGCAGATGTCGGGTGTTTAATCTCTCCATATAGAGTCAACCCTGTAAGCAGAAAGTGTCTGTCTTTCCTTCTGCAGTTCCCCACTGAGATATGTCCTCGTGGATGACGGTTTCTTCTGTTTCCTCCCAACATATATATTGGGATGGATTTTCCTATTGAGTTATATCCTCATTAGGACGAGTCTTGATTCAGTCTGTCTTTTCGGATCAATCCCGAATTGGCTATTTGTCAACCGTTTCTTGTGCTTCCCTGTGGAATAAATGAATAAATTTCCCAGTAACCGGCAATAGTTCATCTTATCCCCAACGGAGTTTGGGCCTCTACCCTTATACCGGTAGTTGTAAGTCCTATGTTCCTTGCCTTCTTGGCGGAATTTGTGGTTATATACCTTTTATTCCTCAGCAAGAGTGGTGGGTGGTTTGTTATAAACCCTATTTTTATTTCCTGTGCGGATTTGTGATTTCTTTCATTCCCCATGCGGAGTTGTTGGTTTTCTACCCAGTATTCGGTGGATGTAAACCCTACTTTTTATCCTCATCAGAGTTAATGGCTACTACCCCGTATTCGGTAGTTGTAAGTCCTATCTCTTTTCCCCTAGCAGAGGTAACCTTTGTGGTTTGTTCTGGTTGATGATGGATTTTGTGCTGTTGTGGTTTTATCCCCATTGGAGCCTGTGGAGTAAGTTGAATACGTGCTCAGTATTTGGCATTTATTCACCCTATCCCCGGTTGAGTCTTTGGTTTTCTACCCGGTAGTCGGTAGTATTAAACCTCTTGTTTCCTCAGCCAGAGTCTTTGGTTTTCTACCCAGTATTCGGTAGTTGTAAACCCTAATTTCTCCCCTTTGCAGAGTTAACCTTGTTGTTCATCCTAACCGATGACGGTTACTCTTTGTGGTTATCTTCATTCAATATTCGATGTTGATATTCCTTCCTTGCTTTTGGATAATTGCCGTATGCTAGCAATTTTATCCCTAGCAAGTCTTCTGGATAATTGCCGTATGCTCGCAATGTTATCCCCTTTGAAGTCGCCAGCAAGTCCTTGTGGATAATTGCTGTTTATGCAATTTATCCCCATCGGGTCCTCTTTCATTTACCCTTTTGTTGGTAATGTTGTTTCTCCCTTTGATTGGTCATCATTATATACCTAGTTCTGGTATCCCGATGCCTTTCTTTTCGGTTGATTTATCCTTTGTTAACCCAGTAACCGGTTGTGGATAATCTTCCATGCGAGTATGTTATCCATGTTCTGACGGTAATGGATAATATATCTCATGCACTCTTCATTCGAAGCCTGTTGTGTTTCCCCGGTCGAGTAAGATTCGTTAATTCCTTTTGCGGAATTGAATATTCTTTGTTTTTGGATAATTGCCGGATGCTTGCAATTTATCCCCTGTGAGTTGTCTTTCGTTTACCCTGTTGTTGTTGGTAACGATTGTCTCTCTTTTTGGTTAGTCACCTATTATATACCCTGTAACCGGTATCTCTGGTGTCTCTTCCTTTCGAGTATATTATTCACGTTCTGACGGTAATGAATAATATGTCTCATGCGCTCTTTGGTTGGAGTCCTTTGTTGATTTTCCCCAGTAGAGTAAGATTCATATTCTTTGTAGAATCGAATATCCATCCTTTCAGATGATGAGTGCGTTGGCATCTATACCAATTCACGTTTTCGGTAGGTCACCTATTATATACCCAGTAACCGGTATCCCTGGTGCTTCCTTCCATGCGAGTGTATTATCTACGTTCTGACGGTAATAGATAATATATCTCATGCGAGTATTCTATCCACGTTCTGGCGGTAATGGATATTATATCTCATGCACTCTTTGGGTTTGTGTCCCCAGCTGAGTAAGATTCGTTGTCCTGTTGTGGATTCGAATGTCCATCCTGTAAGTCGATTTGCTTTTTCAAGCCCTCCTTTCGGATGATGAGTGTTTTGGCATATATACCAATTCACACCTTGGTCGGTCACCTATTATATACCCAGTAACCGGTATCCTTGGTGTTCCTTTCTTTCTGCTCCCTATTATGACGTTGGTCCCCTGTGGAGTCAGATTTTCCTGAGTTGGTGTACCTTTTTTAGGTCTTTCTCAGATGTTTGGTTGATTGATATCTCTCACCCTTATACCGGTCTTAGATATTCATTCTTCCTGAGTTTGTCACCCTTATACCGGTAACACCTTATCCTTTGTTGCTTCTCCAGGAGAGTCTTTTTGTTAGACAGTCTCCAGTGGAGTTTTCTTGTGGTGACTTTACCCTTTTGCTGTATTGGCGTTTCCCCAATATATGCATTTTCCCGGCGGGGAGATTTCTTTGTGAATCTTTTCCCCAGTCCGAGTCCGGATTTTTATCCGAAGTATCCCTTGTGGATAGTTTGAGTCAGCGTGAGTCTTTCCAATGGATGTGTTTTCCTTTGGAATTCTTCTTTTCCCAGTTTGAGTCCTTCACTCCCCAGTGAGGTCTCCAGTCCAGTCGTGTTTTGTTCACGTCGTGTCAGTTTTTGTTTCCCCTAATTCAGAGTCGTGTCCTGCTCACGCATTCTTTTTCTTTTTCTTATCCCCATGAGAGTCTTGCTAGAGTCTCTGTTCCTGGTGAGTGTATCACTCCGATGGATTGTCTTTTCTTCTGTGCGAACCATTTTCCCCATAGAGTTTTGTTTGTTTTGCATGCATAAATCTGCATCATGAGGTCTCTTAGGGACCAAAATTTGTCTCATTACTGTTATTTAAGCCCATTCTACCACGTCGAGATGAAGATTTCTAAACTTCACTTCTCCGGCTAGAATGACCTTAAATAGGGGCATCTGTAAGACCCCAATTTTGTCCCTAAGATCCCTCATGGCATCATAACATATCATTCATTGCCTCAAGGATCATTGTGCACCTTGCTTCCTACCCTATGGGTGGGTTATCTTTTGAGTGTGATTCTTGATCACCAAGCATGTTTTGCATTTGTATATCATTGCTTTTCTTTTTATCACTAACCAAAAGTACAAAAATATGTCATCTAACCTTTGCCTTGCAGATGAAGCAATCACAGGTCAAAGCAGTCAAAGGCAGTCATTGAGCAATAGATGGTGGCCATTATTGAGAATTTGGACCCCACAATCATTCACAAGAGTTCATATGAGCTATGATATCATTTTGAATCAAAATCTCAAATGGTAGAGGCTTGAATTTCATCTGAACATTGCCAGGTCATCTAAAGACCTAGAAAAGTCAACTGCCAAGTCAACTGTGGATTTGGAGGTGGGAAGTGATTAGAAATACTTCATTCATGTTCAAACAAGTCTCATTTGACATTTCAAACATCAACATTGAAGAAAATAAAGTCAGGTCAAAACTTTCCAAAAATAGAAAGTGACCTATAATTCAAATTTGCCAAAAATGGAAAGGTTTTAACCTAACTTCAACTTCAAATTAAATCATCAAGAAAGCTTCAAATGAAATTTTGTTGAACATGAAAGTTGTAGATCTTTCTCTCCCATTTCCAAAAAGTCCAAGATCATCAATCTCTCATGTGTGGTTAAGGAGATATGATCAAATCATGGCAAAGTGTACTTGAAGATTCAAATGTGCATAACTTCTCAACCAAAGCTCCAATTCAAGTGGCTCTTTTTTGTACATTCTTCTCTTGACTTCTACTTTCCAAATCTTGAATTACATGACATGCATTATCATCATATGATCATTTGGAAATTCACTTGATTTTTGGAGGGAATTTTTAAAGTTTAAAATTGACCAATTGTTTGAACATTCTATCATTGCCAATAGCTCCAAAATGGTTTTTCAAGTGAATTTGAACCCAAACTCGTGCACTGTTCACCATGCATTTTCTTGCATAGGGTGAAATTGCTAATTTGCATATGCACTCCATTTTGCTAATTCCAATTACCATTTGGCTAAACATGATTAAGAGCATGATTAGGAGGGAGTATATAACACAAACCCTAACTGTTTTCAGCTAAGAACACTCACAATTTTCAGATCTAGATCCAAACACCAAAATTTTCTCTCACTTTTTTCTTTCAAATTCTTCAAACACACTCCACTTTTCTTGATCAATTCATCACCTGGAAGCAACTTTGAGCAAGATTGGAGGAAGAATCAAGAGAATTCGTGCAAGGTTGAAGCATTCTTGAAGCTTTGAAGCATCCATGGCAGATCCAAATTCTTGCAAGATCGTGTGCAATTGAGCTGAGTTTTCTCTTCCAATCACTTGTACAAGCACTGTGGAAGAACTGTTGAGCCAGTACATAGCCTGAACAACACGAAATCCAGCTCTGCTCATCAAAGAGGTTCCAAATCGACCTCTCTTTTTCTCAAAATTATTATGCTATTGTTGTAGATCTTGCAATGCTGAGTATTCTGAGCTTTAAACCACAAATTTTCATGCACAATTGAGTTAGATATGTTAGATTAAAGTTTCATGTGTGATTCTTCTTCACTTCGATCCGTGCATGTTTTAGTGTTTCTTGTTGATTTGATTATGGATTCGTGTTGTGTGATGGAAGATCTACATGTTGATATGCTCAATGTTAATTTCTGGACACTTTTAATTTTTCTGGAAATTGGTTGATGAAGATCTTCATGTGTTCTTCATGGCTGCATATTACCTGCGAATTTTCCTATGAAACGCATAAGCCTTGCTGCGAATTTTGCTGCGTGTTCATCATGTTTTCCTGCGGATTTCATTTCCAGCGTCTGTATGTGATAGCCTAGGTTTTTAACATGATAGGTCCACGTAATGCCATGCTAGCAGTTTGTTTGGTCCGTGTTTGTCTGACTTTGCCATGTGGCTTTGACCTTGCCACATATGATTAATGAAACGACGCGTTTCATTCAGCTGGCGCCACTATTCAAATAATTCCTCACTTCGATTCCTGGCCATGCAATTATTTTCAAAATGCTTCATATTATTTCTATTTCCCTCCATATGTTCATACATGCTTCTCATATCATTTTTTTATTTTTTTCCATCTTTAAAAATCCATATCTAATTGAAAATTGCTCCAAAAAATATGTGGTTTTTTGCATCATGTTGCATTTCCTGTCTATTATTTTTTGATCATTTTTACATAAATTGTGCATGGCTGGAAAATAATTTGTGCTAGGGTTTGTGAACATGTATCATATCTTGACCTTGCCTTGCCATATCTTTTGTGAAATGCTGAGCTTTTATCCAATGAATCTGAAAATTTGCATGATGAAACTAGACTCTTGGCTTGACATTTTGGTGTTGATTTGGTATTTTTACCATTTGTGGTTTCTGTTTTGTGATCATGTGAATGTAGGTGTGACAATTTGTGTCACACCTTTGCTTGTTCATCTTATGTGATGTGTTTGCCTTGCCTATTGATCTCCAAATGCTCTGATTTTTTGTGTGATGCATATTATGGATATTGTGAATAAGCATGAATTTTCTTGGAATTATTTGATTGATTTCTGATTTAATTGAGATTTTTCATTCTGGTTGGTCACATTTGGACTTTGAAATTGCCTTGAACTTCAATTGATCATGAAATACTTTTGGTATATGATATTGATGTGAGACCTTTTGGATTGTCTTAAGATGTGTTTGAAGTTGATTCATGTTAATTTTCAGCTTCTGTTTTAAATTTTTTCTCCATCTTTGACCCTAGGCTTTGACCTAGTGGTTGGTTGCTTATCTTTGAGCTTTGGTTTCAGGTTGAACATCCAAGTTCCGTAGTTGTTGATGCTCCATCACTTGAGCATTTGATGTTTACCTTTGACTACTAACATTATGTGTTTTGTAGGGTTGTTAACTCATTTGAGTTTGACTTGTGGCTTATGCCTTTGCTTATTGGGTTTGACTGTTGATATTAATGTTGTCTGATTGTCTGTACAGTTTAACTGATTTGTTTGATGTTTCCACAGGTACATTAGTTGCTTAAGTTCATTTTGAACTTGCTTTTGCTTGGTTGCTTAACCACTTAGGTATAATTTCTCTTCTTCATGTAGTCTGGAAGACCTACTGTTACTTGGTAGGCACCTATCTGAAGTCCTCCTTAAGAGGCAATGCTTGTGATTGTTTACTCTTTGTGCCAAGCAGGAAAAGTCCTTTGATAAGGCAATTGGCAGATAAAAGAGATGTGTAATCCATCTCCTGCTAGTCAGTGTGTCATCCCTTTGCTCACATAACATGTTGATGCATTGTGGATATTAACCCAAGATCTATAGAGTCATTCACTTGTGGAGAGAGTTCCAACTTTCTGAACTCCCACATATTCTATTATTTGAAGCTCTCCCTGACCAGGGATAAGAGCAATGAGGCACACCCCTCATCTCCATTTCATCTGCTTTACCCAAACTCTCAATGTTAGGGTTAAGAGCACAACATACCCCATTCCAGTTGGCCTTAATGCCTAACCTTGTTTGAGCCTAATTGCTTGTGTATAGTGTGTGCTAACTGAATCATTGATTGCTTAATCCATCTGTGCATGCTTGCCTATGTGTGCCTTTGTGCATTTATCATCATTAATTGTTCATTATTTCATGACCATCATTATTCATATCTTTGTGACATCTTTGTTTGTCCATTGAGGAATCAATTGTAAGTCCAGATGTTGGCCATTGTTTCCTATGATTTGGAAGGAGTTGGGACTAAGACCATTTGTTGGCATCCTATTTCCTAGGAGTCGAGTGTAAGATCATTTATTGGCAACTTGTTTCCTTTTGCTTCTTGCTCTTGTTTGCTTTTTGTATGTGAGGATTCAATTGTAAGTCCATGTTATTGGCATTTGTTTTCCCATGATCATTCTTTGGAGATTGGTATAAGTCCAGTGATTGGCATCCGGTATCCACCTTTTGTTTCTTTGTTTAGGAGATTGGAATAAGTCCATATATTGGCATCTGGTATCCTTGTTTATTCTGTTCTTTGGAGATTGGTATAAGTCCAGTGATTGGCATCCGGTATCCATGTTTGTTTTAGGAGATTGGTGTAAATCCATTGATTGGTATCCGGTATCCACCTTTTGTTTGTGAGATTGGTGTAAGTCCATTGATTGGCATCCGGTATCCATTTGCTTTGTTTATTTGTTATTGCTCATTGCCTATTCCAAAGGAACCACTTGGATCATCTACATATGATCTCAAGAGGTGAACATCTAAGAAGTTTTACACTCCTTCACTCTCACCCTTTTTGTTCTAAATCCCTTTCCACATGTTGACTTTCAAAACTTGAAATAAATATTGTGCAAACATCTTCATGTCTTTTCAAATTAGAAACCTGGACCTTAAGTCCTTGATTTTCAAACTTCACTTTTGATAATACTTCTTTTTGAATTGAATCCTAATCATACTTTGACCATATTTTGCGAATACTCATAATCAATTAACTTCACCCATTCAATTGTTTTGTGGCTTTGTCCATTCTTGATAAGTTTTTTCATACATTAGCCATAGGTTTCAATTATCACAGTGGTTGATGTAAATCTTACCGTATCCTTAGTGAGTTGATTGTAAGTCTTCCATACTTATTATAGGGTTAACCCCTCACTAGTATGTTGAAGCCGTCCTCGCATGGTGGATTGTTGATTCAGGTTGAATTTTCTCCCATTGATAATGAAAAACCTTAGGGCTTGTGTTTTAAAATGAATTCACTTACTTTTGGAAATCTTTTAGCCGAACTACGGCGTTTTGATCCTTTACCTTTCATGGAAAGGTACGTAGGCAACGGGTTCATCCGTTCAAACACAAAAATAATAATTTGTATATTCTTTTCTCATCCCTCCCATTCATGTTTGCACAATAAATATTTCATAAACAAATAACATTTCATTCAACAAGTGTGAAAAGGGCTCCCTAGGAGTACCTAGGACGTTTTGGGTGCCTAACACCTTCCCATTGCGTAATTTACCCCTTACCCCGATCTCTGATCTTTTCATTGGTTTTCTATGTGTAAAACTTCTTAGGCTTTTGTTCGCTTTTTAGCCATTCCTTTGGATAAATAAAAGTGCGGTGGCGACTCGATTTCTTTGTATGCTTTGCTTTTGGTTTAATCAATAAATCATAAAGTGACGAATACACCGCTACAAACTCTACTTTCGATAGCTTTGGACGTCTTTGCGTTATGTGACATTCATTTATATCCTTGCATCATGATCTTGATTCGTGCATGTTTCTTTTTTGTTTTAATTCTTTTGATTTAATTAAGATGAATGTGTGTTGTGTGCATGACGTGTGTGTCACTATCTCTTATCTTTTGGATTACTCTTGGGCCTTCTTACAATGAGACCCTTCTTGTTCATGTACACTTATTTTTTTGCATTTGCTTGATTGGGTTTTGCTTTAATCATTTCATTATCTCATACCCTCATTCGAGAAAATGTACCCTCACTCCCATGACATGTAATAATTTTATCGCTTTATTTTTGTTTGCTTACTGTTTAGGTAATTTCTAAATCAGGAGTAGAATCAACCCTTTTTTTCAAAAAGAACAAAAATAAAAGCTCGATCCAACATCGAGTATTTTTCTTAAAGACCAAACCATTTAAAACCCTTCTTTCCGATCCATTTCTATCATTCCCAATTTCTTAAACCTTTTCATCTTCAACAATTTTGGTCAAACCATTTTGCAATCGTTAATCAAAAGCTTGATCCAACATCAAGCCATTTTCCCAATGGAAACTCAAAAACACTTAACCACTATTTAACACTTTTCAATAAATTGGATGAAATGAACGGGGTGTATTCCACGAGCTCCTTAGAGTTGGGATCCGAGATGTAGTTCCCGCCAATCCAAACATGCATCATCCTCAAATCAATTCCATAATGTTTGATGAACCTCGACTATCATCGTGTGTGTTTTCTCAATCAAAACTTTAATACATCTAAAAATATCAAAACTCTTTCACAAATAATATCAAAAAGGAATGGGGTGTAGTCCACGAGCTCCCGAGTGTGAGGAAATGAGATGTAGTTCTCACCCTTCTGAACTCTCTCATCATCCAAAAATACTTCAAACCAATTAAACTCTTTTGTAGACGCCACACAGTTGATCCTCAAACCCTTTTATTAAACGAAAGATATTTTGTCTCGAGACAATGCAAAAATAATGTTTTGTCCACTTGAACGTGTGAGTAAGCTAGCGACGTTGCCTGAGAATGTTGATTTGTAAATCCATTTGGTCGTGATGCAAACATTCCCTTCTCCACTTGTTTTAGGTAGCAAACAACGTTTTTTCATCGATTGACACAAAGTATCTTTCGCTAAAATCAACAAACAAAGAAACATTTTCTATCCAGAACTACGTAAGTCTTGAGTTCTCTATCGCACCCAGAGATGAGTAGGAGTAGGATTCTAAAATCTTGTTAGACACATTGATAAAAAATCCAAAAACATTTTTTCTTTTCTTTTTTGCACCCTAATAAAAAGTAAACCTTTTGTCCTCTTCTTTTCCCTTTTAATAACTCAAAAAGCATCACATTTCTAAGCTAACACTAATGTGCACAAATGGTTCTCGTTGAGTACAACGTACATGAGGGGTGCTAATACCTTCCCCTTGCGTAATCGACTCCCGAAACCTCATTTGGTTGCGACGACCATAATGTTAGTCATTCTTTTTTTAGTTTTATCGATATTTCCCATTTCCCTATTTGGGAATAAATAAAGTTTGGTGGTGACTCTGTTAAGTCCATCCCATGAGTGTGCGATTGTGCTTCACGAGCGTCGTGTTCTCATTTTTTGAGGTACATCAATAACAAACTCAACTCAATGATTCATCAAAGTCATCAAACTATTGTCCAAGTTATAAACTAGCCACAAACGTTTGAATCACACCACTCAATTATGCATTTAGACTTCTTGCTCACATCCTCATACACACAATTAACCTCTAAAGCATTATTATTATGAGGTATTACTACGCGTCAGCTTCCAAACGCTTCAAACCACACCTCAATCGGAGGAATGAAACTCAAGTCATGGCGAAAAAAATGGGAACCAATAGATTGTCTGGGGGAACCAATTGGTTGTACTGAGCATTCTGTACAACATTTTTCACTCGAAGTAGGGAACCAATTGATTGTAGCAGAGGACCGATCGACTGTCACCTGGAATTTTCCCAAAAAATCTCGCTTCTAAATTCATCTTACTCAACCTTTAACCATTCCAAACCATATTCAATCATATTCTAACATGCCCAAGTATTTCACACCATGAATTCAACATCATACATCAATTACATAACATTTAACACATCATACTACACAAATTAATCATATTAACATCGATTTATCACAAAATTATCATTATGTCAATCATCTCAAAAACACATAAAGAATAACAACATAACCCATAATTTCACATATCAGATCATACTAAATTTAGTAGTTAACACAATATAATAACAATACCATAACAATATGATCTAGAAATGTTTGTACAACCATCTCAAGGGCTAAAACCTCATCAATGGAGGAAAGGAAAAATAACAAGGAAGAAGGTTATGATCTTTTTCTATCCTTTATGCATAATACACCTATAGATGAATAATTCCCCCTACCTCAAATTTACAACAAAAATCTTGAATCTGAAGCTATGGGGCTCTAGTATCGCTTTGCTAGAGTTTCCCAACTCTACTGACAACTTTTCATGTACCAACACTTTCTCTCCCTATTTTTCTATTTAAACAATTAAAAACCCTAAATTTATTTTAATTAATTAAATTCCTTCCCCCTCAAATCATGATAATTCTCTCCTCACTGGACTAAGAGTATTAAAATGATATTTTTCTCCTAAAGTCTCAAATTCCTCTATTTCTCTATTAATTTTAATTATAAAAAATCGAATAATTCTACAAAAAAATCCAATAATTCCCAAAAGTACCAAATAAAACAGTCTAACACTCAAATAAAACAATATAAGGCATTTAAACTCAAATAAAATAATTTAATTTAAAAACGGGGGTGTTACAAACTGCACCTATTAAGTTAGACAATCCTTACCCGATTACTCAATTTAACGGTGGTTGAACCCCAACATCAAACTCAAAAAAGGGAGAAAAAAATAAATAAAAACACATTTGTGCGTAGAATCATATGCAAATAAAGCAACTAGTTTAATCATATGTTGTAAATAACAAATAAACCCTTAATTACCTTTGTATGATTTGTGATGATTTAGGAACAAAACCATAGTCTGAGTGGCATCTAATGAGGGAAAAGTTTGGTCTATGTTTATATGGTCCGTGTCCTTACGATGCCTATCGTGTTTATCTAGTACATGGGGATTTGATCGAAAGCCAATCAGAACTGATTTCACGTATGAGTACTATTCATTTCATTTCCATAAACTTTCCATACTTTATTACCTTGTCCTTATTTTTTGTTCGTGATCTAAGTTACTTGAGGACATGCAATGATTCCAATTCCATGTAATAAGGGAATGTCTGACTAAATTGAAGCGGAAAAATCAAGAAAATTCAAAAAGGAATTCCTCCTAACCACAAAGCTCGAGGCCAACATGTTTGGGCCATGCCAATTGGCACGTGCCATGCTGTCCTAAAGCGCCTCACCCATACATCACACCAGGGACAACACAGGCATACCATATTCTCTAACACGAGCCGTGTTGTTCTCAGACTCATCTCTCATATTCATCATAGGACAACACATGTAGACAATGTTTTATGACACTACCCTTTGCCATATCCTAATTTTTAACCCTAAGATCCCACATATCATTTACATCTTTTACATACAAGCAAGGTCATATTTTGGCCTTTCCCCTATTCATCTTTGGGTTTGCTTCTTGCAGGGATCACCAAACACCTCTTGATGTTTTACTTTTGTGTATATTATTTATCTAACCACTAATTAAAATATCAAAAATATGTATTGTTTCTCTTAAGTTTATTGTGCAAGGTAGGGCTCCTCAAGTTAAGATCACCTCAAAGTTTGGTGGCTTACTTCTCAAGAAAAGTCAAAGGTTCATGTGTTTATTTCCATGCATTCTTCAATAAGTAACTTTAAGATTTACGCCATTTAATCAATAGGCCATTAAGGAAACCTTATCTTGAGTTCATAAGATCACCCACGTGCTTTGAAATGCAAGGAAAGTCCAAGTGCACAAGCTTGTTCCAAGTGGTTTGACCTAAAAGTCAACATTTTGAAGTCAAGGTTCCAAGGATCATAACTCCTCCAATTCTCAACATTTTTGAATGCCCTTTTTTTCATATGACTCTTCTAAACATCTCCTACAACTTATCTTTACATTAAAAGAGTCAATTATGCTTGGAGGATCATCAAACGTTTGGAGACATTATAGGTCATTTGTGGACTTAGTGAAATTTGACATATTTTCAAGTGACTTTTTGCCATCTTTCGAAGATCATAACTTCTTCATTTTTTAACATATGGGGCTTATTATTTTTGTACAATGCCATTGGTAAATACCCTCCATAATTTTTCTTCAAGGACCAAAGTCAAATTATGCTTAGAAGGCCATGGAATTCATTGGAACATTATAGGTCATTTTCAGCCATGAAGCACTCAAATTTTTCTAAATTATGGAACCAGTATTTTATGCCAACTTCAACACACCATAACTTTGTGCTCAAAAATCCAAATGAAACCTTTTTTGGCACATTGTAATCTTGTCCATGATGTTAAAACATAATAATGGGATCAAAAATCCTCTTGAGTAGGATGCCCCATTAAGTT
Organism: Lathyrus oleraceus; assembly: GCF_024323335.1. Classification (NCBI taxonomy): domain Eukaryota; kingdom Viridiplantae; phylum Streptophyta; class Magnoliopsida; order Fabales; family Fabaceae; genus Lathyrus; species Lathyrus oleraceus. The sequence continues at coordinate 218,910,722 of NC_066585.1, forward strand.
GAACATGGTGACTTGAAACAGAAGAAATCACCATTGCCCGAAATTTGATCATGACTAAACTCAATTCCAAGCCAAATTAGCAAGTGTTTTGTTCTTAAACATGTTTTAACAAACTTCCAGGAGTTAATTGACACTTAAAACACATCATTTGGATGAGTTTTGAGGAGTTTTAAGTCCTACTTTTCACACACTTGGATCAAATATGTTTTCAATGAATTCAACATAATTCCAGACGTATTTGGACCCAATTACATTGCCTATAAACATAGAAAGCTATTGCCTTCATTTTCAAGCTTTGGAGAGCCAAAAAAACCCTGCTACAATTGAAGTTTTTCTAGAAAATTCAACTATCGTGTTTTGAGTTTCAGCTTGTCTCAATCCATTTTCTTTATTCTATTAGCTCCATCAGAGTCCTATGAAACTTTTGGAACAACTTCCAAGCTCTGAGACCTTCTGAAGCGTTCTAACCAGATCGAGCTTCATCAGCTTCTGATCACCATCTGTACAAGGTAGTTTTGAGTAGCATTTAAACTCAAACAAGTTATCACAATGTAGTCATTCACTCTCTGATGCTTTCCCCTAACTTATCTGGTATTGATTGATCATGTTCATCATTTAATTTAATTTTTCAAGGCTTGCTTGTTTCTGAAACTTATTTGAAATTCCCTTTTCTTAGTTCACATAAATGAATTTGAGGCATAAGGTTGAATTCGGGATGAGAAGAGGATCACAATGGTGGTGGTCTCGTGTCTTAAAGTTACCAAACGATGAAACTCCGGTGAGAACTCACCGAAGAAGACGACCAAAGTATTTCTCAGGTGGTCTGAGTTTTCGGAGTGTTGGATCTTCCAGATCAATTGATGAGGCGTGATCCAATGCTCCTGGTTTTTTCTGATTTTAATTCTTTTTCTTTTATTTTTTTAAATTGCTTTTTCTTTAAAAATTCGTAGTAATTTCATTTTTTATCCAAAAAATCCCAAAATAATTTCTAAAGTTCTCTTTTATTTTTCTTCATCTGATTTTTATTTTTCCATATTTTATTTCATTGATTTTCTATTTTTCATAAATTTTTTTTTCTCTTTTCTCCTTTGTTTTAATTAGTTTATAAATACTTTTCTGCATTTTAAAATTATGAAAATTTTAATATATATTTCTCATTTTATTTTCAACCTTCCATAATTTTCTTGGCCATTTATTTGGTGTTTTGAAGGACTTTGTGGATTTTCCTTTTTATTTCCATTTTAAAAATCATTTAAAAATACCTTTAATGCATTTTTATTTCATTTAATGACATTTTTAATTTGTTTGACCTTGTGGATTTCTGTTAGCCTTGGATCATGATGATTTTGACTTCAAGTCTCATCAAACTCAATGGATCTTGGGTGTTGATGGGGTGAAAACCCTAATCCACCAAAATGGATGATTGATTTTGATGATGACTTAATCAAATTTGTGATTCAATTTGGGTGTGACCTCTATTATCCCCTTTCTTCTTCATCCCTTTCTTTTCCCTTTGATCAATTGGATGAATTTGTGTCCATCTTGTTCATGATGTGTGGGTTGGTGCTTGATGAACTTTCATCCTTTCAAATATACCTTATAAGTGATCCTTGATCATTTAAGGTACTTTGGATTGATGCATAAGTTTGTCCTAAGAGGCGTGAAATAAGGATTGAAGTAATGGACCATCCGTTTAGCCTTTGTGCTTGATCATCCCTTTTTTTTCTTGTGTGGCATAACTTTAAGAGGATGATTTACATATCATTTCTCTAGCATGTATTAACACACATATTATTACTAACCGGCCTCAAATAGTTGTGACTTCTACATAAGTCCAATTACGATTGCTTAATATAGTGCTAAATTTGTCCCAAAGGCAATGACATTTTTATAAGTGAGATTGTAAGTCTCCTATTCCTCATAGTATTGTGTGAAAATTATTTCTCATTTTCCATTTGTGAGAGCTAGTGGCATACTTGTTGATCCTTATCCAAGTTGGAGCCCTTCTCATAAATGATGTGTAGGTTCATATTTCCATGCTTGTGAGTGGATAGTTGAGTGTTCTCCAAAAAGTGACCAAAAACATCTTTTCATCTTTACTAACATCTTTCACTAAATCTTCACTTGTATTAACTTTTTATTTCAATGTCATTTACTTCATGCCTTTATTCAATGTCATTTACTTTATGCCTTTATTCAATGTCATTTACTTTATGCCTTTATTTTATGTCATTTACTTTATGCTTTATATTTAGCATTTCATACCATATTAATTATGATTATGTCATTTTGTTCTTGGCCCATTTGGACCATTCTTTATGTCATTGCTAAGAAAACCTAAAAAAAAAGAGGAACTTGTTTATCTTGATTCATGGACTTGTGGTTACTATCCTTGACATCTTTGTGGAGTTATGGACTTAGAATTAGGATCTTGACCTTTGCTTTTTGACTTGTGACCTAAGACCTTGGAATCCATCTGATGCCCTTGACTTTGGACTTCTCTATGAAGAGTTGGCTTGGTTACTTTGGTCTCATCTGACACATGGATACCATTTGCTTATTTTGCTTGCTTAAGGATTAATCCAAAGGAGAGAAATTCTTGCTTTACTTATGTCATAAAGCTTGCTATCTCTTGGTTATATCTTTCTTCTTTAGCTTTTACTTTACTGCTTTAGGATAGTCTCTGCTTCTTCTCTCCCCCCTTCTTTAATTTTCAAATCTTCTCCCTCTTTTTAAAAATCTTCTTGATTTATAACTTGAATATCATTCTCAATAAACCTTGACTTTTGTCAAGTGATTTTCAAAAACTTTTTCTTAATAAATGTTAATCCATCTTAAGCATATTTAGACCAATTTTTTAAAAAAGGACTAAAAAAGGCATAACTCATTCAAACCATTTTGTGCCCTTTGTGCAGCTTCTCTTTTAAAACATTTTCTAAAGGCATTAGACATGAGTCATTTCCATAGTTGAGTTATAATCCTCCTATCTCTATAGTATTGATGATAATTCTTTTCCATCTGTGGGAGCTAGTGGCATACTTGTTGATCCTTATCCATGTTGGAGCCCTTCTCATGATGATGCAAAGTTCCCATACTTGTGGGTGAGTTGCTGAGTATTCTCCTTAAAATGATAAAATGTCTCTTTCCATAAAAATGAATAAAAAAAACTCCTTTTGTTATTTTTACAACGAACTACGAGGTTTTGATCCTTCATTGCACTTTGTTGGTACGTAGGCATGAGACTTCAAAAGTCTTGGCAAACACCAAATCATAATAAAAATGCTTCTTTTCCCATCCCTCCAATCTTTCAACACACAACACTTTTTTTTTCAAACCAAAACATACATATTTTCAAAGAGGTTCCCATGGAATACCATTGATGTTTAGGGTGCTAATATTTTCCCTTTGCATAACTAACCTATGGACCCTTGTTCTCTTTTTATTAGTTTTGTTCGTAATTTTTCCCTTTTCCTCTAGAAGTAATAAAAGTGTGGTGGCGACTCTTGCTTTGCGAATTAAATCTATTAATAGCTTAATAAAACAAGTTTATTTTGAAATTTGATTTAAATGTTATCTCTCCTCTCTCTCTCTCTCTCCCAAGCTGTTCAATTTCGTCCTTACTTTTCTCAAAAAATGGTTGGTACAATAAGAGGAACCAACACGTCTAGTAAAGAAAGTAAAATGGTGAAGAAGGTTAAGATGATGTTAAAGGAGGCATTGTGATTGGTGGATCAATTGATGGTCTTTCTGGAGGTCTTTCCCCCATCAAAGGGCTTAAGGAGTTCAAAATGAAGAAACTTAAAAAGTTGAGTAATCGATTTTCTCTAATAATGACTGGTTTTACTTGCAAAGATTCAAAAATTGTCCCTACAACAAAGTACCCCAAAATCATATAAGAGTCCATTCATCCATAAGCAAAAGTCACAAGCCAACCATTAGATGTTCCTTTGGATGTCGTTCCTCTTAGAGTTGTTCTCTCTAACAAAGATGAAGCTAAGACCTCTAAATCTACTGAACCTTCAAATTTTCTACCGCTAAGGATGTTCCTGTAGTCACATAACCTAGTGTTAAAACCAACTATATTGGGCATGCAGAGTCTATAACATAACTCAGACTATAGAAACCCTCAATACATGTGACAATCCACCTAGTGAGAATATTATTGATAAAATCCTAAGTGGAGGTACTCGTCCAAATAAACCCCTAAATGAAGCTAATGTTGAAGTTGGCCAGAATGCCATTTGTAAGAATGTTTGCTTGTGATGTAAAAAAATATGTTTGAGGTTGTGATAGAAGAAGAAAAATCAAGGGATGAGGAGACTGAATCCAATTCAGTATGATGGCGAAGATGTTTGTAATATTTTTAGCAACAATGAGGATGACATTCCTCAAATTGATGCAAAAGTGTTTGAATATGATGTTGATGAGAACGTGTCTGAAGAATTTATTAAGGATGCTAAAGAAAGCAATGAAGGTAAGGAATAAGACAACCAAGTTATTGTTGAAGTTGAAGAAAGAAAGGAATATATAAAATATATGAGTAAAGATTTCAGTGACATTGTGGGTGTCATCGATAAGGTGATGTGACAAATAGTAAGAATGCCCCTACTAATGTTAATAACAATACATAAAACATTTTGGAGGTTGATGCTCTAAATGTTGCTAAAGATCAAATTGACGTGGAGAATGATGTCACTGACATCCCTTAAGGTCCTGTCGAGACTGAAGACTATGTAAGTTATGGAGATCAAAATAATGAAAGTCCTAGTGTCAATGTCAATGTCATTAACAATGTTGAAGATGTTATTCCTGCTGCTGTAGAAGTTGAGACCTTTAAAAGGACTCATAAAAGGTTCAAGAGGTCAATTGAGAAGAAAAAGTCTATTTTGAAGCCCAAAAAGTATACTACCACCAAGAAGTATGATATATCACGTATAAAAAAAAGTTCAAATAAAAAGACAGAAGTGATGAAGAAAAAGTATTTCCTCTGATCAAACTCTTAACTGCATGTTAGCTATGTTGTTTTGTCAACTCCAAACCCACTAAGGACATAATGTTTTTCATCCATAAATACACTAGAAATATTTTTCTTCCTATATTAATGTCTGGAAGTATTTATTTTATTTATGTATCTGAGTTATAAAGCTTCGAAGAGCTCACGGTATTTCCATCATGATCACAACCACTAGCTAACAATTTCTTTTTCAAATAGTTTGGTTGTATATTCACATTTCTTAAGTTCAACAATAATATTTTATTTTACATAGATTTGTAGACAAGTACAACTATTTTTAATGGAAAATAATCAAATATATAAATAATAGTAATAATAATAATAATAATAATAATAATAATAATAATAATAATAATAATAATAATGAGATACAAGAACAAAAGTAATACTTAAGCTCAGAGGAAATATATATAGTAGAAAGCAGCGGTAAACCAAAAATTGAAAAATTAAAACAACTACAGAATGCAAAGAAAAAAACCCACCACCATAAGTCAATCACCCTAAAATACTGCTAGTGAGCGCAAAAAAAATATATTGGTCAACAAAGCTGAAAGGAATCACAGAAGGACCAACCCAACATTTAAGATTTGTCAAAGTATTCAACTTTGTGCACCACTATATTCTCATGCACGTCAAAGTATTCTTCTCGAAATTCCTTTGTGAATATTATTTTTCCAACAAGTTACCTTGATCCCGGTTCCAAGAGGATCATATATTCAAGTTCCCACTTTCTCTACATGTGATGTTTCCCTACAAAGATAACCATACTATTGATGTTTCAGACATATCAAACTATTGAATGACATATCATTGTCAGACCCAATAAGACTCTCTTACCCCCTCAAAATTATTAAACTCAACCACCCCACCCAAGATTTTGTGTGGCTCCCACTGAAATCTATATGATTAGAGATCATAAACAACATCCTCAAACTAACATCAGGAACCTGATACCTACCTAAACACATTTCAAAAATCAAACCCCTTAATCATTACAATTGATAAAGTTTCAATCACAATGATTTTTTTATGTAGAGATCTAAAAATAATAATGTTCATGCTTTTTTCTACACAGTTCTTTGCATGAGAACATGTACTATGTGGATTTTTTTTTAAAAAATCCAACACCACGATAAGATTCTAGTATTCAAATATTTGTAAATTTATTTGGAGATTAGTAATTAATTGATATATATAATTTAATTTAAAATTTTAAAGACATGGGTTAATTGCGGTAATTCTATTTGTTTTTAACATTTTTTATTTTGTTAGTATATGGACAAATAAATTAATCCTACTTGAAAACTTTTTATTCTCCTATTTTGAATAAAATAATATCCTTATAGACTTTCTACAACTTAAAATAATAATATCTTAATTTTGGCATAAAATTTTTAAAAAAACTTATTTGAACAATTATAAGTAATTAAAATATGTCTTGTCAACTTAATTTAGAATATTTATAATAGTATAATTAAGTTGTGAGTGTGTACAATTAAGAAAAAAAATTAAAGACACAAATAAGAAATTATCACCACTATCTCTCTATGAATTCTAAATAAAATATTAGTTTTTGATAAATACAAATAATAAAATGGTAAATCAAAAGTAAATAAAATGAAATTAAGATTAATTAAGATTATACATTGCTTCAATTAAATTATTGGAAGCAAACATTAAAACCTAATATGTAACATTATCTCAAATTATTCATCTATGCATATATAATGTTTCAAAAACAAAAACTTATTCTAATGAACAAAATAAAATAATAAAACTTCAATGCAATTTAAAAAATCTTGAAATTTTATTGATGATTTTCAAATGATATAAAATTTCCCCATAAAGAAAGGAAATAGTTATTCTACATATCAAAATCCATCTAATTAAAAATTTAAGATTATTAATTTTATTTAGATACTCTGCAACAAGAAATTCAACATCCCATGACAACACAATTATACACGAAGCTCCCTGATTGAAATATGGCAAGCAAATTCCAATGAGGAGCACCTTCATTATCATCTATTGTCCAAGCATTAACTTCTGTACCATTCCACCATGAAAACTAGAACCTCCAATAACAACTAGCTTATCTTCATATGATCTAAAAGCCATTCCCCATCCATTTAATGAGGTTGCTCTCTCAGGAAGGATTCCAATAGTGACCCATGAATTTTTATCCTTAACAAATCTTTTTACTTCTTGTCGCGCATAATCAACAATATATAATACATTTTTTACAACTGCAATCAAAGGAGGCGCCTCACCATTCACACCATCTCCTTCATTTCGCAGAGGGCACATATTAGGTATTATACGCCATTCTCTTGTCTTCAGATCAAACTCTTCACCACATGCTAGCTGTGTTGTTTTATCAACTCCAATTCCACCAAGGACGTAGAATTTTCCATCTATAGACACAACATAACACATTTTTTTTGCTATGTTCATGTCTGGAAGAATCTCCCATGTTCCAATATATGAGTTATAAAGCTCAGAAGAGCTCATGATTTTTCCATCTTTATCACAACCACCAACTAATATTGCAATTTCTCCTAAACTCGCAGATCCAAACAAGCATCTAGAAGTATTCATTTTCTCTCCCTTTAACCATGAATTAGTTAAGATACTATATTTATAAATGGCAGGACCATTTATTTCCCTTCCAAAAACAAGAAGCTCGGTACCAACAGCTAATGACTCCTTGTCTGAATGCATAAAACATGTATTGCAAGTCATTCTAGGCAATTGCATCAATCGATTGCAATTTAGATCAAAGGCCTCCCATGTAGAGATGTCACAAGAAAAGTAAGCCCAATGTTCAACTATGCCCATTTTTCGTCTCAGTTTATACAATTCTCCTGTCTTAATGAGTGATCAAACAATTTGGTTCAACGCAACAACTGAGCCATAATCAGACCTTGACAATCGAACAAGACAATTGATTGACATATCACGACCAAGCTGGCGAATAAGAAAACTTGATACACCTGCATGATTTTCCATATTTTTCGATTTTCCCCTTTCCTCGAGATCATCTGTAACTTCACTTGACGTTATCGACATATCCCTGAGAATCAACAAAATATAGTTAAAACTATTACCCTTTTATATATTTTTAATAAATATAGGGATCACTGTGCATACAAATCACACACATTCGCCAATAGATCATAGAAGTTGATATGAAAATCTAATTGGAAATACTAGCTCATCCAAAAATAATAATCAAAATAAAAATAACAATAAGAAACGAGCTGCAATGCCCTAAAAGTAAATATTTTTCTAAATTAAATACTCACACGCAATCCATACTAAAAGTTCAAATAAGAAAAAAAAATTAAAAGAAATTAGATAAACAAAGTTCGATCAAATAATGAGATTTGGATCCTCTGCCGTGTTTTCTCTACAGATCTTTCCATCCCTTTTTATATTACTATCTTGATTACCCTCATCATTTATTCATAATTTTTAATTTTTCTCTCCCCACACTCATAAAATTATAGTAGCGTTGGACGACATGCATACATAAATTCATAAACGAAAACACTACATCAAAAACGAAAAACACATAATTTTCACGGTTATGAATCTCCTATGCTTTTTTTTATTTCATTGAATTTTTCCTAAAATTATAGGGGGAAAGTAAAAAAAAATTAGTGAGAGATAAGAAAAAGATAAAAAAAATTACGAATTTAAAACACTTTCAGTTTTCTTTCACCTTTCTTTCTCTACGAACTTCTTCATTTTGTGTGAGTGGAGAACCTCTGGGTGTTGGGCATTTTTTAAAGAGCTTGTGGTGTTTGTGGCAACGTTGTGTTTATTTATAGGAGAGAAAATAATATAAAAAATTCATATAATAACTTTACTATACATCATAAAAATAAAAAATAAAAAAATAGTATGGGTGAGTGGGATAACTCAATTGGTATGTGCTATTTGAGTTAAATGAGTGTAAACTGTTTATTTAAGGTTCAATCCATGTCAACAACATTTATTTATATAAACAAATTATTGATATTAATCAACAACTTTGAAATAAAATGATATAACAAAGTATACACATATGGATTATTGTAGCTTAAAACCACTGGCTTAAAACTAGTGACGTAACCATTGTTTGAGAATTGACACCTTGTTTACACTTGAGTACATAAAACCAGTGACGTAACCGTTGAATGATTTTTCTCTTTTCTAAATTTTTATTTTGTTTTTTCTTTCTTTGTTTCTTTATAATTATTTTTTCCACCATAACCGCAACTTTAATTTTATTTAATACAATTAATATTTTTCTTGACTTTCTTTTACTTTTTTTAACACAAAAAGTATTTTTTTATTAATTTTTAAAATGTTTTTTCACTATTGATCTAGTGATTACTCAAACTTTAATAAATATGCGGAAAATAAAATTTTAGTGGTTTACATTTGAACAAGGGATTTAAAAATCTAATATTTTGATATTCAAACAAACAACTAATTATAACAATGAAAAATTGTATTTACTTCTATAAATAATTCATATTTTTATAACAATTAAGGAAATTATTTAAGAGGAGTGTCTTTTACTTTTTCTTTTCATATTTCTTAACTAAAAATATTTATTTACTTAAATTAGTAGAATCCATAAGTATACAAAATCAATATCGATAATGTAATATCTCATCCTAAATCATGAATTTATAAGAATTAGAAGACTAAGGGAAAATTGGTCATTTTATCACAAAGGGCATTTCAGTTAATTCATGACAAATAAATAAAATTCTACGCCTAATTAATACTAATGTATGTTAAGTATTAAGCTTAAGATTTATAGACAAAAAAGGATATTATGAAATTTCAAATTATATAAGGGTATTTAAGGGATTTCACATTAGTAAGTAAGGGCAAGTTGGTCATTATAGGCAAGACATACAAATTGCATAACTTAGAATAGAAAACATATTTTCTATCATAAGTTCTTCCTCATTTCCCACTAAAATGGAGAGATGAGCTTGTATGCAAGTCCTCTTCACTTGCATGCAATCTTCATCCTATATCCCTTATATCAATTTGAAGTAGAAATCAATAATCATTAGAGGATAAGGAATATCTCAAGACACATCATATTGATCAAGAGGAATGGAAGCAAGGTCCTTGGCTTCAAGTGGGTCACAAAATTTGGAAGGTCAATAAGGAGCTTGAAGATGGTCTTGTATATGGATAGAAAAAAAAGGGAATATCATATGTATCTTCAATTAACAAGGTGGGTTTCCCCTCCCATTGGTTATGATCATGAAGTAACCATGAACTTTTCACATGCATGTGGTAATCTGGGTAACTCGAGGGTTGTAAGAATATGCATGATAGAATCCAAAAATGGATATGGTTAGATTATGAGAATGATATGATAATTGCATGATAGAATTTAAGATCATTTAATTTGTTATGTTGTAGAAAATATGTGTTTTCATGTGTTATTTGTTGATAGGAACATGTCTAGACGATAAGAATTATTTGATAAGATTATGGTAGGATAAGAATTGGAAACTCTATTGGGAAAAAAACAAAAATTGGATTTTTGATGTTTTGATTTGAACCAAAGGCTTGTTGATGCTAATCAAGTAGAAAACTATGTAATTCTAGTTGTTTGATTTGAATTAAGATCAGGCGATTTGAATCAAAGTTTTCATGGTTTGAATCAAGAATCATGTGATTTGAATCAAAGCTGTCATGATTTGATTAAGGATCACGTGACTCGAATCACTAGCTAATTTTTTCTAAGATGGAGAACATGGTAACTTCCTTATTTATTCTAGTCGGCCTAAGTCCTAAACTAATGCTAGGTGAAATAAGGAAGTTACCATGTTCTCCATCTTAGAAAAAATTAGCTAGTGATTCGAGTCACGTGATCCTTAATCAAATCATGACAGCTTTGATTCAAATCACATGATTCTTGATTCAAACCATGAAAACTTTGATTCAAATCGCCTGATCTCAATTCAAATAAAAACATCAAAGTGTGAAGAAGTGACTATTTTACCGTTACCTTGTTGAAATTCACAATCCATGTGGAGACAAATTTAATTTATTACTTTAATGAGACTAGTACACCTTCTAGAATTGTCATCAAGTTTTTGGTACCCTTGTCAGGGATTGCTGATAATTTTAACAAGCCAATATTTGTGTGCAGTTTGCTATTTTTAAATTTTCATTTTTGCGATTTATTTACTATTTTATCTTTATTTTTGTTTTAGTTTATTTTAGTTTTTATTTTTAGTGGGTTATTATTAATATTTAGAATTTTATTTTAATTTTGTATTTTTTTTAATTATCTATTTTTTTTGCTTTTTGTTTTTTTCATTATTACCATTTTTTTTTCTATTTTTTAGTTAATTTTATTTTTTATTTTTATTTTTATTTAGTTATCTACTCTTATTCTATTCTATTGAGTATGCTACTGAGGTATTTTTCTTCTAATTGTATATGTGAGGTAAAGGAAGACATGTATGATGGAGTTGACTTTCAAGCTACTTTATTAGCACAACTTCTAGCTTTGTCAAAGCAAATTGCTACCTCAACTCTTGTTCGAGCAAATGTTAATCCAATAAGAGCATTATAGTGTGATTTATATGGTGAAGGTAACATTAATGGCTATTGTGTACCATACGTTGAAAAAGCACATTATGTAGGAAATTACCAAGAATTAGACCCTAACTTCAACACCTATAATTCATGGAGGGATGATCATTCAAATCTCAATTGGAGTAGTAATCAATTTCAAAATTTTAACCAAGAAGCTCCTTAAGATCTACCACCAAGGAAGTCATCTCTTCTAGAAAAGACTATGAAAAAATTCATGTTAACTAAAAGCATCTTGGAAGAAATACACTTAAAAATTGAAGCATTCAAAAACAACACTGAAGAATTAAACAAGGACATTGAGGCATCAAACAATAACATTTAAACATCCATGAAGAATATCAAAAATCACATTGGGCGGTTATCTAAATAATTGGCAGCTCGATCAAATGGAAGTTTTTATGGGAATAAGTTGGATAGTTCTAGGAATGGTGATTTTGAGAGGGAAGTCAAAGATGAATGAGAAGTAGTTGATAAAGGAGAACTTGAAAAATAAAACTAAAAAGGAAGAAAAATGCATGCCATCAGATAAAAAAATTGAATCAAGAATATAAGAATTTAACTTGGATAATAGATATGGAAAAAGAGAAAGAATGGTAGGTGATGATGATCAAGTTTTGGATGAAACTTCGAAGTTAACAATTTGTCTATATAAAAATACCCAATAAGAAAATATTCAACAAAAGAATGACCCTAAAAGTTATTTTAGCAACAAGGAAGATATAAAAGAAGAAATTGATAAAGTAGTGAATGCTATTTATGTCTTGATCTCTACTATCAAATTAAAGAGGAGATTGAAGCAACATCGTCAATACCTCAAATTTCTGGGATTTCTACCAAACAAAAGGAAGAAGAAAAAGGATGTATATATACCACCCTAACAGAGAAGCAAATGGCCAAGCTACAGACCATAAAAAGCATTGAGTTGGAGGCAACTCATAAATCGATGTTATTTAGATTCATTTCATTTTGAGTTTTTATTTCACTTTATTTCCCTTTTTGTACTATGATCCAAGGAAGAGTAATATCTAGATCTCAAGAATGATCTTCCCTTGTGTACTTCTCTTGTATTTGAATTAATTAGTCAATTTGCTCCTATTGTTTCCTTAATTTTTAATTTGCTACCTTACTAGTGCCAACACGAAAAAAATAAAAGAAAAAGTCACCAGAAAAATAATGAACAAAAAAGATTAATAATGAAGTTCCTTTGTAGATTGAAAATTGATAAAGAAATGGAAAGCCAACTACTTTTACTCAATCTCCGGATGCGTCAGCTAGTAAGGTTTAAGTCAAATATTTCTATTGTTCACTTTGTTTCTTATGAGAGTATCCATACATTAGTTATTTTCTATAACTTACATTGTTTCTACTTAGTCTATTGGTCTGATAAATACATACCGAAGCAGTTGTTTGTGAAAACTCTGAGTCTTTTTAAACGACATTGTTTTAATATGATTATATCCATTGCTAGCCACTTTAAGCCTTAGCCATTATTTTGGTAATATAGCCTCGTATAGTCATTTGACTTGAAAGATTAATTCTTCTCATCCTTTTCAGAGTTATGTAGAAAGATTTATTTTTCTTGTATGATGCAAAAGAATAAGTTTGGGGTTGCTCTTGGAAGTTAGCAATGTTTAAGTTTGGGATTGTGGTACTAAAGAAATTGGTCAAAAATAAAGAAAAAGAAAAAGAAATAAGAAGTTATTGACAGTAAGTCTATCGATCCGATCTAGGGCAAATATTCGACTTAGTAATTAACTAGAAATATGTAATTATAAGTTGTGGCTTTTGAATTAACAAACGTAGAATGCCTAGTTTATCTTTGAATTGACCTAAAGAATTAGGGAAGTATTGTATAAATTAGTAAGTTGTATACAAAGTAATTGGTTACAACGGCCTGGTTAATACACTGTGAGACTTTAACATATTAGTAATTTCGTTAATACACAGTTCATCAACAAGTATAAGTAGGGGATTCAAAATAAATATATAATCTCCTTTAATCATTGAATTTTATTTCGTAAAGTTTATCGTTCTTATTTCGTACCAAATCAATATTGAAAACCCCTTTTTTATTATTTACTTTAATTCGCATTACCGTTACCTTGTTAAAATTCATAATTCGTGTGTATATAAAGTTAATTTATTAATTCGCCGAGACTAGTACACTTGCTAGAATTGTAATCATGTATCCTCACTTGTCTTATGTTTTAACTCTATTATATATTAAGAGCTAATCTAAACATGTTGTAATAGTTATTGATGACTTTAATACTTATGTGTGGGATGGGTGTGAGATACCCCGATGAAATATTCAAGTATGCCTTTACTAGGTAAAAGAGTAGAGAGTGACTCAATGGTTTAGATCATAAACCCACTTAGATTTGTATCTCACCCAATGTTATTGTAATATTTTGAAGTAAACAGGTCTTTAGTTTGTACTCACGACTTTGTACTTGGCACTTAAGACTTGATTGAGCGTCCTTCTACTATCTTAAGGAATTCGTCTGACCATTGGTGTATTAGTTTGCATATGTTTTGTTGTAAATTTTTTAATCTGGTCAATTTCTAGATATTTGCATTAATGTATCCAATACCAATTATTAATACCATTAGTTTTTATTCCATATATATGACTAGTGGATATTATAGTTGGTATCAGAACATGTAGGTTTACGATATAGCCATGGGTCATTAGTGTCAAGTTGCGAGTAGGATTATAGAAAATTTACTATGGGAGTTATACTACCAGTTCATAAATGTTAAGTCTAATCAGCTTAAAGTTTATGTGTTATAAGAGAGATCATGTATTTGATAATCGAAAAGGATTAGTGGGGTCGAGCATAACCACTTAAGTTAAAGAATGCTTGTAGAAGGAAATATTGAGGTTGAGTAAGAGCGATAAGCACCAAGTAAATTAAGACTGATTGAATGCTCGAAGGAATACAATGACAAGAATCTGCAACTGAATGGGGGGAAATGGAGCGCTTATGAGAACCTAACCCTTAAGAATCAAACGATCAAAGTGAAAAAGTGTCCCAACCTATTAACTAAGATGTCCCACGAGTTAGGTAAGATATGTTGGTAATCTAGCACATAAATAAGATGAGGTTAAAGAGTAATCCAGTGATTGATATTCCACGAGTGAAGGTTGATAACCATAGTCAAGTGCTCTACGACAACCACGGGAAGTACTAAGTGAATGATTTTTTTAAGACTTCATAATTGAATCACCTAATGCTTATGAGAGTAAGGACTCCAATTGAGTAGTAATGGGTAGTGTGACCAAGTTAACTCATATACTTTAACTTAAGTTGTATTCAAGGTACTTCTGAAAATTGGAAGCCTTGGTGAAATTAATGGAATTGCATGAGAAGTCAGGGGGCTCCATGCTAATTAAAGACTATAATGTTCACCTCATGCATCTAGGAGGTGTTACACCATATACACGAAGGGTCAGTGACTCAAGGAAAGTTGTAATCTAGAGCAAGACTCAAAAAGGATTAATGGTAATGCAACATTCATTTTCAAGTGATAAACATATCGTAACTTATTTTATATGAGTAGGGTATGGATAGGGTGACGACATTCTTAATGTGGGAAAAACAGGGAGATATGACTTTAAAACATGATTGATGATGAGTTAAGATACAAGTAAAATATGGATATGTCGAGATATGTGGTATGGACCATAGACTTGGTTAGACAGTTGAGACCTTTTAGAAGGATAGTGGGTTGATGATGGTCCAGTTACTAATTGGGATTTAACTCCTTTGGGACGTGGCTATTTTTAGTTTTTTTTTCAAATTAAGGGAGGTTCTCAACAAAATTTGGAATGAAGGGACATGGAATGTTAAGCCATATCTCATGCATTTATCTGCATGGACGTAAGATTTTAGACCTAAAAATTTGGAAACTACACACGCTTAAGTGTGGTTGAGGATGCATGGTTTTGCATTAGAGTATTGGGAACCAATTACTTTATTTGTAATTGCTTATGGTATTTACACTTCTTTATCAATTGATGACGTGTGTAGATAGACCTTAACATGTCAAATACTCTCCATGATAACATTTTTGTTGAACTAGAGGGTTATGTATTCTTTGTTGAATTGGAATATGATAGTTTATCTCTTTTTTTTATCATTAGGTGTGTTGGTCATAGTATTGATAAGTTTTGAAAGTTGAAAGACAAGAATGTTGAGAAGTCATTGATTAAAGAATTTACAAGATACATTATACCAGTTAGTGACAATGTTAAAGACATTGAGAATGATGAATATGTACATTTCATAGGGGATGACATAGTAAATGATGACTTTGTAGATTTGAATAAGGAAGGAAATCATACTCTTGAGAATGACATAGAGAAGGATGACTTTTTTATGCCATCCATCCAAAGAATAAGGTTAATGCTAATGGGAAGCATTTATAAAAAACAAGCTCTTTGAATGAGTAAGAAATAATAATAGAGACTACTAATAATTTGAATGAAAATTTGTTAATTGAGAAAAAGATAGATAATGATATAAGGAAGAAACATGATCTTGATCTTGTGGTTATGGAAAATAGCGGTAACAATTCAGTGAAATATCCATGTAATAGTTTGTATTTGGAGAAGAATAATAACCTTCGGGTGATGAAGAAAATCCTCCTGAGCCATGTCAAATAATCTAGAAGAATTTACCGTGGTTAAGAAAAAGGGTAGGGAAAGGCATAAACTTACTCAACCAAGATTTTAAATTAACACCCGAGCCATAATGCGTAAACACAACACTACTCAATGAAATCCATTTATTAGAATGCTAAAGGAGTGTGAAACCTTGATACTAGGTTGGCTATTAAAAATCTTTGTGATCAACAAAAGTTTGACTTGCTTTTGATTGTTGAACCAATGATTCCCTATTGAGTGTCTTAAACAAACCAAACTAAGAGATTTGCATTAAACACAAAATGATGACTCAAACCTATGGGATTTTTGTGCTATATATATATATATGAGTCCCAATGTGTTGAATTTATCTGAATAATATGTAACTTTTTTTTATAGAAGTGGATCAAATTAAATTCCTCCTTACATCAATATATGCAAGTAACTCTAATGTAATTCAAATACAGTTATGGAATGAACTTACCAAACAAAATCAAACCAATCTTGGTTCTTGGTGCATGTTAGGTGATTTTAATGTAGTTATTGGTTCTCGTGAGAAATTTGGTTGACCAGAGAAAGTCAACTAGTCAAAATTAGGGTTCCCTAGACCCTATCTCCTACAATTTTTGTCATATAAAAATGATTCCAAAAGAAACATTACTCAAAATGACATTCCAAACAAATTTCATGTTGATGTCAAGAGCTAATTTTGCTTGGAAAGTCATTTTTTATGGTAAACAATTATAGGTCATTATGTCTGAACCCTAGTTTGGAGGCCAACTTCCCAAGACCATAACTTGCTCAATTCTCATGAGATGAAATCCATTCAAATTCCATGATCAAAATCAAGGTGTCTACTTCAACTTTTATGTTTTTAGGAAGTTCAAATTCAACTTTCAAATGCATGTGCCAAGAGGAAACATTATAAGTCATTTTGGGCCAATACCATTGAACAAGTGATTTTCCTCAACTTCTAAAATGAATAACTCCTTCATTCTAAATCCAAATGAGGTCAAACTTGTGACCAAATTGAATAGGTTTGAAAGAGATACAACTTTTATGAAGAAACCTTTTCATTTGAAGTACATAGAAAAAGTTATTCAAGGTGGAAGAAGTGAACATTTCACTTGGGACTTAGAAAATTTTCAAATATGTTTGATTTCGTAAACTTCTACCTCAAAATTCATCATGATCCAAGCTTCAAATGAAAAAGTGTTAAACATGAAAGTTGTTCCCCTTGATCCCACCTTTCCAAAAAGTCTAATATCATCTCATTTGGCCAAAAGATGAAGGACTTGCGCATGGGTGCAACGTGAGATACCATTTGGATGATTTTCACTTCCACATTTCATACACGATTGCATAGCCTCACAACATGATTTCAACATGATTCTCACTCATTTTTGGACCTAAATACATCACTTGATGGGCCCATCACACGCCCATGCAAGAATGCCAAGGGAATTTCTCATTTTTTCCAAATTTGGAAGTGTGTGGAAATGAATATCCTTGGCTATAAATAAGACCCTCATTGCTCAAAATTAAGGACCTCATGCCCAAGCTTTGAACCTACAATCCCAAACCCTCACCATTGAAGGATAATCTTGAAGGTTTTCTTTGAAAACCGAGTTTGAAATATCCATTTGTTTTGAGATTGAAACTCCAAGAGTCCAGACCTTTTCTTGATCCTAATCACTTCCAAAAAGCACCTGAAGTAAGGCCAAGCACAATTGGAATCAAGATCGTGCCAGTTTGAAGCTCTATTGAAGGTGAATTTTCAGAATTTTCTTCTCTTCGATTCTCCCTTAATTCTTCACCATTCTTTGTGATTTTTGGTTGTCTGAAGTCCTATCAATGTAGGAGAGAAGATTGAGTTGCTTTGAGGTCAAATCGAAGCAACTCAGTTCATGATCCTCAAAATTCAAATCCCTGTATCTTTTTATATACTTGGAATCAGAGAAAATTGAGGCTATATTCGAGCTCCTGAGCATTTTTTATTTAAATCTATGTCTTTGTTTTTTATTCTAGTGATGGTTGATGTTGGACCAGTCCGGTGAGGTCCACCGGAGAAGAAGATCGAAGCACTAGCTCCGGTGATGTGTTGTCACACATCTCTGCCACAGGATCCATTTGAAATATTTTAATCTCAACCTTTGTTTTTGATTACCAAGCCTGCAGCACGTTGACTCAGGTACTTGTGGAATGCACGCTTTTGGCAATCAGATCCGCCACCTCAATTAATGAGGGAGATCTGATGGCCCTTGTTTTTTTGATTTTTAGATTTTTATGTTTAATGCATTTATTTTAATTAATTCATATTAATTTCGTTTTTAATCCAAAAAATATGGGACTTCCACCAAAAATATTTAAATATTTTCCTCTTTCATTTTCTGAATTAAAATTATTTTTTGGATTAATTTTGATGTTTTTCATGAATTAATTGTTTTTTGTGCATATTTTTAATTGTTTAAAAATACTTCTGACTTTTCAAATATTAAGATTTTTTTTGTCTAAGGTCCTTTGTCCTTGTTTGAACTAGGATAAATCTCTTGGCCATTTATTTGGTGTTTTGAAGAGGTTTTAGGTTTTGACCAAACTAATTTCAATTTTTATGCATTTTTAATTTGATTTTTAATTGATTAATTGTGTAAAAATTATGTTGAGTCATTTTTATTGACTTGTGATGTTTGACTATGTGTTGGGCCTTGGTCAAGGTTGATTTGACTTTTGTTAAGTGAAAATAATTGGATTTAGGGGATTGATGAAATATACATTTCATCTCCCAAAATGAATGAATGATTTTAATTTGATAAAACTCCTCCCATGACCAATTTGTGTTTCTCTTATCTCCCTTCCCTCTTCATATTTAATCCCATTCTCTCCCATCATTTCCATTGATCAATGAAGTCTCAATATCTCAAGGCTAATTGGTTCATCAATAACTTTGTGTTAGATGAACCAACACAAGTATGGATGAGATAGGTCCATCCTTTGATCTTTTTTCTTTTTTGTGTGTGGTATGTTTTAGGAGTATGGTTCATTATATCATATCTCTAACATGCATTAACACCAAAATTTCTATTTCTCGGCCTCAGATAGTTGTGACATCTACATAAGTCCAATTACGATTGCTTAACATAGAGCTAAGTTTTGACCCTAAAGGCATATCATTCTAGTAAGTGAGATTGTAAGTCTCCCCCCTTTCATGGTATTGTGTGGAAACTTGGCCTTTTTTCCTTCCTTTGGAAGATGTCTTGGTTCAAGGATCCATGCTTGTGAATAGAGGGTTGAGTATTCTCCAAAGAATGACTTAATCAATTGAAAGGCAAAAATCCACTAACATCTAATCAACTAACATTTGACTAACTTTTATTATTCTTGCTTTTATTTTCAATTCATTTACTTTATGCAATTTAAATTCAAGTCATTTACCATTTCATTTGTCATTTACATATCATTTAACTTGTTTATGTTTATGTCATTTTCACTTTGCTCATTTGAGCCATATATTGTGATTGTATATATTTGTTTGCGTATTTTGTTTGTGTTTGTGGTCTTAGGACCTTAAAATACTTAATGAACAAAAAAAAACCTAAAAAATGTGTGTGTGGACTGTTGGATTTAATCTGAGCTTTTGGACTTAGAATTAGGCAACATTCCCTATGCAAAAGGACTTGGCCAATGCCGACATTTTTTAGACCAAGTTATTATGATTTGAGCTTTCATCTGATGCAAGTATTGGGATCCACATGAATTCATCTGTTACATGGTCTTGATGTAACTGTTACTTTGAACCTGTGTCTAATGCCTTATTCTGAACTAATCAAGGAGTATGTCATCTGATACATGAGAAGATAAAGAAGACTGTTAGCTATGGATTTGCTTGTTTAGATGTGGCGATATTTATTTGATGCCATGCTCTTCATATTGCTATTTGCTTGGTGATTATTGCTTGATTCAATGTCCAAAGGAAAAGTGGGTTTTCTATATGACATTCTTGTCTGTTGGATTGCATCCCATTGGTCAGATCTTTTCAACTCTTAACTTTTAATATTTATGCTTAGGATTAGTCTCTTCATCTCCTCCCACTTCTCAAATTTCAAAATATGTCCCCCTTTTCAAAAACTTTCTTTACTTGTGATTTCAAAACTTAGACCTTATTGCAAATTAGAAACTTTGGCCTTATGCCATTGCATTTTTTTAAACTCTTTTCTTAAATCAAACTTGTAAATGAATCTAATCATATTGACTTAAATTTTGAAAAAGACAAAAAAGAACTAACACTCATTCAAACCTTTTGTAGGCTCCTTTGTGCCTCTTGTAAACTTAATTTTTGATTAAAAGCAATCCACTCATTTTGAAATTGATACTACGAACTACGAGGTTTTGATCCCTCATTTTTATGTTGATACGTAGGCACAAGTCTGAAGGTCTTGTGAAACACAAAAATATAATTAATGAATTCTTTTCTCATCCCCACACTCTATTTATTGCAAACATCTTTTATAACAAAAAACACATACACACATAAAAAAAGGGTCCCTTAAGAGTACCTAGGACATTTTGGGATTTAACTCCTTTGGGACGTGGCTATTTTTAGTTTTTTTTTCAAATTAAGGGAGGTTCTCAACAAAATTTGGAATGAAGGGACATGGAATGTTAAGCCATATCT
Organism: Lathyrus oleraceus; assembly: GCF_024323335.1. Classification (NCBI taxonomy): domain Eukaryota; kingdom Viridiplantae; phylum Streptophyta; class Magnoliopsida; order Fabales; family Fabaceae; genus Lathyrus; species Lathyrus oleraceus. The sequence goes on from NC_066585.1 coordinate 218,931,680, forward strand.
CATGCATTTATCTGCATGGACGTAAGATTTTAGACCTAAAAATTTGGAAACTACACACGCTTAAGTGTGGTTGAGGATGCATGGTTTTGCATTAGAGTATTGGGAACCAATTACTTTATTTGTAATTGCTTATGGTATTTACACTTCTTTATCAATTGATGACGTGTGTAGATAGACCTTAACATGTCAAATACTCTCCATGATAACATTTTTGTTGAACTAGAGGGTTATGTATTCTTTGTTGAATTGGAATATGATAGTTTATCTCTTTTTTTTATCATTAGGTGTGTTGGTCATAGTATTGATAAGTTTTGAAAGTTGAAAGACAAGAATGTTGAGAAGTCATTGATTAAAGAATTTACAAGATACATTATACCAGTTAGTGACAATGTTAAAGACATTGAGAATGATGAATATGTACATTTCATAGGGGATGACATAGTAAATGATGACTTTGTAGATTTGAATAAGGAAGGAAATCATACTCTTGAGAATGACATAGAGAAGGATGACTTTTTTATGCCATCCATCCAAAGAATAAGGTTAATGCTAATGGGAAGCATTTATAAAAAACAAGCTCTTTGAATGAGTAAGAAATAATAATAGAGACTACTAATAATTTGAATGAAAATTTGTTAATTGAGAAAAAGATAGATAATGATATAAGGAAGAAACATGATCTTGATCTTGTGGTTATGGAAAATAGCGGTAACAATTCAGTGAAATATCCATGTAATAGTTTGTATTTGGAGAAGAATAATAACCTTCGGGTGATGAAGAAAATCCTCCTGAGCCATGTCAAATAATCTAGAAGAATTTACCGTGGTTAAGAAAAAGGGTAGGGAAAGGCATAAACTTACTCAACCAAGATTTTAAATTAACACCCGAGCCATAATGCGTAAACACAACACTACTCAATGAAATCCATTTATTAGAATGCTAAAGGAGTGTGAAACCTTGATACTAGGTTGGCTATTAAAAATCTTTGTGATCAACAAAAGTTTGACTTGCTTTTGATTGTTGAACCAATGATTCCCTATTGAGTGTCTTAAACAAACCAAACTAAGAGATTTGCATTAAACACAAAATGATGACTCAAACCTATGGGATTTTTGTGCTATATATATATATATGAGTCCCAATGTGTTGAATTTATCTGAATAATATGTAACTTTTTTTTATAGAAGTGGATCAAATTAAATTCCTCCTTACATCAATATATGCAAGTAACTCTAATGTAATTCAAATACAGTTATGGAATGAACTTACCAAACAAAATCAAACCAATCTTGGTTCTTGGTGCATGTTAGGTGATTTTAATGTAGTTATTGGTTCTCGTGAGAAATTTGGTTGACCAGAGAAAGTCAACTAGTCAAAATTAGGGTTCCCTAGACCCTATCTCCTACAATTTTTGTCATATAAAAATGATTCCAAAAGAAACATTACTCAAAATGACATTCCAAACAAATTTCATGTTGATGTCAAGAGCTAATTTTGCTTGGAAAGTCATTTTTTATGGTAAACAATTATAGGTCATTATGTCTGAACCCTAGTTTGGAGGCCAACTTCCCAAGACCATAACTTGCTCAATTCTCATGAGATGAAATCCATTCAAATTCCATGATCAAAATCAAGGTGTCTACTTCAACTTTTATGTTTTTAGGAAGTTCAAATTCAACTTTCAAATGCATGTGCCAAGAGGAAACATTATAAGTCATTTTGGGCCAATACCATTGAACAAGTGATTTTCCTCAACTTCTAAAATGAATAACTCCTTCATTCTAAATCCAAATGAGGTCAAACTTGTGACCAAATTGAATAGGTTTGAAAGAGATACAACTTTTATGAAGAAACCTTTTCATTTGAAGTACATAGAAAAAGTTATTCAAGGTGGAAGAAGTGAACATTTCACTTGGGACTTAGAAAATTTTCAAATATGTTTGATTTCGTAAACTTCTACCTCAAAATTCATCATGATCCAAGCTTCAAATGAAAAAGTGTTAAACATGAAAGTTGTTCCCCTTGATCCCACCTTTCCAAAAAGTCTAATATCATCTCATTTGGCCAAAAGATGAAGGACTTGCGCATGGGTGCAACGTGAGATACCATTTGGATGATTTTCACTTCCACATTTCATACACGATTGCATAGCCTCACAACATGATTTCAACATGATTCTCACTCATTTTTGGACCTAAATACATCACTTGATGGGCCCATCACACGCCCATGCAAGCATGCAAAGGGAATTTCTCATTTTTTCCAAATTTGGAAGTGTGTGGAAATGAATATCCTTGGCTATAAATAAGACCCTCATTGCTCAAAATTAAGGACCTCATGCCCAAGCTTTGAACCTACAATCCCAAACCCTCACCATTGAAGGATAATCTTGAAGGTTTTCTTTGAAAACCGAGTTTGAAATATCCATTTGTTTTGAGATTGAAACTCCAAGAGTCCAGACCTTTTCTTGATCCTAATCACTTCCAAAAAGCACCTGAAGTAAGGCCAAGCACAATTGGAATCAAGATCGTGCCAGTTTGAAGCTCTATTGAAGGTGAATTTTCAGAATTTTCTTCTCTTCGATTCTCCCTTAATTCTTCACCATTCTTTGTGATTTTTGGTTGTCTGAAGTCCTATCAATGTAGGAGAGAAGATTGAGTTGCTTTGAGGTCAAATCGAAGCAACTCAGTTCATGATCCTCAAAATTCAAATCCCTGTATCTTTTTATATACTTGGAATCAGAGAAAATTGAGGCTATATTCGAGCTCCTGAGCATTTTTTATTTAAATCTATGTCTTTGTTTTTTATTCTAGTGATGGTTGATGCTGGACCAGTCCGGTGAGGTCCACCGGAGAAGAAGATCGAAGCACTAGCTCCGGTGATGTGTTGTCACACATCTCTGCCACAGGATCCATTTGAAATATTTTAATCTCAACCTTTGTTTTTGATTACCAAGCCTGCAGCACGTTGACTCAGGTACTTGTGGAATGCACGCTTTTGGCAATCAGATCCGCCACCTCAATTAATGAGGGAGATCTGATGGCCCTTGTTTTTTTGATTTTTAGATTTTTATGTTTAATGTATTTATTTTAATTAATTCATATTAATTTCGTTTTTAATCCAAAAAATATGGGACTTCCACCAAAAATATTTAAATATTTTCCTCTTTCATTTTCTGAATTAAAATTATTTTTTGGATTAATTTTGATGTTTTTCATGAATTAATTGTTTTTTGTGCATATTTTTAATTGTTTAAAAATACTTCTGACTTTTCAAATATTATGATTTTTTTTGTCTAAGGTCCTTTGTCCTTGTTTGAACTAGGATAAATCTCTTGGCCATTTATTTGGTGTTTTGAAGAGGTTTTAGGTTTTGACCAAACTAATTTCAATTTTTATGCATTTTTAATTTGATTTTTAATTGATTAATTGTGTAAAAATTATGTTGAGTCATTTTTATTGACTTGTGATGTTTGACTATGTGTTGGGCCTTGGTCAAGGTTGATTTGACTTTTGTTAAGTGAAAATAATTGGATTTAGGGGATTGATGAAATATACATTTCATCTCCCAAAATGAATGAATGATTTTAATTTGATAAAACTCCTCCCATGACCAATTTGTGTTTCTCTTATCTCCCTTCCCTCTTCATATTTAATCCCATTCTCTCCCATCATTTCCATTGATCAATGAAGTCTCAATATCTCAAGGCTAATTGGTTCATCAATAACTTTGTGTTAGATGAACCAACACAAGTATGGATGAGATAGGTCCATCCTTTGATCTTTTTTCTTTTTTGTGTGTGGTATGTTTTAGGAGTATGGTTCATTATATCATATCTCTAACATGCATTAACACCAAAATTTCTATTTCTCGGCCTCAGATAGTTGTGACATCTACATAAGTCCAATTACGATTGCTTAACATAGAGCTAAGTTTTGACCCTAAAGGCATATCATTCTAGTAAGTGAGATTGTAAGTCTCCCCCCTTTCATGGTATTGTGTGGAAACTTGGCCTTTTTTCCTTCCTTTGGAAGATGTCTTGGTTCAAGGATCCATGCTTGTGAATAGAGGGTTGAGTATTCTCCAAAGAATGACTTAATCAATTGAAAGGCAAAAATCCACTAACATCTAATCAACTAACATTTGACTAACTTTTATTATTCTTGCTTTTATTTTCAATTCATTTACTTTATGCAATTTAAATTCAAGTCATTTACCATTTCATTTGTCATTTACATATCATTTAACTTGTTTATGTTTATGTCATTTTCACTTTGCTCATTTGAGCCATATATTGTGATTGTATATATTTGTTTGCGTATTTTGTTTGTGTTTGTGGTCTTAGGACCTTAAAATACTTAATGAACAAAAAAAAACCTAAAAAATGTGTGTGTGGACTGTTGGATTTAATCTGAGCTTTTGGACTTAGAATTAGGCAACATTCCCTATGCAAAAGGACTTGGCCAATGCCGACATTTTTTAGACCAAGTTATTATGATTTGAGCTTTCATCTGATGCAAGTATTGGGATCCACATGAATTCATCTGTTACATGGTCTTGATGTAACTGTTACTTTGAACCTGTGTCTAATGCCTTATTCTGAACTAATCAAGGAGTATGTCATCTGATACATGAGAAGATAAAGAAGACTGTTAGCTATGGATTTGCTTGTTTAGATGTGGCGATATTTATTTGATGCCATGCTCTTCATATTGCTATTTGCTTGGTGATTATTGCTTGATTCAATGTCCAAAGGAAAAGTGGGTTTTCTATATGACATTCTTGTCTGTTGGATTGCATCCCATTGGTCAGATCTTTTCAACTCTTAACTTTTAATATTTATGCTTAGGATTAGTCTCTTCATCTCCTCCCACTTCTCAAATTTCAAAATATGTCCCCCTTTTCAAAAACTTTCTTTACTTGTGATTTCAAAACTTAGACCTTATTGCAAATTAGAAACTTTGGCCTTATGCCATTGCATTTTTTTAAAACTCTTTTCTTAAATCAAACTTGTAAATGAATCTAATCATATTGACTTAAATTTTGAAAAAGACAAAAAAGAACTAACACTCATTCAAACCTTTTGTAGGCTCCTTTGTGCCTCTTGTAAACTTAATTTTTGATTAAAAGCAATCCACTCATTTTGAAATTGATACTACGAACTACGAGGTTTTGATCCCTCATTTTTATGTTGATACGTAGGCACAAGTCTGAAGGTCTTGTGAAACACAAAATATAATTAATGAATTCTTTTCTCATCCCCACACTCTATTTATTGCAAACATCTTTTATAACAAAAAACACATACACACATAAAAAAAGGGTCCCTTAAGAGTACCTAGGACATTTTGGGATTTAACTCCTTTGGGACGTGGCTATTTTTAGTTTTTTTTTCAAATTAAGGGAGGTTCTCAACAAAATTTGGAATGAAGGGACATGGAATGTTAAGCCATATCTCATGCATTTATCTGCATGGACGTAAGATTTTAGACCTAAAAATTTGGAAACTACACACGCTTAAGTGTGGTTGAGGATGCATGGTTTTGCATTCAAGTATTGGGAACCAATTACTTTATTTGTAATTGCTTATGGTATTTACACTTCTTTATCAATTGATGACGTGTGTAGATAGACCTTAACATGTCAAATACTCTCCATGATAACATTTTTGTTGAACTAGAGGGTTATGTATTCTTTGTTGAATTGGAATATGATAGTTTATCTCTTTTTTTTATCATTAGGTGTGTTGGTCATAGTATTGATAAGTTTTGAAAGTTGAAAGACAAGAATGTTGAGAAGTCATTGATTAAAGAATTTACAAGATACATTATACCAGTTAGTGACAATGTTAAAGACATTGAGAATGATGAATATGTACATTTCATAGGGGATGACATAGTAAATGATGACTTTGTAGATTTGAATAAGGAAGGAAATCATACTCTTGAGAATGACATAGAGAAGGATGACTTTTTTATGCCATCCATCCAAAGAATAAGGTTAATGCTAATGGGAAGCATTTATAAAAAACAAGCTCTTTGAATGAGTAAGAAATAATAATAGAGACTACTAATAATTTGAATGAAAATTTGTTAATTGAGAAAAAGATAGATAATGATATAAGGAAGAAACATGATCTTGATCTTGTGGTTATGGAAAATAGCGGTAACAATTCAGTGAAATATCCATGTAATAGTTTGTATTTGGAGAAGAATAATAACCTTCGGGTGATGAAGAAAATCCTCCTGAGCCATGTCAAATAATCTAGAAGAATTTACCGTGGTTAAGAAAAAGGGTAGGGAAAGGCATAAACTTACTCAACCAAGATTTTAAATTAACACCCGAGCCATAATGCGTAAACACAACACTACTCAATGAAATCCATTTATTAGAATGCTAAAGGAGTGTGAAACCTTGATACTAGGTTGGCTATTAAAAATCTTTGTGATCAACAAAAGTTTGACTTGCTTTTGATTGTTGAACCAATGATTCCCTATTGAGTGTCTTAAACAAACCAAACTAAGAGATTTGCATTAAACACAAAATGATGACTCAAACCTATGGGATTTTTGTGCTATATATATATATATATATGAGTCCCAATGTGTTGAATTTATCTGAATAATATGTAACTTTTTTTTATAGAAGTGGATCAAATTAAATTCCTCCTTACATCAATATATGCAAGTAACTCTAATGTAATTCAAATACAGTTATGGAATGAACTTACCAAACAAAATCAAACCAATCTTGGTTCTTGGTGCATGTTAGGTGATTTTAATGTAGTTATTGGTTCTCGTGAGAAATTTGGTTGACCAGAGAAAGTCAACTAGTCAAAATTAGGGTTCCCTAGACCCTATCTCCTACAATTTTTGTCATATAAAAATGATTCCAAAAGAAACATTACTCAAAATGACATTCCAAACAAATTTCATGTTGATGTCAAGAGCTAATTTTGCTTGGAAAGTCATTTTTTATGGTAAACAATTATAGGTCATTATGTCTGAACCCTAGTTTGGAGGCCAACTTCCCAAGACCATAACTTGCTCAATTCTCATGAGATGAAATCCATTCAAATTCCATGATCAAAATCAAGGTGTCTACTTCAACTTTTATGTTTTTAGGAAGTTCAAATTCAACTTTCAAATGCATGTGCCAAGAGGAAACATTATAAGTCATTTTGGGCCAATACCATTGAACAAGTGATTTTCCTCAACTTCTAAAATGAATAACTCCTTCATTCTAAATCCAAATGAGGTCAAACTTGTGACCAAATTGAATAGGTTTGAAAGAGATACAACTTTTATGAAGAAACCTTTTCATTTGAAGTACATAGAAAAAGTTATTCAAGGTGGAAGAAGTGAACATTTCACTTGGGACTTAGAAAATTTTCAAATATGTTTGATTTCGTAAACTTCTACCTCAAAATTCATCATGATCCAAGCTTCAAATGAAAAAGTGTTAAACATGAAAGTTGTTCCCCTTGATCCCACCTTTCCAAAAAGTCTAATATCATCTCATTTGGCCAAAAGATGAAGGACTTGCGCATGGGTGCAACGTGAGATACCATTTGGATGATTTTCACTTCCACATTTCATACACGATTGCATAGCCTCACAACATGATTTCAACATGATTCTCACTCATTTTTGGACCTAAATACATCACTTGATGGGCCCATCACAGCCCATGCAAGAATGCCAAGGGAATTTCTCATTTTTTCCAAATTTGGAAGTGTGTGGAAATGAATATCCTTGGCTATAAATAAGACCCTCATTGCTCAAAATTAAGGACCTCATGCCCAAGCTTTGAACCTACAATCCCAAACCCTCACCATTGAAGGATAATCTTGAAGGTTTTCTTTGAAAACCGAGTTTGAAATATCCATTTGTTTTGAGATTGAAACTCCAAGAGTCCAGACCTTTTCTTGATCCTAATCACTTCCAAAAAGCACCTGAAGTAAGGCCAAGCACAATTGGAATCAAGATCGTGCCAGTTTGAAGCTCTATTGAAGGTGAATTTTCAGAATTTTCTTCTCTTCGATTCTCCCTTAATTCTTCACCATTCTTTGTGATTTTTGGTTGTCTGAAGTCCTATCAATGTAGGAGAGAAGATTGAGTTGCTTTGAGGTCAAATCGAAGCAACTCAGTTCATGATCCTCAAAATTCAAATCCCTGTATCTTTTTATATACTTGGAATCAGAGAAAATTGAGGCTATATTCGAGCTCCTGAGCATTTTTTATTTAAATCTATGTCTTTGTTTTTTATTCTAGTGATGGTTGATGCTGGACCAGTCCGGTGAGGTCCACCGGAGAAGAAGATCGAAGCACTAGCTCCGGTGATGTGTTGTCACACATCTCTGCCACAGGATCCATTTGAAATATTTTAATCTCAACCTTTGTTTTTGATTACCAAGCCTGCAGCACGTTGACTCAGGTACTTGTGGAATGCACGCTTTTGGCAATCAGATCCGCCACCTCAATTAATGAGGGAGATCTGATGGCCCTTGTTTTTTTGATTTTTAGATTTTTATGTTTAATGCATTTATTTTAATTAATTCATATTAATTTCGTTTTTAATCCAAAAAATATGGGACTTCCACCAAAAATATTTAAATATTTTCCTCTTTCATTTTCTGAATTAAAATTATTTTTTGGATTAATTTTGATGTTTTTCATGAATTAATTGTTTTTTGTGCATATTTTTAATTGTTTAAAAATACTTCTGACTTTTCAAATATTATGATTTTTTTTGTCTAAGGTCCTTTGTCCTTGTTTGAACTAGGATAAATCTCTTGGCCATTTATTTGGTGTTTTGAAGAGGTTTTAGGTTTTGACCAAACTAATTTCAATTTTTATGCATTTTTAATTTGATTTTTAATTGATTAATTGTGTAAAAATTATGTTGAGTCATTTTTATTGACTTGTGATGTTTGACTATGTGTTGGGCCTTGGTCAAGGTTGATTTGACTTTTGTTAAGTGAAAATAATTGGATTTAGGGGATTGATGAAATATACATTTCATCTCCCAAAATGAATGAATGATTTTAATTTGATAAAACTCCTCCCATGACCAATTTGTGTTTCTCTTATCTCCCTTCCCTCTTCATATTTAATCCCATTCTCTCCCATCATTTCCATTGATCAATGAAGTCTCAATATCTCAAGGCTAATTGGTTCATCAATAACTTTGTGTTAGATGAACCAACACAAGTATGGATGAGATAGGTCCATCCTTTGATCTTTTTTTCTTTTTTGTGTGTGGTATGTTTTAGGAGTATGGTTCATTATATCATATCTCTAACATGCATTAACACCAAAATTTCTATTTCTCGGCCTCAGATAGTTGTGACATCTACATAAGTCCAATTACGATTGCTTAACATAGAGCTAAGTTTTGACCCTAAAGGCATATCATTCTAGTAAGTGAGATTGTAAGTCTCCCCCCTTTCATGGTATTGTGTGGAAACTTGGCCTTTTTTCCTTCCTTTGGAAGATGTCTTGGTTCAAGGATCCATGCTTGTGAATAGAGGGTTGAGTATTCTCCAAAGAATGACTTAATCAATTGAAAGGCAAAAATCCACTAACATCTAATCAACTAACATTTGACTAACTTTTATTATTCTTGCTTTTATTTTCAATTCATTTACTTTATGCAATTTAAATTCAAGTCATTTACCATTTCATTTGTCATTTACATATCATTTAACTTGTTTATGTTTATGTCATTTTCACTTTGCTCATTTGAGCCATATATTGTGATTGTATATATTTGTTTGCGTATTTTGTTTGTGTTTGTGGTCTTAGGACCTTAAAATACTTAATGAACAAAAAAAAACCTAAAAAATGTGTGTGTGGACTGTTGGATTTAATCTGAGCTTTTGGACTTAGAATTAGGCAACATTCCCTATGCAAAAGGACTTGGCCAATGCCGACATTTTTTAGACCAAGTTATTATGATTTGAGCTTTCATCTGATGCAAGTATTGGGATCCACATGAATTCATCTGTTACATGGTCTTGATGTAACTGTTACTTTGAACCTGTGTCTAATGCCTTATTCTGAACTAATCAAGGAGTATGTCATCTGATACATGAGAAGATAAAGAAGACTGTTAGCTATGGATTTGCTTGTTTAGATGTGGCGATATTTATTTGATGCCATGCTCTTCATATTGCTATTTGCTTGGTGATTATTGCTTGATTCAATGTCCAAAGGAAAAGTGGGTTTTCTATATGACATTCTTGTCTGTTGGATTGCATCCCATTGGTCAGATCTTTTCAACTCTTAACTTTTAATATTTATGCTTAGGATTAGTCTCTTCATCTCCTCCCACTTCTCAAATTTCAAAATATGTCCCCCTTTTCAAAAACTTTCTTTACTTGTGATTTCAAAACTTAGACCTTATTGCAAATTAGAAACTTTGGCCTTATGCCATTGCATTTTTTTAAAACTCTTTTCTTAAATCAAACTTGTAAATGAATCTAATCATATTGACTTAAATTTTGAAAAAGACAAAAAAGAACTAACACTCATTCAAACCTTTTGTAGGCTCCTTTGTGCCTCTTGTAAACTTAATTTTTGATTAAAAGCAATCCACTCATTTTGAAATTGATACTACGAACTACGAGGTTTTGATCCCTCATTTTTATGTTGATACGTAGGCACAAGTCTGAAGGTCTTGTGAAACACAAAAATATAATTAATGAATTCTTTTCTCATCCCCACACTCTATTTATTGCAAACATCTTTTATAACAAAAAACACATACACACATAAAAAAAGGGTCCCTTAAGAGTACCTAGGACATTTTGGGATTTAACTCCTTTGGGACGTGGCTATTTTTAGTTTTTTTTTCAAATTAAGGGAGGTTCTCAACAAAATTTGGAATGAAGGGACATGGAATGTTAAGCCATATCTCATGCATTTATCTGCATGGACGTAAGATTTTAGACCTAAAAATTTGGAAACTACACACGCTTAAGTGTGGTTGAGGATGCATGGTTTTGCATTCAAGTATTGGGAACCAATTACTTTATTTGTAATTGCTTATGGTATTTACACTTCTTTATCAATTGATGACGTGTGTAGATAGACCTTAACATGTCAAATACTCTCCATGATAACATTTTTGTTGAACTAGAGGGTTATGTATTCTTTGTTGAATTGGAATATGATAGTTTATCTCTTTTTTTTATCATTAGGTGTGTTGGTCATAGTATTGATAAGTTTTGAAAGTTGAAAGACAAGAATGTTGAGAAGTCATTGATTAAAGAATTTACAAGATACATTATACCAGTTAGTGACAATGTTAAAGACATTGAGAATGATGAATATGTACATTTCATAGGGGATGACATAGTAAATGATGACTTTGTAGATTTGAATAAGGAAGGAAATCATACTCTTGAGAATGACATAGAGAAGGATGACTTTTTTATGCCATCCATCCAAAGAATAAGGTTAATGCTAATGGGAAGCATTTATAAAAAACAAGCTCTTTGAATGAGTAAGAAATAATAATAGAGACTACTAATAATTTGAATGAAAATTTGTTAATTGAGAAAAAGATAGATAATGATATAAGGAAGAAACATGATCTTGATCTTGTGGTTATGGAAAATAGCGGTAACAATTCAGTGAAATATCCATGTAATAGTTTGTATTTGGAGAAGAATAATAACCTTCGGGTGATGAAGAAAATCCTCCTGAGCCATGTCAAATAATCTAGAAGAATTTACCGTGGTTAAGAAAAAGGGTAGGGAAAGGCATAAACTTACTCAACCAAGATTTTAAATTAACACCCGAGCCATAATGCGTAAACACAACACTACTCAATGAAATCCATTTATTAGAATGCTAAAGGAGTGTGAAACCTTGATACTAGGTTGGCTATTAAAAATCTTTGTGATCAACAAAAGTTTGACTTGCTTTTGATTGTTGAACCAATGATTCCCTATTGAGTGTCTTAAACAAACCAAACTAAGAGATTTGCATTAAACACAAAATGATGACTCAAACCTATGGGATTTTTGTGCTATATATATATATATATATGAGTCCCAATGTGTTGAATTTATCTGAATAATATGTAACTTTTTTTTATAGAAGTGGATCAAATTAAATTCCTCCTTACATCAATATATGCAAGTAACTCTAATGTAATTCAAATACAGTTATGGAATGAACTTACCAAACAAAATCAAACCAATCTTGGTTCTTGGTGCATGTTAGGTGATTTTAATGTAGTTATTGGTTCTCGTGAGAAATTTGGTTGACCAGAGAAAGTCAACTAGTCAAAATTAGGGTTCCCTAGACCCTATCTCCTACAATTTTTGTCATATAAAAATGATTCCAAAAGAAACATTACTCAAAATGACATTCCAAACAAATTTCATGTTGATGTCAAGAGCTAATTTTGCTTGGAAAGTCATTTTTTATGGTAAACAATTATAGGTCATTATGTCTGAACCCTAGTTTGGAGGCCAACTTCCCAAGACCATAACTTGCTCAATTCTCATGAGATGAAATCCATTCAAATTCCATGATCAAAATCAAGGTGTCTACTTCAACTTTTATGTTTTTAGGAAGTTCAAATTCAACTTTCAAATGCATGTGCCAAGAGGAAACATTATAAGTCATTTTGGGCCAATACCATTGAACAAGTGATTTTCCTCAACTTCTAAAATGAATAACTCCTTCATTCTAAATCCAAATGAGGTCAAACTTGTGACCAAATTGAATAGGTTTGAAAGAGATACAACTTTTATGAAGAAACCTTTTCATTTGAAGTACATAGAAAAAGTTATTCAAGGTGGAAGAAGTGAACATTTCACTTGGGACTTAGAAAATTTTCAAATATGTTTGATTTCGTAAACTTCTACCTCAAAATTCATCATGATCCAAGCTTCAAATGAAAAAGTGTTAAACATGAAAGTTGTTCCCCTTGATCCCACCTTTCCAAAAAGTCTAATATCATCTCATTTGGCCAAAAGATGAAGGACTTGCGCATGGGTGCAACGTGAGATACCATTTGGATGATTTTCACTTCCACATTTCATACACGATTGCATAGCCTCACAACATGATTTCAACATGATTCTCACTCATTTTTGGACCTAAATACATCACTTGATGGGCCCATCACACGCCCATGCAAGAATGCCAAGGGAATTTCTCATTTTTTCCAAATTTGGAAGTGTGTGGAAATGAATATCCTTGGCTATAAATAAGACCCTCATTGCTCAAAATTAAGGACCTCATGCCCAAGCTTTGAACCTACAATCCCAAACCCTCACCATTGAAGGATAATCTTGAAGGTTTTCTTTGAAAACCGAGTTTGAAATATCCATTTGTTTTGAGATTGAAACTCCAAGAGTCCAGACCTTTTCTTGATCCTAATCACTTCCAAAAAGCACCTGAAGTAAGGCCAAGCACAATTGGAATCAAGATCGTGCCAGTTTGAAGCTCTATTGAAGGTGAATTTTCAGAATTTTCTTCTCTTCGATTCTCCCTTAATTCTTCACCATTCTTTGTGATTTTTGGTTGTCTGAAGTCCTATCAATGTAGGAGAGAAGATTGAGTTGCTTTGAGGTCAAATCGAAGCAACTCAGTTCATGATCCTCAAAATTCAAATCCCTGTATCTTTTTATATACTTGGAATCAGAGAAAATTGAGGCTATATTCGAGCTCCTGAGCATTTTTTATTTAAATCTATGTCTTTGTTTTTTATTCTAGTGATGGTTGATGCTGGACCAGTCCGGTGAGGTCCACCGGAGAAGAAGATCGAAGCACTAGCTCCGGTGATGTGTTGTCACACATCTCTGCCACAGGATCCATTTGAAATATTTTAATCTCAACCTTTGTTTTTGATTACCAAGCCTGCAGCACGTTGACTCAGGTACTTGTGGAATGCACGCTTTTGGCAATCAGATCCGCCACCTCAATTAATGAGGGAGATCTGATGGCCCTTGTTTTTTTGATTTTTAGATTTTTATGTTTAATGCATTTATTTTAATTAATTCATATTAATTTCGTTTTTAATCCAAAAAATATGGGACTTCCACCAAAAATATTTAAATATTTTCCTCTTTCATTTTCTGAATTAAAATTATTTTTTGGATTAATTTTGATGTTTTTCATGAATTAATTGTTTTTTGTGCATATTTTTAATTGTTTAAAAATACTTCTGACTTTTCAAATATTATGATTTTTTTTGTCTAAGGTCCTTTGTCCTTGTTTGAACTAGGATAAATCTCTTGGCCATTTATTTGGTGTTTTGAAGAGGTTTTAGGTTTTGACCAAACTAATTTCAATTTTTATGCATTTTTAATTTGATTTTTAATTGATTAATTGTGTAAAAATTATGTTGAGTCATTTTTATTGACTTGTGATGTTTGACTATGTGTTGGGCCTTGGTCAAGGTTGATTTGACTTTTGTTAAGTGAAAATAATTGGATTTAGGGGATTGATGAAATATACATTTCATCTCCCAAAATGAATGAATGATTTTAATTTGATAAAACTCCTCCCATGACCAATTTGTGTTTCTCTTATCTCCCTTCCCTCTTCATATTTAATCCCATTCTCTCCCATCATTTCCATTGATCAATGAAGTCTCAATATCTCAAGGCTAATTGGTTCATCAATAACTTTGTGTTAGATGAACCAACACAAGTATGGATGAGATAGGTCCATCCTTTGATCTTTTTTTCTTTTTTGTGTGTGGTATGTTTTAGGAGTATGGTTCATTATATCATATCTCTAACATGCATTAACACCAAAATTTCTATTTCTCGGCCTCAGATAGTTGTGACATCTACATAAGTCCAATTACGATTGCTTAACATAGAGCTAAGTTTTGACCCTAAAGGCATATCATTCTAGTAAGTGAGATTGTAAGTCTCCCCCCTTTCATGGTATTGTGTGGAAACTTGGCCTTTTTTCCTTCCTTTGGAAGATGTCTTGGTTCAAGGATCCATGCTTGTGAATAGAGGGTTGAGTATTCTCCAAAGAATGACTTAATCAATTGAAAGGCAAAAATCCACTAACATCTAATCAACTAACATTTGACTAACTTTTATTATTCTTGCTTTTATTTTCAATTCATTTACTTTATGCAATTTAAATTCAAGTCATTTACCATTTCATTTGTCATTTACATATCATTTAACTTGTTTATGTTTATGTCATTTTCACTTTGCTCATTTGAGCCATATATTGTGATTGTATATATTTGTTTGCGTATTTTGTTTGTGTTTGTGGTCTTAGGACCTTAAAATACTTAATGAACAAAAAAAAACCTAAAAAATGTGTGTGTGGACTGTTGGATTTAATCTGAGCTTTTGGACTTAGAATTAGGCAACATTCCCTATGCAAAAGGACTTGGCCAATGCCGACATTTTTTAGACCAAGTTATTATGATTTGAGCTTTCATCTGATGCAAGTATTGGGATCCACATGAATTCATCTGTTACATGGTCTTGATGTAACTGTTACTTTGAACCTGTGTCTAATGCCTTATTCTGAACTAATCAAGGAGTATGTCATCTGATACATGAGAAGATAAAGAAGACTGTTAGCTATGGATTTGCTTGTTTAGATGTGGCCATATTTATTTGATGCCATGCTCTTCATATTGCTATTTGCTTGGTGATTATTGCTTGATTCAATGTCCAAAGGAAAAGTGGGTTTTCTATATGACATTCTTGTCTGTTGGATTGCATCCCATTGGTCAGATCTTTTCAACTCTTAACTTTTAATATTTATGCTTAGGATTAGTCTCTTCATCTCCTCCCACTTCTCAAATTTCAAAATATGTCCCCCTTTTCAAAAACTTTCTTTACTTGTGATTTCAAAACTTAGACCTTATTGCAAATTAGAAACTTTGGCCTTATGCCATTGCATTTTTTTAAAACTCTTTTCTTAAATCAAACTTGTAAATGAATCTAATCATATTGACTTAAATTTTGAAACAGACAAAAAAGAACTAACACTCATTCAAACCTTTTGTAGGCTCCTTTGTGCCTCTTGTAAACTTAATTTTTGATTAAAAGCAATCCACTCATTTTGAAATTGATACTACGAACTACGAGGTTTTGATCCCTCATTTTTATGTTGATACGTAGGCACAAGTCTGAAGGTCTTGTGAAACACAAAAATATAATTAATGAATTCTTTTCTCATCCCCACACTCTATTTATTGCAAACATCTTTTATAACAAAAAACACATACACACATAAAAAAAGGGTTCCCTAAGAGTACCTAGGACATTTTGGGATTTAACTCCTTTGGGACGTGGCTATTTTTAGTTTTTTTTTTCAAATTAAGGGAGGTTCTCAACAAAATTTGGAATGAAGGGACATGGAATGTTAAGCCATATCTCATGCATTTATCTGCATGGACGTAAGATTTTAGACCTAAAAATTTGGAAACTACACACGCTTAAGTGTGGTTGAGGATGCATGGTTTTGCATTAGAGTATTGGGAACCAATTACTTTATTTGTAATTGCTTATGGTATTTACACTTCTTTATCAATTGATGACGTGTGTAGATAGACCTTAACATGTCAAATACTCTCCATGATAACATTTTTGTTGAACTAGAGGGTTATGTATTCTTTGTTGAATTGGAATATGATAGTTTATCTCTTTTTTTTATCATTAGGTGTGTTGGTCATAGTATTGATAAGTTTTGAAAGTTGAAAGACAAGAATGTTGAGAAGTCATTGATTAAAGAATTTACAAGATACATTATACCAGTTAGTGACAATGTTAAAGACATTGAGAATGATGAATATGTACATTTCATAGGGGATGACATAGTAAATGATGACTTTGTAGATTTGAATAAGGAAGGAAATCATACTCTTGAGAATGACATAGAGAAGGATGACTTTTTTATGCCATCCATCCAAAGAATAAGGTTAATGCTAATGGGAAGCATTTATAAAAAAAAAGCTCTTTGAATGAGTAAGAAATAATAATAGAGACTACTAATAATTTGAATGAAAATTTGTTGATTGAGAAAAAGATAGATAATGATATAAGGAAGAAATATGATCTTGATCTTGTGGTTATGGAAAATAGCGGTAACAATTCAGTGAAATATCCATGTAATAGTTTGTATTTGGAGAAGAATAATAACCTTCGGGTGATGAAGAAAATCCTCCTGAGCCATGTCAAATAATCTAGAAGAATTTACCGTGGTTAAGAAAAAGGGTAGGGAAAGGCATAAACTTACTCAGCCAAGATTTTAAATTAACACCCGAGCCATAATGCGTAAACACAACACTACTCAATGAAATCCATTTATTAGAATGCTAAAGGAGTGTGAAACCTTGATACTAGGTTGGCTATTAAAAATCTTTGTGATCAACAAAAGTTTGACTTGCTTTTGATTGTTCAACCAATGACTCCCTATTGAGTGTCTTAAACAAACCAGACTAAGAGATTTGCATTAAACACAAAATGATGACTCAAACCTATGGGATTTTTAGGCTATATGTATATATATATATATATATATATATATATATATATATATATATATATATATATATATATATATATATATGTATATATATATATATATATATATATATATATATATATATATATATATATATATGAGTCCCAATATGTTGAATTTATCTGAATAATATGTAACTTTTTTTTATAGAAGTGGATCAAATTAAATTCCTCCTTACATCAATATATGCAAGTAACTCTAATGTAATTCAAATACAGTTATGGAATGAACTTACCAAACAAAATCAAACCAATCTTGGTTCTTGGTGCATGTTAGGTGATTTTAATGTAGTTATTGGTTCTCGTGAGAAATTTGGTTGACCAGAGAAAGTCAACTAGTCAAAATTAGGGTTCCCTAGACCCTATCTCCTACAATTTTTGTCATATAAAAATGATTCCAAAAGAAACATTACTCAAAATGACATTCCAAACAAATTTCATGTTGATGTCAAGAGCTAATTTTGCTTGGAAAGTCATTTTTTATGGTAAACAATTATAGGTCATTATGTCTGAACCCTAGTTTGGAGGCCAACTTCCCAAGACCATAACTTGCTCAATTCTCATGAGATGAAATCCATTCAAATTCCATGATCAAAATCAAGGTGTCTACTTCAACTTTTATGTTTTTAGGAAGTTCAAATTCAACTTTCAAATGCATGTGCCAAGAGGAAACATTATAAGTCATTTTGGGCCAATACCATTGAACAAGTGATTTTCCTCAACTTCTAAAATGAATAACTCCTTCATTCTAAATCCAAATGAGGTCAAACTTGTGACCAAATTGAATAGGTTTGAAAGAGATACAACTTTTATGAAGAAACCTTTTCATTTGAAGTACATAGAAAAAGTTATTCAAGGTGGAAGAAGTGAACATTTCACTTGGGACTTAGAAAATTTTCAAATATGTTTGATTTCGTAAACTTCTACCTCAAAATTCATCATGATCCAAGCTTCAAATGAAAAAGTGTTAAACATGAAAGTTGTTCCCCTTGATCCCACCTTTCCAAAAAGTCTAATATCATCTCATTTGGCCAAAAGATGAAGGACTTGCGCATGGGTGCAACGTGAGATACCATTTGGATGATTTTCACTTCCACATTTCATACACGATTGCATAGCCTCACAACATGATTTCAACATGATTCTCACTCATTTTTGGACCTAAATACATCACTTGATGGGCCCATCACACGCCCATGCAAGCATGCAAAGGGAATTTCTCATTTTTTCCAAATTTGGAAGTGTGTGGAAATGAATATCCTTGGCTATAAATAAGACCCTCATTGCTCAAAATTAAGGACCTCATGCCCAAGCTTTGAACCTACAATCCCAAACCCTCACCATTGAAGGATAATCTTGAAGGTTTTCTTTGAAAACCGAGTTTGAAATATCCATTTGTTTTGAGATTGAAACTCCAAGAGTCCAGACCTTTTCTTGATCCTAATCACTTCCAAAAAGCACCTGAAGTAAGGCCAAGCACAATTGGAATCAAGATCGTGCCAGTTTGAAGCTCTATTGAAGGTGAATTTTCAGAATTTTCTTCTCTTCGATTCTCCCTTAATTCTTCACCATTCTTTGTGATTTTTGGTTGTCTGAAGTCCTATCAATGTAGGAGAGAAGATTGAGTTGCTTTGAGGTCAAATCGAAGCAACTCAGTTCATGATCCTCAAAATTCAAATCCCTGTATCTTTTTATATACTTGGAATCAGAGAAAATTGAGGCTATATTCGAGCTCCTGAGCATTTTTTATTTAAATCTATGTCTTTGTTTTTTATTCTAGTGATGGTTGATGCTGGACCAGTCCGGTGAGGTCCACCGGAGAAGAAGATCGAAGCACTAGCTCCGGTGATGTGTTGTCACACATCTCTGCCACAGGATCCATTTGAAATATTTTAATCTCAACCTTTGTTTTTGATTACCAAGCCTGCAGCACGTTGACTCAGGTACTTGTGGAATGCACGCTTTTGGCAATCAGATCCGCCACCTCAATTAATGAGGGAGATCTGATGGCCCTTGTTTTTTTGATTTTTAGATTTTTATGTTTAATGCATTTATTTTAATTAATTCATATTAATTTCGTTTTTAATCCAAAAAATATGGGACTTCCACCAAAAATATTTAAATATTTTCCTCTTTCATTTTCTGAATTAAAATTATTTTTTGAATTAATTTTGATGTTTTTCATGAATTAATTGTTTTTTGTGCATATTTTTAATTGTTTAAAAATACTTCTGACTTTTCAAATATTATGATTTTTTTTGTCTAAGGTCCTTTGTCCTTGTTTGAACTAGGATAAATCTCTTGGCCATTTATTTGGTGTTTTGAAGAGGTTTTAGGTTTTGACCAAACTAATTTCAATTTTTATGCATTTTTAATTTGATTTTTAATTGATTAATTGTGTAAAAATTATGTTGAGTCATTTTTATTGACTTGTGATGTTTGACTATGTGTTGGGCCTTGGTCAAGGTTGATTTGACTTTTGTTAAGTGAAAATAATTGGATTTAGGGGATTGATGAAATATACATTTCATCTCCCAAAATGAATGAATGATTTTAATTTGATAAAACTCCTCCCATGACCAATTTGTGTTTCTCTTATCTCCCTTCCCTCTTCATATTTAATCCCATTCTCTCCCATCATTTCCATTGATCAATGAAGTCTCAATATCTCAAGGCTAATTGGTTCATCAATAACTTTGTGTTAGATGAACCAACACAAGTATGGATGAGATAGGTCCATCCTTTGATCTTTTTTTCTTTTTTGTGTGTGGTATGTTTTAGGAGTATGGTTCATTATATCATATCTCTAACATGCATTAACACCAAAATTTCTATTTCTCGGCCTCAGATAGTTGTGACATCTACATAAGTCCAATTACGATTGCTTAACATAGAGCTAAGTTTTGACCCTAAAGGCATATCATTCTAGTAAGTGAGATTGTAAGTCTCCCCCCTTTCATGGTATTGTGTGGAAACTTGGCCTTTTTTCCTTCCTTTGGAAGATGTCTTGGTTCAAGGATCCATGCTTGTGAATAGAGGGTTGAGTATTCTCCAAAGAATGACTTAATCAATTGAAAGGCAAAAATCCACTAACATCTAATCAACTAACATTTGACTAACTTTTATTATTCTTGCTTTTATTTTCAATTAATTTACTTTATGCAATTTAAATTCAAGTCATTTACCATTTCATTTGTCATTTACATATCATTTAACTTGTTTATGTTTATGTCATTTTCACTTTGCTCATTTGAGCCATATATTGTGATTGTATATATTTGTTTGTGTTTGTGGTCTTAGGACCTTAAAATACTTAATGAACAAAAAAAAACCTAAAAAATGTGTGTGTGGACTGTTGGATTTAATCTGAGCTTTTGGACTTAGAATTAGGCAACATTCCCTATGCAAAAGGACTTGGCCAATGCCGACATTTTTTAGACCAAGTTATTATGATTTGAGCTTTCATCTGATGCAAGTATTGGGATCCACATGAATTCATCTGTTACATGGTCTTGATGTAACTGTTACTTTGAACCTGTGTCTAATGCCTTATTCTGAACTAATCAAGGAGTATGTCATCTGATACATGAGAAGATAAAGAAGACTGTTAGCTATGGATTTGCTTGTTTAGATGTGGCCATATTTATTTGATGCCATGCTCTTCATATTGCTATTTGCTTGGTGATTATTGCTTGATTCAATGTCCAAAGGAAAAGTGGGTTTTCTATATGACATTCTTGTCTGTTGGATTGCATCCCATTGGTCAGATCTTTTCAACTCTTAACTTTTAATATTTATGCTTAGGATTAGTCTCTTCATCTCCTCCCACTTCTCAAATTTCAAAATATGTCCCCCTTTTCAAAAACTTTCTTTACTTGTGATTTCAAAACTTAGACCTTATTGCAAATTAGAAACTTTGGCCTTATGCCATTGCATTTTTTTAAAACTCTTTTCTTAAATCAAACTTGTAAATGAATCTAATCATATTGACTTAAATTTTGAAACAGACAAAAAAGAACTAACACTCATTCAAACCTTTTGTAGGCTCCTTTGTGCCTCTTGTAAACTTAATTTTTGATTAAAAGCAATCCACTCATTTTGAAATTGATACTACGAACTACGAGGTTTTGATCCCTCATTTTTATGTTGATACGTAGGCACAAGTCTGAAGGTCTTGTGAAACACAAAAATATAATTAATGAATTCTTTTCTCATCCCCACACTCTATTTATTGCAAACATCTTTTATAACAAAAAACACATACACACATAAAAAAAGGGTTCCCTAAGAGTACCTAGGACATTTTGGGATTTAACTCCTTTGGGACGTGGCTATTTTTAGTTTTTTTTTCAAATTAAGGGAGGTTCTCAACAAAATTTGGAATGAAGGGACATGGAATGTTAAGCCATATCTCATGCATTTATCTGCATGGACGTAAGATTTTAGACCTAAAAATTTGGAAACTACACACGCTTAAGTGTGGTTGAGGATGCATGGTTTTGCATTAGAGTATTGGGAACCAATTACTTTATTTGTAATTGCTTATGGTATTTACACTTCTTTATAAATTGATGACGTGTGTAGATAGACCTTAACATGTCAAATACTCTCCATGATAACATTTTTGTTGAACTAGAGGGTTATGTATTCTTTGTTGAATTGGAATATGATAGTTTATCTCCTTTTTTTATCATTAGGTGTGTTGGTCATAGTATTGATAAGTTTTGAAAGTTGAAAGACAAGAATGTTGAGAAGTCATTGATTAAAGAATTTACAAGATACATTATACCAATTAGTGACAATGTTAAAGACATTGAGAATGATGAATATGTACATTTCATAGGGGATGACATAGTAAATGATGACTTTGTAGATTTGAATAAGGAAGGAAATCATACTCTTGAGAATGACATAGAGAAGGATGACTTTTTTATGCCATCCATCCAAAGAATAAGGTTAATGCTAATGGGAAGCATTTATAAAAAACAAGCTCTTTGAATGAGTAAGAAATAATAATAGAGACTACTAATAATTTGAATGAAAATTTGTTGATTGAGAAAAAGATAGATAATGATATAAGGAAGAAACATGATCTTGATCTTGTGGTTATGGAAAATAGCGGTAACAATTCAGTGAAATATCCATGTAATAGTTTGTATTTGGAGAAGAATAATAACCTTCGGGTGATGAAGAAAATCCTCCTGAGCCATGTCAAATAATCTAGAAGAATTTACCGTGGTTAAGAAAAAGGGTAGGGAAAGGCATAAACTTACGCAGCCAAGATTTTAAATTAACACCCGAGCCATAATGCGTAAACACAACACTACTCAATGAAATCCATTTATTAGAATGCTAAAGGAGTGTGAAACCTTGATACTAGGTTGGCTATTAAAAATCTTTGTGATCAACAAAAGTTTGACTTGCTTTTGATTGTTGAACCAATGACTCCCTATTGAGTGTCTTAAACAAACCAGACTAAGAGATTTGCATTAAACACAAAATGATGACTCAAACCTATGGGATTTTTGTGCTATATATATATATATATATATATATATATATATATATATATAATATATATATATATATATATATATATATATATATATATATATATATATATATATATATATATATGAGTCCCAATGTGTTGAATTTATCTGAATAATATGTAACTTTTTTTTATAGAAGTGGATCAAATTAAATTCCTCCTTACATCAATATATGCAAGTAACTCTAATGTAATTCAAATACAGTTATGGAATGAACTTACCAAACAAAATCAAACCAATCTTGGTTCTTGGTGCATGTTAGGTGATTTTAATGTAGTTATTGGTTCTCGTGAGAAATTTGGTTGACCAGAGAAAGTCAACTAGTCAAAATTAGGGTTCCCTAGACCCTATCTCCTACAATTTTTGTCATATAAAAATGATTCCAAAAGAAACATTACTCAAAATGACATTCCAAACAAATTTCATGTTGATGTCAAGAGCTAATTTTGCTTGGAAAGTCATTTTTTATGGTAAACAATTATAGGTCATTATGTCTGAACCCTAGTTTGGAGGCCAACTTCCCAAGACCATAACTTGCTCAATTCTCATGAGATGAAATCCATTCAAATTCCATGATCAAAATCAAGGTGTCTACTTCAACTTTTATGTTTTTAGGAAGTTCAAATTCAACTTTCAAATGCATGTGCCAAGAGGAAACATTATAAGTCATTTTGGGCCAATACCATTGAACAAGTGATTTTCCTCAACTTCTAAAATGAATAACTCCTTCATTCTAAATCCAAATGAGGTCAAACTTGTGACCAAATTGAATAGGTTTGAAAGAGATACAACTTTTATTAAGAAACCTTTTCATTTGAAGTACATAGAAAAAGTTATTCAAGGTGGAAGAAGTGAACATTTCACTTGGGACTTAGAAAATTTTCAAATATGTTTGATTTCGTAAACTTCTACCTCAAAATTCATCATGATCCAAGCTTCAAATGAAAAAGTGTTAAACATGAAAGTTGTTCCCCTTGATCCCACCTTTCCAAAAAGTCTAATATCATCTCATTTGGCCAAAAGATGAAGGACTTGCGCATGGGTGCAACGTGAGATACCATTTGGATGATTTTCACTTCCACATTTCATACACGATTGCATAGCCTCACAACATGATTTCAACATGATTCTCACTCATTTTTGGACCTAAATACATCACTTGATGGGCCCATCACACGCCCATGCAAGCATGCAAAGGGAATTTCTCATTTTTTCCAAATTTGGAAGTGTGTGGAAATGAATATCCTTGGCTATAAATAAGACCCTCATTGCTCAAAATTAAGGACCTCATGCCCAAGCTTTGAACCTACAATCCCAAACCCTCACCATTGAAGGATAATCTTGAAGGTTTTCTTTGAAAGCCGAGTTTGAAATATCCATTTGTTTTGAGATTGAAACTCCAAGAGTCCAAACCTTTTCTTGATCCTAATCACTTCCAAAAAGCACCTGAAGTAAGGCCAAGCACAATTGGAATCAAGATCGTGCCAGTTTGAAGCTCTATTGAAGGTGAATTTTCAGAATTTTCTTCTCTTCGATTCTCCCTTAATTCTTCACCATTCTTTGTGATTTTTGGTTGTCTGAAGTCCTATCAATGTAGGAGAGAAGATTGAGTTGCTTTGAGGTCAAATCGAAGCAACTCAGTTCATGATCCTCAAAATTCAAATCCCTGTATCTTTTTATATACTTGGAATCACAGAAAATTGAGGCTATATTCGAGCTCCTGAGCATTTTTTATTTAAATCTATGTCTTTGTTTTTTATTCTAGTGATGGTTGATGCCGGACCAGTCCGGTGAGGTCCACCGGAGAAGAAGATTGAAGCACTAGCTCCGGTGATGTGTTGTCACACATCTCTGCCACAGGATCCATTTGAAATATTTTAATCTCAACCTTTGTTTTTGATTACCAAGCCTGCAGCACGTTGACTCAGGTACTTGTGGAATGCACGCTTTTGGCAATCAGATCCGCCACCTCAATTAATGAGGGAGATCTGATGGCCCTTGTTTTTTTGATTTTTAGATTTTTATGTTTAATGCATTTATTTTAATTAATTCATATTAATTTCGTTTTTAATCCAAAAAATATGGGACTTCCACCAAAAATATTTAAATATTTTCCTCTTTCATTTTCTGAATTAAAATTATTTTTTGGATTAATTTTGATGTTTTTCATGAATTAATTGTTTTTTGTGCATATTTTTAATTGTTTAAAATACTTCTGACTTTTCAAATATTATGATTTTTTTTGTCTAAGGTCCTTTGTCCTTGTTTGAACTAGGATAAATCTCTTGGCCATTTATTTGGTGTTTTGAAGAGGTTTTAGGTTTTGACAAACTAATTTCAATTTTTATGCATTTTTAATTTGATTTTTAATTGATTAATTGTGTAAAAATTATGTTGAGTCATTTTTATTGACTTGTGATGTTTGACTATGTGTTGGGCCTTGGTCAAGGTTGATTTGACTTTTGTTAAGTGAAAATAATTGGATTTAGGGGATTGATGAAATATACATTTCATCTCCCAAAATGAATGAATGATTTTAATTTGATAAAACTCCTCCCATGACCAATTTGTGTTTCTCTTATCTCCCTTCCCTCTTCATATTTAATCCCATTCTCTCCCATCATTTCCATTGATCAATGAAGTCTCAATATCTCAAGGCTAATTGGTTCATCAATAACTTTGTGTTAGATGAACCAACACAAGTATGGATGAGATAGGTCCATCCTTTGATCTTTTTTTCTTTTTTGTGTGTGGTATGTTTTAGGAGTATGGTTCATTATATCATATCTCTAACATGCATTAACACCAAAATTTCTATTTCTCGGCCTCAGATAGTTGTGACATCTACATAAGTCCAATTACGATTGCTTAACATAGAGCTAAGTTTTGACCCTAAAGGCATATCATTCTAGTAAGTGAGATTGTAAGTCTCCCCCCTTTCATGGTATTGTGTGGAAACTTGGCCTTTTTTCCTTCCTTTGGAAGATGTCTTGGTTCAAGGATCCATGCTTGTGAATAGAGGGTTGAGTATTCTCCAAAGAATGACTTAATCAATTGAAAGGCAAAAATCCACTAACATCTAATCAACTAACATTTGACTAACTTTTATTATTCTTGCTTTTATTTTCAATTCATTTACTTTATGCAATTTAAATTCAAGTCATTTACCATTTCATTTGTCATTTACATATCATTTAACTTGTTTATGTTTATGTCATTTTCACTTTGCTCATTTGAGCCATATATTGTGATTGTATATATTTGTTTGCGTATTTTGTTTGTGTTTGTGGTCTTAGGACCTTAAAATACTTAATGAACAAAAAAAAACCTAAAAAATGTGTGTGTGGACTGTTGGATTTAATCTGAGCTTTTGGACTTAGAATTAGGCAACATTCCCTATGCAAAAGGACTTGGCCAATGCCGACATTTTTTAGACCAAGTTATTATGATTTGAGCTTTCATCTGATGCAAGTATTGGGATCCACATGAATTCATCTGTTACATGGTCTTGATGTAACTGTTACTTTGAACCTGTGTCTAATGCCTTATTCTGAACTAATCAAGGAGTATGTCATCTGATACATGAGAAGATAAAGAAGACTGTTAGCTATGGATTTGCTTGTTTAGATGTGGCGATATTTATTTGATGCCATGCTCTTCATATTGCTATTTGCTTGGTGATTATTGCTTGATTCAATGTCCAAAGGAAAAGTGGGTTTTCTATATGACATTCTTGTCTGTTGGATTGCATCCCATTGGTCAGATCTTTTCAACTCTTAACTTTTAATATTTATGCTTAGGATTAGTCTCTTCATCTCCTCCCACTTCTCAAATTTCAAAATATGTCCCCCTTTTCAAAAACTTTCTTTACTTGTGATTTCAAAACTTAGACCTTATTGCAAATTAGAAACTTTGGCCTTATGCCATTGCATTTTTTTAAAACTCTTTTCTTAAATCAAACTTGTAAATGAATCTAATCATATTGACTTAAATTTTGAAAAAGACAAAAAAGAACTAACACTCATTCAAACCTTTTGTAGGCTCCTTTGTGCCTCTTGTAAACTTAATTTTTGATTAAAAGCAATCCACTCATTTTGAAATTGATACTACGAACTACGAGGTTTTGATCCCTCATTTTTATGTTGATACGTAGGCACAAGTCTGAAGGTCTTGTGAAACACAAAAATATAATTAATGAATTCTTTTCTCATCCCCACACTCTATTTATTGCAAACATCTTTTATAACAAAAAACACATACACACATAAAAAAAGGGTCCCTTAAGAGTACCTAGGACATTTTGGGATTTAACTCCTTTGGGACGTGGCTATTTTTAGTTTTTTTTTCAAATTAAGGGAGGTTCTCAACAAAATTTGGAATGAAGGGACATGGAATGTTAAGCCATATCTCATGCATTTATCTGCATGGACGTAAGATTTTAGACCTAAAAATTTGGAAACTACACACGCTTAAGTGTGGTTGAGGATGCATGGTTTTGCATTCAAGTATTGGGAACCAATTACTTTATTTGTAATTGCTTATGGTATTTACACTTCTTTATCAATTGATGACGTGTGTAGATAGACCTTAACATGTCAAATACTCTCCATGATAACATTTTTGTTGAACTAGAGGGTTATGTATTCTTTGTTGAATTGGAATATGATAGTTTATCTCTTTTTTTTATCATTAGGTGTGTTGGTCATAGTATTGATAAGTTTTGAAAGTTGAAAGACAAGAATGTTGAGAAGTCATTGATTAAAGAATTTACAAGATACATTATACCAGTTAGTGACAATGTTAAAGACATTGAGAATGATGAATATGTACATTTCATAGGGGATGACATAGTAAATGATGACTTTGTAGATTTGAATAAGGAAGGAAATCATACTCTTGAGAATGACATAGAGAAGGATGACTTTTTTATGCCATCCATCCAAAGAATAAGGTTAATGCTAATGGGAAGCATTTATAAAAAACAAGCTCTTTGAATGAGTAAGAAATAATAATAGAGACTACTAATAATTTGAATGAAAATTTGTTGATTGAGAAAAAGATAGATAATGATATAAGGAAGAAACATGATCTTGATCTTGTGGTTATGGAAAATAGCGGTAACAATTCAGTGAAATATCCATGTAATAGTTTGTATTTGGAGAAGAATAATAACCTTCGGGTGATGAAGAAAATCCTCCTGAGCCATGTCAAATAATCTAGAAGAATTTACCGTGGTTAAGAAAAAGGGTAGGGAAAGGCATAAACTTACTCAGCCAAGATTTTAAATTAACACCCGAGCCATAATGCGTAAACACAACACTACTCAATGAAATCCATTTATTAGAATGCTAAAGGAGTGTGAAACCTTGATACTAGGTTGGCTATTAAAAATCTTTGTGATCAACAAAAGTTTGACTTGCTTTTGATTGTTCAACCAATGACTCCCTATTGATTGTCTTAAACAAACCAGACTAAGAGATTTGCATTAAACACAAAATGATGACTCAAACCTATGGGATTTTTGTGCTATATATATATATATATATGAGTCCCAATGTGTTGAATTTATCTGAATAATATGTAACTTTTTTTTATAGAAGTGGATCAAATTAAATTCCTCCTTACATCAATATATGCAAGTAACTCTAATGTAATTCAAATACAGTTATGGAATGAACTTACCAAACAAAATCAAACCAATCTTGGTTCTTGGTGCATGTTAGGTGATTTTAATGTAGTTATTGGTTCTCGTGAGAAATTTGGTTGACCAGAGAAAGTCAACTAGTCAAAATTAGGGTTCCCTAGACCCTATCTCCTACAATTTTTGTCATATAAAAATGATTCCAAAAGAAACATTACTCAAAATGACATTCCAAACAAATTTCATGTTGATGTCAAGAGCTAATTTTGCTTGGAAAGTCATTTTTTATGGTAAACAATTATAGGTCATTATGTCTGAACCCTAGTTTGGAGGCCAACTTCCCAAGACCATAACTTGCTCAATTCTCATGAGATGAAATCCATTCAAATTCCATGATCAAAATCAAGGTGTCTACTTCAACTTTTATGTTTTTAGGAAGTTCAAATTCAACTTTCAAATGCATGTGCCAAGAGGAAACATTATAAGTCATTTTGGGCCAATACCATTGAACAAGTGATTTTCCTCAACTTCTAAAATGAATAACTCCTTCATTCTAAATCCAAATGAGGTCAAACTTGTGACCAAATTGAATAGGTTTGAAAGAGATACAACTTTTATGAAGAAACCTTTTCATTTGAAGTACATAGAAAAAGTTATTCAAGGTGGAAGAAGTGAACATTTCACTTGGGACTTAGAAAATTTTCAAATATGTTTGATTTCGTAAACTTCTACCTCAAAATTCATCATGATCCAAGCTTCAAATGAAAAAGTGTTAAACATGAAAGTTGTTCCCCTTGATCCCACCTTTCCAAAAAGTCTAATATCATCTCATTTGGCCAAAAGATGAAGGACTTGCGCATGGGTGCAACGTGAGATACCATTTGGATGATTTTCACTTCCACATTTCATACACGATTGCATATATTTTGTTTGTGTTTGTGGTCTTAGGACCTTAAAATACTTAATGAACAAAAAAAAACCTAAAAAATGTGTGTGTGGACTGTTGGATTTAATCTGAGCTTTTGGACTTAGAATTAGGCAACATTCCCTATGCAAAAGGACTTGGCCAATGCCGACATTTTTTAGACCAAGTTATTATGATTTGAGCTTTCATCTGATGCAAGTATTGGGATCCACATGAATTCATCTGTTACATGGTCTTGATGTAACTGTTACTTTGAACCTGTGTCTAATGCCTTATTCTGAACTAATCAAGGAGTATGTCATCTGATACATGAGAAGATAAAGAAGACTGTTAGCTATGGATTTGCTTGTTTAGATGTGGCGATATTTATTTGATGCCATGCTCTTCATATTGCTATTTGCTTGGTGATTATTGCTTGATTCAATGTCCAAAGGAAAAGTGGGTTTTCTATATGACATTCTTGTCTGTTGGATTGCATCCCATTGGTCAGATCTTTTCAACTCTTAACTTTTAATATTTATGCTTAGGATTAGTCTCTTCATCTCCTCCCACTTCTCAAATTTCAAAATATGTCCCCCTTTTCAAAAACTTTCTTTACTTGTGATTTCAAAACTTAGACCTTATTGCAAATTAGAAACTTTGGCCTTATGCCATTGCATTTTTTTAAAACTCTTTTCTTAAATCAAACTTGTAAATGAATCTAATCATATTGACTTAAATTTTGAAAAAGACAAAAAAGAACTAACACTCATTCAAACCTTTTGTAGGCTCCTTTGTGCCTCTTGTAAACTTAATTTTTGATTAAAAGCAATCCACTCATTTTGAAATTGATACTACGAACTACGAGGTTTTGATCCCTCATTTTTATGTTGATACGTAGGCACAAGTCTGAAGGTCTTGTGAAACACAAAAATATAATTAATGAATTCTTTTCTCATCCCCACACTCTATTTATTGCAAACATCTTTTATAACAAAAAACACATACACACATAAAAAAAGGGTTCCCTAAGAGTACCTAGGACATTTTGGGTGCTAACACCTTCCCTCTGTGTAACCAAACCCCTGACCTATAATCTCTGGCATTTTATTAGTTTTAATTTGAAAACTTCTTATCTTTGGGTTTTGTTCATGCTTTTCCCTTTTCCTTTGGAAACAATAAAAGTGCGGTGGCGACTCTGGTTTTATTGACGTTAAGTTTATCCATAGCTTAATGGTCATGAATTTACCGCTACAGAAATTAAGTGGTGACTTTGCTGGGGAGTAGTCCTCAGTGGGTTTAGCCTACTTTTTTATGTGTATATAATTGTATATTTGATGTTTGTATACTTGTTTGTGTGATATAATCTGCTTGTTATGCTTGGTGATCTCTGAGTGGTGAGATAAGTTCTAACCCGAACTTGAGTGCAATTTGTTGGTCTAAGCCCTAGAGACCAATACTTTTGGTACTTGTATCGAATTACATATTAATAAAAAAAAGGATTTTTCTTTATTATGTTTGTTTAATAAAGTCCCTAGAATAGCTAGTCCGTTTAATGTATCAAGTTTGACTTAATCATGAGATCACATTAAACATAAGGACAATATTCTTAAAGTATCCGTAGTCGAGCTTTATTGTGAAGTGGGATAACATTAAAGCATTAAGACTATTATGTATATAGACTGATGATCACATCTCATGGATCATGGATAAGGAGTTATCAAGTCTTAAACATAGGTATGAATATTAAGAGTAATATTTATACTGGATTGACCCGCTATGAGAATACTATATAGAATGTTATGCAAAGTGTCATAAGTTATTCTTATGGTGATAATGGTGTATACCACCCTTCGACCTGAAACCACTATGGACCCTAGATGTAGAGTCGAGTGCCTTATTGCTGATCAAACATTGTCCGTAATTGGATGACTATAAAGACAGTTGATGGGTACTCCACGAAGCATGCTAAGGGACATGAGTGACCTATATGGAATTTGCCCATCCTGCGTAACAGGATAAATGTCTATGGGCCCAATATTGAACTGGACAAGGATGACACAGTCTATGCCTTGTGTTCAATATAGACATAAGGGCAAAAGGGTAATTGTACACATAAGTATTATCACAAAAGGATTTGTCAAATCACATGAAATTTTCGTGTCTTGGGTAGCAGTGATGTGTTGCTAGATACCGCTCACTGTTTATTATGTTAAATACGTGTTTTAATATAATTTCCAATGCCGCGAAAACCTACAGGGTCACACACAAAAGGACGGATTGATGAGAGATAGAGTAACTAAGGAATACCATAATGTACGGTGCACTTAAGTGAATTGTAGAACAACGTAAGGTACGATGTACTTAAGTAGAATACGTAAGGTACGATGTATTCTACTTAAGTACACCGTACCTTACGATGTTCTATAATTCACTTAAGGGCACCGTACATTACTGTATTCCTTAATTACTCTATCTCTCATCAATCCGTCCTTTGTGTGTGACCCTATAGGTTTTTGCGGCATTGACAATTGTATTAAATCACGTATTTAACATAATAAACAGTGAGCGGTATCTAGCAACACATCACTGCTACCCAAGACACGAAAATGTCATGTGATCTGACAAATCCTTCTGTAATAATAAGTATGTGTACAATTATCCTTTTTCCCTTATGTCTATATTGAACACAAGGCATAGACCGTGTCATCCTTGTCCAGTTCAATACTGAGCCCATAGACATTTATCCTGTTACGCAGGATGGGAAAATTCCATCTAGGTCACTCATGTCCCTTAGCATGCTTCGTGGAGTACCCATCAACTATCTTTATGGTCATCCAATTACGGATAATGTTTGATCAGCAATAAGGCACTCGACTCTACATCTAGGGTCCATAGTGGTTTCAAGTCGATGGGTGGTATACACCATTATCACCATGAGAATAACTTATGACACTTTGCATAACATTCTATATAGTATTCTCATAGCGGGTCAATCCAGTATAAATATTACTCTTAATATTCATACCTATGTTTAAGACTTGATAACTCTTTATCCATGATCCATGAGATGTGATCATCAGTCTATAAACATAATAGTCTTCATGCTTTAATGTTATCCCACTTCACAATAGAGCTTGACTACTGATACTTTAAGAATAGTGTCCTTATGTTTAATGTGATCTCATGATTAAGTCATACTTGATACATTAAACGGACTAGCTATTCTAGGGACTTTATTAAACAAACATAATAAAGAAAAAGCATTTTATTATTAATAAATAATTCGATACAAGTACCAAAAAGTATTGGCCTTTAGGGCTTACACCAATAGTTGATGCATGTGAATATATGTTGATGCATGTGAGAGACGATTTATATGATAAATAAGCCGGTGAGATCAAAATAATTGCAAATTCCCTCAAATTAAATATTAAGTTTATGCTTTCCAAGTTTTAGCACTCATCAAGACTAGTATCGAATAATGTAGGTTTCGCCTACGCGAGGTGCATGTTCTATATTATTAAGGTGCTATGGGATAATTGTAATATCCAATTGCTAAAACAATGGGTCAAACTTAACTAAACAAATTATAATAAGATTATATATGTTTAGAAGCAAGAGTTGGAAATGATCCATATGATGGATTGGAATAAGGAGTTATTCACCCAACTAAAATATTCGAGAGTTGTATTAGATACAATTGGAAGGAGTGCCTACCTAAATAACCTAGTTTTTTGTAATCCGCCTACGCGGACTTAAAACAAAGTGAAATGTGGATCTCGACCCACTAGAAAATCTTCCAACGGGATTTTCTGAATCAAATGGTGAGGGTAATTTGTTTTGAATAAAATAGTGGGAGCATATTTAATTAAAGGCCTAATTAAATATGTTATTGATACTTATATTTTCATTATTTTCATGTAGATTACCATGACAACAAACACCTCTAACAACATTTTGCGATCAATCCTTGACAAGGAAAAATTGTTTGGGACAAATTTTCTGGATTGGCACCGAAATTTGAGGATTGTCCTCAAACATGATAGAAAGCTGTATGTCTTGGACAAACATGTTCCTGAAGAGGAACCTCCTAGTTCTGCACCTAAGGCAGAAAGATATGCTTATAAGAAGCATGTCGATGATGCCAATGAAACTGCTTGTCTCATGCTAGCTACCATGAACTCAGAGTTGCAAAAGCAACATGAGAACATGACAACGTTTGATATGATTGAACACCTGAAGATGCTCTATCAAGAGCAAGCAAGACATGAAAGGTTTGAAGTTTCAAAAGCCCTTTTTCAAGGCAAGTTAGCTGAGGGAGCCCCTGTAGGTCCCCATGTGCTCAAGATGATTAGGTATGTGGAAAACCTTGAGAGGTTGGGTTTTCCCCTTGGAAAGGAACTTGCGACTGATTTGATCTTGCAATCGTTGATAGATAGATTCAGTCAATTTGTCCTAAATTTCAATATGAATGATATGGACAAATCTATTCCTGAACTGCTAGCCATGTTAAGAACTGTTGAGCAGAATCTGAAGTCAAAAGGGAAGTCCATTCTAATGATCGGAAATGGAAAGAGACAGAACAAAAGACCCACCGAGCAGGGTGATAAAGGGAAAGGCAAGGAAGTTGCCAAACCCAAACCCATTGTTGCTGCTTTGAAGCCTAGTGGAGGCATAGCAAAGGAAGACACCTGCTTCCATTGCGGTAAGACCTGACACTAGAAGAGAAACTGCCCAAAGTACCTGAAAGATAAGAAGAATGGAGTAGAGACTTCAACTTCAGGTATTTTTGTTATTGAAATTAATTTATCTACTTTTGCATCATGGGTATTAGATACTGGATACGGTTCTCACATTTTTACTAATGTGAAGGGGCTAAAAAGGAGTTGAGATTTTGAAAAAGGTGAAGTTGACCTACGAGTTGGCAATGGAGCAAAGGTTGCTTCTTTAGCCGTAGGAACTTATGTATTGACTTTACCTAGTGTTTTAATAATTCAGTTAGAGAACTGTTATTATGTACCTGCAATTAGCAGGAATATTATTTCCGTTTCTTGTTTGGACAAGTTTGGTTTTTCATTTATAATAAAGAACAATTGTTGCTCAATTTATTTGAATGATATATTCTATGCTACTGCACAAATGAACAATGGACTATATGTCCTTGATCTTGAAATGTCTATTTATAACATTAATACTAAAAGGATGAAACCTAATGAGTTAAATCCAACTTACCTTTGGCATTGTCGATTAGGCCACATAAATGAGAAACGCATTTCCAAACACCATAAAGATGGACTCTTGGACTCTTTTGATTATGAATCATATGAGACATGCAGATCTTGTTTAATTGGAAAGATGACAAAGTCTCCATTCACAGGAAAAGGTGAAAGAGCTAATGATCTTTTGGACCTCATACATAGTGATGCATGTGGACCACTGAACATACCAGCCAAAGGAGGTTTTCAGTACTTCATCACATTTACTGATGATTTCAGTAGATATGGTTATGTGTATTTAATGAAACACAAATCAGATTCCTTTGAAAAGTTCAAGGAATTCAAGAATGAAGTACAAAACCAACTAGGTAAGAATATTAAAACTCTTCGATCAGATCGAGGTGGTGAGTATTTAAGCCTAGAGTTTGATGACCATCTGAAAGAGTGTAGGATCCTATCCCAACTTACTCCTCCTGGAACACCCCAATGGAATGGTGTATCTGAGAGAAGAAATCGAACCCTGTTAGACATGGTCTGATCCATGATGAGTCATGCCGATCTTCCAAACTCCTTTTGGGGACATGCACTATTGACAACAGCTTACACACTTAACCGTGTTCCATCCAAAAAGGTTGAGAAGACACCATATGAGATATGGAGTGGTAAGAAACCACATATGTCTTACATGAAGATTTGGGGTTGTGAAGTTTATGTGAAACGACAAATTTCAACTAAGCTTGAGCCAAAATCTGACAAATGCTTATTTATGGGGTATCCTAAAGAAACAAGAGGGTATTGCTTCTACAATCCTTCTGAGGGCAAAGTGTTTGTCGCTCGAATTGGAGTTTTCCTAGAAAAGGATTTTATATCCAAAGGAATCAGTGGGAGGAAAGTAGAGCTTGAAGAAATTCAAGAATCACAAAGCATTGATACACCTATGGAGGAATTAGAGCAGGAAACACAAGTAGTTGTGGAAGAGCAACCTGCTCAAGTAGAAAAAGACCAACGTAGGTCAACCAGGATATGTCACCTACCTGAGAGATATGAATATCTCATAACTGATCAAGGTGATGTATTACTCATGGATCAAGATGAGCCTGTGACCTACCAAGAGGCCATAACTGGTCCCGAGTCTGAGAAATGGCTAGAAGCCATGAAATCTGAAATGGATTCTATGTACACAAACCATGTTTGGACCTTGGTAGAGCCTCCTGTAGAAGTTAACCCTATAGGATGCAAGTGGGTCTTCAAAAAGAAGACTGACATGGATGGTAAGGTACATACCTATAAGACAAGACTGGTTGTAAAAGGATATAAACAAATTCATGGGGTTGACTATGATGAAACCTTTTCACCAGTTGCAATGCTTAAATCTGTTCGGATTTTACTTGCTATCGCTGCATATCATGATTATGAAATATGGCAGATGGATGTCAAAACTGCTTTCCTTAATGGGAATCTTCTTTAGGATGTGTACATGATACAACCTAAAGGATTTGACATACCAGAAGAAGCCCAAAAGATATGTAAGTTACAAAGATTAATCTATGGATTGAAGCAAGCTTCCAGAAGCTGGAATCTTCGTTTTGATAATAAAACACTTTTTCTTTATTATGTTTGTTTAATAAAGTCCCTAGAATAGCTAGGCCGTTTAATGTATCAAGTGTGACTTAATCATGAGATCACATTAAACATAAGGACATTGTTCTTAAAGTATCTGTAGTCGAGCTTTATTGTGAAGTGGGATAACATTAAAGCATTAAGACTATTATGTATATAGACTAATGATAACATCTCATGGATCATGGATAAGGAGTTATCAAGTCTTAAACATAGGTATGAATATTAAGAGTAATATTTATACTGGGATGACCCGCTATGAGAATACTATATAGAATGTTATGCAAAGTGTCATAAGTTATTCTCATGGTGATAATGGTGTATACCACCCTTCGACCTGAAACCACTATGGACCCTAGATGTAGAGTCGAGTGCCTTATTGCTGATCAAACATTGTCCGTAACTAGATGACCGTAAAGACAGTTGATGGGTACTCCACGAAGCATGCTATGGGACATGAGTGACCTAGATGGAATTTGCCCATCCTGCATAACAGGATAAATGTCTATGGGCCCAATATTGAATTGGACAAGGATGACACAATCTATGCCTTGTGTTCAATATAGACATAAGGGAAAAAGGGTAATTGTACACATAAGTATTATCACAAAAGGATTTGTCAGATCACATGACATTTTCGTGTCTTGGGTAGCAGTGATGTGTTACTAGATACCGCTTACTGTTTATTATATTAAATACATGATTTAATATAATTGCCAATGCCGCGAAAACCTACAGGGTCACACACAAAAGGACGGATTGATGAGAGATAGAGTAACTAAGGAATACCGTAATGTACGGTGCACTGAAGTGAATTGTAGAACATCGTAAGGTACGGTGTACTTAAGTAGAATACGAAATATGGTAAGGTACCACACGCTTAAGTGATTTTGGCATATTATAAGATATGGGCCACATACACTTGAGTGGGCTTTTTAGCTTGCAACCCACACAAGCGGTTCTATAAATAGAACCCTTGTGTAGAAGCATTTGTGCAGTTGCAATTTCGTTTCTCTCTCTCTCTCTCTCTCTCTCTCTCTCTCTCTCTCACTCAAAGCCTTCATTCGTAGCAGCTAGCACTAAGATTGAAGGAATTCGTTCGTGTGGACTGAGTAGAGGCGTTGTCATCGTTCAACGTTCGTGATCGCTCCGTAGATCTGCATCAAAGGTTACAATCACCACAAGAGGTAACGATTCTATCACTTATCATGCCCATTCGTAAGGATCACTAAAGGAGGAGAAATTTGAAATTCCGCTGCGTTATGGATCGCTCTTCTCCTTCAGTGCAATTAAGATATGAGGATGGTATAGTTACGTCCGACTTGTATGGAGTAGTCCTTAACAAGTTGGCTTGAGACCCATCTACTCAGTGGAGACCCTTTTGGAGCTATTGATGTCACACAAGTTATTTGTGGTTAGGCATGACTTTCTATGATTTGGAGTCCGAGAAGCTGAGGACCATAGAACATTTAACCCAACTTGGCCTATTTAGGACATAGTGCAGAGGCCGTTCAAGTGTAGACTTGATAACAGTTGTTACACGATACTACACTCAGATGAGTTTTTCTTGAGAATATTATGGGCCGATGAGTCAGTCATCCTAACCTATAATATCCGATAGATGGAATTAAGACTCTAGGAACATTTTAGAACATGATCTACAGGTTTTTATCCTTAGTACACTCCTTTGGGACGGATCTAAATCCAACTCCATGCTCGTGACTCACAATAAACCCTTTGATTCTTGGTTGATCCAATCAAGTCTTGTCAATATCAATGGAACTTGGTGTTGATAAGGTGAAAACCGTAATCCACTAAAATGGATGATTGATCTTAACAATGACTGGATTCATCCCTTGACTTTTGTTTGTTTGCCTTATGTGTGGTCCTTTATTTGTGATTTTTGAATCCATGCATTCATGCGCATCATGACATTCATCACACGAAAAAAATAACTTCAAGGAACTAAGGCTTTATTTGCAAATATTTTCAGACATGGATTATGGACAAAGAAACACTAAGAAGTACAGTTTCAGATGTCCAAATTTGAAAGAGCTAAGGAAGCTATCATCTTTTGTATTAGATCCCTTGGACTTCAAGCAACGTTATGGGAGGCTTTTATCTGTGTTATCTACTGATGTGGTTAAAGGACTCTTGAGTGTATTGGTTCAGTTTTATGATCCTCTCTACCGTTGCTTCACTTTTCCCGATTATCAGCTTATGCCTACATTGGAGGAGTATGCCCATCTCTTGGGAATACCTGTTTTTGGCAAGATGCCTTTTAGTGGATTGGAGGAGATTCCCATATCTCATCTTATAGTTGAAGCTCTTCATCTAAAAAAGTTTGAGATTGAAGCTCATTGGGTGAAGAAGGGAGGAATGTTTGGGTTGACTTCCGAGTTTCTCATAGGGAAAGCTAATGTCTTTTCTCAAGCCGATAATGTGGATGCTTTTGAAGCCATCTTTGTGTTACTCATCTATGGTTTGGCTTTGTTCCCTAACGTTGACAATTTTGTTGATGTTAACGCCATTAGAATCTTCTTGATTGGGAATACTGTTCCAACTTTATTGGGTGATATGTACTTCTCTTTGCATTTAAGGAATTTTAAAGGTGGTGGAACTATTGTGTGTTGTGTTCCTCTTCTGTACAACTGGTTTATTTTTCACTTTCCTCAGACGTCTGCTTTTATGGAGAACAAACAATGTCTACGGTGGTCTCAGAGACTTATGTCCCTCACTAATGATGATATTGTTTGGTATGATTATGCATTGAGTAGCTTGGATATTATTGATAGTTGTGGTGAATTCTCTAATGTTCCTCTCATTGGTACACAAGGAGGAATCAACTACAACCCTACTTTGGCTCGTCGTCAACTTGGATTCCCCTTGAGAGACAAACCTAATAACACTCGGTTAGAAGGTTTTTTATATCAAGAGGGTAAAGATCTCCAACATTTGAAGATGAAGATGATACATGCTTAGCATAATGTACATAGGAAAGGAAGATCCGAGCTTGGTCCATGCAACTGTGTAGCTTTGGAAGCTTACACTATTTGGGTGAATAAGAGAGCTTTGAAGTTGAAGATGTCGTATGCTTGTGAGAGACCTATGTATGTGGTTGAGCCATTAAGTCTCCCTAACTAAGATGTAGAGGAGTTGGAAGACGCACTTGCCAAGATGAAGCAAGCGAAGGATATGTGGGAAGAGTGGTTCCATGCTTTGAGCCGAAAGCATGAGGAGTTGCATCCTAAGTCAAAGGACAAATATGCGCTCATTGAACTTCTTGAAGATCGAGCTGTGAAGAGACAGAGAGAGCCAGAGGGTCCATCTTCCTCTAGTACGCCTCAATCTTCCGGTGCTTGGAAGAAGATTATTGATCAGCTTGCCCTTGAGAAGGCTCAGATGAAGACATCCTTTGAGTCCGAGATTCGACGCATCCGAAGGAAATACATGCCTGCAGCCAAATCATCTGACACCGTTGTTAGGGGATCCTTAGGATGATTAGTTTCCTTTTCTCTTGTGTTTTTATTGTGGTTTCTGAAATTGTACTCAGTGTAATCCTTCCAAGTTAAAAAGAGATTTTTATGGTCAATGAAATTGTTACTATTTAAAATTTTCAAATAAAATAGTA
Source organism: Lathyrus oleraceus (assembly GCF_024323335.1). NCBI lineage: Eukaryota > Viridiplantae > Streptophyta > Magnoliopsida > Fabales > Fabaceae > Lathyrus > Lathyrus oleraceus. Next base: position 218,971,777 of record NC_066585.1, read on the forward strand.
TGCTCCTTGAAATTAAATAAAAAAAAACATTGCATTTCATGCATCATTTGCATAATAAGTTTTCTTCTGCCAGATGTCTTATCGGTTATTCTTCTGTGCTTCAGCTAAGCTGACTCACCGATATAACACTCATGCCAATCAACCCAAAATTATGGAGCATTTGGAACAAGAAAACAGAGAACTAAAGGATGAGATTGTTCGTCTGATTGCTATGATGGAGTCTGTTCTTCCTGCACATAATCGGTCTTCACCAACTCCTGCAACCCCTCCTCCTCAGAGGACTGTCACCTCAGAGGTAGCTACCTCAACCATGCCTAAGGCTGTTACTCAATGTGATCCATCTATGCCTGCTGGATTCCCGTGGGAGATGCCACCGAATTTTATGCCTAAAGGGTTTGCGCCTACATTTGCTTCTATGCCGGCATCTAGCCCGGTAATGTCTACGCCACCCACCTCCAGTTGTTCATACCCTGCCTCGTGTTGAGGACACCATCTACCATTCTGAGTCGTCCGAGGGACCGGCTGTTTATGAGAAAATGGATGAAATGAAGGATCAGTTCCTTGAGTTGCGCAAGGAATTGAAAACATTGAGAGGAAATGACCTGTTTGGGAAGAGTACTATTGAGCTCTACTTGGTACCGAATGTGAAAATGTAGATGAAGTTCAAAGTCCCTGACTTTGAAAAGTATAAGGGAAATACTTGTCCACTTATCCACCTTGTTATGTATGCCAGAAAGATGTCAACTCAAACTAATAATGATCGGTTATTGTTTCACTACTTTTAAGATAATTTGACTGGTGCTGCTTTAAGATGGTATATGAGGCTAGACAGTGCAAGTGTTCGCACGTCCAACAATTTGGGTGAAGCTTTTGTGAAACAGTACAAGTATAATGTGGATATGGTGCCAGATAAAGACCATCTGAGGTCTATGTCTCAGAAGGAGAAAAAGACGTTTAAAGAGTATGCCCAAAGATGGAGGAAACTTGTTGCTCAGATTAATCATTCATTGGAAGAGAAGGAGATGACGAAGATTTTCTTGAAGACCCTGAGTTTGTTTTATTACGAGCGCATGATTCCAGTGCCCCCAGTGACTTTACCGAAATAGTAAACATGGGGATGAGGTTAGAGGAAGGAGCCCGTGAAGGACGTCTATCTAAAGAAGAAGCATCGACCAACCAGAAGTATGGTGGGAGTTTCTCAAAGAAGAAGGAAGGGGAAACCAACTCAGTGTCTGTGGGGAGGCAGAGGAGGCCTCATGTCAGAAGAAATCCGCAACCGCGTCAGCATTAACATCAAGTTTCTTTAGTAATTCCAGTATTTTCAAACAATTCTAACAATCAATCAGTGCCAATTCAATAACAACGTCAATAACAATCGCAACAAAGAACCAACTACAACAACAACAATAATCAACAACAAAACTTCGAGAAGAAAAAGGTATCTTTTGATCCTATTCGTATGTCATGCGCTGAACTCTACGCATCTTTGGTTCTCAAGAACCTACTTCAACCAAGAAACCCACCATAAATTCCTGAGCCACTTCCATGGTGGTATAAGCCTGATCTCCACTATTCCTTTCATCAAGGAGCTCCCGGCCATGATATTGAGTACTGTTACCCGTTGAACTACAAGGTCCAGAAACTTGTGAAGAATGGGATGATGTTCTTTGAGGACCGTGCGCCGAATGTAAAAGCCAATTCGTTGCCCGTTCATGGTAATGCTTCAGTCAATATGGTAGATGGTTGTCATGGAGAATATAAGGTTTATGATGTTCGCCATATCAGACAATCTTTGGTTGCAATTCATAGAGATATTTGTCTGGTTAGTGAATGTGAGCATGACCATGTTGGTTGTGCAATATGCAGTGTGAACCCTCGAGGATGTGTCATTGTCAAGAGAAACATTCAGAGGTTAATGGACGAAAGGCTTATCCAAGTTTGTTAGTCAAGGGAAGTAAATGATGTCAATGTAATAGTACCAGTGTTCAAGACCCCTGGACGGGTAGTCATTCAATTTGATAGTAGCAGCAACAACAACGTCAATAGATCGGTATCACCGTTAGTGATACGGTTTGCAGGCCTCGTCCTGTATACATCCGATAGAGTTGTTCCTTATCAGTATAATGCCACCATGGTGGAGAATGGACAAGAGGTTCCGTTGCCTACGAAAAATTCTATTGTGAATATAGCTGATATCGTGAAGGTGACCCGTAGTGGTTGTGTGTTTGGTCCTGTCTTTCCGAAGGATGTAGAAGAGGCATCAGTCAGTAAGAAGGTGGATATGCCTATGATGAACCCAATTAGTGCTCCCGTGTGTCAGTCTGGTGAATCCAGCAAGTTGAAGCCTAACGATGATGATGAACTACTACGTATGATTAAGAAAAGTGAGTTTAATATGGTGGAGCAGCTGCTTCAAACTCTGTCGAAGATTTCAGTGTTGCCTCTGCTAATGAATTCTGAAACGCACAAACAAGCATTGCAAAGAGTGTTGGAGCAATCCTATGTCGAGCACGACGTTACTGTGGATCAGTTTGACCATATTATGGCTAACATTACTTCTTGCAACAATATGAGTTTTTATGAAGAAGAGCTTCCTGAGGAAGGCATAAATCACAATCTGGAACTGCATGTATCAATAAATTGCAAGGAGGATGCACTATAAAATGTGCTACTTGATACCGGTTTTTCTCTGAATGTACTCCTAAAATCAACTCTATCCATATTATCCTATCAAGGCACCCCGATGAGGTATAGTGGCGTGATTGTCAAAGCGTTTTATGGTTCTCGCAAAACCGTCATTGGAGAAGTGGACCTTCTAGTGAAGATAGGTCCAAGTGATTTTCAAATTGATTTTCAAGTAATGGATATCCACCTGGCCTATTGCTGTTTATTGGGAAGGTCGTGGATTCATGAGGCTGGAGTTGTAACGTTGACTCTGCACCAGAAATTGAAATTTTTGAAGAACGACAAGCTTGTTGTTGTTAGTGGAGAGAAAGCACTTTTGGTAAGCCATTTGTCGTCTTTTACTTATGTTGAAGCTGAAGAGGAGGTTGAGACTCCATTCCAAGCCTTGTCTATTGCTGAAGTGAAGAAAACTGGGGCACCCATGTCTTCTTTCAAAGATGCTCAGAAAGCTATTGAGGCAGGAAGTACAGATCAGTGGGGTCGGATGGTAGAAGTTTGCGAGAACAAGAATAGGGTAGGATTGGAATTCCAGCAAGGGCCGTTTAATGTTAAAGCTGAAGAAGTGCAACCGAGTTTCCGTAGCGGAGGGTTCATCCATGGTAATGAACAACACTCAGCTGCTGTGATCGAGGGTGATGAACATGAAGACTGCACCAACTTTGTGACACATAGCAAGACTTGCCACAATTGGGTTGTTCTTGATGTTCCCATTATTGTCCATCTCTCTAAGTAATTTGTTTTTCATTGTTTCAAGAAAAATCCTTCTCCTATGCCTAAGAGAGAAGTGAACATTGTTAGGCATTTCTTAATTATCATCAATAAAATGAAATTCTATTCATCCACATCTATGATGTTTTATTTCTTTTCGCTTTTCTGAAAAAATGGTAATCACAAAAAACATAAATAAATAATAATTGTACATTTGCATAATATTTGGTCACAATTAACTTCTCTAAAATCAAAATATCAAATCATTATGCAGGTTGGTTCCCAAACCCATTGAATACGATGATCCTACTCCCTCTCCAAACTTTGATTTCCCTGTGTTTGAGGTTGAGGAAGAGACTGATGATGAAGAAGTATCTGATGAATTATCTCGTCTACTTGAGCATGAGGAAAAAGCCATTCAGCCATTTGAAGAGAAGATTGAGCTAGTCAACTTGGGTTCTGAAGATGATGTGAAGGAAGTCAAGATTGGGTCTCAACTGTGTCCAGATGTTAAGAAGGGGTTGGTTGATCTTCTCCAAGAGTATTCAAATGTGTTTTCTTGGTCCTATCAAGACATGCCTGGTTTGGATTCTGAGATCGTGGAGCATAGATTACCATTGAAGCCAGAATACTCGCCAGTCAAGCAGAAGTTGAGGAGAACTTACCCTGATATGGCAGTGAAGATCAAAGAAGAAGTGTAAAAGCAGAATGATGTTGGTTTTCTTGTTACCGCTGAATATCCATAATGGGTGGCCAATATTGTGCGTGTTCCAAAGAAGGATGGAAAAGTCCGCATGTGCGTCGATTATAGAGATTTGAACAAAGCTAGTCCGAAAGATGATTTCCCTCTACCACACATTGATATGTTGGTAGATAATACAACTTAATTCAAAGTCTTTTCGTTTATGGACGGATTTTCCGGTTATAATCAAATCAAGATGGCACCCGAAGATATGGAGAAAACCACATTCATTACACCCTAGGGAACATTCAGTTATAGAGTGATGCCTTTCAGTTTAAAGAATGCTGGTGCAACATACCAGAGAGCTATGACCACTCTTTTTCATGATATGATGCATAAAGAGATCGAAGTCTATGTTGATGATATGATTGCCAAATTAAGTGATGAAGAAGAACATGTCGAGCATTTGTTAAAGTTATTCCAGCGTTTGAGGAAGTACAAACTCCACTTGAATCCCAATAAGTGTACTTTTGGTGTTCGTTCTGGTAAGTTATTGGGCTTTATTGTCAGCGAGAGGGGTATTGAAGTTGATCCTGCCAAGGTCAAAGCAATACAAGAGATGCCTGTGCCCAAAACTGAGAAGCAAGTCAGAGGTTTTCTCGGCCGCTTGAACTATATCTCAAGATTCATATCGCATATGACTGCCACATGTGCACCTATATTCAAGCTTCTTCGGAAAGATCAGTCTTGTGACTGGACTGAGGATTTCCAGAAAGCTTTTGATAGTATCAAAGAATATTTGCTTGAGCCTCCGATTCTGTCTCCACCTGTTGAAGGAAGACCGTTGATAATGTATTTGACTATGCTTGATGAAAGTATGGGTTATGTTCTGGGACAGCAAGATGAAACTGGAAAGAAAGAGTATGCGATTTACTACCTCAGTAAGAAATTCACCGACTGTGAGAATCTGTATTCTATGCTTGAAAAGACTTTTTACGCATTGGCTTGGGCTGCTAAGCGTCTGCGTCAGTATATGTTGAACCATACTACTTGGTTGATATCCAAAATAGATCCAACCAACTACATTTTTAAGAAGTCTGCTTTAACTGGGAGGATTTCCAGTTGGAAGATGTTGTTATCTGAGTATGATATTGAATACTGATCTCAAAAAGAAATTAAAGGTAGTGTCTTGGCTGACCATTTGGCTCACCAACCGATTGAAGATTATTAGTCAGTGCAGTATGATTTTCCTGACAAAGAGATTTTCTACTTGAAAGTGAAAGACTGTGATGAACCATTGTTTGAAGAAGGGCCAAAACCTGGTTCCCGTTGGGGGATAGTATTTGATGGAGCTGTTAATTAGTATGGTAATGGCATTGGGGCAATGATTATTGCTCCTCAAGGAACTTATTTTCCGTTTACAGCTATATTAACTGTCAAATGTACGAATAATATGGCTGAGTATGATGCTTGCATTATGGGGCTTGAAGAGGCCATTGCTCTCAGAATCAAATATCTTGACGTCTATGGAGATTCATCTTTGGTTGTGAATCAGATCAAAGGTGAATGGGAGACGAATCAACCCGGTTTGATACCATATAGAGATTATACAAGGAGGATTTAAACTTTCTTTACAAAGGTTGAGTTTCATCATATCCCTCGAGATGAAAACCGGATGGCAGATGCTCTTGCAACGTTGGCTTCAATGATTGTGGTGAAATTTTGGAATGAAGTTCCTAATTTGACTGTGATTCATCTTGACAGGCCAACTCATGTGTTTGCTGTTGAAGAGATCAAAGACGAAAAGCCATGGTATTTTGATATCAAGTGTTTTCTCCAAGGTCAGATTTACCCGCCTGGGGCATGTTTGAAAGATAAGAAGACTTTGAGAAGATTAGTTGGCAATTTCTACCTGAATGGTGATGTGCTCTATAAGATAAACTTCGATATGGTTTTGCTCAGATACGTGGATAGACACGAAGCATACATGTTGATAACTGAAGTCCATGAAGGTTCCTTTGGTACCCATTCCAATGGACACACTATGGCTAAAAAGATGTTAAGAGCAAGTTATTATTGGCTGACAATGGAATCTGACTGTTGCAAGTTTGTGAAAAATGGCATAAGTGTCAAATATATGTAGACAAGATTCATGTTCCTCCGACACTATTGAGTGTCATTTCCTTTCCATGGCCTTTCTCCATGTAGGGAATCTATATGATTGGTATGATTGAGCCTAAAGCTTCGAACGAACACCATTTCATTTTGGTGGCTATTGACTACTTAACAAAGTGGGTTGAAGCGGAATCGTATGCGAATGTAACCAAGCAAGTTGTTGTAAGGTTTATCAAGAATCAGATTATATGTCGTTATGGTGTGCCGAGTAAGATCATTAGTGACAATGGATCTAACTTGAATAACAATATGGTGGAAGCTCTTTGCAAGGACTTCAAGATTGCACACCATAATTCTTATCCCTACAGACCTAAGATGAATGGGGCTATTGAGGCTGCAAACAAGAACATCAAGAAGATCATTCAGAAAATGGTTGTGACATACAAAGATTGGCATGAGATGCTCCCATTTGCTTTGCACGGGTACCGTACATCCATTCGCACTTCAATAAGGGCAACCCCTTTCTCACTTGTTTTTGGTATGGAAGTTGTGCTCCTAGTGGAGGTTGAGATCCCATCATTACGTGTCTTGATGGAAGTCAAGTTGACAGAAGCTGAATGGTGTCAAACCAGATTTGACCAACTGAATTTAATTGAAGAGAATAGGTTGACTGCCATGTGCCATGGTCAGTTGTACCAGCAGAGAATGAAGAAAGATTTTGATAAGAAGGCCAGGCCTCGTGTATTTAGAGAAGGTGACCTTGTGCTCAAGAGGATTTTATCTTTCAAACCAGATGCTAGGGGCAAATGGACTCCTAATTACGAAGGCATGTATGTTGTGAAGAGAGCCTTTTCATGTGGAACTTTGATTCTTACAACTATGGAGGGTGAAGAGTTAGCTCATCCTATGAATGTCGATGCAGTCAAGAAATACTTCGCCTAAAAAGAAAAGAACAACTCACTAAGTTGAAAACCCGCAAGGGCGGTTTAGGCAAAAATGAGCGTCTCGGTGGATTGAAAACCCAAAAAGGTGATCCAGGCAAAAGTTAGAGACATAAAACAGAAAATTTATCCTGATAGATTGAGTACCCCACCTTAGGGCAATTTATGCAAAAAATACAGGGACTATGGCAAGTAACTGCATCTGTTTGAGCTCCAATCTTGAAGGTATTATTGAACAAATCATCTATTTCTGATTCATCATCTTCAAATGAAGCCAAGAGCATAATGGATATTGAAGTTGATAGAAGGATTAGTGATCACCGTATTCAATGTAGCCCTTTTCTATGTAAATTACCATTTTCAACTTTTGTAAAGATCTAGGGAGTCTTGTCATTTACAGACTATCATTCTATTAAATAAAGTTGAGCTTTTTATCCAATTGTTTCTACTCTTATTTATCTTTCAGCTAAATATAATTGAATTTTTATGATGATAATTTTGAATTTTTGAAATAATAAAAGTCATTTTTTCTTAAAATAATAAAAGTAATTACTTCTAAAAAGTAATCGATTTCAGTAAGGAATATCAACAGCAGCCTGAGAACAGGTTAGCCTTAAAGGTGCGGAACATTGTTGGTCTTCCCCAAGCAGTTGGCTTGATCACTTTTTTCTTCCCAAACGGAAATTCAGTTTCTCCAATCGAGTTATGTGATCGCCTCCCCAGCTAAGTTGTAAGCACATATTCTCAACAGTTTACATAAATCCAACACAAGATTTTTTATTCCCCTATGGTCGCCAACAAAGTTCACTCCTGAACCCCGCCAACACTGATTCTTGAGCAGTATTTTTGGTCCTCTGCAAGGTTGTCTCCCATTTGATATGATGTTGACCTAAAATTCATCGCAGAGTTGATGATGTAAATCCTCAGCAGATCTTTCCCCTTTCCCCAATCAGGGTCGAGTGGTTTTTAATGGATGGTTTATGTTCATCCCTAGCTTTTTCTCCAGTTGATACCTCCATCCTGTCGAGATCAGTCGAGTATTGTAGCGATGGCCCAAATCAATGACATTTGTATCCTTCGTGATTGTTTTGTTAGCATAATCATCAATCATATATATATATATATATATATATATATATATATATATATATATATATATATATATATATATATATATATATATATACATATACATCAGATATTTTGTTATTGCATTATTATTGAATTTGATTCCCTGCTATGGTGGTATCCTTTCCCCACGCAGATTTGGTGTGTCCATCCTCCCTCAATTGTAGAGTGTCATCCCCTTAAGCAGAAAGAATTTAACCTTTCTCATTCCCCACTGAGTTATTTCCTCATGGATGATTATTATTTCAGATTCCTCCCTAGTTGATTATCTGGATGGAACCACTCCCCCTGAGTTATATCATCAAGGGGTCGAGTCTTTGTTTGACCGTTTCTTTCTAGCTCTTACCCAGATAGATGCTTTGGTCCCCCGAGAGTCTATTACCAAGTAACTGGTAATATTTTTCTTGATTTGTGAGTACCTTACTCTTACCCAATACCCGGTAACAGTAATCTATTCCATCTTATTTTCCCCCAGCGGATTCGTTTTACATTTCCCCAGGTAGTTTATCCTTGATATGTTCATCTTAACCGATGACGGATATTCTCCCATTTTTTTTGTTTATCCCTATTGCTTTCCTAGAGATTTAATCCTTGATATGTTCATCCTAACCGATGATGGGTTTCCTCCTCTTCGATCTTCTGCCCAGTAACCGATAGTTGTAAATCTTGCTTCCCCATTGTAAGACCCCAATTTTGACCCTAAGATCCCTCATGGCATCATAACATTGCATTTGCATTGCCTCAAGGATCCTTAGCATCTTGGTTCCCTTTGCCTTTGGGTGGGACTCCTTGTGATTGGTTTGAGATCACCAAACATGCTTCAATTATACATCATTATTTCTCTTACTTTTGTTTACTAACCAAAAGCACAAAAATGTGTCACTAACATCTTTTGTTTGAAGCTTGAGTATCATCCAAGACACTTTGTGGGTTCTATTTAGATGATCAGTCAACACAAGGGAATGGCTTGAGATACTTCCAACAGGTTCAAATGGGGTCTATTCGTCAATCAAAATGTTAATCTTGGAGGAGCAAAAGTTTGTCCTTGAACTGTCATGCTCGCTAGGCGAAGCCCACGTGTTAAAAAAAGAAGAACGAAAAACGAAAAAAAAAAAGAAAAAAAATAAAAAAATAAAAAAATAAAAAAATAAAATATAACAGAAAAATTTTAGACTTGGGCCTCTCTCATTTGAGCCCAAAGGTCCACAAAAATCAGGTTATAAATTCAGAGTTTCAGTGAAACAAAATTTCATTCCATTCCTATTACCCTGGCAGGAAAAAGATAGTGAGAGATTCCATTCCTATTCCATTCCTGTTCCATTCCTATTACCCTGTCTGGAGGAAAAAGATAGTGAGAGAAGAGCTAACAGAGTTCAGAGCAACCTCTAGAGACTGAAGGGAACTCATCGGCAAAGAGCCAATTCCCTCTCATATAAACCCTCAGATTGCTTTGCAAACCCAACCGGGCAATTCAATTTCATTGATCTCTCCAGTCAGGTTTTCCTTATTCCCATTACTTTATGCTTTTAATTTGAATGCTCTGAATGTATGAGGTATTATGGGTGAATTTGATACCCTTTTGATGCATGTGTTTGACAAGAGGTTTATGCCTCCTACCCTTGGTTGCTTTTTGTGAATTTTAATGACATGATTCATGTGGTTACATTTTGATTTGGGGGCAACTCTTGGTTACCCTATTTTGTTTCTCTAACCTGTTTGTTGAGTTTTGTTTTGTGAGGGCTCATATGACTCTTGCAGAGATGGTTTGCCTGGTGTTCCACTTTATTTGTGGGATACAACCTGGAGGTTTATTCCGATTACCTGTACTAACTCACTTTCTTTGATGGTGTTAGCTTGGAAGGATCTCAAGGTTTTTTTGTTCCGTTAATATTTGTTACTTCGGATCTTTATCCGTGGGGTACTTTTACATTTTCCCGTATTTTTACCGCTTTCTTAGTTGCAAGACCTCGATAGGAGGAAATGTTTTGTGTGTTTACTTTATGCAGGTTCCTTCATCTAGGACTTCCCTTTTGCCTGAGCGTTCCTAAAACACAAACAAATTCATTGATTTTTCTTCTCCATAGAACACGCTTACTTTTTCTACTACAAGCGAGTAAGTCTCCAAAGGTCGAGCATCCGGTAGATTGCGTAGTAACGTCGTTCGCCCCAAATCCAAACCCTTAACCCCATAGTTGGTCGAACTACGTTTTGCTCTGATTTTCATCCCCGATGAGATACGTAGGCATAAGACGCGATGTCTTAGCGAGCACACTTCCCTTTAACCCATAGGTAGCCGAGCTACGAAGACTCTGATTCTCAGATTCAGACGAGATACGTATGTAGTGGATGCGACATCCGTGCGAGTCATTTTCTTTTGACGCTTCTTTTAGTAAGTAGTACATTAGATAAACATACACACTTTTCTCATCCCTTCAATCATATTTGCACAAATAAATTTTCACAAAAAAAAAACAACCTTACAACAAATGTTAAAAGGGCTCCCTAGGAGTACCTAGGATGTTTTGGGTGCCTAATACCTTCCCATTGCATAACCAACCCCCTTACCCAGATCTCTGACATTTTTACTAGTTTTTGATTCGATAAAACTTTTAGGTTTTTGTTCGCTTTCTAACCATTCCTTTGGATAAATAGAAGTGCGGTGGCGACTCGACTTGTATGATTTACCTTCACTACGCCAAAAACTGGAATAGACAGCGCCCCTTAGAGGGCGCTTTATTACAAAAGCGCACTCTAAAGTGAAGAGAAAAAATAAGGAGCATACTATTGGAATAGACAACGCACTTTAGAGGGCGCTTTTGTAACAAAGCGCACTCTAAAGTGAAGCGAAAAAATAATGAGGAAATGGAGGGACACCAATAGAGGATGCTTTATTGAAAGCGCCCTCTAAGGGTAACCTTAGAGGGCGCTTTTGAAAAAGCGCTCTCTATGTCCATGTACATTTCCAGTTTATAAGGCGCTTTTGGAAAGCCTTAGAGAGCGCTTTTAGAAGCGCCCTCTTAGGCCCCCTTTAGAGGGCACTTTCGTAACAAAGCGCCCTCTAAAGTGAAGTCAAAAAAAATAATGAGGAAATGGAGGGACAACAATAGAGGGCGCTTTAGTGAAAGCGCCCTCTAAGGTTACCCTTAGAGGGCGCTTTTAAAAAAGCGCTCTCTAAGTCCATGTACATTTCCAGTTTAGAAGGCGCTTTTGGAAAGCCTTAGAGAGCGCTTTCAGAAGCGCCCTCTTAGGCCCCCTTTAGAGGGCGCTTTTTTTACAAAAGCGCCCTCTAAGGTCCCCTTTAGTAAACATTAAAATTATAACATATACTGCATGTCTCTTTATTTTCCCTCTCTACAAGCTATTTCGTTTACGTAACTGGGTTTTCTCTCTACTGCGTCCACCGTCTACTGCGATTACTCTCGTCCTCCGTTCGTTCTCCCTCCCTCACCGTCGTCGTCGCCGTCGCCTTTTTCTGCTGCTGCGTTCACGTTCACGTCCACCGTCACTGTTCACTTTCTTCTCCATCGTTACCGTCACCTTGAAGGTATTTCTCTTCTCCATCTTTACCGTTCACTTTCTTCATGTGTTTGATTAGGGCATTTTCTAAACTTAGTTTTACATTTTGTGCATTATGTTGATTAATGTTTTTTAGGGCAAACTGAGTTTTTTATTTCTGATTGAAAACTGATATCATTTGAAGTGTGTTTGAGCTTGTGCTTGGAAGTTTGATGATTATGGATGCAAGTTTGTTCATGTTCCAAACACCATAAGTTTGCATTGGTCTTTTGCATGCAGTAGGTGTGTGTGAGTTTGCATTGGTCTTTTGCATGCAGTAGGTCTTTTGCATGAGAAATGGAAGGTATATGAATGTGTTCACGTATTGAATCATTGTCTTACTTGGGTCTTATTGAATCATTTCTATATTACAGATAAAATGGCTAACCAAGACGATACCCATGATGCGAATGGATCATGTAACAATGTTGAAAAAGAAATCAAACGAGGATTGACTGTTATGAAGTCAATCATTCGTGCAAGAGACAAGGGTGTAAAATTTGAAGTACATTGGAGTGCTGAAGACCAATTAATTGAGCCTAACGGTTCAATGTTGGCAAGTTACATTGGTTTCCTTGTTCGACAACATATTCCGATTACATGTGATAATTGGAGAAGTCCGGACTTAAAGGTTGGCAAAGAAAAAATATGGTCGGAGATACAGGTACTTACCATATATTGTTATATGTTTTTTTTGTTGACTATTTGTTGACCATATATTGTTATAATATTACTTTATAATAACACACTCCATGTGTATGTTTTTTAGAGATCCTTTCACATCGATGAAAGCCGGCAAAAATATTGTATTCAATTGGCCGGAAAAAGACTCCGAGGATTTCGATCCTTTTTGTCCAACAAATTTCTCAAGGATGAGGAAGGAAAATTTGTTGAAGCAGAACGGCCAATGAAGTATGCCGAGATTATTTCAGCCGATGAATGGAATAACTTTGTCGCCAAACGAAGAAAGGAAAAATTCCATGTAATGTCTATTAATTATGGTATTATACAATTGTTAAGTTACTTGGTTCTAATATGCCTTAAACTTTTTTATCCAGGAAGTAAGCGACATAAATCGATAAAGGGCATCAAAACCCGCGTATCCGTACAAAAAAGGGCGTACGGGATATGCACGATTACAACAAAGAATTGTGAGTATATTCAAATGCTATGAGCTTATACATTGTCACAATATGTTATAATTGATGATCTTATAATCTAATTCAATGTGTAGCTAGCCGAGGAGAAAAGTGACGCAACATCTCTTCCGGAGCACGTATTATGGAAGGCTGCTCGGGTTGGGAAGGATGGGGCTGTCGTTGAAGCGGTCCAAACTGTTTATGACGAATGTGTAAGTATATGTAACATTATTTCTTTAATTATATCGAAAATTTTGTTAGACATATAATTCATTTTTAATCTCCTCTAATAATATTTCAGGAGACTTTATCCCAAACCGTACCTTCAATCGAGGTCCAGGATTGCAGGAGCGTACTTAGTCGAGTACTAAATGTTCCTGAGTATTCCGGTCGTGTGAGGGGTAAGGGTTTTGGTGTGACTCCGTCGTCATTTTATAAAAAACCAAAAACAAAAAATCCTACCAACAAAGAGGTGATGGAGACCTTGGTGGAGTTAAGGGCACAAGTACTCCAACTGCAAAACGAGAATGCAAGGTATAGAGAGGAAAGGTGCGCCTCCGAGGCAAAAGATACTAGTGACCGAGCTAGTATCAATTGTCAACCGAAATTTCCCGAGGTAATTATATATGTTATTATGAAATTAAAATAACACTTTTTTACTTGACACATATACACGTTAACAATAACATTTATTATTGGTTTAGGGCATTTCACCTTGTCAGCTGTATCTATCGTCACCAACTTATCGCATGGTTGGCAAGGGAAAAGTGCACAACACTTCGGGTGAATTACTTCACCATAATCCCCTCCCGGTGGGATATATGAAAGTTTCGGTTGACCTTGTATTAGATACCGACGCGCTTCTACCATTACCTGACGTTGTTTCAGAGACAACGTTGATGCGAGAAGCAGTCGGATCCTTTGTTGGATGGCCGTCAGATCTAATTTTCCCAGATGCCGAGGTCTATATGTTCTAAATGATTATGAATCTTTAGTATTCACATTTCAATTCAGCTACAATTATGATATTTAATCAATCCTTATTACATGGTAATGTTAGACTCCTACAAGACCCACGCATAAAGCTGGTAAAGGGATTTCAAGACGCATCGAGTCGGTTGCATCTCTAAAAGAGGTACAAATATATATACCTATTGAATTATATACGCAACGATTCTGTTGCATCATAAAAAGTCATGATTTAATTTATATGAATTTTTAGGTTCCCGGTCGAAAGTTGAAAAAAGCTGGTAACGATATTCCTCCAACGACGTCCGGGACAAAATCTCAAATTATGATGCGTCTTGAGAAAATGGTGAATGAGTCCGATATTATGCAAGGGGCCATTCGTACTATAGATTTTGATGAAGGTGTTTTCGGAGCTGCTCATTTCGAAATAATTGCAAAGGAGGACATGCAACAACTTTTTGAACACGACGAATTGGGCATCGCTGTCATTCATACATACATATGGTACTCCGATCAATCTATAATTTACTTAGTTGAACAATTTATTTACACATTTCAATGAGTAGTCTAATGTTTATTATGTTTCTATTTAAGGTATATGTATGTAACATTGCTGCGGGGAACTGAATTGTGTAACCGTTTCAATTTTATTGCTGCTTCCCGTATCAACGCAACGCTAATAACGAAAAATCCAACATCCGTAAAGAATGATCTAGTCGATAGATTCATGGCGGCCGGCGATAAGACTACACCCAGTTTGTATTTTTTACCGTTTAATTCTGGCAACGGGTTAGATTTTCTTTCTAATAATTTCATTCTAATCTATGTATATCTTTTACGTAGAAAATTTTCATTCATCTAAATTTTTGTTTTATTTTACAGTGGTCACTGGGTGTTGGTTGCTATGGATCTTTCGAGACTAATAGTGTATTATCTCGATTCGTTATCGGGTGATTGGAGTAAATATCCGAGTATGAAGAAGACGGTTGACGCGTAAGTGAAATTCCCCTAAATATTCGTGTGTATTTGTATATTTAATTATGTCTGTCAGATTGATCTCAATATACGTTTTTATTTTGTTAGGGCAATAATAAAATTTAGATCGAAAAAGAATTATCGCAATAGGAAGGACATTACCTGGATCAGAGTTCAGGTATATATTAAGTATCTTATTTTTGCTTATAATAGTGTTTGTTTTTTTGCTTATAATAGTGTTTGTAAGAAATTAACTATATATATATTGTTTGTTTTTCTGTGTAGTGTCCTCAGCAAAATAATTCGGTCGATTGCGGATTTTTTGTATTGAGATTTATGAGAGATATCATTGCGTTGAATCGTATAGACATCCCAAAAATGGTATGGAATAATAACTTAGGGTTTATTTTAATATTATCAGATATTTCATCTAATTTGTTACTAAATCATGAATATGTTTTATTCTCTTAATTGTAGTACTTTGAGGAATACAAATCTTACTCAAGAGCTCATTTGGATGAAATGAAGGATGAATTGTGTCAATTCATTGTTGATCAAAGAATCATATAGCTAGGTTGTATATTGTTGTACATATATGTATGGAATGTTGTTGTTGTATGCTGTTGTTGTATATATGTTGTATATTGTTGTTGTACTTTTACTAACTCATGAATATGTTGTTGTATATTGTTGATCAAAGAATCATATATTATGTTGTATATATGGAGGATTAATGTTGTATATAAATGGATTCATGTTGTATATATCAATGGATTAATGGTGTATAACATTGGATTAAAGGATGAAATCAATATGAATTTTACACTTTTGCAGCATGCGAACAGGTTACCAATTAAATATCCACTGTTTTTCAAACAATTTTTTTTAAAACAACTAACACTTTAGAGGGCGCTTTCTGTAGGAATCGCCCTCTAAACATTTTACATTGACAACTTTAGAGGGCGCTTTATCCAGAAAGCGCCCTCTAAACACTTTACATTGACAACTTTAGAGGGCGCTTAACACTTTAGAGGGCGCTTTATGTAGGAAGCGCCCTCTAAACATTTTACATTGACAACTTTAGAGGGCGCTTTGTCCAGAAAGCGCCCTCTAAACACTTTACATTGACAACTTTAGAGGGCGCTTTTTCCAGAAAGCGCCCTCTAAACACTTTACATTGACAACTTTAGAGGGCGCTTTCTCCAGAAAGCGCCCTCTAAGGTGTCCCTTTATGGACCACTCCAGAGGGCGCTTTTTTCTGAAAGCGCACTATAATGTGACCCTTAAAGGGCCACTTTAGACAGCGCTTTCTCCAGGAAAACAAAGCGCTGTCTTTACCTATGCCAACGCCACTTTAGAGGGCGCTTAAAAGCGTTGTTATAGGCCAAAATAAGCGCCCTCTTTTCCCTTATTTGGCGTAGTGCTTGGATTTAGTTACTATCTCTAATGGTAACGAATACCCCGCTACAGAAAAGTGGCGACTCTGCTGGGGAATTATTATTGCCTAGTGGGTTTTGCCTACTTTTCATATTTGTTGTATTGTATTGTATTTTTTTTGTGACATATTTTTGTGCAATTTGGGATTACTGTATTGTATGTAATGATTGAATTGTTTGATATTAGTTCCTTGTGTTCTTGGTGATCTTTGTGAGATGAGTTCTATACCCGGACTCGAGTACACTTAGGATATGAGAATGGCATAGTCTTGTCGACTTGTGTGGAGTTATTCCTTAGCAAGTTGACTTGCATAACCATTCACTTGGTGGAGGTCATGTTGGGATCAATAATGTCACACAAGTAGTTGTGGTTAGACATTACTTTTTCCAATATAGACCTTAGAAGCCAAGGACCTTAGTTTACCAAACCCATCTTGGCCTATTCTTAGGATGTAGTGCGAAAGTCGTTCAAGTGTAAGATTTGATATGATTGTTAAGCGATACTACACTCATAAGAGTCTCTCTTAAGAATATTTTTGGAATACGAGTAGTCGTTTCTCCGATAATATCCAAAAGATGGGATGATGACTATGGAAACCTTTTGTAGAACATGTTTGGCAGGTTTAAACCCTAGTACACTCCCTTTTGGGTGGTTCTTAACCTAAACTCCATGCTCGTGACTTACAACAAACCCTTGATTCATGGTTGATCCGTTCAGGTATCCTTAATATCAATGGAACTTGGGTGTTGATAAGGTGTAAACCATAATCCACCAAAATGGATGGTTGATATTAAGGATAACATGATCCATCCCATGACCTTTGTTTGGTGTGCTTTGCTTGATCCTTGAGTGTGATTGTTGCATTCATGAATTCATGCATCCATTTGCATTGATATCATCAAAATAATAAGAAAATTTTCAAGGAACTTAAGAGGTCTATTTGCAAAATTTTCAGACATGGAAAGACAAAGAAGGAATACAAAGAAGTACAGTTTCAGACAACCGGATTTGAAAGAGTTAAGGAATCTGACATCCTATGTATCAGATCCCTTGGGTTTCAAATCTCGTTTTGGGAAGCTTCTTCCTCTTCTGACTACTCAGGTGGATGAAGGATTGATGAGTGTATTGGTGCAATTTTACGATCCTTTGTACCGTTGCTTCACGTTTCCAGATTTTCAGCTTTTGCCTACACTTGAGGAGTATGCTTATCTGGTGGGTATACCTGTTCTGGATCAGTTGCCGTTCAGTGGCTTGGAAAGGGTTCCTACTTCTCAAGAGATAGCAGGCATGTTACACATAGATGAATCTCTGATTGGTGCTCATATGACTACCAAAGGTGGAATTCAAGGTCTCCCTTCTGAGTTCCTCATTGCTCAAGCTGCTATGTACGGGAAGGCCATGAGTGAGGACGCCTTTGAGGCCATATTTGTACTTCTCATCTATGGGCTAATGTTATTCCCCAACATCGACAAGTTTGTGGATGTGAACGCTATTAGGATTTTCTCTACTCTTAATCCTGTTCCGACTCTGTTGGGCGATACCTGCTTCTCTTTGCATATGAGGAATGCAAAGGGTGGTGGCACCATTGTGTGTTATTTGCCTCTGTTGTATAAGTGGTTTATTTCTCACTTACCGCAGACGGTCGCTTTCAAGGAGAACAAGGATTGTCTACGGTGGTCCACGAGACTTATGTCTCTCACTAATGATAATATCTCTTGGTATAACCGTGTGTATGATGGTGTGCAGATTATTGACTCTTGTGGCGAATTCTCCAATGTACCTCTTCTTGGTACATGTGGTGGGATTAACTACAATCCTGTTTTGGCACGTCGGCAGCTTGGGTTCCCCTTAAAGGATAAACCCAATAACATTCTGTTAGAGGGTGTATTTTTTTAGGATGGTAAAGATCCCCAAGGCTTGAAAGCTAGGATGGTCCGTGCTTGGCGCAAGATTCATAGGAAAGGAAGGAAAGAGTTGGGTCCTAAGAATTGCATTGCTTTGGAGCCTTACACTGCTTGGGTAAGGAAGAGAGCGTCTGAGTATCTCATGCCTTATGAGTATCCGAGACCTACACCTATGATTATGGCTGGGTCTTCAACCCTCCCTAATCAAGGAGTAGAGGAGTTGAGAGACGAAGACCGCTCACGTTCCTGGATCCGTGAACGTGAAGAGTTGCTTCAGCAGATTAAGGAGAAGGATGCGTTGATTGAGTTTCTGGAGCATCAGGTTATTGATGACCCTGATGATGTATGGACTTCTCTACTTCCTCAGTCTTCTAAGTTCTGGAAGAGGAGGTATGATCGACTCACCAAAGAGAAGGCCGATATGGAGGCAGCCTATGAGAGGGAGGTGAAGAGGCTTTGCGCATCTTATCTTCCTGTGTCCCGAGCTTTAGATGATTGTTTCTAGGGGTCCATAGGATGATTATTTTCCTTTTCTCTTGTATATGATTGACGATGCTGCATTTCTTTTCCCTGATATTATTTGATGAGATATTTCCATATGTGATAAAATGCTTAATATTTCCAAAATTTGCAAATAAAACTCTAAAGTTCCTTTGAAATAAAAAACAAATCATATGCACAAACATTGCATGCATCATACGCATAAGCAGGTTTTGTTTCCGGTCCCTTGCCCCGTGGTCTAACTCTGTGTCCTTCATTTATTTTGAAGACAAGCTGACTCACCGGTACTACACTAGAGCCAACATTTCAAGACTGATGGATCACTTAGATCAAGAGAACCGCGAGCTGAAAGAGGAAGTGGCCAGATTGACTGCCCTAATGGAGTCACTCATGGCTGCCCAGAGCCAATCTTCTCCGACACCTTCAACTCCTCCCCAGAGGACAGTTATCTCCGAGATTGTCTCCTCTACTGTGCCCGCTGCCAGTGCACACTTTGTTCCAACAGCCATGCCAACCGGGTTCCCGTGGGGGATGCCTCCCAATTTCATGCCTGAGGATCCTATTCCCACCTTTGCTTCTCTGCCAGCATCTAGCCCGGTCCTTGCTGTTCCTCCTCCTGTCGTGCATGCTTTGCCTAGGGTAGACGACACCATCTATCATTCTGAGTCGTCTGAGGGTCCAGATGTTTATGAGAAGATGGATGCTATGAACGATCAATTTCTCGAGCTTCGCAAGGAATTGAAAACTCTCAGAGGGAAGGATCTTTTCGACAAGTCTGCTGCCGAACTCTGCTTGGTTCCAAATGTGAAGATCCCTATGAAATTCAAGGTCCCTGATTTTGAATAGTACAAAGGAAATACTTGTCCTCTCAGCCACCTGGTCATGTATGCCAGGAAGATGTCGACTCAAACCGATAATGACCAACTACTCATCCACTACTTTCAGAACAGTCTGTCCGGTGCCGCTTTGCGTTGGTACATGGGTTTAGACAGCGCGGACATCCGATCCTTCAATGATCTCGGCGAAGCCTTCGTCAAGCAGTACAAGTACAACGTGGATATGGCTCCCGATAGAGATCAATTGAGAGCCATGTCCCAGAAGGATAAAGAAACATTTAAGGAGTACGCCCAGAGGTGGCGAGAGGTGGCAGCACAGATCGTGCCTCCGCTAGAAGAGAAAGAGATGACTAAGATCTTTTTGAAAACTTTAAGTTCTTTTTATTATGAGCGGATGATTGCTAGCGCTCCTTCTGACTTCACCGAGATGGTGAATATGGGGATGCGTCTAGAAGAAGGGGTTTGTGAAGGACGGTTAACCAGAGAAGAAGGCTCTTCTGCCAAACGTTATGGGGCGTTTACAAAGAAGAAAGATGGAGAGGCACATGCTGTGATCTCCCATGGGAAACCAAGAAGACCCTCTGTGAGGAGGAAGATTATGCGTCCCACCAGTAACCAGCACCAGGTGGCTCATATAGCACTTGTCTTTAGAGATAATCAACAGTATCAGCAACATAGCAACAATCAACAACCACCTCAGCAATATCAGCCACAACAGCAGGCCTACCAGCCTCGCAACAGTAATAAGACCAACACAAGTTACGAGAGGAAAAAGGTCACTTTTGATCCTATTCCAATGACGTACGCAGAGTTATATCCCTCTTTGATAGAGAGGAAGTTGATTACTCCGAGAGACCCACCGGCTATACCTGCTGACCCCTAGTGGTGATATAAGCCCTAGTTACATTGTGTTTACCATTCTGGTGCTCCCGGCCACGACGTGGAGAATTGTTACCCTTTGAAGACCAAGGTTCAAGACCTTGTGAGGTGTGGTATTTTGTGTTTCGAGGACGTAAGTCCTAATGCGAAGAAGAACCCATTGCCCGAACATGGGAAATCTGTCAACATGGTCCAGGGTTGCCCTAGCAAATACAAGGTCAAATATGTCAGTCACATTCGACAATCTCTGGTCGAGATGCATCGTTTTCTATGTGATTATAGTCATTATGAGCATGACCATGATAGGTGTCGAGTCTGCTCTGTTAACCGATTAGGTTGTTGCCAGGTGCGCAAGGATGTTCAGGAAATGCTGGACGAAGGAGTCATTGAGATCCTTCAAAACAGAAATGTTGACGAAGATGCTGATGAGGTCAACGTAATTTCTCCAGTATTTCGGATCCCCGAGCCTGTTATCATCAAGTACAATGGTAGCAAGCAGAAGGCTTCTCCCGCTCTGATAATTAAGCCTGCTGGTCCTGTGCCTTACTCTTCTGAAAAGGCAGTTCCCTATCGCTACAACGCCGTAGCAGTAGAGAATGGGAAAGAGGTGTCCTTGCCCTCTTCTTCTGTTGTGAATATTACCGATGTTAGCGGTTTGACCCGTAGTGGCCGTGTATTTTCAGCACCGCCGAAGCCTCAAATTAATGCTGATTTTGTTGAATGCCCGATTGGGAACATTGTGAATTCGCCGAATCCGGCACTTGCTGTTAAGCCCTCTTCCGTACTGAAAACTCCTACTTCTGTTGGCCCGAGTGGCAATGAGAAAGAAGACTGTGATGAGATGCTGAGACTCATCAAAAGGAGCGAGTACAATGTTGTAGACCAACTTCCACAAACGCTATCCAAAATATCTGTATTATCCTTACTCTTAAATTCAGAATCACACCGAGAGGCTCTGCAGAAGGTGTTGGATGTGGCATATGTGGATCACGATGTCACTTTGGAGCAATTCGATAGTATTGTTGCAAACATTACTGCTTGTAACAACCTGAGCTTTTGTGACTCTAATCTCCCTGAGGAGGGAAGAGACCATAAATTGGCATTACATATATCTATGGGTTGTAGAGACGATGCCAGGTCCAATGTACTGGTGGACACTGGGTCATCATTGAACGTATTGCCAAAGTCCACTTTCTCAAAGCTATCATATCAAGGGCCTCCCATGAGGCAAAGTGGAGTAGTTATGAAGGCTTTCGATGGGTCTCGCAAAACTGTGATTGGGGAAGTTGATCTCCCAATCAAGATCGGACCAAGTGATTTCCAGATTACCTTCCAGGTTATGGACATTCACCCATCGTATAGTTGTCTCTTAGGCAGACCATGGATTCACGAGGCAGGCACCGTGACGTCCACCCTACACCAGAATTTGAAATTCGTGAAAAACAAGAAGCTGGTGGTGGTAGGGGGAGAAAGGGCTCTCCTGGTTAGCCATTTTTCTTCCTTCTCTTATATAGATGCTGAGGTTGAAATCAGAACTCCTTTCCAAGCTTTATCTATAGCTGAGCCTATTGAGAAGAGAACTCCTTCATTTGCTTCCTACAAAGATGCAAAGTTGGCCATTGAGCGTGGTGCAACCACTGGTTTAGGAAAAATGATTGAGTTGGAAGACAACGAGTCCCGGGCTGGCATAGGTTTTTCTTCTGGTACTTTCAACAAGCAAGGGTTATTCAAGAGTGGAGGTTTCATCCACACTGGTCAGAGCGAGGAAGTTGCTGCTGTCTTGGAAGAAGATACAGAGGATTCTGTCAACTTCATCATCCCTGGTGGGGTCTGCAACAATTGGGTCGCTGTAGATATTCCAACAGTTGTCCATAAGTCAACGTAATAATCACTTTGTTTGAAAACCCTTCTCCCATGCCAAAAGGAGGAGTGATGACATTTGTTGGCGCATAAATACAATGATATTTTCATTCAATAAATTCATGTTAAATGTTTGTTTTTCCATTTATTTTCCCTTTTTGCTTTTTGCATGAAATTGGTGATCACATAAAACCCTAAAAAATAGAATAAAATCAATCTTTCCATATGCATAATGATTTGCCTTGTTTGAATTCTAAGAGCTTTTCATATCCAAAATCATTATGCAGATTTCTAAACCCATTGAACATAATGACCCAACACCATCTCCCAATTTTGAATTCCCTGTATTTGAGGCAGAGGAAGATGATGTTGAAGAGATTCCTGATGAGATCACCCGGCTACTTGAGCATGAAGAGAAGATCATTCAGCCGCATCTAAGAATCTGGAAACAGTCAACTTGGGGTCTGAAGATTGTGTGCGAGAGGTAAAGGTTGGGGTACTTCTGGAAGAATCTGTTAAGAAGGGGTTGATTAAGTTGCTACGAGAATATGTTGACGTCTTTGCCTGGTCATATGAAGACATGCCTGGTCTAGATACTGATATTGTGCAACATTTCCTACCTTTAAAGCCTGAGTGCGTGCTTGTGAAGCAGAAACTCAGAAGAACTCATCCTGATATGGCAGTGAAGATCAAAGAGGAAGTTCAGAAGTAAATTGATGCGGGGTTCCTGGTGACCTCTATATATCCTCAATGGGTGGCCAATATTGTGCCCGTGCCTAAGAAAGATGGAAAAGTCCGGATGTGTGTGGATTATAGAGATTTGAGTAAAGCTAGTCCGAAAGATGATTTCCCTCTACCACATATTGATATGTTGGTAGATAATACAACTAAATTCAAGGTCTTCTCGTTTATGGATGGATTTTCCGGATATAATCAGATTAAAATGGCACCCGAGGATATGGAGAAGACAACATTCATCACACCTTGGGGAACATTCTGTTATCGAGTGATGCCCTTCGGTTTGAAGAACGCCGGAGCCACGTATCAACGAGCTATGACCACCTTGTTTCATGATATGATGCACAAGAAGATTGAGGTATATGTTGACGATATGATTGCTAAGTCAATAACGGAAGTTGAACATGTAGAGCATTTGTTGAAGCTTTTCCAACGTTTGAGGAAATATAAGCTTCGTCTGAATCCCAACAAGTGTACATTTGGAGTCCGTTCTGGCAAGTTATTGGGCTTCATTGTTAGTGAAAGAGGTATTGAGGTTGATCCTGCAAAGGTCAAAGCAATACAAGAGATGCCTGCGCCCAAAACTGAGAAGCAAGTCCGAGGTTTTCTTGGCCGCTTGAATTATATCTCCAGATTCATATCCCACATGACTGCCACGTGTGCGCCTGTATTCAAGCTCCTCCGGAAATATCAGTCCCATGACTGGACCGAGGATTGCCAAAAAGCTTTCGACAGTATTAAAGAATATCTGTCTGAGCCTCCGATTCTGTCTCCGCTTGTAGAGGGAAGACCTTTGATCATGTATCTGACTGTTCTTGAAGACTCGATGGGTTGTGTCCTTGGTCAGCAAGACAAATCAGGGAAGAAAGAGTATGCTATTTACTACCTGAGTAAGAAGTTCACTGATTGTGAGTCTCGATACTCAATGCTTGAAAAGACATGATGTGCTTTGGCTTGGGCTGCTAAGCACTTACGCCAGTATATGATAAATCATACAATTTGGTTGATATCCAGAATGGATCCAATCAAGTACATCTTCGAGAAGCCTGCTTTAACAGGGAGAATTGCCCGTTGGCAGATGTTGTTATCTGAGTATGATATTGAGTATCGAGCTGAGAAGGCTATTAAAGGTAGTATCTTGGCTGACCATTTGGCACATCAGCCTATTGAAGATTACCAGTCAGTTCAGTATGACTTCCCGGACGAGGAAATTCTGTATTTGAAAATGAAAGATTGCGATGAGCCTACACTTGATGAAGGGCCAGAGCCTGGTTCCAGATGGAGTATGGTGTTTGATGGCGTTGTAAATCAGTATGGAAATGGTATTGGGGCCGTTATTATTACTCCTCAGGGCGCGCATATTCCTTTTATAGCAAGGCTAACTTTCAAATGCACGAATAATATGGCTGAGTATGAGGCCTGTATTATGGGATTGGAGGAATGTATTGATCCAAGGATCAAGCATATTGATGTATATGGTGATTCGGCCCTCGTTGTTAATCAGATTAAGGGTGAATGGGAAACGAATCAGCCTGGCCTCATTCCATACAGAGATTATGCGAGGAGGATTTCAACGTTCTTTACCGAGGTTGACTTCCATCATATTTCTCGAGATGAGAATCGGATGGCAGATGCTCTTACTACGCTTGCTTCAATGATTGTGGTTAAATTGTGGAATGAAGTCCCCAATATCACCGTGATGCGCTTGGACAGACCAGCTCATGTATTTGCAGTAGAAGAAGTAAAAGATGATAAGCCGTGGTATTATGATATCAAATGTTTCCTTCAGAACCAGGTTTACCCGCCTGGGGCATCTGTGAAAGATATGAAGACTTTGAGGAGATTGTCAGGCAGCTTCTACCTCAACGGTGATGTATTGTATAAGAGAAATTTTGACATGGTTCTGCTCAGATGCGTGGATAGACACGAAGCAGACCTGTTGATGACTGAGGTGCATGAGGGTTCATTTGGTACTCATTCCAATGGACATGCCATGGCTAGAAAGATGTTGAGAGCAAGCTACTATTGGCTGACAATGGAGTCTAACTGCTGCAAATATGTGAAGAAATGCCACAAGTGTCAAATCTACGCGGATAAGACTCATATTCCCCCGACATTTCTAAATGTGATTTCATCACCATGGCCCTTCTCCATGTGGGGAATTGACATGATTAGCATGACAGAGCCGAAAGCGTCCAATGGACACAGATTTATTTTCGTAGCACTTGATTACTTCACCAAGTGGGTTGAAGCGGCGTCGTATGCAAATGTGACCAGGCAGGTGGCCGTGAAGTTTATCAAGAATCAACTCATTTGCCGATATGGTGTGCCAGATAAGATCATTACTGATAATGGATCTAACTTGAATAACAAGATGATGAAAGAGCTGTGTAGTGAGTTCAAGATCGCGCATCATAATTCTTCGCCTTACAGACCCAAGATGAATGGGGCTGTTGAAGCTACTAACAAGAATATCAAGAAAATTATCCAGAAGATGGTTGTTACGTACAAAGATTGGCATGAGATGCTGCCATTCGCTTTGCATGGGTATCGTACATCTGTCCGTACTTCAATAGGGGCAACCCCTTTCTCTCTTGTTTATGGCATGGAGGCTGTACTCCCAGTAGAGGTGGAGATCCCATCAATGAGAGTCTTGATGGAGGCCAAGTTGACTGATGCTGAATGGGTTCAGAGTCGTTATGACCAGCTGAACTTGATAGAAGAAAAGAGATTGACTGCCATGTGCCACGGTCAGTTATATCAGCAGAGAATGAAGAAAGCTTTTGATAAGAAGGTCAAGCCTCGTGTGTTCCGAGAAGGTGACCTTGTGCTCAAGAAAGTCTTATATTTCGCGCCCGATTCTAGGGGCAAGTGGACTCGAACTATGAGGGTTCGTATGTTGTTAAGAGAGCCTTTTCAGGCGATGCTTTGATACTTACAACTATGGATGGGGAGGATTTCGCTCGTCCTGTGAATTCAGATGCAGTCAAGAAATACTTCGCCTAAAAAAATAAAAACTGAATAGCTCGCTAAGTTGAAAACCCGAAAGGGCGGCTTAGGCAAAAATGAGCGTCTCAATGGATTGAAAACCCGAAAGGGCGGTCCAGGCAAAAGTTAGAGACATGAAAAATGAATATAGGTATCCCGCTAGATTGAGTACCTCGTCCTGGGGCAATCTAGGCAAAAATTAGGGATTTGGCAAGTAACTGCATCCTGACAAGATTTTGTTCTACAACTGTCGTCCGTCAGAGATCCTTGCTCATTATCAACCAAAGCTTCAAATACATCGAATTCAGAATTGGTGGAGAAATGGTCATTATGTTCAATGTAGCCCCTTTTCCAATATATATCACCAATTTCAAATTTGTAAAGATCTATGGAGTCTTGCCATTCACAGACTACCATTCTATCAAATAAATTTGAGCCTTTTATCCAATTATTGGCACTCTTATCTGTTTCTATTCAACAAATGTTTTGCATGTTTTAATTAAGAAAATATCATTGTTTTAAACAATCAAATTTTTTATAATTTGTTTTTAAACAAAGTGAACATTCACAATGACGAAAGGATACTTAGGAGATCCTCAGTGCTCTCCCAAGGGTGGTACGATCCCCAACAGGGTAAGATTTTTGTCCATATTCCTGGCATGACTGTATCTCCTCCCTCCGGAACCTTTTGTGGTTTATCCTACCAAGTGGATTGCTTGTTGAGAGTCACCTCTCTTCCCTTCAGCAGAGTAGCAATCTTTCTTCCTCAGCAGCTTGGGTCTCTTTGGGCAAGAGCGGTATTTGGTGGTTGATCCCGATAAATCCTTTATCTCCTCGGATAGATTCCCCAGTAGAGTTGTTGGTGTGGTGGACCTTGTCTGTGATAACTCTCATCCCCAGATGGAATGATTGATGATTCATCCCCTGCAGAATTCTTTACTTCCTGGTATCTCTGATCCCCAGCAGATTGGATACTCCCCGGTGAACTTGGCTTTTTCTCTTGAGATGTAGTACCGGGTGGTTGATTCCTGGACCTGGTTGTGTTAGATATGTTTGTCTGTCAGCATACATCATACATAAACCACGCATACGCATGCATAATTATAACATTCAGATATTCATGTTGCATTCTTTGCCATATATCGTTGTTTGCTGTCTCCTGGTATTTGGTGATATACTTCCCCAAGCAGACGTGTGTGTCTGATCTCTCCATATAGAGTCAGCCCCATAGGCAGAAAGCGTCTATCCTTTCTTCCATATTCCCCATCGGGTTATATCCTCGTGGATGTCGATTGTTTTTGTTCCTTCCCAACACATATACTGGGATGGTTTTCCCCATTGAGTTATATCCTCACCGGGACAAGTCTTGATTTGGTGTGCCTATCTAGTTTGATCCTAGATCGGTCTCTTGAGACTCTTTTCCCGTTTCCCTGTGGTAAATGAATAATTGCTCAATAATTAGTAATTATTATCCCCGGCGGAGTCTGTGTTCCTCTACCCTCATACCGGTAGTTGTAAACCCTATTTCTTCCCTTTTTGCAGAGCAACTATTTTTGCTCATCTTTAATTGGTGTCAGTTATCTTCATCCAGTATTCGGTGATGATATCCCCTCATCTGCTTGGATAATTGCCCTGATTACGCAATTTATCCCCAGCGGGTCATCTCTCGTCTACCTTGTTGTTGTTGGTAACAATTGTGTCTCCCCTGAATTGGTCATCATTATATACCTAGTTTCAGTATCCCGATGCCTTTTCTTTTCGGTCGATTTATCCTTTATTAACCCAGTAACCGGTTGTGGATAATCGTCCATGCGAGTATATTATCTATGTTCTGACGGTAATAGATAGTATATCTCATGCACTCTTGGGTCTGAAGCCTTTTGTTCTTCCCCAGTTGAGTAAGATTCGTATCCCCTTTGTGGAGTCGAATATCCATCCTGTAATCGAGTTTGCTTTTAGCCCTCTTTTGGATGATGAGTGTTTTGGGAATATTCCCCAATGCACGCCTTGGTTGGTCACCTATTATATGCCCAGTAACCGGTATCCCTGGTGTTCCTTCCTCTCTGCTCCCTATTATGACTTTTTGTCCCCTGTGGAGTCAGAATCCCTGAGTTGAAGTATACCTTTTAGGTTTTCCTCAGACGTTTTGAAGTTTTGATATCTCTCACCCTTATACCGGTCTTGGATATTCATCTCCTCCCGAGCATGTTGTATCTCTCACCCTCATACCTGGCGTTCAGATCACATGTCTCCTTGAGCTTATTACCCAGTAACCGGTAATACCTCATCCCGCTGCTTCCCCAGGAGTGTCCTTGTGGACATCCCCAGCGAAGTCCCTTAGTGGATTGTTTTCATCCGGATTTTATCCGAAGTATCCGTTTTGGATAGTTTTGCTGTATTGGCATATTCCCCAATACCTGCATCTTCGAGTCAGCTCGAGTCTTTCCATTGGATCTTTTCCCTTTGGAATTTTGTCCCCCACGCTGTGAGTCGTGACCTGCTCGCGCATTTTTATCCCTTTTCTATCCCATAAGAGTCCCCAGGGTCTTGGTCCCATGGAGTGAATTGCTCATATGGATTATCAGTGGCTTCTGATTTCTTTGCTTTTGTGGACACATATCTCCACAGAGTGCTACCATTTTTCATACCTACATTTGCATCATGAGGTCTCTTAGGGACCAAAATTCGTCTCCTTGTTATTATTTAAGCCCATTCTACCCCGTCGAGATGAAGATTTTAACCTTCACTTCTCCGGCTAGAATGACCTTAAATAGGGGCATCTGTAAGACCCCAATTTTGACCCTAAGATCCCTCATGGCATCATAACATTGCATTTGCATTGCCTCAAGGATCCTTAGCATCTTGGTTCCCTTTGCCTTTGGGTGGGACTCCTTGTGATTGGTTTGAGATCACCAAGCATGCTTGAATTATACATCATTATTTCTCTTACTTTTGTTTACTAACCAAAAGCACAAAAATGTGTCACTAACATCTTTTGTTTGAAGCTTGAGTATCATCCAAGACACTTTGTGGGTTCTATTTAGATGATCAGTCAACACAAGGGAATGGCTTGAGATACTTCCAACAGGTTCAAATGGGGTCTATTCGTCAGTCAAAACGTTAATCTTGGAGGAGCAAAAGTTTGTTCTTGAACTGTCATGCTCGCTAGGCGAAGCCCACATGTTAACAAAAGAAAAAATAAGAAAAAAAAAGAAAAAAGAAAAATAAATAAATAAAATATAACAGAAAATTTTTGGACTTGGGCCTCTCTCATTTGAGCCTAAAGGTCCACAAAAATCAGGTTATAAATTCAGAGTTTCAGTGAAACAAAATTTCATTCCATTCCTATTACTCTGCCAGGAAAAAGATAGTGAGAGATTCCATTCCTGTTCCATTCCTATTACCCTGTCTGGAGGAAAAAGATAGTGAGAGAAGAGCTAACAGAGTTCAGAGCAACCTCCAGAGACTGAAGGGAACTCATCGGCAAAGAACCAATTCCCTCTCATATAAACCCTCAGATTGCTTTGCAAACCCAACCGGGCAATTCAATTTCATTGATCTCTCCAGTCAGGTTTGCCTTATTCCCATTACTTTATGCTCTTAATTTGAATGCTCTGAATGTATGAGGTATTATGGGTGGATTTGATACCCTTTTGATGCATGTGTTTGACAAGAGGTTTAGGCCTCCTACCCTTGGTTGCTTTTTGTGAGCTTTTTGTGAATTTTAATGGCATGATTCATGTGGTTACATTTTGATTTGGGGGCAACTCTTGGTTACCCTATTTTGTTTCTCTAACCTGTTTGTTGAATTTTGTTTTGTGAGGGCTCATATGACTCTTGCAGAGATGGTTTGCCTGGTGTTCCACTTTATTTGTGGGATACCACCTGAAGGTTTATTCCGATTACCTGTACTGATTCACTTTCTTTGATGGTGTTAGCTTGGAAGGATCTCAGGGTTTTTTTGTTCCGTTAATATTTGTTACTTCGGATCTTTATCCGTGGGGTACTTTTACATTTTCCCGTATTTTTACCGCTTTCTTAGCTGCAAGACCTCGATAGAAGGCAATGTTTTGTGTGTTTACTTTATGCAGGTTCCTTCGTCTAGGACTTCCCTTTTGCCTGAGCGTTCCTAAAACACAAACAAATTCATTGATTTTTCTTCTCCATAGAACACGTTTACTCCTTCTACTACAGGCGAGTAAGTCTCCAAAGGTCGAGCATCCGGTAGATTGTGTAGTAACGTCGTTCGCCCCAAATCCAAACCCTTAACCCCGTAGTTGGTCGAACTACGTTTTGCTCTGATTTTCATCCCCGATGAGATACGTAGGCATAAGACGCGATGTCTTAGCGAGCACACTTCCCTTTAACCCATAGGTAGCCGAGCTACGAAGACTCTGATTCTCAGATTCTGACGAGATACGTATGCAGTGGATGCGACATCCGTGCGAGTCATTTTCTTTTGACCCTTCTTTTAGTAAGTAGTACATTAGATAAACATACACGCTTTTCTCATCCCTTCAATCATATTTGCACAAATAAATTTTCACAAAAAAAAGACAACCAAGCCTTTTGGGTGCCTAATACCTTCCCATTGCATAACCAACCCCCTTACCCAGGTCTCTGACATTTTTACTAGTTTTTGATTCGATAAAACTTTTAGGTTTTTGTTCGCTTTCTAACCATTCCTTTGGATAAATAGAAGTGCGGTGGCGACTCGACTTGTATGATTAACCTTGGATTTAGTTAATATCTCTAATGGTAACGAATACCCCGCTACACCCATGTGAGTCTATCCTTGATATGTTCATCCTAACCGATGATAGATATTCTCTTTTTGGTATTATATCTAGTAACCGATAGATATAATTCCTACTTTTCCCCAGCAGTATATCCTTGATATGTTCATCCTAACTGATGTCGAATATTCTTCCCTTTGAGTGTATCCTTGATATGTTCAGTTTAACCAGTGACGAATATTCTCTTTCTTTGGTCTTCTGCCCAGTAACCGGTAGTTGTAAATCCTATTTGATATTTTCCCTCGCAGGTTGGTCTTACCCGGTAGCTGGTAATGAACATACCTTATTTCCCCAGCGAGTCATCCTTGATATGTTTACCCTAACCGGTAACAGATTGTCTCTCTGTCAGATTATGTTATCCTCCTACCCAGTAATTGGTAATGGATAATATACTTCTGGTACTCCTGTGTTGAAGTTCATTCTTCCCCATTTGAGTTTGAGTGCATACTTCCTCAATGAAATCGCCATCCCTGTGTGGTTCGAGTATCTCAGTTTTGTTCTGATTTACCTGTTTCCCCTGCATAATTTCTTCTTTATCCCCGACCGAGTCCTTCCATTGATTTATTTTCATGGAATCCTCTTGTGTCTCCAGCAGTTCTAAGTCATAGTCTAGCCTAGACACAACTTTTTATCCCTTAGAGTATCTGTCTCCCCAGCGAGTTTTTCCTTATGGAATGCATTATGTTCCTATGGACCTTCAGTCTCTTCCGAATTCTTTTCCTTTGTGGCAATATTTTCCCCACAGATATTATTTTTAACATTCATGTCATATGCATCATGAGGTCTCTTAGCGACCAAAATTTGTTTCTATATGTTGTTATTTAAGCCCATTCTACTGAGTCGATACGAAGATTTTAACCTTCGCTGCCTCGGCTAGAATGTCCTTAAATAGGGGCAGTTGTAAGACCCCAATTTTGACCCTAAGATCCCTCATGTTATCTCATCATAGACATTAACATTGGGATCACACCTTGGAATATTACTTACCCCTTATTTATTGGGTTTGCATTGGGAGATATCACTAAACACTTTTGATTGTATCATAATTTGTTTTTCATTATTTACTAACCAAAATACCAAAATACCAAAAATATGCCAATGTATAGTTTGTTGCTTTTGTAGGTAGTGTGTATGCTCACCCATGCTCCATCAAGCTCATATCTAGGGTTTGAGACCCTAAATACAAGGAGTTCAATCAAGAAATGGTTCACTTTGGCTCTAAGAATCATATATGGATCCCCATGATCTTCACATATCATTTTGATCAACAAATCATCAAGAGTTTGAAGTTTGTTTGCCTTGGAAACCATAATTCATCTGGGTATCTTGTGTGTGACTTCCTCAACAAGTTTCTTTAACAATTGATCAAATATTTCAAGGGATACTTCACATTACATCATCTTACGCATATATTATCCTTCATGAGTCCCAAAAGTCAAGAGAATGTCAAACTAGCAAGTTGGTTCATGGTGGTTGACCAAAGAAAGTCAACTGGTCAAAACCGGGGTTCCCTAGACCCTATCTCCTACAATTATTTGTCATATGAAAATTATTCCAAGTGAAGAGTTACTCAAAATTACATTCCAAACAACTTTCATGTTGAGGTCAAGAGCTAATTTTTCTTGGAAATTCATTTTTTATGGTAAAAGATTATAGGTCATTTTGTCTGAACCCTAGTTTGGAGGTCAACTCCCCAAGACCATAACTTGATCAATTATTATGAGGTGAAAGCCATTCAAATTCCATGATCAAATTCAAGATTTCTACTTCAACTTTGATGTTTATAGGAAGTTCAAATTCAACTTTCAAATGCATATGCCAAGAGGAAACATTATAGGTCATCTTGGGCCAATACCATTGAACAAGTGATTTTCCTCAACTTCTAAAATGCATAACTCCTTCATGCCAAACCCAAATGAGGTCAAATTTGTGACAAAATTGAATAGGTTTGAAATAGATACAACTTTTATGAAGAAACCTTTCTCATTTGAAGTCCATAGAAAATGTTATTCAAGGTGGAAGAAGTGAATATTTGACTTGGGACTTAGAAAATTTTCAAATATGTTTGATTTCCCAAACTTCCACCTCAAAATTCATCATGATCCAAGCTTCAAATGAAAAAGTGTTCAACAAGAAAGTTTTTCCCCTTGATCTCACCTTTCCAAAAAGTCTAATATCATCTCATTTGGCCAAAATATGAAGGACTTGTGCAGGGGTGCAATGTGAGATACCATTTGGATGATTTTCACTTCCACATTTCATACCCGATTGCATGGCCTCACAACATGATTTCAGCATGATTCTCACTCATTTTTTGACCTGAATACATCACTTGATGGGCCTATCACACGCCCATGCAAGAATGAAAAGGGAATTTCTTATTTTTGCCAAATTTGGAAGTGTGTGGAAATGAAACTCCTTGGCTATAAATAAGACCCTCATTGCTCAGAATTAAGGACCTCATGCCCAAGCTTTGAACCTGCAATCCCAAACCCTCACCATTGAAGGATAATCTTGAAGGTTTTCTTTGA
The DNA here is from genome assembly GCF_024323335.1 of Lathyrus oleraceus. NCBI lineage: Eukaryota > Viridiplantae > Streptophyta > Magnoliopsida > Fabales > Fabaceae > Lathyrus > Lathyrus oleraceus. The sequence continues at coordinate 219,005,144 of NC_066585.1, forward strand.
AAATCGAGTTTCAAATATCCATCTGTTTTGAGATTGAAACTCCAAGAGTCCAGACCTTTTCTTGATCCTAATCACTTCCAACAAGCATCTGAAGCAAGACCAAGCACAATTGGAATCAAGATTGTGCCAGTTTGAAGCTCCATTGAAGGTGAATTTTCAAAAATTTATTCTCTTCAATTCTTCACCATTCTTTGTGATTTTCGGTTGTCTGAAGTCCTATCAATGTAGGCAAAAAGATTAAGTTGCTTTGAGGTCAAATCGAAGCAACTCAGATCATGATTCTCAAAATCCAAATCCCTGTATCTTTTTATATACTTGGAATTGGAGAAAATTGAGGCCAGATTCGAGCTTTTGAGCATTTTTTTCTTTAAATCTATGTCTTTGTTTTTCATTCTGGTGATGGTTGATGATGGACCAGTATGGTGAAGTCCACCGGAGAAGAAGACCGGAGCCCTAGCTCCGGTGATGTGTTATCACACATCTCAGCCACATGATCCATTTGAAATGTTTTAACCTTAACCTTTATTTTTATTACCAAGCCTGATGCGCGTTGACTCAGGTACTTGTGGAATGCGCGCTTCTGGCCATCAGATATGTCACCTAAATTAACGAGGGAGATCTGATGGCCCTTGTTTTTTTGATTTTTTTGATTTTTATGTTTAATTCATTTATTTTAATTAATTCATATTCATTTCATTTTTAATCCAAAAAATATGGGACTTTCACCAAAAATCTTTAAATATTTTCCTCTTTCATTTTCAGAATTAAAATTATTTTTTGGATTATTTTTGGTATTTTTCATCAATTAATTGTTTTTTGTGCATATTTTTAATTGTTTAAAAATACTTCTGACTTTTCAAATATTATGATTTTTTTGTCTAACGTCCTTTGACCTAGGATAAATCTCTTGGCCATTTATTTGGTGTTTTGAAGAGGTTTTAGGTTTTGACTAAACTAATTTCAATTTTTATGCATTTTTAATTTGATTTTTAATTAATTAATTGTGTAAAAATTATGTTGAGCCGTTTTTATTGACTTGTGATGTTTGACTGGGTGTTTGGGCCTTGGTCAAGGTTGATTTGATTTTTGTTAAGTTAAAATAATTGGATTTAGGGGATTGATGAAATGTACATTTCATCTCCCAAAATGAATGAATGATTTTAATTTGATAAAATTCCTCCCATGACCAATTTGTGTTTCTCTTATCTCCCTTCCCTCTTCATCTTCAATCCAATTCTCTCCCATCCTTTCCATTGACCAATGAAGTCTCAATATCCTAAGGCTAATTGGTTCATCAATAACTTTGTGTTAGATGAACCAATACAAGTATGGATGAGATAGGTCCATCCTTTGATCTTTTTTTCTTTTTTGTGTGTGGTATGTTTTAGGAGTATGGTTCATTATACCATATGTCTAACATGCATTAACACCAAAAATTCTATTGCCCGGCCTCAGATAGTTGTGACTTCTACTTAAGTCAAATTACGATTGCTTAACATAGAGTTAAATTTTGACCCTAAAGGCATAACATTCTAGTAAGTGAGATTGTAAGTCTCCCCCCTTTCATGGTATTATGTGGAAACTTGGCCTTTTTCCATCCTTTGGAAGATGTCTTGGTTCAAGGATCCATGCTTGTGAATAGAGGGTTGAGTGTTCTCCAAAGAATGACTTAATCAATTGAAATGCAAAACTCCACTAACATCTAATCAACTAACATTTGACTAACTTTTATTATTCTTGCTTTTATTTTCAAGTCATTTACTTTATGCAATTTAAATTCAAGTCATTTGCCATTTCATTTGTCATTTACATATCATTTAACTTGTTTATGTTTATGTCATTTTTACTTTGCTCATTTGAGCCATATATTGTGATTGTATATATTTGTTTGTGTATTTTGTTTGTGTTTATGGTCTTAGGACCTTAAAATACTTAATAAACAACAAAAAACCCTAAAAAATGTTTGTGTGGACTGTTGGATTTGATCCGAGCTTTTGGACTTAGAATTAGGCAACATTCCCTATGCAAAAGGACTTGGCCAATGCCAACATTTCTGAGACCAAATTATTGTGATTTGAGCTTTCATCTGATGCATCCCATTGGTCAGATCTTTTCAACTCTTAACTTTTAATATTTATGCTTAGGATTAGTCTCTTCATCTCCTCCCACTTCTCAAATTTCAAAATATGTCCCCCTTTTCAAAAACTTTCTTTACTTGTGATTCAAAACTTAGACCTTATTGCAAATTAGAAACTTCGGCCTTATGCCATTACATTTTTTTAAACTCTTTTCTTAAATCAAACTTGTAAATGAATCTAATCATATTGACTTAAAATTTTAAAATGACAAAAAAGAACTAACACTCATTCAAACCTTTTATAGGCTCCTTTGTGCCTCTTGTAAACTTAATTTTTGATTAAAAGCAATTCAACGAACTACGAGGTTTTGATCCCTCATTTTTTTGTTGGTATGTAGGCACAAGTCCGAAGGTCTTGTCAAACACAAAAATATAATTAATGAATTCTTTTCTCATCCCCACACTCTATTTATTGCAAACATCTTTTATACCAAAAAACACATACACACATAAAAAAGGGCTCCCTAGGAGTACGTAGGACACTTTGGGTTCTAACACCTTCCCTCTGTGTAACCAACCCCCTTACCTGTAATCTTTGACATTTTATTAGTTTTGATTTGAAAACTTCTTATCTTTGGATTTTGTTTGTACTTTTCCCTTTTCCTTTGGAAACAATAAAATCGCAGTGGCGACTCTAGTTTTATTGACATTAAGTTTATCCATAGCTTAATGGTCATGAATTTACCGCTACAATTTGGCTATCTTTCTTTATCCTTCATAAAACATCATACTAGGGATCATCTGATATTGCATCACATCCCTAGCAAATCAAAATGAAAAAAAAGTCATGCATACTTGCATAGCATATCATATCACGTCATATGCATTCAGGATCAAAATTCTGGTCTTTTTATTATTTAACTATCTCCCACTATAATTATATAAACAATGTCCTTCTTCATATTGTATGGTTGAAGATACTTAAATAGAGGCAGTTGTCACACCCCAATTTTGACCCTGAATCCCTGAATCAATACATTCATCCCATCATTTGCATCACTTCCATATTGCAACATGCATTTCATCTTGCATAATGCCTAGAATGTCCGTCAAAATAATTTTTTGGAATTACAGATAGACCGGTTGAATCAATTTCCAAATGTATGTCAAATTAGTGGGCGAAATATTTCGAAATCGAGCTTGGAGACATTAATTTTAGTATTTATAGTTTGTGTTGTTTAACCTGGTGTGCTCATTTTATTTCTTCGACTATTTTTTCAGTCACATTTTGATCTGCCTAAGCCTCTTCTACCGAGCATTTTCGGTCACATGTATACTTTCGAGAAGTATATTTCATGCTGATGTAGCACCTCAAATTTGCACCTATCATTGTACATACATTCTCATACTAGGTCATAGCATATCATGGTCCATTGCATAGCCTTGCATTGCCTCTTTTGCCTCAAGTGCAAGCCAATCAAGGAATTAGGTCAAACTGATCAGGAGATCAGTCAACCAAGCAAGCAAGTGCATTTCTCAAGGAGCCAAGGCCCTAGGGTTGGTCCAACATGTTCACATGACTTGGGGATCCATTTGAAGTGATTTGGTCAAGGATTGGATGTTCAGAAGTCATCAGTCAATGCACAGACAGTCAGAAACCCTAAAAGTCAACTGTTGGTCAACTGTCCATTTAATCAGTGGTTTGATGGTTGGATTTGGTTTGAGAGAGCTTATTCATGTCCAAATAGGCCTCATGTATCATGTCAAACACCATCATGGAAGAATTTGAAGGCATATCAGAAATTTCCAAAAATGGAAACTGGACCTGTAACTGAAACTTACCAAAAATGGAAAGTCTTGATCCTCAAACTTACATCATGATACAAGCTTCAAATGAATTTTTGCCCAACATGAAAGTTGAAGATCTTGTTCTCCCATTTCCAAAAAGTCCAAGAACACTCAATTCCCATGTGTGGTTGGCAAGTTATGATCGAATCGTTTTCAGAAATTCTTGAACTTCAAAAGGCCATATCTCTCAAACCATTTGGCCAATTTGGGTGGGGTTTTTTCCTACAAACCACATTTGATCCCCTCTTTCCTAAAATGTAACTTTCATGTACCAAAACTTCATCAATCAAAATGCCATTTTTGGACTTGCCTTAATTAATTTCAAGTGAGTGAAATGTTGACTTTTCAAAATAAACCTTTTCCATCATTTTGGCCATTGGGAATTGGTCTGAAAATGCATTTGAGACATGTTGCAAAGTCATTTTTATGCAGTACATGTAGCCCATGCTAGCTTGCTTGAAATTTGGAAAGAAAGTACAATTTTCACCAAACCAATCCCACATATCCATGGACCATGCTTGGTACTCTAAAACAGCAGACATACTTCTCATTTTCTGTCACATGAAATCAGCAGCTGCAGCCAACATAACCAACAGAAAAAACCTTGGCTCACTCATTCTCTCAAAATCACATTTTGGCCATTTTCTCAAAATCTGTCCAAAACTCCCAAAGAACAAAACATTGCCTTGCCTAAAACAACATCCCAAACAGCCTTGTGGATCTGTTCCAACCACTAAACACTAGCTGTAACCATCTTTCAAGTTCTGTTTTTCTTCACACATCATCCATGACAGTCCATGATTTGAGCATTTTCCAACATCCATGAACCAAGCTTCCTTCACCAACCATCATCTGGAGTGTTAAGGGCCAACTGTTTTGAGTAGGAGCAGCCACAAACCAACAGAAAATCACTCATTCTCTCAAACCTCATTTTTGCATTTTCCAACTTTCTGTCAAAAACTCCATAGGCCACGATCTGGACCTTGTTGCAGCATCATCCAAGCAACCTTGTGAGCACCTTAGAGCCATCATTCTTCAACTGTGAGAAGCTCTGTACCAACTGTTTTTGCAAAGCTCCTTCAATAGCAGGTTTGATTTAGAGCCAAATCAATTTGTGTCAAGCCAAGAATCTTCAACCATGCATCGTGTGGGAGGCTGAGGCATATCTGTTTTGGTCCATCACTGCCAGAAAACCACTGAATCACTGCTGCCTTGCAAGAACAGGTAAAATTCGCATTTAACCATTCACGAAATCATGTAATATATCTTATAGATCTTTTCACCATGAACATGATGAGCTTTGAATCGATGCAAATGGTTGAGTATCTTGAAAGTTATGTTGAGTTGAAAGTTGATGCATGAATATGTTTTTACTTTGTTCTTCCTGGACAGCATGATTCATTGGAAATAGATGTTGTATTGTGCATGAGTGTTGTTCAATGGTTCGATTGATGTGCTTGTTGTTTGTTTTTGAGCCAATTTGTTTTTCACAATTTTCTGAAGAGGATGAAGGTTGCTGTTCAAACCCTAGCTTCATGCTGTGCCCAGAAAAACCACATGTTGCATGCCTCGTTACTGTTCATCAAACGCCAACCAATCATAACATTTCCCTTGCATGGCCTGTACGCACGGTTTCACTTAAACATCCAAACAATTACCAAACTGCCATTTCGTCCCATTTTATTTATTTAAATCATGATTAATTCATTTTTCTTTTTAATATTTACTTCATTTTGTTACACAATTTACAAAATCCATAACTCCTTCATTTTAAACCCAAAATTCATGGGACTTTTTGCATTATTCTCCATTTTTCATCTAGTTTTTTATAAGCATTTTTATTCAAATTATGCTCATGTGGAAAATTAAATGTACTAGGGTTTGTGACATGTGCTCATATTTTGTACACTTTGCCAAAACATTTGTGAAATGGTGATACTTTATCCAATGGCTCCCAAATTTTTTGTGCTTAAACTAGACACACTCATGGTGATTTGGGTGTAGAGTTTGTGAATTTATCATTGCTGGTTTGTGAGATATGATTTTTTTGAATTAGGGTGTGACAATTTGTGTCACACCATTGATGTCAAAATTCATGATTTTCATTACCATGCTTCTTGACCTCCAATTGATCTGATTTTTTGGATGAACCTACTCTTGTATGTCTAGTTTACATGTGAATCTTCTTGGAATTATTTGTGGCATTTCCTAATTGTTTGAGATTTTCTCCCCTGTCTAGTCAAATGTTGACTTTTTGTGACACATGTTCCCATTTCATTTGTGAAATTCTCATACTTTATTGGATGGACATGAAATTTTACATGAGATAACTAGATATCCTCATATTTGCCATGGTTTTAGTCCCATTCATTTATCATACACCATCTCTGATTTATGAATTTTTCAAGTTGATGCATGTTTGGTTGACTTCTTTGAGCATGTTCAAAATTGCCTTGCCTTTCTGATTTTCATTGACTGCCTTCCACTTGTCCAAATGAGATGAAATTTGACATGCTTACCATGCTATGTGTTAGGATTGATCATGATTTATTTGGTGATTTTTGGAAATGTTTGGGATTGATTTTGATTCAAGTCTTGCTGTTGACTTCTATGAGCTCCCATTTGCCATGCTTTGACTTCTTTTGCTTATGAAATGATGATGATGCATGATATGAACATGAAACCAATTGGGTTTGCTTCCTAAATGTTTGAATTTGATTTTGATTGGACATTGCTTGCTGTTTTGGCTTTCTCATTCATTTTTGACCCTAGGCTTGTCCTAGTGGTCCTGTTACTCACCTTTGAGCTCATGTTTTCAGGTTGACCAACAAATGACCAATGAGACCAATCCTTTTTGATTGAGCTTGCTTGATTATCATTGACTAACTTGTTTGTTTTGTAGGTGGCTTGACTCATGTGATTTGAGTCTTGTGCTTGGCACAGTTGATTATCTGTTTTGACTGTTGTTTCCCAATTCCTTTTGCTTTGACTTGTGAACTGTGTACTGATCAGTTTGACCATTTCAGGTACCATTAGTTGCTTAAGTTCCTTGAACTTGCTTTGCTTTGCTATTTAGCAACTTGCTTGAGGTATAGTTTCTCATCTCCATGTAGTCTGGAAGACCTGGCCTGTTACTTGGCCAGGCAACTGTCTGAAGTCCTCCTTAAGAGGCAATGTTTGTGGATGTTTACTTTTGTCCCTGTACATATTCAAAGACCTCCTAAGTGAAGAGGCAATTGGCAGAACCCAAGGGATAAGCAACCTATCCCCTGCTATTCAGTGTGTCATTTGCTTTGCTCACACCACTGTGTTGATGCATTGCAGATACAAACCCAAGATCTTGTACAATCGTACAGTTGAGTCAGTTTTAAGTGTGTAGAAGGGTTCCCACTTTCTGAACCCACACATTCTTGTCTTAAGCTCTCCCAGGCCAGGGATAAGAGCTGTGAAGTCTTATCTTCACTCACTTTTCATCTGCTTCACCTTAGTCTCTCAATGGCAAGGTTAAGAGCAACATTTCACCCAGTTCCAGAGGTTTGTTTGTTGAGGTTGATATGACCCCTCGACTAAAACCTAACCCTTGTTTGAGCCACTTGCTTGTGTATAGTGTGTGCTATCTGTGCTTGTATGTTTGTTTGACTTGCTTCCTGTGCAAGTTAGGATTGTTTGACTTGCTTCCTGTGCGAGTTAGGATTGTTTGACTTGCTTCCTGTGCAAGTTAGGATTGTTTGACTTGCTTCCTGTGCAAGTTAGGATTGTTTGACTTGCTTCCTGTGCAAGTTAGGATTGTTTGACTTGCTTCCTGTGCACGTTAGGATTGTTTGACTTGCTTCATGTGCAAGTTAGGTTTGTTTGGCTTGCTTCCTGTGCAAGTTAGGTGTGTGTGTGGCTTGCTTCCTGTGCAAGTCATGTTTAGGATAGGCTTGCTTCCTGTGCAAGTTAGCTAGAAACCTTAACTTAGGGTTGATTTTGCATGATAACATCTAGGCTCGAGTCGTAGTCTCCCTAGTTGTGTCTCCCTCTATTATCTGGTTAGGCTAGTCCTTTATCCCTCTGTAGGGGAACTACGTCGCCCTGATCCTCATACCAGATGAGGTACGTAGGCAGGAGATGAGCAGATCTCTCCGGGCGCCTGTGTCTTTGTTTTGTCTTGTTGTGTGCTTGGAAGCTGATGTAAGTCCATCGAGTGGCATTTGGGTTCCAGTGTGGGTTTGTTGGTTCGGATGCTGATGTAAGTCCAGTGATTGGCATTCAGGCTCCACGTTTGCCTCTTTGTGTGTGTTCTGGTTCGGATGCTGATGTGAGTCCAGTGATTGGCATTCAGGCTCCACGTTTGCCTCTTTGTGTGTGTTCTGGTTCGGATGCTGATGTAAGTCCAGTGATTGGCATTCAGGCTCCACGTTTGCCTCTTTGTGTGTGTTTTTGGTTCGGATGCTGATGTAAGTCTAGTGATTGGCAGTCAAGCTCCATGTTTGCCTGTGTGTGCCTTGTTTGTGTTTGTGTGCGTGTCAGCCGAGCTACGAATGCTCTGATTCTTCTCTCGTCCGAGAAGATACGTATGCATAGGATGCGATATCCTAGCGAGCATGTGCCGCTTCCCCAGTCCGAACTACTTCGACTCTGATGTCTATGCCTGATAGACTAAGTAGGCCCAGGATGCGATATCCTGCCGAGTCAGTTTCAGTCTGTTTTCTTGTGTCTCCTTCAGCCAGTGTGTGTGTGTGAGCAGTGTTTTTTAGCAACCATTTTCCTTCCTATTGTGCGTGGATCCCGTCGAGTACGACGGATGCGTAGGGGTGCTAATACCTTCCCTTCGCATAACCGACTCCCGAACCCATTCTCTTTGGTCGCGAGACCATGTTCTTTCCTAGGTTTACTTCGAGCGTTTCCTTTCCCTCTTTTGGGATAAATAACGCACGGTGGCGGCTCTGTTGTTTCTTTCTTTTCCCGCCGGTTTTTCGCGTAATGCGACAGCTGGCGACTCTGCTGGGGAGGAAGAGAAGTTGACCTATGCTGGTCCATCTTCCCTGAGCGAGTCTCTCCTAGCGCTCTCTAGGTTAGGGTTTTGGTTGCTTTGTGCTGTGTTTATTTATTGCATTCATTATTTACTGCTTGCATTCATTGTCTATTGTTTGCATTTATGTTTGTAATTATGTTTGCATTCATATTCATCTGTTCACCTGGCTGGTTGTTTGTTTCTCTCTGTTGGGGTGGGAGTTACATGAGGTAAAAGGCCCAATACCCAGGCCATGAGTGAAATCTAGGATACTTAGGAATAGAGTGATTCATGGGAAGCGGGTGGTATTGCGCCATTTAGCGGAACATTGATATCACGAGCAGTTCAGACCCTGGTGGGATATTATCGTTACATACTTCGGGTGTGTATATGATGATGTTTTGCGAAAGGTTATTTATGCTGCGTTTCTCTCGACCTTACCCTGGCCTAGATGACACCCGTGAGTGGGGAGGGAATGATCATTATTACAGGTACAGTTGGTGACTTGTCGGTGACTTGTTGGTGACTTATGATCCTGTTGGTGACTATTGGTTCAGAATTTTGGGGTCTCAGATGACTTTGGGTTTTAGATGAATTTGTGGTTCCGAGTTCAAGCCGAAGTTTTGATCCCGTGTTCTGAGAGACACAGCCAACCAGTCGTGTCTGCATCATTTGCATCATAGCATATTTATTTTTCAAAAGAAACGCAATAAAAAGATACAAAAAAAAAGAAAAAGGGGAAAAAGGAAAAAAAAAACTAATCCCTGCATGCATATCATTTCTCAGGTACATTCCAGAGCTTGTTCACTGATAGAGATGGCAACAGTCCCAGAGTTGAAGCGGAAGACTTGTTCCTACAGCTTTCACCGTGAACCTTTGACGTCTCTGATTGAGTTGAGCAACCTTATGACCAGTGGTAACCAGAAGGGGTTTGTTGACCAATATGGAGATATTCTGACAATGTTGAAGATGGTAGTCGATCCGGTGCCGTTGCAGACTCTTCTACAGTTCTATGACCCAGAGCTTCATTGTTTCACCTTTCAAGATTATCAGTTGGCGCCTACTCTTGAGGAGTACTCCATTCTGCTGAGTGTCCCGGTCCGGTATCAGGTTCCTTTCTTGGATGTGCCCAAGGAGGTTGATTTCAGAGTTGTTGCCAGAGCTCTTCATTTGGGTATCAAGGAAGTCAGTGATAGTTGGAAGTCCAGTGGGGATGTTGTAGGATTGCCTTTGAAGTTTCTGTTGAGGGTAGCTAGAGAAGAAGCAGAGAAGGGAAGATGGGAAGCCTTTCATGCTCAGTTGGCCGTCATGATCTATGGGATCGTCCTGTTTCCGAGTATGCCAAATTTTGTTGACTATGCTGCAGTCAGTATTTTCATTGGAGGAAATCCAGTTCCTACTCTGTTAGCTGACACTTACTATGCTATTCACAGTAGGCATGGTAAGGGTGGGGCTATCAGGTGTTGTCTCCCACTTTTGCTCAGATGGTTCTTGTCTCTTCTACCAGTCAGTGGACCTTTTGTGGATGCTCAGAGCACGCATAAGTGGACTCAGAGGGTTATGTCTCTTACCTCCTATGATATCAGGTGGCAATCTTACCGGATGGATGTGCGTAACGTCATTATGAGCTGTGGAGGATTCCGTAATGTGCCACTCGTAGGGACTAGGGGTTGCATCAATTACAACCCGGTTCTTTCTCTTCGCCAGTTGGGGTTTGTGATGAAGGGAAGACCACTTGAGGCTGAGGTAGCAGAAAGTGTGTATTTTGAGAAGCAGAGTGACCCGGCTAGATTGGAGCAGATAGGGAGAGCTTGGAAGTCTATTGGTGTGAAGGATGGATCTGTCTTAGGGAAGAAGTTTGCTGTTGCTATGTCTGATTACACTGATTGGGTCAAGGAGAGAGTGGAAACTTTGTTGTTACCCTACGATAGGATGGAGCCGTTGCAGGAGCAACCACCTTTGATCCTTGCTGAGAGTGTACCCGCGGAGCACTACAAGCAAGCCCTGATGGAGAATCGCCGTTTGAGAGGGAAGGAGCAAGATACCCAGATGGAGCTGTACAAAGCCAAAGCTGATAGGTTGAACTTGGCTCATCAACTCAGAGGAGTGCGAGAAGAAGATGCTAGCAGACTAAGAAGCAAGAAGAGATCCTACGAGGAGATGGAGAGCATGTTAGATGCAGAACACCGGGAGTGCTTGAGGCTGCAGAGGGTTGAGGCCAGCTATCAGAAGAAGATCAGAGACTTGGAGAAGCAACTCAGAGATAAAGATGTCCAGTTGAAGAAGGAAGTAGACTTGAGACAAGCATCAGAGAACCACCTTGGAGGAGAAGTGGTAGAGCTTAGACGACAACTGAAGGAGAAGATCACTCTTTTGCCAGAATGTTCAGAATGTGACCTGTTGATAGACCAGTGCCAGTACTTAAAGACTCTCATTCCGGGAGGCCGTGTGTCTTAGTTTGTATCTTTGATGTGTATGTTGAGAATCACCTCCAGGCTTGTTGGATGGGATTCATTGTTGTACTCTGATTGTTTGGATTTTCTTTGTCGACTTTGTTGTATGATCCTGTCACTCATATAGATGAGGTTGTTGGTTTCACCTTGTACTCATCACTCTTGTATGTTGTTTCTGTGCTTCTGTGTTGTTCTTGCTGCAGGTTGCCATCTTCTGAGGATGACTTAGGCTCTTTGAATGCCTGAGGAATGAACATATCATGTGCATCATACGCATCATTAGCACCATACTCATATCATTTTGCATAACAGGTGTTCTTGGTCGTGACTTCTCACTCTGGTTCCTGTTTTAGGCAGGATAGCTGATCAACGTCCGCACCGCTACTCAACAAGACTAAATCAACAGAGAAGTATGGATCAATTTCAAGCTGAGTTGGCTAAGATGAAGGCTAGCATGGCCCAGTTTATGAATATGATGCAAGGGGTTGCACAAGGTCAAGAAGAACTTCGAGCCATGGTTCAGAGACAAGAGGCTGCAAATCCACCGGTCAACCATGCTCTGCCAGAGGGAGGCCCAGTCAATGATAACAATGTTGCTGCTGCTGTACCCATCAACAACTATGCTGTAGGTGATGAGTTGGGGGTATTCGAATCAACGGTCAACCTATTGTTCCAGATGCCGCTAATGCCAGAGTAGTCCGTGCTCCGGCCCGTAATCCTGTTCCGATTGTTGACAGACAAGAGGATATGTTCTCTCTGCTCAGTGAAGACGAAGACGTTCTGGGAAGGATTAATGAGAGAGACCGCAAAGTTGAGGCTCTTGCTGAGAAGATCCGTGCTATGGAATGTCAGAATTCCCTCGGTTTTGATGTTACTAATATGGGATTGGTTGAAGGACTGAGAATCCCGCACAAGTTCAAAGCACCGTCCTTCGACAAATACAACGGTACTTCCTGCCCTCGCACCCATGTGCAGGCTTATTATCGAAAGATCTCTGCGTATACCGATGATGAGAAGATGTGGATGTATTTTTTCCAAGATAGTCTATCTGGGGCTTCTTTGGACTGGTACATGGAATTAAGGAGAGATTCGATCCGATGCTGGAGGGATCTGGGTGAGGCCTTCTTGAGGCAATATAAACATAACATGGACATGGCGCCGAGCCGAACTCAGTTACAGAGCTTGTATCAGAAAGACAAGGAGAGTTTCAAAGAGTATGCTCAGAGATGGCGTGAGCTAGCCGCCAGAGTGCAACCTCCGATGTTGGAGAGAGAGCTGACAGACATGTTCATTGGAACTTTGCAAGGTGTGTTCATGGATCGCTTGGGAAGTTGTCCATTCAGTAGCTTTTCAGATGTTGTTGTCTGTGGGGAGAGAACTGAAAGCCTTATCAAAACAGGGAGGATACAGGATCCTGGATCGTCAAACTCTTCGGGTTATAAGAAGACATCCTCTGGGGCACCCAAAAGGGGAGAGGGTGAAACGAATGTTGTACACCGTCGGAGGAGTGGAAACAGAGGACAGTATCGGCAAGTCGCTGCTGTGACTGTTCCAGCAACTCGAACTCAACAACAGCCGAGAAGACCAACTCAGCAATATCAGACTCCACAACCTCGTCCTCAGCAACAGTCTTCCCAGCCTCCAATGGATAATCAAGCTGGTACAAGTAATAAGAGGAAGAAGATCATTTTTGATCCAATTCCCATGTCCTACGCCGAACTGTATCCCACTCTGATAGAGCGAAACTTGATCACTCCCAGAGACCCGCCTCCCATACCCGTCAATCCTCGGTGGTGGTATAGGCCTGAACAGCATTGTGTGTATCATTCGGGTGCTCCTGGTCATGACGTGGATAGTTGTTTCCAGCTGAAGATGAAGGTTCAAGACCTTGTGAGGTCAGGTATTCTGATCTTGGAGGACTTAGGTCCCAATGCTAATCAAGTTTGAAGATAACAAGTCCTGGGCTGGCGCCGACTTTTCTTCAGAAGGGTTGTTAGAAAAGCAGAAGCTGCTGATGCAAGAAATACTGACAGTTGTCGTCCCTGATGGGATCTATCACAATTGGGTCACTGTGGGCTTTCCTACAGTTGTTCATAAGTCTTTGTAACAATCACTTTGTTTAAAAACCCTTCTCCCATGCCAAAAGGAGAAGTGATGACATTGTTGGCAACATTTTGTGCAATGATATTTTCATTCAAATAATTCATGTTAAACATTTGTTTTTCCAATTGTTTTCCCTTTTCGCTTTTTGCATGAAATTGGTGATCACAAAAAACCTTAAAAAACAAGAATAAAAGCAATCTTTTCATCTGCATAACGATTGTCTTGTTTGATTTTCAAAGAGCTTTTCATATCAAAACCTTTATGCAGGTTGTTTCTCAAACCCATTGAACATAATGATCGGACGTCATCTCCCAATTTTGAATTCCCTGTATTCGAAGCGGAAGAAGATGATGTTGAAAGGAATTCCTGACGAGATTTCCCGACTTCTTGAGCAAGAAAAGAAGGTCACTCAGCTGCATCTCGAGAATCAGCAGAACAGCCAACTGGGGCATTATCAAAAAAAAAGAAAAAAGAAAAAAGAAAGAGGAGGGTGCAAAACCAAATCAAAAGAAATCCAAATCAAAAGAAAAAGAAACAAAGAAAGAAACAAAAAATAGCACCCTCGAAGTCCCAAGTTGACTGATGCTGAATTCGATCGAAAAGAAGAGATCAACTGCCATATGTCATGGTCAGTCATATCAGCAGAGAGTGAAGAAAATATTCAACAAAAAGGTCAAGCCTCGTGTGTTCCGAGAAGGTGACCTTGTGCTCAAGAAAGTCTTGTCTTTCGTGCCCGATTCCAGGGGCAAGTGAACCCCAAGCTATGAAAGTCCATGTGTTGTCAAGAGAGCCTTTTCAGGCAGTGCTTTAACACTTACATCAATGGATGAAGAAGTTCACTCGTCCTGTGAATTCCGATGCAGTCAAGAAATACTTCGCCTAAAACAAAAACAAAAAAAAAAGCAAAAGCTCGATAAGTCGAACACCCCAAAGGGCGACTTAGTCAAAAAGGAGCGTCTCGGTGGATTGAAAACCCGAAAGGGCGATCCAGGCAAAAGTTAGAGACATTGAAAAAGAATTTGCATCCCGCTAGATTGAACACCTCACACTGGGGCAATCTAGGTAAAAATTAGGGATTTGGCAAGTAACTGCATCTTGACAAGACTGTGCTCTATATCTGTCATCCGTCAGGGATTCTCGATTCATCATCGACTGAAGCTCTGAATACATCGAAAATTCAGGATGGTAGAGGAAAGGTCATTATGTTCAATGTAGCCCTCTCCAATATATATCACCGATTTCAAATTTGTACAGATCTATGGAGTCTCGCCCCTTGCAGACTACCATTCCATCACATCAATTTGAGCTTTTATCCAATTATTTGCACTCTTATTTGTTTCAATTCAACAAATGTTTTGCATGTTTTAATTGATAAAGTATCATTGTTTTCAAAATAAACAAATTTTTCAAAAAAATTGTTCTTAAACAAAGTGAACATTCACAATGATGAAAGGATACCTAGGAGACCCACAGTGCTCTCCCGGGGGTGGTATGATTACCAACAGGTAAGACAATTGTTCGTATCCCGAGCATGACTGTATCTTTGTCCTGCAGAACCTCGTATGGTCTCTCCTCAGGGAATTTGCCCGATGCAGTGTCGTTTGAAGTTGTTCATCTTCATGTTCCCGGCAGTACATATTCTTCCTCCAAATCCCTGTTAGCCCTATCGTGGGGCATCCCCAGCAAGTTTGCTGTTTCGGACATTATTGTGGGGCAGCTCCCCTAGCAGAGTGTTTACTGAAGACTTCAACTTTCGCCTCTCCAGCAGAGCAGTCTTCCTCTCTCCCCCAACATGGGTGTTTTTCTTTGAAGATTCAGTATCTGGTGGATCGACATCCCCGTAATCCGACATTCCCTCAGATAGATCCCCCAGTGGAGTTGTTCGCATAAGGAGCTTTATCAATGCTTTTGTATTTCTCATCAGAAATCTGGTTGCTTCTCGGTATCCCTGATTTCCAGCACAAATTTTTGTGGCGCATCCGCCTGTATGTTGAACTCCGTTCTCCGGTTGCGACTGACGATCCCTCCGGAAGCCTCTGGTGGCCTTCCTCCCCTGCAGGATGATGATTGTTCCCTATTGTCCCAGTCTCCAGTGGATTTTCTTGGCTCTCTGATGACTTTGGTTTTCTCTCCGGATGATTGATTCCCGGACCTGTGGTTTGAGCATGTCTGTTTGTCAGCATTCATCATACATTTTAGGTAGAATGCATACATGCATAATCATAACATTCAGGTACTCATGATGCAGCTGTTGCCGTGTATCTGTTGATGGTTGTCTCTTGCTATTCGGTGATACAGATCTCTCCAGTAGATCCTCCTAGCAGAGTTGGGTGTGTCTGATCTCTCCATGTAGAGTCTACCCCTTAAGCAGAAAGTGTCAATCTTTTCCTGCCATTTCCCCACTGAGATACATCCTCGTGGATGACGGTTGCTTCCGTTCCCTCCCTAATGGGATGGGTTTTCCCTATTGAGTTCTTTCCTCATTAGGATGAGTCTTGATTCAGTCTGCCTTCTTGGATCGATCCTAAATTGGCTTCTTGTTGACTATCTCTTGTGCTGCCCTGGGGCATGAATGAATAGTGGCTCACCAACCGGCACTCATTCATTTCATCCTCAGCGGAATTCGTGGTTTCTACCTACAACTGGTAGTTGTAAGTCCTATCTTTGTGGTTTTCTACCTACTAGCTGGTAGTTGTAAAATCCCACTTTCATCCCCTTGTTGGAGTTAACCCTTTGTGCTCATCCTATCGATGACTGGTTACTTTTCCGTGGTTTTCTGCCTACTAACCGGTAGATGTAATCCCCTCTTTGCAGTTATCAGTATCCGGTTCGTGATATTGACATTCTTTCCCCTCTGGATACTTGCCTTGATCAAGCAGTATTGTCCCTAGTGGGTCTTCCCCTTCTTTTTGGATACTTGCTCCGAATAAGCAACCTTATCCTCTTTTGATTGGTCATCTTTTGCATACCTAGTCTGGTACCCAGATGCCTTTCTTTTCGGTCGATTATTCATTTAACAACCTACAACCCGGTTATGGATAATCTTCCATGCGAGTGTATTATCTACGTTTTGACGGCTATAGATAATATGTCTTATGTTTTTCCGGTATTCAGACCGAAGAAGTTTCCGACGGTCAGGTCGGTGTACTTATGTTTTTTCCGGTATTCAGACCGAAGAAGTTTCCGACGATCAGGTCGATGTACTTATGATTTTCCGGTATTCAGACCGAAGGAGTTTCCGACGATCAGGTCGATGTACTCGTGGCACTCAGGCCAATTTTCCGGTATTCAGACCGAAGGAGTTTCCGACGATCAGGTCGATGTACTCGTGGCACTCAGGCCAATTTTCCGGTATTCAGACCGAAGAAGTTTCCGACGGTCACGTCGATGTACTTATGTTTTTTCCGGTATTCAGACCGAAGAAGTTTCCGACGGTCAGGTCGATGTACTTATGTTTTTTCCGGTATTCAGACCGAAGAAGTTTCCGACGATCAGGTCGATGTACTTATGTTTTTCCGGTATTCAGACCGAAGGAGTTTCCGACGATCAGGTCGATGTACTCATGGCGTTCAGGCCAATTTCCAATTTTCAAATCGAAGAAGTATTCTCCTCTCCGTTGGTGTCAATAAACGTCGAGTTTTTCCCAATCATCCGTTGATGATTTGGTTGTGTTCACTCTCCCCAGTAGAGTTTCCTCCTCTCCGTTGGTGTCGATAAACGTCGAGTTTTTCCTATTCGTCCTATGACGTCTAGTTGTACTTGTCCCCACGTGGATTTACCTCTCCATTGGTCTTGGTAAACGTTGAGTTTTTCCCATTTCGTCCGTTGACGTATGGTTGCATCTCTTCCAGTCATTCATTAATGTCTGGTTACCTCTCCGTTGGTCTTGGTAAACGTTGAGTTTTTCCCATTACGTCCGTTGACGTATGGTTGTATCTCTTCCAGTCATTCATTAATGTCTGGTTACCTCTCCGTTGGTCTTGGTAAACGTTGAGTTTTTCCTAGTTGTCCGTTGGCATCTAGTTGTGATTTCTTTTCCCATTCATCGTCGTTGCGATGTCTGGATGTGGCCGTACCCTTTGAAAACAAAAACCAAAATATATACCCAGTAATAAAAATCAAATCCCAGTGGACGTTTCCATTGGTGGATCCCTGTATTGTGCAAATTCTACGGTTCTTGGTATTCAATCCCTGTTTACCCTGAAAGTCTGACAGCCATTGCTCTCATCCATTCGGGTTCCCAGCTGATTGAATAGGGGCAGCTGTAGCACCTCAAGTTTGCACCTATCATTGTACATACATTCTCATACTAGGTCATAGCATATCATGGTCCATTGCATAGCCTTGCATTGCCTCTTTTGCCTCAAGTGCAAGCCAATCAAGGAATTAGGTCAAACTGATCAGGAGATCAGTCAACCAAGCAAGCAAGTGCATTTCTCAAGGAGCCAAGGCCCTAGGGTTGGTCCAACATGTTCACATGACTTGGGGCTCCATTTGAAGTGATTTGGTCAAGGATTGGATGTTCAGAAGTCATCAGTCAATGCACAGACAGTCAGAAACCCTAAAAGTCAACTGTTGGTCAACTGTCCATTTAATCAGTGGTTTGATGGTTGGATTTGGTTTGAGAGAGCTTATTCATGTCCAAATAGGCCTCATGTATCATGTCAAACACCATCATGGAAGAATTTGAAGCCAGATCAGAAATTTCCAAAAATGGAAACTGGACCTGTAACTGAAACTTACCAAAAATAGAAAGTCTTGATCCTCAAACTTACATCATGATACAAGCTTCAAATGAATTTTTGCCCAACATGAAAGTTGAAGATCTTGTTCTCCCATTTCCAAAAAGTCCAAGAACACTCAATTCCCATGTGTGGTTGGCAAGTTATGATCGAATCGTTTTCAGAAATTCTTGAACTTCAAAAGGCCATATCTCTCAAACCATTTGGCCAATTTGGGTGGGGTTTTTTCCTACAAACCACATTTGATCCCCTCTTTCCAAAAATGTAACTTTCATGTACCAAAACTTCACCAATCAAAATGCCATTTTTGGACTTGCCTTAATTAATTTCAAGTGAGTGAAATGTTGACTTTTCAAAATAAACCTTTTCCATCATTTTGGCCATTGGGAATTGGTCTGAAAATGCATTTGAGACATGTTGCAAAGTCATTTTTATGCAGTACATGTAGCCCATGCTAGCTTGCTTGAAATTTGGAAAGAAAGTACAATTTTCACCAAACCAATCCCACATATCCATGGACCATGCTTGGTACTCTAAAACAGCAGACATACTTCTCATTTTCTGTCACATGAAATCAGCAGCTGCAGCCAACATAACCAACAGAAAAAACCTTGGCTCACTCATTCTCTCAAAATCACATTTTGGCCATTTTCTCAAAATCTGTCCAAAACTTCCAAAGAACAAAACATTGCCTTGCCTAAAACAACATCCCAAACAGCCTTGTGGATCTGTTCCAACCACTAAACACTAGCTGTAACCATCTTTCAAGTTCTGTTTTTCTTCACACATCATCCATGACAGTCCATGATTTGAGCATTTTCCAACATCCATGAACCAAGCTTCCTTCACCAACCATCATCTGGAGTGTTAAGGGCCAACTGTTTTGAGTAGGAGCAGCCACAAACCAACAGAAAATCACTCATTCTCTCAAACCTCATTTTTGCATTTTCCAACTTTCTGTCAAAAACTCCATAGGCCACGATCTGGACCTTGTTGCAGCATCATCCAAGCAACCTTGTGAGCACCTTAGAGCCATCATTCTTCAACTGTGAGAAGCTCTGGACCAACTGTTTTTGCAAAGCTCCTTCAATAGCAGGTTTGATTTAGAGCCAAATAAATTTGTGTCAAGCCAAGAATCTTCAACCATGCATCGTGTGGGAGGCTGAGGCATATCTGTTTTGGTCCATCACTGCCAGAAAACCACTGAATCACTGCTGCCTTGCAAGAACAGGTAAAATTCGCATTTAACCATTCACGAAATCATGTAATATATCTTATAGATCTTTTCACCATGAACATGATTAGCTTTGAATCGATGCAAATGGTTGAGTATCTTGAAAGTTATGTTGAGTTGAAAGTTGATGCATGAATATGTTTTTACTTTGTTCTTCCTGGACAGCATGATTCATTGGAAATAGATGTTGTATTGTGCATGAGTGTTGTTCAATGGTTCGATTGATGTGCTTGCTGTTTGTTTTTGAGCCAATTTGTTTTTCACGATCTTCTGAAGAGGATGAAGGTTGCTGTTCAAACCCTAGCTTCATGCTGTGCCCAGAAAAACCACATGTTGCATGCCTCGTTACTGTTCATCAAACGCCAACCAATCATAACATTTCCCTTGCATGGCCTGTACGCACCGTTTCACTTAAACATCCAAACAATTACCAAACTGCCATTTCGTCCCATTTTATTTATTTAAATCATGATTAATTCATTTTTCTTTTTAATATTTACTTCATTTTGTTACACAATTTACAAAAATCATAACTCCTTCATTTTAAACCCAAAATTCATGGGACTTTTTGCATTATTCTCCATTTTTCATCTAGTTTTTTATAAGCATTTTTATTCAAATTATGCTCATGTGGAAAATTAAATGTACTAGGGTTTGTGACATGTGCTCATATTTTGTACACTTTGCCAAAACATTTGTGAAATGGTGATACTTTATCCAATGGCTCCCAAATTTTTTGTGCTTAAACTAGACACACTCATGGTGATTTTGGTGTAGAGTTTGTGAATTTATCATTGCTGGTTTGTGAGATATGATTTTTTTGAATTAGGGTGTGACAATTTGTGTCACACCATTGATGTCCAACTTCATGATTTTCATTACCATGCTTCTTGACCTCCAATTGATCTGATTTTTTGCATGAACCTACTCTTGTATGTCTAGTTTACATGTGAATTTTCTTGGAATTATTTGTGGCATTTCCTAATTGTTTGAGATTTTCTCCCCTGTCTAGTCAAATGTTGACTTTTTGTGACACATGTTCCCATTTCATTTGTGAAATTCTCATACTTTATTGGATGGACATGAAATTTTACATGAGATAACTAGACATCCTCATCTTTGCCATGGTTTTAGTCCCATTCATTTATCATACACCATCTCTGATTTATGAATTTTTCAAGTTGGTGCATGTTTGGTTGACTTCTTTGAGCATGTTCAAAATTGCCTTGCCTTTCTGATTTTCATTGACTGCCTTGCACTTGTCCAAATGAGATGAAATTTGACATGCTTACCATCCTATGTGTTAGGATTGATCATGATTTATTTGGTGATTTTTGGAAATGTTTGGGATTGATTTTGATTCAAGTCTTGCTGTTGACTTCTATGAGCTCCCATTTGCCATGCTTTGACTTCTTTTGCTTATGAAATGATGATGATGCATGATATGAACATGAAACCAATTGGGTTTGCTTCCTAAATGTTTGAATTTGATTTTGATTGGACATTTCTTGCTGTTTTGGCTTTCTCATTCATTTTTGACCCTAGGCTTGTCCTAGTGGTCCTGTTACTCACCTTTGAGCTCATGTTTTCAGGTTGACCAACAAATGACCAATGAGACCAATCCTTTTTGATTGAGCTTGCTTGATTATCATTGACTAACTTGTTTGTTTTGTAGGTGGCTTGACTCATGTGATTTGAGTCTTGTGCTTGGCACAGTTGATTATCTGTTTTGACTGTTGTTTCCCAATTCCTTTTGCTTTGACTTGTGAACTGTGTACTGATCAGTTTGACCATTTCAGGTACCATTAGTTGCTTAAGTTCCTTGAACTTGCTTTGCTTTGCTATTTAGCAACTTGCTTGAGGTATAGTTTCTCATCTCCATGTAGTCTGGAAGACCTGGCCTGTTACTTGGCCAGGCAACTGTCTGAAGTCCTCCTTAAGAGGCAATGTTTGTGGATGTTTACTTTTGTCCCTGTACATATTCAAAGACCTCCTAAGTGAAGAGGCAATTGGCAGAACCCAAGGGATAAGCAACCTATCCCCTGCTATTCAGTGTGTCATTTGCTTTGCTCACACCACTGTGTTGATGCATTGCAGATACAAACCCAAGATCTTGTACAATCGTACAGTTGAGTCAGTTTTAAGTGTGTAGAAGGGTTCCCACTTTCTGAACCCACACATTCTTGTCTTAAGCTCTCCCAGGCCAGGGATAAGAGCTGTGAAGTCTTATCTTCACTCACTTTTCATCTGCTTCACCTTAGTCTCTCAATGGCAAGGTTAAGAGCAACATTTCACCCAGTTCCAGAGGTTTGTTTGTTGAGGTTGATATGACCCCTCGACTAAAACCTAACCCTTGTTTGAGCCACTTGCTTGTGTATAGTGTGTGCTATCTGTGCTTGTATGTTTGTTTGACTTGCTTCCTGTGCAAGTTAGGATTGTTTGACTTGCTTCCTGTGCAAGTTAGGATTGTTTGACTTGCTTCCTGTGCAAGTTAGGATTGTTTGACTTGATTCCTGTGCAAGTTAGGATTGTTTGACTTGCTTCCTGTGCAAGTTAGGATTGTTTGACTTGCTTCCTGTGCAAGTTAGGTTTGTTTGGCTTGCTTCCTGTGCAAGTTAGGTGTGTGTGTGGCTTGCTTCCTGTGCAAGTCATGTTTAGGATAGGCTTGCTTCCTGTGCAAGTTAGCTAGAAACCTTAACTTAGGGTTGATTTTGCATGATAACATCTAGGCTCGAGTCGTAGTCTCCCTAGTTGTGTCTCCCTCTGTTATCTGGTTAGGCTAGTCCTTTATCCCTCTGTAGGGGAACTACGTCGCCCTGATCCTCATACCAGATGAGGTACGTAGGCAGGAGATGAGCAGATCTCTCCGGGCGCCTGTGTCTTTGTTTTGTCTTGTTGTGTGCTTGGAAGCTGATGTAAGTCCATCGAGTGGCATTTGGGTTCCAGTGTGGGTTTGTTGGTTCGGATGCTGATGTAAGTCCAGTGATTGGCATTCAGGCTCCACGTTTGCCTCTTTGTGTGTGTTCTGGTTCGGATGCTGATGTGAGTCCAGTGATTGGCATTCAGGCTCCACGTTTGCCTCTTTGTGTGTGTTCTGGTTCGGATGCTGATGTAAGTCCAGTGATTGGCATTCAGGCTCCACGTTTGCCTCTTTGTGTGTGTTTTTGGTTCGGATGCTGATGTAAGTCCAGTGATTGGCAGTCAGGCTCCATGTTTGCCTGTGTGTGCCTTGTTTGTGTTTGTGTGCGTGTCAGCCGAGCTACGAATGCTCTGATTCTTCTCTCGTCCGAGAAGATACGTATGCATAGGATGCGATATCCTAGCGAGCATGTGCCGCTTCCCCAGTCCGAACTACTTCGACTCTGATGTCTATGCCTGATAGACTAAGTAGGCCCAGGATGCGATATCCTGCCGAGTCAGTTTCAGTCTGTTTTCTTGTGTCTCCTTCAGCCAGTGTGTGTGTGTGAGCAGTGTTTTTTAGCAACCATTTTCCTTCCTATTGTGCGTGGATCCCGTCGAGTACGACGGATGCGTAGGGGTGCTAATACCTTCCCTTCGCATAACCGACTCCCGAACCCATTCTCTTTGGTCGCGAGACCATGTTCTTTCATAGGTTTACTTCGAGCGTTTCCTTTCCCTCTTTTGGGATAAATAACGCACGGTGGCGGCTCTGTTGTTTCTTTCTTTTCCCGCCGGTTTTTCGCGTAATGCGACAGCTGATCATTTTGGTGCATTCAGTTTAATGTTTCTGACACTTTTACATTCAATTTTTTTTTCATTTTTGATCCATTTATTTCTGTTTTCTAATCAAAATAATTGGGACAATCAATTAGAATTAATCAAGTTTTAGTTTTAATTAGGTGGTTTTAATTTATTTATTTTTCATTTAATTTTTGAAACCTTTTCTTAATATTTAAAATTAATAAGAAGACCAAATGGGAAATATACTTTCCCCTCCATAGAGCGACAATCACATGCCAACTAGAAGAGAGTTTTTCTCATTTTTTATTCAACGTATCTTTCTGTGAGGGCAAGGAGGAGAAATTTGATTTTAGATGAGAACATCTCATGTGGACACGTGGCTAATTTCCGACATACATGACCATCATGGCTAATATTTGTCACAGGTCCCCTCTCTGAACCTGAGACTCGTCACTAGATTTAAGTCCATCACTAATCTCCGAGACACATGATTCATGAAATTCAACAAACATCATCAATGCAATAATCATCATAGGTTTCTCTTTGAACCTATAACATTACCAATATAAGGCCACCACAATAGTTCCTCTTTGAACCACACATCTCAAAATAACTCAGTATAATATATAATTTTAACTCAATAAAATAATAAATAATATAATTACTCAATAATGCTCACCAACAGGGTAAAAATAACATTATACAACCATCAATATTCAACAAGGTATGCTCATAACTCAACAGAGCTCACATATAACTCTACCACGTTTTATTAAAAATTAAAGGTCACAAGGAGGACTCTAACTTTAACTCATTTACTCTCCAACTCGACTTTGAACATATTAGAAAAGTAAACTCTAACTATCAATATTTCACTCTAAACCTTTCATACTCCACTCTAATTATATTAAACTCAACCCTCTTAATTCAAAATAATTCTAAAACATAATTGTCACACCCCAACTTTGACCCTGAATCATCTAATCAATACATTCATCACCTGCATATCGTAACATGCATTTTATCTCATATAATGCATATAATGTCAATCAAAATAAATTTTTGGATCTACAAATAGATTGGTTGAATCAATTTTCAAATGTGTCAAATTACCAGACAAAAAATTTTGAAATCGAGCTTGGAAACATTTGTTTTATTACTATAAAGTTTGTGTAGTTTAACCTGGTGTGCTCATTTTATTTTTTCTGTCACATTTTGATCCACCTGAGGCTCTTCAACTGGGCATCTTTTGACTTCATAACTTGATCAAAACCTATATATTTCCGAGAAGTATATTTTATGCTGATCATTTTGGTGCATTCAGCTTAATTTTTCGGACACTTTTGCGTTTGATTTTTTGTTCATTTTTTATCCTTTTATTTCCGTTTGCTAGTCAAAATAATTGGGATTATTAATTAGAATTAATCAACTTTTAGGTTGAACTTGGTGGTTTTTATTTATTTATTTTTCATTTAATTTTTGAAAACTTTTCTTAAAAGAAGAACATCCTCACAACAAAATATCAGACACCTCTTCAATGTACAGAGCCCACGCGTCCCATTATTTTTCAGATTTTCATAAAAATATGATCTTTCATCTTTCATCTACTGACCAAGAGAGAGAGTAAAGGTCTGACGAAAAAGGAGATGGATAGCATAAAAGTAAAGTATACTCTCTCATTTTGAAATGAAGAAAAACAAAAGATAGTTTTTCTTCATTTTCTTCTTCCACTAAAATACCTTAAACCCTCACCACATATCCTTTAAGCTCCTCACTAATTTCCATACTCAGCCACACCTCATAAAATCAACCATGTGACACCTTTAACCACCGCTGCATAGCTCTCTCCGCCGCCACTTTTTCAACTTCACCAACTCGCCTCCGCCTTTAATCCATCACCCGTGACATGCCCATTCAAACACTTTTCACCATGTTTTCAACACCACAACAACACCACATATGCCTCCTCTCTCCTCTGATCTGCACATCCACCATGACCACCACAAAATAAACACCCATTACCTCCTCATTCAAAATAACCCAAAAAACTACACCTCTTCTTCCTTAAAACATCTCCATTTTCGTCCGCCCAACACTAATGACCTTCACCTTCTCAAAACTCAACATTTTTTTCTCCTTCTAATAACAACTCGACAAGCATGAACAACAACAACTCGGCTCAACAACACAATACCTTTATTTCGGTGAGCATCGGTTTTACGGAGAGCACAACTAACAATACTGTAGTAGCAACAACATCACCACCAAGCGATTCACATCGAATCTTACTTCCATTATTCACGTCGAGAACAATGGAAAGCAGCGACCACTTCAACATTCTTGATCGATTCCGGTAGCGGCAGTACAAATGATCCGTAAACATTCAATTTTATTTTCAACTGAATCCGATGTTGATATATATTTATTCGGTTTCGCTTCCCTGTGTTTAGTTTTGATGTTTGGATGTGCGCAGTTACATTTTTGCATTGCATTTTTTAGAAGAAGATGAACAATGCTTTTGTTCATGATGAGCATGTTTTTTGTTTGATCATGCGTGTGTAGTTTTAGAAATTTCTATTCTCTGTTTTTCTTGTTATTCTATCATTATCCATGTTTTTAAATTTTTTTGTTAATTATTAATTTTTTTTTTTTATTTTTTTATTTTATTCAATTTTATTTATTGGGCTAAAAGGGAGAAACTTAAATTGAGCCCATTTGGTTCATGTTATTGACACCCCTTAGTGTCTTCCATTTATGATGAGTATGATAAGTCTTTCATTTTTATTTTGATTCCGTTAATTTTGATGATTTTGTAATATTGCCAAAAATATTTTAAATAATATTGGATTACTGCTGTTTAATTCCATTTTGTAAAGTTGACTTTTTGATTAGCGGATTCGACAATTTCATGTCGTTATGCTGCTGAAATTTTGATAAATTGATAGATATTTTCTCCATGTTATGATCCTTACATACAATGTTTTATTTGTTGTCAATACGCACACACCGGCTTTTAGCACATTACTTAGAGTTTTGCATGCATTTCTTGACTTTTCGCTTGTCTTAAATGACGTTTGTTGATAACACCAAATTACATCATTATTTTGACTTGTTTTTGTACATGTTTTGTTATCATTTTATCTCCATTTACAATATTATTTGGTTTCTTTGTCTATATTTTAGGTATTTAACCATATTGGGACCATATGCGAAGAAAGGAAACAATTCGGATGCAAAACAATGAAAAAATGGAAATTTGCACTCAAGGCTACCGACATGGCGTTCACCATAGAGGTAGCCACCAGGAGAATGACGTGTCCCACGTTTCAACGGTCAGAAGACTTGCTCACACCCATGTTATGAAGATGACGTTCGCCATACAGGGGATGGCGTTCTCCATCCTTTGTTTTTGCGCTGCAGTTGGAAAAAGGCATTACTTGGTCTTCCACTCTTCCCATGTTTCCCTATATTTTCTCCCATGATTTGAGAAGTTTTCACATAACATTTTAGGGTTTAGGATCATTAAAAATAGTGATTTATTTAGCTTTCCAAGGCATTCAAGCTTAGTACCAACATAAGCCATAAATTCAGTATCATCAGAGCTTTAACCCCCTTACATCAAAAGGTTATTACATTTTGTTCGTGTATCAATCTTGAAGCACTTTTATTTTGAAGTTATTTATCTTTCCACCTTTACATTCCGTCAAAGTTTATTTCCATCTACCCTCATTTTATCAGATTTAAGTCTCTGATTGGAGCAGGTTCTTATTTTATTCAGCTTTATTTACGCTTTAATTGTTTTATCTGTCTTTACTTTATTTTCCCGCACTTTATTTATCGCATTTTATTTCCTCGCCTTTGCCTTTAAACCGCTTTGTTTAAAATCGTCATTATATTTAATTCTAAATCTAAACCAAATTCCTTTTTACTAACCGTAATCATGTCTAGCTAATTTATTCGTACTAGAATGTGAGCACCAGTCATTTGACGGTACTCAGGCCGTTTTTTCTTTAGGATTACAATTTTGGGTTGTTTTCATTTTAACGCAATTTTTCCTAAATTAATCAAATCCTCTACTACGAATGTAGGATAGTGATAACGTCGGATAAGATCGAAAGCCGTTTGACACTAAAGATTAAAATTGGTTATTTTTGGTTAGTAAATACCACAACAAAACTTTATTAATTGCTTAGGAGGTCTAATATTTCTAGAAGAAGGTTTTAAAACTGTTTGAAAATGCGTACGCTTATAGGGTTAGGGCCCGGTCATCTGAGCAGAAGCTAGGGACCCTTTTTTATTTAAACTTACCAATCAAAATCATTTTTCAGCTATGTAAAGAACCTAATTCCTTAAAATAGGATTTACTACTTTGACGCAATTAGCGTCGGTCATATGTGACAATGGATGGTATAAGTTAAAGAGTAAAATTCGGTTATGAATACGCGAAAGAGACAATTCTTGTTTAATTGAATTACTTTCAAAGTAGAAAATATTGCCCCGTATAGTAATCCTATTAGAGGCTACCAAGAGTACTGTTAATTGATGTGAACCATGTTATAATATTACTTTCTCAAATTTATTAAAGTTTATTATTTTCTAGTTCCATTCTTAATTCATTCATCTTAGATAAACACAGTAAAAATTAGAAACGATAAATTTGACTATTGGTCTATGTGGGATCTATATCTTTTAAAACTACGTGATAGATTGTATACTTGCAGTTAGCTATTCCGATAGACTCAAAATCTCGTGAACATTTGTGATGTTTACTCAATCGTGCTTTGATACCTTTTTTTTTCTTTGCCATTGTGTGAGTTAAGCCTCACTTTACGATTTAATTTTTGGAGTGTATGAATTCATTCCATGCCATCTTGCAATGATACGTTCTATGTTAGTGTTTATTTCGATTCATGATAATGCACAACGATCTAATTTCATTTGCGTTTAAATCAAACTTGAACTCTACTTTTGATAGCTTTGTACGTCTTTGCGTTATGTGACATTGATTTATATCCTCACATCATTATCTTGATTCGTGCATGTTTTATTTTTGTTTTAATTCTTTTGATTTAATTAAGATGAACATGTGTTGTGTGCATGACGTGTGTGTCACTATCTATTATCTTTTGGATTACTCTTGGGCCTTCTTACAATGAGACCCTTCTTATTCATGTATAATTATTTTATTGCATTTGCTTGATTGGGTTTTGCTTTAATCGTTTCATTATCTCATACCCTCATTCGAGAAAATGTACCCTCACTCCCATGACATGTAATAATTTTATCGCTTTATTTTTGTTTGCTTATTCTTTAGGTAACTTCTAACACAGGAGTAAAATCAACCCTTTTTCCAAAAATAACAAAAATAAAAGCTTGATCAAATGTCGAGTATTTTTCTTAAAGATCAAACCATTTCAAACCCTTCTTTCCAATCCATTTCTACCATTCCCAATTTCTCAAACCTTTTCATCTTCAACCATTTTGGTCAAACCGTTTTGCAATCATTAATCAAAAGCTTGATCCAACGTCAAGCCATTTTCCCAATGAAAACACAAAAACATTTAACCACTATTTAACACTTTTCAATAAATTGGATGAAATGAACGGGGTGTAGTGCACGAGCTCCTTATAGTTGGGATCCGAGATGTAGTTCTCGCCAATTCAAACACTCATCATCCTCAAATCAATTCCATAATGTTTGATGAACCTTGACTGTCATCGAGTGTGTTTTCTCAATCAAAACTTTAATACATCTAAAAATATCAAAACTCTTTCATAAATAATATAAAAAAGGAACGAGGTGTAGGCCACGAGCTCCTGAGTGTGAGGAAACGAGATGTAGTTCTCACCTTTTTGAACTATCTCATCATCCAAAAATACTTCAAACCAATCAAACTCTTTTGTCGTCGCCGCACGATTGATCCTTAAACCCTTTTCTTAAACGAAAGATATTTTGTCTCGAGACGATGCAAAAATAATGTTTGTTCCACTTGAACGTGTGAGCAAGCTAGCAACATTGCCCGAGAATGTTGATTTGTAAATCCATTTGGCCGTGATGCAAACGTTCCCTTATCCACTTGTTTTAGGTAGCAAACAATGTTTTTTCTTCGATTGACACAAAGTATCTTTCACTAAAATCAACAAACAAAGAAACATTTTCTATCCAGAACTACGTAAGTCTTGAGTTCTCTATTGCACACGGAGATACGTAGGAGCAGGATTTTTAAATCTTGTTAAACACATTCATCAAAAAATCCAAAAACATTTTCTCTTTTCTTTTTTGCACCCTAATAAAAAATAAAACTTTTTGTCCTCTTCTTTTCCCTTTTAATAACTCAAAAAGCCCCACATCTCTAAGCTAACACTAACACGCACAAATGGTTCCCGTTGAGCACAATGGATGTGGGGTGCTAATACATTCCCCTTACGTAATCGACTCTCGAACCCTGATTTGGTTGCGACAACCATAATATTAGTCATTCTTTTTTTAAGTTTTATCGATATTTCCCATTTCCCTTTTTGGGAATAAATAAAGTTTGGTGGTGACTCTGTTAAGTCCATCTCACGAGCATGCGATTGTGCTTCGTGAGCGTCGTGTTCTCATTTTTCAAGGTACGTAAATAACAAACTCAACTCAATGATTCATCAAAGTCATCAAACTATTGTCCAAGTCATAAACTACTCACAAACGTTTGAATCACACCACTCAATTTATGCATTTAAACTTCTTTCTCCCATCCTCCTACACACATTTAACCTCTAAAGCATTATTACTATGAGGTACTACTACGCGTCAGCTTCCAAATGCTTCAAACCACACCTCAATTAGAGTCATGAAACTCAAGTCATGGCAAAAAAAATGGGAACCAATAGATTGTTTGGGGGAACCAATTGGTTGTACTGAGCATTATGTACAACATTTTTCACTCGAAGTAGGGAACCAATTGATTGTAGTAGGGGACCAATCGATTGTCACCTGGAATTTTCCCAAAAAATATCACTTCTAAACTCATCTTATTTAACCTTTAACCATTTCAAACCATATTCAATTATATTCTAACATGCCCAAGTATTTCACACCATGAATTCAATATCATACATCAATTACATAACATTTAACACATTGTCGCACATCGAAAAATGAGAACACGACTTAGCGAAGCGCAATCGCACACTCGCGTGATGGACTAAACAGAGTCTCATTCGAACATATATTTATTCCTAAAAAGGAAAGGAGAAACATCGATAAAACCCAAGAAAGAACGACAATGTATGGTCGTCTCAATTAAATCAGGGTTCGGGAGTCGATTACGCAAGGGGAAGGTATTAACACCCCTCACGTATGTTGTACTCAAAGGGAAACATTAGGTTAATTGTGCGCGTTAGTGTTAGCTTGAAATGTTAGTCTTCTCAAGTTATTATGAGGGAAAGAATGATAGGATCAAAAGAAAAGAAAATATCTTTTTGGATTTTTGCAATAAAGGGGACAAACCTAAGTTTTTTATTAGTGGGCCTGACAAGATTTCGCAATCCTGTTCCTACGTATCTCAATAGAGAACTCAAGGCTTACGTAGTTCTGGGTAGAAAATGTTTTTTTGTTGGTCGATTTTATAGAAATCTATATTGTATTAATCGACGAAAAACATTGTTTTACCTAAAACAGATGAGGAGCAGACGTATACCATACATCGAATGGATTTACAAATCAACATTCGGAAAAACGTCCCTTATCTCAGCTCAACAATTGTGGATGAAATATTGCTTTGCATCATCTTAAGACAAAATGTCTTTCGTTTATGAAAAGGTTTTTCGGATTAATCGCACGAAAGCAAAAAAGAGTTTGATTGGTCGGATGTATTTTTGGGCTTGATTGCAAGCTCTTACAACTTGGGTCTAATACTCGGGACTATGTCTGGACCTTTCACCCAGGTAATCTTTTTCTTTCAATTTTATTGAGAAAAGAAGTTTGAATAATTACAAGTGTTTTGAAGAAAAGACGAATATATAGGGCTTACAAGCTCTTACAACTTGGGCCTAATATTCAGGATTACGACTGGATATTCCATCCAGGGTTATCTTTTTCTTCATATTCACTTATGAAAATGATTTGAATATTGGAGCATTGAAGGGAAGACGAATACATAGGTCTTACAAGCTCTTACAACTTGGGTCTAATATTCAGGATTACAACTGGATATTCCATCCAGGGTAATCTTTTTCTTCATATTTTACTTACGAAAAATATTTGAACAAGAGGTTAAAGTGAAGGTTTGAGATTAAAATGATCGATGTAGGAATTAAAACAAAGAAATCGAATTGACATCCACACAAGGGCTTGGCACGGAGGAAACCAAAATGTGTTGATTATAAATAAATAAATAAAAATATGAACGAAAAAAAGGCTTGTTTTTTACGCATAAGAACAAAAATAAAGCCCAAGCAAAGTATCGAACCGGGGACCTAGTGGGAGACAAGAGGAATCTCAATCACCAGGCCAAGGGTGATTGGTTGGAAATATTCTTTAACCAACGACATAAAACAAGATTTGAATGATTTTATTTTAAAAATAAAATAAAAGAGGACGTTGGGCCCAGATCGGAAGGAGTGGCCCAACTTAAGATACCCTTCACTGGGTGTTGGGCGAGTCAGTCTGACCCAATGGATTTCCAAATAGGAAAAGGGAGAAACGGCATCCCTAACCCTATACCTGTGCGACCGTGCCTCATGGAAGAAGAATCACTTCTTCTTCTACCATTAACAAAATCCAGTTTTTCCATAGATCCAAATCGTTGCAAACAAGAAAAAGAAAAATAAGTGGTGAGTTAACAAACCAAACATCAAAATCCCCACATCCTCCCAAAAGCGCTGAATCAACAAACGAACATCAAAATCCCAAACCAAATCCGACGAAACACAAACCCAGGTTTTAAAGGGAAGAAGAACACGATCGGAATCAAAAGCGAAAGAATTTACCAAAACGAGAACTCTTTGAATGGCTACGTCGTCGTCGGAGAGTGGCGAAACCCGTCAAGACTCCGAGTGGTCGCGGCTTGGAGACGCATCGTTAGTTCAAACGGAGGTGGAGGGGAGAACCTTGAGTTTGTTTTTCGGTTGCTTTCGGGATGAACAATGCAATGTATGCTTTGCGGCTATGGCAACCTCGATTGTTCAAAGGTAAGGTTTCCTCAATGTAGTTGGTGTTAACTGTTTACTCAATATATTAGGTTTCAATGGTTTTTTTTTGGATTTTTGACTGTTGTTGCTGAGGTTTTCATTTGGGATATTCTTGAAATTTCTTTTGAAAATAAAATCAGCCGCCCCTCTCTTGCTATCTTTTTTACTGTTTTATAGGGGGGGGATTTGGGTTACCCTCAATATGATACCTGTTATATTTCTTATTCATGGCAAAGTCTTTTATGTTTTCTAAGATGCTAGAATGGTTTTGCTTTTATGAATTCTTTCAACTGAGATTAAAACTTTTTTTTTGCAGTGTAAAATGGTGTGTCCAAAACAAGCTCTGCAATTCTGAAATAGTTATCCTTCTCAATGATAATCTGCACTTGCCTTATATATTTGACTTTACTGTTCAAAGGCTAAGTAACTAAAATGTGTTACCTGTGTGCTGTAATTTCTGTAGCAACAAGACAAAAATATTTTCCTCTAAATATGTATTTTTTTAATTATAACTAAATATTTCTTTTTTTAATTGTTTTATTTTTTCTTATGATGTAGACAAAAAGTAACATAAAAACTATTTTTTTAATTTTTTTTATAAATAAAATAAAATAAAAATAATCTAATTATAAATGTTACAAAATATTCAAATAAATTCAAATGAAATAAATAAATTGTAAAACCAAGTTTAAATTGTGAAACAAATTATAAAACAAAATATAAAATGAATTGTAAAACAAATTGTAGAACAAAAAAAATTATCATTATCATTTTTTTAAATTCATATCTTAATTTGTGAAACAAAAATTAATTTTTCAATACTTATTTAAACATAACATAAAAAACTTTCTTGCTAGAAATTAAAAAATAATAACAAGGCAAACCAAAAAGAACCTAATTTTTGAAAATGAATGCTTATGAATGAAGGTCATGTTTTTTTATGTGAATTAGTAAATAGAAAAAATTCTAATGAAAAATAAATAAATGTCTGTGAAATAAAATTTAAAAAATGGAATAATTTATGAATATGAATGCTTATGAATGAAGATCATGTTTTTTATGTGAATTGGTAAATAGAAAAAAATTCTAATGAAAATTAAATAAATGCCATTAAAATGAAATTAAACAAATGGAATAATTTATGTCAATGAGTGGATGCAAATTGATAAATACAAATGTTTGAAATGTAAATGAATGCCCTTAGACGGGGCAAAATTTATGGTATGACCGTTGCCCCTATTTAAATATCTTTTCAGATGGCATGAGTGATGATAATCCTCATGGTATCTAAAGTGAAAGGTATTTAATTACAAAAGACCCAAATTTTGCCCCTAGATGTGATGACATGCAGTGCTATGAGTTGAAGGACCTCTTTTTGGTTTGTCGGGGATATGATGGACCCTAGCGTGATTTTTATGATGGATGATGGGCATACCTGTGGGGAATGATGGGAATACGGTAGCGGTATTTCATAGGAAATGTCAAAGGAAATGGCTGGAGACTCATTGGGGATGATAATTTGTTGGGGAAAAGACACTGGGGAACATCCAAAGTACAATTTATCAATAGGTCTAGACATGGTCTGACACTTTAGAATGTATTTGACAGTTCTTAAGATTTCTCATAATAAATATTCAAAGTATGTTTTATCAAACAGGTTAAGACATGACCTAACCCTTTAGAATGCTTGTGACAATTATGGGGATCTCTTGTAAGAAATATATCCAATCAAAGACTTTGAAGATTTCTAACATAAATTTTACCCAAAACAAAAATAGACGGGAGTCTTCTTACGAGAAGATTATCCAAATAACATATTGAAGTTTTCTTACTAGAAAATCATCCACATAAACTAGATTAGGAGTCTTCTTACGAGAAGATCATATCCATGCAAAAAGGGTACGATGATTCTTTATAAAGAAATCAATCAAAACCAAACATCATTGGAGTTTTTCAACAAGAATAATATCCAAGCTTTTGGGAATTCCTTAAAATGAAGAGTCACTCATGACTTTCTAGGAACCATCAGGAAAAACAGGATAATCAAACACTTTATATATGCCAACAATTGGACTTGGACCGTAAGCAATGGATTGCAACCAGCTTCTAACGGATTAGTGATAACTTCAACTGAACTTTAAATGATGTTGGAAACAACAAAACTTCAAGTACCAATTACAATTGGATTTTCAAACAGAGTGCCAGTTATAACTGGACTTTTAGAGAAAGCCAACACTAATTGGTTTTTAATACCAAAGTTCCAGTTACTACTGGACTCTAAATAAACTCCAATGACCATGGGATTTTGAAAATATACTAGTAACCACTAGATTTTTGATGATAATGCCAGTAACAACTGAATTTTGGAGACGCCAATGACAATTGAACTCTTGAAGCGATACTAGTGACAACTAGATTTTAAGGGTACCAAATAACAATTGGATTTATCATAAGATATCAGTGACAACTGAACTTGACATACCAATGACAATTGGATTGGAGATAACACCAGTGACAATTGAACTCTTCAGGATTCTCATTATGATTGTTCATTAGACAGAGCACCAGTGACAACTGGACTTTGGGTCAAGGGATAACAAACAACGACGAGACCAAAGGACAATGCAGATTAATGCAAAGTACTCTTTAAACTATGCATGATTTTACTTTTGCTTTTATGCATGGTATATGAATGATCATGACATACAATGTTGATGTTAGGCGGACCAGGAGTTGGTAGGTACTATTTACAAAGGTCCTGATTCCTCAACACCAATAACTGAACCAAATACATGTAATAGGCGCATTCAAAGGAGACTCTATCAAGAGACAGATACAACTATCCATTGGGATCCCTTCAGAGGATTAATAGGTTGTGCTCCATGGAGATTCTTGTTGGTGATCTCAGAGTGCTTTCATAACCTTGAGACTTTTAGGAAAACAAATGATTTTATCTTGATTTTCACATATATCAAAGCAATTTTGTTTCTTTTCAAATGTTTTTAATTCTTTTCAAGTTTCAAAATTTCATTATTAACAAATGAATGACACTTTGCATAACAAAGAAAAACATAGAAGAAACAAATAACAATGATTGGTGGGCAAAAACTTGCATTTTATTAAGAATCATAGCACGCAAACGGCATAGCTCCATGGAGCGTTACAATTTTGAAAATGACAACAAGGAAAGGTTTACATTGAATCCAGTGACCATTACCACTCTTAATAAACAGGATTCCTCAAAACCTTGCTTCTATAGGGAGTAACTGGACCGATCTTCCATCTCTGATTTTTCTGTATCGATCAGTAACATCTGATGCAGTTTATGCCTTTTGCCCCTAACTTTTGCCTGGATCGCCCTTTCAGGTTTTCAATCCACCAGAATGCTCTTTTTTCCCTAAGTTACCCTTTTGGGTTTTCAACTTAGCGAGCTATCATTTTTTTATTCATCCCTAACTTCTACCTGGATCGCCCCTTCGGGTTTTTGATCCACCAGGATACCTTTTTTTTGTGCCTAAATCGGCCTTTCAGGTTTTCGACTTAGCAGGTTTTTTATTAGGCATAGTATTTTTTAACTGCATCAGAGTTCACGGGGTGTGAGAGCTCTTCATCATCCATAGTTGTAAGAATCAAGGCACCTCTAGAGAAGTCTTTCTTCACAACATATAAGTCTTCATAATTGGGAGTCCACTTCCCACGTGATTCCTTGTGTATTGGCAAGATCTTCTTGAGCACGAGGTCTCCTCCTCTGAATTCCCGAACACACACTCTCTTGTCAAAAGCCCTCTTGAGCAGTTTCTGGTATAACTGTCCATGGCATAAAGAAGCCATTCGCTTTCTCATCTATGAGGTTTAACTGATCAAATCTATTTTGGATCCATTTAGCCTCTTCTAGCTTGGTCTCCATCAAGATTCTCATTGAAGGTATCTCCACTTCAATTGGGAGAACCGCTTTCATCCCATATACCAAAGAGAATGGGGTTTCCCCTTTTGAAGTGCGGACTGAAGTCTGGTATCCATGCAGTGCAAAGGGTAACATTTCGTGCCAACCCTTATATGTCTTCACCATTTTCTGCAGGATCTTCTTGATGTTTTTATTAGTGGCTTCAACAGTGCCATTCATCTTTGGACGACATGGTGAAGAGTTATGGTGCTCAATCTTGAAGATTTCACATGATTCTTTCATTGTCTTATTGTTCAGATTCGTCCCATTGTCTGTAATGATCCGTCTTGGAACTCTATAGCGGCAAATAATCTCTTTCTTGAGGAACCGTGCAACCACTTGTTTTGTCACATTAACATAAGAGGCGCTTCTACCCATTTGGTAAAGTAATCAATGGAAACCAGGATGAAGCGGTGACCATTGGAAGCTTTAGGCTCGATGTCGCCAATCATGTCGGTGCCCCACATTGAGAACGATCAAGGTGATGTCAAAACATTTAATAGGGTCAGAGGCACGTGTACCTTGTAAGCATAGATTTGGCACTTATGACATTTTCTAGCATAATTGAAGCAGTCGGATTCCATGGTCAACCATTAATAACCTACTCTCAAAATCTTCTTGGCCATGGCATGCCCATTGACACGAGTTCCAAAGGATCCTTCATGAATCTCCTTGATCAGCAGGTCTGCTTCATGTCCTTCCATGCATCTGAGCAAAATCATGTCATGGTTTCTCTTGTATAACACACCATCGCTTAAGAAGAATTTGGATGCCAATTTCCTCAACATTTTCTTGTCAAGGGTTGTTGCATCTGTTGGATATTCTTGGTTTTGCAAAAAGCATTTGATGTCGTGAAACCAAGGTTTACCATCGGCTTCCTCTTCAACCAACTGACTGTAGACAGGATCAACTTTCCGCTCTATCTGAATGAGAGGCGCTTCATTATGGAATATAACTTGGTACATTGAAGCCAAGATAGCCAAAGCATAAGCTATTTGATTCTCAGTTCTCAGAATATGACGAAAAGTGACTTCATCAAAGTATTTTATTAGTTCCATGACATAGGCACGATATGGGATCAACTTGGTATCACAGGTTTTCCATCCGCCTTTGACTTGGTATATCACCAAGGTTGAGTCTCCACATACTTCAAGGATTTTGATTCGGAGGTCAATTGCTGCTTCAATGCCTAGGATGCACGCCTCATATTCTGCCATATTGTTTGTGCAATCAAAACACAACCTTGTTGTGAAAGGAGTGTATCCACCATTAGGATTCAATATAACAGCTCCTACGCCATGCTCCATGTAATTGGAGGAACCATCGAACATGAGCTTCCACCGAGATTCGGGTTCAGGTCCTTCATCAAGTCCTGGGATTTCACAATCTTTTAATACCATAATGTCTTCATCAGGAAATTTGAATTTCAACGTCTGGTAGTCTTCAACAGGCTGGTGTGCCAGGTAATCAGACAACACGCTTCCTTTAATGGATTTCTGGGATACATAATGGATATCATACTTAGACAACAACATCTTCCAACGGGCAAGTGTTCCAGTTAAAGTAGGCTTTTCAAAGATATACTTTATTGGATCCATTTTTGAGATCAACAAAGTAGTGTGACAAATCATGTACTGCCTTAGACGGTGAGCGACCCATGCCAAAGCACAACAAGTTTTCTCCAAGAGTGAATATCGAGTTTCACAATGGGTAAACGTCTTGCTCAAATAGTAGATGGCATGTTCTTTTCGGCCGGTTTCATCATGTTGTCCTAGCACGCATCCCATTGACTTTTCAAGCACAATTAACTACATAAAGAGTGGTTTCCCCTGAACAGGTTGAATTAGAATAGGGGGCTCTTGCAGGTATTGTATGATCTTCCCGAAAGCTCTTTGACAGTCAGAATTCCATTCAATTGCTTGATCTTTTCGAAGCAACTTGAATATGGGCTCACACATAGTAGTCATATGAGATAAAAACCTAGAGATATAGTTCAATCGTCCAAGGAATCCTATAACTTCTTTCTCAGTACGGGGAGATGGCATTTCTTGTCTTTCTCTAACCTTATCTAGATCTACCTCAATTCCTCGTTGACTAACAGTGAAACCAATCAACTTTCCAGATCGGACACCGAAGGTGCATTTAGCAGGATTTTCAGCCATAGTCAAAAATTTTGGAGACGCTCAAATAGCTTCTGCAAGTGATCTATATGATCCTCTTCACTTTGGGATTTTGCGATCATATCATCGACGTGAACCTAAA
This sequence comes from Lathyrus oleraceus, assembly GCF_024323335.1. Classification (NCBI taxonomy): domain Eukaryota; kingdom Viridiplantae; phylum Streptophyta; class Magnoliopsida; order Fabales; family Fabaceae; genus Lathyrus; species Lathyrus oleraceus. The sequence goes on from NC_066585.1 coordinate 219,043,678, forward strand.
TTTCCTTATGCATCATATCATGGAAAAGGGTGACCATTTCTCTTTGGTAAGTTGCCCCGACATTTCTGAGACCGAATGGCATTACCTTATAGCAAAACGTTCCCCAAAGGGTGAGCCATCTTAATTTGATTATAACCCAAGAATCCATCCATGAAAGAGAAGATTGCGAACTTAGCAGTGTTGTCTACTAGAGTGTCAATATGCGGTAGGGGGAAATCGTCCTTTGGACTAGCTTTGTTAAGATCTCTGTAATGAACACACATCATAACCCTCCCATCCTTTTTAGGTACTGGCACAATAGTAGCTACCCATTTAGGGTACTTTGCAACTTCTAGAAAACCGGCATCAAATTGGCGTTTCACCTCGTCACAAATCTTTAGGGCCATATCGGGTCCTGCTCTACGGAGCTTCTGCTTCACCGGCGGGCAATCTGGTTGTAGTGGCATCTTGTGGACAACAATATCAATATCTAAACCTGGCATATCCTGGTATAGCCATGCAAATACATCTACATATTCTTGTAGCAACTTGATCAATCTGTCTTTGATGCTTGCCCCAAGTATGGTCCCAACTTTGACCTCTTTCTTCTCTTCCTCGGTGCCAAGGTTGATTGTCTCCACCGGTTCTTGATGCGGCTGAAGGGCCTTTGACTCGTGCTCGAGCAACCTTGCCATTTCTTCGGGGAAATCATAATCTTTCTCAATATCCTCTTCCGCTTGGTAGATTGGGAATTCAAAGTTATAAGAAGTATTAGGGTCACCGAATTCAACTGGTTTATTGATTATTCTGCATGTTTTTTAAATGATGGTTTTTTAGAAAAGTGGAAATAAAATGCAAAAGAAAGAAAAATATTTTTGTAGTTTTTGAAAGGATTGCCATTTTAAGGAAAGAAAAACAAATAAATGAACAATAAGAATTTGAACAAAATGCTCTTTATTTGTCATAATGATTTTGAAATTTAAAGTGGCCCTACAAATGATCTGTTAGCCTTAGGCAGAGCTAAGGATTTTGAAAAACAAAAAGAAACACAATTACTTTGAAACAGGAAAAACTTATGGAATCTCAACTGCCTCCCAATTTGTTAAGGTTGCTTCATAATGGTATATCAAATTTGATGCTTCTTCATCTTCAGTGTCATGTTCAACTACACCAACTTAATCCCCATGGATAAATCCTATTCTTAAGAAAACTTCTTGTATGCTCTGTATACGGTCCTTTGCAGGGACCAGGGCTCCTTCCTTAGTAGAAGGCTTGTACCCCAAACCGAAATGATCATTTTTCTCGCTGACATTGATGACTTGCCCCTAACCTGTAGGGCCTCCACTTTCAACTGCTGGCTTCGCGCTCTTCAAAGAGGTGAACGAAAAACTAGTTTTCTCAAGAGGATCCTTTACTTTCACAAGTGTGGCATTGGCTATTTCAAGTGCTTGGAAAGAAGTCTCTAAGATATCTTCATCAGCCTCGATATAGCGGAAAGAGGAGAGTTGACTAATGATAAAATCTTCTTCACCTGAGACAATGACGAGCTTGTCGTCGACGATAAATTTCACTTTCTGATGCAAAGTAGAAGTCACTGCCCCAACATCATGTATCCACGGACGTTCTCAGAGGCAGCTAGCTATAAGCGGGATTTATGTCCATAACTTGGAAATTGATGGGGAATACATGCGATCCGATTTGGATTGGTAGCTCTACCTCCCCTACTACTGTCCTCCGGGAACCGTCAAATGCTTTTACCACAAGTGCAATAGGTTTCATCTCCGAACCTTGGTAAGATAATTTAGCAAGTGCCCTTTTTGGTAAGACACTGAGGGATGATCCAGTGTCAACTAAAACCCTGGCCAGAGCATCTTCTTGGCACTTTATGGATACATGCAAGGCACGGTTGTGATTTTGCCCTTCCTTGGGTAAATCTTCATTGCTCAAACTTAGAGTGTTGCAAGTTGTGATATTGATGACCACCCCATCGAATTGGCCAACCTTTATATCCTGGGTAACATGAGCTTGAGCAAGCACTTTCAGTAGAGCCTCCCTATGAGCTTGGGAATTTAGAAGCAAGGACAAGATAGATATTTTTTACGGTGTTTGATGTAACTGATCGACTACCTTGTAGTTGCTTTTCTTTATCATTTTCAGATATTCAATTGCTTCACCTGATTGCACCACTGACTGTACCCCCCCATATTCTGGGACATGAACTGCAGGTGTAGCTTCCATTGTTGGTTCTTAAGGGATTATATTGAAATCGAGAGTATAAATCTGACCACTGCGGGTCATTATGCTCGTCCCTGTGATGTTCGTGATATTGGCGTCGACATTCTCCAATCTCTTCTCACATTCAACATCTTTGGGTCCCCCATCTACCACTCTATCTACCACTATTATGTCATATTTCCAAGGCATGTCCTTGGTGCTTTCAAAGTGGTGGGCATACAGACTATCACGGGTGAAATTTCCTTGTTTATTGCAGGATCACAAACTTGTAAAACACCTTGATCCATCAAGTTTTGAATATCAGTTCGTACCAATTTACATCGTTTTACATAAACGTCACATTCTTCATAGTTATCGTGACATGTATAAATTAAACTAGCTCCCACCAATCTTGCATGGAGTGCTAGCAATGGAGTTTTAAGATCTTTAACATTTTTTATTATACAAACATCAGAAACATCCTCAATGGAATTATCATCACCATGTGTAGCACCTCAAATTTTCACCTACCTTTTGTACATACATTCTCATATTAGGTCATTAACATAACATAGTCCATAGCATAGCATTGCATTGTCCTTTGCCCAAGTGCAAGTCCTCTGACAAAATTAGGTTAAACTGGTCAGGAGACCAGTCAATCAAGCAAGCAAGTGCAATTTCCATTGAGACAAGGCCCTAGGGTTGGTCCAACATGTTCACATGACCTAGGGATCCTTTTGAAGTGGTTTGGTCAAAGATTGGGTGCTCAGAAGTCATCAGTCATTGTTCAATCCACCAGAAACCCTAGAAAGTCAACTATGGTCAACTGTGGTCAACTGTGCTTGAATTCAAGGATTTCAAGGTGGGAGATGGTTTGAAAGGGTTCATTCATGTCCATACAAGTCTCATTTGACATTTCAAAGATCAAGATTGGAGAAAATAAAGTCAGACAAAAAGTTTCCTAAAATGGCAGGTGACCTGTAATTGGAAACTGCCAAAAATAGAAGGTTTTTCTCCTCAAATTTACATCATCATACAAGTTTCAAATGAATTTTTGTCCAACATGAAAGTTGAAGATCTTGCTCTCACCTTTCCAAAAAGTCCAAGAACACTCATTTCTCATTTATGGTTGGCAAGTTATGATCAAATCATTTTCAGAAATTTTTGAACTTCAAAGTGGCATATCGTCCAAACCATTTGGCCAAATTGAGTGAGGCTTTTTGCTACAAGTCATATTTGATATGCTCTATCCAAATTCTTCATCACATTTCACCAAAAATCATCCAATCAAAATGGCCTTTTTCAAGTGCATTGAATTAAAAATGGGAGGGGTAAAAAGTGACTTTTCATTTTAAGCCTTTTACACACATTCTACCAATTACACTTGATTAAAAACCACATTTGGGATATGTTTAGGCCCATTTTCGCACTGTAGCATGCCATGCACATGCAACTTGGGTGTTTTTACCAATTGACCAAAACACCTTCATTTAAGCTAATTTCATTTACCATCTTATTAACCAAGCTTAGGCATTGTTAATCAGAGTATATATGACTTGTTTCAGATTGAAAAACCCTAGCCACTATTGATAAAACTCAGATTCAAACCTTTTCTCTCAAAAACTCTCAACTCTTCACTTGGATTTTTTTCTGAAAATTGCCAAAGAATTCGTGCTCTTGTGCATTGGTCCATCATCTACAAACCTTTTTGAAGCTTTGGCAAGGGTAGATTCATAACTGTAGAGCTGGAACCGCACTGTTGCATTCAAATACCTTCCATGGCAGTGGAGCTTTGGAGCTAGAATCAAGGCAACTGAGCTTGCAATACTTGTCCATTCATCATCTGGAGCGTCAAGGCACTACTGTTTCAACTCATCACGGCCAAAGAACTCCAGAATCAACATTGTTCTTCCAATCAGGTGAATTTTCGAACCTTGCCATTGTCAAAATCATGATATGCTTGTTAAAGATCTTTCCATGCTGGTTGCAATGAACTTTGAATCGTGAAAAACCATTGAGAATTGAGAGAGAAATGTTGAATTGAAATTTGGTGGTCAAATGTTGTTTTGCTCTTTTCTTACATGTTAGCTCGAGTTAGTGAAAATTAAGGTTGGATTAGTAATGAGCGTTGTGAGATGGTTTGAATAATGTATTCGCTTCCAAAATCTGGGAAAAATGTTCATCACGACGATGAACATGTTGGCTGTTGTTTAAACCCTAAATTTGTGAACCCAGAACTTTGTTTGATCTCCAAAACCCGCGCCCTGCATGCGTTTCATGTTTACTGGGCCATGCACCAATTAGAGCAAGACACGCCCTTAAGTGAAACGCGGCGTTTCACTTAAGGGGCCGGTTAATTACAAAAACGCCACTGGCCGTGTTACATTAAATTTATTTCATTTCTTTTTTTTATTATTATTTCACTTGGCATGGCAAACTTAGAAAACTCATACGTCACTCATTTTTAATCCAAATTGGATGGGATTTTTTGTGAAATGCTCCTCATGATATCTAGTTTATTATGATAATTTTTCCAGATTTTTTGCCCGTGTGGATTTTTAAATGTGCTAGGGTTTGTTCATGTGTGTTCATTTTGTGTATGCTTTGCCAATTTGCTTGTGAAATGATGATACATAATCCAATGCCTCTCAAATTTTTTTTGCTTAAACTAGACATGTTCATGGTGATTTTGGTATAGAGTTTGAAATTTTATCATTTCTGGTTGTGGAGATATGAGTTTTTGAATAGGGGTGTGACAATTTGTCACACCATTCATGTCCAACTTCATGATTTTAATTACCATGCTTATTGAACTCAAAATGGTCGGGAATTTTGCATGAAGACACTTGTGCATGTTGAGAATGCTTGTGAATTTTTCTGGAATTTTTGAATTCATTTCCTATTTGTTTGATAATTTCTCCCCTGTTTGACCAAATTGTTGACCTCTTGTGACACATGATGTTATTTGATTTGTGAAATTCTAATGCTTAATTGGATGGACTTGAAATTTGATATGTGAATTTTAGACATCTTAAAGTTTGTCATGGTTTTAGTCCCATTCATTTATCATGTGTTGTTTCTGTTTTATGATTAATTGAAGTTGGTGCATGTTTTGATGCTTTGTATGAGTTTGCTTGAACTTGCTTTGACTTTCTGATTTTCATTGACCTACTTCCCTTGATCCAAATGAGCTGAAATTTGGAATGCTTATCATGTTATGAATGATGTTTGACCATGAATTATTTGAAGATTTTTTGAAATGTTTGTGATTGGATTTGAGTTGAATCATTCTGTTGACTTCTATGAGCTCCTATTTGCATGCTTTGTGCTATTTTGATCATGAAATGATAATGATGAATGATATGAACATGGGACCAATTGGGTTTGTTTTTTAATTGTTTGATCTTGATTTTGGATAAGTTCATGTTCTGTTTTGTTGATTTGATCTCATTTTGACCCTAGTCTTGGACTAGTGGTTTGTGCTCTCACTTTTGAGTTGTGTTTCAGGTTGATAGCACAAATGCTTATGCTTGATGGTGTGCCTCATTTGGAGTTGCTTTCTTGATTGTTTATGACTAATCATTGGTTTGTTTTGTAGGTTTTAAAACTTGGTCTTGTGCCTTAAAGCTTGCACCTTTGTGCATTGACTTGTGTTTGACTGTGTATAATTAACTGTTAACCATTTGCTGTTTAATGTTGGTTTGTCTGAGTATTGATTGTATTTGATTGATTTCAGGTACATTAGTTGCTTTAGTTATATTAAGAACTTGCTTTGCTTTGCTTAAGAGCATTTGCATTGAGGTATAATATCCTAACTCCATGTAGTCTGGAAGACCTGGCCTGTTACTTGGCCAGGCACCTGTCTGAAGTCCTCCTTAAGAGGCAATGTTTGTGTTTGTTTACATTTGTCCTTGTACACATTCAAAGACCTCCTAAGTGAAGAGGCATTGGCAGATACAAGGGATATGCAATCCATCCCCTGCTATTCTGTGTGTCATCTGCTTTGCTCACACCACTGTGTTGATGCATTGCAGATATTAACCCAAGATCATTGTACATTGAGTCAGTGTCACATGTGTAGAAGGGTTCCCACCTTCTGAACCCACACATTCTTGTCGTAAGCTCTCCCAGGCCAGGGATAAGAGCTGTGAAGTCTCATCTTCACTCACCTTTCATCAGCTTCACCCTAACTCTCAATGTTAGGGTTAAGAGCTAACATTACCCTGTTACAGTGGTTTGTTTGTTGAGGTTGATATGACCCCTCGACTAAAACCTAACCTTGATTGAGCCCATTTGATTGCATATAGTGTGTGCTATTTGTGCTTGTGTGTTTGCTTTAGCTTGCTTCCTGTGCAAGATTGGTTTGCTTTAGCCTGTGCAAGATAGGTTTGGTTTGGCTTGCTTCCTGTGCAAGTCATGTTTAGGATAGGCTTGCTTCCTGTGCAAGTTAGCTAGAAACCTTAACTTAGGGATGAATTTGCATGATAACATCTAGGCTCGAGTCGTAGTCTCCCTAGTTGTGTCTCCCTCTGTTATCTGGTTAGGCTAGTCCTGTGTCCCTGCGTAGGGGAACTACGTCGCCCTGATCCTCATACCAGATGAGGTACGTAGGCAGGAGATGAGCTGATCTCTCCGGGCGCCCTTTTGTTTTGTCTTTGTGTGTGTCAGGAGATGGATGTAAGCCCAGCAATTGGCATTCCGTATCCTCTTGTTGTGTGCTTGGAAGCTGATATAAGTCCAGCGATTGGCATTCGGATTCCAGTGTGGGTGTGTTTGGTTCGGAAGCTGATATAAGTCCAGCGATTGGCATTCGGGTTCCATGTTTGGCCGTGTTTATGTGGTTTTGTTTGGCGTGCGTGAGCCGAGCTACGAATGCTCTGATTCTTCTTCGTCCGAGAAGATACGTATGCATAAGATGCGATATCCTAGCGAGCATGTGTTGTTTCCCCCAGTCCGAACTACTTTGACTCTGATGTCTATGCCTGATAGACTAAGTAGGCCCAGGATGCGATATCCTGCCGAGTCAGTCTTGTTTGTTTTCTTGTGTCTCTTTCAGCCAGTGTTTGTTTGTTTATGAGCAGTGTTTTAGCAACCATTTTCTTTCCTTTTGTGCGTGGATCCCGTCGAGTACGACAGATGCGTAGGGGTGCTAATACCTTCCCTTCGCATAACTGACTCCCGATCCCATTCTCTTTGGTCGTGAGACCATGCTTTTTCCAGGTTTACTCTGAGCGTTTCCTTTCCCTCTTTTGGGATAAATAACGCACGGTGGCGGCTCTGTTGTTCTTGTTTCCCGCCGGTTTTTCGCGTAATGCGACAGCTGGCGACTCTGTTGGGGAAACAGAGAAGTTGACCTGTGCTGGTCCATCTTCCCTAAGCGAGTCTCTCCTAGCGCTCTCTAGGTTAGGGTTTTGGTTGCTGTTTGCTGTTATTTATTGCATTCCTTATTTATTGTTTGCATTAATTGTTTGCATTTATGTTTGCACTTATGTTTGCATTCATTCACATTCATTGTTTATCTGGCTGGCTGGTTGTCTGTTTCTCTCTGTTGGGGTGGGAGTTACTTGAGGTAAAAGGCCCAATACCCAGGCCATGAGTGAAATCTAGGATGCTTAGGAATAGAGTGATTCATGGGAAGCGGGTGGTATTGCGCCACTTAGCGGAACATTGATATCACGAGCAGTTCAGACCCTGGTGGGATATTATCGTTGCATACCTCGGGTGTGTATATGATGATATTCTGCGAAAGGTTACTTATGCTGCGTTTCTCTCGACCTTACCTTTGCCTAGACGACGCCCGTGAGTGGGGAAGGGTTGATCATTATTACAGGTACCGTTGGTGACTTGTGGTTCTGTCGGTGACTTTGGGTTCAGATGACAGTTTTCAGTTGACTTTGGGTTTCAATTGGATTTGGGGTTCTGAGTTTAAACCGAAGCTTCGACCTTGTGTTCAGAGATGCACGGCTAGCCAGTTATGTCTGCATCATTTGCATCATAGCATGTTTATTTTCAAAAAAATACGCAATGAAAAGAATGAAAAAAAGAAGAGAAAAAAAAAGAGAAAAAAGAAGAAAAAAAACTAATCTCTGCATGCATATCATTTCTCAGGTACATTCCAGAGCTTGTTCACTGATAGAGATGACAACAGTCCCAGAGCCGAAGCGGAAGACTTGTTCCTACAGCTTTCATCGTGAGTCGTTGACTTCATTGATCGAGTTGAGTAGCCTGATAACCAGTGGTAACCAGAAGGGGTTTATTGACCAGTTTGGGGATATTCTGACGCTGTTGAAGATGGTAGTCGATCCGGTACCGTTGCAGACCCTTCTTCAGTTCTACGACCCAGAGCTTCATTGTTTTACCTTTCAAGATTATCAGTTGGCGCCTACTCTCGAGGAGTATTCCATTTTGTTGGGTGTCCCGATTCAGCATCAGGTTCCTTTTTTGGACGTACCGAAGGAAGTTGACTTCAGAGTTGTTGCCAGAGCTCTCCAGTTGAGTGTCAAAGAAGTCTGTGATAACTGGAAGCCCAGTGGGGATGTTGTGGGTCTGCCATTGAAGTTTCTGCTGAGAGTTGCCAGAGGAGAAGCAGAGAAGGGAAATTGGGAAGCTTTTCATGCCCAGCTTGCTGTTATGATTTATGGGATCGTCCTATTCTCGAGCATGCCCAATTTTGTTGATTATGCTGCGGTCTGTATCTTCATTGAAGGGAATCCAGTTCCTACTCTGTTAGCTGACACTTATTATGCTATTCATAGTAGGCATGGTAAGGGTGGAGCTATCAGATGCTGTTTACCTCTCTTGCTCAGATGGTTCATGTCTCTTCTGCCAGCCAGTGGACCCTTTGTGGATACTCAGAGCACTCATAAGTGGACTCAGAGGGTCATGTCGCTTACCTCCTGCGATATCATATGGCAATCTTACCGGATGGATGTGCGGGATGTTGTTATGAGTTGTGGAGAATTACGGAACGTGCCACTCGTGGGGACCAAGGGTTGCATAAATTATAATCCAGTTCTTTCTCTGCGTCAGTTAGGGTTTGTAATGAAGGGAAAACCACCTGAGGCTGAGGTAGCTGAAAGTGTGTATTTTGAGAAGCAGAGTAACCCGACTAGATTGAAGCAGATAGGAAGAGCTTGGAGGTCCGTTGGAGTGAAGGATGGATCTGTCTTAGGGAAGAAGTTTGCCATTGCTATGCCTGATTACACTGATTGGGTCAAGAAGAGAGTGGAAACTTTGTTGTTACCCTACGATAGAATGGAGCCGTTGCAGGAGCAACCACCTTTGATCCTTGCTGAGAGTGTGCCTGCTGAGCACTACAAGCAAGCCCTGATGGAGAATCGCCGGTTGAGAGAGAAGGGGCAAGATACCCAGATGGATCTGTACAAAGCCAAGGCTGATGGGTTGAACTTGGCTCATCAACTCAGAGGAGTGCAGGGAGAGGATGCTAGTAGGTTGAGAAGCAAGAAGAGATCCTACGAAGAGATGGAATCCATGTTGGATGCAGAACACCAGGAGTGTTTGAGGCTGCAGAGAGCTGAAGCCAGCTACCAAAAGAAGATCAGAGACCTGGAGAAGCAACTCAGAGACAAAGACATCCAGTTGAAGAAGGAGGTTGATTCGAGACAGGCATTAGAGACCCATCTTGGAGGAGAAGTTATAGAGCTTAGACGACAATTGAAGGAGAAGATCACCCCTCTACCAGAATGTTCAGAATGCGCCCTGTTGATAGACCAGTGCCAGTACCTGAAGACTCTCATTCCGGAAGGCCGTTTGTCTTAGATTATATCTTCGATGTGTATTTTGAGAATCACCTCCAGGCTTGTTGGATGGGATTCATTGTTGTATTCCGATTGTATGGATCTTTGTTGACTCTGTTGTATGAGCCTGTTGCTCTTATCTATAGATAAGGTTGTTGGTGTTTCATTTTGTTCTCGTTTACTCTGTACATGTTGTTCCCTTGTTGCTACAGGTTGCCATTTTTTGAGGAAAAGTCAGGCTCTTTGAATGCCTGAGAAACGAACATATCATGTGCATCATACGCATCATTAACATCATACTCATAACATTTTGCATAGCAGGTGTTCTTGTTCGTGACTTCTCACTTTGATTCCTGTGTTCAGGCAGGATAGCTGATCAAAGACCGCATCGCTACTCAACGAGACTGAATCATCAAAGGAACATGGATCAAGTGCAAGCTGAGTTAGCTGAGATGAGGGCTAACATGGCCCAGTTCATGCACATGATGCAAGGGGTCGCACAAGGTCAAGAAGAACTCCGAGCTCTAGTTCAGAGGCAAGAAGCTGTAATTCCACCGACTAACCAAGCTTTGCCAGAGGGAGGCCCGATCAATGACAACCCTACTGCGGCTGTGCCCATCAACAACTATGCTGTAGGGGACGAATTGAGAGGTATTCGAGTCAACGGTCAACCGATTGCTCCAGAGACCGCCAATGCCAGAGTAGTCCGTGCTCCGGCCCGTAATCAGGCTCCGATTATGGACAGACAAGAGGATATGTTCACTCTGCTCAGTGAAGACGAAGACGTTTTGGGAAGGGTTGATGAGAGGGATCGTAAAGTTGATGCCCTTGCTGAAAAGATCCGGGCTATGGAATGTCAGAACTCTCTCGGTTTTGATGTTACCAATATGGGGTTGGTTGAGGGTTTGAGAATCCCATATAAGTTCAAAGCACCGTCCTTCGACAAGTACAATCGTACTTCTTGCCCTCGCACCCACGTGCAGGCCTATTATCGGAAGATCTCTGCTTACACGGATGATGAAAAAATGTGGATGTACTTTTTCCAAGATAGCCTATCTGGGGCGTCTCTGGACTGGTACATGGAGTTAAAAAGAGATTCAATCAGATGCTGGAGGGATTTGGGAGAAGCTTTTCTCAGACAATACAAACATAACATGGATATGGCACCTAACCGGACTCAGCTGCAGAGTCTGTGCTAGAAAAACAACGAGAGCTTTAAAGAGTATGCCCAGAGATGGCGTGAGCTTGCTGCGAGAGTTCAACCCCCTATGATGGAAAGGGAGTTGACGGACATGTTCATTGGCACTCTTCAAGGTGTATTTAAGGACCGGATGGGAAGCTGCCCATTCGGTAGTTTTTCTGATGTCGTCATCTGTGGCGAAAGAACTGAAAGTCTGATCAAGGCCGGCAAAATTCAAGATGTGGGTTCTTCTTCGTCATCAAGGAAACCTTTCTCTGGGGCACCTCGCCATAGAGAAGGCAAAACCAATGCTGTACAACACCGAGGGAATGTGTACAGAGGAAATGTGAATAGAGATCAGTATCGCCCGGTTGCTGCAGTGACCATTCCTGCACCTCAACCTCGTCAACAACAACAACAAAGAGTTCAACAACCGCAACAACAACAGCAACAGCAACAACGTCCGTATCAGCCTAGACAAAGGATGCCTGATCGACGTTTTGATCCGTTACCTATGTCGTACGCCGAATTACTGCCCGAACTACTCAGGTTGGGGTTTGTTGAGTTGCGTACAATGGCTCCACCAACAGTATTGCCTCCTGGATACGACGCCAACGTCCGTTGTGACTTTCACTCTGGGGCACCAGGGCACCATACTGAAAAATGCTGGGCTTTCCAGCATAAAGTCCAAGATCTGATAGATACCAAGGCGATCAACTTTGCTCCGGTACCTAACGTTGTGAACAATCCTATGCCTCAGCATGGTGGGCATAGGGTAAACAATATTGAAGGGGAAGCTGAAGATCTGGTTGCTAGTGTTGATGACGTTCAGACTCATCTGTTGGTGGTAAAGGGCCGTCTGCTGAATGGGGGTGTCTACCCGGGCTGTGATGAGGGCTGTTTTGGTTGTGCTGAAGCTGATAATGGTTGTGACCAGTTGAGGACTGGTATTCAAAAGCTGATTGACGAGGGCCGTGTTCAGTTCAGTCGGGCTGTCAGAGATAATGGGTCGGTGTCAACTGTCACCATCTACTTCAAACCGTCTGAAGGACGTGGACAAGGGGTTGTTAGTACATCTGCAGCAAGTGGTACCCCAATTACCATTTCTGCTCCGGTAATTATCAGTGCTCCAACTACTATCGTTGCGTCTGGAAGAAGACCAGTTGAGAATAGTAAGGCTCTGCCTTGGAGATACGACAATGCCTACCGGAATAACAGAAGGGCCGAGAACCGGGTCAGGCCGACCAATCAAGCGCCAGTGACTATTGTGGCACCTAGTAGAGCTCCGGCAGTTGTGAATCCAGTTGTGGATAACGTTGGTGGTCCGGGTGGTTTTACTAGAAGCGGACGACTGTTTGCGCCTCAACTGTTGAGGGATGCCAATGCTGAGGCATCTGCTAGATCGAAGGGCAAGCAGGCCGTGGTTGACGAGGAACCGGCTCAGAAGGAGGCTGAGGCTTCATTTGAACAGGACGCAGAGGAGTTTATGAAGATCATAAAGAAGAGTGATTATAAGATCGTCGATCAACTTAATCAGACTCCGTCCAAGATCTCTATTCTCTCTTTGCTGTTGTGCTCTGAGGCACATCGCAACGCCTTGTTGAAAATGCTGAACATGGCGTATGTACCTCAAGAGATTTCTGTTAATCAACTGGAAGGTGTAATGGCCAATGTGAGCACCAGGCACGGTGTGGGGTTCACTGACCTGGATTTAACGCCTGAAGGGCGCAATCATAACAAGGCCTTGCACATCACGATGGAGTGTAAGGGGGTTGTGCTGTCTCACGTATTGGTAGACACCGGGTCGTCGCTGAATGTGCTGCCTAAGCAGATTTTGAAGAAAATTGATGTTGAAGGGGTGGTGCTCACTCCTAGTGACCTTATTGTGCGCGCATTTGACGGATCCAAACGTTCTGTGTTTGGTGAAGTTACCTTGCCGGTGAAGATAGGTCCGGAAGTGTTTGATATAATCTTCTATGTTATGGACATTCAGCCCGCCTACAGTTGTTTGTTGGGGCGTCCGTGGATTCACGCAGCAGGGGCAGTCTCGTCGACTCTCCACCAAAAGCTCAAGTATGTCTGGAACGGTCAGATTGTGACCGTGTGTGACGAAGAAGAGATTCTGGTGAGTCACCTATCCTCGTTCAAGTATGTTGAGGTGGATGGCGAGATCCACGAAACCTTATGCCAGGCATTTGAGACTGTGGCTCTTGAAAAGGTGGCGTACGCTGATCAGAGGAAGTCGGGTGCTTCGATTGCTTCGTACAAGCAAGCCAAGGAGGTTGTTGATTCCGGCAAAGCTGAGGGTTGGGGCAAGATGGTGGACTTGCCTGTCAAGGAAGACAAATTTGGCATTGGTTATGAGCCTCTCCAGGCAGAGCAGAATGGTCAAGCGGGTCCAAGTACCTTTACCAGCGCCGGGCTGATGAAGCATGGCGACGTCTTTGCAACTGGTAGTGAAGACTGTGACAGTGACTGTGATCTAGACAACTGGGTTCGCCCGTGTGCCCCAGGGGAGTCTATCAACAACTGGACGGCTGAAGAAGTGGTCCAAGTTACTCTTCAGATAGAGTAATTTTCCTTTGTTTTTTCATTTTGCATGAAAACCCTACGTTCTGCCCAAGGCGTAGTGGTTCATTGTAGGGCCTCATCATGTTTTAATGATTATCATTAATAAAGGACGTTTTGCAATCAAATTTTGTGATCCCTGTCTTTCTATTTTTGTTTTCGTTTTTCAAAACAATAAAAATGGCCATGTTTTTGTTTTTGTGACTTTCTTGAACTCTTTTTCTAAAACAAGGCATTAACATGCAGAAGTGATCTCACCGCATTCACTATGAACAATCCTGTTACTGCTCAGTATGATTTTGATAATCCCATCTACCAAGCTGAAGAGGAGAGTGAGGAAGACTGTGAACTCCCCGCAGAATTGGTCAGATTGCTGAAGCAGGAGGAGAGGGTCATCTAACCTCATCAGGAGGAGTTGGAGGTTGTTAATCTGGGTACTGAGGACGCCAGAAGAGAGATCAAGATTGGGGCTGCTTTAGAGGACTCTGTCAAGAGGAGGCTGATCGAGATGCTGAGAGAATATGTAGAGATATTCGCCTGGTCATATCAAGATATGCCTGGTTTGGATACTGACATTGTGGTGCATCGACTACCCCTCAAAGAAGAGTGTCCTTCGGTCAAGCAGAAGCTTCGCAGAACGAGTCCTGATATGGCTGTCAAGATCAAGGAAGAAGTTCAGAAGCAGTGGGATGCGGGTTTTCTGGCTGTTACCAGTTATCCACCGTGGGTGGCCAACATTGTTCCTGAGCCGAAGAATGATGGCAAAGTCAGAATCTGTGTCGATTACCGGGATTTGAACAGGGCGAGTCCGAAAGATGATTTCCCATTACCTCACATCGATGTATTGGTTGATAATACAGCTCAATCCTCGGTATTCTCTTTCATGGACGGTTTCTCAGGCTATAATCAGATCAAGATGGCGCTAGAGGACATGGAAAAGACGATATTCATTACACCTTGGGGCACGTTCTGCTATAAGGTGATGCCATTTGGGCTGAAGAATGCCGGTGCTACCTATCAGAGGGCAATGACGACTCTCTTTCATGACATGATGCACAAAGAGATTGAAGTGTACGTGGATGATATGATTGCGAAGTCACAGACAGAAGAGGAGCACCTGGTTAATTTGCGGAAGTTGTTTGACAGACTGGTAAAGTTCAAGCTAAGGCTGAATCCAAACAAGTGTACATTTAGGGTGAGATCCGGTAAGCTGTTGGGTTTCATTGTCAGTGAGAAAGGGATTGAGGTTGATCCAGCGAAAGTCAAAGCTATTCAAGAGATGCCTGAACCGAAAACGGAAAAGCAAGTCCGTGGGTTTTTAGGGAGGTTGAACTACATTGCAAGGTTCATATCTCACCTAACTGCCACGTGTGAACCAATTTTCAAATTGCTGAGAAAGAATCAAGCAATCAGGTGGAATGATGACTGTCAGAAGGCTTTTGACAAGATAAAAGAGTATTTGCAGAAACCTCCAATCCTTATCCCTCCAGTTCCTGGGAGACCACTGATAATGTACCTGTCAGTAACCGAGAACTCGATGGGGTGTGTATTGGGACAGCATGACGAGTCTGGTCGAAAAGAGCATGCCATATACTACCTTAGCAAAAAGTTTACCGACTGTGAAACAAGATATTCACTGCTCGAGAAAACTTGTTGTGCTTTGGCCTGGGCTGCTCGCCGACTGAGGCAGTATATGTTGAACCATACTACCTTATTGATTTCTAAAATGGATCCAGTAAAGTACATCTTTGAGAAGCCGGCTCTCACCGGGCGCGTTGCTCGATGGCAGATGATTTTAACAGAATATGACATCCAGTATACGTCACAGAAGGCCATCAAGGGTAGTATTCTGTCAGACTACCTTGCCGAGCAACCAATTGATGATTATCAGCCTATGATGTTTGAATTCCCTGATGAAGACATCATGTATCTGAAGATGAAAGATTGCGAAGAGCCTCTTGTCGATGAAGGACCGGATCCTGATGACAAGTGGACACTGATGTTTGATGGGGCTGTGAATATGAACGGTAATGGTGTTGGGGCAGTATTGATTAATCCCAAAGGTGCACATATACCTTTCTCTGCCAGATTGACTTTTGACGTCACCAACAACGAAGCTGAGTATGAGGCTTGTATCATGGGGATAGAAGAAGCCATTGATTTGAGAATCAAAACTCTTGACATATTTGGAGATTCCGCTCTAGTGATCAATCAGGTCAATGGAGATTGGAATACGAATCAGCCGCATTTGATTCCGTATAGAGATTACACCAGAAGAATACTGACGTTCTTCAAGAAGGTGAAGTTGTATCATGTCCCCCGGGATGAGAATTAGATGGCTGATGCCTTGGCAACTTTGTCTTCCATGATCAAAGTTCATTGGTGGAATCATGTGCCACATGTTGCGGTGAATCGACTCGAGAGGCCTGCGTATGTGTTTGCAGCCGAGTCTGTTGTGATTGATGAGAAACCGTGGTATTATGACATCAAGAACTTCCTCAAGACTCAGGAGTATCCTGAAGGCGCGTCAAAGAATGATAAGAAGACCCTGAGAAGGCTAGCTGGAAGCTTTTATTTGAATCAGGATGACGTGTTGTACAAGAGGAACTTTGACATGGTCTTGCTCAGATGCGTGGATAGACACGAAGCAGACATGTTAATGCAAGAAGTGCATGAAGGTTTGTTTGGTACACATGCTGGTGGTCATGCAATGTCGAAGAAACTGTTGAGAGCCGGTTATTACTGGATGACTATGGAATCCGATTGCTTCAAGTATGCTCGGAAGTGCCATAAATGCCAGATCTATGCTGATAAGGTGCATGTACCACCAAGCCCGTTGAATGTCATGAACTCGCCTTGGCCGTTTGCCATGTGGGGCATTGACATGATTGGGAAGATTGAACCTACTGCTTCCAATGGACATCGCTTCATCTTGGTTGCGATTGATTACTTCACCAAATGGGTGGAAGCAGCTTCCTATGCTAATGTTACCAAACAAGTGGTTGCCCGGTTCATCAAGAAAGAAATCATCTGTCGTTATGGAGTTCCTGAGAGAATCATCACTGACAATGGTTCGAATCTCAATAACAAGATGATGAAAGAGCTTTGCAGAGATTTCAAGATTGAACATCACAATTCTTCTCCTTACAGACCAAAGATGAATGGTGCTGTAGAGGCGGCTAATAAGAATATCAAGAAGATTGTGCAAAAGATGGTCATAACGTACAAGGATTGGCATGAGATGCTGCCTTTCGCTTTGCATGGGTACCGTACCTCAGTGCGTACGTCGACCGGGGCAACCCCGTACTCCCTTGTGTATGGTATGGAAGCAGTCCTGCCTGTTGAAGTGGAGATCCCTTCTCTGAGGGTATTGTTGGATGTCAAGCTGGACGAAGCCGAGTGGATTCGGACAAGGTTTAATGAGTTAAGCCTTATCGAAGAGAGACGATTAGCAGCTGTGTGCCATGGGCAATTATATCAGAGAAGGATGAAGCGAGCTTTTGATCAGAAAGTGCGTCCTCGAAGCTATCAGACTTGTGATCTAGTTTTGAAGAGGATCCTTCCTCCCGGTACAGATAACAGGGGCAAGTGGACTCCTAATTATGAAGGTCCATATGTTGTGAAGAAGGTCTTCTCCGGTGGAGCCTTGATGCTTACAACAATGGATGGTGAAGATTTTCCGTCCCCTGTTAACTCAGATGTAGTCAAAAAATACTTCGCATAAATTGACCCGCTGGACAAAAAGAACAAAAGAGTCCAGGCAAAAAAAGGGCATCCCGGCGAACCAAAAAACAGAAAGAAAAGGTTCGGGCAAAAATTAGGGATAAAAATGAAAAGAATTTGTACACCCGGTAAGTCGAAAACCCTCAAGGGCGACTTAGGCAAAAATGGGTATCCCTGTGGATTGAAAACCCGAAAGGGCGATCCATCCAAAAGAGGGATTAAAGCGAAGACTACAGTCTGAGTTATCTGTACTTTATCGCGCTTCGTCAGCTGCCATCTCGAAAGATGTGATCGGTCCAGTCAGTCTTCTCAGAAAGCAAGGAAGTTGGGGAAAAAACTGATGATCTATGAGTTATAACAGAATTGGGAAATAGTGGATACCGTGTTCACATTGCCATTAGGATAGTTTATTTTCCTTTTGTGCGCAATTACCTCTTCCTAGGAATTGCTTCCCAATGTATCCGCCTTTTCAGGCACATTTTCAATCAATAAAAGTCGTTATTCAGATAAATAGCTCTTTTGTTTTTATTTTTTTACTGTTTTGTTTGCAAAAACGTCCGAATTTTTGATAAGCATTGCATATAAAAACATGAAGGCTAAACAATAAATTGCAAAAGATTAAAACATTTGAAAATCATTTTTGAATGTTGAGGACACTTGAGCGTATCTTGTCCACGTATCCCATGGGGGCATTTGTTGTTCTGTTTTGCAGGTCGTCATCTGTGAGCTTTCCCCAACAGTTATTTCCCAGAGCGGAGTTCTTCCTACTTGTGGATTGGTTGGGCTCTCCCCAGTGAAGTTGCCGGTTTGTCCATAGCAAATTGCTTTATTACTCCCCGGCGAGTTGCCTTGTTTTCCCCTAGTGGATTTGTATTGATGGATTCTCAGCGCAGTCGTCCTGTGTATTCCCCGGCGGAGTGTTCATCCTTTGCATTTTGCATATAGTCATCATTGCATCCTCAAAATTGCGTAGCATTCCCATTCCATATGGAGCATTACGCCATAGAAAAATTCAAACATATGCATTCGTGTGTTAACCCAACCAGACTGTATCCCCGGCAGAGGCGGATCATTTTGTGCAACATCGGTACAGCACGTCTGCTACAGTTGCTCCTGACAGCATTCAGGATTGATATTCCCTCAGAGAGGTTTACTTCCTCACCCGTCCGCGAACGGAAAGCTTGTTTCTCCCCAGTGAGACCCCAGCAAGTGTTTAGCCTTGCCTTGACGTATTTAAGATGTCATTCTTGTGATACCGGTAAGTGTCATGTCAGCACCCGCGTGTGTTCTTTCTTCGGATGTCGGTAAACATCATCTTTCGATGTCGGTAAACATCAAGTCCCACCCCAGTCATCGGTAAATGTCTGGCCGTTTTTTTTGGATGTCGGTAAACATCATCTTTCGATGTCGGTAAACATCAAGTCTCATCCCAGTCATCTGTAAATGTCTGGTCGCCTTTGTTTGATGTCGGTAAACATCATCTTTCGATGTCGGTAAACATCGAGTTTTTTCCAGTCATCGATAAATGTCTGGTAATTCCCCAGCTAGAGATCCCCAGTAGAGTCGTCGGTAAATGTCCTGTCTGGTTTCCTGTTACAAGTATTTGTTTTTACTTCCCCGGTAAAGTGTTCACCTCTCTGTTGGTGTCGATAAACATAGTCTCACCCCCCAGTCATCGGTAAATGTCTGGTCGTTTTTGGATGTCGGTAAACATCATCTTTCGATGTCGGTAAACATCGAGTCTCATCCCAGTCATCGGTAAGTGTCTGGTCGTGCGTTTGTCCTTTGATAAAATCGAGATCCCCAAGAGTCGTCGGTAAACGTCTTGTCTGATTCCATTACAAATATATCTTTTTCCTCCCCCAAGTGGAGACGCCGTCGGTAAATGGCCCCGTTTGTTTCGATATCGGTAAATATCAAATGCCCAGTTTTAGCCGCCATCGGTAAATGGCCCCGCTTTCTTCGATATCGGTAAATATCGAGTCCCTAGTTGGAACAGCCATCGGTAAATGGTCTTGCTGAAGTTGATATCGGTAAATGTCAAGTTGCTTTGAAGCCACCATCGGTAAATGGTCTTGCTTCCTTTTAACATCAAGTTGTTTCCCAGCCGCCATCGGTAAATGGTCTCGCTGAAGTTGATATCGGTAAATATCAAGTTTCCAGTATTTAGCCATCGGTAAATGGTTTCGCTTTTCTGAAGTCGTCGTGCAGCCGTCATCGGTAAATGACTTGGTTTTTCTTGTATCATATCCCACCATGTGCAAATTTCTACGGTTCTTTGGTATTCAATCCCTGTGTACCTTGAAAGTCTGACAGCCGTTCCTCTCAGCCGTTCAGGTTCCCAGCTGATTGAATAGGGGCAGCTGTAGCACCTCAAATTTGCACCTACCTTTTGTACATACATTCTCATATTAGGTCATTAACATAACATAGTCCATAGCATAACATTGCATTGTCCTTTGCCCAAGTGCAAGTCCTCTGACAAAATTAGGTCAAACTGGTCAGGAGACCAGTCAATCAAGCAAGCAAGTGCAATTTCCATTGAGACAAGGCCCTAGGGTTGGTCCAACATGTTCACATGACCTAGGGATCCTTTTGAAGTGGTTTGGTCAAAGATTGGGTGCTCAGAAGTCATCAGTCATTGTTCAATCCACCAGAAACCCTAGAAAGTCAACTATGGTCAACTGTGGTCAACTGTGCTTGAATTCAAGGATTTCAAGGTGGGAGATGGTTTGAAAGGGTTCATTCATGTCCATACAAGTCTCATTTGACATTTCAAAGATCAAGATTGGAGAAAATAAAGTCAGACAAAAAGTTTCCTAAAATGGCAGGTGACCTGTAATTGGAAACTGCCAAAAATAGAAGGTTTTTCTCCTCAAATTTACATCATCATACAAGTTTCAAATGAATTTTTGTCCAACATGAAAGTTGAAGATCTTGCTCTCACCTTTCCAAAAAGTCCAAGAACACTCATTTCTCATTTATGGTTGGCAAGTTATGATCAAATCATTTTCAGAAATTTTTGAACTTCAAAGTGGCATATCGTCCAAACCATTTGGCCAAATTGAGTGAGGCTTTTTGCTACAAGTCATATTTGATATGCTCTATCCAAATTCTTCATCACATTTCACCAAAAATCATCCAATCAAAATGGCCTTTTTCAAGTGCATTGAATTAAAAATGGGAGGGGTAAAAAGTGACTTTTCATTTTAAGCCTTTTACACACATTCTACCAATTACACTTGATTAAAAACCACATTTGGGATATGTTTAGGCCCATTTTCGCACTGTAGCATGCCATGCACATGCAACTTGGGTGTTTTTACCAATTGACCAAAACACCTTCATTTAAGCTAATTTCATTTACCATCTTATTAACCAAGCTTAGGCATTGTTAATCAGAGTATATATGACTTGTTTCAGATTGAAAAACCCTAGCCACTATTGATAAAACTCAGATTCAAACCTTTTCTCTCAAAAACTCTCAACTCTTCACTTGGATTTTTTTCTGAAAATTGCCAAAGAATTCGTGCTCTTGTGCATTGGTCCATCATCTACAAACCTTTTTGAAGCTTTGGCAAGGGTAGATTCATAACTGTAGAGCTGGAACCGCACTGTTGCATTCAAATACCTTCCATGGCAGTGGAGCTTTGGAGCTAGAATCAAGGCAACTGAGCTTGCAATACTTGTCCATTCATCATCTGGAGCGTCAAGGCACTGCTGTTTCAACTCATCACGGCCAAAGAACTCCAGAATCAACATTGTTCTTCCAATCAGGTGAATTTTCGAACCTTGCCATTGTCAAAATCATGATATGCTTGTTAAAGATCTTTCCATGCTGGTTGCAATGAACTTTGAATCGTGAAAAACCATTGAGAATTGAGAGAGAAATGTTGAATTGAAATTTGGTGGTCAAATGTTGTTTTGCTCTTTTCTTACATGTTAGCTCGAGTTAGTGAAAATTAAGGTTGGATTAGTAATGAGCGTTGTGAGATGGTTTGAATAATGTATTCGCTTCCAAAATCTGGGAAAAATGTTCATCACGACGATGAACATGTTGGCTGTTGTTTAAACCCTAAATTTGTGAACCCAGAACTTTGTTTGATCTCCAAAACCCGCGCCCTGCATGCGTTTCATGTTTACTGGGCCATGCACCAATTAGAGCAAGACACGCCCTTAAGTGAAACGCGGCGTTTCACTTAAGGGGCCGGTTAATTACAAAAACGCCACTGGCCGTGTTACATTAAATTTATTTCATTTCTTTTTTTTATTATTATTTCACTTGGCATGGCAAACTTAGAAAACTCATACGTCACTCATTTTTAATCCAAATTGGATGGGATTTTTTGTGAAATGCTCCTCATGATATCTAGTTTATTATGATAATTTTTCCAGATTTTTTGCCCGTGTGGATTTTTAAATGTGCTAGGGTTTGTTCATGTGTGTTCATTTTGTGTATGCTTTGCCAATTTGCTTGTGAAATGATGATACATAATCCAATGCCTCTCAAAATTTTTTGCTTAAACTAGACATGTTCATGGTGATTTTGGTATAGAGTTTGAAATTTTATCATTTCTGGTTGTGGAGATATGAGTTTTTGAATAGGGGTGTGACAATTTGTCACACCATTCATGTCCAACTTCATGATTTTAATTACCATGCTTATTGAACTCAAAATGGTCGGGAATTTTGCATGAAGACACTTGTGCATGTTGAGAATGCTTGTGAATTTTTCTGGAATTTTTGAATTCATTTCCTATTTGTTTGATAATTTCTCCCCTGTTTGACCAAATTGTTGACCTCTTGTGACACATGATGTTATTTGATTTGTGAAATTCTAATGCTTAATTGGATGGACTTGAAATTTGATATGTGAATTGTAGACATCTTAAAGTTTGTCATGGTTTTAGTACCATTCATTTATCATGTGTTGTTTCTGTTTTATGATTAATTGAAGTTGGTGCATGTTTTGATGCTTTGTATGAGTTTGCTTGAACTTGCTTTGATTTTCTGATTTTCATTGACCTACTTCCCTTGATCCAAATGAGCTGAAACTTGGTATGCTTATCATGTTATGGATGATGTTTGACCATGAATTATTTAAAGATTTTTTGAAATGTTTGTGATTGGATTTGAGTTGAAACATTCTGTTGACTTCTATGAGCTCCTATTTGCATGCTTTGTGCTATTTTGATCATGAAATGATAATGATGAATGATATGAACATGGGACCAATTGGGTTTGTTTTTTAATTGTTTGATCTTGATTTTGGATAAGTTCATGTTCTGTTTTGTTGATTTGATCTCATTTTGACCCTAGTCTTGGACTAGTGGTTTGTGCTCTCACTTTTGAGTTGTGTTTCAGGTTGATAGCACAAATGCTTATGCTTGATGGTGTGCCTCATTTGGAGTTGCTTTCTTGATTGTTTATGACTAATCATTGGTTTGTTTTGTAGGTTTTAAAACTTGGTCTTGTGCCTTAAAGCTTGCACCTTTGTGCATTGACTTGTGTTTGACTGTGTATAATTAACTGTTAACCATTTGCTGTTTAATGTTGGTTTGTCTGAGTACTGATTGTATTTGATTGATTTCAGGTACATTAGTTGCTTTAGTTCTATTAAGAACTTGCTTTGCTTTGCTTAAGAGCATTTGCATTGAGGTATAATATCCTAACTCCATGTAGTCTGGAAGACCTGGCCTGTTACTTGGCCAGACACCTGTCTGAAGTCCTCCTTAAGAGGCAATGTTTGTGTTTGTTTACATTTGTCCTTGTACACATTCAAAGACCTCCTAAGTGAAGAGGCATTGGCAGATATAAGGGATGTGCAATCCATCCCCTGCTATTCTGTGTGTCATCTGCTTTGCTCACACCACTGTGTTGATGCATTGCAGATATTAACCCAAGATCATTGTACATTGAGTCAGTGTCACATGTGTAGAAGGGTTCCCACCTTCTGAACCCACACATTCTTGTCGTAAGCTCTCCCAGGCCAGGGATAAGAGCTGTGAAGTCTCATCTTCACTCACCTTTCATCAGCTTCACCCTAACTCTCAATGTTAGGGTTAAGAGCTAACATTACCCTGTTACAGTGGTTTGTTTGTTGAGGTTGATATGACCCCTCGACTAAAACCTAACCTTGATTGAGCCCATTTGATTGCATATAGTGTGTGCTATTTGTGCTTGTGTGTTTGCTTTAGCTTGCTTCCTGTGCAAGATTGGTTTGCTTTAGCCTGTGCAAGATAGGTTTGGTTTGGCTTGCTTCCTGTGCAAGTCATGTTTAGGATAGGCTTGCTTCCTGTGCAAGTTAGCTAGAAACCTTAACTTAGGGATGAATTTGCATGATAACATCTAGGCTCGAGTCGTAGTCTCCCTAGTTGTGTCTCCCTCTGTTATCTGGTTAGGCTAGTCCTGTGTCCATGCGTAGGGGAACTACGTCGCCCTGATCCTCATACCAGATGAGGTACGTAGGCAGGAGATGAGCTGATCTCTCCGGGCGCCCTTTTGTTTTGTCTTTGTGTGTGTCAGGAGATGGATGTAAGCCCAGCGATTGGCATTCCGTATCCTTTTGTTGTGTGCTTGGAAGCTGATATAAGTCCAGCGATTGGCATTCGGGTTCCAGTGTGGGTGTGTTTGGTTCGGAAGCTGATATAAGTCCAGCGATTGGCATTCGGGTTCCATGTTTGGCCGTGTTTGTGTGGTTTTGTTTGGCGTGCGTGAGCCGAGCTACGAATGCTCTGATTCTTCTTCGTCCGAGAAGATACGTATGCATAAGATGCGATATCCTAGCGAGCATGTGTTGTTTTCCCCCAGTCCGAACTACTTTGACTCTGATGTCTATGCCTGATAGACTAAGTAGGCCCAGGATGCGATATCCTGCCGAGTCAGTCTTGTTTGTTTTCTTGTGTCTCTTTCAGCCAGTGTTTGTTTGTTTATGAGCAGTGTTTTAGCAACCATTTTCTTTCCTTTTGTGCGTGGATCCCGTCGAGTACGACGGATGCATAGGGGTGCTAATACCTTCCCTTCGCATAACTGACTCCCGATCCCATTCTCTTTGGTCGCGAGACCATGCTTTTTCCAGGTTTACTCTGAGCGTTTCCTTTCCCTCTTTTGGGATAAATAACGCACGGTGGCGGCTCTGTTGTTCTTGTTTCCCGCCGGTTTTTCGCGTAATGCGACACCATGCGCCGGAAGAGGGTTACTTTTTACGTTGGGTCCAACAACTCGGAATGAAAGGATCTTCTTCTCAACCATCTCTCGGACAATATGCTTCAAAGCATAACATCCCTCTAAATCATGCCCAAGGGCACCCTCATGGAAAGGACAATGGGTATCTTGATTGTACCAGGGAGGTAAAGGATTTGGTGGAGGACCCAAAGGTCTGGGAATCACCAACCCTTTATGCAGCAATGATGGATACAACTCAGTGTACGTCATAGGGATCGAAGCGAAATGAGGTCTACCTCTGTTAATACCTTGGGATTGGCATTAATTTTGTAAAACAAATAATGTAATAATCTCTGTTGTTTTAATATGTTGGGTTGAAAAAGTTCAACATCTGGACCAACATGTCATGTACGATGTCACGACATCATGCATGTGACATCGCACATGTGTAGAAAATTGAACTAATTAATTCAGTATATATTCTGGGATTAGTGAGGATATTTGGTGAATATCCTAACTCCCTTGTGGAGGTCTTGAAGACTCAATCAGAATATATAGGCTCTAAATATGGAGATATATATGGAGAGATTTTAGGAACTAAAAGATTGAAGACCTTATTTGTAGCAGAAATTTTCTGCTGAATGTGTAACAGCAAAGAAGAAGTTTGCTGCGATTTCTGAAGGCCCAAATCCAGTTGGGTGATTAGGTTATAAATAGCATATTGTAACCTAGTTTTTGTAAGCCTCATAGAATGCAAATTTAGGGGTGTGTGTGAGGTAAACCTCCCAACCTGTGGGAAGGTTACCATGTGTTTCTCAGTGGTCAAAGCTGAGAGTATTTGTAACTCAAAGCCTGTAGGCAAGAGTTGTTATGCTCTTGAACGAAGCTGTGAAGCAAGTTCAAGTTGTTTTAACATTACATTGTATTTGTAGTGATAGGAATGGAAACTGGAGGTTTCTATCTAGGAGTTCCTAGGTATAGATTGCATTGGGTAGGGATTAAGTGAAGAGTTGTAAACGGGGGAGTTTAACTCTGAATTAATACTGCTGATAGTGGATCTTCTTCCTGGCTTGGTATGCCCCCAGAGTAGGTGATGTTGCACCGAACTGGGTTAACAATTTCCTGTGTTTGTTTTCCTTCTGCATGTTATATTCCTTCTGCCATAACTCAGCTGATACTTCAGTCTGCTTATCAAGATAATAGCAGACCTGGTACATAGCCTTCTGTTTGAATGTTAATCAGAATGTTTTGACATTCATCAGAGACAGCATATACTGAATAATAGGCAGGTTGGTTTCAATTCAGTGTTTAAGTCTGGTCTTCAAGAGGATAACAGACCTGGCCAAAGGATCATTGTGAAACTGTCAAACTGGATGTCTTGACAGCTCTTCCTGTAGGCTGATACTGAAGTAGAGACTGGTTGGTCTTTTACAGTACATCAAATTTAGCTCAGTCTGTTTTCAGGAACATAACAGAATCAGCATGAGGTATATGTTCTGGCTGTCAAACTGAATGTTGTGACATTCATTCCTAACAGCATGTGCTAAATTGTAGGATGATCAGTTTTTCAGTTTCAGTTTTTTTCTCAGGCTATTCCTTAGGAATCCAACAGCTGAGCAAAAATCCAGGAAACCAACAACTAATCTACAATTAATGAACCTAGCAAATAGCCTATTTGTTAGCACCTTAATAAGTGGAAATTAGTTTAACTTATTCAACCTTTATTTTAGGAAATACAAGTGCACGGACAACAAACTGGAATAATGTAACAGATGATGTCCAAATCACTATTGAGACATCGTGTTGATAACTGCGTAGGAAAACGACAGAAGTGAGTGCTATGATTGATCTCTGCTGAGTCCTTCTACCTGATGCACAAAACTAGGTGTTCCTCCATTCTAGGGTGGCATAGTAGGAGATGTCGTGACATCTGTGAACGTGTGCATATGAGTACAGGGTTTAATAACTGTCTTGCTGTATTAGTTACAATGTTAGATCAGATGTCATGACTTGGAGTAGAACATCTGAAATCTGACCACGCCATAATTTCAAATGGTATCAGAGCAGGCATCATGTTCTATTTCTGGATGAGATCCATGGGTGATACTTTCTAGTATCTTGCAAGGAGTTTTGTTAGTACTGATGTTGGAACCTGTGGAAGGTTCTGTGATTTCCCTGAATGGTCCCTTGAAGTAGGTGGATGGACTATCACTACGCCAAATAAGGGAAAAGAGGGCGCTTATTTTGGCCTATAACAACGCTTTTAAGCGCCCTCTAAAGTGGCGCTGGCATAGGTAAAGACAGCGCTTTGTTTTCCTGGAGAAAGCGCTCTCTAAAGTGGCCCTTTAAGGGCCACATTATAGTGCGCTTTCAGAAAAAAGCGCCCTCTGGAGTGGTCCATAAAGGTCCACCTTAGAGGGCGCTTTCTGGATAAAGCGCCCTCTAAAGTTGTCAATGTAAAGTGTTTAGAGGGCGTTTCCTACAGAAAGCGCCCTCTAAAGTGTTAGTTATTTTAAAAAAAATTGTTTGAAAAACAGTGGGTATTTAATTGGGAACCTGTTCGCATGCTGCAAAAGTGTAAAATTCATATTGATTTCATCCTTTAATCCAATGTTATACACCATTAATCCATTGATATATACAACATGAATCCATTTATATACGACATTAATCCTCCATATATACAACATTAATATATTGATATTCATGCATGTACAACAACATTCCATACATATATGTACAACAACTACAACCTATATGATTCTATGATCAATAATGAATTGACACAATTCATCCTTCATTTCATCCAAATGAGCTCTTGAGTAAGATTTGTATTCGTCAAAGTACTACAATTAAGAGAATAAAACATATTCATGATTTAGTAACAAATTAGAATGAAATTATTAGAAAGAAAATCTAACCCGTTGCCAGAATTAAACGGTAAAAAATACAAACTGGGTGTAGTATTATCGTCGGCCACCATGAATCTATCGACTAGTTCATTCATTACGGATGTTGGATTTTTCGTTATAAACATTGTGTTGATACGAGAAGCAGCAATAAAATTGAATCGGTTACACAATTCAGTTCCCCGCATCAATGTGTCATACATATACCTTAAATAGAAACGTAATAAACATTAGACTACTCATTGAAATGTGTAAATAAATTGTTCAACTAAGTAAATAATAGATTGATCGGAGTACCATATGTATGTATGAATGACAGCGATGCCCAATTCTTCGTGTTCAAAAAGTTGTTGCATGTCCTCCTTTGCAATTAATTCGGAATGAGCAATTCCGAAAACACCTTCATCCATATCTACACTACGGATGACGCCGTGCATAATATCTGACTCTTCCACCATTTTCTCAAGACGCATCATAATTTGAGATTTTGTCTCGGACGTCGTTGGAATTTCCTTACTAGCTTTGTCCAACATTTGACCGGGAACCTAAAAATATAAATTAAATCATGACTTTTGGTGATGCAACATAATCGTTGTGTATATAATTCAATGGGTATATATATTTGTACCTCTTTTTGAGATTTAGGATTTGTTTTTGTCCCGGACTTCGTTGGAATATCCTTACCAGCTTTTTTCAACATTCGACCGGGAACCTAAAAATTCATATAAATTAAATCATGACTTTTTGTGATGCAACAGAATTGTTGTGTATATAATTCAATGGGTATATATATTTGTACCTCTTTTTGAGATTTAGGATTTGTTTTTGTCCCGGACTTCGTTGGAATATCCTTACCAGCTTTTTTCAACATTCGACCGGGAACCTAAAAATTCATATAAATTAAATCATGACTTTTTGTGATGCAACAGAATCGTTGCGTATATAATTCAATGGGTATATATATTTGTACCTCTTTTTGAGATGCAACCGACTCGATGCGTCTTGAAATCCCTTTACCAGCTTTATGTGTGGGTCTTGTAGGAGTCTAACATTACCATGTAATAAGGATTGATTAAATATCATAATTGTAGCTGAATTGAAATGTGAATACTAAATACTCATAATCATT
Source organism: Lathyrus oleraceus (assembly GCF_024323335.1). Taxonomy (NCBI): domain Eukaryota; kingdom Viridiplantae; phylum Streptophyta; class Magnoliopsida; order Fabales; family Fabaceae; genus Lathyrus; species Lathyrus oleraceus. Next base: position 219,072,301 of record NC_066585.1, read on the forward strand.
TAGAACATATATACCTCGGCATCTGGGAAAATTAGATCTGACGGCCATCCAACAAAGGATCCGACTGCATCTCGCATCAACGTTGTCTCTGAAACAACGTCAGGTAATGGTAGAAGCGCGTCCGTATCTAATACAAGGTCAACCGAAACTTTCATATATCCCACCGGGAGGGGATTATGGTGAAGTAATTCACCCGAAGTGTTGTGCACTTTTCCCTTGCCAACTATGCGATAAGTTGGTGACGATAGATACAGCTGACAAGGTGTAATGCCCTAAACCAATAATAAATATGTTATTGTTAACGTGTATATGTGTCAAGTAAAAAAGTGATATTTTAATTTCATAATAACATATATACTTACACATTCATCATAAACATTTTGAACCGCTTCAACGACAGCCCCATCCTTCCCAACCCGAGCAGCCTTCCACAATACGTGCTCCAGAAGAGATGTTGCGTCACTTTTCTCCTCGGCTAGCTACACATTGAATCAGATTATAAGATCATCAATTATAACATATTGTGACAATGTATAAGCTCATAGCATTTGAATATACTCACAATTCTTTGTTGTAACCGTGCATATCCCGTACGCCCTTTTTTGTACGGATACGCGGGTTTTGATGCCCTTTTCCGATTTTTGTTGCTTACTTCCTGGATAAAAAAGTTTAAGGCATATCAGAACCAAGTAACTTAACAATTGTATAATACCATAATTAATAGACATTACATGGAATTTTTCGTTTCTTCGTTTGGCGACAAAGTTATCCCATTCTTCGGCTGAAATAATCTCCGCATACTTCATCGGCCGTTCTGCTTCAACAAATTTTCCTTCCTCATCCTTGAGAAATTTGTTGGACAAAAAGGATCGAAATCCTCAGAGTCTTTTTCCGGCCAATTGATTACAATATTTTTGCCGGCTTTCATCGATGTGAAAGGATCTCTAAAAAACATACACATGGAGTGTGTTATTATAAGTAATATTATAACAATATATGGTCAACAAATAGTCAACAAAAAAAACATATAACAATATATGGTAAGTACCTGTATCTCGGACCATATTTTTTCTTTGCCAACCTTCAATTCCGGACTTCTCCAATTATCACATGTAATCGGAATATGTTGTCGAACAAGGAAACCAATGTAACTTGCCAACATTGAACCGTTAGGCTCAATTAGTTGGTCTTCAGCACTCCAATGTACTTCAAATTTTTCACCCTTGTCTCTTGCACGAATGATTGACTTCATAACAGTCAATCCTCGTTTGATTTCATTTTCAACATTGTTACGTGATCCACTCGCGTCATGGGTATCGTCTTGGTTACTAGCCATTTTATCTGTAATATAGAAATGATTCAATAAGACCCAAGTAAGACAATGACCATATTCGTGAAGCTACACAAAAAACACATTCATATACCTTCCATTTCTCTCATGTTACAACAATCTAAACTCTCTCTTTTTTTCATCATTATTGAATACAAACTCACACACACCTACTGCATACAAAAGACCAATGCAAACTTATGGTGTTTGGAACATGAACAAACTTGCATCCATAATCATCAAACTTCCAAGCAGAAGCTCAAACACACTCCAAATGACATCAGTTTTCAATCAGAAATAAAAAAGCTTACATAACCATACAACATACAACATTTAGTGATCAAAACCATACACACAAAAATAACAAAAAATGATTTTCAACAAGGTGCTCATGAACAACATATAGTGCTCGTTTGCCATAAACAACATTAATCAACATAATGCACAAAATGTAAAACTCAGTTTAGAAAATGCCCTAATCAAACACCTGAAAATACAAACTATTGAGAGAATATACCTTCAAGGTGACGGTAACGATGGAGAAGAAAGTGAACAGCGACGATGGACGCAGATAACTCAGTGAACATGAACGCAGCAGCAGAAAAAGGCGACGGCGACGACGACGGTGAGGGAGGGAGAACGAACGGAGGACGAGAGTAATCGCAGTAGAGAGTAATCGCAGTAGAGAGAAAACCCAGTTACGTAAACGAAATAGCATATAGCGAGGGAAAATAAAGAGACATGTAGTATATGTTATAATTTTAATGTTTACTAAAGGGGACCTTAGAGGGCGCTTGTGTAAAAAAAGCGCCCTCTAAAGGGGGCCTAAGAGGGCGCTTTTAAAAGTGCTCTCTAAGGCTTTCCAAAAGCGCCTTATAAACTAGAAATGTACATGGACTTAGAGAGCGCTTTTTTAAAAGCGCCCTCTAAGGGTACCCTTAGAGGGCGCTTTCATAAACGCGCCCTCTATTGGTGTCCCTCCATTTCCTCATTATTTTTTCGCTTCACTTTAGAGGGCGCTTTGTTACAAAAGCGCCCTCTAAAGTGTGCTGTCTATTCCAGTTGTTCACTCCTTATTTTTTCTCTTCACTTTAGAGTGCGCTTTTGTAATAAAGCGCCCTCTAAGGTGCGCTGTCTATTCCAGTTTTTGGCGTAGTGTATTCATGACAGGAACTGTGTGTACATGTCTCTAGAGGTTGGCAATTGGCCTTTGTGTGGGAGAGCTGTGCCAGTATTGAATCATATTCAAACTTGGTATGTTCTTGGTGGCTGATCTGGTGAAGTGTGTGTTCATAGGCTGAGTTGTATTATGATTTCCGCTGCATAATACCTGGCAAAACTCAAACTCTGATGTAGTTTCCCCTCATGTGGATGAAAGGCTGCTGTATTCAAGATTTCATCATAACCTACTGAAGATGTCAAAGATACTTGAGTCTCCTCAAGTCCACTCATCATGACGTTCTCACTTCAGGATGGTAAGAATCACCTGATCACTGATTCTTTTACTCTCTTGGGTAGTGTATATGAAGACCTTGAAGACTTACAAGGAGGGTTTGTTCCAAGGAGGTGGAACTAATGTTCTATGTGATGTTAGAACATGTTGTTCAACAAGTATGCAGCTACTGGTTGAAGAGCAGATGCTTTTAGGTGTCAAACAAAGGGATACTTTTGTTTGGAACCTACTCCTGACCTGGAAGAGGAGACATCTGTGTGTGTTAAGTTGACAAGGGTAGGGTCAACTGTGTGTGGGCTCAAGAAGGTCACTTTTAGAAGTCTGATCTCTAGAAGTGGAGCAGGTTGAGATGTGACATTGTGCAATTTCCTACTGTTTGTCTTATTCCTGTAGATTGATCAGGGTTGGATAGATGTTCCCTGAAGTACTATGTTGTGTTGGAAGACAAGTCCCCTGGATGTTAGAAGTCAATAATGGGGTAACCTGATTGCTATCTCATTTAAGAGGTTTGGGACCATGAATCTTGTTATTCAAACACCACGCTCAGAAGTGGCAGTTCTTTCAAGGAGTGAGAATATGAAGATTCAGAGGTTGGTTGAGGTAGTATGCTAAGGCAATACATATCTGCTATTGACTGGTGCTGCTTGTTTCACTAATACTTATGATCAGTTGGAGTCTGATTGGTGTGCTTGGAGTATGTATAGGTAAAACTCATAGAGTTAGTTGCCACTGGTAGGGATGGTGTATGTCATGTTGAGACATATGTGTACAATGCATGGATACTGGTGTGGAGTCTCCATGATTGTTAATTTGAGGGGGAGTTTTGGTTAACCTCCTCAAATCTGGTCAGCCTAGGGTCTAGTTGGCTGTTGACCTATGTCACATGGGTTCTGGCGGTTGTGTGACACATTCGCAAGGAAGAATTCATCTCTCTCATTCCTAAGGGTGAATTTAATCTGGGAAGATTTTCAAAACTGTTGAAGTGCTTGCAAGCAGAAGATGTTGACACTAGAAGAGTATTTTCAAAGTATTCTTATGGTGAAAGTATCTGAAAGGAATATTAGGAAAGGATTTAAGATCAATGTCTACTTGTGCCAAGTACAAGTATTTAATTGATTATCCTTGGAGCTCAAGATAAATGATGTTTTAAAAGATGTTGGAACATCTCATCTTCAAGATCCTGTTCAGAATCACAGGAAGGATAGTACATTGGTTTATGATCTATCACTTTGGTGGCAGCAAAAGTATGTGATCTCTGAAAAGGTTTCCTGGCAAGAAACATTTTCAGCCTTGGTGTGTACAAGAAGAAGAAAACATCATTGTCCTGATGGTGATTACTTGGATCAGTTTTCTTCTGATCTAGGTAAGGGAGTGCATTAGCTAATGCACACTATGGTGTCAAGAACAAGTGGCAGCAGTCTTGACATCATGGAAACAACTTTGCTTTAGGAAGTGGAATCCTTGGTATAGCTGAAGGGTTAGTTTCTAACTGGTCCTTCTGAAGACTCATGCATCAGAGTGTCTGATGTCTTTGGAGAAGAAGCAGGGATTCATCAAGGTGTGAGCTTGGATGACTTAACTGCAAACCTGCAGGATGGAGGTGGTTTACTCAAACTTGGTTCCACAATCAAGGCTATGAGAACGTTGAACTCTTGTTCTGTGAAGGGAGGAAGTTCTTTCAAGTGGCAGAAGAAGGAGCTGAATTCAACAGCTAGATGTTAAAACACAATGTTGTGACATTTGGGTCAACATCAGAATCTTAGTTGGTGAAGTGGCATATCAACTTAAGATAGAAGAGTCTACAGAGTTGTAGATTGGGTACTTCAAAAGGATTGTTCCCATTGCAGTTCTTTGGAGTTGCTGGATGGAGAGGATGTTACATGTTCATGTCTTAGAGAATCTAAGTTTTGGTTGACATGTAGCTTGAAGTTCAAGTCTCACTTGGAAGGTCAGAATATCTTTGGGAGAAGTCTGATAAACGTGGAGAGGTCAAAAAGTGGCATTTGACTTTTTCATATGAGGATTCATGAAGGAGGTAATCAACCAGTGGCATTTGGTCTATCTCAGAAGTGAGTTCGAAGAATCAAGATAATCAACATATGGCAGCTGATTATTCTTGAGGAAAGTCTGAGACAAATTACTTTTGAGCAGAAAAGTATTAAGTTGAAGACAAAAGGAGGTGTTTTCTATTCATCCCTTGGAGCTTGTGGTAGGAGTTCTGAGCTATCTATGGAAGATTATCCCTCGTAATGGGATGAAAATGTATATGTCCCAATTTATGTATGGGTTCTTCTGGATCAAGCTGGTGACTCAGTGATATCTGAAGACTATCAGATGGTGTTCTTTGTTATGTTGTGAAGGATGTCCCAACTAATGTTAGAACATTTTGTGAAGTGGCTTTCTGTTCTGGTTAGAAGAGAGAATGACACAGAGTGTGGATGTGTTCAGCCCATAGGGTTGAACAGAGGGGGTGCTCTTGAAGACATGAAGATGCGTCTTATGTTTTCCATTCATCAAGTGGTCTGAGTTCTCTTTGAATCAAGAAGTATGTGAAGGTTCAACTTTGGGGTGTTGGATATGTTCATGTGTGATCACCAAGTTTCAAGAGGAGAGTTGGTTGTTCATGACAGGGGGAGTTCTGTCCTTGTCCTGCAAGTAATCATCAAGCTAGTGGTCTATGTGTTCTCAGATAACAAGGTATGGCACCTTGTTAGTTATTGGGATGATGTGGTGCATGTCAATGCTGAGTGAGCAAAAGAATGTCTGACCGGATGTCATGACATTGCCTTGGACAATACTGTTATTTCCTTCTGAAGCTTACAGTCATTAGGAAATATGGATGTGATGTGTCTAATTATGATATACCAGAATAAGCCTGAGTGCTACAGTTGTGTGTTACAGGGGGAGTAACCATCTACTGATGTGTGGGATTTTGGCTGTAGTGGTGCCAGATGTCAAGCGACTACTGGAGGTACGAAAGTGGTCCTAGGAAATGATGATAGGAAGAATACATGAAGAATACAGACAAAAGCTGCGTGGAATGTTAAGACATCGCGTGCAACGTGTCTGACTGCATATATGGAATAGTCTCCATGCACTGGAACTGTTGTTTCGTAAAAGAAACAGTCAAGAGCTATAAAAGGTATTCAAAGATAGTCTGAGATTTTGTTGGTGATTCTCTGACTGTTTCTCAGCAAATATTAATGAATCTTGACCAAGCATTTACTCCCACCGTTAATTCCTAAGCACGGGCTGGACTATTTAAAGGATGTATCAGCACTCCTCTTCTCACAAGAGAAACATTCCATTCCCTCTAAACCATGGGGTATGTCAAGGTTTGGGCAAACTGCGCCTGGATCTGGTTTTGTGAAGGGTTCATTTATAAATGTTTAGCTAAAAAGGGGGAGAGAAATATTGTCCTCAGAATGTACCAGAAGCAAGCAAAATATGGTAGCAAACAGAAGTTGGCTTCAGGCACAAAAGTCACTAACTGTGTACATCACTTGTGTCTTGTGATCTAAGTTACATTGTCTATGTACTCAGCATTACATATTCTTCAGGAAGCCCTCCGGTTGAAGGGAAGGGTTGTGATGCAACTGAGTCTTGTACCTCTACTTCCTCATGTACACCAACTTTGGTGTTTGTGGTGGTGGAGATAATGACAGAGGCTTATTTATTTTAGCTAAAATTTGCCAAAGGGGGAGATTGTTAATACCTTGGGATTGGCATTAATTTTGTAAAACAAATAATGTAATAATCTCTGTTGTTTTAATATGTTGGGTTGAAAAAGTTCAACATCTGGACCAACATGTCATGTACGATGTCACGACATCATGCATATGACATCGCACATGTGTAGAAAACTGAATTAATTAATTCAGTATATATTCTGGGATTAGTGAGGATATTTGGTGAATATCCTAACTCCCTTGTGGAGGTCTTGAAGACTCAATCAGAATATATAGGCTCTAAATATGGAGATATATATGGAGAGATTTTAGGAACTAAAAGATTGAAGACCTTATTTGTAGCAGAAATTTTCTGCTGAATGTGTAACAGCAAAGAAGAAGTTTGCTGCGATTTCTGAAGGCCCAAATCCAGTTGGGTGATTAGGTTATAAATAGCATATTGTAACCTAGTTTTTGTAAGCCTCATAGAATGCAAATTTAGGGGTGTGTGTGAGGTAAACCTCCCAACCTGTGGGAAGGTTACCATGTGTTTCTCAGTGGTCAAAGCTGAGAGTATTTGTAACTCAAAGCTTGTAGGCAAGAGTTGTTATGCTCTTGAACGAAGCTGTGAAGCAAGTTCAAGTTGTTTTAACATTACATTGTATTTGTAGTGATAGGAATGGAAACTGGAGGTTTCTATCTAGGAGTTCCTAGGTATAGATTGCATTGGGTAGGGATTAAGTGAAGAGTTGAAAACGGGGGAGTTTAACTCTGAATTAATACTGCTGATAGTGGATCTTCTTCCTGGCTTGGTATGCCCCCAGAGTAGGTGATGTTGCACCGAACTGGGTTAACAATTTCCTGTGTTTGTTTTCCTTCTGCATGTTATATTCCTTCTGCCATAACTCAGCTGGTACTTCAGTTTGCTTATCAAGATAATAGCAAACCTGGTACATAGCCTTCTGTTTGAATGTTAATCAGAATGTTTTGACATTCATCATAGACAGCATATACTGAATAATAGGCAGGTTGGTTTCAATTCAGTGTTTAAGTCTGGTCTTCAAGAGGATAACAGACCTGGCCAAAGGATCATTGTGAAACTGTCAAATTGGATGTCTTGACAGTTCTTCCTGTAGGCTGATACTGAAGTAGAGACTGGTTGGTCTTTTACAGTACAACAAATTTAGCTCAGTCTGTTTTCAGGAACATAACAGAATCAACATGAGGTATATGTTCTGGCTGTCAAACTGAATGTTGTGACATTCATTCCTGACAGCATGTGCTAAATTGTAGGATGATCAGTTTTTCAGTTTCAGTATTTTTCTCAGGCTATTCCTTAGGAATCCAACAGCTGAGCTAAAATCCAGGAAACCAACAACTAATCTACAATTAATGAACCTAGCAAATAGCCTATTTGTTAGCACCTTAATAATTGGAAATTAGTTTAACTTGTTCAACCTTTATTTTAGGAAATACAAGTACACGGCCAACAAACTGGAATAATGTAACAGATGATGTCCAACTCACTATTGAGACATCGTGCTGATAACTGCGTAGGAAAACAACAGAAGTGAGTGCTATGATTGATCTCTGCTGAGTCCTTCTACCTGATGCACAAAACTAGGTGTTCCTCCATTCTAGGGTGGCATAGTAGGAGATGTCGTGACATCTGTGAACATGTGCATATGAGTATAGGGTTTAATAACTGTCTTGCTGTATTAGTTACAATGTTAGATCAGATGTCATGACTTGGTGTAGAACATCTTAAATCTGACCACGCCAGAATTTCAACCTCTTTGTACCCTATTTTGATTTGGAAGATTTTGTGGACGTGGGGCCTGTGCCCTTGGCTGTTGATAAACGGGTGCCATAGGTGTTTGTTGGTATACTGGTGCTTGTTGAACAGGTTGATAGACAAGAGCTTGTGATTGATTGAAAGCTGGTGTGACTACTGCCACATATGGTTGTTGAATATACTGCACCGGGTAAGTTGGTTATTGTTGAGCAAATTGTTGTTGTTGCTTCTTCCACGAGTGACTCCTTTTATGACTGGTTGACACTACATTTGTTTCACCCTCTTTATTTCTTTGAAAACTTCTGAAAAACTTTTTGGCATTGTTACCAGATGTTCCAGTGGTGGTTATCATTTTTCCATTCTTCAATCCAAGCTCGACTTTTATTCCCATGGTAACCAAGTCCGAGAAGCTTGCCGATACACTACTCACCATCCTTTCATAGAACATAGGTTTTACCATATCCATGAACCAATCTGCTAACTCCTTCTCAACAAGGGGTGGTTCAACTTGCGAGGCCACTTCTCTCCATCGTTGTGCATATTCCTTAAAAGACTCGTTATCCTTCTGGGACATGCTGAGAAATTTCCTTCTATCTGGGGCCATATCCATGTTATACTTGTAATGCTGGATGAAAGCATCAGATAAGTCTTGGAAACAATGAATTCTACTTTGATCAAGGCTTAAGTACCACTTAGAGGGAGCACCCCTCAAGCTGTCTTGGAAGCAATGTATCATAAGCTTATCGTCCTCTACGTGCGCATCCATTTTCTGATAGTACATAATGAGGTGACTTTTAGGGCACGAGTGGCCTTCGTACTTATCAAAATCCAGGGTCTTAAATTTCGTGGGAATCACAAGACCTGACACTAAGCGTATCTCCCTAGCAGCAACACCAAAAACTTGGTCACCTTCAATAGCCCTTAACCTTTTTTCAAGAATATGGAAATTCTCTTTCATTCCTCTTATGTCTTCATGCCTTTCATCATCTTCATCATAAAAATCAGGATCATGTTGTTGATCTTCAAAATAGGGTTGCACGTGTGCATGGACAAGGGGTGGTGCAAACGTGTGGACCACGGGATGAGTTTCATTGACAGTTGGTAGAGGAACCGTATGCTGAGTGGATTGTATAAAACCAGGGGCGCCTTCAATTGGAGGTGTGAAACCAGGAGGTAAACCGTAGATTGGCCAAGTAGTAGGCGTTGTCCTTGCAGGTTGGGGTTCAATTGTAGGGCCAGTGATTTCTGAAACGATCGTCGTTTGGGTGTCCAATTTAACCTTAATGACTTGTAGTATATCTATGACCTGACCCATGTTTCCTCGTAGGTCCTCAAGTTCTGAGCTTACTCTCTCCAATTCTTGTTCTTGATCTGCCATTCTTCGACGAGCGCTGGCTCTGGTGTTGTAGTGGTGTTGAGGACTCAGTGTGGACCTGGAAGAAGATACAACAGTGAGTTTTTGTTTGAAGAATGACATGAATGCATGTATGCGTGCGTTTTGTGCAAAGCTCTTACTTATCTTTGTTATTTATTCCAGCAATGTTAGAACATATTGAATAAGAATAAAAACGTAATAATTGAGACCCAAAATGACAACTTCCATTAATTAAAAATCAAATTCGAATACGAAATGATTCAACTTCAAGTACAAATGATTCAAATTCAAATACAAAAGATTCAAACACAAGCAATTCAAATTCAAGTACAAGTAAACTTAAGCTCCATCTCAGCCCTTTTGATCGTAGCAGGATCTGTAGTGAGCTCCTTCACCATTTTCTTGCAAAACTTGACAAAATAGAAAACTCGAGGAGGTGTATTTTCTAGACACATACACCAATCGGCTTCTTGGAGTTCCAACATGTTAAGGTTAACAAATCTAGCTAAGTTGCATAATTTGCCATTCCATTCAATGTAGAGCTCTTGGAGTTTCTTGATGACCTGCTGATCTTCATCTATGGCTGCTCTGGCCTCTCTATACAGCCTTTTCCAATACATAAAGTCATTCTTTAGGAGCAAGTAGGTTGCATCACCTTCTTGGATCTCCAAAACTGCAAACCTCCTATTAGCTTATTCTAACTGGTACTTTAGATGGTGACCGTTTCTTTCAGCTTTTTCCTTTTGGAGTATCTCGCGGGACAACTTTTCTTTGCACTTTTTGGGAGTGTCCTTCAGTTCACGGATTTGTGCCTCAAAGTCGAGCTTAATTTCCTTATTTTCCATAAGAGACATATCCAACATCCTTCCTAACTCACAAATTCTATATTCAGCTTTCTTGAGCTCTTCCTTTCTAGTCTGGATCACTGATGTGGAACCTATAATGATATGATAAAGATTGTCCTTCTGGTCTTCCAATAACCTAGCTCTCTTGTTACTATCTTCAAGTTCCTGGGCTTTCCCCTTATGTTCATCCTTCAAATTTTGATTTTCCAATATAGCTTGGTTCATCTGAATCTGTAATTTAGTATTCTCCAATTCAAGCTCTTTAACCTTAGCAGTGAGTTTTTCCATGTCCTAAGGAAGTATAGGCTTTAGCTCAGGAATTTTAGGAAAAGCTGAAGCATTAAAGATAAATTGCAAATGGATTTCTTCAACTCTTTCATTCACCCATCGAGTGTAAGGTTCTTTGACAAGAGTGTTCCCTTTTCCAAACTCTTTACCATTCCTAAAAATCTTCAACCAAGCCTTTCAGATCATTCTTACATCAGGATTACTTGCTTGGATGTCAAAGAGCACAAATGGTTTAAGTCTTTTGCTTTAGGAGGACCATTCATGGAGTAGCCGTGTTGCATTCGAGATAATATAGGGTTATAATTGATGCAACCCTCAGTACCTAACAACGACACATTAGGAAATTCCCCACAACTAATAATGATGTCTAGGGTTTCCCACTCTCTGATATACCATCTGATGGAACCTGCAGTGAGAGAAGCCAGTCTTTGAGGAGATTTAAGTTATTTTGCCACAAAAGGGCCTTTTTCAGGAATATGTTGCATGAACCAGGTATAAAGCAAAGGAGCATAACATAACAAAGTTCCACCCCTCTTTTCATGTCAAGCGTGAAGGGCATGCTAAATGTCAGCTAAGAGAAAGGGTACAGGATTGCCGGAGAGAAAGACTTCTACGGATACATGATCCACAAACTTTTCAATGTTTGGGAAGAGCAAAATCCCATGGATCAATAGAGCCAACACATCATAGAATGCCTTCAAATTTCCTTCCTTCTTGAACTTCAGAGATAAATCTTCCAAGAACCTCATGGTAAAACCTTTGAAACCCCCTTTCTCGATCCAATTGGCTAAAACAGTTGGGACATTGATACTTAGGGCTAAAGCTATCTTCTTTGGGCCCACTTCCTCTTCCAGCTTTGGAAATGGATTGAAATCTTTCAACTTTAAACCCACAATTCTCTCAACTTCTTCCAAAGTAGGAGCTAGTTGGAAATCAGCAAATCTGAAACAACGTAGAGGTGGATCATAATATTGTGGCAAAGAGCTGATAATCCCATAATCAACTGTCTTAGTCAGAAGGCTCAAAATTTTCCCATAGTCTTTTCCGAAGTCATCACTCTTATTGAGAGTCAAATCAGAGACCAGTCCTTTCAGACTAACAAGCTTAGGTTCCTTGTACTTAAGTGAGAAAGTGTTTCTTCTTGGAGTTGTCATTTTCAAGTTCTCAATTCCTGAAACAAATAAGAGATAACTAAGAGTTTTCTTTTTATGATGTTGATGCAATGTATATGGATGAATATGATGAATTTTTTTGTATAAGTTCAATAGGATCGATGTATGGATAAGGTTGATTGCTTCGTATAGAAACGAGTTCTCACCAGGTATGGTCTAGGGTTTCAAAAAAGTTCCTAGAGTCATGGATCCATTAGATTGTATGCTACCTATGGAAACTTACTTGTCGGGTATCAACTCCATCCAAAGAATCTACTCTAAGTGAGGTTCTCGCATCGATCCAACGAGAAATTCATCTCACAGACCCACACTACGCAACCATCTTTCCTAGTTGGCCAAAGGATTAAGGTTCTACAAATGGTCCTTAGAGTCATGAATCCTTAAGAAAATATCGAAGCTTACAACAACTTACTTGTCGGGCGACAACATCCTCCCAAGGATCTACTCTTATGTAAGGTTGTCGCACTAGCCCAACGAGAAATTCATCTCGCAGACCCGTACTACTCAACCTCGTTCTGTCTTATGTTTTTACTCGAGACTCGTGTAAAAATTATTTCCCACGAGGTTTACAATCAGAGTATCCAAGTACCAAAGCATAATGGAACCAATACAACAGATTTATATTAATATGACAATAAAGATAGCAAAAGCAAGAAAAGCCACACATGTAAACAAATAAAGGCACACAAATGACCTAACTAGGCTTGACTCACTTAGGGAAATCACCATCATTCCCCAGCAGAGTCACCATCTATCGCACCTTGAAAAATGAGAACACGACTTAGCAAAGTGCAATCGCACGCTCGCATGATAAACTAAACAGAGTCGTCATCAAACATATATTTATTCCTAAAAAGGAAAGGGGAAATATCGATAAAACCCAAGAAAGAATGACAATGATTATGGTCAGTGCAACCAAATCAAGGTTCGAGAGTCGATTACGCAAGGGGAAGGTATTAGCACCCCTCACGTCCGTTGTACTCAATAGGAACCATTAGGTTAATTGTGCGTGTTAGTGTTAGCTTGAAATGTTAGGCTTCTCAAGTTATTATGAGGGAAAGAATAATAGGATCAAAAGAAAAGAGAAGATCTTTTTGGATTTTTGAAACAAAGGGGACTAAACCTAAGTTTTTATTAATGGGTCTCACAAGATTTCGCAATCATGCTCATACGTATCTCAATAGAGAACTCAAGACTTACGTGGTTCTGGGTAGAACATGCTTTTTTTGTTGGTATATTTTAGCGAAAGCTATATTATATTAATCGACGAAAAATATTGTTTTATCCAAAACAGATGAGGATCGGACGTATACCACTCATCGAATGGATTTACAAATCAACATTCGAAAAAACATCCCTATCTCAGAAATTATGGATGAAGCATTTCTTTGCATCATCTTAAGACAAGATGTCTTTCGTTTATGAAAAGGTTTTTCGGATCAATCGCACGAAGGAGAAAAAGAGTTTGATTGGTCGGATGTATTTTTGGGCTTGAAAGACGAGTATTTATGACTTGCAAGCTCTTACAACTTGGGTCTAATACTCGGGACTATGTCTGGACCATTCACCCAGGTAATCTTTTTCTTTCAATTTTATTGATAAAAGAAGTTTGGATAATTACAAGTGTTTTGAAGAGAAGACGAATATATAGAGCTTACAAGCTCTTACAACTTGGGCCAAATATTCGGGATTACGACTAGATATTCCATCCAGGGTAATCTTTTTCTTCAAATTAACTTATTAAAATGATTTGAATATTGGAGTGTTGAAGGGAAGACGAATACATATGGCTTACAAGCTCTTACAACTTGGGCATAATATTCAGGATTACAACTGGATATTTCATTCAGGGTAATGTTTTTCTTCATTTTAACATATGAAAAATACTTGAACAAGAGGTTAAAGTGAAAGTTTGAGATTAAAATAACCGATGTAGGAATTAAAACAAAGAAATTGAATGGACGTCCCCACAAGGGATTGGCGCGGAGGAAACCAAAATGTGTTGATTATAAATAAATAAATAAAAATATGGACGAAAAAAAAAGGGTTCGTTTTTTACGCATAAGAACAAAAAATAGAATTATATATATATATATATATATATATATATATATATATATATATATAAGGGTCTTGGAGATTTCGCAATCATGCTCCTACGTATCTCAATAGAGAACTAAAGACTTACGTAGTTCTGGGTAGAAAATGCTTTTTTTTGTTGGTCGATTTTAGGGATTGTATTAATCGACGAAAAACTTTTTTTTACCCAAAACAGATAAGGAGCAGACGTATACCACACATCGAATGAGTTTACAAATCAACATTCGGAAAAACGTCTCATATCTCAGCAATTATGGATGAAGCATTGCTTTGCATCATCTTAAGACAAGATATCTTTTGTATATGAAAAGGTTTTTCGGATCAATCGCACGAAGGCGAAAAAGAGTTTGATTGGTCGGATGTATTTATGGGCTTGAAAGACGAGTATTTATGACTTGCAATCTCTTACAACTTGGGCCTAATACTCGGGACTATGTATGGACCTTTTACCCAGGTAATCTTTTTCTTTCAATTTATTGAGAAATGAAGTTTGAATAATTACAAGTGTTTTGAAGAGAAGACGAATATATAGGGCTTACAAGCTCTTACAACTTGGGTCTAATATTCTGGATTAAGACTGAATATTCCATGTAGGGTAATCTTTTTCTTCAGATTCACTTATAAAAATGTTTTGAATATTGGAGCGTCGAAGGGAAGACGAATACACAGGGCTTACAAGCTCTTACAACTTGGGCCTAATATTCGGGATTACAACTGGATATTCCATCCAGGGTAATCTTTTTCTTCATATTTTACTTACGAAAAATATTTGAACAAGAGGTTAAAGTGAAAGTTTGAGATTAAAATAACCGATGTAGGAATTAAAACAAAGAAATTGAATGGACGTCACCACAAGGGCTTGGCGCGGAGGAAACCAAAATGTGTTGATTATAAATAAATAAGTAAAAATATGAACGAAAAAAAAGGGTTCGTTTTTTACGCATAAGAACAGAAAATAGAATTATATATATATATATATATATATATATATATATATATATATATATATATATATATATATATATATATATATATATATATAAGGTCTTGGAATACTTTGAATTAGACGGAGATAAAAAACTAACCTAAATTAAGAAAATAAAAAAATAAATCCCAAGTCAAGTATTAAATTGGGGACTTGGTGGAACACATGAGGAGTCTCAACCACCAGGCCAAGGGCGGTTGGTTGGAAATATTCTTCAACCAACGACATTAAACAAGATTTGAATGAATTTTTAAAAAAATAAAAATAAAAGAGGACGTTGGGCCCATATCGGAAGGAGTGGCCCAACTTAAGATACCCTTCACTGGGTGTTGGGCGGGTCAGTCCGACCCAACGGATTTCCAAATAGGAAAAGGGAGAAACGGTCTCCCTAACCCTATACCTGTGCGGTTGTGCCTCATGGAAGAAGAATCACTTCTTCTTCTACTATTAACAAAATCCAGTTTTTTCATAGATCCAAATCGTTGCAAACAAGAAAAAGAAAAACAAGTGGTGAGTTAACAAACAAAACATCAGAATCCCCACATCCTACCAAAAGCGTTGAATCAACAAACGAACATCAAAATCCTAAACCTAATCCGACGAAACACAACCCCAGGTTTTAAAGGGGGCAAACAATGCGATCGGAATCAAAAGCGAAAGAATTTACCGAAATGAGAACTCTTTGAATGGCTACGTCATCGTTGGAGAGCGGTCGATCCGTCAAGACTCCGAGTGGTCGCGGCTTGGAGACGTGTCATCGTTTCAAACGGAGGTGGAGGGGGAGAACCCTGAGTTCATTTTTCGTTTGTTTCCGGGATGAATAATGCAACGTATGCTTTGCGGTTATGGAGACCTCAATTGTTCAGAGGTAAGGTTTCCTCAACGTAGTTGGTGTTAACTATTTACTCAATACATAAGGTTTCACTGGTTATTTTTTTTTTTGGATTTTCACTTTTGTTGGTGATGTTTTCATTTAGAATATTTTTACCCTCAATGTGATAGCTGCTGCATTGCCTATTCATGGCAAAGTCTTTTATGCTTTCTAAGATGCTAGAATGGTTTTGCTGAAATTGTGTAAGTGTTGTTGTACCTACTCCTTTCACCTTGTTTGGTAGTGAATTCTTCCCTCTACCTTTCAATTTTGAAAATCTGATTTTTTTTATATATTTTTTTTATGAATTCTTTCTATTGAGTTTAATTTTTTTTGCAGTATATATAAAATAAAATAAAAATAATCTAATTATAAATGTTACAAAAAATTCAAATAAATTCAAATGAAATGAATAAATTGTAAAACCAAGTTAAAATTAGGAAACAAATTACAAAACAAATTATAGAACAAAAAAAATTATCATTTATCATTTTTTTAAATTCATATCTTAATTTGTGAAACAAAAATTAATTTGTCAATACTTATTTAAACATAACATAAAAAACTTTTTTGCTAGAAATTTAAAAATAATACCAAGTCAAACAAAAAAGAACCTAATTTTTGAAAATGAATGCTTATGAATGAAGGTCATGAAAATTAAATAAATGCCAGTGAAATAAAATTTAAAAAAAATGGTATAATTTATGAATATGAATGCTTATGAATGAAGATCATGTTTTTTTATGTGAATTGGTAAATTGAAAAAATTCTAATGAAAATTAAATAAAAATGCCATAAATGAAATTAAAAAAAAGGAATAGTTTATGTCAATGACTGGATGCAAATTGATAAATATAAATGTTTGAAATGTAAATGAATGCCTTTAGGCGGGGCAAATTTTAGAATATGACACACATCATACTACACAAATTAATCATATTAAAATCTATTTATCACAAAATCATCATTATGTTAATCATCTCAAAAACACATAAAGAAGAACAACATAACTCAGAATTTCACATATCAGATCACACTAAATTCAGTAATTAACACAATATAAAAATAGTATCATAACAATATATTCTAGAAATGTTTGTACAACCATCTCAAGGGCTAAAACCTCATCAATGGAGGAAAGGAAAAATAACAAGGAAGAAGGTTATGATCCTTCTCTATCCTTTATGCATAATACACCTATAGATGAATAATTCCCCCTACTTCAAATTTGTATCAAAAATCTTGAATCTGAAGCTATGAGGCTCTACTATCGCTTTGCTAGAGTTTCCTAACACTATTGATAACTTTTCATGTACCAACACTTTCTCTCCCTATTTTTCTATTTAAAACAATTAAAAACCCTAAATTTATTTTCATTAATTGCATTCCTTCCCCCTCAAATCATGGTAATTCTCTCCTCACCACACTAAGAATATTAAAATTATGTTTTCCTCCTAAAGTCTCAAATTTCTCTATTTCTCTATTAATATTAATTATAAAAAATCTAATAATTCTACAAAAAAAATCTAATAATTCCCAAAAATAACAAATAAAACACTCTAACACTCAAATAAAATGATATAAGGCATTTAAACTCAAATAAAATAATTTAATTTAAAAACGGGGGTGTTACAAACTGCACATGTTAAGTTAGACAACCCTTACCCGATCACTCAATTTAATGGTGGTTGAACCCCAACATCATACCCAAAAAATGGAAAAAGGTAAATAAAAACACATTTGTGTGTAGAATCATATGCAAATAAAGCAACTAGTTTAATCATATGTTGTAAATAACAAATAAACCCTTAATTAGCTTTGTATGATTTGTGATGATTATCCATATTTTATTGCCTTAATTATATTTTTAAAAGAAAGCAAAGAGAAGAAAATTGATTAGTGAGACTTAGTAACAAAACCATAGCCTTAATGGCATCTAATGAGGGAAAATTTTAGTCTATGTTTATATGGTTTGTGTCCTTACAATGCCTATAATGTTTATCTAGTACATGGGGATTTGATCGAAAGCCAATCTGAACTGACTTCACGTATGAGTACTATTCATTTCATTTCCATAAAACTTGCATGCTTCATTACCTTGTCCTTATTTTCTGTCCGTGATCTAAGTTACTTGAGGACATGCAATGATTCTAATTCCAGGTAATCAGGGAGTGTCTGACTAAACTGAAGCGGAAAAATCAAGAAAATTCAAAAAGGAAGTCCTCCTAACCACAAAGCTCGAGGCCAACACGGTTGGTCCTGTCAACTAACATGGGCCATGCTGGCCTGAAATGCCTCACCCATACATCACACCTAGGACAACACAGGCATACCATGTTCTCTAACACGAGTCGTGTTGTTCTCAGACTCATCTCTCATATTCATCATAGGACAACACGGGTAGACAATGTTTTCTGACACTACCCTTTGTCATACCCTAATTTTAAACCCCAAGATCCCACATCTTATTTATATCTTTTGAATACAAGCAAGGTCACATTTTGGCCTTTCCCCTATTCATCTTTGGGTTTGCTTCTTGCAGGGATCACCAAACTCCTATTGATGTTTTAATTTTGTGTCTATTGTTTATCTAACCACTAACCAAAATACCAAAAATATGTCTTGTTTCTATTAAGTTTATTATGCAAGGCAGGGCTTCTCAAGATAAGATCACCTCAAAGTTTGGTGGCTTACTTCTCAAGAAAAGTCAAAGGTTCATGTGTTTATTTACATGCCTTCTTTAATAAGTAACTTTAAGCTTTGAGCAATTTAATCAATAGGCCATCAAGGAAACCTTATCTTGAGTTCATAAGAGAACCCATGTGCTTTGAAATGCAAGGAAAGTCCAAGTGCACAAGCTTGTTCCAAGTGGTTTGACCTAAAAGTCAACATTTTGAAGTCAAGGTTCCAAGGATCACAACTCCTTCAATTATCAACATTTTTTAATGCCCCTTTTTTTATACGACTCTTTTAAACATATTATATAACTCCTTTTTACATTACAAGATCCAATTATGATTGGAGGATTATCAAAAGTTTTGAGACATTATAGGTCATTTGTGGACTTAGTGAAATCAGACCTATTTTTAAGTGACTTTTTGCCAACTTTCAAAGATCATAACTTCTTCAATTTTCAACATATGGATCTGATTATTTTTGCACAATGCCATTGGTAAATACCCTCCACAAGTTTTCTTCAAGAACCAAGGTCAAATTACGCTTGGAAGGCCATGGAATTCATTGGGACATTATAGGTCATTTTCAGCCATGAAACACTCAAATTTTTCTAAGTTATGGAACCAATATTTTATGCCAACTTCAACACACCATGAATTTGTGCTTGGAATTCTGGTATCAGATATAAGATGTCGAAGGTAATGTTACGACACTGATATCTGGTTATAAACAATGGATAAACACAAACAGAATGGTAAAGCAAATAACACGAGCAATTGTTAACCCAGTTCGGTGCAACTCACCTACGTCTGGGGGCTACCAAGCCAGGAAGAAAATTCACTAAAATAGAATTAGTTCAAAGACTATCCGTACACTTCAACAAGTTACAGTCTTTCTCACCTAATCTCTACCCGTGCAACTTCTACCTAAGCACTCTTAGATATGAGAACCCACTCACTTCCTTTACAATCACACACCCGTGATTTTAAACAACAATCCCTTGTGAAAAGAAAATACTTTTCAATTACAAAACTCTTGATTTTACTTCACATTTTCAATCAAGAAGACACACTCTTGCTCTTGCTTTAAAGCTTTGATCAAGAAGACAAATCAGTCCAATTCAATCATCAATGGATGACTTGAATGACCTACAGACACAAACCCTAGCTCTCTCTCTAAATTTCGCTCAGTCTTGGTTGTGTGTACAAACAGGTTTTCTGAGTCCCTTTTTATAGAAGCATTGGACATCTTGAAAACCCTAAATATATTTTCCAATCAAATATTTTTATAATAGCTGTAGAGATCTCCTTGGAAAATAAACAAATCTGGTTGAAATCCCTGATAGAATGCGCCAGCTAGCCATATCTTCAATCAACCAATGATTGCCATTAATCGTGCAATCACAAAACACCAGACATTCATACTGAATGTTCTGTGTACAGGATGTCATGACATCGGGTCTGACATCTGGAAAAATCCTGCATAATCCAGTTTCCTTTTATAGCAGGTACAACCATATCAGATACCATGACATTGTGTATGTCATCTGAAACAATCCTGCAGCATATGTCTTCCATATAAGCTCCAACAAGTACAACCAATATCAGAAGCCTTGTCAATGTATGTGGCATTCTGAAACAATCCTGCTTGCATATGTTCTTCAACTCCAACAGGTACATAGGATATCTCATGTTAAGACATCACACATGACATCTTGTGAACACTCTTTGTTTTACCAAAATTGATGCCAACACTTAGAATCAACAAACTCCCCCTTTGGCAAATTTTGGCTAAAACATATATCTGTCCTTTTTGTTCACAAGGTAAACTATCAGCAGTTAAACCACATAACAGTAGTTTAATCAGCAGTAGAAGCAAAACAATTACTAACTATGGCTACTAGTAATACACACATGCACAAGGGTACTTCTCCTCCCCCTAAATCTGTGCAACAAACAGAATTACTAGTTATGGATGCAACTAGTAAGACACACAAATGCACAGTGCACAAGGGTACTTCTTCTCCCCCTAAATCTGTGCATTCATAAAAAACAGCTACTGTAACTCTAGCACCTGTACCAGCCAGAATGTCATACTGACATCTGCTACAACATCAACACCTGTGCACCAAATCAGACATCCTCTTTGACATCTGCTAACAGACCAACAGAAACATTCTGTTTTCACACCTGTGCACTTCTTAGTAATGGTTGTACTTCTGTTCATCCATCTCAGCCAGTACCCAGCTTCACCCAGCTCCACCATCTCCATATACTTCTCCCCCTTTTTAGTCAAAATTGACCAAAGGTAAATAAATCTCATAGAATCTTTACACCAATCACATCTCTCGCTACACCATACCTCACAAAACTCCATACTCTTTTTGTGAGAACTATCCCTAGACTCCTTTGATTGCTATAGATTCTCATACACACAGATCCCCAATTTTCCTCTTAAACATTCAAATTGATTGGCATCCAAGGCTTTTGTGAATATGTCAGCTAATTGCCTCTCTGTAGGAACATGCTCTAGTGCTATGATCTTTTCTTCCACAAGTTCTCTGATGAAGTGATGCCTGATATCTATGTGCTTAGTCCTGCTATGCTGAAGAGGATTCTTGGAAATATTTATAGCACTTAGGTTATCACAGTATAATGTCATGACTTCTTGTGTGACATTGTATTCAGACAATATTTGTTTCATCCAGACCAGTTGAGAACAACTACTTCCCGCTGCTATGTACTCAGCTTCAGCAGTGGATAGAGATACACAGTTCTGTTTCTTACTGAACCATGAAATCAGATTGTTCCTTAAGAAAAAACATCCTCCTGATGTGCTCTTCCTATCATCAGCACTTCTAGCCCAGTTTATATCATAGTATCCAGTCAACATAGATCCAGATCCATGAGTATATAACATCCCATAGTCACTGGTTCCATTGACATATTTCAGTATTCTCTTTACTTGGTTTATGTGACTGACTTTTGGTTCAGCTTGATATCTAGCACACACACCAACAGCAAATGCAATGTCAGGTCTGCTTGCTGTGAGATATAGCAGACTGCCTATCATGCTTCTGTATAGACTTTGATCTACACTGACACCATTTTCATCTTTGGAGATTTTTACATGTGTAGGAGCCGGAGTTCTTTTATGGCTTGCATTCTCCATGCCAAACTTCTTCACAATGTTCTTGGCATAATTTCTTTGAGATAAAAAGATAGAGTCTTCCATCTGTTTGACTTGTAGTCCAAGAAAGTAAGTCAGTTCTCCAACAAGGCTCATTTCAAACTCAGATTGCATTTGTCTAACAAAGTGTTCAACCATCTGTTCTGACATTCCACCAAATACTATGTCATCTACATATATTTGTGCCACCATGAGCTTCCCTCCTTCATTCTTCACAAACAGAGTTTTGTCAATACCTCCTTTCCTGTATCCATTGTCAGTGAGGAACACTGTGAGCCTCTCAAACCAAGCCCTGGGAGCTTGTTTTAGCCCATAGAGGGCTTTCTTCAATCTGTACACATGTTTAGGAAGGTTTGGATATGTGAAGCCTTTAGGCTGTTCAACATATACTTCTTCATTTAGGTAGCCATTTAGAAAGGCACTTTTTACATCCATCTGAAACAGTTTGAATTTCAGAATACATGCCACTCCAAACAGTAATCTAATGGACTCAAGGCGAGCTACAGGAGCAAACGTTTCATCAAAGTCAACTCCTTCAACTTGAGTATATCCTTGGGCTACCAGTCTAGCTTTGTTTTTTGTAACAACCCCTTGTTCATCAGATTTATTCTTGTATACCCACTTTGTACCTATGACATTTACTCCTTCAGGTCTAGGAACCAATTCCCACACTTCATTCCTTTTGAATTGACCTAGTTCTTCTTGCATGGCATTGATTCAGAACTCATCAGTCAAGGCTTCCTTGATATTTCTGGGTTCAATCTTTGACACAAAGCAACCATGTGAGGTTACTTCTCTTGATCTAGTAGTGACTCCTTTATCTGGGTCTCCTATGATAAGGTCTTTGGGATGATCCTTCTGAATTCTGATAGAGGGTCCCTTGTTGATTTTGTCATCTTCAGGTTCAACTTGAGGTGGTTCTTCTTCCTTATTCTTGTCTGAGGAGTCAGCTGGAGAATCATTCAGAGATGTCTCGACATCGTCTGTGACATCAGTCTGTTGATCATCAACCACTACATTAATGGATTCCATCAGAACATTAGTTCTGGAATTGAAGACCCTGTAGGCTCTGCTGTTTGTTGAATAGCCCAAAAATATTCCTTCATCACTTTTGGGATCCATCTTCCTTCTTTGCTCACGATCAGCTACGATATAGCATTTGCTACCAAATACATGGAAGTATTTTACTGTAGGTTTTCTTCCTTTCCAGACTTCATAGAGAGTTATGGGAGTCCCTTTCTTTAATGTCACTCTGTTGTGGACATAGCAGGCTGTGTTCATGGCTTCAGCCCAAAAATGATAGGGTAACTTCTTAGCGTGAATCATAGCTCTGGCTGATTCTTGCAGAGTCCTATTTTTTCTTTCCACCACACCATTTTGCTGGGGAGTGATGGGAGATGAGAACTCATGATGAATTCCTTCTGAAGAGCAAAATTCAGCAAATTTGTTGTTCTCAAACATCTTTCCATGATCACTTCTAATTTTGATAACAGGACTTTCTTTTTCCCTTTGAAGTTTCAGACACAGCTCCTTAAATACTTCAAACACATCAGATTTTTCTCTTATTAAATTGATCCAGGTGTATCTGGAGAAATCATCCACCACCACATATGCATATTTCTTACCACCAAGGCTTTCTACCTGCATGGGTCCCATTAAGTCCATATGAAGTAGTTCCAGGACTTTGGTAGTTGTGTCATGTCTGAGCTTCTGGTGTGACATCCTTGTTTGTTTTCCAATCTGACATTCTCCATAGATTTTTCCCTCATCAATCTTTAAGTTGGGAATCCCTCTAACTGCTTCTACTGATATGATTCTCTTCATACCTTTCAGGTGCAGATGGCCCAATCTTTGATGCCATATCTTCACTTCTTCTTCTTTGGCTAAGGTACATATTGAAGAGTATCCAGTTTCTTGAGAGCTCCACCTGTAGCAGTTGTCTTTGGAGCTAACTCCCTTCATGATTACTTTATTTTCTTTGTTAGTAATCAGACATTCAGTTTTTGTGAAGTTTACATTAAGACCTTGATCACATAGTTGACTGATGCTTATAAGATTAGCAGTTAATCCCTTAACAAGTAGAACATCATCAAGGTCAGGAACTCCAGGGCAATCCAGCCTACCCATTCCCTTGATTTCACCTTTTGCGCCATCACCAAATGTAACATAACTCATGGCATGAGGATGAAGTTCAATCAACAGGTTTTTGTTCCCAGTCATATGTCTGGAGCAACCACTGTCAAAATACCAATCTTCTTTGGCTGAGACTCTGAGGGAAGTGTGTGCTATTAGACTTGTGACATTTGTCTTAAGAGCCCATTGGTTTCTGCTGACAGTCTTGTGATGTTTGGACCTAGATTGGTGTTGAGACTGAAAAGGACCACGATAGCCATATAGCTTATAACAGAAGGGCTTCAGATGGCCAAATTTTCCACAGTATTGGCATTTCCATCTTTGATAGTTCCCTTTCTGCTGTTGTGACATCTGATGTGACATCTCAGGTTTTCTTTTACCATGGTTGGTCTTAGGTTTGGATTTTGGTTTGCAACTGCACTCAACCTTGAATCCAATGCCAGATTTGTTTCCAGTTATTTGCCCAGTCTGGAGAATCTTGTCTAGGGTGGCAGATCCATCGTTAAGCATTTTTACATACTTAGTCATCTCATCTAGTTTGGAATTCAAGAAAACAGCCTCAATTTCCAATTTTGAGATGGTTTCCATATATTCTTTTTTCTCATTTTTCAGCTGAGTCATCACTTGCTTCTGTCTTTCAACTTGTCTGCACACTCCTGCCCTTCTGTGGCACCACTCTTTGTAGGTAGTGTCCATCTCTTCAATGGATCTTTCATCATCCATTGACTCTTCCTCAGACCCTCATCTTCCTGTCAAAGCATTCACATGATTTGTAGCTTCTTCAGTTTCACTTCCATCAGACCAAGAGGTTACAAGACTCCTCTTTTGTTTCCTGAGGTAGGTCCCACATTCAGTTTTAATATGACCATATCCATTACACTCATAGCACTGAACTTCTTTGGGCTTCTCTTCAGACTTTGTGGTCTTACCAAAGCTGTTGGATTTATTGATGTCAGATGTGACGTTTTTGACATTGCCCTTAGCTCTGACATCAACCTTTTTTATTAGTCTGTTGAACTGTCTTCCCAGCATTGCTATCTCATTTGCCAGGTCTCCATCAATGTCGTGACCACCTACCTCATCTTCCTCTTCGGTGTTTGACATAAATGCTATGCTCTTGGCTTTCTTTTCAGCTCCATCACATATTCCCATCTCAAATGTTTGGAGGGACCCAATTAGCTCATCCACTCTCATATTTGAGATGTCTTGAGATTCTTCTATGGCTGTGACTTTCATAGCGAATCTCTTGGGGAGTGATCTTAATATTTTTCTTACCAGCTTTTCATCTGACATCTTCTCGCCCAAAGCTCCAGAGGCATTGGCAATTTCAAGAATGCTCATGTAAAATTCATGAATATTTTCATCTTCTTTCATTCTTAAGTTTTCAAACTTGGAGGTGAGCAGCTGAAGTCTAGACATCTTTACCCTAGATGTGCCTCCATGCGTGGTCTTGAGATTGTCCTAAGCCTCTTTGGTTATTTCACAGTTATTTATCATCCTGAAAATATTCTTGTCCACTCCATTGAAGATGGCATTCAAAGCTTTAGAATTTCCAAGAGCAAGATCATCCTCTTCCTTGGACCATTGTTCTTCAGGCTTCTTAGTGGTGGCTTCTCCTTCTTTAGTAATAACCGGGTGTACCTAACCTGTTAACACAACTTTCCACGCTTTGTTGTCAAGGGATTTTAGAAAAGCTACCATTCGAGGTTTCCAATAGTCATAGTTAGAACCATCCAAGATTGGTGGCCTATGAACAGATCCTCCATCTCTTTCCATTGTACCAGAAAGTATTGCCCCTAGATCTCACCCAGAACCAGAGCAGGATGCCTGCTCTGATACCAATTGAAATTCTGGTATCAGATATAAGATGTCGAAGGTAATGTTACGACACTGATATCTGGTTATAAACAATGGATAAACACAAACAGAATGGTAAAGCAAATAACACGAGCAATTGTTAACCCAGTTCGGTGCAACTCACCTACGTCTGGGGGCTACCAAGCCAGGAAGGAAATTCACTAAAATAGAATTAGTTCAAAGACTATCCGTACACTTCAAAAAGTTACAGTCTTTCTCACCTAATCTCTACCCGTGCAACTTCTACCTAAGCACTCTTAGATATGAGAACCCACTCACTTCCCTTACAATCACACACCCGTGATTTTAAACAACAATCCCTTGTGAAAAGAAAATACTTTTCAATTACAAAACTCTTGATTTTACTTCACAGTTTCAATCAAGAAGACACACTCTTGACAACCATCAATTGTTGATCCACTACTTTCAAGACAACTTAACTAGGGTTGCTCTAAAATGGTATATAGGGCTAGACAGTACTCATATCTAAATATTAAATGACTTAGGTGAGGCTTTTGTTCGCCAATACAAATATAATATTGACATGGCACCGGATAGGGATCAACTCCGTGCTATGTCTCGTAAAGAAAAATAAACCTTCAAGGAATACACGCAGATATTGAGATCCCATCAATCCGAGTCCTTATGAAATCCAGTTTGTCTGAGGTTGAATGGTGCCATACCATATATGATCAGTTGAATTTGATTGAAGAGAAAAGAATGATGGCCTTGTGTCATGGTCAGTTATATCAAAAGAGAATGAAGAAAGCATTTGACAAGAAGGTTCGACCTCATGTATTCAAAGAAGGTGACCTTGTACTCAAGAATATTTTATCTTTCGACACTGATTCTAAGGGAAAATGGACTCTTAATTATGAAGGCCCATATATTGATAAGAGAGATTTCTCCGGTGGTGCATTGATTCTTACAACTATTGATGGTGAGGAGATCCCTCATCCTGTGAATACCGATGCAGTCAAGAAATACTTCTCCTAGAAAAAATAAAAGAACAACTCACTAAGTTGAAAACCCGAAAGGGCGGCATAGGCAAAAATGAGCATCTCGGTGGATCGAAAACCCGAAAGGGAGGTCCAGGAAAAAGTTAGGGACATAAATAGAAAATAATCATCCCGGTAGATTGACCCTGAAAAGGAAATCTAGGCAAAAGTTAGGGATTATGGCAAGTAACTGCATCAGGCCAGACTAGAGTAACAATGCCTATCATAGGACCATTTTCTGTTATCCTCAACTGAAGTCTAGAGCATAGTGGAATTCAAAGTTGTTAAGGAGAATAGTGGTCATTGTATTTAAATGTAGCCCTTTCCATATATTTACCACTTTCCAACTTTGTAATGATCCATGGAGTCACGCATTTTGCGGACTACCATTCTATCAATAAAATTTGAGCCTTTTGCGCACTTGTTTGTTATTCTTATTTTGTTCCAGTTTACGAAATTTCATTTATTTATGATAATCATTTTTGAAACAGATACATATTTAAACAATCATGTTTTTGAAAATTTGCAAAAAAAGATATGTATTCTTTTCCATTTTAAAAATCATTTAAAAATACCTTTAATGCATTTTTATTTCATTTAATGGCACTTTTTATTTGTTTGTCCATGTGGATTTCTGTTAGCCTTGGATCATGATGATTTTGACTTCAAGTCTCATCAAACTCAATGGATCTTGGGTGTTGATGGGATGAAAACTCTGTTCCACCAAAATGGATTATTGACTTTGATGATGACTTGATCAAATTTGTGATCCAATTTGGGTGTGACCTCAATTGTCCTCTTTCTTCTTCATCCCTTTCTTTTACCTTTGATCAATTAGATAGATTTATGTTCATCTTGTTCATGATGTGTGAATTGGTGCTTGATGAACTTTAATCCTTTCAAATCTACCTTCTAAGTGATCCTGAATCATTTAAGGTACTTTGGATTGATGCATAAGTTTGTCCTAAGTGTCATGATATGTGGATTGAAGTAATGGACCATCCTCCTAGCCTTTGTTCTTGATCATCCCCTCTCTTTTTCTTTTCTTGTGTGGCATAGCTTTAGGAGGATGATTTACATATCACTTCTCTAGCATGTATTAATACAAAAATTATTATTGACCGACTTCAGATAGTTGTAACTTCTACATAAGTCCAATTAAGATTGTTTAACATAGTGGTAAATTTGTCCCAAAGGCAATAGCATTTTTATAAGTGAAATTGTAAGTCTCTGATTCCTCATGGTATTGTGTGAAAATGTTTTGCTCATTTTCCATTTTTGAGAGCTCGTGACATACTTTTTGATCCTTCTCCAAGTTGGAGTCCTTCTCATAAATGATGTGTAGGTTCATATTTTCATGCTTGTGAGTGGATAGTTGAGTGTTCTCCAAAATGTGACCAAAAACATCTTTTTCATCTTTACTAACATCCTTCACTAAATCTTCACTTGTATTATTTTTTTATTTCAATGTCATTTACTTTATGCCTTTATTCAATGTCATTTACTTTATGCCTTTATTTTATGTCATTTACTTTATTCTTTATATTTAGCATTTCATACCATATAACTTGTGATTATGTCATTTTTCTCTTGGCCCATTTGGACCATTCTTTATGTCATTGCTAACAAAACCTAAAAAAAGAGGAACTTGTTTATCTTAATTCATGGACTTATGGTTACTATCCTTGACATCTTTGTGGAGTTATGGACTTAGAATTAGGATCTTGACCTTTTCTTTGGGACCTGTGACCTGAGACCTTAGAATCCATCTGATACCTTTGACTTTGGACTTCTCTGTGAAGACTTGGCTTGGTTACTTTGGTCTCATCTAACACATGGATACCATTTGCTTATTTTGTTTGCTTAAGGCTTAATCCAAATGAGGGAAATTCTTGCTTGACTTATGTCATAAAGATTTCTATCTCTTGGTTATATCTTTCTTCTTTATCTTTTACTTTACTACTTTAGGATAGTCTATTCTCCCCCCCCCCCCCTCCTTATTCTTTAATTTTCAAATCTTCTCCCTCTTTTCAAAAGTCTTCATGATTTCTAACTTGAACATCATTCTTAATAAAACTTGACTTTTGTCAAGTGATTTTTAAAACCTTTTTCTTAATAAATGCTAATCCATCTTAAGCATATTTAGACCAATTTTAAAAAAAGGATGAAAAAGGCATAACTCATTCAAACCATTTTGTGCCCTTTGTGTAGCTTCTGTTTCAAAACTTTTTCTCAAGGAATTAGACATGAGTCATTTCCATAGTTGAGTTATAATTCTTCTATCTCCATGGTATTGATGATAATTATTTTCCTTCTGTGGGAGCTAGTGGCATACTTATTGATCCTTATCCAAGTTGGAGCCCTTCTCATGATGATGCAAAGTTCTCATACTTGTGGGTGAATAGCTAAGTATTCTCCTTAAAATGACAAAATGTATCTTTCCATAAAAATGAATCAAAAAAAACTCCTTTTGTTATTTTTACCACGAAGTACAAGGTTTTGATCCTCCATTGCACTTTGTTGGTACGTAGGCATGAGACTTCAAAAGTCTTGGTAAACACCAAATCATAATAAAAATGCTTCTTTTCCCATCCCTCAAATCTTTCAACAAACAACACCTTATTTTTTCAAACCAAAATGTACATATTTTCAAAGTGGTTCCCATGGAGTACCATGGATGTTTAGGGTGCTAATACCTTCCCTTTGCATAACTAACCTTCAGACCCTTTTTCTCTTTTTATTGGTTTTGTTTTAAAACTTCTTTGGGTTTTATTCGTACTTTTTCCCTTTTCCTCTAGAAATAATAAAAGCGCGGTGGAGACTCTTGCTTTGTGAGTTAAGTTTATCAATAGCTTAATAAGACCAGTTTATTTTGAAATTTTATTTAAAATTTATCTCCTCTCTCTCTCTCTCAAGTTGTTCAATTTCATCCTTACTTTTCTCTAAAAGTGGTTCGTACAAGAAGAGGAACCAACACGTCTAGTAAAGAAAATAAAATGGTGAAGAAGGTTAAGATGGTGTTGTGATTGGTGGATTGATTGTTGGTCTTTCCGGAGGTCTTTCCCACATCAAAGGGCTTAAGGAGTTCAAAAGGAAGAAACTTAAAAAGTTGAGTAATCAATTTCCTCTAATAATGACTGGTCTTACTTGCAAAGATTCAAAAACTATCCCTACAATGAAGTAACCCAAAATCACATAAGAGTCCATTCATCCACAAGAAAAAGTCACAAGTCGACCATTAGATGTTCCTTTGGATGTCATTCCTCTTAGAGTTGTTCTCTCTAACAAAGATGAAGCTAATACCTATAAATCTACTGAAGCTTCAAATTTTCTACCGCTAAGGATGTTCATGTAATCACAAAACCTAGTGTTGAAACCAACAAAATTGGGCATGAAGAGTCTGTAACATAACTCGGACTATAGAAACCCTCAATACATGTGACAATCCACCTAGTGAGAATATTATCGATAAAATCCTAAGTGGAGGTACTCGTCCAAATAAACCCCTAAATGAAGCTAAAGTTGAAGTTGACCTGAATTCCATTTGTAAGAATGTTTGCTTGTGATGTAAATAAATGTGTTTGAGGTTGTGAAAGAAGAAGAAAAATCAAGGGATGAGGAGACTGGATCCAATTCAGTACGATGGCGAAGATGTTTGTAATATTTTTAGCAACAATGAGGATGACATTCCTCAAATTGATGCAAAAGTGTTTGAAGATGATGTTGATGAGAACGTGTCTGAAGAAATTATTGAGGATGTTAAAGAAACAAATGAAGGTAAGGAAGAAGACAACCAAGTTATTGTTGAAGTTGAAGAAAGAAAGGAATATATTATAGATATGAGTAAAGATTTCAGTGACATTGTGGGTGCCACCAATAAGGTGATGTGACAAATAGTAAGAATGCCCCTATTAATGTTAGTAACAATGTATAAAACATTTTGGAGGTTGATGCTCTAAATTTTGAGAAAGATCAAACTGATGTGGAGAATGATGTCACTGACATCCCTTAAGGTCATATCGAGACTGAAGACTATGTAAGTTATGGAGATCAAAATAATGCAAGTCCTAGTGTCAATGTCAATGTCATTGACAATGTTGAAGATGTTATACCTGCTGTTGTAGAATTTGAGACCTTCAAAAGGACTCATAAAAGGTCCAAGAGGTCAATTGAGAAGAAAAAACATGTTTTGAAGCCCAAAAAGTATACTACCACCAAGAAGTATGATATATCAAGTATAAAAAAAAAGTTCAAATAAAAAGATAGAAGTGATGAAGAAAAAGTATTTCCTCTGATCAAACTCTTAACTGCATGTTAGCTATGTTGTTTTGTCAACTCCAAACCCACTAAGGACATAGTGTTTTTCATCCATAAATACACTAGAAATATTTTTCTTCCTATGTTAATGTCTGAAAGTATTTCTTCTATTTCTGTATCTGAGTTATAAAGCTTCGAAGAGCTCACGATATTTCCATGATGATCACAACCACTAGCCAACAATTTCTTTTACAAATAGTTTGATTGTACATTCACATTTCTTAAGTTCAACAATAATATTTTACTTTACATAGATTTGTAGATAAGTACAACTATTTTTAATGGAAATAACCAAATATATAAATAATAATAATAACAATAATAATAATAATAATAATAATAATAACAACAATGAGATACAAGAACAAAAGCAATACTTAAACTCAGAGGAAATATATAGTAGAAAGTAGCGGTAAACCAAAAATTGAAAAATGAAAACAAGTATAGAATGCAAAGAAAAAAAAAACCACCACCATAAGGCAATCACCCTAAAATACTGCTAGTGAATGCAAAAAAAAAAACGTATTGGTCAACAAAGCTGAATGGAATCACAAAAGGATCAACCCAACACTTAAGACTGGTCAAAGTATCAAACTTTGTGCAACACTATCTTCCCATGCACGTCAAAGTATTCTTCTCGAAATTCCTTTGTGAATATTATTTTTCCAACAAGTTACATTGAACCCAGTTCTAAGATGAACATATATTCAAGTTCCCTCTTTCTCTACATTTGATGTTTCCCTACAAAGATAATCATACTATTGATGTTTCATACATATCAAACTATTGAATGACATATCATTATCAGACCCAATAAGACTCTCTTACCCCCTCAAAATTATTAAACTCAACCACCCCTACCCAAGATCTTGTGTGGCTCCCACTGAAATCTATATGGTTAGAGATCATAAACAATATCCTAAAACTAACATCAGGGACCTGGTATCTACCTAAATACATTTCAAAAATCAAACCCCCGAATCATTACAATTGATAAAGTTTCAATCACAGTGATTTTTTTATGTAGAGATATAAAAATAATAATGTTCATGCTTTTTTCTACACCTTTCTTTGCATGAGAACATGTACTATGTGGGTTTTGATTTTAAAAAAATCCAACACCACAATAAGATTCTAGTATTCAAATATTTGTAAATTTATTTGGAGATTAGTAATTAATTTATATATAGAATTTAATTTAAAATTTTAAAGACATGGGTTAATTGCAGTAATTCTATTTATTTTTAATATTTTTTATTTTGTTAATATATGGACAAAGAAATTATTTCTACTTGAAAACTTTTTATTCTCATATTTTGAATAAAATAATATCCTTATAGACTTTCTATAACTTAAAATAATAATATCTTAATTTTGGCATAAAAATTAAAAAAAACAAAACTATTTGAACAATTATAAGCAATTAAAATATGCCTTGTCAACTTAATTTAGAATCTTTATAATAGTATAATTAAGTTGTGAGTGTGTACAATTAAGAAAAAAATTAAAGACACGAGTAAAAAAATATCACCAATATCATCTCTCTATGAATTCTAAATAAAAAATTAGTTTTTGATAAATACAAATAATAAAATGGTAAATCAAAAGTAAATAAAATGAAATTGAGATTAATTAAAATTATGCATTGCTTCAATAAAATTATTGGAAGCAAACATTAAAACATAATATGTAACATGATCTCAAATTATTCATCTATACATATATAATGTTTCAAAAACAAAAACTTATTCTAATGAACAAAATAAAATAATAAAACTTCAATGCAATTTAAAACTCTTGAAATTTTATTGATGATTTTCAAATGATATGAAATTTCCCCATAAAGATAGGAAATAGTTATTCTACATATCAATATCCATCTAATTAAAAATTTAAGATTATTAATTTTATTTAGATACTCTGCAACAAGAACTTCAACATCCCATGACAGCACAATTATACACGAAGCTCCCTGATTGAATTATGGCAAGCAAATTCCAATAAGGAGCACCTTCATCATCATCTATTATCCAAGCATTAACTTCTGTTACCATTCCACCATGAAAACTAGAACCTCCAATAACAACTAGCTTATCTCCACATGATCTAAAAGCCATTCCCCATCCATTTAATGAGGTTGTTCTCTCAGGAAGGCTTCCAATAGTGACCCATGAATTTTTATCCTTAACATACCTTCTTACTTCTTGTTGCGCATAATCAGCAGCATATAATACATTTTTTACAACTGCAATCAAAGGAGGTGCCTCACCATTCACACCATCTCCTTCATTTCGCGGAGGGCACATATTAGGTATTATGCGCCATTCTCTTGTCTTCAGATCAAACTCTTCACCACATGTTAGCTGTGTTGTTTTATCAACTCCAATTCCACCAAGGACATAGAATTTTCCATCTATAAACACAGCAGAACACATTTTTCTTGCTATGTTCATGTCTGGAAGAATCTCCCATGTTCCAGTATCTGAGTTATAAAGCTCAGAAGAGCTCATGATTTTTCCATCTTTATCACAACCACCAGCTAATATTGCAATTTCTCCTAAACTCGCAGATCCAAACAAGCATCTAGAAGTATTCATTTTCTCTCCCTTTAACCATGAATTAGTTAAGATACTATATTTATAAATGGCAGGACCATTTATTTCCCTTCCAAAAACAAGAAGCTCGGTACCAACAGCCAATGACTCCTTGTCTGAATGCATAAAACATGTATTGCAAGTCATTCTAGGCAATTGCATCAATCGATTACGATTTGGATCAAAGGCCTCCCATGTAGAGACGTCACAAGAAAAGTAAACCCAATGTTCAACTATGCCCATTTTTCGTCTCAGTTGATACAATTCTCCTGTCTTAATGAGTGATCGAAAATTTTGGTTCAATGCAGCAACTGAGCCATAATTAGACCTTGACAATCGGAGAAGACAATTGATTGAC
The DNA here is from genome assembly GCF_024323335.1 of Lathyrus oleraceus. Classification (NCBI taxonomy): domain Eukaryota; kingdom Viridiplantae; phylum Streptophyta; class Magnoliopsida; order Fabales; family Fabaceae; genus Lathyrus; species Lathyrus oleraceus. The sequence goes on from NC_066585.1 coordinate 219,106,305, forward strand.
ATATCACGACCGAGCTGGCGAATAAGAAAACTTGATACACCTGCATGATTTTCCATATTTTTTGATTTTCCCCTTTCCTCAAGATCATCTGGAACTTCGCTTGACTTCATCGACATATCACTGAGAGTCAATAAAATATAGTTGAAATTATTACACTTTTATATATTTTTAATAAATATAGGGATCACTATGTACACAAATCACACACATTCACCAATAGATCATAGAAGTTGATTTGAACATCTAATTGGAAATACTAGCTCATCCAAAAAGAATAATCAAAATAAAAATAATAATAAGAAACGAGCTACAATTCCCTAAAAGTCAATATTTTTCAAAATTAAATACTCACGCACAACCCATACCAAAAGTTCAAATAAGAAAAAAATTAAAAGAACGAATTAGATAAACAAAGTTCGATCAAATAATCAGATTTGGATCCTCTGCCTTCTTTTCTCTACAGATCTTTCCATCCCTTTTTATATTCCTATCTTGCTTACCCTCATCATTTTATTCATAATTTTTAATTTCTCTCTCCCCACACTCAAAAAATTATGTAGTGTTGGACGACATGCATACCTAAATTCATAAACAAAAATAGTACATCAAAAACGAAAAATCCATATAATTTTCACGGTTATGAATCTCCTATGCTTTTTTTTTTCTATTTCGTTTAATTTTTCCTAAAATAATAGAGGGAAAGTAATAAAAAGTAGTGAGAGATAAGAAAAATATAAAAAATTACGAATTTAAAAGACTTTCTGTTTTCTTTCACCTTTCTTTCTCTACGGACTTCTTCATTTTGTGCGAGTGGAGAACCTCTGGGTGTTAGGGCATTTTTGAAAGAGCTTGTGGTGTTTGTGGCAACATTGTGTTTATTTATAGGAGAGAAAATAATATAAAAAAATCATATAATAATTTTATTATACATCATAAAAAAAATAGTATGGATGAGTGGGATAACTCAACTGGTATGTGCTATTTGAGTTAAACGAGTGTAAACTATTTATTTAAGATTCAATCCTTGTCAGCGACATTTATTTATATAAATAAATTGTTGATATTTATAAATCAATAGCTTTGAAATAAAATGATAATAACAAAGTATACACATATGACTTATTGTAGCTTAAAACCAGTGGCTTAAACCAGTGATGTAACCGTTGTTTGGGGATTGACAGCTTGTTTACACTTGAGTACTTAAAACCAGTGACGTGACCGTTGAATGGTTTTTCTCTTTTCTAACTTTTTATTTTGTTTTTTCTTTCTTTGTTTCTTTACAATTATTTTTTCCACCATAACCACAACTTTAATTTTATTTAATACAATTAATATTTTTCTTGACTTTCTTTTACTTTTTTTAACACAAAAAATATTTTTTTATTAATTTTTAAAATGGTTTTTTACTATTGATCTAGTGACCAACTCAAACTTTAATAAATATGCGAAAAAGAAAAATTTAGTGGTTTACATTTGAATTAGGGATTTTAAAATCTAACATTTTGATATTCAAACAAACAACTAATTATAACAATGAAAAATTGTATTTACTTCTATAAATAATTCATATTTTTATAATAATTAAGGAAATTATTTAAGAGGAGTGTCTTTTACTTTTTCTTTTCATATTTTTTTAACTAAAAATATTTATTTACTTAAATTAGTAAAATCCATAAGTATACAAAATCAATATCGATAATGTAATATCTCATCCTAAATCAGGAATTTACCGAAATTAGAAGACCAAGGGAAAATTGGTCATTTTATCACAAAGGGCATTTCGGTCAATTCAAAACAATTATATAAAATTCGACGCCTAATTAAGACTAATGTATGTTAAGTAGATGTTAAGTATTAAGCTAAGGAATTATAGACAAAAACGGATAATATGGAATTTCAAATTATGTAAGGGTATTTAAGGTATTTCACATTAGTAAGTAAGGGCAAGTTGGTCATTATAGGCAAGTCATACAAATAGAATAACTTAGAATAGAAAACATATTTTATATCATAAGTTCTTCCTCATTTCCCATTAAAATAGAGAGATGAGCTTGTATGCAAGTCCTCTTCACTTACATGCAATCTTCATCCCATATCCCTTACATCAATTTGAAGGAGAAGTCAATAATCATTATAGGAGAAGGAATATTACAAGACACATCATTTTGATCAAGAGGAATCGAAGGAAGGTCCTTGGCTTCAAATGGATCACAAAATTTTGAAGGTCAATAAGGAGCTTGAATATGGTCTTGTATATGGATAGAAGAAAAAGGGAAGATCATTTGTATCTGTAGCGGGAAATTCATGATCATCAAGCTATTGACAAGCTAGAGATCAATTAATAAGAGTCGCCACCGCGCTTTTATTGTTTCCACCCAGTTCTCGTCAGGTAGTCAATTCTCGTTTGACTTATCCTTCTAAACCCAATTCTCGTGTGGTAGTCAATTCTCGTTTGACTTATCCTTCCCAAACCCAGTTCTCGTCTGGTAGTCAATTCTCGTTTGACTTATTCCTTCTAAATCCAATTCTCACATGTAGTCAATTCTCGTTTGGTGTATATCTTTCCCAACTCTAGTTCTCGTATGGTAGTCAATTCTTGCTTGACTTATCTTTCCAAATCCAGTTCTCGCCAGGTAGTCAATTCTCATTTGGCATATATCCTCCCAACCCCAGTTCTCGTTTTGGTAGTCAATTCTCGTTTGACTTATCCTTCCAAACCCAGTTCTCGTCTAGTAGTTAATTCTCGCTTGACTTATCCTTCCCAACCCAGTTCTCGTCTAGTAGTCAATTCTTGTTTGACTTATCCTTCCAAACCCAGTACTCGTCTGGTAGTCAATTCTTGTTTGACTTATCCTTCTGAACCCAGTACTCGTCTGGTAGTTAATTCTCGCTTGACTTATCCTTCCGAACCCAGTTCTCGGCTGGTAGTCAATTCTCGTTTGACTTACCTTTCCCAAACCCAATTCCCATATGGTAGTCAATTCTCGTTTGACCTATGTTTTTAAAGCCCAGTTCTCGTTTGGTAGTCAATTCTCATTTGGATTGAGTTCCAGAAACCCATTTCTTATATGGTAGTCAATTCTCATTTGACTTATCCTTCCAAACCAGTTCTTGTCTGGTGGTAGTTAATTCTCGTTTGACTTATCCTCATAAACCCAGTTCTCGTCTGGTAGTAAATTATTGTTTGACTTATCCTTCCCAAACCCAGTTCTCGTTTGGTAGTCAATTCTCGTTCGACTTATTCCTTCCAAATCCAGTTCTCATATGATAGTCAATTTTGTTTGACTTATCTTTCTCGAACCTAATTCTCGTATGGTGGTCAATTCTCGTTTCGCATATTTTTATCAAAATCCAGTTCTCGTCTGGTAGTCAATTCTCGTTTGACTTATCCCTTTCGAATCAAGTTCTCGTCTGGTAGTCAATTCTCGTTTGGTGTATCTCTTTCAAAATCCCGTTCTCGTCTGGTAGTCAATTCTCGTTTGGCTTATGTCTTTCAGATCCAATTCTCGTCTGATAGTCAATCCTCATTTGGCTTATCCTCTCAAAACCTTAATTCAGTTCTCATCTGGTGCCAATCTTCATTTGACTCATCTTTTCTAAACCCCCAGTTCCGGCCTAGTACCTAATTCTTGTTTGACCTATTATCTCCAAATCCAGTTCTTGTCTGGTAATCAATCCTCATTTTGTATTCAGTCTTCATCTGACAAGTTTTCTAAAAATTCAGTCCCCTTATGATAGTCATTTTTTGTGTGACTTATCTTTCTTTAGAATCTAGTCCTCATCTGGTATCCGATCCTTTCTTGTTGTATTTCCTTAAAATCTAGTTTCCATCTAGTAGCCAGCCTCGTTTGGCCAATCACTACCCAGTTCCCGTCTAGCAAACTTTCTCAAAACACAGTTCTCGCCAGGCTAACCAATCATTGTCTTCCCCGTCGAAGTCATCCCTCACCACAAAGCTCAGGTTTTTACCTAGCAAACCACTTTCAAAGATTCTACACGATATATCCCCCAGCTAAAAACTTCTGACCCGATGCCTGCTAAAACTTGTTAGTAGAGATAAAAATAGTCAAAAATCAATCATACACTGCATCTTCTTCAAAGATCTTCTTCAAAGAGAAATAAGAAGAAGAAACTCCTAGAACTCAAGAATTTAGCAATACAAAATTGGGAGGGAAGAAGAAGCTGCAAAAAACGCATTACAGACGCATGACAATAGAGCGGGAAAATCAGAGAAAATAACAATTCAAAGCTCTTCATCATTCATCATACATCCTCATCACAAAATTAAATTCAACACTCTCCATCTCAATTCAGCAATAATACACAACAAGGCGATGCAAGCGAAGAACAACAACACAACAATCACAAACAACGAATCAAAGAGAATAAAGAAGGCATAAAGAAGAGGATCTAAAAGGATTACCCAAAGCCATCGCGTCAGAATCGTTCGATAAGTTTTCTCCCTTCGTATTTGTCCATTTATGCACAAGGTTTTTTCCAATTCCCATTGTGATTTGATTTGGCGTTGCGTCCTCGTTGCTTGCATTTGTTCGTTCTATTTAAAAGTTATGTCGTACCCTAAATTTTGACCACCTTTTCTTTCTATTTTCCAATTAACGCAAACATGTTCGGGGTATTACCAATCAGCTATTCAACCTCAGGACCTAAAAAGTCAAGGGGGGGGGGACTATTTTGACTTCTTAGTCCCTCTTAGGAGTTGATTTTAGTTTAGAGGTATTATTTAGACTTTTCGAAAAAACATAATTTATAGGATTATGCTAAAATAGGGTTTATAACTATTAAAATTAATTTTTAGGGAAAAATAAATAGGATTAGTAGTTAGAATATTATATCTCATTAGATTATATTATTTAGAAGGTAATTAAATATAAATATTATATTAGGGTGTTACTTATTTAATGAAATTATAGATTAATAGTTTAGAAGGTTTATTAAAAATTAGGCTAACAGTTTAGTTATTATTTGCTGAAAATATTTTAGTTACCTAAGTATTTAAATTATTATAAAACTGTTTTTTTTAAGTATTTAGAAGTGCCATTTTATTTTGAATGAGTGCAATGGCCTAATGGATGGTAAAACATGGGCAAGGAGTTATGAGTATGGGAGATTTTTAGTTCAAATCCCACATTTCTCACTTTTAGTGATTTTTTATCTTTTATTTGTGTTTCCTTTAAAAATCACAAAAATAACATTTTTTAAATCATTTTATTATCAATTTTCGTATTTGTTATTAATGCATTTTTTAAAATATTATTTTTCATTAAAATCATAATTTTATGCATTAAATCTCAAAAAATCATAAAAACTAAAAAAATCAAAATCTTTTATTATTATTAGATTATTAGATTGTTTCATTTATTTAAAATAATTGTTTTTTATCAAAATTTACAAAGCCATGAATTCATCCAAATTCATTAGTTTGGACTCTAACAAATAGGTAGAATCACATTAAATAAAATCTTTCTGAAACAGTTCGATTTCAATTAATTTTTTTTTACATAATTTTATATATAAATAGCACTTATGTTCTACATTTTTTTCTCATCCATGATCTATAAATTAATCTATCCTAAAGTTGTTGTTCTTCACATTGAAGAAGAACAACAACTAAACCCTAAACCTCCAACACCCATCCAAGCAAAAAAGGGAAAAAAGAATCTCGCACCAGAGGAGAACAAGAAGAGGAGGTAGAAGGTCTAGGCAGGAAGGGGAAAGAAAGAGAAAAGAGCCGACACATTTGCTCAAAACTAGAGAAATCCTCATCCCTGTAGGTTGGTCTCTTATTCATGTTTACACTTTTTCCATAGAATTTGGTTTTGTTGTGCTTAATTGTCTTAAGTCTATTTCTATATATTTTAGTACCATGTAATAATCTAGTTAAAAAAACATAATCATCTTATAAACAATTTAAACCTAAAATCATATTTCAACCCTATTGTTTTTTTTAGCAATTTATAAAATTCAATTCTATTTTTCCTTTCAATTTTTTAACAACTTTTTCTAATGTCATGAATTAATCTTTTGACGAATCAATTTTTCTTTTAAATCTTTTTTTTAAACAAATATTATAAAACGCATATCACCAATCTTCTTTTAAGACTACTATCATGAATTTCTTTTAAAACTAATATCATAAATCCTTTTTTTTCACTAATATCACAAGTTCCTTTTGAAACTAATATCCAAAATCAATTATTTTTAAAAAATAAACTTTTAATCCAACTTTTTTAAATCAACTTTTAAAATCAATCTCTTTTAAATATCAAAACTCAATTATTTTTAATAAAAAAAAATTAATCCAATTTTTCTAAAGCAAATTTTAATATAAATTACTTTTAAATGTCAAAAGTCAATTTTTAAAATAGGTGTTATGAGACAATATTCAAACCAATACAAAAAAAATACAAAAAATATATATTTTATAACTAATAATTATATTATTATAATTAAAATAAAAAGACAAAAATATAATTAATTAGTGAATCTTAATTAATTATGGCTAATTAAGTTGGATCTATGGGATAATCATGAGATAACTATGAGATAAATGTATAGGGTTTTAGGGATGAAAAGTCATGGATAAAATCGGGGATAAGGGATATATCATTTATCATTTAATATTTAATATTATCATTTATTTTCTTAAATAAGTTAATTATTATATTTTTGCAATCAATTGGGATAATAATAAAGGGGATAAGAACATAGGATGATAATCAAGGGGATAAGAACAAGGGATAAGATATGGGATAAAATTCTAGGGTTGTCCAAGGGATAAAATCGGGGATAAAAAATGGGATAAGGGTTATGTCTAAAATTCGAGTATAATCACTAATTCATTTTTTAAATAAATCAAATATCATATTTTTTGTAAAACAATTAAGGGATAAAAACAAGGGATAAATCAAGAGATATAACTCGGGATAAGGGATATGTCATATAAATATATAATATTTATTTTCATAAATAAATTAAATATTATATTTTTTTGTAATCAATAATAGGGATAATCATGAGATAAATCTCTAAGGAAATTTTAGGGTTTTAGGAATAAAAAAAATTAGGGATAAGGGATATAATACTTGGGTTTATATGATTATTCTTTTAATATTTTTTTAAATAAATAAATTATTATATTTTTGCAATCAATCAAATATGATAAAACCAATTCAACACATTTCAAACCATAAGTATTTTGTCTTTGAGCATTGAGACATTTTTTCGAAATTAAGTATTTCTTCGTCCCCGATGCGTCATAATTTTTCAAGGGATAAAAATAACCAGCCAACCAACATTTTTGAGACGAACTACGGGGCTCTGATCCTTCAATAAATTTGAGGGTACATATGCATAGAGTTGTAAGACTCTAACGAGTATAATAATCAAAAACATTTTTTAAGTCATCCTTTATTAAAATAATAAAACATTTTTTTAAATAAATAAAGAATTAAACAATGAATAAATGATAAGCAAACATCTCATGCACACACTAATCCTAGAATTAGAGGAGGATTTCATTGAGTACAATGGAGGTAAAGGGTACCTGGTACCTTCCCTTTACTTAACCGACTTCTGAACCTAGCATCTCACCCCTAGTTTGTAAGTTTTATCATTATCTTTCCGTTCCTTATGAACGAATAAAGAATGATGGCGACTCAGTCATTTTTCTAGCCGTGACAGCTAGCGACTCTGTTGGGGAAGACTATTATACTTTCCCTAAAGAGAATTTGTCCTAATTTTTGGTTTTAGGGTTGTGTGTTCTTTATTTGCTTGTTTTCTATTTATTTATTTACTCATTCTTTTTATACTTTATATATATATATATATATATATATATATATATATATATATATATATTATTGTATATTTTATTGTATTATTATTACATATTATGTGGATGAGATTGTTACATGTGTGAAGCCTAAACCCAGACTTGAGGAAAAAGTAATAAGTTTAAGTAAGGGGTCGTCCTGTCTTGGCCACTAGGGTTCTCATCTCGTGGGATCTTTGATGACGATTTTGCATAGAGTAGATCAATTCAAAGAGTTTTTCATAATAAGGATATCACTTCTTCATGATAAAATCTTGAATTTGGTCCATGACTCTAGGGACCTCTTATAGAACCCCTTTAACTTAGGGTGACCTTCTGTTGTCAACCTGCAAGGGTCGTTACTAAGGTCCCTCCTAGATAAGACTTATCCCGAAGGATTACCGTAGGAAGGCTTGCTTATTCTCATGGTAAAACAAGGGTTAAGTCCATGACTCTAGGGCTATCATCCAAAATGTTATATCCTACAAGTGAGGGGATTTGGTAGTCTAAACCTAGATCTTCCCTATCATAAAAAGTCTATCTTACCTAGGTCATGTTTGCATATTACCTTACATATCCCTAAACACATTTGGGTTTTCCATGTCGATCATTATCCCTATTTATAAGGAGCCTTCTTAAATAAGGAATCCTTATATTCGACATTATCCTTAAACCCATATGTGGATATATCCATTCCTATCCTAAACTCGTATGGGTTTCCTTTCGTCTGTCAGAATCCCTAAACTTGTTTGGGTTTTCTTATCTGTCACTATCCTAATGTGACACTTGCATTGCATCTAAAAAAAACTTTTAGCATACCTTCAAAATAAAAAATAAAAAAATCTTTTTGCATACCCACGCATTTGCATACATACGCATACATTTGCATATCATTTCCTCTTTCGCCCCTATCTAACCGTCATCCATATAACAAGTCTCTCGATGCTCGCAAATGACCTTCCCACATGTCTCAAGAAGCTATGGAAGGAGTCAAGAGGGGTAAGTACCATTAAGGAGAGAAGGTAACCATTCTCCATGCAAGCCACTGGCCTACCTAATACTTTAAATACAACGACCCTAGATGGTGTCGCTGCAACAAGGTCTGCAACAATATCTTCTTCAGTAGTAGTCCCATGCGCCCTATCAATTATAATAAAGGAAGTTTGGAAGGAAGCTGGATCCTATACTAAATTCTCATGACTTATTCAGAGGTGCCCTAGTGGAATTACAACCGAATGATCTTCCTCCTCGTCCATATCCTACAAGTTATGATGAGAATGCCTGATGTGAGAACAAAGTACAAGACTTGCATTTGACTTTCGAAAAATGAGTCACATTGGTGAACAGTCACCCCTTATCTTTATAAGTGGAAGAACATCAAAAAGCATCCCCTAAAGACAGTGGATCAACAATGAAGCTCATCACTTGGATCAATAAACTTTATCAGTTCCAATTGTTATTTCTTTTTTGCTAAGTGTTTTTTGTATTAAAAGGTGTAATCTTTGGGAAATAATTTTAATAAAATGAGCATGCATGTTTTTGAAATCTATCCATTCGTTTACACTCTCTTTCTTATGTCATCATGAAAATAAAAGTAAAAGTCAATTAAACCTTTTATTTTCACTTCTCACCTATTAACAAACTTATGAGGAGAATGATGTAATAAACAACTGAATTTTCTTATGTATACTTTAATAGTAAGACCGGGCTGACGATGTAAGGCATTGTTTCATTTCCCTAAACACTGGAGAAATAAGGAGATAATTCGTAGTTAACCCCCTTGAGCCAGAAGTCAGTGTTTCTTTTTCTATTAACAAAAAACCCTTAATCTAAACCAGGGGCAGGGTAGCTCTTCAATTAAGTCAATGATGCATTCTAATCTCAAGAGAATTATCACACAGATAAGAGGATCAAGCACATCTTCTTCCTCACATGCGTCATCCAACGTCAAGGAAGCCGTGAAAATACAAAAGCTTACAATAGCTAACATGGTTGTCACAACTTTTAAAATCAAAATTAAATATCACAAGATTTTCTTTAAAAAAAGTCCGCTAAGTCAAAAAGAAAACTGACAATTTGACTTAGGCAAAAGTAAGGGCGTCATGTTTCAAAAAGAGCCTGTTAAGTCAAAAGCTAAAAATAAGTTGAATTAGGAAAAAGTTAGGACATCCAGGTGGACCATAAATTTAAAAGAATCGGTTCATGCAAAAATAGGGATTAAAAAGAAAAAAAAGAAAAAGAAAAAATGAAAACAAGCTTGTAAGTGAAAGTAGGTGACTGCCACCTCAAGAATCTTATCAGTGCTTGAATCATTACATTTACCTTCATCATTACAATCAAAGTTCTCTAGCAGACTAAATGTATTTTGCTTAATTAATTGGATTTAGGAATGGAGATCATCAAGGAGAAGGGGTGGATCTTAATCAAAATTTGAGTCTTATATCCTTTGTTTCTTAAACTGTGAACCAGACCATATTACAACCTTTAAAAGTCCTAATTGAAGTCAAGTTCACTATGAAAGCATACTCAACATAATTTACGTTAAACTGACTCCAAATGTTTGTTAAATCATTGATAACCATCTTGTTTTATCACATTTTCACATCTTCATTTGTGTCAAACTCGTGGCCAGATATCATATGTATACACCATATCCGTTTTCCATAACAAATTTTGATTTCAAAAACTTGCATGAGCAAGGTGCTAGAATTACTTTTCAAAGAGAACATTTTTCTCACAAATTAATACTTAGCATCAAGGCAATTTCAGCAATGGTCTGATCAAAGGCGAACTGTTTTAAGACACTAGGGGAAAACACCTAAGAGGTTCTACTAATCATAGGCAAATCCTAATGATCATGGGCAAATCATTTGAAGATCCTACTAACTAGGGGCAAAACATCCCAAGATTTGACCCACTGCTCTTGATTTACCTCTATGACCCTAATGATAAGGGGTGAACCTTTCAAGAGTTCATACTAGGGTCGGCCACCTCAGGAGCACAGTGAAGCCAACCATTCTGAAAGTCAGTTAGTCCGGGGAATACTTTTAAAAAGATCAAATATTGAGGCAATTCATATGAAGGTCACATCGTAGCACTGCGGGGCCCAAGTCTTTTTTAATGCAACTATTCCAGATCCTAGTGACATGGGCAAATAATTCTAAGTATTGGTTAAGCACCAGTTAATCAGGGGCATACCTTGCAAGATTCCGATACCAGGGGAAGTCCTTATCAGGTTCATATCACAACATGGTGGGATCCAAGTTCCTTCTCAGGATACTCCTCCAGACCCTAATAATCACGGGCATACTTTTCAAGATTCATATGTAAGAACAAAAATTGTTCTACAACAGATTCCTTGATTTTGATGATAACAAAGGATGAAACCAAAAATGGCACCCTAACGAAAAGTTTCTAAGTGTGCAGGATTCTAAAGAAAGAAGGAAGAAATCTGATGATGTCATCAGATACAAAACAAGATCAGATACAAAATATCAGATGATCAGAAGCATCTGAAGTGGAAACAATGTCAAGAAGTCCTAACTCTGAGCAAAACATCAAAGTATCAGAAGCATCTGGACAAGTAGTAAGCTCTAGAAGTTTTGACTCTGAACAAGGTTTGTCTAACTTCAGAAGCTCTTGGCACTATCTGAAGAATCCATCAGAACTCACAAGAGATTAAACATCAGAAGCAAGATTCCAAGATTCTCCAGATACACAAATACTCTGAGCATGGAATTGCTAATCATGAAAGAGTAACGTTTAAATCAAGAAAAGATTTGCAAATGGATTTCCTAATTGAGAAAGAGACGTTAATCTCCAATCTCAATAAAGAAAATACTACTTGTGGTAAGTAGTCAATTCAAGAAGAAAAAGTCATCCTGCAGAAGCTATTTATGTGATGGCGTAACTTCATCTCAATATCCACCAGTTTCAACTACTACTTCAACGAATATATAAATAGGCTGCAATCAACCTTGAAGATACTAAGAAATCAGCAAGCCAACAAGCCAAAATTATACTGAAACACGAAGTCAAGAAAAACACTCCTTCTCTCTAAGATCTTCACGAAGCTTTTGCTTATAACGTGAAAAACTCTTGTTCTTAATACTGTAATACTTGCTTTCTTAGAAGCACTCTAGATTACATAAATCTTTCATTTATTGTTTGTTGATTTCCTCAAGTGACTTAGTGTAGTCTGTAAACTTGAGAGGACTAAGAGACTTTTCTCTTAGGCGTTGTTTGTAATCTTTCAAGATTAGTGGATTAAGTCCTTGTTGAAGGCGAAATCACCTTGGCCGGGTGGACTGGAGTAGCTTTGTGTTATAAGCGAACCAGTATAAAATCCTTGTGTGATTTTCATTTTGAAAAGCGCTTATTTTTCCAAACAATTCAAACCCCCCCTTTCTTGTTTTTCTCACCTTCATCATACACTAGGGCAGTCCATATCAAAGTCATACCATATCATGGTGGGATCTAAGTTTCTTTTCAGGCAACCCTTAAATGAAGACATACAAACAAGAGCAATACCCTCCAAGGATCAATCAATCTGGGGAAGACCTTCGCAAGGCTTGACCAAAAGGGTCAGCTTCAAAAGAACAGTTTATCAAGGTAAAATCATTCCAAGGATCAATTAGTCAAGGACGAATCTCTCTAAGGATAATACTACGACAGACCGTCTCAAGTGTATGGTATGGATAAGCCGCTTTAAATTCATATTGAGGCGAATTTTTCAAAGATCCAGCAGGCTAGGGCAACTATAGGATACTGCGGGGACAATACCTCTCAATACTTTCAAGATGCACATACAAGCTCTTTCATACATCAACCATCATCAAGTTCACAATGAATATGGGAAGTCATGCTAGCTCAATACCTCACTACCATTTTTTGATAAATAGCCTTGTAATACAAGAAACCTCTCTAAGCCTTGATAGTCCCTGACTCGTCACAAGGGCACTTGTTGAAACATTCAAATCATTGTCGTACATTAATCATGTCGCTACGCTCTAGTGTTAAACCATGCATATCATCTCATTCATCTATCATATTCCTATAGCACGAATCTAACATCAACAAAATCCCAACCTCACTTGGCACTTGCATCCAAAAAGCCCAACCTCATTTGGCATTCACCCCAAAAGCCCAACTTTGATTGGCATCTCATAGAAGCCCAACCTTGTTTGGCACTCAATACCTACAAATGACCCAGTCTTCAGCGGTGCATCCTAAGACTAATACATTGTGTGCATCAATCATTGCATTAATACATCATATCACTCGTAGCATATCCAGGAATGTGGAGCATTACGCCATACAAACTCTAAACATGCATACATAACATGCATAACACAACATAGGATGAGACTCAGGACTCATCATGAGAGTCTAGATCAATCCCCAACTAAGTATGCAATAGATCTCAGTCCAAGCTACTCCATAACTCTTTTCTTGCTGTACACCCCAATGAGTCGGTCTTAAGGACAATTCCTCAGCAAGTATCCTTGGAACTCATTCTCCAAGCAGAAAATACTTAGCAACATTGTCCCTGTTATGCCCTAATGGTATACATTTCCTTCATCAGATCCTTGCAAGGATTTCTTAGGACTTTCCTCGACACTCACGCTCCTTAGGAACCTGGCCTGGAAGCTTATTCCCTAGTAGACAATCATCTTATGTGACACTAGTATTCCTCAGTAGAGACATTGAGTTCTTTTATCAATATCCTTTTTACTATGTTGTTCTTAGAGAACTCCCCAACATATGTTCTTCCTCTAGTATTATCCATGATAATATCCTATTTATGGTTCTTACACCACTGTTCACTTTGGTTCTTACACCGTTATCATTCAGTCACTTTGGTTCTTACACCGTTTTCATTCAGTCACTTCGATTCTTACACTGTTGTCATCCAGTCACTTCGACTCTTACACTATCGTCATACCTTCACTTGGGTTCTTACATCATTTATTTTTTCACTTTGGCTATTACATCGTCTGTCATCTTGTTTTACGGTTCTTATACCGTTGTTATTTCCTTCAGATCTTTCAGGTATTGCATCAATTTTCTTGCCAATAATGAGTTATTGGTTCTTATATCGATGACGATCGAAGTCTAATCCCCAGATATAGCAGTACAATTCCCCAAGTAGGAATGCTTATTAGTCTTTCCCAGTAAGTAACATCTCCACAGAGCCTTTTCAATAAAGGACTTCCCCAACAAACTCACTCACCGTGAGTCATCAAAGGAATCTATCCAGTAGTCAATCATCCTGAATGATCGTTATCAACTATTGAGCAGGTCTTCACCTCTCAAATCTCCAGCTTATTAACCTATTCCACACATGGGACACGTTCCATATACCAGGTTTGTCAAGAGATTTTACCAAGGGATTTTATCAAAGGGGTTCAATGAAGGGGTTTTCATCAGAGAATTATCCATCAAGGATTCACCAGGGTTTTACCAAGAAGTTTCAACAAAGTGTTATTATCAAGGGGTTTCATCATGGATTTATCAAAGGGTTTCACCGGAATTTGCTATCAAAGGGTTCTGCCAGAATTTTATCAAGGGATTTTATAAAAAGGGTTTTGTTAAGAGATTTTATCAAAAGGGTTTATCAAGAATGTCATTGAAAGATTCCATCAAGGGGTTCTGCCAGAATTTTACCAAGGGGTTTCATCCAGAGTGATCGAGGTATTAGTAGAGTACTACCCGATTCCTGTAAAATGACCATATGATCATGGGAATCATATGTAAGTTTCACCCATAAGGGTTAAAATTGATCAAAATGGGTTTCATCAAGAGGTTTCATCAAAGGTTCCATTAAGGGTTTCATTAGGGATTTCATCAGATTTTTATCAGAGGGGTTTCATCAGGGTTTTATCAAAGGGTTCCACCAGGGTTTCACCGTGGGTTTCACCAAGGATTTTATCAGTGGTTTCATCAAAGGATTCTATCAAGGGGTTCTATCAAGAGTTTCATTAAGGGGTTTCACCATATTTCTATCAAGGGGTTTCATCAAAAGGGTTTTATCAAGAGTTTCATCTAGGGATTCTATCCGAAGTTTCATCAAAAGGTTCTATCAAGGGAGTCTACCAGAACTTTATCAAGGGGTTTCACTAGAGTATCACTAAAGAGGTCTAAGCCAGAGTGATTGTGATATCACTAAAGTCCTACCCGACTCCAGTGACATGATCAGATGATCACAAAAATCATAGGCAAGGGTCACCTGGAGAAGTTGAAACTGATCATCAGGGATTATTCGAGTGGTTCCATCAGAGATTTGTCAAAAGGGTTTCATCAAGGTCTTATCATCAGGGGTTCCATCAGAAGTTGTATCAGGGGTTCCATCAAGAGTTTTTCCAGGGATTTTATTAAGAGTTTCATCAGGGGTTCTACTAGGGTTATCCAACAGCGACCAGAGGATTGTCTAAGTCCTGCCCAATTTCTATGATTATGGGAATCGTAGACAATGAGATATTATTAGGGATACAGCAAAGTGGGATGCCAACAGAGCACCAAGGATTGGTCAATCTTTTCTCGACTCTAGAGTCTATTAACCCCACGGTCAAAATTAGGGTTCCTCTTTATATTTAACTGTCTCCTCTCTGAGAAGATGAAGACTCGTCATCATCATCATCTCAGTTTGAAGCTGATTAATTAGGGGCAGTTGTCATTCCCTAAATTTTAACCACCTTTTTTTTCTATTTTTCAGTTACGCTAACATGTCTGGGGCATTACCAATCAGCTATTTAACTTCAGGACCTAAAAAGTCAAGGGGGACCGTTTTGACTTCTTAGTCCCTCTTAGGAGTTAATTTTAGTTTATAGGTTATATTTAGACTTTTTGAAATAACATAATTTATAGGATTATGTTAAAAAAGAGTTTATAACTTTTAAAATTAATTTTTAGGAAAAAAGGGGAAGAAAGAATCTCGCACCAGAAGAGAAGGTAGAAGGAGTTTTAGGTAGGAATGAGAAAGAAAGAATCTCGCACCAGAGGAGAACAAGAAGAGAAGGTATAAGGAGTTTTAGGTAGGAATGAGAAAGAAAGAGAAAAAAGCATATACTTTTGCTCAAAACTAGGGAAATCCTCCTCCTTGTAGGTTGGCCTCCCATTCATGTTTACACTTTTTCCATAGAATTTAGTTTTGTTGTACTTTATTGTCTTAAGTCTATTTATAGGTTTTTTTACCGAGATAACCCACTTTTTCGAAAAAATTCCCAAAATACCCCACTTTTCAGCAAAATTCCCAAAATACCCCACTTTTAGGAGGAGGCGCCAATTGGATTGGCGACCCCTCTTAAAAATTGCAAGGAGGCGCCAATTGGATTGGCTAGGGCACCTGCCCTAGCCAATCCAATTGGCGCCTATGTGTAAATTTTAAGAGGGGTCGCCAATCCAATTGGCGCCTCCCTTAAAAATGCCTCAAATGAAAAAACCTCCAACATGAAAGTTGTAGATCTTTTCAAGACAATGAATTTGGATATACGTTTTTCATCATTTGGAGTTTTTATGAGAAAGTTATGGGCAGTTGAAGTTGGACTTCTGAGTTTTTCAACTGTTATCTGACCTATAATGTTTTGTATTATTGCATGTGTTTCTTTTAGGAATATGAATTTTTATCCAACATAACATTTGAAGTAGACATCTTAAATTTTCCAATGCACTTGGTCCCACTTCAAAATAATAAAAAATGAGAGATTTAGGTCTTTGCGAACTTGACCCAAAATTAGGGTTTATGTCAAAACAAGTGTATGTGAATTTTGCCAAAAGGGACCAACTTCAAGCCCTTCTGTTTGAATGATAAAAGCCTCAAATAACAAAACCTTCAACATAAAAGTTGTAGATCTTTTCAAGATAATGAATTTGGACTAAAGTTTTGCATCATTTGCAATTTTTATGAGAAAGGTATGGGCACCTCAACTTCGACTCTTTGACATTTTAATTGTTATCTGACCGATAATGTTTTGTATTGTGTTTGTGTTAGAGTTATGAATTTTTGTCCAACATAACAAGTGAAGTAGACATCTTAAATATTCCAATGCACTTGGTCCCACCTCAAAATAATTAAAAATGAGTGAGTTAGGTCCTTGCGAACTTGACCCAAAATTAGGGTTTCTGTCAAAACATGTGTATGTGAATTTTGCCAAAAGGGACCAAATTCAAGCCCTTCAACATAACAATAACAAGCCCTTGAATTAGGGTTTCTGACCTATAATGTTTTGTATAATGATATGTGTTTATTTTATAATTATGAAATTTTGTCCAACATAACAATTTAAGTAGACATCTCAATGATATGTGTATGTGAATTTTGCCAAAATGGAGTTTAGACAAAGAAACCTAATGTTTGGATTTTACACAAAGATAAATTTGACATAATACGAATTGATATTAATAAAATTTCGATTTTACACAAAGAATCCTAATGGTGATGACCGGGATCACCTAACCGACCTCCAGTCCCACATCCCCTAGCTACCCTAACCCTTGGCCCTAACCCACGTTGACGATTCTGCACCGGTGTTTGTTCATTTGATGGTCAAGGAGCGTCATTACCTCCTACAGGAGAAGATCCGTTGAGGTATTCAGCCAACTCAGCATAGTCTTCAGTATTCAATGATGGTGTACCGGCGTAGCTGAGCTCATGACCCATGCCAGAGAAGTTGGGGTGTGGTTGACTCATGGATGGGCGACCGGGACGGTTGAAGGGAGACATGGGTGTGAATGATGGGTCTAGGAACGGTTGGAAAGGTTGTTGGGGTGTTTGGAAAGGGTATGGTTGTGGGATGTTTTGGTATTGTGATGTTTGGGGTTCTTGGCTACGGTAGGAGGAGGGGCGGTTAGTGTTTTGGCTAAGGCGACTTTGGTAGGGTGATGGTCTGGGTGCGAAGCGATGTTCAGTCGAAGGTTGATGGTCCATTTGTTGGTGGTGGTATGGGGGATGTTCTTGGTTTTGGGGTTGGGTGAATGGCATGTTTTGGTTGTATGTTTGTGTGTTTGTGGAACGGAAAGTTTGACGGATAGGTGGTTGTGAGTAACCGGGTTGAGAATGTTGTTGGGGGTTAGATGTTGATCCTTCATGTGTGTAACTTGTCTGGCGTGGGTCGTAGAGGTACATATCATCGGCGATGAATTGAAATCCAACCGATCTATACCAAGCCATATAAGTACGACTTGGTTTTACCTCATTTGGCATGACTGCGTCAGTTAAGACATGGTCATGACGGTGCTTCCACTTGCGACACTCTGATCTTGCGAAGGTTTGCCAAGGGTTGTAGTTCCATAGGTCGTTCACTTTACGCATATTCCACTCTCCTAGGCTAGCTGGGGGATCTGGGATATTCTGGACCATACCAAACTGCAGCTTCACACGATCGGTGTTGTGCATCTCCACTGTTGTGAACTGTATTATCGGTGTGCACGTTGTCCATACGGCTGCGTCTCCAGGGTTGATCTGATGCTCATGATCCATATTAAGGTATGGACGCCAAATGAACTGAAATGTTAAAGACGATAGGATTTAAATGAATGTAGAAAAAGTCAACATAATATGACGAATTAATGAAGTTATTTTGCTTACGTCTGTCGGTCGAAGGTGATCCAACAGGTTGCGATACTGAGTAATACAGTGTCTCGGACATCTGCTGTAATTCAAACCACGTGCCGACCATCTACACCAAAAAGTTAAAATAAATTAGTTATGGGTACTAAAACTGTAAGGAAGGAAGTAAAGATATAGCAATTTAAACAACTTACTTTTTTGCATATGGAAAACTGAAGGGGTTGTTATTGACCGGTGCTAGAGACGGTAGTCTTGACCATCCCCATGCTTGTAGCAAAACATCACAACCAGAAAATGTAGAAGTGTCTTTGTGGGAGTTTTTGCACAAAGAACTATAGAGATAGGCTAGACATGCGGATCCCCAACTATAACTACCTATTCTATCTATATGTCTAAGTAAAGGTAAGTACATAATATGCATGCTAGAACCACTACCTTCGGGAAATAAAAAGGATCCTAGTAACAACATAATGTAACACCTAGTTTTGATGATTCGAGCATCTTCGGTAGAATGCTCATCTAAATAAAAACTATTATAATATGACTTTAAGCGTGAGAGTAGTATACCTTGACCTCTAGCATTATCATCTAACAAATCAGTGTTTAAAAGCTCCATGCAAATTGAATTTGCATAGTTGGTCTTACCATTAACAGCTTTGCCTTCAATTCGTAGTCCTAAAAGCATGTAGACGTCTTCTAACGTCACGGTACACTCACCGGTTGGAAACCAAAATGTGTGTGTCTCTGGCCTCCATCTTTCGCATAAGGCTAGAATGAACTTGTTATCTATAGACCAAGACATAATCTTGCTAATGTGACCAAAACCGGCGAGTTCAACATAAGGTTGAATCATCGGGTTCATTGGGACAAATTCGTGGACTCGAGTTCGAAACCTTGAAACATCCTATAATAGAAATAATGTAACACTTGACTAAGTCGGTATTTCAAAATAAAATGGGGTTGGTGGAGATGAAACATAAAAAATAAGTATAAGAAAAAACTTACGTATGTCGCGATGTTTGCAACTGTTCCTCTGTGTGCTTCGCCCATTGTGAGTAAAGACATATTGTTGGGGAGTTGGTGTAGATGAAATTGGAAGATTTTGTTGAAGATGAAATTGTAAAAGAAGTAATGTAGATGAAGTAGTGAGAAATGTAGATGAAGTAGTGAGAATGTTGGTGTGGAAGAATTGTTGAAGGAGTGGATGAATTTATAGGCAAATGGAGGAGAGCATAAAAAATTGTGTTTGCATGGTGTCTCCACCTCATTTGGCGACCATGTACAATATTAAAGAGGGGGCGCCATTCAAATTGGCGACACCATAGGGTACATGCATGCAAGGCTAGTTCTGAATGCTTGGTTTCGAGGACTGACTCCATGGGGGCGCCATTCAAATTGGCGACCATGTACAAGCCTTAAGTGTAGGCGCCAAACCAATTGGCGCCACCTTCTGCATGTCTGACACGTGGCATTGTTTTCTCCTGCATGCTGAACAACTCACTTATGGATGGCTTGCATGATTGACACATCATCTTTGACCATCTTAGGTGTCCGACACGTGTCTGTCTTGTCTCCTGCATGCTGATGACTAACTTCTTGATAGCTTGCCTGGTTGACACATCAAGTCACACTGTCTTGCAGGATTGACACATCATCTCAGACACGTGGCTCTCTAGTATCCTGCATGCTGAATACTCACTTCTGTCTTGACTAGCTAGCATGCTTGACACATCAACTCACACTGTCTTGCATGACAGACACATCAACTCATGACTAGCTAGCATGCTTGACACATCAACTCACACTGTATTGCATGACAGACACCTCATCTCCGAAATTACTTGCATGCTTGACACATTATCTCAGAGTAGCTTCAATGTGAGACACTGATACCATCTATTTAAGTGTCTTACTATCACATTCATCTGCACTTGCAAAATACTTTTCATCTCCAAAATACTTTTCATCTTCACTCACATTCATCTTCACTCACATTAATACTTTTCATCTGCAAATAACTTTTCATCTTCACTCACATTCATCTGCACTTGCAAAATACTTTTTATCTCCAAAATGTCATCTTCATCATTATACAGTATCAACGTTCACTGCAACGGTGAAACTTTTGAGTCTGAGCTTCATGGTTTTTGTTTTAGAAACACTGATACCATTAGAGTCACGATGAAGAGAAATGCAACCTTTTTGCATTTCAAAAAAAGAATACAATCCTTTATAACATCAGGTATTGTGTCAAAGATGACATATCAGAATCCTATATTTTTTGAGAATGGTCAATGCAAGTTTTTCCCCCTAAAGATACGAGACGATGAAGATGTTGAAAGCATGTTTCTTAGTCATGAACATTCAGGCATGGATTGTATCGAGTTGTACATTACTATACAACCATGTATACCGTCTCAACGGTCTCAACTAACCGATCAGGATCCAGCTGGTGAAGATGTTGCAGATGATGCACAATGGTCAGATGAACTCAACCCAGAAGCCGAAGTAGAGGTCGACGTTGTTGATGAAGAAGAAGAGGAGACTAAGGTACAGGTTGATCACATCCTGAACAACGACGATGAAGATGAGGCTCAACCACCACCAATACCTCCTACTCATGCCTACAATCCTCCTCAACATATGACAAATATGGATCTTCACGACGATGAAACGTCCGACAGTGTCTTCTATAATCCGTATCCGAGACCAGTAGGCGAATTAAAGGTGGGAGACATGTTTCGTACCAAAGAGGAATGTGTCTTGGCATTAAAAAAATACCATATGAACAACTTTGCTGACTTTACAGTGAAACGCACTGACTCTAGAAGGTATGTTATCGAATGTCGTAACATGCTTTGTAAGTTTCGTTTGGCTGCATCTTACAAGAAGAAAAATGACTCTTGGGAGATCGCTTCAATAGACCCACCACACAGTTGCGTTGCAACTAACGTTGAACAAGATCACCGTAAACTGAGCACAACTTTGATATGTCAAGACATTCTGCCATTGGTAAATAAAGACCCATCAGTGAAGGTAAGTATAATTATATCCCATATCCGAACAACATATAATTATACTCCATCTTACAAGAAAGCATGGATTGCGAGGACAAAGGCTGTTGAGCAGGTTTTCGGCAACTGGGAGGACTCATTCAAGGAATTACCATGGTTTTTATGGGCACTAAAAACTTATGTCCCAGGAACTGTGGCAATTCTGGAGACAGTGCCAGCAATGATGCCAGACGGAACCTGTGCTACAGGTAATAGAATATTTCACCGTCTTTTTTGGGCATTTGACCCGTGCATCAAAGGTTTCGCTTTCTGCAAACCTCTCCTGCAAATTGATGGCACTTGGTTATACGGAAAATACAAGGGTACTTTGCTCATGGCAGTTGCACAAGACGGTAACAACAATGTATTTCCCATTGCCTTTACTCTTGTTGAAGGTGAAACGACTGGTGGATGGGGTTTCTTTCTTCGACATCTCAGAACGCATGTCGCTCCACAAGCCAATCTATGTTTGATTTCTGATAGACATGCTGCCATCGAAAGTGCCTACAACAACCATGACAACGGATGACATGATCCTCCTTCTACACATGTCTACTGTATCAGACACATTGCACAAAACTTCATGCGTGCTATAAAAGATAAGAATCTTCGCAAGAAGGTGGTGAATGCTGGGTATGCTTTAACTCAACCGTCTTTTCAATATTATCGTGATGAGATTCGTCTGTCTAATGAAGACGCGGGGAGATGGATAAATAACATCCCAGTAGAGCAGTGGACAAGAGCATTTGACAGTGGTTGTCGATGGGGCCACATGACAACAAACATTATGGAATGCATGAACGGGGTTTTCAAAGGAATTCGAAACCTGCCGATAACCGCCTTGGTAAGATCAACCTATTATAGGTTGGCTTCTATGTTCGCAACTAGAGGTGAAAGATGGAGTGCAGTGTTAATGTCCGGACAAGTATTCAGTGAGTGTTGCATGAAGGTCATGAAAGAGGAGAGCATCAAAGCTACGACACACGCTGTAACAGTGTTTGACCGTCAAAGACAAAATTTCAGCGTCCAGGAAACAATGGGCAACAGTGAGGGGAGACCAAATTTAGCCTACGCAGTTAAACTACACAGAAGTTGGTGCGATTGTGGAAAATTTTAGGCCTTCCGCATACCTTGCTCCCATGTCATTGCAGCATGCGCTTATACTCGTCAAGACGCTTACACCCATTTATCTGATGTGTACAAGGCCAACACCATCATGAATGTATATAGTCAAAGCTTTTCAGTACTACCAATGGAGGATTACTGGCCTCCATATGAAGGAGATATTGTTTGGCACAATGAAGAGATGCGTAGAAAGAAGAAAGGAAGGCCAAACAACACACGTATCAGAACAGAGATGGATTCCACAGATAAAATGATAAGATTATGTAGTATCTGTCGTCAACCAGGACACAACAAAAACAACTGTCCCAATCAAGGAGCATCATCTAGATCTTAAGATTTTTGTAACATTTTATCTAGATCTTAAGCTTTTTGTAACATTTTATCTAGATCTTATGCTTTTTGTAACATTGTATTTCTGTAACAATCAATCAATATATATCATTAAGTTCTTGTTACAACGAGTTTCATAACCAACATCAGTACAAAACATCTGAAAACATAAATAATTCTAACTGATTACAACAATCAAATTAATGTCGTCTCGATCAAACATCATTTCCCTAGCATCCTTATCAGTCTTCATTCGCACCCAACCAAAGATACTGTCAAGTCTCTCAATACTTCTGATTTTTTCCCCTTCTGGTATTTTCCCGTCTAACCATCGAACCAGCTCCCTCTTCATTTGATCTAACGTGGTGATGTTCCAAAACAACATCAGCAATTTTTTGTCTTATAAATAGATGCGTTGTGTGACCTATTGTTCCACAACTCATATAATCAGCAATTGAGGTTTGTCTCTCGCATAAATCACCTTACCGTATCGGCGACGAACACCAAACATGATAGCCAAATGATTATATGAGTTGTGGAACAATAGGTCACACAACGCATCTATTTATAAGACAAAAAAGGCATTTTATGAGGGACTCGCCAATTGAGTTGGCGCCTCCTTTTAAAACATACACATAGGCGCCAATTGGATTGGCTAGGGCACCTACCCTAGCCTAGGGCACCTGCCCTAGCCAATCCAATTGGCGCCTCCATTCAAGTTTTAACAACAGTCGCCATATGAACAACTTTCATGTTCATCAAAAATCCATTTGAAACTTGGAAGCTCATCATTCATTTCAAAACATTATAGGGCATTTTGACAGAAACCCTAATTTTGGGTGAAGTTCGCAGGGACCTAACTCACTCATTTTTAATTATTTTGAGGTGGGACCAAGTGAATTGCAAAATTTGAGTTGTCTACTTCAAATGTTATGTTGGACAAAAATTCATATTCCTAAAAGAAACACATGATATAATGCAATACATTATAGGTCACATAATAGTTGAAAAACTCAGAAGTCCAACTTCAACTGCCCATAACTTTCTCCTAAAAACTCCAAATGTTGCAAATTTTATATCCATATTCATTGTCTTGAAAAGATCTACAACTTTCATGTTGGAGGTTTTTTCATTTGAGGCTTTTTTAAGGGAGGCGCCAATTGGATTGACGCCCCTCTTAAAACCTGCCCTAGCCAATCCAATTGGCGCCTCCTTGCAATTTTTAAGAGGGGTCGCCAATCCAATTGGCGCCTCCTCCTAAAAGTGGGGTATTTTGGGATTTTTTTTGAAAACTGGGGTATTTTGGGAATTTCTTCGAAAAAGTGGGTTATCTCGGTAAAAAAACCCTATTTATATGGTGTTTGTATGCTTTTAAATATGTTTTAGTACCATGTAATAATCTAGTTTAAAAAAAAACATAATCATCTTCTAAAAAATTTAAAACTAAAATTATATATCAACCCTATTATTTTTTTAGCAATTTATAAAATTCAATTCTATTTTTGCTTTCAATTTTTTTAACAACTTTTTCTAATGTCATGAAATAATCTTTTGAAAAATCATTTTAAAAAAAAAAAAAAATTTTTAAACTAATATTGTAAAACACATATCACCATTCTTCTTTTGAGACTAATATCATGAATCTCTTTTAACACTAATATCACAAATCCTTTTTTTCTCACTAGTATCACAAATCAGTTTTTTTAAATCTATCAAAAATCAATTATTTTTAAAAAATAAATTTTTAATCCAACTTTTCTAAAGCAACTTTTAAAATCAATCTCTTTTAAATATCAAAACTCAATTTTTTAAAAGAAAAAATCAACTTTTAATCCAACTTTTCTAAAACAACTTTTAATATAAATTTCTTTTAAATGTCAAAAGGTCAATTTTTAAAATAGGTGCTATGAGACATTATATATATATAAAATAATTAATAATTAGATTATTATAATTAAAATAAAAAGACAAAAATATAAATAATTAGTGAATCTTAATTAATTAGGGTTAATTAAGTTGAATCTATAGGATAACTATGGGATAGTTATTGGATAAATGTCTAGGATTTTAGGGATGAAAAATTAGGGATAAAATCATGGATAAGAGATATATCATTTATCATTTAATATTTAATATTATCATTTATTTTCTTAAATAAGTTAATAATTAAATTTTTGCAATCAAATGAAATAATAATCAAAGGGATAAGAATCTGGGATAATAATAAGGGGATAAGAACTTGGGATAATAATTAAGGGGATAAGAACAAGGGATAAGATATGGGATAAAATTCTAGGGTTGTCCAAGGGATAAAATCGAGGATAAGGGTTATGTCTAAAATTCGAGTATAATCACTAATTTACTTTTTAAATAAATCAAATATTATATTTTTGTAAAACAATTAAGGGATAAAAACAAGGGATAAATCAAGAGATATAAATCGAAGATGGAAATCGGGATAAGAGATATGTCATATATGTCGCAACCTGAAAAAAACAACCGGCGAAAGAAAATGACAGAAGAGTCGCCACCGTGCGTTATTTATCCCAAAGGAGGGAAAGGAAACGCTCGAAGTAAACCTGAAAAGAGGAAAGGAAAAGACAAGGTCTCGCAACCAAATCTTGGGTTCGGGAGTCGGTTATGCGAAGGGAAGGTATTAGCACCGCTACGCATCCGTAGTACTCTACGGGATCCACTTTTGTAGTTCTTGTCTAAAGGGTGTGAGTTTATCTTGTGTTGTTTTCTAAAAAAGGGGTTAAATGAAACTGACTCGCGCGGATGTCGCATCCACTGCATACGTATCTCATCTGAATATGAGAATCAGAGTCTTCGTAGCTCGGCTGACCTATGGGTTAGGGGGTGTGTGCTCGCTAAGACATCGCGTCTTATGCCTACGTATCTCATCTGAAATGAGAATCAGAGCAAGTCGTAGTTCGGCTAACTACGGGGTTATGGATTGGGTTTTGGACGAACGACGTTACTACGCAATCTACCGGATGCTCAACCTTTGGAGACTTACTCACCTGTAGTAGAAGGAGTAAACGTGTGTTTAGGAGAAGAAAAATCAATGAAGGGTTAGGGTTTGGGATGCTCATGCAAAAAGGCAGTCCTTGACGAAGGAACCGCGCTACCTGCGGGGATACGAACACATACAAAACAAACATGTATAAAGTAAATGTGCCAACAAGGTAATCAGAATAAATCTCCCAAATGGTATCCCACAAGCAAAGTGGAATATCCAGCGAGCTATCCCTGCAAAAGTCATGTGAGCCTTCACAAAAACTCAACAAAAGGGTTAGTGAAACAAGATAAGGATTAGGAGAAAACATGTTATGACAAACGTAAGTCAGATTAGAGCAAAACAGTATGGTTTTAGAAACCTCAAACCCTGTGGCATACACTTCAGAAATTAAACGATTAAGCATTCAAGGCATTATTTATACATTCATACATAATTATCACACATTTAGAACATTCAAATTGAAGGCGTAAAATAATGGGAATAGGGAAAACCTGATTGGAGAGCTTGATTGAAATTGAGTTACACCCGTGAGGTTTACAAAACAATCTTTAGGGTTTATGTGAGACAGAGGTGATTCTGTGCAGTTGAGTTCCCTTCAGGGTTTGGAGGCTGCTCTGAACTCTGTTAGCTCTTCTCTCACTATCTTTTTCCCTAGGATTCTTCTCTCACTATCTTTTTCCCAGACAGGGTAATAGGAATAGAGTGTCTTTGTTTCACTAAAACTCTGAATTTATAACCTGATTTTTGTGGACCTGTGGGCTCAAATGAGAGAGGTCAAAGTCCAAGATTTTTCTTTTATTTATTTATTTATTTATATTTTTTCGTTTTTCATTTTTTTTTTCAAAACACGTGGGCTTCGCCTAGCGAGCATGACAGCTCATGAACAAACCTTTGCTCCTTCAAGATTAACGTTTTGACTGACGAATAGACCCCTATTGGAAGTAACTCAAGTCTTTCCCTTCTTGGATCCGATTCCGATTGCCATGATGAAACACAAATGCTAAATGACCTAAAAATGTATGCATGAGGTGTAAAGCGTATGCTTCCAGGAAAAATGAAGGGTAAATTTTGGGGTATTACAGCTGCCCCTATTCAATCAACTGGAGACCTGGAAAGAAGATAGCAACGGTTTTCGTGCTTTCGAGGTATCAAGGGATTGAATACAATAAAAGCACGAAAATTTGCACTCAAGTGAAGTGAAGTAACAATGCCTGTCAGAATCGGCAAAGAGGTGGTCTTGAAAGAAGAATCCTTCTGGCACGGTGAGAGTCAGTATGAATACCGAAAAAGAATGTTAACCTGGATACCGAAATAAATGGTAACACAGAAATAACCATGGCCTGAATGCCGCTCATCAATCTGAATACTGGAAATGACTTCGATCTGAACATCGGGAGATATGAGATTATTAATATCGGTCTGAACACCGAGAGGCTGGCCTGAATGCCACAAGTTGCGTAGACCTGAACGTCGGAAACTTCTTCGATCTGAACATCGGAAAATTGGCCTGAATGCCACAAGTTGCATCGACCTGAATGTCGGAAACTTCTTCGATCTGAACATCGGAAAATTGGCCTGAATGCCACAAGTTGCATCGACCTGACTGTCGGAAACTTTTTCGATCTGAACGTCGGAAAATTGGCCTGAATGCCACAAGTTGCATCGACCTGAACGTCGGAAACTTCTTCGATCTGAACATCGGAAAACCGGCCTGAATGCCACAAGTTGCATCGACCTGACTGTCGGAAACTTCTCCGATCTGAACATCGGAAAATTGGCCTGAATGCCACAAGTTGCATCGACCTGAACGTCGGAAACTTCTTCGATCTGAACATCGGAAAACTGGCCTGAATGCCACAAGTTGCATCGACCTGAACGTCGGAAACTTCTTCGATCTGAACATCGGAAAACTGGCCTGAATGCTACTTCGGTCTAAATACTGGAAACTTCATGCTTGTCAGCATCGGCAGAAATAAGGAACAATAATATAGGCGGCGCATGAGCCAATGACACTTGCTGGGGATAACAAAGGTAAGTCATGAACAATCTTCAGTCTGAGTACTGGAAACAACTTCTGGCTTATCACTTGGGATACCGAGAATGTTTTATGCTTACATGCGTATGTTTGAATTTTTCAATGGCGTAATGCTCCATGAAAATGGAAATGCTATGCGATTTGGGAGGATGCAATGCAATATGATTCTACATGCAGGGATGTGAAATGTTGGGTAGAATGCCAAGCTGAGGCAAGGGGATCTGCTGGGGAAATGGTCACCATCTTCTGGACCCTGGCAAGGCTGCTGGAGATGCACATCGCAAAGAACTCTATGGGGAAATGACCCGCCACACGGTGTTCTAGCAATGACAAAATACCGAGATTCTGACTGGGGAGAGAACAACACTGAAAACCTGCTGTTGGGGAAAGCGATAGTGGTTCTGGCAACCACGATCTGCGAGAGAGACGACTTAGCAGGGGAAGCAAACACCGATACGGTACCGAGATTCTGCTTCAAGGAAAGAGACCATGGGTCTGGTGTCGAGATCATCGATCTGGCATCAAACTCTAAGGAGCAGCCGCGTCTGCTGGGAAGATACAGTCTGGCACTGTCAACTCCGTTGGGGGTATATAGTCTGACACTGTTAACTCTACTGGGGAGTGTATAATCTGAAACCACCACTTGGGGGGAGGTACAGTGGTGAGAGCCTGCTGGGGATTAAAGAATCCAACGCTCTGATCAGCTCTGCGGGGATAAGATACCGAATTCGTCTGTTGGGGGAAAACATTCACGATCATCTACAGGGGATTTTAAGGAAATGCCCCGAGGGTACCTTTTCTGAATAGACGATCCAAAGCACTTAAAATTTACAGCAATTTTAAATTTTTATTAAGCATGTACCTGTAAAGCTCTTATGTGTCATGATGCAATGTTTACCAAAAATTCGGACATCATTCTTACAAACAAAACAGTAAAATGAAAATGAAAATAGAGATATACTGAATAACATGATTTTATTGATTGAATGGCCTCTGAATATGCATTTACATCAGGAAGCAATCCCTGGAAAGAGGTAATCGCACAAAAGATA
Organism: Lathyrus oleraceus; assembly: GCF_024323335.1. Classification (NCBI taxonomy): domain Eukaryota; kingdom Viridiplantae; phylum Streptophyta; class Magnoliopsida; order Fabales; family Fabaceae; genus Lathyrus; species Lathyrus oleraceus. The sequence continues at coordinate 219,135,320 of NC_066585.1, forward strand.
AAAACAAACATTAATCTAATGGCAATGTGAAATGGATTTCTATTGGGTTCCAATTCTGCTATGACTTGCTCGTCTTCAAGATCCTCCAGATGATCAGCTTTCTGAAAGAGTGATTGGACTGTTTCCTATCCTTCAAAAGTTTCCAATCATTGACACGAGGTGAGATTCAGAACTACTCAGAACGCAGTCATTCGCTTAATCCCTAACTTTTGCCTGGATCGCCCTTTTCGGGTTTTCAATCCACCGGGATACCCATTTTTGCCTAAGTTGCCTTTTCAGGTTTTCAAGTTACCGGGTGTACAATCTTTTCACTTTTAATCCCTAATTTTTGCCCGAACCTTTTTCATTTTCTTGGTTCGTCGGGATGCCCATTTTTGCCTGGACTACTCTTTTTATTGTCCAGCGGGTCTATTTCATGTGAAGTATTTTTTAACTGCGTCTGAGTTCACTGGGGAAGTGAAGTTTTCACCATCCATCGTTGCAAGCATTAAGTCCCCACCATCAAAAACCTTGGTGACAATATACGGTCCATCATAGTTAGGAGTCCAATTGCCCCTGTGATCTGTCTGAGGAGGAAGGATCCTTTTCAACACCAAATCTCCGACCTGGAAGCATCGAGGATGCACTTTCTGATCAAAGGCTCTCTTCATCCGACTTTGATACAACTGCCCATGACAAATGGCTGCCATTCGCTTCTCTTCGATAAGACTCAACTCATTGAACCTTGTCCGAATCCATTTAGCTTCGTCTAACTTGACATCCAACAGGACTCTTAGAGAAGGAATCTCCACTTCAACAGGTAGGACTGCTTCCATACCATACACAAGGGAGTAAGGGGTTGCCCCCGTCGATGTACGTACTGAAGTACGGTACCCATGCAAGGCGAAGGGTAGCATCTCATTCCAATCTTTGTACGTAACGACCATCTTCTGCACAATCTTCTTTATGTTCTTATTTGCCGCTTCAACAACACCGTTCATCTTAGGGCGGTAAGGGGAAGAATTGTGATGCTGAATGTTGAAGTTCTGGCACAACTCCTTCATCATTTTGTTGTTGAGATTAGAACCATTATCAGTAATGATTCTTTCGGGAATCCCATAGCGATAAATGATTTCTTTCTTGATGAATCGGGCAACCACATGTCTGGTGACCTTCGCAAATGACGCTGCTTCGACCCACTTGGTGAAATAGTCGATGGCAACAAGGATGAAGCGATGCCCATTGGAAGTGGTCGGCTCAATCTTTCCAATCATATCGATGCCCCACATAGCGAAAGGCCACGGCGAAGACATCACATTCAAAGGATTCGGCGGCACATGCACCTTATCAGCATAAATCTGGCATTTATGGCACCTCCGAGCATATTTGAAACAATCAGATTCCATGGTCATCCAGTAATAACCCGCTCTCAACAATTTCTTAGCCATTGCATGTCCGCCGGCAAGAGTACCGAAGGAGCCTTCATGAACTTCCTGCATTAACATGTCTGCTTCGTGTCTGTCCACGCATCTGAGCAAAACCATGTCGAAGTTCCTCTCATACAGAACATCGTCTTCGTTCAAGAAGAAACTGCCTGCCAATCTTCTCAAAGTCTTTCTATCATTGTTGGATGCCCCTGCAGGGTACTCTTGATTCTTCAGAAAGCACTTGATGTCGTGATACCAGGGCTTGTCATCAACTACCAGTTTGGCAGCAAACACATACGCGGCCCTATCGAGGCGCATCACGTCGATCTTGGGAGCATGGTTCCAACGGATCACCGTGATCAAGGAGGATAGAGTATCAAGAGCATCTGCCATCTGGTTCTCATCATGAGGTATATGGTACAACTTTACTGTTGTGAAGAAAGTCAACAGTCTTCTCGTGTAATCTCTGTAGGGGACCAGAGTAGGCTGGAGAGTGTTCCAATCACCATTCACTTGATTGGTTACCAGAGCTGAATCTCCGAAGATGTCCAAAGTCTTGATTCTCAAATCAATGACTTGCTCAATACCCAAGATACAGGCTTCATACTCAGCTTCATTATTGGTGCACTCGAAAGTCAGACGAGCGGTGAAAGGCATGTGGGCACCTTTCGGAGTTGTAATGCACTACAACAAACAAGACCTTAGACAACGCTTTTTTTAGCCTTAGACAGCGCTTTAAAGCGTTGTCTAAACCTCCGCTGCTAAAGGTTTAGACAGCGCTTTTTTAAATCTTAAAAGCGCTGTCTAAGCCCCCCCCCCCCTTAGACAGCGCTTTGGCCAAAAGCGCTTTATAAGACTCTCTTATTTTAAATTTTTTAGGTATACCTTAGACAGCGCTTTTGAAAAGCGCTGTCTAAGCCCCACCCCCTTAGACAGCGCTTTGGCCAAAAGCGCTTTCTAAGACCCTCCTATTTTAATTTTTTTAGGTATACCTTAGACAGCGCTTTTCAAAAAGCGCTGTCTAAGCCCCCCCCTTAGACAGCGCTTTTGCCTAAAGCTCTTTCTAATCCCCCCCTTAGACAGCGCTTTTTACAAAAGCGCTGTCTAAGGTATACGAAAATTTTTGAAGCTTTTGTTTTAAACCACATTTTTTCCAGGTTTATAAACCAGAATTTCTACCTGTTTTCAACCAGATTTTGACAGACAATTATCACATTTTATATATGCCATTTTGGCCTTTTTCCTACCAATTTTTGGCTAACAAATATATATATATACCAATTCAAACCAATTTTGCCTTAAATGTATCAAAATATATACAAATTTATGTACACATTTACAAGTCATAACATATACTACAAATGTACACATTAATTACACAAATTTATGAACAAACATTGAGCTTTATCATGAATTGACACCACTCCTCTTTGATTTCGTCCACTTGATCCTTTGTATAAAATGCACACTTGAATTCATCAAAGCATTAGAGTGATTTAGAAGCATGTCACCAAATGCCCAATAAACTGCTGCTGCTGATGGAAGGGTCAGTGTCAGAACATAAAGGGTAGCCATTAAATATATGGCTTTGAACTTTTGTGGCTTCCACATAGCGTGCATGATTTCCCTGTACCAATCAATACTATTTATTAGCATTAATTAATTTCCTTCATTTTCTAAGACTATAGATACCATGAATAATGGTTCTCATGAAAATAAATATCACTATTTAGTGTGAAAAGGTGGATGCATGTATCTACGAGGGTATGAGGGTCTTCCTCATGATAAAAGGCATAAAAGCATAAAAGCATGATAGAACCATTTGAAAGAAAGAACCTTGGCTTTCTAGCTAAATGCTAAAAGAAAACTCATGGATTCTCTAGAAAAGAGACACTTTTTGCCTCCCACGCCTAACAAGGGTATTTTGGGGTTAAAAAGTTACTATATTTTTCAGTAAATATTTTGTCACTGTTTTTTCCATCATATGCGAAATAGAATTACAATTTATATTCAAAAAGAAAGTGAGAGAATTAAAATGAAGTACATATGTAATGTGATTAGATCCATGTTCAGATTATGTCTATAGAAGTTAAGGTGGAGTCACAATCAAAATGACTTTTAAGTCCAAATTGTTATTTTGATATTGTTCTAATAGTACTATCTTAATTAATGACTTAGTTAATTACTAACTAATCAATTAACCTCTACCAACTATAGTACTACTCTGAGGGGTGAAAACGTAAAGGACACGAATCTAAATAAATGTCTGAGATTGTCTTACACAGTAACGGCATGGCCCCCAAATGTGTAGAGAATGTTTGTGGCCCCAGTAAAATATAGCACCATTTTATTTGGACCCGAGTGCTTAACTCCTTCCATCTAAATAATAACAACAACATATAATCCAAAACCTTGTCATTAGTTAATTAACATTGCTAATGTTACTCTTAAAATATTGTACATAATTAAGATTCTGATAATTATATATGAATTAATTAATTACCTGACCGTGAAGGATTGCAGCAATTGTTAGATACCAAGCAGTGTAAGTGGTCATAACAAGACCCAAAAAGGACCAGATTCTGTAGTTGTGAAATGAGGGAATAAAGACAGTGGTTGCACAACATGCTCCGAATATGTATGTCCAAGTCCTCTTGTCCAGATTATCATTTATGTAATATATATTGCTGAAACAAACAGACAACATTACTTAATCCATTAAGATAATATTCATATTCATTACTTAAACCCAATGAATCACATAGATGCATGTGATGTGTTGTTTACTTGCTTCAACAAGTAATTTAATTTCCATAACACCGACCTTAGAATAAAAGTCTATCAAATGCTGAAATTGTGTAAGTCTTAGGTAAGTTATTATCAATGTCTACGTATCAGTGTTAGTGTCGTGTCTCGTGTATGTGGCAAATAATAATAAAAAGTAAGGATAGATACCTTGCACAAGCTATAAGTTGGATAACAGATCCAAACAGAAGAAATATGCAGTTAAAGGCCAAGCCGACGTTTCTCCAGTGTTTCCCTACTAAAAAAAGAGAAAATCAACACATAAGCTTAATTTCATAGATACAGAAAAGTATTCCCTACTAAAAAAATTTAATATCACTGATAACAACATGTGTTCTTCTATAGATATCAGATTATGGCCTCCTTGAAGGTTGTAATGTAATTCATCATATCTTTTGCTCTATAAGAGAAAAAAACTTCACAAGTTGTATAATGAGTTTAACATCTTAGTCCAGCGTCGCCACTGTATGTTCAATCAACGTTTCTTCAACTTAGTCATGTATTAGATCTAGGATGTTTATTCAACTTCGTAGCTTATAAGCAACGTTAAAAATGCCAAGTGTTGGCTGGTTGCATACAATTTTGCTATGCGTTGACAGAACATGTGAAGTATAACAATAGGGAGGGAGAACATTAAGAGGTTAGTGACATATTATCTGCGTTCAAAACAAAAAACATCTACATATCTAATGGTGGTTCACTAAGTGCAGTATTTTCAGCTGAAGATGGTTCAGTGGCTGCATACTCATCATCATTAGCAAACATATCAAAATCATCAGCACCAGCCAAAGGTGGATTTGTAGTGTCCATGGGTGTGCCTTCTCTTCTTGCTCTGGCTAATTTTTCATATCCTTCTGAAAAAGAGAGACTGTAAAAGGCATAAGCATTAGCAATTAGTACTCCTACAAAAAGAGGTGTCGTTCCTTGTAAAGCTATATGTCGATATCATAATTAATGAACATGCCCATAATATGAACATATGTAGAAACATGGTTCAAAAAATAGTTATATTGTTATCATAAACTATAATGATATGGCATCATATTTCATTTCAAAACATGGCCATAATATGAACATATGTAGAAAATATATTAGTATAAGTAACAGTATACCTTACCACCTTTAATATCTTACACTTTACGATCTTCCTTTTTCTCAAGAACTATCAGTATTCTTACATACTTCATCAGAAGAAGTAAGACAAAAGTAGTACCAAATATGCGATCAAAACAAACCCTAAATTCAGTACCAATCCTGAAACAAAACAAACCCTAAACTCAAGATTATATCTTTCGTCTCGTGAATTACTTTTCTCTTTCTCATAAAACTGGACGCAAATACCATACGGCTTTGCGCGACACATCTAAATTTAACAGCCCCATCAAACATTAAAGTCCATTTTTCATATGAATCAGGTCCCTCCTCAACAACTGTCTCTTCACAGTCTTTCATCTTGAGGAACATGATGTCTTCATCTGGAAAATCAAACTTCATCGGCTCATAATCTTCAATCGGCTGTTGAGCAAGATAGTCTGACAGAATACTCCCCTTGATGGCTTTCTGGGAAGTTGATAACATGAAATAATATCACATTTTTGGACTTGATTTAATTAAATTATATTATTATTTGATTCGATTTATTTTATATTATTCGATATTACTTGGTATTCTCCTTCTATTTATTTCAGGTAACATTATTTGAAGCATACGTGAGAAAAGAAAGAAAAGGGGGTGCAAAAAGAGGATGAAAAGCATTCCACTAAAGCCCAGCCCACAACTACAAGGGAAAAGCGCTGAGACCTGTGACGACCGCCACACAAGGTGTGACGAGCGTCACGGCCCCCTGCTAAGTGTTACGAGCGTAACACATGGTGTGACGAACGTCACACCCCCACTCCTATATTTCTGGCTTTAACGCGTAACAGAAGCACGTTCATCCTTTTTCTTCGCTTGACTCTTTGACGGATACGGAAGGAACTTTGGAAGGAACGGTTACTTGATGGATGCATATAAATAGACCCAAGTGGAACCCTGCAGGAGGCTGACATTTTTCCAGTTTTCGGCACCGTGCATTATTTTTCTTGCTTTTTAATTTTCCAGCACTCTACTTTCTTAGCATTTTTATTTCCTTTTTCTTTTCCAGTCAATTTTCAAAGCATTCAATTAATTTTATCACAATAGTTTCTACACCGGAAACTATTGTGTAACTTTTACTAGATCTAACCTTACGTTAGGTCATAGTATTTTATTCCTTCGTCTTTATTTTTTCCTGTCGGATCAAAGATTGTAAGAACAAATCCAACGGGTCTGTGGTGGAGTGTTCAAGCATCGCAGCTAGAGAATAATCAAGATTTCTATAAATTCTACAGGTTCATTAATTTATTGTTTTAATTTATATATGCTCTGCACTACTATTTATCTATATTGTTTGTCTGATATGGCTATATTTAAGCATAATTATTGTTTAGGCTTGTTTAGCATGTCCGGCTAAATAAACTTAGATATCGGTATGTACAGTAAGCGGAATAAAGGAATCAAAACTAAGTTGGTTTAAATTTATTTAAAAATACAGTCACTCTTTTTATGGTCTCAATTTACAGAGTTAATACCAAAGTTTTTGTACGAGAGTAAAAGACATAAAGAAGTTAAAATCAATAGAACGACGGTTTGAGCCTTTAACTGGACAGTGTAAATTGGACATTAACTTTAAATCAGGGCGAGAGCAATTTTTAAGGTTAATTAAATTCTAATCATTTTCAAAAAGTATTTTTAAAGGTTAAATGTGAGGACGAGAGTTAAGCATTTAAGTTTAATCATATAATCTAAGTCAACAGAGCGAGAGTTTGAGACGAGGGTGTTTAAACGGTTAGTATTTTCTTAAAAAGAGTTTCTAAAGACTCTATTGTTTTCAAAAAGTGATTTTAGAATTAACTAAATAGTGACAGCGCACGTTAATATGAAGTCATAGTCTATTCAACAGAGCGAGAGTTTGAGAAAAGATTTTTAATCAATAGTGTCTACTGAAAGGACTTATCTTAAAATTAAAAAACCAACGAAGATTTGATTCCCTAATTACGACTAACTACATACCGATATCCGCGTTATTCGATATTTAATCTAGATCCAATTTTAGTTTTACTTTTCCCCCTAATCCTCAAAGTATCATCCGCCTTAGCTTTACGAAGTAACCTTAGAAAAACGGTATATCGATTCATAAGTCCCTGTGGGATCGATATCTTTTAAAACTACGCGATTAGACTGTGCACTTGCAGTTAATACCCCAATCAACTCATAAAGTCGCGATCAAGTTTTTGGCGTCGTTGCCGGGGACTTTTATTTAGTCGATATCGTAACTCTTCTGTTACGCTGTAGAGAGTAAGGCAATTTTTATTTTTTTCCCTTGTCTTTCGTTGATTTGTATGCCACACACTCGCTCACAAGGCGGACCGTTTTACTTACGAATCAACGACGTTGAACGATATCTCTGAGTCTTACGACGAATTCGGGAGTATCGTGCTGCAAACAATCTTCCTTCAATCGAAATTCCTGATCTCAAAAATCTCCTTCCTCCGCCGATACCCGAGATGGCAGAACCAGCTCGTGCTCTTCGAGATTACGCTGCTCCATCGCAAGATGAGCCACATTCGAGTATTGCTCCACCCGCAATCGAAGCAAACAACTTCGAACTTAAACCTTCATGTTGCAGGCAGTGCAACAGAACCAATTTTCTAGAAATCCTACCGAGGATCCAAACCTTCATTTATCCGTATTTGTCCAATACGCTGATACTGTTAAAGCTAATGGTGTCACTTCAGAGGCAATTCGACTTCGTCTCTTTCCTTTCTCGTTAAGAGATAAAGCTAGAAGATGGCTTCAGTCTCTTCCTTCCAACTCAGTCACCACATGGAATGAGTTGAAGAAAGTCTTTCTTGCCCAATATTTTCCTCCAAGCAAAACAGCTATGTTGAGAGCCCAGATAAATGGATTTAAATAGAAAGATAACGAGTCTCTTTTCGAAGCATGGGAAAGATACAAAGACATGATGAGACTTTGCCCACACCATGGTTTAGAGGACTGGTTAGTGATTCATACTTTCTATAATGGTCTCTTGTATAACACAAGGTTAACAATAGACGCCGTCGTCGGTAGTGCGCTTATGGATAAACCTTACGCTGATGCTTATCAACTTATCGAAAGCATGGCCCAAAACCATTATCAGTGGGGAAGCGACCGAGCAATTGTAGAAAAACCTCAAACAAAAAGTGGCATGTACGAGATAAGTAGCCTGGATCATGTTAATGCAAAAGTGGATGCTCTTGCCCAGAAAATTGAAAGTTTAAATGTATCACCTCCAGCCACCGTGGTTGCAGTAACTCAAAATTGCGAAGTCTGTGGAATTCAAGGTCACACTCCTACAGATTGTCAACTCTTAACAGGAATCCAAGCAGAGCAAGTGAACTATGCTCAAGGAAACCCCTACTCGCATACCTATAACTCAAACTGGAAGAACCATCCCAACTTCTCATATAAAAGTAATAATGCTTTATACGCACCAGGTCAAGCACCCAGTCAAGCTCCAGCTATACCTCCTGGATATCAAAAGCCGACCCCATCTACCCCTAACAATAACGTTCCTAGGAAATCAAATTTGGAAATCATGATGGAGAACTTCATTGCTTCTCAACAGCAAACCAATAAGAGTCCTTAAACCAGAATGTACACACCAACAACAGATTAAACAACTAGCAAGTAAAGTAGATGCCCTGGCTACCCATAACAAAATGCTGGAAACACAAATCTCACAAGTAGCTCAACAACAAGCACCTACTGCTGCCCCAACTGGTACATTTCCTGGACAACCCCAACCTAACCCGAAAGGCCACGCTCATGCAATTATATTAAGAAGTGGAACAGAGGTAGAAGGACCATCTGACCCAAGAATTGAAAACCAAAACTCTAAAAAGTCAACTGAGGAAGAAAGTAAACCTAAGGAAAAGGAAGAGAGTAATAAGGAAACCATAGAAAAGAAAGAACCTTATGTACCTCCACCGCCTTACAAACCACCTATCCCTTACCCTCAAAGGCTTATTAAAACCAAAGACGCAGGCCAATTTAAAAAATTTGTTGACCTACTGAAACAATTAAACGTCACAATTCCGTTTACAGAAGCTATTACACAGATGCCCTCATATGCTAAGTTTTTAAAAGAAATCTTATCTAATAAAAGGAAACTTGAAGATAGCGAAACTGTTACACTCACTGCTGAGTGTAGCGCAATAATCCAGAATATACCTCCTAAACTTAAAGATCCTGGTAGTTTCTCTATACCCTGTCACATAGGAAAATTTGTCATAGACAAGGCCTTATGCGATTTAGGAGCCGGTATCAGTGTTATGTCCTTGTCCATATGCAAGAAACTTGAAATGGGAGAATTAAGACCAACTAAAATGTCTGTACAATTAGCAGATCGTTCCGTGAGATATCCCGTAGGAATTCTTGAAAACGTTCCAGTGTGCATAGGTCAATTCTACATTCCCACCGATTTTATAATTATGGACATAAGAGAAGATGAAGTTACCCCCATTATATTGGGAAGACCATCCTTAGCAAACGCCGGTGCTATCATAGACGTAAAACGAGGACGACTCACTTTCAAAGTAGGAGAAGAGAAAATTGAGTTCATTCTCTCCAAATTTTTGAAAGCACCTGCAATAGACGACACATGTTACTTCATGGATATCATCGATGAATGCATAAAAGAAACAGAATTAGAAAATAACGAATTGTCTGACTACCGTGTAGAAGACAGACTGAATCAATGTTTAGCAATAACGTCAGATCCTACGCAATGCCTTAAGAAACCAACCCTAGACCTGAAAACACTTCCCAAAAATTTGAGATATGAGTTCCTAGACTTAGAACTTGAATGACCAGTGATAGTAAATGCAGACCTAGGAAAACTTGAAACTGAAAAACTCCTACATATCTTAAGAAAATATCCAACCGCACTAGGATACAACATCACCGATCTTAAATGAATAAGTCCTTCTATTTGTATGCACCGCATCATGCTAGAAGAAGACTGTAAAACTTCTAGGGAACATCAGAGGAGACTAAATCCGATCCTGAGTGAGGTAGTGAAAAAGGAAGTAATGAAGTTACTAGAGGCGGGTATCATATATCCTATATCCGATAGCAAATGGGTTAGTCCTGTACACGTAGTACCAAAGAAAGGAGGTATAACCGTGATCGAAAATGAAAAAGGAGAAACTATAACCAAACGAATCGAATCGGGATGGAGAATGTGCATTGACTATAGGAAGCTAAACAAAGCAACCCGAAAAGATCATTTCCCTTTACCATTCATAGACCAGATGTTAGAACGACTAGCCAAGCATTCTCATTTCTGCTATCTAGACGGTTACTCAGGCTTCTTTCAAATACCAATTCATCCTGATGACCAAGAAAAGACAACATTCACATGTCCTTTTGGTACCTTCGCTTATCGACGAATGCCATTTGGCTTGTGCAATGCTCCTGCAACCTTCTAAAGGTGCATGATGGCAATATTCGCCGATTTTCTCGAAAACATCATGGAAGTCTTTATGGATGACTTCTCCGTATGCGGGCAAAATTTCGAAGAATGTCTTGAAAACCTAGAGAGAGTTCTAGAACGATGTGTAAAAGTAAACCTAGTACTTAATTGGGAAAAATGTCACTTTATGGTACAAGAAGGAATTGCTTTAGCACACATCATATCAAATAGAGGAATTGAAGTAGACAAAGCCAAAATAGAAGTAATCGAAAACCTCCAACCTCCAAAAACTGTGAGAGAAATACGAAGCTTCTTAGGACATGCCGGTTTTTACCGATGATTCATTAAAGATTTCTCTAAAATAACTAAACCTTTAACCGGATTATTAATGAAAGACGCTGAATTCATCTTCGACAATAAATGTTTAGAAGCATTTCAAACATTTAAACAAGCATTGATCTCCGCGCCCATAATGCAGACTCCGGATTGGAATGAACCTTTCGAAATAATGTGTGACGCAAGTGACTACGCCGTAGGCGCTATTTTAGGACAACGAAAGGATAAAAAACTTCACGTCATATATTATGCGAGTAGAACTCTGGATGAAGCACAAATGAATTACGCCACGACCGAGAAAGAACTTTTAGCAGTAGTATTTGCACTAGATAAATTTCGTTCCTACTTGGTAGGAGCTAAAATAATAGTTTACACTGACCACGCTGCCATTAAGTACCTCTTAACGAAGAAGGACGCTAAACCTAGACTCCTAAGGTGGATCTTGTTGCTACAAGAATTTGATTTGGAAATCAAAGATAAAAAAGAAACTGAAAACGTAATAGCCGACCACCTCTCTAGACTTGAAAACCTGGAACCGGAAAGAACATCGATCAACGATGACTTCTCATACGATAAACTTATAGCTAATTTGGAAGAAAATAGAGCTGATGAACAGGTAGAGACCACCCTAGCTGTATGCGTTACACCATGGTACGTCGACTTTGTCAATTATTTAGCCGCCGGAGTGATTCCACTTGATTTATCATACCAACAAAAGAAACGATTCTTCCATGACGTAAAACGTTATTACTGGGACGACCCTTTACTTTTCAAAAGAGGCCCCAATGGTATTTTCCGTCGCTGTATACCTGAAGAAGAAGTAGAAAGTATAATCCAACATTGTCATTCCGCTCCTTATGGTGGACATGCAAGTACATCCAAGACCTGCTCTAAAATCCTACAAGCCGGTCTTTATTGGCCAAACATATGGAAGGATGTGCATGCCGCTGTCAAGAAATGCGATAGGTGTCAACGCACAGGAAACATATCTAGACGTGACGAGATGCCATAAAAAGGCATTTTGGAAGTAGAAATTTTCGATGTGTGGGGAATAGATTTCGTGGGACCTTTTCCACCTTCTTTCGGTAACAAGTACATACTCGTAGCGGTTGACTACGTATCGAAATGGATTGAACCTATAGCTTCTCCAACAAACGACACACGAGTAGTGATTAAACTCTTTAAGAATATAATCTTTCCAAGATTTGGAGTCCCAAGAATAGTAGTCAGTGACAGTGGATCGCATTTCATATCTAGGATAATTGAAAAATTACGGTTTAAGTATAGTGTAAAACATCGAGTAGCAACACCTTACCATCCGCAAACTAGTGGACAAGTGGAAGTATCTAACAGAGAAATTAAACAGATATTTGAAAAAACTGTAGCTACATCAAGGAAAGACTGGTCATCAAAATTACCCGAAGCTTTATGGGCATACCGAACCGCTTACAAAACTCCCATAGGAACAACCCCATTTAAGCTTATTTATGGTAAATCCTGCCACCTCCCAGTGGAGTTAGAACATAAGGCATATTGGGCTATTAAAAACTTAAGTTTAAACTATAAGGCCGTCGGTAAAAAGCGAATCCTTGATATAAACGAATTAGAGGAACTTAGACGAGACGCTTACGAGAATGCCAGAATTTACAAAGAAAGGACGAAAAAATGGCATGATAAACGTATATCAAGAAAAACTTTCAACCAAGGCGACGTAGTCCTGTTGTTTAACTCTAGACTTAAGTTATTCCCAGGAAAACTATGCTCTAGGTGGTCAGGCCCTTTCCAAGTCACTAATGTCTTTCCTAGTGGGGTGGTGGAAATTAAAGGAAAATCTACTGAAGCATTTATCGTAAACGGGCAGCGTCTAAAACATTATCATTATGTAGAAAACAATGAAGACTCGCAAGTCCTGCACTTAGACGTATTGTCTCCAAAATTAATAGATTAGCATCTAATAGTTTTGTGTCGAGCTTGCGACATTAAACAAAGCGCTTCGTGGGAGACAACCCACAAACTTTTATTTATTTTTCTTCTTTGACTATTCTTTTGATTTTATTTAGTATTCATTCTTCATTTTATTTTATTTTTATTAAATTTTTCTTCTTTTCTTCTTTCGGCATCTGGCCAAATCCTGACTAAATTCTTGTTTTCCTTTTCTCTAGTTAACACTAACTTGATGGGACATATTGATCGTATGGGTATCAAATTCAGAGGGAAAGCTCAAAGACAAAAATTTGAAGAACTAGCTGAGAGAGAGATGCGCCCAAGTTGTTATGCTGATGATTGGGCAATGACTGCCCTTGGACTAAGAGAGAGTGTCCTGTATCTGCTGAGTCAAATAGGGTGGGAAACCACTCCCATTCGAAGACAATTTGTCACTTACCGGAGGCTAACTCTAGGATTCCTTAGCTCCCTGATGTATTTACCAAACCATGGAAAAGGAATAAACCGAGGTTTCATTCAGTTCAGGATGTTTAATATGGAGTACCAGTATAACATTCAAGAGTTTACAAACCTTTTAGGGTTCCCTACTTCTTTTGACACATTCACAGTGAGCCAAGAAAACCTTTTTGAATATAGAGAACTTGAACATCTTTGGGGAAGGTTGACGGGAAATGACGACCCCGAGGAACATGAGTTTCTTTCTGGAAACATACATAACCCAGCCTTCCCTTATTTCCACAAGATCCTAGCACACACTCTTTTTGGGAAGAGATCAAACGTTACCTCAGTATCACGTGATGAACTCTTCATCATATTTTGTGCTTCCCAGAACCGTCCAATGAATGGTGCCACTTACATGTTGGCAAGTTTTGACCTCCTTATTCAGGATGACCGTGCATCGATTCACATAGGAGGATTGATTACTATGATCGCTAATGCTATTGGACTGCGTCAACCCATGCTTGATTTAAGTCCTTTTTGTGGCATTGAGCCTATGAATATACCTTTCCTCTTCAACACTATGTTTATAAGAAACCTAGGACCTGAGGAGTTTGAACTAATAATTAACAACCAAGTTCTCTACCTATTCACTCTGCCTAATCCGAAGACTAGTGTCCATAACCGTAACAATTGGCTCTACAACCTGAACGGAATACCCTCTCCTGTTAGATCTGCTGAATCCATCCAGGACTATGAGATTTGTGACGACCAGATTCCTTATGTTGAGTCTGACCCACAGACACTAACTGGTTATCATGAGGTTGCCTCTCCATCTCATCCTATCCCGCCCGCAGAATCAGTAATACCCGATCTTAGACATCATATGCCCGGAACTAATTATAATACCGTCATTCAAGCTTTGATGTCAGAACAAGACACCATCAGAGAAGAGTTAACTAATATGGGACACGAATTTCTGGGATACATGAGCAGTATGACAAATCAATTCCACGAGTTGCTAAACCTGAAATTTTAGTTATCAGACTTTCGATGTCACAAGGGTTGTTATGACATCCAATTCTGCACAAACAAGAATTATGCAGACTTTAAAAGTAAGTGCAGTAAATAACACAAGTAATTGTTTACCCAGTTCAGTCCAACATGACCTACATCTGGGGGCTACCAAGCCAGGGAGGAAATCCACTATCAGTAGTATTAATTCAAAGCTAAACTCCCCCGTTTACAACTCTTCACTTAATCCCTACCCAATGCAATTTCAATCTTACTCTAAGATCAGAGTTCCTACTCATTCCCCCTCAATCACCGCAGTGATTACTACCTTTAATCAATATTAAAGACAATTTTGAAGTCACACTTCAAACAACTCTTGATTGTGCTTAACAACTTTAATCAAGATACACAGCACTCACGCTTAAAAGCTTTGAGCGACACAACACTTACAACTCAATGAACACCCTATGCCAATGCGATCATCTACGAGATAATGGCTTGGCTTACAAGATATGTCTAATACAAGACTCACAAAAATACAGCAGTGAAGTATGATGGACACACTAAATCTTCACGCCTTAAAATCCCCAGTTCTGAATGAAGGAACGACTTCCTTTTATATTGCAGTACTTGGGCCTTTGCACTTGTATTCTCCTGAATTTTAGGTCACGCGAGTTCCCCTAAATTCCACATCTAGGTTACTAACAAATAGGCTATTTGTTAGGTTCATTAAATGTAGCTTGGTTGTTGTTTTCCTGGATTTTCTCTCAGCTGTTGAATCCCTGAAGAATAGCCTGAGAAAAAGCTGAAACAGAAAACTAAACAACCTACAATATAGCATATGCTGTCAGGAATGAATGTCACAACATTCAGCTTGACATCAAGGACCATATGCTAAGTCTGTTTTTCCTGAAAACAGACTGTACAAATTTGCTGAATTGTGCAGGACCAAACTGTCCATTCTACAGTAGTAGCTTACATTAATAAATGTCAAAGCATCCAATTTGACATTTACACATTTCTCCTTAAGTCAGTTCTGTTTTACTCCTGAAGAACAGACTAAGAAATATACTGAAGTGTAGCAGAACTCCACTCTGTTTATTGTTCAGTATATGCTGTCAATGATGAATGTCATAACATCCAGTTTGGCATTCAGACAGTAGGCCTTATGCCAGGTCTGGTATTTCCTTGATAACCAGACTGGAATTAAACACTGAGTTCTAACAGAACACCAACTGTTCTATTCCTCAGTATTTGCTGACAGGGATGAATGTCATAACATCCAAATTGACATTCAACAAATCTTGTATTAGCTAATCCTGCAGTAAACTACTCAAGTGTGTCATGACATCAGTCAAGACATCAGAGTACAGTTAGATATTCTAACTTATAATGCAGTCACACATACACCTTCACACCATGTCATGACATCAGTCAAGACATTAGAATCCAGCTAGTGTTTTACCATACAATGCAGCCAATTAAATACCTACAAACTCCCCCTTTGGCAAATTTTTGGCTAAAACACTTTGATCCCCATAACAGAGTTCATAGCAACGGAAATCACATCTCTAGCAGAAAATAGACCTAGCTAATACACTCAGAGTGGCAGCACACTCACACATATGGAAGTTAAGTAAAAACTTCACATAACAACACACATACAGAAGTTAAATAAAAACTTCTAATTGCAACACACAAACAGAAGTTAAATAAAAACTTCATCACACATCAGCTGCAGGGGATGTTGAATCTGTCATGAATATCTGTTTTAACACAATAACCTGTTGTCCTGGGGTATCACCTGTTACTCCCCCTTTTTGTCAAAAATGTTGCCAAAGCAACACTTTAAATTACAAGCCAACAACATAAACAGAATTACAAAATAAATGACAGAATTACAGAAACTGATTCATTCCTCAGCCTCATCATCAGCCTCCTCATCAGAACTGGCCTCCTCCTCATCCTTAGAACTTTGCCTAGCAGCTCCATCTGTATCCTCAGCACACGTCTCCAATTGAGAGATCAGCTTTTCCAACGCGTGCTTCCTAGCCTCCAGCTCTTTGCAAGTCTCTCTGAGCACAGCAATGACAACAGCCTTTTCTGGGTGGTTGCCAACATTGGATGTTTCTCCAGATGTCATGACAATGTCAGGGACATGCTTACCCAGGAACAGTTTGTAACTGAAGGCCAGTGGACTCTCTCTTCTTTGCACAAAGTCATTGTCTGTCAAGATGTTTGGGAATTGATTCAACACAATGCCACAAATGAGAGACGGAAAGGCTATAGGTCCTTTCACACTGAAACTTCCAGCATGTTTCATGGTCTTCTCAAAGATGTAGGTACCATAGTCCACCTTTGTCTTGGTACCAACAGCATAGATGAACTTTCCTAACATCACAGACACAGTTGACTTGTGATTAGTAGGGACCCAGTTTGCAGCTCCAACTTTGTGTAACATGGCATATTTCACACTGAGTTGGCTGGCCACCAGCTTCCCTTTAAGAGGCCACTTCCGGACTTGATTTGCAGTGATGACTTGACAGATTCTGTTGTCAGTCACTTCAAGCTCCGGGTGCACTTCATCTGCTCTTCCCAAATACAGATTGATTACTGAGGGGGAAAAAGTCACACACTTGCCACGCACATAGACCTTTCTAAATTCTCTAGACTTCCCATTTGCACACTCCTCAGACAGATTGACAATGAACTCCTTCACCAAGGTCTCATAGCACTTTGGGAGCTGAGTCACAGTTCTCATTAGCCCTGCCTCTTTAATCAGGTCCACAATCTCCTTACACTCCAAGGAATTCTGAGCCAATTCCCTCTCCAAGGCCAGTCTCTTGTGGTAGACATACTTCCACCTGTTCACACTAGAGGCAAAGTGGAAGGACACATTGTCAATGGGTACCTCTGGAACACTAGCAGCCAACTTGCTAGAGGTTGGCTTCTTCTTGGACAGGGATGTTGTGACATCACATGGAACATCCGAGTCAGGCTCCACCACAACCGCCTTGGTCTTCATTTTCTTGGGCACCTCTTTGCTCCAAGATTTAGCAGGTCCATGTCCTTTTCTTTTGCGTGCACTCTCTGTCACTGCTTGCTTGGGAGAGGTTGTCTCATCGACCACCTTGGTTGGGGACCTCTGCACTACAGTCTTTTTCTCCCTCCTAGTCCTAACCCTCTTGGCTATGCTAGGGATAAATGAGGCCAAAAGTTCATTATCAGAGAACTCTTCCGGGTTAACTGTGTCAGCTCTAGGGTTATTATCAACATCTTGAGTGACACTGACCTTCTCACCTCTCATCTTGTTTACAGGTTTATCATTCTTAGGGCCCTCTTCAGGTAGTCCAGACACATTCTCTCTTAACACGATTGCGGTTTCTCAACATGCAACCTCATCGGGTATGATAGTGTTCAAGGGAACGGAAACCCCAGGAACATTCTGATCACCAGACAGAATCTTAGTGACAATAGAAGCAATGGCATTATGCACATACCTCGATCCTTCCTTGGATGGGTTGTCCAGAGAGATAGCTGAGGAGATTCTGGAGACCGTTTCTTTTGGTCTTCTTGCATGAGAAGACGTTGCAGCGTTGACACCAACCTCCTCCCGGTTAGGGTTGCAAGACTCCGTGCTGGGGGAATCGGACACGGTAGTGTAAGAGGTGGAATCGGATTGGTGTGCCATGCTGAATATCTTATAGGAGAGTTGAACCGTTTCTTTGGAAGAAGGTTTGCACGAATGAGAGTTGAAGCGACAGAATGTGAAACGCTTGTTGCAAGAGTAAGGTCTATTAGTTTTTGACCACTCAGAGCACACTATTTGTTGTTTAATAATTTGACTTACTAAACAGTAGCTAACTAACTTCATTAGTTGCTATAAATTATCAGACGTACACATTCCCTCTTTGCCCTTACTATTGTCAACCTGAGTAACATACAATGTCATGACATTCTGAGTGACATTGTACTCAGTCTGCATCAGGTTCCTCCATACTAGGGTTGACCACCTGCTACCAGAAGCTAGGTATTTAGTTTCTGCAGACGACAATAATACACACATCTGTTTCTCCCTTGCTGTCATATCATTTGTATGATGACCAATAGGTGCCAATGGCTCATAACTTTCAATCAGACATTTTCCACAGTCTGTCCTTTTATCTAAAGACAGATGTGGGACTCCTCTCATAGTTCCCTTGTAAATGCTCTTCTTCATTCCTTTTACATGAAGTTGATCAAGTCTTCCATGTCCCAGCTTCCCTTCCTGATCTCCCTTGGCTAAGGGGCACTTGGGGAAGTAGAGTGAGTCTTTTGATTTCCATAGATAGCAGTTATCTTTGGATCTGTCTCCTCTCATCACTTCCTGATTGCAATCATTCAACACCACACATCCTCCCTTAGTAAATTCCACCTTGCATCCTTGGTCACATAGCTGGCTTATGCTTATGAGATTTACAGTCAGTCCTTTTACTAACAGTACATTACTCAGTTTTGGAGCTTCAGGACAATCCAGCTTACCAACACCCTTGACTTCTCCTTTAGTTCCATCACCAAATGTCACAAACTTGGTGGTAGGAGGTTGTAGATTCACCACTAGGTTGCTCATCCCAGTCATATGCCTTGAGCAACCACTATCAAGGTACCAGTCTTGTCTGGTAGGTGCCCTTGGAGACGTGTGAGCAAGGTTAGCAACACATTGTTGATTCTCAGGGGAGGGATTAAGCTTAGATGCCTACTGTAAGACCCCAATTTTGGCCCTAAGACCCCTCAAGGCATCATATCATTGCCTCAAGGATCATTGTGCACCTTTGGCTTCCCTCCTAGTGGGTGGGTATCTTGTGAGTGGGATTCTTGATCACCAAGCATATATTGCATTAGTATATCATTGCTTTTCATTTTTTTACTAACCAAAAGTACAAAAATATTGTCATCTAACCTTGTTACTTGCAGATGGAGCAAACTAGGTCAACCAGTCAAATCAGCCATTGAGCAATGGATGGTGACCATTCTTGAAGAATTTGGGCACCATGATTATTCATAAGAGATTCATTTAAGTTGTGATATCATTTTGGATCAAGATCTCATGTGGTAGAGGCTTGGAATTCATCAGAACATGGCTTAGTCAACCAAAACCCTAGCAAAGTCAACTGTGGTCAATTGTGCATTTAATCAGGAATTGGAAGGTGTGAGATGGTTAGAAAGACCTCATTCATGTCCATACAAGTCTCATTTGGCATTTCAAAGGTCAAGGTTGAAGGGTTTGAGGTCAAACAAAAAGTTTCCCAAAATAGAAATGACCTGTAATTTTCACCTGCCAAAAATGGAAAGTCATTCTCCTCAAAATTACATCATGAACCAAGCTTCAAATCAAAATTTGTCCAATATGAAAGTTGAAGATCTTGTTCTCACTTTCCCAAAAAGTCCAAGAACACTCATTTCCCATGTGTGGTTGGCAAATTATGGTCAAATCATTTTCAGAAAAAGTTGAAATTCAAAGTGCCATAACTTTTGAATGGAAAGGCCAATTTGGTTGATTCTTTTTTGAGCAAACCACATTTGATGTGTACTATCCAAATCCATCATCACATTTCATCAAAAACCTTCACATAAAAAGGTCATTTTTCAAGGGAACCATTTAATTTTTGGTGGGAAGAAAAGTCAAATTTCAAAATACAAAGGATTTCCATGCCAAACCAATTCAGTTCACTTCCAAATGCAATTTGTGATATGCTGCAAGCAGAAAATCACTATTCCATTGGTCTTAAGTGAAAAAGGGCAAATTGGCCAAAATGCTTAATATGTGAAATTTGCTAATCCCTTCTAATTATGCTAAACATGATTAAGGCATGGATTAAGAGGAACTATAAAGGCTTAATCCTAACAGAATGCTCAGAATCAACAATCACATTTCAGATCAAAATCCAAAAATTCACCAATTCTCTCAAATTCTCACATTTTTCTACACACTTTTTTTCATTCATTCATCAAGAACTCTTGATTCTTTCTACTTTTTTTTGCAGTATTCATCATTCACATGTGTATTTGGATTTCTGTTTGAAGCAATTGAGGAAGAAATCGTGAAAATTCTCACTGTTGCAAAGCTTGAGCTTCCATGGCAGTTGCAAAATTTCATTGATCCAAGCATTGTTGAGCTGAGCATTCATCACCATACACCTCCTACATCATCCAAGACTATCTGTTTCACACAATTTGGACCAAACACGCACGGATTCCACAGTTGCACATCAAGAAGGTAAAATTTCGATTCCTTCAATTCATGCAATTGACATGTGGTTTAGGTAGAGCATTGAACATAGAGTAATCTGACGTTTGAATCATGCGATTTCATCCAATAATCATCAAGAAATCTGGATCTAAAGTTTGGATAGCAAAACTATTTTTGATCGTATCTTTTTGTGTGTTGATTTCTGGATAAATTCATCGCCATATCCATGATCCTTGTTGAAAGATGAAGAGATCCATATATAATTTGTGCATTTTCGTGAAAACTTGTTCTTGGTGATGATGAGTGTTAATGAACGCGATGAACAAGCTGCAGAACACGTCCAAACGCATGTTTGATCCAATTGGCCTGGCTTCGTTTCAAATTTCATGTTTCCCGCCTCCGCTAGCCAATTACGTGATGCCACAGCTTTTAGTGAAACGGGGCGTTTCGCCCCTGGCTTGGCATAATTACAAGATTGCCACTGGCGCAATATTATTTCATTTAAAATGTTAAATAATTATTTCATTTCTTGATTAAACTTCTAAAAATCATAATTAATTCATGGTTTATCCAAATTAAATGAGGATTTTTGTGTTGATCTCCAAATTTTCTCTAGTTTTTTTTAGGTATGATAATCAAAGTTGTTCCTGATTGATTTTTGATTTTGCTTAGAGGCTTTGGACATGTATGCTTTTGATGTATGTTTTGCCATTTCATTCATAAAATAATGATACCTCATCCAAAATGTGTGAAATTTTATAGGCATGATCTTGACCCTTTCCTGGTGATTTTGATGTATAGTTTGCTATTTTTGAGTTCCTGGTTAGATAGATATGATGTGATCTTTTTGAGTGTGACAATGTGTGTCACACTATGTTATGCCAATATCATGAATTTTGTTTCCATGCTTATTGAATGCCATTTTGCCCTGGATTTTTGCATGTGATTACATCTATATGTCTAGTTTAACCATAATTTTTTGTAGGATTTGTTGATCAATTTCCTATTTGATTGGTATTTTTGTTTACTGTTTACCATTTTGTGGACTTTTCTTGAGTGATCTACTTCCATAGCTTGTGAAATTCTCATACCTTACCATATGAAGCTGAAATTTTATGGATTGATTCTTAACATGCTTAGTTCCATTTTGGATTTGGAGTGACTCATTTATCTTATGTCATTTCTGTTTTACACTTGATTGAAGTTGATGCTCAATTTGATACCATGTATGAGCTTGTTTCATTATGCTTTGATTTGTTGATTTTCATTGACTTGGTTTCCATTATCCAAATGCTATGAAATTTGATATGCTGCTCATTGAGTGTGTCCTGTTTGAGCTGGTATTTTGTGGAATTTATTAAGCTGTTTTGATATTGGTTTGAGTGTGATCATTCTGTTAGCTCTAATGTGATTCCAAAATGCATAGTTTGACATGTTATGTGTACAAAATTGATTTGGTGTATAGTTTTGACATGAGACCAATTAGACTTTGTTCTTGTTGGATAAATCTTGATTTTGATCAATTTTCACTTGCTGTTTTGAATTTTTTACCTCCTTTTGACCCTAGGCTTGTCCTAGTGGTCTTACTTCTCACATTTGAGTTGTTTTTTCAGGTTAAAGAAGCAAAATGCTTTAAGGAATTTAATTCAAGTTGATTGATGTTGTTTAATTGGATGTTATAGACTAATTTGGTTTATTTTGTAGGGTGCTTGGTTCCCTTGAGCTTTTGTGCTTTGCCCATTCCATTATTTGATTGTACATTATCTGTTGATTCATTACCTTGCTTGTTTTGATTTTGTGATTGGTACTGATTATATTGGATTGATTTCAGGTACCATAGTTGCTAATATTTCCTTGAGAACTAGCTGTTGCTTTGCTTTGCTTAAGCATTGAGGTAGACTCTCTTGTCTCCATGTAGTCTGGAAGACCTGGCTTGTTATTTAGCCAGGCACCTGTCTGAAGTCCTCCTTAAGAGGCAATGTGTGTGCTTGTTTATTTTTTGTCCCCAAGCAGGTGAAGTCCTTTTAACAAGGCAATTGGTAGACAAAAGAGATATGTAGCCTATCTCCTACTATTCTGTGAGTCACTCACATTGCTCACACTACTTGTGTTTGATGCATGTTGATTAAAACCCAAGATCTATTGAGTCTATACTTTTGGGAGAGAGTTCCATCTTTCTGAACTCCCCCACCTTCTTATATTCAATACTCTCCCTGACCAGGGATAAGAGTGATGAGGCACACCCCTCATATCCTTTCATCTGCTTCACCTTGGCTCTCAATGTCAAGGTTAAGAGCACCATTGACCCTATTCCAGTTGACTTTTAAGTCTAACCCTTTACTTGAGTCTAATTGTTTGGTTATAGAGTGTGCTAAATGTTTGTTTGATTGATTACTTCATATGTACATGTTTGCTTGCATACCTTTGTGCATTTATCATCATTGATTGTTCATTATTGCATGATCATCATTACATATCTTTGTGATCCATGTTTGGTTTACCCATTGAGGACAATTGTAAGACCATGTTCTTTGGCCATTGTTCCTATAATTTGGAAGGGATAGAGTGTAAGACCATTTCACTTGGTCACTCATGTCCATTGCTTAGTGCATTGTTTGTTTGTTGTATGTGAGGATACAATTATAAGACCATGTTGTTGGCATTTGTACTTCCTATGATCATCCTTTGGAGGTTGGTATAAGCCCAGATAGATCGGCACCTGACATCCATATTTTGTCTTCTTTTGGGAGATTAGAGTAAGACCAATTGTTGGCATCTGATATCCACTCTTTTGTTTTCTTTTGCTTTTGTGAGATTGGAGTAAGACCATTCATTGGCTTCCGGTATCATTGTGTGTTTTAGGAGATTGGTGTAAATCCATTTATTGGTATCCGACATCCGCTTTTGGTTGTGAGATTGGTATAAGTCCATTGATGGCATCCGGTATCACCTTGCTTTTATTTTGCTTGCTTGTTTTGTTGCCTTATTCCAAAGGACACACTTGAATCATCTTCTATATGATTTCAAGAGGTGAACCTCTAGGAAGTTTTACACTCCATCATCCATACCCTTTTTGTTTCAAACTCCTCTTCACATTGTTGATTTTTCAAACTTGTATATACATGTTGTGCAAACATTCTCACCTCCTTCAAATTAGAAACCTGGACCCTAAGTTCTTGACTTTTCAAACTTCACTTTTGTTAATACTTCCTTTTGAATAAATCTTAATCATACTGTGACCATACTTTGTGAATACTCATAATCAATTAACTTCACCCATTCAATTGTTTTGTGGCTTTGTCCATTGTTAATATGTTTTCATACATTAGCCATAGGTTTCAATTCTCATAGTGGTTGATGTAAATCTCACCGCATCCTTAGTAAGTTGATTGTAAGTCTTCCATAATTATTATAGGGTTAACCCCTCACTAGTATGTTGAAGCTATCCTTGCATGGTGGATTGTTGGTATTGGTTGAGTTTTCTCCCGTTGAGAATGAAAAGCCTTAGTGCTCTTGTCTTAAAATTGAACCCAATGACAATTTGGAAATCTTTTAGCCGAACTACGGCATTTTGATCCTTACCTTTGATGGAAGGTACGTAGGCAACGGGTTCATCCGTTCGAACACAAAAATAATTAACTTGTATATTCTTTTCTCATCATCTCATTCATGTTTGCACAATATGTCATAAACAAATAAACATTTTTATACAACAAGTGTGAAAAGGGCTCCCTAGGAGTACCTAGGACGTGATGGGTGCCTAACACCTTCCCATTGCGTAATTTACCCCTTACCCCGATCTCTGATCTTTTTCATTAGTTTTCTACGTGTAAAACTTCTTAGACTTTTGTTCGCTTTTTAGCCAGTCCTTTGGATAAATAAAAGTGCGGTGGCGACTCGATTTCATTGTATGCTTTGCTTATGGTTTAATCAATAAATCATATAGCGACGAATACACCGCTACAGAAAAGTGGCGACTCCACTGGGGAAAGAATTAGACCTTCCCTGGTGGTATTGCCTACTTTTCACCCTTGTTGTATGATATTTGTTTATGTGTTATTTGACATACTTTTGTACAATTTGGGATAACTGTATTGATTGTAATGTTTGAATTGCTTGATATACAATTGCTGTTTGCTTTGGCGATCTCTGTGAGATGAATTCTATACCCGAACTCGAGTGCACTCTAGGATAGGAGAATGGCATAGTCTTGTTGACTGGTGTGGAGTATTCCTTAGCCAGTTGACTTGCGAGTCCATTCACTTGGTGGAGGTCATGTTGGATTAATAATGTCACACAAGTCATTTGTGGTTAGGCATTATTCTTCCAATCATGTGCCTTAGAAGCCAAGGACCTTAGTTTACCAAACCCATCTTGGCCTATTTTAGGACGTAGTGCGGAGGTCGTTCAGATGTAAGATCTGATGCGATTGTTACGCGATACTACACTCATAAGAGTCTCTCTTGAGAATATTTTTGGAATACGAGTATTCGTTCCTCCGATAATATCCGAGAGATGGGACGATGATTATGGGAACCTCTGGTAGAACATGTCTGGCAGGTTTAAACCCTAGTACGCTCCCTTTGGGTGGTTCTTAACCGAGACTCCATGCTCGTGACTCTCAGCAAACCCGTGATTCGTGGTTGAGTTATTTAGACATCGTTAATATCAATGGAACTTGGGCGTCGATAAGGTGTAAACCATAATCCGCCAAAATGGATGATTGATATTAAGGATGTCAGAGCCGGTTCATGTACCGTTAATATCAATGGAACTTGGGTGTCGATAAGGTGAAAACCTAAATCCACCAAAATGGATGATTGATATTAGGGATACAATGAGCTTTCCCACGACCTTTGTTTGGTGTGACTTGCTTGATCCTTGAGTGTGATTGTCGCATTCATGCATTCATCTGCACTTCATGTCATCAGAAAAAAAGAAAATTTTCAAGGAACTTAAAAGGGTTTATTTGCAAAATTTTCAGACATGGAAAGACCAAAAAGGAATACAAAGAAGTACAGCTTTAGACAGCCCGATGTGAAAGAGTTAAGGAATATGACATCTTATGTATTAGATCCCTTGGGTTTCAAGGCTCGTTATGGGAAGCTTCTGCCTCTGTTGACTACTCAGGTTGATGAGGGATTGATGAGTACTCTAGCTCAGTTTTATGATCCTCTGTATCACTGTTTCTCATTCCCAGACTTCCAGCTGTTGCCTACTTTGGAGGAGTATTCTCACCTTATTGGGATTCCTATTCTGGATCAGGTGCCGTTCAGTGGCTTGGAGAGTATTCCGACTGCTCAAGAGATTGCGAGTTTGTTGTACATAGATGAAGACTTGATTAAAGCTAATCTGACTACCAAAGGCGGAATTCAGGGTTTTCCTTCCGAGTTCCTCATCGCTCAAGCGACCTTTTATGGGAAGGCCAGGAGTGAGGACGCCTTTGAGGCTTTATTTGTACTACTCATCTATGGGTTGGTCTTATTCCCCAACTTCGACAAATTTGTGGACGTGAACGCCATTAGGATCTTTTCAGTTCTTAATCCCGTTCCGACTCTGTTAGGTGATGCCTACTTCTCTTTGCACCTGAGGAATGCAAAGGGTGGGGGAGTTATCGTCTGCTGTCTACCTTTGCTGTACAAGTGGTTTATTTCGCACTTGCCGCAGACTGTTGCTTTCAAGGAGAACAAGAGTTGTCTACGGTGGTCTCAGAGACTTATGTCTCTCACTAATGATGATATCTCTTGGTATGATCGCGTGTATGATACCGTCCAGATCATTGACTATTGTGGTGAATTCCCTAACGTGCCTCTTCTTGGTACATGTGGTGGGATCAGCTACAACCCTATCCTAGCACGACGTCAGCTTGGGTTCCCCCTAAAGGATAAACCTCATAACATTCTGTTAGAAGGCGTATTCTTTCAGGAGGGTAAAGATCCCCAAGGCTTGAAAGCCAGATTTGTCCGCGCTTGGCGCAAGATCTGCAAGAAGAGTAGGAACGAGTTAGGTCCGAAGAATTGCATTGCTTTGGAGCCTTATACTACCTAGGTCAGACAGAGAGCTGCCGACTACTTGATGCCATACGACCATCCGAGACCTACACCGTTGGATGTGGCTGGGCCTTCAACCCTCCCTACCCAACGTGTAGAGGAGTTGAGAGAGGAAGACCTTTCACGTGCTTGGATCCGTGAAAGAGAGGAATTGCTGCAGCAGATTAAGGAGAAGGATGCTCTGATTGAGTTTCTCGAGCATTACGTGATCGACGATCCGAACGACACTTGGACTTCTTTGCTTCCTCAGTCTTCCAAGTTCTAGAAGAGGAAGTACGATCGACTTGCAAAGGAGAAAGCAAATATGGAGGCAGCCTATGAGAGAGAGATGAAGAAGCTGTGTACTTCTCGTCTTCCAGCATCCCGAGCTAATAGGGATCCATAGGATGTTGTTTTCCTTTTCTCTTTGTAATGATCAAAAAATGCTGTACTTCTTTGTCTCGATATATCGAATGAGATGTTTTCCATATGAAATTAAAAATGCTTTAAATATTCAAAATTGCAAATAATACCCTAAAGGTTCCTTGAAAATAAACAAAGCATCTGCACAAGCATTTCATGCATCATTTGCATAAGCAGGTACCCCTTGTTTCTGATCTTCTCGTCCTAACTCTGTGTTCTTCATTTATTTTGAAGACAAGCTGACTCACTGGTACTATACTCGAGCCAATTCTGCAAGAGTCATGGATCAGCTAGAACAAGAGAACAAAGAACTGAAAGAAGAGGTCGCCAGACTTGGCGCTTTGATGGAGCAACTTCTTGCTGCTCAGAATCAACCTGCTCAACCGCCTGCAACTCCTGTCCAGAGGACTGTGATCTCAGAGGTTGTAGCTTCTACTGTGCCTGCTGCCAGCACTCATTTTGGGTCTCATGCTATGCCAGCCGGGTTCCCTTGGGGTATGCCTCCAGGTTTCATGCCTGATATCCCTGCTCCAACTTTTGCTAACATGCCGACATCTAGCCCGGTCCCTGTTGCTGCTCCTCCTATCGTGCATACCATGCCGAGGGTAGACGACACCATCTATCATTCCGAGCCGTCTGAGGGCCCGGATGTCAATGAAAAGATGGACGTCATGAATGACCAATTCCTTGAGCTGAGGAAGGAATTGAAGACTCTTCGAGGTAAAGATCTGTTCGGCAAGTCTGCTGCCGAATTGTGCCTTGTTCCCGGTGTGAAAATACCGATCCAATTCAAAGTGCCTGACTTTGAGAAATACAAAGGGAACACCTGTCCACTTGCTCACCTGGTCATGTACGCCAGGAAGATGTCAACCCAGACTGATAATGATCAGCTGTTGATTCATTATTTTCAAGACAGTTTATCGGGTGCTGCGCTCAGATGGTACATGAGTTTGGATAGTGCTAATATCAGATCCTTCAACGACCTTGGCGAAGCCTTCGTCAAACAATACAAATACAACGTCGATATGGCGCCTGACCGAGATCAACTCAGGTCCATGTCGCAGAAGGATAAGGAAACCTTCAAGGAGTATGCCCAGAGGTGGCGAGAGCTTGCTGCTCAAATTACTCCTCCGCTAGAGGAGAAAGAGATGACTAAGATCTTCTTGAAGACTCTTAGTTCTTTTTATTATGAGCGGATGGTCGCTAGTGCTCCCTCTGATTTCACCGAGATGGTGAATATGGGGATCAGGTTAGAAGAAGGTGTCCGTGAAGGACGTTTGGCGAAAGATGAAGGCTCTTCTAGCAAGCGGTATGGAGCATTTGCTAAGAAGAAGGATGGGGAAGCACATACTGTTCAATCCCATGGCAAATCAAGGAAACCTCCTGTTCAGAGGAAACCCGCACGCCGTGCCGGTCATCAGCACCAGGTGGCTCATATAGCACCTGTATTCAGAGATAATCAGCAGGCTCAGCATCAGCAACAATATCAACAGCCTCAATATCAGCAACAACAACGCCCACAGCAACAGGCTTACCAGCCTCGTGGAAGCACAACCAATCAGGCCAACTTGAGTTATGATAGGAAGAAGATCAGCTTCGATCCAATTCCGATGTCATATGCAGAGCTATATCCTTCCCTGTTGGAAAGGAAATTGGTTTCTCCCAGGGATCCTCCTGCTATTCCTGCAAACCCACAATGGTGGTATAAGCCAGATCAGCATTGTGTGTATCACTCCGGAGCTCCGGGCCATAATATTGAAAACTGTTATCCACTCAAGACTAAGGTTCAAGACCTTATGAGGTGTGGAATTTTGAGCTTCGAAGATTCAAGCCCAAATGTCACCAAGAACCCATTGCCTTCGCATGGGAAATCTGTGAACATGGTCCAGGGATGCCCTGGGAAATATAAGGTCAAATATGTGAGTCATATTCGACAGTCGTTGGTGGAATTACATCGCTTGTTGTGTCAATACAGCCACATGGAACATGACCACGATAAATGCCGCATCTGTTCGGTGAACCGCTTGGGTTGCAACCAGGTCCGCAGAGAATTGCAAGAGTTATTAGACGAAGGAACCATTGAGATTCTGCAGAATCGCAATGTCGATGAGGATGAACCGGAGGTTAATGTTATATCCCCCGTGTTCAAGTTACCCGAGCCTGTTGTTATTCGCTATGATAGCAGCAAGCCGAAGGCTTCTCCTTCCTTGGTGATTAAACCTGCAGGCCCCGTACCTTATTCGTCTGACCGAGCTGTGCCGTTCAGATATAACCCTGTTGCTGTGCAAGATGGGGTAGAAGTGCCTTTGCCCTCAACTGCTGTAACCAACATCGCTGATGTAAGCGGGCTGACCCGGAGTGGTCGTGTTTTCTCTGCACCTGCCAAAGCTCCTGTTGCTTCTGAATCCGTTGAGCGTCCGATGGGGACCGCTGTTAATATTCAGAATCCGGCACTTGATGTTGCCAGACCCTCCTCCGTACAAAAGACTCCCACTTCTTCAGTTGGCCCGAGTGGCATGGTGAATGAAGAATCTGATGAGATGTTGAAGCTCATCAAGAAGAGCGAGTATAACGTTGTAGACCAGCTTCTACAAACGCCATCCAAAATCTCCATACTATCCTTGCTGTTGCATTCAGAACCCCATAGGGAGGCTCTGCAGAAAGTCTTGGATTTGGCGTATGTTGATCATGACGTCACCATTGAGCAGTTCGACAGTATTGTTGCAAACATTACCGCTTGCAACACTTTGAGTTTCAGTGACGTTGATCTCCCTGAGGAGGGAAGAGACCACAACATGGCTTTACATATATCTCTAAACTGCAAATCTGATGCTATGTCCAACGTGCTGGTGGACACTGGATCATCATTAAATGTATTGCCAAAATCCACACTCTCTAGATTGTCATATCAGGGTCCTCCTATGAGGCAGAGTATGGTTGTTGTGAAAGCTTTTGATGGGTCGCGCAAGACCGTGATTGGGGAAGTTGATCTCCCTATCAAAATCGGACCAAGTGATTTCCAGGTTACTTTTCAGGTAATGGATATCCACCCGTCATATAGCTGTCTCTTAGGCAGACCATGGATTCACGAGGCTGGCGCCGTGACATCCACCCTACACCAGAAGCTGAAATTTGTTAAAAATAAGAAACTGGTTGTGGTAGGGGGAGAAAAGGCTCTCCTGGTTAGCCACTTGTCTTCTTTCTCATACATTGACGCAGAGGATGAAGTTGGAACTCTGTTCCAAGCTTTATCTATTGATGAGCCAATTGAGAAGAAGTCTCCTTCATTCGCTTCCTACCGTGATGCAAAGCTGGCCATTGAATGTGGTGCAGTTGCTGGTTTAGGGAAGGTGATCGAGCTGGAAGACAATAGATCCCGGGCTGGCATTGGCTATTCGTCTGGGGCATATAATGAGCAAGGTTTGTTCACGAGTGGAGGATTCATCCATGATGATCAGCCTGAAGAGGAAGAAGTTGCTGCTATCTTGGAAGAGGATGCAGAAGATCTGAACAATTTCGTTATTCCTGGTGGTGTCTGCCATAATTGGGTCGCTGTAGATGTTCCTACAGTCATCCATAGATCAGAGTAATTGTTCACTTTGTTTAAAACCCTTCTCCCATGCCAAAAGGAGAAGTGATGACATTGTTGGCAACATATATACAATGATGTTTTCATTCAATTAATGCATTGTTAAACATTTGTTTTTCCATTTGTTTTCACTTTTTGCTTTTGCATGAAATCAGTGATCACAAAAAACCCGTAAAAACAAGAATAAAAGCAACATTTTCCATCTGCATAATGATTTGCTTGTTTAAATTCTAAAGTTTTTCCTTAACCAAAATCATTATGCAGGTTAATTCTAAAACCCATTGAACATAATGATCCAACGCCATCTCCCGACTTTGAATCCCCTGTATTCGAGGCAGAGGAAGATGATGTTGAAGGAATTCCTGATGAGATTTCCCGTCTCCTTGAGCACGAGAAGAAGATCATTCAGCCGCACCTAGAAGATTTGGAAACAGTCAACTTGGGGTCTGAAGATTGTGTTCGTTTGGTGAAGATTGGGGCACTTCTTGAAGAGTCTGTCAAGAAGGATTTGATCGAATTGCTACGAGAATATTCCGATATCTTCGCTTGGTCATATGAAGACATGCCGGGTCTAGATACAGATATTGTGCAACATTTCCTGCCTTTGAAGCCTGAGTGCGTGCCTGTGAAGCAGAAGCTCAGAAGAACTCATCCAGATATGGCAGTGAAGATCAAAGAGGAAGTTCAGAAGCAAATTGATGCGGGGTTTCTGGTGACTTCTACATATCCTCAATGGGTGGCCAATATTGTGCCTGTTCCTAAGAAGGACGGAAAAGTCCGTATGTGCGTTGATTATAGAGATTTGAATAAAGCTAGTTCGAAAGATGATTTTCCTCTACCACACATCGATATGTTGGTAGACAACACAGCTAAATTCAAAGTCTTTTCCTTTATGGACGGATTTTCCGGATATAATCAAATCAAAATGGCACCCGAAGATATGGAGAAGACAACATTCATCACACCTTGGGGAACATTCTGTTATCGAGTGATGCCCTTCGGTTTGAAGAACGCCGGAGCCACGTATCAAAGAGCTATGACTACCTTGTTTCATGATATGATGCACAAGGAGATAGAGGTCTATGTTGATGATATGATTGCTAAGTCCCGAACGGAAGTTGAGCATGTTGAGCATCTGTTGAAGCTTTTTCAGCGTTTGAGGAAGTTTAGACTTCGCCTGAATCCGAACAAATGTACATTTGGAGTCCGTTCCGGCAAGTTGTTGGGTTTTATGGTAAGCGAGAGAGGTATTGAAGTTGATCCTGCAAAGGTCAAAGCGATACAGGAGATGCCTGCACCCAAAACTGAGAAGCAAGTCCGAGGTTTTCTTGGCCGCTTGAATTACATTTCCAGATTTATATCCGACATGACTGCCACGTGTGCGCCGATATTCAAGCTCCTTCGGAAAGATCAGTCTCATGATTGGACCGAGGGTTGCCAGAAAGCTTTCGACAGTATTAAAGAATATCTGTCTGAACCTCCGATCTTGTCTCCTCCCGTGGAAGGAAGACCTCTGATTATGTATCTGACAGTTCTTGAAGACTCGATGGGTTGTGTCCTCGGTCAGCAAGATGAATCAGGGAAGAAATAATTTGCTATATACTACCTCAGTAAGAAGTTTACTGATTGTGAGTCTCGGTACTCAATGCTTGAAAAGACGTGTTGTGCTTTGGCTTGGGCTGCTAAGCGTTTGCGCCAGTACATGATAAATCATACCACTTGGGTTATATCCAGAATGGATCCAATCAAGTATATCTTTGAAAAGCCTGCTTTAACTGGGAGGATTGCCCGTTGGCAGATGTTGTTGTCTGAGTATGATATTGAGTATCGAGCTCAGAAAGCTATTAAAGGTAGTATCTTGGCTGACCATTTAGCGCACCAGCCGATCGAAGATCGTCAGTCAGTTCAGTATGACTTCCCTGATGAGGAAATTCTGTATTTGAAAATGAAAGATTGTGATGAGCCTACACTTGATGAAGGTCCAGAACCTGGTTCCAGATGGACGATGGTGTTCGATGGCGCTGTAAATCAGTATGGAAACGGAATTGGGGCAGTAATTGTTACTCCTCATGGCACGCATATTCCGCTTACAGCAAGGCTAACTTTCAAATGCACGAATAATATGGCTGAGTATGAGGCCTGTATTATGGGACTTGAGGAATGTATTGATTTGAGAATCAAACATCTCGATGTATATGGTGATTCGGCCCTGGTTGTTAATCAGATCAAAGGTGAATGGGAGACGAATCAGCCAAGTCTCATTCCATACAGAGATTATGCAAGAAGGATTTCAACGTTTTTTACAGAAGTTGACTTTCATCATATCCCTCGAGAGGATAATCGGATGGCAGATGCTCTTGCTACGCTTGCTTCAATGATTGTTGTGAAGTATTGGAATGAAGTTCCCAACATTGTCGTGATGCGCTTGGATAGACCAGCCCACATATTTGCAATTGAAGAAGTAAATGATGACAAGCCTTGGTATTTTGACATCAAGAATTTCCTCCAGAACCAGGTCTACCCGCCTGGGGCGTCTGTGAAAGATAGGAAAACTTTGAGAAGGTTGTCAGGTAGTTTCTACCTCAGTGGTGAAGTGCTGTATAAGAGAAATTTTGACATGGTCTTGCTCAGATGCGTGGATAGACACGAAGCAAACCTGTTGATGACTGAGGTCCATGAGGGTTCATTTGGTACTCATTCCAATGGGCATGCCATGGCTAGAAAAATGTTGAGAGCAGGCTACTATTGGCTGACAATGGAGTCTGACTGCTGCAAATATGTGAAGAAATGCCACAAGTGTCAGATTTATGCGGATAAGATTCATATTCCTCCGACACTTCTGAATGTGATTTCATCACCATGGCCTTTCTCTATGTGGGGAATTGACATGATTGGCATGATTGAGGCAAAAGCGTCCAACGGACACAGGTTTATTCTCGTAGAAATTGAATACTTCACCAAATGGGTTGAGGCCGCTTCGTACGCGAATGTGACCAGACAGGTGGTTGTGAAGTTTATCAAGAACCAGCTGATTTGCCGTTATGGTATGCCAGATAAGATCATTACTGATAATGGATCTAATCTGAATAATAAAATGATGGATGAGTTGTGCGCTGAATTCAAGATTGCACACCATAATTCCTCTCCCTACAGACCCAAGATGAATGGGGTTGTTGAAGCTGCTAACAAGAATATCAAGAAGATCATCCAGAAGATGACAGTTACGTACAAAGATTGGCATGAGATGCTGCCATTTGCTTTGCATGGATATCGTACATCTGTCCGCACTTCAACAGGGGCAACCCCTTTTTCTCTTGTTTACGGCATGGAAGCTGTTCTCCCAGTAGAGGTGGAGATCCCATCAATGAGAGTCTTGATGAAAGCCAAGTTGACTGATGCTGAATGGATTCAGAGTCGTTATGACCAGTTGAATTTGATTGAAGAGAAGCGATTAACTGTCATGTGTCATGGTCAGTTATATCAGCAGAGAATGAAGAAAGCATTCAATAAGAAGGTCAAGCCTCGTGTGTTCAGAGAAGGTGACCTTGTGCTCAAGAAAGTTTTGTCTTTCGTGCCCGATTCCAGGGGCAAGTGGACTCCAAACTACGAGGGTCCATATGTTGTTAAGAGAGCCTTTTCAGGCGGAGCTTTGATGCTTACAACAATGGATGGGGAGGATTTCACTCGTCCTGTGAATTCAGATGCAGTCAAGAAATACTTTGCCTAAAAAAAAAGTATATGCAAATGAAAAAACAGAATAACTCGCTAAGTTGAAAACCCGAAAGGGCGGCTTAGGCAAAAATGAGCGTCTCGGTGGAGAACCTGCAAGGGTAATCCAGGCAAAAATTAGAGACTTGAAAAAAAAAGTACATTTGCATCCCACTAGATTGAGTACCTCACCCTGGGGCAATCTAGGGAAAAATTAGGGATTTGGCAAGTAACTGCATCCTGACAAGACTTTCTGTTCCACAGTTGTCTTTTCGTTAGAGGATTCTCGATGCGTCGTCAACTGAAGCTTCGCATACATCGAGATTCAAATTGGTAGAGAAAGGATCATTATGTTCAATGTAGCCCTCTTCCAATATATATCACTGATTTCAAATTTGTACAGATCTATGGAGTCCTGCCATTTGCAGGCTACCATTTCATCAAATAAATTTGAGCTTTATCCAATTATTTGCACTCTTATTTGTTTCAATTCAACAAATGTTTTGCATATTTTAATTGATAAAATGTCATTGTTTTAAACAAATAAAATTTTTCAAAATCGTTGTTTTAAACAAAGTGAATATTCACAATGACAAAAGGATACTCAGGGATGTCTCAGTGCTCTCCCGAGGGTGGTATGATTCCCAACAGGTAAGACATTGGTTCATATTCCTGGCATTTGGTTGTATCCTCTTTCTCCCATTGTGCTGTTGGGGTTGTTCCCCAAGCAGAGGTTGTTGTTGAAGACTCAGTTTCTTCTCCGGCAGTAATCTC
The DNA here is from genome assembly GCF_024323335.1 of Lathyrus oleraceus. Classification (NCBI taxonomy): domain Eukaryota; kingdom Viridiplantae; phylum Streptophyta; class Magnoliopsida; order Fabales; family Fabaceae; genus Lathyrus; species Lathyrus oleraceus. Next base: position 219,170,550 of record NC_066585.1, read on the forward strand.
CCCAGCATGGATGTTCTCCTTGTGGTAGATTCAGTGGTTGGTGGATTGATATCCCGGTACTTTACCATTTTCCCCCCAGCATTGTCGCAAGCAGAGCTGTTGGTGGGGTTGTTCCTCAGTATAGTCGCGAGCAGAGATGTTGTCGAAGACTTCGCGTTCTTCTCCAGCAGTAGTCTCTCCCCAGTGCAGTTGCCAGCAGAGTTGTTGTGTCTCTCTTCAGCATGGTTGCTTTCCATTTTTCCAGCTTAGTCTGCAGAATGGTTGTTGTGGCAGTTTCTGCCTGTTGAAAGCTATCTCAATCCCCAGTAGGGTCGGTTAGTAGCTCTAGCATCCCAAAGATTGGAATGATTTCCGGATTACTTTTGATCCTCAGTAGAGTGGCTGTTGCAGAATCTACTTGTGTGATCCGTCGGATGTATGTTCTCCCCGAGTAGAGTGGCTTGTTGCATAATCTACTTGTGTGGTGCTTTCTCCTTCAGTGGTTTGTCCTCCGAAGGATAGCTGATAGCCTTTCCCTAGTAGAACTGCTTGTGTAGTTAGATTCTACTCGGATGATTCTCCTTCAGTGGGTTGTTCCCCGGAGTTGTTTGGAGTTGCTTTTGCAGCAGTTCTTGGTCGAGCCATGAACTCTTGTTTCTCAGTTGATACGGATCCCCTGCAGATATCTTCAGGATTCTCCTGATCCCCTGCAGTACCCGCAGATCTTTGCTTTACAGCATGTGGATCTCCAGCAGAGTGTTTTTCCAGTTGGACCTCCTTGGTTTTCCCTGGAAGTATAGTACCGGGCGTTTGATTCCTGGGCCTGTTGTGTTAGATATGTCTGTTTTGTCAGCATTCATCAAACATAAATCACGCATATTCATGCATAATCATAAAACATTCAGATATTCATGTTGCATTGTTTGCCATATATCTCTTGTTTGTTATCTTCTGCTTTGGGTGATATAGATCTCTCTATAGATCTTCCCAAGCATATGTCGGGTGGTTAAAGCTCTCCATATAGAGTCAACCCATAAGCAGAAAGTGTCTGTCTTTTCCTTCTGCAGTTCCCCACTGAGATTGTCCTCGTGGATGACGGTTTCTTCCGTTTCCTCCCAACATATATATTGGGATGAATTTTCCTATTGAGCTATATCCTCATAGGACGTGTTTTGATTCAGTCTGTCTTTTCGGATCAATCCCGAATCAGCGTTTTGTCAACTGTTTCTTGTGCTTCCCTGTGGACGAAATGAATGGTTTGCCTAGTAACTGACATCATTTCATTTATCCCCAGTGCAGTTGCCAGCGGAGTTTTTGGGCCTCTACCCTTATACCGGTAGTTGTAAGGCTTATGTTCTCGCTTCTTGGCGGAATTTGTGGTTATATACCTTTTATTCCTCCAGCAAGAGTTGTTGGTTTTCTACCCAGTAGTCGGTAGTCGTAAATCCTATTTGCCTGCTCTCCAGCAGTGTGTGGTTTGTTATAAAACCCTATTTTTGTTCCCCGTGCAGATTTGTGATTCATTCCATCCCCACGCGGAGTTGTCGGTTTTCTACCCAGTATTCGGTAGATGTAAACCCTAATTTGTGGTGATTCCCACCAGAGTATGGCTACTACCCCGTATTCGGTAGTTGTAAGTCCTATCTTTTTTCCCCTAGCAGAGGTAACCTTTGTGGTTCGTTCTGGTTGATGGAGGATTTTCTGTTGTTGTCGTTTTTTATCCCCAAACAGAGTTTGCGTTTCCCGGTGGTATAAGTTGAATAAGTGCTCAGTATTTGGCCTTCATTCATCCTATCCCCAGTGGAGTTTGTGGTCTTCTACCCCGTATTCGGTAGTTGTAAATCCCATGTTGTTTCGTTCTCCCCATCGGAGTTTGTGCCTTGTGGTACGAGTGGATAATTGCCGGATGCTTGCAATTTTATCCCAGCTGAGTTGTTGGTTTCTACCCGGTAGTCGGTAGTGTTAACCTCTGGTTTCCTCAGCCAGATTTTGGTATTCTACCCCGTATTCGGTAGTTGTAAACCCTAATTTCTCCCCTTTGCAGAGTTAACCTTGTTGTTCATCCTAACCGATGATGGTTACTCTTTGTGGTTATCTTCATTCAATATTTGATGTTGATATTCCTCCCTTTGCTTGTGGATAATTGCCGGATGCTAGCAATTTATCCCCAGCAAGTTGTCTTCTGGATCATTGCCGTATGCTCGCAATGTTATCCCTTTTGAAGTTGCCAGTGGGTCTTTTCACCGTTTGCTAGTGATTTGTTCCCCGGATCATTGATTGTTTATCAATGTATCCCCAGCCAGTCCCTGTGAATAATTGCCGGATGCTTGCAATACATTCCCAGCGGGTCTCCTTTCATTTACCCTTGTGTTGGTAATGTTGTTGTTCCCTTTGATTGGTCATCATTATATACCTAGTTGGTATCCCGATGCCTTTCTTTTCGGTCGATTTATCGTTTATTAACCCAGTGACCGGTTGTGGATAATCTTCCATGCGAGTATGTTATCCACGTTCTGACGGTAATGGATAATATATCTCATGCACTCTTCAGTCGAAACCTTTTTGTTTCCCCAGTCGGGTAAGATTCGTTATTTCCTTTTGCGGAATCGAATATTTCTTTGTTGGATAATTGCCGGATGCTTGCAATTTATCCCTTTGAGTTTGTCTTTCGTTTACCCGGATGCTTGGTATCGATTGTCTCTCTTTTTGGCTAGTCACCTATTATATACTTCGGTATCTCTGGTGTCTTTTCCTTTTCGAGTATATTAATCATGGTCTGCCGGTAATGAATAATATATCTCTTTCACTCTTTGGTTGGAATCCTTTGTTGATCTTCCCCCAGTAGAGTAAGATTTGTATTCTTTGTAGAATCGAATACCCATCCTTTAACCAGTTTGTGTTTTGGATGATGAGTGTTTTGGCATATATACCAATTCACGTTTTCGGTAGATCACCTATTATATACCTCGGTATCTCTGGTGTTTCTTACCATGCGAGTGTATTATCTACGGTCTGCCGGTAATAGATAATATATCTCATGCGAGTATTCTATCCATGTTCTGACGGTAATGGATATTATATCTCATGCACTCTTTGGGTTTGTGTCCCCAATTGAGTAAGATTCATTTTTCCTGTTGTGGATTCGAATGTCCATCCTGTAAGTCGATTTGCTTTTTTTCTCAAGCCCTCCTTTAGGATGACGGGTGTCTTGGCATATATACCAATTCACGTTTCGGTCGGTCACCTGTTATATACTTCGGTATCCCTGGTGTTCCTGCCTTTCTGCTCCCTATTATGACCTTGGTCCCCTGTGGAGTCAGATTTCCTGAGTTGATGTACCTCTTTCAGGTCTTTCTCAGATGTTTGGATTGATTGATATCTCTCACCCTTATACCGGTCTTAGATATTCATTCTTCCTGAGTTTGTTGCCCTTATACCGGTAATATCTCATCCTTCGGTTTCCCCTGGAAAGTCTTTTCTAGATTTCCCCAGCGGGTTTGTGTTGCTATTTGTGTTGCTGTATTGGTGTCCCCCCCAGTACATGCATTTTGTGAGTCAGCTTGAGTCTTTCCAACGGGAGTGTTGCCCTTTGGAATTGCTTCTTCCCCAGTTTGAGTCCTTTACTTCCCCAGTAAGGTCTCCAGGCATATTTCTGTTATCCCCTAATCAGAGTCGTGTCTTGCGCACGTTATGTCAGTTTTGTTTCCCCAACTCAGAGTCGTGTCCTGCTCACGCATTCTTTTTCTTCTATTATCCCCATAAGAGTCCTGTTAGAGTCTCTGTTCCTGGTGAGTGTGTTACTCCGATGGATCGTCTGTTCTTCTGTGCGAACCATTATCCCCACAGAGTTTGTGTCTTTTGCATGCATACATCTGCATCATGAGGTCTCTTAGGGACCAAAATTTGTCTCATTACTGTTATTTAAGCCCATTCTAATGCGTCGAGATGAAGACTTCTAAACTTCACTTCTCCGGCTAGAATGACCTTAAATAGGGGCATCTGTAAGACCCCAATTTTGGCCCTAAGACCCCTCAAGGCATCATATCATATCATATCATTGCCTCAAGGATCATTGTGCACCTTTGGCTTCCCTCCTAGTGGGTGGGTATCTTGTGAGTGGGATTCTTGATCACCAAGCATATATTGCATTAGTATATCATTGCTTTTCATTTGTTTACTAACCAAAAGTACAAAAATATTGTCATCTAACCTTGTTACTTGCAGATGGAGCAAACTAGGTCAACCAGTCAAATCAGCCATTGAGCAATGGATGGTGACCATTCTTGAAGAATTTGGGCACCATGATTATTCATAAGAGATTCATTTAAGTTGTGATATCATTTTGGATCAAGATCTCATGTGGTAGAGGCTTGGAATTCATCAGAACATGGCTTAGTCAACCAAAACCCTAGCAAAGTCAACTGTGGTCAATTGTGCATTTAATCAGGAATTGGAAGGTGTGAGATGGTTAGAAAGACCTCATTCATGTCCATACAAGTCTCATTTGGCATTTCAAAGGTCAAGGTTGACGGGTTTGAGGTCAAACAAAAAGTTTCCCAAAATAGAAATGACCTGTAATTTTCACCTGCCAAAAATGGAAAGTCATTCTCCTCAAAATTACATCATGAACCAAGCTTCAAATCAAAATTTTTCCAATATGAAAGTTGAAGATCTTGTTCTCACTTTCCCAAAAAGTCCAAGAACACTCATTTCCCATGTGTGGTTGGCAAATTATGGTCAAATCATTTTCAGAAAAAGTTGAAATTCAAAGTGCCATAACTTTTGAATGGAAAGGCCAATTTGGTTGATTCTTTTTTGAGCAAACCACATTTGATGTGTACTATCCAAATCCATCATCACATTTCATCAAAAACCTTCACATAAAAAGGTCATTTTTCAAGGGAACCATTTAATTTTTGGTGGGAAGAAAAGTCAAATTTCAAAATACAAAGGATTTCCATGCCAAACCAATTCAGTTCACTTCCAAATGCAATTTGTGATATGCTGCAAGCAGAAAATCACTATTCCATTGGTCTTAAGTGAAAAAGGGCAAATTGGCCAAAATGCTTAATATGTGAAATTTGCTAATCCCTTCTAATTATGCTAAACATGATTAAGGCATGGATTAAGAGGAACTATAAAGGCTTAATCCTAACAGAATGCTCAGAATCAACAATCACATTTCAGATCAAAATCCAAAAATTCACCAATTCTCTCAAATTCTCACATTTTTCTACACACTTTTTTCATTCATTCATCAAGAACTCTTGATTCTTTCTACTTTTTTTTTTTGCAGTATTCATCATTCACAGGTGTATTTGGATTTCTGTTTGAAGCAATTGAGGAAGAAATCGTGCAAATTCTCACTGTTGCAAAGCTTGAGCTTCCATGGCAGTTGCAAAATTTCATTGATCCAAGCATTGTTGAGCTGAGCATTCATCACCATACACCTCCTACATCATCCAAGACTATCTGTTTCACACAATTTGGACCAAACACGCACGGATTCCACAGTTGCACATCAAGAAGGTAAAATTTTGATTCCTTCAATTCATGCAATTGACATGTGGTTTAGGTAGAGCATTGAACATAGAGTAATCTGACGTTTGAATCATGCGATTTCATCCAATAATCATCAAGAAATCTGGATCTAAAGTTTGGATAGCAAAACTATTTTTGATCGTATCTTTTTGTGTGTTGATTTCTGGATAAATTCATCGCCATATCCATGATCCTTGTTGAAAGATGAAGAGATCCATATATAATTTGTGCATTTTCGTGAAAACTTGTTCTTGGTGATGATGAGTGTTGATGAACGCAATGAACAAGCTGCAGAACACGTCCAAACGCGTGTTTGATCCAATTGGCCTGGCTTCGTTTCAAATTTCATGTTTCCCGCCTCCGCTAGCCAATTACGTGATGCGACAGCTTTTAGTGAAACGGGGCGTTTCGCCCCTGGCTTGGCATAATTACAAGATTCCCACTGGCGCAATATTATTTCATTTAAAATGTTAAATAATTATTTCATTTCTTGATTAAACTTCTAAAAATCATAATTAATTCATGGTTTATCCAAATTAAATGAGGATTTTTGTGTTGATCTCCAAATTTTCTCTAGTTTTTTTTAGGTATGATAATCAAAGTTGTGCCTGATTGATTTTTGATTTTGCCTAGAGGCTTTGGACATGTATGCTTTTGATGTATGTTTTTCCATTTCATTCATAAAATAATGATACCTCATCCAAAATGTGTGAAATTTTATAGGCATGATCTTGACCCTTTCCTGGTGATTTTGATGTATAGTTTGCTATTTTTGAGTTCCTGGTTAGATAGATATGATGTGATCTTTTTGAGTGTGACAATGTGTGTCACACTATGTTATGCCAATTTCATGAATTTTGTTTCCGTGCTTATTGAATGCCATTTGCCCTGGAGTTTTGCATGTGATTACATCTATATGTCTAGTTTAACCATAATTTTTTGTAGGATTTGTTGATCAATTTCCTATTTGATTGGTATTTTTGTTTGCTGTTTACCATTTTTTGGACTTTTCTTGAGTGATCTACTTCCATAGCTTGTGAAATTCTCATACCTTACCATATGAAGCTGAAATTTTATGGATTGATTCTTAACATGTTTAGTTCCATTTTGGCTTTGGAGTGACTCATTTATCTTATGTCATTTCTGTTTTAAACTTGATTGAAGTTGATGCTCAATTTGATACCATGTATGAGCTTGTTTCATTATGCTTTGATTTGTTGATTTTCATTGACTTGGTTTCCATTATCCAAATGCTATGAAATTTGATATGCTGCTCATTGAATGTGTCCTGTTTGAGCTGGAATTTTTGTGGAATTTATTGAGCTGTTTTGATATTGGTTTGAGTGTGATCATTCTGTTAGCTCTAATGTGATTCCAAAATGCATAGTTTGACATATTATGTGTACAAAATTGATTTGGTGTATAGTTTTGACATGAGACCAATTAGACTTTGTTCTTGTTGGATAAATCTTGATTTTGATCAATTTTCACTTGCTGTTTTGAATTTTTTACCTCCTTTTGACCCTAGGCTTGTCCTAGTGGTCTTACTTCTCACATTTGAGTTGTTTTTTCAGGTTAAAGAAGCAAAATGCTTTAAGGAATTTAATTCAAGTTGATTGATGTTGTTTAATTGGATGTTATAGACTAATTTGGTTTATTTTGTAGGGTGCTTGGTTCCCTTGAGCTTTTGTGCTTTGCCCATTGCATTGTTTGATTGTACATTATCTGTTGATTCATTACCTTGCTTGTTTTGATTTTGTGATTGGTACTGATTATATTGGATTGATTTCAGGTACCATAGTTGCTAATAGTTCCTTGAGAACTAGTTGTTGCTTTGCTTTGCCTAAGCATTGAGGTAGACTCTCTTGTCTCCATGTAGTCTGGAAGACCTGGCTTGTTATTTAGCCAGGCACCTGTCTGAAGTCCTCCTTAAGAGGCAATGTGTGTGCTTGTTTATTTTTTGTCCCCAAGCAGGTGAAGTCCTTTTAACAAGGCAATTGGTAGACAAAAGAGATATGTAGCCTATCTCCTACTATTATGTGAGTCACTCACATTGCTCACACTACTTGTGTTTGATGCATGTTGAGTAAAACCCAAGATCTATTGAGTCTATACTTTGGGGAGAGAGTTCCATCTTTCTGAACTCCCCCACCTTCTTATATTCAATACTCTCCCTGACCAGGGATAAGAGTGATGAGGCACACCCCTCATATCCTTTCATCTGCTTCACCTTGGCTCTCAATGTCAAGGTTAAGAGCACCATTGACCCTATTCCAGTTGACTTTTAAGTCTAACCCTTTTCTTGAGCCTAATTGTTTGGTTATAGAGTGTGCTAAATGTTTGTTTGATTGATTACTTCATATGTACATGTTTGCTTGCATACCTTTGTGCATTTATCATCATTGATTGTTCATTATTGCATGATCATCATTACATATCTTTGTGATCCATGTTTGGTTTACCCATTGAGGACAATTGTAAGACCATGTTCTTTGGCCATTGTTCCTATAATTTGGAAGGGATAGAGTGTAAGACCATTTCACTTGGTCACTCATGTCCATTGCTTAGTGCATTGTTTGTTTGTTGTATGTGAGGATACAATTATAAGACCATGTTGTTGGCATTTGTACTTCCTATGATCATCCTTTGGAGGTTGGTATAAGCCCAGATAGATCGGCACCTGACATCCATATTTTGTCTTCTTTTGGGAGATTAGAGTAAGACCAATTGTTGGCATCTGATATCCACTCTTTTGTTTTCTTTTGCTTTTGTGAGATTGGAGTAAGACCATTCATTGGCTTCCGGTATCATTGTGTGTTTTAGGAGATTGGTGTAAATCCATTTATTGGTATCCGACATCCGCTTTTGGTTGTGAGATTGGTATAAGTTCATTGATGGCATCCGGTATCACCTTGCTTTTATTTTGCTTGCTTGTTTTGTTGCCTTATTCCAAAGGACACACTTGAATCATCTTCTATATGATTTCAAGAGGTGAACCTCTAGGAAGTTTTACACTCCATCATCCATACCCTTTTTGTTTCAAACTCCTCTTCACATTGTTGATTTTTCAAACTTGTATATACATGTTGTGCAAACATTCTCACCTCCTTCAAATTAGAAACCTGGACCCTAAGTTCTTGACTTTTCAAACTTCACTTTTGTTAATACTTCCTTTTGAATAAATCTTAATCATACTGTGACCATACTTTGTGAATACTCATAATCAATTAACTTCACCCATTCAATTGTTTTGTGGCTTTGTCCATTGTTAATATGTTTTCATACATTAGCCATAGGTTTCAATTCTCATAGTGGTTGATGTAAATCTCACCGCATCCTTAGTAAGTTGATTGTAAGTCTTCCATACTTATTATAGGGTTAACCCCTCACTAGTATGTTGAAGCTATCCTTGCATGGTGGATTGTTGGTATTGGTTGAGTTTTCTCCCGTTGAGAATGAAAAGCCTTAGTGCTCTTGTCTTAAAATTGAACCCAATGACAATTTGGAAATCTTTTAGACGAACTACGGCGTTTTGATCCTTACCTTTGATGGAAGGTACGTAGGCAACGGGTTCATCCGTTCGAACACAAAAATAATTAACTTGTATATTCTTTTCTCATCATCTCATTCATGTTTGCACAATATGTCATAAACAAATAAACATTTTTATACAACAAGTGTGAAAAGGGCTCCCTAGGAGTACCTAGGACGTGATGGGTGCCTAACACCTTCCCATTGCGTAATTTACCCCTTACCCCGATCTCTGATCTTTTTCATTAGTTTTCTACGTGTAAAACTTCTTAGGCTTTTGTTCGCTTTTTAGCCGGTCCTTTGGATAAATAAAAGTGCGGTGGCGACTCGATTTCATTGTATGCTTTGCTTATGGTTTAATCAATAAATCATATAGCGACGAATACACCGCTACACCTACTGCTTAGGTTTGACCTGAGGCGCCCATTTTTGTTTCTTAATGGGGACATTATGCTTAGACACCTTCTTCTTAGGCCTGCCTTGAGAGGTCTGGTTTGGGTAACCATGCAGCCTATAGCAGAAGGGTTTTATGTGACCGAATCTACCACAGTAATGACATCTCCATCTCTGAAATTTCTTCTTCTGATGTTTGCTCATTCTGGTTCTCTGATGTTGAGACATCGGATGTGACTTCTGCTTGAATTTCTGAACTCCAGCCTTAGACTTTTTGAGTTCAGGTGAGGAGTTCTTAGTGAATCCTAAACCAGATATGGTTCCCGACTTCTGTCCCACTTTTAGAATCTCTTCCAAGGTGTCAGATCCTTTACTCAACATTCTGATGGATTTGGTCATTTGGTCTAGCTTTGAAGTTAGCAGAGAAATCTCACCATTCAGACCCTCTATGACTTTCAGCTGCTCCTGTTTCTCAGATTCTAGCTCTTTGATGAGTTTCTTCTGCTTTTCTCCTTGGATACATACTTCTGCACTTTTAATGCATAGTTCTTTATATGATGCAGCAAGTTCATCCAAGTTGAGCTCATCTCCGCTTGATTCATCCTCTGAACCACAGACACTGGTCAGAGCTGTGACATGTTTAGCAGATTCTCCTTCAGATTCACTCTTAGTGTCTTCCTCTGACCAGGTGGCAGATAGCCCTTTCCTTTGCATCTTGAGAAAGGTAGGGCATTCAGCCTTAATATGACCATATCCTTCACATCCATGGCACTGGATTCCCTTTCCTTGGTTGAACTTTTCTTCAGAAGTTGATCTTTTCCTTATGTCAGAAGGGATGTTCTTGACATTAGGTCTACCCTGTTGATCAACCTTCTTTATGAACTTGTTGAACTGTCTTCCAAGCATGGCTATGGCTTCAGAGATGCTTCCATTTCCTCCACTGTTTCCTTCTTCTGACTTCTCTTCAGTATTAGATACAAATGCTATGTTTTTGTTCTTCCTGTCAGTATCCTCACATAAGCCCATTTCAAAGGTTTGGAAGGAACCAATGAGCTCATCCACCTTCATCTTGCAGATATCTTGAGCCTCTTCTATGGCTGTGACCTTCATAGAAAATCTCTTAGGCAAGGACCTGAGAATCTTTCTTACAAGTTTCTCTTCAGCCATTTTCTCACCTAATCCACCAGAGGTGTTTGCAATTTCAAGAATATTCATGTGGAAGTCATGAATAGTCTCATCCTCTTTCATCCTCAGATTTTCAAACTTGGTGGTCAGCATCTGAAGTTTGGACATCTTTACCTTGGAAGTACCTTCATGAGTTACCTTGAGGGTATCCCAAACTTCCTTAGCTAGTTCACAGTGGTGTACCAGCCTGAAGATGTTCTTACTGATTCCATTGAACAATGCATTCAAGGCCTTAGAATTTCCAAGGGCTAATGCCTCTTGTTCCTTGTCCCACTCTTCTTCAGGAATTTGCACACTGACTCCATCTTCACCTGTCTTCGTTGGATGTTCCCATCCTTTGTTGACAGCTCTCCAGACTTTGCTATCTAGAGACCTTAAGAAGGCTATCATACGAGGCTTCCAGTCATCATAGTTAGAGCCATCCAACATGGGTGGTCTATTTGAGTGTCCTATATCCTTGTCCATGGTACTAGAAAGTAACTTCCCTAGATCTCACCCAGAAATTAACAGGCAGGGTGTCTGCTCTGATGCCAATTGAAATTCTAGTTATCATACTTTCGATGTCACAAGGGTTGTTATGACATCCAATTTTGCACAGACAAGAATTATGCAGACTTTAAAAGTAAGTGCAGTAAATAACACAAGTAATTGTTTACCCAATTCAGTCCAACAGGACCTACATCTGGGGGCTACCAAGCCAGGGAGGAAATCCACTATCAGTAGTATTAATTCAAAGCTAAACTCACCCGTTTACAACTCTTCACTTAATCCCTACCCAATGCAATTTCAATCTTACTCTAAGATCAGAGTTCCTACTCACCCCCCCTCAATCACCGCAGTGATTACTACCTTTAATCAATATTAAAGACAATTTTGAAGTCACACTTCAAACAACTCTTGATTGTGCTTAACAGCTTTAATCAAGATACACAACACTCACGCTTAAAAGCTTTGAGCGACACAACACTTACAACTCAATGAACACCCTATGCCAATGCGATCATCTACGAGATAATGGCTTGGCTTACAAGATATGTCTAATACAAGACTCACAAAAATACAGCAGTGAAGTATGATGGACACACTAAATCTTCACGCCTTAAAATCCCCAGTTCTGAATGAAGGAACAACTTCCTTTTATATTGCAGTACTTAGGCCTTTGCACTTGTATTCTCCTGAATTTTAGGTCACGCGAGTTCCCCTAAATTCCACATCTAGGTTACTAACAAATAGGCTATTTGTTAGGTTCATTAAATGTAGCTTGGTCGTTGTTTTCCTGGATTTTCTCTCAGCTGTTGAATCCCTGAAGAATAGCCTGAGAAAAAGCTGAAACAGAAAACTAAACAACCTACAATATAGCATATGCTGTCAGGAATGAATGTCATAACATTCAGCTTGACATCAAGGACCATATGCTAAGTCTGTTTTTCCTGAAAACAGACTATACAAATTTGCTGAACTGTGCAGGACCAAACTGCCCATTCTATAGTAGTAGCTTACATTAATAAATGTCAAAGCATCCAATTTGACATTTACACATTTCGCCTTAAGTCAGTTCTGTTTTACTCCTGAAGAACAGACTAAGAAATATACTGAAGTGTAGCAGAACTCCACTCTGTTTATTGTTCAGTATATGCTGTCAATGATGAATGTCATAACATCCAGTTTGACATTCAGACAGTAGGCCTTATGCCAGGTCTGGTATTTCCTTGATAACCAGACTAGAATTAAACACTGAGTTCTAACAAAACACCAACTGTTCTATTCCTCACTATTTGCTGACAGGGATGAATGTCATAACATCCAAATTGACATTCAACAAATCCTGTATTAGCTAATCCTGCAGTAAACTACTCAAGTGTGTCATGACATCAGTCAAGACATCAGAGTACAGTTAGATATTCTAACTTACAATGCAGTCACACATACACCTTCACACCATGTCATGACATCAGTCAAGACATTAGAATCCAGCTAGTGTTTTACCATACAATGCAGCCAATTAAACACCTACAAAACCGTGTTAACTCCTTTGCTCCTCCTGCCAAAGATCCTACAAGTGGCTAGAAGTTTTTAGTTAATTAGTTTTAGTTTTAGGCTATTTATAGTTTGGTTTCACATTACTTTTAATCTTAGTATTTGTTTTTCGCTTGTTTTCTTTTATCTTCAAATGTTACATTATTTTTATTTTATGAAGCTATTGCATTATTGGTTTATTTTATTCTATTTTGATTTATGCAATATCTAGAATTACCAGTAATGATATTCACTATATGCTACTGCTTACATAGCCTATTAGAGAAAAATATATTTATGCACTATGGTGTGTAGTAGAATAACATACATGGTATTTCTAAAATATAACAATAGCAAATATAATAAACAAAACAAAAAAAATTATTACTAAAAACAATTTATGAAGCTCTCCACGCCAGTTACCGTTGCAAGCTAACCTGTGTGACGAGCGTCACACAAGCCATCACGGTCGCCAAGCAAGTGCACGTGACGCCCGTAACACCCCCTGTCACGAGCGTGACAGCCCCAGAATAGGTGAACGTTGGTGACCGTTGGGAACACGACCGTTACCCCCACCTTTTTATTTTCCCCATTCACTCACCTTTACTCCATCCCACTCACATTCATCCACATTTATTTTTCTCTCACCCACTCCTCTTTCCAATTCCAAAACTTTTCCTATAAATACCTACAATACCTTTCTTCCTACACCACATCATTCCAAAAAAACCATTCTATACAAATACATTTTCATCCCCTTTCCTTCTTTCAACCTACCTACCATTATGGCAGAGAACCAACAATTCGGAAACATTATCTTTCGATCTGAAGATGATAACTTCCAACGCGAGCAGTTCGATCGATTCCAACAACGAGGTGTCGTCTCTACCAGGTATCCCGATTTAAATTGTTTACAAGAACTAGGATTACTTCAAGGTGTGCAATGGCTACTTAGGCTTTCTGATTTATCCTTTCTTTGCACACATAATCACCCTACATACCCATCACTCACCTTAGAATTTTTAAATTCTTATTCCTACACCACTCCAGCCGGTGAAGACGAGTACTTAACCAGTACCGCAACTTTCCGCATGTTCAACACCGAGTACTCACTATCCCAGGATCAGTTGAGTGTCATGCTACACTTCCCTGTAGGAGACTGTAACACCCCAAAATTTGCCCTCCTCATTCATGCATTCATTTAGCATTTCATATTGCATTTCATCATGTCAATCAGAATTAGATCCAAGAAACTTTATTTAGAAAAAAAAAATAAAAAAACGAAAAAAAAAAACGAAAAAAAAAACGAAAAAAAAGAAAAAAAGAAAAAAAAAAACGAAAATAAATAAATAAATAAATAAATAAATAAATAAAAAATAATAAAAAAAAAAAAAACAAATAAATTTAATTAAATAAATAAATAAATAAAATAAAATATAACAAATTTTTTTTTGACTTGGGTCTCTCTCATTTGAGCCCACAAAGCCATGAAATTCAGTCTATAAATACCAAGGCTTCACTTGAGAAAAAGGAAGAGAAGCAAAATACTCTAAGGTTTCCTTGGAACAAAACCCTGAGGAAAAAGATAGTGAGAGAAGAGTTAACAAAGTTCATAGCAACCCCCAGGCAACTCTAAAAGGTTCATTCTGACTCACAGACTTTCAGCTCAAGCAAACCCTGACATTGCCTTGCAAACCCAGCCGTGCCATTTGATTTCAACCGGTCTCTCCCATCAGACTCTTGCAGAGATGGTTTGCGTGGTTTTCCCACTTTATTTGTGGGATACCCCCTGGAGGTTCATTCCGATTACCTGTACTGACTCACCTTTCTTTGATGGCATTAGCTTGGGAGATCCCTGGGTTTCTTACTCCTTTAATTGCTGTTACTTCGGATCTTCATCCGTGTGGTACTTTTACCTCTTTTCCGCATTTTATCGCTTTCTTAGCTGGAAGACCTCGATAGGAGGCATTTGTTTTCTTTTGTTTATTTACTTCTGAGCCCCTTGTTGGCACATTTACTTTATACATGTTTGTTTTGTATGTGTTCGTATCCCTGCAGGTAGCGCGGTTCCTTCGTCAAGGACTACCTTTTTGCCCTTGAGCATCCCAAACCCTAAAACCCAAAGCAACACGTTAACTCCTTCTACTATAGGCGAGTAAGTCTCCAAAGGTCGAGCTTCCGGTAGATTGCGTAGTGACGTCGTTCGTCCAAAACCCAATCCATAACCCCGTAGTTAGCCGAACTACGGCTTGCTCTGATTCTCATTCCAAATGAGATACGTAGGCATAAGACGCGATGTCTTAGCGAGCACACATCTCCCCAACCCATAGGTCAGCCGAGCTACGAAGACTCTGATTCTCATATTCAGATGAGATACGTATGCAGTGGATGCAACATCCGCGCGAGTCATTTTCATTTAACCCTTTTTTTTTGTAAACAACACAAGATAAGCTCACACCCTTTAGACAAGAATTACAAAAGTGGATCCCGTAGAGTACTACAGATGCGTAGGGGTGCTAATACCTTCCCTTCGCATAACCGACTCCCGAACCCAAGATTTGGTTGCGAGCCCCATCTTGTCCTTTCCTTTTTCAGGTTTACTTCGAGCGTTTCCTTTCCCTCCTTTGGGATGAATAACGCACGGTGGCGACTCTTCTATCATTTTCTTTCGCCGGTTGTTTTTTCGCACACTGTATTTTTCAGGTTGCGACAGCTGGCGACTCCACTGGGGACACTAAGAAGTTGACCTCTTGTTGGTCCATCTTCCCTAAGCGAGTCCCTCCTAGCTTGTGTGATTTCTTGTTTATTAGGTGTTCATGCTTTTGTACATTTATTTGCTTACCTGTTTGCATGCATCTGTTGTATCTGTTGGATCTGTTTGTTTGTTTGTTGGGATGGGGTGTTCTATGAGAGATAAGCCCATTACCTAGGCTTAAGTGTACACACAGGTTTTAGAGTGGATAATCATGAGGCTTGCGTGGCGTGTTGCTACGTTAAGTCGTTCGTGAAGAACCACACCCAGACGAGGTTTCTTTTGGATATATTATGTCTTACGGGTGTTCCGTAACGGCAGGATGTTCCTCTAGAAATCGTCGAATCTGGTGACCATTTCCCGAGAACTCAGTCGAGGCCTCTCCTTCGAGACGTGATTATGTTAGCTCTGGTGGGCGCATTCTTGCTGCTCAATCCGAGGATCCCGAGACTGGGAACTTGCTATTAGGATGTCCTGTTGAGGGGAGTCAATGGAGGTCTTTTGTCCCGTAATAATACCAAACCTTCAGTGGTAAACGTATTATTCGCGACTGAAGGGCTGAAGCTGACGAACTTCTGTTCTTAGAACCTACCAGTGAGGGGCGGCCTAAATTCAGGAAACCTTAACCTCCGACCAACCCGGTTTTCTGGAGCAGAGATCTTATATTATATTCTTCAGTGGGTTTTCTCTTCAGACAGTGCAACCCGACAGATATTCAAGCGGATCCATCAATTCTGATTGACATGCCTTTGCATTGCATAACATCATCTGCATATTTGCATCCAACATCTCATGCTTATTCATTTGCAGGGTATTCCCTTTCAAAACGGGGGTGCCTTAAAACTGAACAAGCAGTGCATCGCATACCATGCATATTAACCCTTGTCTGTTTTGCAGGTGCCACCGCAGTGTCTAATGTTTGTTCCCTGTATCAGGCAGTTATTGGTCCTAAGCGAGTCCACAGGTACCCGACAAAGGAAAATCGTCCACAGCTAGCGATGGACCAAGTACAGAAAGAGATGGCTGATATGCGTGAAAGGATGGATCAGTTCATGACATTGATGAATGGTATGGCAAAAGGCCAGGAAAAGCTGAGGGAATTAGTTGAGCAACCGAGGCCCGATCTGGAGGTGGAGATACCAAATGCTGAGGGAAACCCTGGTAACCCTGGGAACACTGATAACCCTGTGAACACTGATAACCCTGTGAACACTGGTAACGCGGGTAACGCAAATGCTGATGGAAACCCGGGTAATGTTGGCAACACAGGGAATGTTGGAAATGGTATTGGCGGAAGGTACAATATGAATCAAGGAATTCGGATTAACGGGCGCCCCGTTACTGAAGATTATCAGTATGATCAATTTTCTTTGCACGACGAGGCCCTCGAGACCACTCGCCGTATGGATGAGCTTGCTCAGAAGCTCAAATCTTTGGAGTCTCAAAATTCCTTAGGCTTTAATGTCACAAATCTTGGTCTGGTTCAGGGAGTAAGGATTCCTCACAAGTTCAAACCCCCTACTTTTGAGAAATACAACGGGGCTTCTTGCCCACGCACTCATCTCCAATCTTATCTGGGAAGGTTGGGAGCTCACACGGAAGATGAAAAGTTGTGGATGTACTATTTTGAAGACAGTCTAACTGGAGCTTCTCGTGAATGGTATTCTCATTTGTCTCGTACTACCATCAAGAGCTGGAAAGACTTGGTAGAGGATTTTGTCAAGCAATATCAATACAACTTGGACATGGCTCCAAATCGGACCTTGTTGCAAGGTATGTCTCAGACTGCAAGGAAACCTTTAGAGAGTATGCTCAGCGTTGGAGACAGATTGCTGCGTCCGTCCAACCCCCTATGTCTGAAAGGGAGATGGCGGACATGTTCATGAACACTCTTCAAGGCAATTATATTGAGAGATTGGCTGCTTGCCCGTCAATCAGCTTTGCAGAGATAGTAATTGCTGGAGAAAGAATCGAGAGTCTGTTGAAGATGGGCCGAATTCAAGACAATAGTGCTTCCAACTCATCAGGTCCCAAGAAATCGTTTGCTGGTAACGGTCAGTGAAGAAAAGAAGGCGAGGCAAGCGTTGTGTATGCCGGCAGAGGCAGGGGTAGAGGACGCCCTAATTATTATCAAGATCAAGTGGCCGCAGTCACTATTCCAACACCTGTTCCTCAACCGCAATATCATCCGCAACAACAACCCAGGTACAACAATCAACAACAAGGAGGTAATCCGGGTCAGCAGAGACACTATCAACAACGTCCAAGGCAGACGGACCGGGTCATCGAGCCAATCCCAATGCCTTATTCAGTATTACTTCCCAAGTTGATTGACATGAATCTGGTTACGTTGAGAACTCTGGCCCCACCAATCGATCCCAATAATTTGCCTAGAGGTTATGATGTCAACGCCAGATGTGCTTTTCACTCCAACGCACCTGGCCATACTACAGATAATTGCAAGGCTCTCCAGCTAAAGGTACAAGATTTGAGAGATGCCCAGGCTATCAATTTTGCTCCGGTGCCTAATGTTATCCAGAACCCGATGCCGGCTCACGGCGGGCAGAGGATTAATGCTGTTGATAGTGGGGAAACTTTGAATTTGGTTTCTGATGTGACTGAGGTGAAGACTTCGCTATCGGTGGTTAAAGACCGACTTCTGAAAGGACAGATTTTCCCGGGCTGTGGGGAAGAATGCAGAAATTGTCAAGCTGCCGAAAACGGATGTGACAGTTTGAGAAGGGGTATTCAGCAACTGATAGATGAAGGTTGTCTTCAGTTCGATCAGACCCGTCCAGTGAAGATTGATGTGTCGACAGTGACGTTTTATTTCACTCCTGAAGAAATATATGTTCCCGAGAGACTCGCTCCGACAACAATATATTTCCCAGAAAGTACAGAACCAGCAGCGGTGAACATCGAAAGTTCAGCACCAGTTGCAATTTACTCTGACAGCCCTCAACCGACTTTGGTTGGTCCGATCACCATCACAATACTAGGACCCGTTCCATATGAGAAAGACAGTGCTATCCCGTGGCACTATGGGGCTGATATCTACCGCCAGGGGCAGAAAGTTAACGAAGAAGACATTGACATTGGTAGCTCCGCTGTAGACAATGTTGGAGGGGTTGGTGGCTTCACTCGCAGTGGATGCCTATTTTCACCATCAACATTACACGCGAATACTGAAGCTGAGGCAGCTGCCAAGGCTAAAGGGAAAAAGATGGCCGCCGAAGAGGTTACTACTGAGGAAGATCCTCCTAAGACCGCATTCGAGAAGGAAGTGGATGAGTTTATGAGGATTATCAAGAAAAGTGACTACAAGGTAGTCGACCAGCTAAATCAGACACCCTCAAAGATCTCCATTCTCTCATTATTGTTGTGCTCTGAGGCGCACAGAGCAGCCTTGTTGAAAGTACTGAATATGGCCTATGTTCCACCGGAGATAACTGTTAACCAGCTGGAGTCGGTAGTTTCCAATGTAAACGCTAGCCGGGGGCTAGGTTTCACCGATAATGACCTGACATCTGAGGGCAGGAATCACAACAAAGCCTTGCATATCACAATGGAGTGCAAAGGGGTGATGCTTTCCCATGTTTTGGTTGATATAAGCTCTTCTCTGAATGTTCTTCCAAAGAAAGCCTTAATGAAGTTGGATTGCGATGACACCATCCTGAGGCCAAGTAACTTAGTTGTGAGGGCTTTTGATGGCTCTAAGAGAGTTGTCTTTGGCGAAGTTGAGTTGCCAGTTAAGATTGGACCGCAGGTGTTCAAGAGCACCTTTATGTGATGGATATCCAGCCTGCCTACAGCTGTCTGCTAGGTCGGCCTTGGATTCATGTTGCCGGTGTTGTTACTTCTACCCTCCACCAGAAGCTCAAATATGAACTGGAAGGTCAGGTCGTCACTGTCTGTGGTGAAGAGGATATTTTTGTTAGCCACCTGTCTACATTTAAGTATGTAGAGATGGACGGCGAGATGCACGAGATGCTGTGTCAGGGCTTCGAAGCCATAAACATCAATGAGGTCGCGCCCGAAGCTGTCTTTTCACCTGAGTTTGAGAAGGTCGGGACTTCTATCTCTTCATACAAGCAAGCTGTCGAAGTGGTTAAAGCTGGTAATGCCCAAGGCTGGGGAAAATTTGTGGAGCCAGTCATCAAAGAAGACAAGTTTGGATTGGGGTATGCTCCGGGATCTCAGAAGAATGAAACCGGTACTCTCTCCAGTGGGGGATTGGTTTCTCCCCACATTGTCAATGCTGCAGATGAAGACAAGGCTTACAGCGACTGTGACTTAGATAGCTGGATTTTCCCGTGTGTCCCGGGAGAAAAGCTCGACAATATGTCGTTTGAAAAAACCGTCCGGGTTACTCTACTGAAAGATTGATTTTTATTGTTTTCCTTTATTACATGCATAATAAAGTCTTACACTTTGCCCAAGGTGTAACGGCTCATTTGTAGGGAAATCCATTTAGTTACATTTCACAATTATTTTTATCATCAATAAAGGACGGCTTTTGCAAACAATTTTGTGTTCTCTTTCTTTCAGTTTTTTTTACTTTTACAAAAAAAAATGGCAATGTTTCTTTTTTCGTTTTTTCTTTCTTTCCAAAAAAAATCTCTCATTCTAAGGTAAAGCATGATCCTCCATCATGCAGAGCGGACCACCCGGATCTCACTACTAACGACACTGCTATGGCCAAGTATGACTTCGACAATCCTATCTATTAAGCCAAAGAAGGGGTTGAGGAAGATTGTGAATTGCCTGAAGGGTTAGTCAGATTGTTAAAACAGGAGGACCGAGCTATTACACCTTATCAGGAGGTGATTGAGACCGTCAACATCGGTACCGCAGACGACAAGAAAGAGATCAAGATCGGGGCAAGTCTATAGGCCAAGAGGAAAGACCGTTGATCATGTACTTGACTGTGTTAGAAAGGTCAATGGGTTGTGTGCTCGGTCAGCATGACGAGTCAGGTCAAAAAGAGCATGCAATATACTAGCTTAGCAAATTTTTACCGACTGTGAACAAAGATACTCATTGCTCGAGAAAACTTGCCGCGCTTTGGCATGGGTTGCTCGCCGACTAAGACAGTATATGTTGACTCACACGACTCTATTGATATCAAAAATGGATCCAGTCAAGTATATTTTTGAAAAGCCAGCACTTACCGGAAAGGTTACTAGGTGACAAATGATACTGACAGAGTATGACATCCAATACACTTCACAAAAAGCCATCAAGGGAAGCGTCTTGTCAGACTATCTTACAGAGCAACCGATTGATGATTACCAACCTATGAGGTTTGACTTTCCTGATGAGGACATCATGTTTCTCAAATCGAAAGATTGAGAGGAACCACTCCCGGAGGAGGGGCCTGACCCTGAATCCAAATGGGTTATGATGTTTGATGGGGCGGTCCACGTCAATGGTCGCGGAGTTGGTGTAGTGTTGATCACACCGGAAGGGGGTTCATATGCCATTTGGTGCCAGAATAACTTTTCCCTGCACCAACAATGAAGCCGAATACGAAGCTTGTATCCTAAGACTTGAGGAAGCCGTCAATATACAGATTAAAACCCTGGATGTATACGGGGATTCAACTTTGGTCATCAATCAAACCAACGGGAAATGGTGCTATGCTGGAACTACGTACCCAGAATTGACGTATCTCGGTCAGAGACGAATGAAGAAAGCATTTGGTCAGAAAGTGCGCCCTCGGGGGTATCAAGTCGGTGAATTGGTACTCAAAGGATTTCTTCCTCCCAACACAGATCACAGGGGCAAATGGACACCGAACTATGAGGGTCCGTACGTGGTTAAAAGGATTTTCTATGGCGGAACTTTGATGCTAACAACCATGGATGGCGAAGGATTCCCATCCCCTATTAACTCAGATGTAGTTAAAAAAAATACATCGCATAAAGATCGCATAAAGTTAGGGAATAAGTGAATGACTGTGATCCGAGTTCATCAGTGTTATATCACCATTTCATTCAATCCGGCAATCTTCGAAGGTTAAAGATCGACTAATCATCCACTTCAGAAAGCAAGATGAGCAGAGCGTCTTGAGGACATACGAGCCATAGCAGAGTCGAAACTCGGTGGGACCCCGTATCCCCATTGCCATTAGGATAGTTCTCTTTTTATAGCGATCACCTCTTTTCAGGGATCAGCTTCCTGATACCCTCGCCTATTCCTGGCACAAATTTTCTCCCCAGTAAGAGTCGAATAACTCAGTTAAAGAGCCTCTTTATTTTTCATTTATCAGTTTGTTTGCAAATATGTCCGAATTTTTGATAAAACATATTGCATATGAACATAATGGTGGCTTTTGCAGATGATTTGCACAGGAAAACATTTAAAATTGCTTTGAATGTGCTTAATCCCGGACGGTGAATTCAAACCGAGTAATTCCCCCGAGGCATACGTGTATTTTTCGTTGCAGGTCACAGGAACCGGATGCCAAGTCATGAATCCTCATCCCCAAGCGGTTGACAAAGTCTCTCCTCAGCAGAGCATGCTCCCCCAGCAGAGTTGACAGTATCCAGACTATATATCCCCAGCGGAGTTGACAGTGTCAGACTGTATCTTCCTAGCAACAGCGGAGTGGTTGCATAACCAACAAATGAGAGGGTGGTGTTCCTAGTGTTCATCTCATTCCCCAACAGATTATTTTTAACAGGTTTGTTAATCCCCAACTTGAGGGCGATTAGCAAGTTCATATCCCCAGCAAAGGTCGTTTCCTACGACATTTCCCCAGGGAGTGTTTTCCCCACAGACTCTCCTCACAGAGCCTCGCCGAACAAAGTTTCCATAGTTGATACTCCCCCCGCAAAGTCAACTTTTCAAGCAGCCAATTTATTTTTGGTGGCTCATTGGTCCCGGCAGACGGATCATTCCCCACAGAGCATTCAAGGATTGATACAACGATCTGTTCCCTACCGGAGTTTGCTTCCCCAAGCAGATTTCTTTTTACACCATGCATAACATTTGCATTTGCATGCATATCATATCATATCAAGCATACACATAAGCTGATAAACAAGTTCTTCCAAGCAGACTGAAGAATTACTTTACGACCAAGGTCATGAGATCCACCCAGAGGACAAGCGTGAGTGATCCAGCCTGAGGGTCATTTCGAAGATTCAGCCTGAGAATCGTTTTCCAGTGATCCGGCCTGAGGTTCATGTTGAAGATTCAGCCTGAGAATCGTTTTCCAGTGATCCAGTCTGAGGGTCATTTCGAAGATTCAGCCTGAGAATCATTTTCCAGTGATCCAGCCTGAGGGTCATTTCGTATCCAGCCCGAGGATCAAAATTAATATCCAACCAGAGGACTAAATTGAGTATAGGTTCAGCCAGAGGATCGAAACTCCAGATTAAGCCAGAAGACTGATTCAGATCCAGCCAGAGGATCGGAAGAAAAATAAACAGCGCGGTGTATTTCCGCGTTTTTGTGGCGTTCTCGGGGCGCAAATTTTTGGTCTGTCTTTGGTATTCGATCACAGCTCACCCCGTTTGTCTGATAAGTTGTTCGCTTTCATCCTACTCGGGTTAACTGATGATTGAATAGGGGCAGCTGTAACACCCCAAAATTTGCCCTCCTCATTCATGCATTCATTTAGCATTTCATATTGCATTTCATCATGTCAATCAGAATTAGATCCAAGAAACTTTAATTAGAAAAAAAAACGAAAAAACGAACAAAAAAAAAACAAAAAAAAAAAAATAAAACGAAAAAAAAATAAAACGAAAAAAAATCAAATAAAAAATAAAAAAAATAAAAAAATAAAAAAATAAATTTAATTAAATAAATAAATAAATAAAATAAAATATAACAATTTTTTTTTTGACTTGGGTCTCTCTCATTTGAGCCCACAAAGCCATGAAATTCAGTCTATAAATACCAAGGCTTCACTTGAGAAAAAGGAAGAGAAGCAAAATACTCTAAGGTTTCCTTGGAACAAAACCCTGAGGAAAAAGATAGTGAGAGAAGAGTTAACAAAGTTCAGAGCAACCCCCAGGCAACTCTGAAAGGTTCATTCTGACTCACAGACTTTCAGCTCAAGCAAACCCTGACATTGCCTTGCAAACCCAGCCGTGCCATTTGATTTCAACCGGTCTCTCCCATCAGACTCTTGCAGAGATGGTTTGCATGGTTTTCCCACTTTATTTGTGGGATACCCCTGGAGGTTCATTCCGATTACCTGTACTGACTCACCTTTCTTTGATGGCATTAGCTTGGGAGATCCCTGGGTTTCTTACTCCTTTAATTGCTGTTACTTCGGATCTTCATCCGTGTGGTACTTTTACCTCTTTTCCGCATTTTATCGCTTTCTTAGCTGGAAGACCTCGATAGGAGGCATTTGTTTTCTTTTGTTTATTTACTTCTGAGCCCCTTGTTGGCACATTTACTTTATACATGTTTGTTTTGTATGTGTTCGTATCCCTGCAGGTAGCGCAGTTCCTTCGTCAAGGACTGCCTTTTTGCCCTTGAGCATCCCAAACCCTAAAACCCAAAGCAACACGTTAACTCCTTCTACTACAGGCGAGTAAGTCTCCAAAGGTCGAGCATCCGGTAGATTGCGTAGTGACGTCGTTCGTCCAAAACCCAATCCATAACCCCGTAGTTAGCCGAACTACGACTTGTTCTGATTCTCATTCTAGATGAGATACGTAGGCATAAGACGCGATGTCTTAGCGAGCACACATCCCCCCAACCCATAGGTCAGCCGAGCTACGAAGACTCTGATTCTCATATTCAGATGAGATACGTATGCAGTGGATGCGACATCCGCACGAGTCATTTACATTTAACCCTTTTTTTTGGTAAACAACACAAGATAAGCTCACACCCTTTAGACAAGAATTACAAAAGTGGATCCCGTAGAGTACTACAGATGCGTAGGGGTGCTAATACCTTCCCTTCGCATAACCGACTCCCGAACCCAAGATTTGGTTGCGAGCCCCGTCTTGTCCTTTCCTTTTTCAGGTTTACTTCGAGCGTTTCCTTTCCCTCCTTTGGGATGAATAACGCACGGTGGCAACTCTTCTGTCATTTTCTTTCGCCGGTTGTTTTTTCGCACACTGTATTTTTCAGGTTGCGACAGAGACCAAGTCCACCCAAGAATCCCTCCGAACTCACAGTGGCACATAAACGCCTTCGACCTCTTTGGAAGAATATCCGGTGTGGAAACCACTAATTGGGATGCACTACTTGTTTCGCACATACATAACCCCACCATCCGGTATTTTATCCGTATCCTGCAAAACACCATTTTTGGAAGACCGAACAACAGCAAAGTCAACGCCAAGGAATTATTCTTCCTCCATTGCATCTTTGAAATGGATACAAAGGTAAACGCCGCCTCTTTCTTATTCCATCATATCCGTACCCTGTGTGCTTGAGGCCGTCAACCTTTTGTGATTGGAGGATTAATAACCACCATAGCACTTGGCTTAAATCTAGGGGACCGACTCCAAAATTTACAATCTTTGCCACCCCTTTTTATGGATATAAGCTATTGTCGTTCCAGCCACCTAATCAAAAATAGGGTAGGCGGAAGGTACTATCTTATGGTGAATAACCAAGAAGTCCCAAGCGTTATCTTGCCCAACATTGCCCTCACAGATGTCACCAACCCCGACCGATTCCTCTACGATCTGAATGCTCCCGAAGCTACCGAGCCTACACAAGCAAACCCACCCCCGGACGAATTTGAGGAAATGGAGCAAGGTGATCAAGGTCCTGAACAACAGTCAGCCCCGCTTAACCCTTTCGATAATCCAACCGGTCCATCCTCCCGACGCCGTCGACGAAGAAGGCCAGCCACTAATGATGACATCATGGACGCTATTGAACATCAAGCCCAACGGCTTGATGCCATGCAGGCACAGAATACCGAAGTGATGCAACTGATGCGCCACATGCAACAACAACAGGAAGCGAGGAATACAATAACCGACCAGCGGTTCACTGACTTGCTCAACAGGTTTGATGACTTGGAAGTTCGTCAACGATCACCGGGGCCGAGAACACGAGGACGCCAGCAGAATTGAGCCTATTTATTTTTCCTTTCTTTTCGCTTTTCTTTAAAATATTGCGGACAATGTTTCATTTAAGCATGGGGGGAAAAACTTTGTTTTAGTTATGATTATTTCTCTTTCAACATTCCTCTTTCAAGTATGTTATTTTTCCTTTCATTGTTATTTCCCTAACCTAAAAAAAAAAAAAAAAAAATTGTATAATATATATTTATTTTAAGCTGAGTCCCCAGTGTGAAACTTTTTCACTATCTACTCCCCTCAATTTTCTTGAGCCATAACAAAAAAATTCAGCACACTCAATAAGTATAAAGGTTGCTTATTTTATCAAACTTGAGTGAAATTAAGACAAAACTATTACCGCGCCAACGCTCTAAAAACCCCAACATGTTAGATCAGGCTAAGTACCTATTATACCAATCCCTTGAACTTTTAATTTTATAGTAACCCCGAGTAGTTTATACGAGAAGTCGGCACCATCTTAATAGCAAACTACGTGGAGAACCGATGAATATAAGTGAATGATTCCCAAAATAATATATTAAAAATCAGGAAATGCACTAATTAAGTTAGGTGATCCTTACCCGATCATTTAATCCAAAGGTTGCGGATCCTACAAAAACATGGTATGAACCAGATCCATTGTGAGTTGGTTCAGCGGTTTCTGGTACTGAAATTGGTAGGGCGGGCTACGGTCCGATCCCCCGCAATTTGCAATGGACTAAACAACGAAGTTATCCAACTTATGTACCAGAACTTCCAGCTAAAAAGGGGATCAGAATCGCTAACAGGTTACTCCACTATGTGCGCGAAAGGATAAAGGGTTTAATGTGATTTTGCTAGAACGAAAACGGGTGAAATAAGAGTAAAAGAACTAGGCTAGCTATAATAGCAAGACTCGAACTGGTTTGCATAAGGTGGGGTTATCTAGTGTTGTTACGGTAATTTGTGATGTTAAGATTACGCTCAAGTTATTTTTAAACGAGATTTACTTGCAACCTACTACGAATTGATGTGTGTTTGGAAATTTCACTTGGCTAATATTTTAAACCGATTTCTACATTTATCTTGCTTGAGGACAAGCAAAAGTCTAAGTGTGGGGGAGTTTGATAACATGAAATAATATCATATTTTTGGACTTGATTTAATTAAATTATATTATTATTTGATTCGATTTATTTTATATTATTCGATATTACTTGGTATTTTCCTTCTATTTATTTCAGGTAACATTATTTGAAGCATACGTGAGAAAAGAAAGAAAAGGGGGTGCAAAAAGAGGATGAAAAGCATTCCACTAAAGCCCAGCCCACAACTACAAGGGAAAAGCGCTGAGACCTGTGACGGCCGCCACACAAGGTGTGACGAGCGTCACGGCCCCCTGCTAAGTGTTACGAGTGTAACACATGGTGTGACGAATGTCACACCCCCACTCCTATATTTCTGGCATTGACGCGTAACAGAAGCACGTTCATCCTTTTTCTTCGCTTGACTCTTTGACGGATACGGAAGGAACTTTGGAAGGAACGATTACTTGATGGATGCATATAAATAGACCTAAGTGGAACCCTGCAGGAGGCTGACATTTTTCCAGTTTTCGGCACCGTGCATTATCTTTCCTGCTTTTTAATTTTCCAGCACTCTACTTTCTTAGCATTTTTATTTCCTTTTTCTTTTCCAGTCAATTTTCAAAGCATTCAATTAATTTTCTCACAATAGTTTCTACACCAGAAACTATTGTGTAACTTTTACTGGATCTAACCTTACGTTAGGTCATAGTATTTTATTCCTTCGTCTTTATTTTTTCCTGTCGGATCAAAGATTGTAAGAACAAATCCAACCTGTCTGTGGTGGAGTGTTCAAGCATCGCAGCTAGAGAATAATCAAGATTTCTATAAATTCTACAGGTTCATTAATTTATTGTTTTAATTTATATATGCTCTGCACTACTATTTATCTATACTGTTTGTCTGATATGGCTATATTTAAGCATAATTATTGTTTAGGCTTGTTTAGCATGTCCGGCTAAATAAACTTAGATATCGGTATGTACAGTAAGCAGAATAAAGGAATCGAAACTAAGTTGGTTTAAATTTATTTAAAAATACAGTCACTCTTTTTATGGTCTCAATTTACAGAGTTAATACCAAAGTTTTTGTACGAGAGTAAAAGACATAAAGAAGTTAAAATCAATAGAACGACGGTTTGAGCTTTTAACTGGATAGTGTAAATTGGACATTAACTTTAAATCAGGGCGAGAGCAATTTTTAAGGTTAATTAAATTCTAATCATTTTCAAAAAGTATTTTTAAAGGTTAAATGTGAGGACGAGAGTTAAGCATTTAAGTTTAATCATATAATCTAAGTCAACAGAGCGAGAGTTTGAGACGAGGGTGTTTAAACGGTTAGTATTTTCTTAAAAAGAGTTTCTAAAGACTCTATTGTTTTCAAAAAGTGATTTTAGAATTAACTAAATAGTGACAGCGCACGTTAATATGAAGTCATAGTCTATTCAACAGAGCGAGAGTTTGAGAAAAGATTTTTAATCAATAGTGTCTACTGAAAGGACTTATCTTAAAATTAAAAAACCAACAAAGATTTGATTCCCTAATTACGACGAACTACATACCGATATCCGCGTTATTCGATATTTAATCTAGATCCAATTTTAGTTTTACTTTTCCCCCTAATCCTCAAAGTATCATCCGCCTTAGCTTTACGAAGTAACCTTAGAAAAACGGTATATCGATTCATAAGTCCCTGTGGGATCGATATCTTTTAAAACTACGCGATTAGACTGTGCACTTGCAGTTAATACCCGAATCGACTCATAAAGTCGCGATCAGAAGTATACTGGATGTCGTACTCTGTCAGTACCATTTGCCAACGAGCAACTCTTCCGGTGAGAGTTGGCTTCTCAAATATATACTTGATTGGATCCATTTTGGAGATCAGTAAGGTTGTGTGAGACATCATGTATTGTCTCAATCGCTTAGAAGCCCATGCAAGTACACAACATGTTTTTTCAAGCATTGAGTATCTCGACTCGCAATCTGTGAATTTCTTACTCAGGTAGTAGATGGCATGCTCTTTCCTACCTGTCTCGTCGTGTTGACCGAGAACACAACCCATGGAATTGTCTAGTACTGTCAAATACATAATCAGCGGTCTCCCTGGAACCGGAGGCACAAGGACAGGAGGATTCTGCAAATACTCTTTTATCTTCTCGGACGCCCTTTGACAATCATCATTCCACCTAATAGCCTGATCTTTTCTCAACAATTTGAATATCGGCTCACACGTGGCTGTTAGGTGGGAGATGAACCTTGCAATGTAGTTCAACCTCCCTAAGAAACCACGAACTTGTTTCTCTGTTCTTGGCTCAGGCATTTCCTCTATCGCTTTTACTTTGTCAGGATCCACCTCGATCCCTTTTTCACTAACAATAAAACCCAGCAGTTTCCCAGATCTCACCCCGAAAGTACACTTGTTCGGATTAAGCCTCAGCTTGAATTTCCTCAAACGCTCAAACAATTTCTGCAAATTCAACAAATGTTCTTCTTTTGTCTGGGATTTGGCAATCATATCGTCAATATAAACCTCGATTTTATGATGAATCATATCATGGAAAAGAGTCACCATAGCTCGTCGATATGTTGCTCCGGCGTTTTTCAGACCAAACAGCATCACCTTGTAGCAGAAGGTGCCCCATGGGGTTATGAATGTTGCCTTCTCCATGTCTTCTAGTGCCATCTTAATTTGATTATAGCCAGAAAAGCCATTCATGAAGGAGAATACCGAGAACTAAGCCGTGTTATCCACCAAAACGTCAATGTGAGGTAAGGGGAAATCATCTTTAGGACTAGCCCTGTTCAGATCCCGATAGTCAACACACATCCGTACCTTTCCATCCTTCTTAGGTACCGGAACGATATTTGCAACCCATGGCGGATAATTTGTGGCTGCTAGAAACCCTGCATCCAAATGTTTTTGCACTTCTTCCTTTATCTTGACAACCATCTCTGGTCTTATTCTTCTGAGCTTCTGCTTGACCGGAGGACAACCTTCTTTGAGCGACAAGTGATGTACCACGATGTCTGTGTCAAGCCCTGGCATGTCCTGATAAGACCAAGCGAAGATGTCAACATACTCTTGCAGCAATTCAATCAACCCCTTCTTCATATTGTCTTCCAAAGCAGCCCCTATCTTGATTTCTCTCTTGGCGTCCTCGGCGCCGAGATTAATCACTTCAATAGACTCTTGATGCGGTTGAATGACCCTTTCCTCTTGTTTTAATAACCTGGTAAGTTCTTCAGGGAGTTCACAGTCTTCATCACCCTCTTCTTCAGCTTGAAATATTGGATTTTCAAAGTCGAAGCGAGCCATATCAGAACTGTTATCAATAGGATCCGGTGATGTGCATCTGCATGAGTGATGGTATGTGCTTATGAGTGTGAGAAAAAAGTGGAAACTAAATAAAACATTGCCATTTTTTTTTGAAAAACTGCAAAAATAGAAAGACAGGGAACGGAATATTTGAATGCAAAAAGACATCCTTTATTTATGATAAAAAATGCTAGTGTCACATAGATGAGCCCTACAATGAGTCATTACGCCCTGGAGGAACGTAAGACTTGGATATGCATGAATAAACAAAGAAAATTACTCCTCCAGACAAGTGGCTTGGACAATCTCCTCAGAAGACCAATTGTTGAGAACTTCACCCGGGATCCTCGGACGCACCCAATTATCGATGTCGCAAATCACTATCCCCATCTTCATTGTTGACCACAGAGACTAATTTGACTTCTCCTTCAACCATGTTAACGTTGGCTCCACCATGCTGGGGCTTGGGATTGTTGACGACATTAGGAGCTGGTGCAAAGTTAACGGCCTTTGAATCAATGAGGTCCTGAACTACGTGCTTAAAAGCTTCGCAGTTCTCAATATTGTGGCCAGGTGCCCCAGAGTGGAAGCTACACCTAGCGTTGGCGTCATAACCCACCGGAAGCCTACCAACGGGAGGAGCCAGAGTGCGCAACTGCACAAGTTGTAGTTGTTGAAGACTAGAAAGCAACTGAGCGTACGTCATTGGAAGAGTGTCGAAACACCGATCCATCGTCCTTGGCCTCGGTTGATAGGCGGGTCTGTTACCCAGTTGTTGTGGTTGGTACTGAGCTGGTTGACGTTGTGGTTGTTGTTGTAGTGGTGCTGCAGCTGGAATGGTCACAGCCGCAACATACGGTTGTTGATGATAGTTCTGAAAGTTATTCCTCCGGTTATCCCTGTTCTGATAAGAAGATATGGCACTTGCATCCCCTTCTCTCCTCTTCTGTCCCTGAATGAACGGCTTTTTCACCCCTGATGAGGATCCATCTCCACTCTGGGTCTTGTATGTCCTCAGGTAATTCTCCACCCTCTCTCCAGTAGAGACTACATCAGCAAAATTGGAGGCATTGCAACCCAGCAAGCGCTCCAAATAAGGTCCTGGCAGAGTGTTCATGAACATGTTAGCCATTTCCTTCTCCAACATAGGAGGTTGAACACGGGAAGCTGTTTCTCTCCAGCGTTGAGCGTATTCTCTGAGGCACTCATTGCTTTTAAGAGACATATTTTGAAGTTGAGTTCTGTCCGGAGCCATGTCTGCATTATACTGATACTGCTTCACGAAAGCCTCAGCCAAATCCCTCCAGCAACGGATGTGGGCTCTGTCCAGCCTCATATACCATTCCAGGGATACCCCAGCTAGGTTGTCTTGGAAAAAGTACATAAGCAACTTTTCGTCATCGGAGTATGCAACCATTTTACGGAAATAGGCTTGCACATGGGTCTTCGGGCAAGAGTTGCCATTGTATTTGTCAAATATCGGGACCTTGAATTTCGGTGGCACCCTCACGCCTGGGACCAATCCCAAGTCAGCAACGTCTACTCCCAGAGGATTCTGTCCTTCCACTGCCTTCAACCTCTCTTCCAATCTTCTAAACATGGGGTCCATACCATGATCCATACCAAAGTCTTCCTGAAGCAGGGGAAATTGATCGTCCTGATCATCATGGACGGGTGGTTGACCGGAGGTGACATGTAGGATCGGGGTAGGCCCCGGTCCATTGGGTCAGTCAGCTGGAGGATCAGTCAACGTCTC